>NC_133898.1:72385888-73676160 GCF_964199755.1 Larus michahellis
GGATTTTGTTGGAATGTGACTATGGGCTGCTTTTACCCTCTTCAGTTTGCCCTTGTAAAAATTAAAAAGTTGTTTGTTTTTTTTTTTTAAGTTTGGTTCTAATGGTAGATTTTCACCGTCAAGTTGTCAGCTATTTCAAACCCTTAAAATCCCTGAACAAATTTCATTATGAATCTTTCCGTGACTGTTCATTTCCAACACACTTCTGTTATCTTTCCATCTGTAACTTTATTAAGGGTGATTGCTCTGTAATTCCTTGCTTCTTGCTCCCCCTCTGGCTGAGCAGTCAGACTCTTAGAGATACAAAAATGTGTAACCCCTTCTCTGCTGAATCTTTTGAGGAAACTTTGAAAAAGTATGGCATTAAGGTGGAATACATATACAGGTTTTGGGTTTGGTTTTTGGTTTGTTTGGGTTTTTTTGTTTTTTTTTTTTAAAAAAAACACACACAAAAAACCCAAACAAAATCCCCCAAAAATCCAACTAAAAAACCCCCCAAACCAAAAAAAAAAGCCAAAAAAACTTTTACTTGAGTGTCAAGAGTCGCAATGCCTTTAGCGCTTGAATAGGATTTGAATAGGATTTACTAGCTTCTTAGTCATTTATCTGGCTCTTAGAGACTAATTCTAAGGCTACCAACAGTGTGGTTTGAGTACTTGCTAATGTTAGAGAAACATGACTAGGCTGGCTGTTCCTGTGTTCCACAGGCTGTTTTCCTTCATGTTTCTTAATTACGAATGGTTAGCTTGAGTGGGCTGTGTTTTTTGACAACCTTCGTAAGAAAACTGCAAAGAAGTCGTTCCAAAGCCCCAATTTAAATGTAGTACAGACTGCAGGGGTATGACATCTCTTTTGTGTTGTTTTTTCTTTAATATCTTGGCCTTCACTAACCGATCCTGTTTTTCACAGCGCAGGCAACTTTGATGTGGTTTTTGTTGTATAAAACAAAAGTATAGAATTTAATACAAAAGCTGTGGGATAACTGAAAAGGCACCTTAGTGACTCGGAAGCCCCAAGTGTCTGAACTGCTTTTGAAATATTTTTTCACACGTTTCTCAGAATTTCTCTAGCGTTGGCTCTGATCATTCTAAAAATTCCAGTGGCATTATCATTACATCCCAGCCCTGCAAATAAAAGTGTCTGTAACTATTCATTTGAGTAGTCCCAGCAGAATTACAGCAATTCAGCTGAACTGTGTTTGTATGCAAGGTTAAGACCAAAGAGACCGAAGATGTTGCTAGTCATGTTGAAGGGAGTATTTTATGGACCTAGAAACGGATTCTGGCAGGGTTGTCTGAATGACAACCTGGATAAAGAAGAAATCATGGACATGTTTAACAAAACAAAAGACAAGAATGTAGATGCTAATATTATCTCTTAGTTCCTAATCTGTTTTTCATGCTGCAGCACTGACTTCTTCTGGTCCTTTTTTGTTCTGGTCCTTGGCTATCCTCACATGCCAAGCTGGCCAGATTTATCACAGTTCTGCTTTGTGAATGATGTGGTGACTGAAATTACCTAAAATGGTGAGTAATCAGTAGCATCTTCCAGAGAACAGATCTATATTTTGTAACATTGCTTTCTTAAAATATCCTAACAGGCACTACTTTTTGAAGACAGTGGGTGGTATTTGAGAGACAGGAAAGAGCACGCGCGGCTCTTTCCCAGGGGGGTCAGGAAGCCTATGGGATTTTTCCCTTCCTGTGCTGCTACTACCACCAGAGAATAGAAAAATCTGTACTGAAGTTTTCATGGGAAAAGGAGGAGATGGGTGGTCTTCTCTGGATCTGCCAATATTTTCACGGTATTCGTTTCATTTTATTTTCATGGTATTTCAGCATTTTGTTTCAACCCTCAAGGGGATGACACTGTGCCGAGCTTGTCAGAAATGAACATCTAGAGCACGCTTACTTTTCTTTCCCCTCTGCCCCAAATTGCACAGCTCATTGTTGCTTTAAAATGTCTTTTGAACTGTTATTCCTAAATTGGTTGAAGTAGCCCAGGTACACTTCAAGCATCAATATCAGACTGGGGCTGGGGGGGCTGTACAGAGTGTGGAGTTGGGAGGGAAACTCCCCTCCGGTCTGCCCTGCCTGCCCAGCATCCATGACACAGCACCCCTTGTCCTTACCACTGGATATTGGGAAAAGCCGTGCTGCAGGACTAGTGCCAGGGACATGGCGAAACGTGCCTCACCGCTTCAGAGTTGCCCTTGGTTTTTTCATGGTTTTGGAGCCTGCTTATCAGATCCAGCTGGTTAATAGGCTAATGAGTGTATGAAGGGAGAGTCAGGAGAACGAGCAAGCTGCTTCTGCTGTGGCAAGAGAGGAGGAAACGAGACCTGAGGGAAGGCTAAGCTTCCTGCGCTGGAGTCACGCCTGATTTGAATTACGTGTTTTAGTTTAACAGTCCTGTAGATCAGGCTTAAGGTTCAGCAGGCTCGGTAGTTTCTGGTGCAGTAGAGTTTGAAAACGGAATGAAATTTTGTGTTACACAGGTTGGATGTTCCATAAAGGATAGAATTACAGTTTTCTGGACGTAAAACCTAAACAACCTTTTTAATATATACAGTTGTTACTCAGTATGGCATTTGGGTAAATTCAAATATCACTGCGCACAGAAAAAGACATTATATGAAAGATTTTGACATTATGTTTTACATTGAGTGTCCCAGTTTGTCTGCTTAAAGAGCAAAAAGAATGAATATAGGGAAAGAAATGTGGAACTTAATGAATATTTAGGCTATTTAACCTATTCTGTTGGTTGACTGCTGAGAATTTTCTCTGTCTTAATCATATATCTGTAATTTGAGCCCTCCTGCACTTTCTGTTATTTTGGAATACAGTTTATGGTCATGCTTTGGAATGCATAGTTGGAAACAGGTCCACAGGGAGGAATGAAGCATAGTCTTTGTTCAGAAATGTTGGTGGCTTTCATGGTGATTACTACAACTACAAAAAGATTTGAGACAGGGTAAGGTCTCCTTTTTTCGCTCATTATCCCTTGCAAAAATACACCTTTTCCACCACAGCCTTTGTCCTTCTATTTTGTTAGGTTTATAACTAAATTGCTTCATGATGTCTAGCATTCTGTCTTTTTCCTTCATATATTGTAAGTAAAAGTTTTCTATATGCCTGTGCATAACTAACCTCAGCTAGTTATACATGGCAGAGCAGACCACCACCCAGCCTAGCTTTGGCCAGACCTCCCATAGTCTCTTGCTGTTGGCCAACACAGATTTCTGATCTCTTTAGTCTCTGAAATGCCTATGTCTTGCATTACCATCACAGCCAGGTCTGGTGACTACCCCAGACCTGTGTCACCTTGTTCTTGAGTTTACATTTTAAGTTATTTTAGCTATATCTTCTGACCTGGATTCTCAAGGGAAAGCAGAAAAAAAAGTCTGAGGCCACTTTGGGGAGAATGAGCTTTCTCATACCTTAGCACATATGCAGGCAACTGGTGCCAAGTGAAGCTTATGTCTTTGAGTAGTATTTTGGATATCCTGGCTCCATGTAGGATGGGAGGTGGGAGTCCAAAGCTGTCCTGCAAAAAGGGCAGGACTGTTCTCTGTTCTCAAAAATCAGAAAATCAGGGAGAAATGCTGCCAGGTTGTTGTCGCGCCCCCAGTGCCCCTCTGCAGAGTACAGGCACCTGCAAGTAATTTGCTTCACCAAAGGGGACGGATGCACTTGCTGATTGATCTACAGAGCTGTATTCACCATGACTACAACTGTTAGTTAAGCCAAAATCCTTTGCCAAAAAAAAAAAGTATATTAGTACACCAAACTCACTGGTAGAGAAGAGAAAGGATAAGGCTAGATCCAAGACATAAATATAGTATGTGCCCCTACCAACCACACCATATTTCAGGGCAACTTAAGAAAGCCTGAAGATCTGGGAATGCTTGGAAGTATTGACTGTTAAGCATAGAGAAGTTCTTAACCTTCATATTAAAGGAAACTATAACATGCTAAAATGAATGTTTTACTTAAGTATGATTCAGTAATATACATACTTAAGTATGATTGCCATGCCTTCAGGGATTTCTCTCCGACTTCCTATTCAGGCTATATCTGCCTGGCAGACATACGTAATCTTGCTGAAACTTGCATAAGCCTAGGCAGGTTTTATACTAGCCACCTGGTAGGAGTATTGCTAAAAGAGCAGAGAGCTCTGCAAGAGCTGAAATACCTACTTTGGGTACCTGGGCAAGCTCAGAGGGTCCCTGCCTGCACCGAGCTCGGTGCTGCCTCACCTCTGGTCCTACATAAGTACCTGTGTTGCTACCATAACAATAGGATGTAGCCAAGCAGCATCACATGTTTTACTGTGGCGTAGATATCATCTGAGTTTTCAAATAAAAATGAGCTGTTATTAATGCTTTGTATGAAAACTAATGAGATAATATGAGGCTAGAAGAAATTTAATTATCTTGATCTTCCATCCACAACTTCAGATCCTGAAAGTGTCTTTTCTCTCGCGCTCACCAACATCTTGTTTTCCAATGCAAGAACTGTCTTGGTGTTTATTACTCCTTTTATAGTTTTGCTTGCATCTATTTACCATTTGGTCACTCTAGATTTTAGAATCAGCAGTACAGTCTTAATGTGGTGGGTTTAATGTTAAAAGAGGTGTTTTTGAGTATTGACAAAACCTTTCCACTGAATTATGTCTAATTTTGAGGGGGAAAGGGCAGTTGATGAGACAACAGAAAGTTATGAATATATGCTAAAAGAGGACTGCTTCAGAGCTGAGAATCTGAAAGCCAAATCTGCTCTTTCGGTGAACTTCTGGCATGTTTGCTCATTTGTATGCAGGAGTTAAAATTCAGCTTAGATTGAAGGAGCATAAATGCCATATCTCAAAAGATAACAATGGTACTGAGCTAAAGTAAATGACTCGCTAATTATGACAAAACAGGGAGAATGTTTCCATTTTGCCCCTCCAGTGGATGTTTTTTAGGCTGTTCATTTGTATTGAAAAATGTTCGTGTTTGAAGCAATTGCACATTGCGTGTAGATTTTGCAAACGTGATAGGAAACTAGTTTCACTGCTCAGGAAGGAATATTAAAGTATTAATTCTACAACTTGTCATTGCCCCAGTACGCATTTGCAAATGCAGCAGTAAAGAAGCACTAGTTTTCTGAGAATTTGCCCATATGTAGTGCGCCCAAAATAACAAATTTAGTGGAACAGAATTACAGCCAATGCTAATTTACACTCTGGCTCACTTACCATATAATTTTTTCCTGAAATGGTATTCCTATTTTTAAAATAATTTAAAAGTATCGAAATACTTTAGAATATTTGCTAATATGCTGTGAATTATTACAGTGAACAACATTCACTAATGTTTATTCCAACTAATTATACATGTTTTTTCTTCCTTTTTAACTCATTTGCTTGCAGTATTTGGAGATTTAAAAATTATCTCCTCCGTGCTGCAGAACATAATCAGTTTTCCTCTGAAATAGCATAGGGCTTCTCTCTGCTGTACCGAGAACAAGTGTGAGGGGGAAAGAAAAGCCAGTCCTTGCTGTAAATAATTTAGAAGCTAAGATTAAAACAAGGGACTGACAGAGGTAGAGGTGAAAATACAAGGAAACATGGGGCATTGTTGGCCCAGCCACCTTAGCTTAATGGTTGTCATTTTTTGTTTGAGGCATTGTGGTCAGGAAAGGTTTTCGATAAGGAACAAGGAGCCTTATTTTCTTTATGGGGAGCTGGACCAAAGCCAACAGGCAAAAGCACCCAGGAACGTGGTTAACGCTAGTACCTGCTTCGCAGCTGTACACCCACTGGAGATGGAGGCGTTACGTGAAAGATAAAGCATAACAACCTTGAATATATACATGAGTTGCAATAAATAAGCATTTATTCAAGCAGGCCAGAGTGGGATGGAGTGTCTTGTTAGTTTGGAGGAGTTGTCCTGGGAGAAGAGGTGCAGACTAACAAGCAATGAGATAGGGCCTCTGCGACCAGAGTGGGGCAGTGAGGGCAGCCTTTTCTAGCCCCAGCAGCCTTCCTGGTTCCCTTCCACCTTCAACAACAGCTTCACTCTTTGGAATGAGCCTCAGTCATCTCTTCCTCTCCTGTTTTATACCTCCTGGGCCCTGGCAAGCACAGCGGTGCTGGGTTAGAGGGGGCAGCTGTGGTCGATGTGCGTGCAGTGAGGGAAGTGCTAGTTAAAGGATGGGAGAGGACAGGCTGCCATTGAGAGAGGGGCAAGGTGAGATGAGGAGGGGAGATGCGAAGGGAGATACACCTTCATAAACCACCAACTCAATCCTTCTGACAAATTAAACTGGACCATCTCCTTAGAGTTATAGTTGTTCTGGTTTTATTGCCAGCTCACAAAGCTCTTGCACTATAATCAGTGTTCAGCAGACAAAGCAGCACTGCTACATGGCGTAATTTCGGAGGGCTTTTTATGAATTCCCACCAGTTTTATGGAAGAGAAGGTGGATATGATTGTTCATTCCTTGATTTCATTTCACTTTGGTGTGTTGGCGTCTTGCTGTAGTACATTTCACTCCAGTGTTGATTGGATAAAAGACAATAGCAATAAATATTGCAAAATATAGCATTGTTTTAATATTAGAAAAACAGATTTGTTAACATTGAGTCTTGCCATACTACAACAAATGAACGAAAAATGGTGTTTATTAAGATATTTTTTGATTTAAAGTGAGAAATCCATTATTAAAACTACTATTTTTGTCTTGAAAAATGTCATGTGAGACACTCTTGCGTTTGTCTTTGGCAGTGCTGGTTACAACCTGTCGCATGTTCTTGGCATTACTTGGTAAATGAGAATTCCCCCAGATTTTTTGCGGTTTTTACCATGGACGTTACATATTTTTCTGTTGTCAAACTGTAATCTATGACCGAAAATAAATGCATGGAAATACAAATGCTGAAGCAGCTGTTTGTCCAGATTAAAAAAACTTAAGATATGTATGCAGTAGGATACATGTGCCTGGGATGCTAGGTCTTTTTCAGATCTAGAACCTTTTTCTGGTTCAGCATTCATACTTTCTTGGTGCAAAGAAGTTTAGGATATTGTCAGGTTATCATGCGTGCAACCTGGCAAGTCTATAGAATGAATATTAATGTTTCTTCTTTGTTGACTGCCGTGTGCTAGCCTATTAGCTGTAATTAATAAAAATAATAATAATAAAAAAACAAAACAAAACACAAAAACCCACCCCAAACCCAAACACAAATTTATTTCATTTTTCAACTAAGTCATGTATAAAAGGTGAATGTAAACACTAATTCTGGAGAAATCCACTGTTTTGAAATAAATAAGAGTGACTGATTTATCTTGGTGACAGGTCTAAAGACAAATGCGGTGCGAAGTTATATATAAGTTGTATGAGTACTTAGTGTTATAGCTGACTGGCTAGCAGAGCTTTCATAGAAAAAGGCAGGATGACCGCCTCTTTCTCATGTTTTGTTTTGGTGTGGGGTTTTTTCTCCTTAAAAAAATAATATTGAGAATTGTGACAATTGATGCTCCTCAGCTTACCTCTTTTTAAAAATTTCCTTCCTGCTGCTGGTCAGTCTTTGTTAACCCAACAGCTGAAGAAGAAAACTCCTTACCCTCTGCTTTATGTTCTCCTAAAAATATAATATGTACCACAGAACTCCATTTTACTTCTAAGTCTAAGGCACGTTCTTGTAAATGTAATATTTATATACTCTTTGAGATATTTATATTCATAACTCCGGATGCATTTTGTGCTTTGTTTTGCTTGCATGGGTAAGAGTTGTGATGGATTCGTTCACCCTAGATGATATTTATTCCTTTTACTTCATTACACATAATCCACCTGTGCTAGATCTTAAGGTCTGTGTACGCTTTATACTCTACTAGAGAGCTTATCAGCTTCTCTGCAGGCAGCTCAATTTGAATTTTGAAACTGAAAATGAATGAATTTGTGCTGCTTCTTGAGCTTCTGCACAGAGCTACTCCTGCACCCTCCTATTGGTGAGATAACTGGAGGATATCAACCTTGCAGGTTGTTGTTGATTTTGGCTGAAGGGTTTCATTCTGATCAGCAACTATTTTTACTATTCTTTCTTGCAGTGGCCCACCTCTTTCCCCTTATGAGAAAGTCTGAGATTTGTTGGCTGGGATAAAGACATCAGGAAGAACAAGAGCAATTAGTACTTTTAATTTTAGACAGAAGCAAAGTCCAGGCCCAAGCGTACGAATAATGTTCCTGTAAATCATTTGTTTCATTATCCTGTAAGACAAATGTTAACTCATTCTTGGCTTCCAGGTCAGGTAGGTCTTTAAGAAGTTGCTGAACATCCTTGGAATTTCATATTGGTAGCCTAAGTTTCTGCACTTTCTTTACAAGACACGCATAAAGTCATTATAACATCAGATTTTAAAATCAAATCAAATTCAAATTATGAATGCATTAAATTCTTTTAACTTATCAGTGTACAGTAATCCACTCAAACTAGTTATCATTAAAACATCTTAGGGATTGTATTTATTCTAGCATTCTACAGCATACAGTGGAGAAGTACCTTTCCTGATAAATCAGATGTTTCAAGAAAGGAATAATTAATCAAACCAGTACCACAATTCCTTAGTATGATGAGTTTCTCTGCCTAACCTAATTGTATGTAAAGTACATGACTTAATTGGATTTATAAGACATTTGTTCTTTGCCCTGAGAATAAAATCCATATTGCACTGTCCTTATTAAGGAGTGAGGTGGTTTTTTTTTAAATAAGGTCTTCTAGTCTAACCCCCCTGCAGTAAGCAGGGACATCTTCAACTAGATCTGACTGCTCAGAGCCTCATCAGGCCTGGCCTCAAATGTCTCCAGGGATGGGGCCTCCACCACCTCTCTGGGCAACCTGTGCCAGTGTCACCACCCTCATTGTAAAGAACTTCTTCCTAATGTCTAATCTAAACCTGCCCCGCTCTAGTTTAAAACCATTGCCCCTTGTCCTATCACTACATGCCCTTGTAAACAGCCCCTCCCCGGCTTTCTTGTAGGCCCCCTTCAGGTACTGGAAGGCCACTATGAGGTCTCCCCGGAGCCTTCTCTTCTCCAGGCTGAAAACGCCAACTCTCTCAGCCTGTCCTCATAGGAGAGGTGCTCCAGCCCTCTGATTATCCTCGTGGCATGATCTTTCAATCCCTAAGTTAAGGCTACTGAACTTAAAGCTAATGTGCTTGCTAGAGCTCGTGAAGGGGTTTCCCACTCCAGTCAACTTGTGCTAAGCAAGGGAGAGATAAGCCTGCTACAAAACACTTTTTGTAATTCTTCAACATCTACAGTCTAATAACCGAGCTACAGGCATTCTCTTCAGCACATGTTTTGCTGTAACACTGATCCTCATTGAGCGATTGTAAGTCAAATAGTGCTGTCTGTTTGGGTCATCCTCTTTTGTGAATACAGAGTCACACAATGGTTTGGGTTGGAAGGGACTGTTAAAGATCATTTAGTCCAACCCCCCTGCCATGAGCAGGACGTCTTCCACTACATCAGGCTGCTCAAAGCCCCATCCTACCTGACCTTAAACACCTCCAGGGATGGGGCATCCACAGCTTCTCTGGGCAACCTGTTCCAGTGTTTTACCACACTTTCAATATTGAATGAGGTATTTGCAAACTATTTCTCCTTCTGTGAACTAGAGGGTGCCTTTCTTCCTACAGAAATTTTAAGTAATGTAAAGAAGCGTGGTGTTGAAGTAGCAAATTTTCTTTAGTCTTTTATTTTGATTTCTCTGGTCAAAAAAGACACTCTTATCAACTCTTAGGAGACTATAAAATGATGGGCAGAGAGAAACAGGGAGAAGATAGAATATATAAATGAAAAGTGCATAGTTAGCATCCAGTTCTTTTCACAGAAAATTGTGGTATCTTGATGAAATAGAGTTAGAGATAATTGCTTTTTTTGTTTAACTCAAAGTAATTTTATCTTCAAATATACTGTCCAATATGTTTTGACACTGTTAAGACTCATGGCTTTGTATTTTTAGTTTTCTCAAGTAGCTCATCCATTATTTTGAAATATATCTTTATTTTTATATTTTCCATATTTATTCTTTAAAACATTTAAAGCTGTATTAAATACAGATCTGGCTATGACCTAAGCTACTTATCATGGAGGGTAACTTAATTATGTTTTTATTGGAATTAATGGGACTAGTACAACTCTTTCCTTACCTGTACTTGCAGGAGAGATGGAAGAAGGCAGACATTTCTTGACAATTATTATCAATTCTTTCTTACACTGGCACACTGCTTTGTTTCTTGACCCCAGATTTTATCTATTATGGAAATAGTTTTGGGGTTTTCATCTTAATTTCTTATGTTTTTCTTTTTCATCTTGGGTGCTCAAACAATTTATCTTTTAGTGATTTAATTTGGTTTACAGTCGTAGATAACTTGCATGTGATGACCAGTGATGGCCTTCCTTCTTCTCCCGTGTCAAGATAAAAGCAAGCACTATTAATGAAATGTTAACTCATTTGATCGTGCCCTTTTAAACTTTGCTTCTTGAAAGTTTGTGTATATTTCTTTTTGTTTTAATACTAATGCCATTAACGTGTTCAAAGGTGGGGTTGGATTTTTTTTTTCTTCACGTCTGAAACCCACACCATTGTATTTGAGCTGCAAGTAGTAGCTATCTTGTTCTGGGTTTCTCTTCTACATTTCAGAAAATAAAAAGATGAAAAAACGTAGTATTGAGATCAGTTGGATTACATTCATGTTAATGCCTAAAAGAGGCTATGTATGGCATCTGTTTCATCTTAAGTGGCTAATGATTTGAAGGAGTCTGCAGTAAGTGAAGGAACTTCATTAGCCTGTCGGTGCACCGTTACCGAGTTAAGTGATGGAGTACCTTCCCTTCTGTACAGCGTAATTTTGTTGAGGATATAAATTGCAGGGTGCATTTTGTCATGTTGTGTTTTCGTGTTAGTTGATTGTAATTATTGTTCATGGGGTTACTGAAGTTAATTTTTGTATGGGAGAGATATGTAATTTTCCTAGCTATATAATGCAAAGCATGTTCAACTGTCACTAATACATTTAAATTTCATTAGAGTGAATTGTTTATCCTGATTAGACAGAACCACAGCACGCCTGAAAGAAAAGCAGAGAGGTTATAGGATGTGCTTACAGCTATGCGCTCTGCATTGACACAAGGTTTTAAAAGGAAACACTCTTCAAAGTTTAAATAAATCAAGTGGGCAGCATTGTGAACTTCCCAGCTGTCCACAGTCACGGTGTGCTTTCATTGATACTTACCTTCCTCTCCTACTTTCCTTTTGGCTGCTGGGTACCACTTGCTTTCCATGCCATTCATTAGTAGGAAGAGAATGTGTTAGTGCTTGATAGTTTCCAGTGTTGCTCCCCTTTTTATGCCCTTAGTTTCTGAGCCCTGTGACTTGCACCTTCTCACAGCAGACCCGTAGAACTTGAAGAACAAATAATTCCACAGCTGTTGGTAAAATAAATTGGATGTGACACAGGCTGCAGGTTAGATGTCTCAGAGTTTTTCTTCTAGACTGAAAGAGAATCTAAAATACTGGTGGCCTTCAAGAGCAGCCTTTTGGGGAATACAAAACTTTTGAGAGAGTGAACTTAAAATCAGTAAAACTAAGTTGGATTACCCAATGCTGGAGAGCAGTTGTGAGCAGATATGTATCATTTGCACAGCCACAGCATTTGAGAACCCTGATGGTAGGTTGTCGACCCTGCTGCCTGCTGTACAAGCGTGTGTACAACACCGTGCATATTCTTTGAAAGTGAAAAGAAGGATGAATCTGATTTCTGCTCCTACCAATGCACTCACGTTTATCCCCGGAAGAGATGACACGCATTTTTCATGAGGAACACAAATGTCCTTACATGGGGAATATTTGAATAAAAGGGATTCGTTTTAGTCTCTCTTGGTAGCTGCTAGGGCCTGCTGTGATGGAGGTGCTGATACGACTGTACGGCATTAGCTTTTTTTAGAAGCCTAGCAGTTATCTAGATTTTGTACTTAGCCTTGTGATAAGTCAGTGTTATATTGAAAGAGTTCTTCCTGCCTGGTAAGTAGAAAGTGAGAAGAAAGTTAATAAAAGAAACAGTGTTTCTCTTTTTCTGTAGGTCACATTTTCATTAAAAAGAACTGTATTTGTATCATTTTGTAACAAGACCTTTGAAGGCAGCATTTCACTTGCTCAAAATGTAGTAGAGGTATATTGATGTTTTCTGTCAACAGGGAAAGCTCCGCAGGCACTTCAAATGTCACATGCTACGGTTGCCTCTTAAACAGCAGGCCAAGGGAGGGGGTCAAATCTTACCATCATCTTCTTTCTTATGGACCTTTGTTTAATAGCACTGTTTCCTAGCTCTTTGTTATTTTAGCAATAAAGCAGTTTGTTGCCTGATTGGTGGGACTGGAAGGTGAAAAATTAAAGAGACGTTTTAAATAAATCTGCCTTTTTTTCTCAAGAACATTGAGGTAATGAAGTAGAAAGTCTGCTCTGGTCAGAATAATTACAGTTATTATTTGTACATATCTATCAACCCCAGACTCATTATGCTTGCTCTGTAAATATCAGCAAAGAGTTTTTCAGTTATTTCTGTCTGTGTGTTGACTCTGCATCTGGTTAAGGACCTGTTTCTTTTTCATTAATCATGCAACGACACTGAAGATAAATCCATGTTAAAACTTAGAGCAGTGTAGTGTCAAACATTAACTTGCAGGAAAACCACATGTATAGAATTTATTTGGTGGTGAACTTAAATATTGGCCACCATTCCCCTCTTTCTTTCCTTACTCCTATTCAAAACCATGCAGCTGTGATTTATTTTTCCTCAGTTTTTCAAGTTCTATGGGGAAATATACCTTTGAAAAATACATTTTAAGACTGTAGGATTTTAAACATGTGTAACATTGTCCTTTAACAGCGCACAATTTCTGTTGTGGGGTTTTGTTGGTTTTTTTTTTGCATTGTCTTAAATTACTATAGTAAACTGTAATAACGGAAGTGCTTTATCATTTTTGAATGAAGAAAAGCCCTATTTTTATCTTTAAAGAAAGGATGCATATGCATAAATGAGTCTAATTTATTTAAATGTTTTGTGTACAAAGTACACAGGGTAATTGTCTACTTTGGGGAATAGAGCAGAGTAAAAAAGAGCAGCTAATAACACCACTTACAACTTCTGAATGCTATTATGAAGCATCGCAGCATCAGTTACCACTAATATGACATAATGAAGAAGTTGTAGAGATATATCCTCTGTGTTTAAATGGTTAACTATACTTTGTTTGTAAGAAAGGAGGAAGGAATTTGTCTCCTTTTTACAAAATTCACTTACTTGCATGCATATCGCTTATGTATACACTATATAGGGGGTTTTATCTCAAAATTGTGCTGTGGCACCTAGGGGATGACATTGTCCTTCCTGTCAAATTCTTTTTTTTTTTCTTTTATTTTTTTTTTAATCCCCCAGTAACTGGAAGCTCTTCAGATGCAGCTTCAATGAGAGAGGAGTGCTGTTATCTATTACAGAGGTCAGTCAGTGATGAGAGAAGCTTTAAGGAGAAAACCAGTGAATTTCAACAGTGATGCCTGAGTAATTGATTATGTGCATCTAAATGACTCTCCATCCTGTACACAGCCAGAGCACAATGCATACCTAATCTGCCGAAGTTTCCCATTGATCTCCATTAGGTCAGGTTTCCCTTCAACCCCCCACCATTAGTAGTTCATGTTCAGTTACCAAGGCAAGGAGTTATTCCTGTCAGGCACATCTCAGATTTGGAAAACTGCCATAATTACAGACACTCGCTTCTCTTCCAGTGCCTGAAAGAATGCCAGAATTAGAGCTGCTTTTAATTACACAAAGACTGCTGTGATTACTTGATCTTTTGCATAGCATATCCATTGTAGATTTCTCCTTTAAAGTCGCGTGGACTTTCTCCAAGGAGGAGGAGGTCTTACTCATCACTGTATTTCCTAATTTATTCATGCAGAGTAGCAATCTGTCCTTACCTCTGAGGAAAGATTTAACGGTGGATGACAGACATGAAAGTTCCCATTATTGCAAGATTTCCTGGTTCTTCCAAAATATGCTACAAACTTTCTTAGGAATTTAAAGCTGTGCTATATTTGTCCAGTGAGAACAGTATATTTTATGATGCATTACCCCTGCTGTTTCATTAATTTTAGGACTGAATCCCCTAAAATGTAGCTCGAGTGAGCAAGATTCTGCTGAAGTCTGTTTTAATGAAAAGTATAAATGGATTTATTTATGCGAGTCTGAAGGAAGCTGAAAACTGTAAATTAGTGCAACATCTGTTCTTAAACAGTGCTTCCACCTGCAGTCCCATGAATAACACTGTTTTAGGAACCTGTAAGATCATATAAGAGGGCAAATATTAATAAATACCTCGTTATTTCATAGGTGTATTTCCTCACACTTCTAAATTTCTTTCTTCCTTTCCCGTGCTTCTTGCAGTTTATTCTGACACTAAATTAAGAAAGTAACTTGTGGGATAATCTCTTCTGCCATCCATTTTTATACTGGTGATATTGGAAAGTTATCTTTCCCCTGATCAAATTATACTCACAAAAATCAGCGTTCTGGGCTGTGATGTGAGTTACTTAGAAATAGATCTTCGGCGGTGATGAAAGACAGACTAAAAAAGTTCCCATCCTCCTAAATATACTCAGATATGTAAGTTTCCAGGTTAAAAACCGCACTGTGTTGAAAAAGAAGTACTGAATTGTTGCAACATCTTTCAGTGCAGTTGGTGTTGAGGTGTGTATTCAGGATTGGCAAGACAATTGTCTGGATGTGGCATTATCCGATGACACTTAGTAAACCCTTACCCGTAAAAAGATATGAAGAAATGCTTCATTGGTTCCCTTGGATGGTGGGTTTTTTTCCTTCTTTCAGAGTGTGAACATGATTAGTGTACTCAACTAACTTGTTGTACATCAGAAAACATAAAGACTAAAGGGAAGATAAGCGTGAGCAAAAGAGGTGCAAGAGATACTAGAAAAATATACAGTTTTTTCATAGCATTCCTGGATTTTACTAAAGGTAATGAAATTTAATTTAGGATTATATTTGGTAGTATCTGTGCTTGAGAAGTCTATAGGTCTTGACTGAACTCGATAAAACTCAATTTTATAAACGGAAAACAATTTCTTTAACAAGACTAAAAGTGTGCAGGAACTGTTCTGTGGGATTGGCTGTGTTTACCAAGCTGGCTGCCACTTCCCATTAGTTTCAGAAATGTTTATTGCTTGCCCTGTTCTCAGATGCATATAACATTGGGTTGAAATTTTCAGTGCCAGGTGTTTAGAGTTTTGTCTTTTGCATGGGAAGAAAATCAGCCAAAAGATTTTAGAGATTTCTGAAAACATAGGGATGTATGTTTTGTCTGCATCAAAAACACAGAAACAGTATGATGTCCCTAAGCTTTCAAGCAAAGTACTTGACTCTTCACAAGGAATATGTGTCAAGGGAGTGGCTTTTTCTATTCCTGGGAGAATCCTGTTGGAGTTGTAAGCCTTTGAAATATCACATCTCAGCAGAGACTTGTTAAGAACTCAAAGTCTAATTCCCCGTAGATTCTGTCCACATTAGCATGTTGCTGGCCAGTACTGTAAGAGGCTGAGCAGATCTTTATTGCTGTGGTTCTGGGCTGATAAAAGCAGTTTCCATCTAGACACTGGAAAAGAGTAGGACACACCTGTGCCCCTCTGTGCTCTTCATAGTCTGGTAGTTTCCTGGCATCATGGGCAAGGAGGGAAAAAAAGGAAAAAGAGATGAACCTGCATAATGGTAAAAAACTTGGCAGAAAGTCTGTATCAGGGAGAGAAGAGAGACTGAAGGTCAGTTCAACCGAGTGTAGGTTGGATAGGATCTGGAAAGCAATAATGCAGAGGAGCCAAAGGTAGGGGCTGGAAATAGCTGGGCAAGAGCCAAGGGCAGTAGGGTCTGCTAAGAGAGAAAAAAGGTTAGAGAGCTGGGCAGAACATGGGACTAGAAAGAGGAAGCTGGTGGGACGACTAGTGCCATGAAGACTGGGGTATCTGCTGTAAGAGGAGAGGCTGAGAGAGCTGGCACTGTTTAGTCTGGAGAAGAGAAGGTTCAAGGAGATTTCATCCATGTGTACGAATACCTGATGGGGGAGGAATAAAAAAGAGGGAGCCGGGCTCTTTTCAGTGGTGTGCTTTGAAAGTGCAAGAGGCAGCGGGCACAAACTGCAATAAAGGAAATACATAAGAAGAAATGTTTTTACTGTGAGGGTGGTTAAACACTGGATAAGGTTACCCAGAGAGGCTCTGGAGATCTCTGTGGAGATACTCAACACCTGACTGGGCAGTGCCCTGAGCAGTCATTCCAGTTGACCCCGCTTTAGCCAGAGGGGTTGGTCTAGACAATCTCCAGAGGTGCCATCCAACCTCAGCCGTTGTGTGATTCTGCAAGTAGGGCAGACTGGGAAGCGAGCCCTGTGATGAGAAGCCTGGAGTCAAAACAAAAGAGTCTATGTGGGAGAAGTAATAGTGGCAAGAGGAGTGAAGTCAGGGCAAAATGAGATGTGGGTCATAGACGGCCTAGAGGATAGATAAGAAAGGGTCAGATTTAGAGAAAGCTGAGAAGTGAGCCTGAAATGCAGTCCAGGATCACTGCATGTCACTATTTTTTAAATGTTAGGATAAAACTACAAAACTGACAACAAAGTGTCACCCCTCCAAAGTAATAATCCATGTATCTGCACTAGGATGTCAATCCCTCCTTGTTGCCCCATTGCCTCAAAGCTGCAAGTGTCTCGGTGTGGGACTTAAAAAGCTCAAAAGGTAGTGATGATTCTGGTGGATATCTGCATAATAGCACAAATTGTTCTGTGAAGGAGAAGAAGTTGTACACAGGTGTCAAAGTCAAGGCTTCGTTTGTTAGGAAGTGCCAGGTTTTGATTGCCAGTGCAGTCTCTTATTTGCTCCTCTTCAGGGTATACGCCAAGATAATGTGCAATTGTCTCATTAGCAGTAATCTTTAGCTCATTCACTGAAGAGGATGATTGTGCTCTGGGGTGTCTCGTAAAGATTCAGTTATTTAATAAAGGGGTCTCTTGGCAGTAAAATCCTTACTGGATTTATAGAAAGTTAAGACTTGTTGGCAAACAAGGCAAAATACTTCGGGAAGTGAAAGAATCCCTTTTTTGATAAAAGAAATTGAGCTCTGCTCTCAAAAACCTGGGTTCTCTGGAGATTTCAGAGTGATTCTAGGTAGGTCTTATTAAACCAGATATTTCACAAGTAGCCATTGACAGAATTTAACCTGGGCCCCTGCACTGGGGTCCCAGGGAGCGACCTACAGAACTGCGCATTTTTCCCAGCTACAGCTGCGGTCAATGGGAACTTTACCCTACAAAATATTTAGGAATAGTAGCACTGTTGTTTTTGTGACAGCCAATGATATAGGGAGGTAGCTTTATGGGGGAAAAGGATATAATTTATTAGACCCTGTGGTACACCTGAAAAAAAAAAAAAAGCAAGCAAACTTTAGGGCGTACAGGACGATGCTGAGAATGAACGTCTGTGTCTGTAGAACAGCCCTTGGCCTGTGTGCAGCTCCCCAGGCTGGGCAGAGGCACAGCTCAGCCCGCACGAGGGCTGCGGGAGGCGTGTGCCAGGGGGAAAAGGAGTTCTTGACGTAGAAAATAAATAATTTTGCTCTAGCGTGTTTAATGCACTGTTGATATGGTTAGTTATGTGCCTGCGTGACTTGCAAATGTGAAAATAATGCATAGTTATCTGCTTTGGCATATGGAAGGAAATAATAAGAAATAAGCAGTTTAGCATCAAATTTAGCTATTAATTACCAACATGCCTAAGCAGAAAATGTCGTTCAATTCTAAGCTCGATAACTTTTCCTGAATTCATTTACAGGTTTATTGTCTTCAACAATACAAAAAAATTCTTGCAGTGATTTGTAATGAAAACTTGTCTGCTTTCAGTTGAGCTACTTGTGTACACTGTAAGTGTATTTAAATGGATGCTTTGGCTCTGTCCGTGCCACACTAATTATTGCCAATGTCTTCCCTGAATCTCTAGTTTCGGGCTAGTTTGCTTTTTTCTCCTTTTGAATCGGTGTTCAGACCGTTGCTTTTTTCTCTTTCTCAGCTGCCTCTGAGCATTCATAGTCCTTGGCAGAGTGCCCAGCAGTGCTTGTCCTCGCCAAATATCGTTCGCATGCTTTTAAAGTGACACTTGCTTGAGAAAAAGGGAAAACTAGTATCAAAATAAATGGCAAGATCAATACAGGCATAGCTAGAATGTTAGATCTTGAGCCCATAGCTCTTGGTGATATATTTGTGATACCTGATGAAATCCTCTTAATTTTTTAAACCCTTGCTCAAAAAGTCACACTGTGTGACTTCAATTTATTTCTCACTTCTCTAGAGAAAGTTTGATGGTTTAGCAAGTTGTCTTTACATAGGAAACCTCTGAGCAATGGGGAGAGACAATTATGGTCTAGGGCTTTGTTGGTATACCCAGGCACCCCTGTAGCATATTTTAAGTTACTTGCTGACCTCTTTATTAATTGCAACATTTGAGTTAATCATAGTTGTTTCAAATAAAGTATACTTAATTTGCTCCTAATTTCTATGGAGACATCACTTGCATATCTGAAGAAGTTTTGGAGAGTATCAGAGGTCTCTGTGGTGTGCACTGAAAGATAGCATCTGCATACTTAGGGGCCCAAGCTGCAAAGCCCTGCCCAGCTTTCCCCAGGAGTTCCCCACCGCTTCCAGCCCCTAGGGAGCCCCCAGGCCCCATAACACTGTGATGTGACCACTGGTAGCTTTTTGTTGACTTTCTTCAAAGATAAGGTCCCGCATTCTGCCTTTTCTAGTCCCTCTCCTCCTCGAGGAAGAAGGAGGATGGATGTGTGTTTCAACTGACCCTTGGCTCCACCCCATGCGTGGTGTGCCTGGAAAGTGCGATGGTGTATTGCAGCTGCTTCCCAGGAGAAGTGGGGAAACTTGAGAAATACAGGATCTCCACTAGAAATGAAGGAGACACCACATGCTTTTTGCCTTTCCAAGCCAAAAAGGCACTTGAAGTCCTGATCTAAGCAAGGTTCTGGTTTTGTAGCCCATTTCTGCGTATTATGGACAATAAAATAACTGACTGCAGTTGCTATCTAGAGGATTCAATAGATATTGTTCATCAACCAGGGGATATGCAGAGTAGCTGTTAGAGTAAGAAGATTTCTCTGAATTTGTTTCTTTGGGTTTTGAATTGAATTGTTAGAAAAAACTACTTCTATGTTACAAGAGCATCTCAACTTGTTTCCAGCGTAAGGGTGCTGCACATCCGCTGCAAGCTGTATTTGCGTTTGTCACATCAAAAATACTAATATTTGCCTGATATGCAGAGCTGCTGTCTTGTAGGGTAGAGATGACCATGAGTCGTACCTGTCCAGTGCTTCCCAGGCTTTTGGGGCCAACCAGGTTATATTCCCTACGCCTGTGCAGCTGCTGTCCCACCACCACCACACTGGGCTGGAAACATCGTTCCAGCTATTTGAACTTGATCACCAGCAGAGTTCAACTGTAAGTTTTGGATTAATGTTCAAGCAGCAGAGGAGATTTTTAAGAAAGGTCAGCAGTTTTGAGCAGCATGGAATATAACCAGCTGTGAAGATGGAGAGATAAGATGGGGCTCACTTTATTGTACCAGGTTATAAATTTATTTCTGTGAAATGACAGCTGTCCTCACACTTGCATGAATTTTTATGCGTGTTTCTTACCTACTGTTAGTTTTAATGACATACTGATACAAAAGGGGTTTTTAAAAAGTAAGTTTCCCTTAATTAAAGTTCAGATCTTTTTCTCCAAGACAGAACAAAGTGAGGATATGTCCCTGTGCGTGCAAATATTACCTGTTAAAATATTTTTTTAAATGTGCAAATAATAAGAACCTGCCTTAAATTTTGATTTTATTTTTTTAATTTTTTATTTTTTAACATGGGGTCACCTTTTCCTGCAGTGTTGTGTTAGCCGTAGTGCTTTGGTTTGGATTGTAATGGCTCTGTATTTGCAACAGAAACTCAGAGAGATAATCTTAGAGACATTGAAATTTGCATCAAAAGTTTCGGAGCATTTTAGATTGCTGATCTCCAAAATATGCATACGTAGCACCATTTTCTCCTGTCCCTGATATTAAAGAAATTTTCAGGGAAATTGTGCTACGTGTTTCAGTAAGTTGGTTTGTTTTCTTTATTTCACTCCTCCTAGGCTCACTGTCGCTGGACACAGTTTGCTAGCAACAAGGTGGCTGCAGATGCAAGTGGAGTAAGAAGCCACGTAAAATGTCTGAAAACCTTGTACGGTTGTGGCTTTACTGTCTTCATTCCCACCTCTTCTGCAGCTACTATCCAAGGCTGAGAGCATAAGTTGTGTAAAGGAAGGGAACTTTGACTTACCTCCATTTCTTGGCCTTTATCCTTCTTAGGCTGAGAGCAGAGGGAGACAGATCATGAGATACTTTTCCCTTCCCTCACCCTGCTTACACTTTTATTACCATTGGGAGTGATAGGAAGGCAGAATGGAGCTTGTTTGGGCCGGGATGCATGTATCAAGTCAGTAGGAGGACTCAGGGGACTAGTTCTGAAGGGTGAAGGAGGTGTTCTCACCAGAGATCCCCTCCAAAGGCCTCTTCCGCCATTACAGCAAGGGCAATGCAAGTTGTATCTCCTTTTATCCTTGGAGGACTGCAAAATTGAATTTTACCTGCAATTCTGGAATGCCTTAAAGCAGCCTCAGCTGGACAGCACTGGTGGGTGCTTTAGAAGGACTAGAGAGGACAGAGCGAGCTCAGTGCGAAAGCTGTGATGTCATTTGTACATTGTGGACATACCACTCAACATTCTGCATGGATTCCTTATCTTTAAACGTTCAGAAGCAGCAATCAGTAACCTCAGGAACACTTGGTCGGCTATCTTAGTAAGCGAGGTTGTACTGTGACTCCCTCCACATCCCAACCCACTAGCTTCCTCCCTTCTGCCCTGGGTCTTCACTCCAGCCGCTCTTGTTGCTGACAAACGATGCCCTCGCCTCTGCTGATAGCCCACCTTGGTCCCTGCGCCTGTTAGCCAGCATGGGCAGGCTGGGGAGATGCCTTAGACCTAACTGCCTTCTCGTCTTGTCGAGCTGCAGCGAAATCTGGCCTCATGTGTAACCATGTCGTTTCCTTGTGGGACACATAAACGGGGACTTAGTTCTGCCTGAGCGCCGGGGTAGCATTTGTGAAAGCTATTAAAAAGTTTGTAGATGTCAAGTAAATGTATATGATTAAATAAGTGATTCAACTAGTATAATTAACAGATGGCAAGATCAATTATATATTCATATTTCAGGCCAACAACATTTGGTAGATATAATTACTTTACAGGTGTTAACTGCCCTTTATCGTGAAACGAGGTGTCTCTAAACACTAGAGGTACTCTGCAAAGTGACTTGTGGTTATAAACTTACAAGGAGGTTAACGGCTCTCCTTTTGCATGTGGTGTTGGAAAGCTAAATTCAGTTTCTCTGTCTGATACCAAATTTAAGAAAGTGGAGGGAAAGAGATGAGCAGGTGTTATATCATCTGATTTCTGGAAAAAGCTACTGAATATTACAATGGGTTTAAAATTCACTTTGACATTTGAGAGATGCAAAGTCCAAACAGGCAGGCATTCAGGGAGGAAGAGACAGCTGGTAGGAAGAACTCCTTTGATTTTTTCGAAATTAGGGCTTTTTTTTCATATGTAGAGAAGTAAATTGCATGTAATTTGGATTGGATTCTAGTACAGATTGCAATGACTTGTGGCCAGAAGAGCAAAAATGAATAAGTAGGTTGTAAGTTTATGCTCATTTTGTAACTGATTTTTTTTTAGTAGAACCAAAAAGTGTTAATTCACTGTAAGCTCTACATAACAAAGTTTGCCAAAGATGCGAAGTTGCATATACAGAACACTTACAGAAGCAATAAATTGTATTTTTTGAAGGTTCTTTGCTTGATGCCTTACGTTTAATATTTGCATTAAACAAGAAGAACTAAAAGAATCCATGGAAAATTAAATACATTTCATTGGCAGACAAATAGGAAGTTAATAAAATTCTACCATTTGCACAAATAGAGGGGATAAGATATACAATCAAGAGCAAAGGCTGATCCTTAATTTTCTCTTTTCTTGATGTTTGGTACCTAGAACTATCAAAACCTAAGATTTATTTATTGTATTAATTATGAATTATTATTATTAGTAGTAGTAGTATGAATTATCATTTCAGCATTTCATGGTTTTGATACAAGCAATTAGGTTTGTAGCCTAATTTTTTATTTTTGTTTAGCATCAAACTTTGCTATTTAATAAACAATTTAGGCAGCTTAAATACTAGCTTACAAGATCACACTTAAAATGTCTGCATTGAAAGAATATTTATACACAGCGTTTTTCCTTGTGTTGATGCTCATCATGGTTTTCAGCTTTATTCGTCTGGGGATACAGCAATGGTTCTCCTCAAGGTGTGAGAAGGTGCGTGTTAGGGAAGAGGGAGCAGAAATGGTGTTGAAGGGGGGAAAGAAACAAGTCTGGGAACTTGTCTCTCTGCCTGAGATAGAGTGGGGAATCTTAATGTTTGTAGGCACTACCAGCTGAATACCGTAGCACAGGTTACATGGATTTGTGCAGTATAAAAGGCTGCTTACCATGCTTGTGAGAACTGGGAGGACCTGGGTGGTGGGCAGCACTCAAGCTATGGGCTCGCTGCCTGCGCTGGGCATGGCATGGGTTGCATTGCCATAGCCACGTCCATCTCGATGGCTGCTCGAATCTCGAGACCTGGAGCATAAAGAAACCTTCCTAATCATTAAAATGTTTATCTCTTTCATAAGTTTTCCTGTAGTAAAAATGTCACATGCATTATTCTTGTTATGCAAAATCGCAGCAAATGGCAAAAGGTCAACAGTAGCTGTCAAGATTATCAGAGAGTAATTGTAGCAGCTTCGTGGCATATCAAATGTGAAAGCTTTTATTTAATAATAGTTCACGTAGAGTAGCTGTGAAGTAAATACCAAATCCAAAACAAATGCTATATGAAAGAACAGTAAGAGTTTTATTTTTTTCACCTTGTGGGTTTCTTGCTCTTGCTCACTCAATCATTTTGAGTCCTTCTATCGCTACAGCAGATGTTTTATCTCCTCCATTTCTGATTATGTATCTTTGACAATTTTGAAGTCTCTGAACATGTGAGCTGATTATATCTTAATTTCTTTCTTTTATAACCATAAAAATATTTTTTTAAAAAAATTTTGATTCTTACTGAAGAGCATGGAAATGTACCATTTCAGCAAAATGACCTTATATACTGAAGTGGTTTGATAACATGACATACCTCCAAACTGAAAAGCTGTCCTGAGCATACAAAATTAGATCTTCTTGGAATAGTTCTGACAAATGCTGCTTGACTTACGAGTTGTGCATTAGAGGCAAACAGGATTGTTGATAGTTTGCTATTTTCTTACAGAAGTGTCATATATGCAAAAATAAAATAATGCTGTGGACTTAATCCCATGTGGTTGAGGGAAGGGAAAGAATTGTGAGTTATGTACTACAAAGCCTAAAAGTAATAAGGCAATATGAAATAAAAGGAAAAATTTAAGAAATTAGTTTAAAACAAAATACATTAGATACATTCCAAAGTCCAGAAAAAAATCAAAATATATACAATTCCACCCCCCCCTTTTTTTTTCTGTTTTCTGTTAGAGAGTATCAAATCAAATGTTTGGATTACTTTTTTAATTTATTCATTTATTATCAGAAGTGATAATAAACTGTTGAGGGCGTCTGGTTCACTATGCAGTGGGTACATAGTAGAACTAACTATTTAAAACTTGGTTTAAGCAATTTGGATTGCTGTGTAATTCAGTAGTGAGCGACAATTGCTTCCTACTGTTTTAGCATGGAGTCGGTCTGCTGAACCCACTTTCACGGTTAGGAAGCATTTACTAATTTTGAGTACTGTTTATCCTGAACTGGAGTATTTGCCTTATATGGATTGTAGTTTTACTTCTTTTATAATTCTGGTCATTATTAGTATGCCGTATTAAAGGCATTCAGCCTTTTACTTGTTTGGATTTGTTGGGCAGGTATTCAGAGACAGAACTGGCTAGCAAAACATAACCAGTTTTAGGAATACAATGTCAGGGCTTTAAGAGTGATTTATTAATTCTGGTACTGTTATGGGGAATTAATTAATTTTCTGTAACGATTATTTAATATGGATTGTTACGGCTATGGCAGGAGTAGGGAAGTGATCGTGCCTCTGTGTTCAGTTCTGGGCCCCTCTGTACAAGAGGGACACTGAAGTGCTGGAGCGTGTCCAGAGGAGAGCTACCAGGCTGGTGAGGGGTCTGGAGACCAGGTCATATGAGGAGAGGCTGAGGGAGCTGGGCATGTTTAGCTTGGAGAAGAGGAGGCTGAAGGGAGACCTCATTGCCCTCTACAGCTACCTGAAAGGAGGTTGGAGAGAGGTGGGTGTTGGCCTCTTCTCCCAGGTGAATAATGACAGGACCAGAGGAAATGGTCTGAAGCTGCGGCAGGGGAGGTTTAGATTAGATATTAGGAGGAATTACTTTCCTGAAAGAGTGGTCAGGCACTGGAGCAGCCTGCCCAGGGAGGTGGTTGAGTCACCATCCCTAGAGGTGTTTAAGAAATGTCTAGAGGTGGCACTTCAGGGCATGCACTAGTGGCAGAGATGGTAGGTTGTTTGTTTGTTTGTTTTTGTGTGTGTGTATGGTTGGACTCAATAATCTCAAAGGTCCTTTCCAACCATGAAGATTCTATGATTCTGTGATTTGTGAAAAAAAAAAATAATCTTCATTTTTTTCTTATCAAAACATTCTTTTTACAATGTATTATTTTGTTCTATGTGTTGGGGGAGGGAGAAGTAATTCTGATGTTTTCCTTATTTACTGAGTTACCCTGTGTATAGCACATCTGAGACGGAAGCTAACTGTGCAATATTTGTACACAAAACTGGGGGTTCATATTGCCAGTGACAACTATGGCAAGAATAAAGTGCTGGTATACCGTGTTATGAATTAGCTGTAACCATAACTCATAGGGTTTTCCTTGAGGTGTTTGGAAAGCATGTAGTGTGTTGTTACTAGAGATTTTGTCTTGGTTTACCCAGACTTCAGCTCCTAGTGTAAAGTAGAAGAGCGTGAAAACTTGGGGAATTTTTTGACTGCGTTAATTCAAGACAGACTGTGAAATTTCCTCTGCTGGAATTCTGTTTTATTTAAGGCTTAGTTAATTCAGCATCCAATGTCTGGATAAAAAAAAAATAAAAATTCAATTTAACAGCTTGTTTATTGATTTATAGTATTCAATGGCAAGACTAAAGGGAAATGGATGAGGAGACAGTCCGCTCCTTCATGCAACATAGCTCTAAGACTGTCTGGACCTGAGACATTTCTTCTCTGCTAACATGTCTCGTTCAGATGCGGAAGGGAGTGGGGCAGAGGGGAACGGGGGACTGGCGTCCCAGTTGTAATTTTGGGTGGTGTCACTTCCCATCTGGTTTTGTCCATACAAGACATGAGCTCTTCAGAGATGCCTCATTCAGACCAAAACCTGGGAAACACAGAGATGATGGGAAGCTGTGGATGCCCCATCCCTGGAAGTGTTCAAGGCCAGGCTGGATGAGGCCTTGAGCAGCCTGGTCTGGTGGGAGGTGTCCCTGCCCAGGGCAGGGGGGTTGGAACTAGATGATCTTTAAGGTCCCTTCCAACCTGAACCATTCTATGATAGGAGAGGTTCTGGCACTGGTGGAGAGTCTGAAGTATATTAATCCTGATTTTTAAAATGCTTTTCTGATTGTTGTGAAGACTATAAACACATTTTGTGACATTTTTATGATCACAGTGATTGCCTCAGTTCTGTATCTCATTTGCAAGTAGTAAAATTCCTTAGATTTTTGCCTTAGCGTGGGACATAAATATCTGGAATTGCTGTATCTGTATTTAGAGTTGCTGACGACATTGTTAGATCCAAATCAAGAGCAGGGAAATATTTTTTCATCTTTGGTAGGAGAATCCAACATACCACAGCCTTTAAGATGGAGCATTTTTGGAGTATAGGGAATAAGGGAGCCAGGTGGGGCAGGGGGAAGAGAAGGGTTTATGGAGAAAGCGAAGAGAGGGTGGGTGGGTGGAAGTCTGCTGGAGACCCTGGCGAGCTGTCAGACATGTCCAGAAAGACCCTGAACAGTTCTTGTTCTGTGACGGACAAAAACTCTGATAAAATGGTTTTCAGAAAATTTTTTGGTTTTATTCAGATGATGTATAAATGTCTGCCTAGCTCTCATTATTTACCACTTACATTTTTTCCGTGGAGCTAATTTATGAATAAATTTGGCTGGTTCTTATGGGGTACTGCTGTCAGCAAACGTCCTGTGCTCAGCCTAAGTCTGAAAAGACACGGGGCTCATTCTTACACCTAAATCCATGCCTGGACAGGAGTATCTGAGAAGGCTGGTAGAAAAGCAAGTAACTAGGAATCCCCTGTCATATAAACCCACAGCAGTAACACATTTCTGATGCATTTTTGTCTTTTAACTACCATTATGTTGATAGTGCGAGAAGATAGTGTTTTGGAAGGGAAAAAACATCTGATACAGAATAGCAAAAGGAGAAGATTAGCTGAACCCATCTGCTTTTATTTTAGTTGTGTTGATACTGGTTCGGATATTTGAGTTATTTGGTTTTGAAAACACTAAAGAAAAACAAGCAGAACTGCCAGTGCAATCCCAGTGGTGTGTTTTCCTGACCAGAAGCTGCAGGAGCATTTTAGATGGGCAAGAGGATTAGATTTCAGAGAAGTGTCTTTACGTTTGGCCTCTGACTCTAATTCAAGTTGTCCTTGGGGAAGCTTCAGTGACTTTCAGTGGGACAGTAGTCTTTAAGAAAAAATTGTATGATTTTTGCAGTCAAGCATGACTTCTTTCTTTGTGGTGTTTATATAGGGAGATGGCGTAACTCCCTTTCCCGCTGCATGGGCATTCTTTTCTGGTTTGGTTTTCTTTTTCTCTGCAGCTGATAATATGGCATAATTGTCATATTTGAATTCAAATTTAATTCTTCATTTTGGGTGATGAGCAAAGTAAATTAGTAAAGGTGTTTACAGATAAGGTTTGCTGCCCTTCACTTTAGCCTGTTGTGTTTACCTTTAATCTTTTGCATCTTTTGATTACAGAGTGCAATCAAAATTGCATTTTGAGCTGTGAAGTGAGAATCTGCAAAGGCGAGATAGTTCACTATATACATTTATGACATTAAGAATTATCATAGTTTTGTACTTGCTTTAAGATTTGAATTTGGGGTTGATTTTTGCTTTTTTCCACCTCAGTTTAATATGGCTTACTATCTACATACAAATCTAAATAAATGCATGTATTTGGGAGTAGTACAGAAACCCTAAAAGAATTCGGGGAGACGTGGATCAACAGTCGGCAATAATTCTTTGAGTAGTGCTATGATAAAAACAGAGTAGTATCAAGGAGGAGAGATGTGATTTTGTGGGTATGACCGATACCCACATCTGGTCTTCATGCTTTCAACACACTGATGAAAATTTGGGAGGAACGGAGCCACAAAAGGAGTCATGGCTTAAGATGCAGTCTTACATTAAGTGACTTAAAGATCTCGATCATTTCAGTCTGTCAGAGAGAAGGCAGGAGGTGAGTATACAGTATACAGGGGAAAAATAATACCAGGTAAAAAAGGGCTCTTTCCTCTAGAGGAGGAAAAATGTAAGAACCTCGAATGGCTGCATGCTGAGGTCAGGCTCATTCAAATTAGAAGTAAGGCACACTTATTTATCTTTAACAGTGAGGCTATTAATCATCGGAACAAATTACTGAGAAAAGTGGTGGGAACAGACAATTGCCATAAATTATAACTCCCTGAGGAATTACCAGTGGATTCAGTTATTGGTTTCACCAAAGAGGCATATTATGAAATCCAAATACATTATCTGAAGGAAATTGAACTCAAGCGGTAGCACAAGCCACATAACGCTAGGACATTATCAGCTGTGCAGTACCAAAGCGTAGTCATAATTGTAATCGTAGCTACAGCTCCATCATTTGTTTTTGCTTCATAACACTATCATTAAAATGATTTCTCATCCTCTTGTCTTTTTTCAAGGAATGTTAAGGAAATGAAAGTTGTTGGATTTTCATACTCAAATGGAGATGAGGGTAACACAAATTTTACAACCTCACTTACCTTTACAGGGAGTCAGTATCATTTTGTTGTCGATATAATCTGGTATCTTTTGGCTTTATTGTCTGTCTTTCTCAAATGCCAAATGCCGATCGTCATAATCAGGCTTTTAAATTGCTGTGTAAGCAGTAGGCTGCGTAAAACTCTGTTTCCAACCAGTTCTGTTAAAGACAAAGCTGTTTCATTTGTGGAATATTTAATTTAAATTAATTTCTTACGAGTCTATGGATAATGTCTTGTTCCAATATTTTATATTTAGGTAAATTTGAATTGATGTACGATCTATTAATCATGATAAAAATAATTAAAGCCAACTGGAAGTATTTTGGATCCTGTCTCAGGTAGATAGCAGTTTTCTGAGCGTGCTACTCAGTCATGACCTGATCAAAACAGCTAGGCAAGAATGAGAGTTCAGAGCCAGCACCAATAAAGAAACCAATCAGGCATTTCAAATAAATTTCCTTGAGGATTTTTGTGTCTAGAAAAAAACCCCACAACTAAATTTGCATGGGGAGTAGCTTAAAAAAAACAACACCAAATTCCTCAGCAAATGAAGGAAACTTCATTTTGTACGGTGTGCTTTAATTAGGCAGCAGCATTTGTGTCCAAAAGAAGACAAGCAGTCTGTTGGCCCTTTGGGATGAATGCCTTCTGGACGTGTTTCTTGAGGGACACATTCCCCGGGAGCCAGACTGCAAGTAGAGCATAGTTTGCATTCTTTGCTTGGAAACTTCTATAGCCGTGGTGACTTCTTCTCTAAAACCATTCGGGAGTTATGCTTGAAATACAACCTGCGCACTCTCTTTTCAGAGTGTATGCCCCCTTTCCTGCAGACTTTGTGTCACTTAGATAAGCCTGTTCTGCAGCCCTGGCAGAATGTTATTAAATAGCTAGTTCATCTTCTCTGTACCTGGCTTGGTTTAAATGCTTAGCTGTGAAAATCATATGTTCTATCAGCCTCTTCAATCACTGTATACGGCCTTCGCTCAGACCCAGTTAATACAGATTACTCATTTTGTTGTAACGCTGAAAAGAGCACTGTACTATGGCATGATACTTATAGCAATTAGAACAGAGACTGCAAGCATAAATTTCATTAATCATACTGGTGATTACAATGGCAGCACAGGTCACAAAAGTGTAAGGATATTAGCCATTTTGTTACGCTACTCCAATATGCATGATTTTGTCTAGATGACAAAACATCGGCTTCTGTGCCGTGTATGTAAATATTTAAACTGTTGGCTAAAGATTTAAACTGTTGGCCTTTCCCATCTTTCTTTTCATTGCATTAAGAAGCAAAGGCAAGGTACTTGGTTGCATCGCTGTACCCTTGTGATGACTGAGTTCTGCTCTTGAGTTTTATTATAATGTCCAGTAGAAGTAAAAACCGACCCAATCCCTCCAAACAAAAACCCAAAACAAACAAAAAACCAAACCAAACAAAAGAACCCTACGCAGCAACAAATTTCAAGTAGATATATATACTAACCTAAAGGTTATTAAACAGGACAACCCGAATGCATTTTATTTAGACAGCTGCCCCTTGCCAAACGTCTCTAAGAAATGGTGGAAAATATGCAGAGTGGAGTGAATTGATTGGTTCTGTTCTGTAGCATCAGGTGGTTTGCAAAGAGGAGAGTTGAATTCTTCTGTTCAACATTTTTTTGAACATTTAATTTAAATACTGCAGTTAAAAATATTTTTTTTAATAGGAAGAAATGCTTCTGATATTCTGTGAACTACATAGTTGTATTTCAAACAAGATGAAGCAAGGTGAAATTTAAGTGAAGTGCTTGCAGTCTTGCCATCGACAAGAGGTCGGTGCCAGATGCTGTGAAGCACAATTCAAAAAATCCTGAGGCTTAGGGAATTGTGGAACACTGCTCTTCTGTCTTGTTCCAAACACCAAATAGTTAGAAATCAGCTCAAGCCTTGAAGTTGGATTTATATCTGCAATATATCTTCCATTCCTGCTGTCCTGAGAGGATGTAGAATCTCCCTCCTTGGAGATATTCAGAAATAGGCTGTACAAGATCCTGAGCAACCTGATATAATTGCTTTGAGCTGGAGGTTGGGTTATGTGACCTCCGGAGTTCTCTTCCAAGTTGAACTGTTTTATGATGCCGTGATTCAATCTGTTCCAGATATCCAAGTCAAAAACAATAAGTGGAGGGCTGCTGGGAAAGGCAAACATGTATTTGGGGTTTTCTGTTGTTTTTATTGCTGCTAGCACATGTTCTTGTTAGATCTCAAATTAATAATAATGTTATAATTTTGCCGAAATGTTAAAGTAGCAGGTGAACTTGGGAAGGAAAGAGCTGCCATCACATTAAGGTTCCGTTTAAGGAGAAAGGTAGACGATGGTAATGAAGAACATGGCTGGTGGGAGATTAAGGCAGGCATCACTAGCTGGTGTGAATGGCTGTGAATATGAATAGAGTGACCACAAAAGGCAATGCAAAAGCTGTAAAGAATCAGGTATATTTGCAATATAAGTAAAAAAAATAATTTCATTATCAGTCATAAAAGTCTTGAAACCAACTCTGAGGAATCTTATATTTCTAGACAGTCTACAGCAGATTCTTAATCCTGCAAATTATCATGGTTGTCGATAAAGGTTATGAGCTAGTGTGTTGACTGGGGTGACAAGAGCGGATGGTAGTAGATTGCATGTGTGCTCATTATGCCAGTCTCCAAAAGGTTAACAGTTAGATGAGGTGTAAAAAAAAAAAAAAATGTAAAAGAATTATAGAAGAGAAAAGTTAGCTCTAAAATTGCCTAATAGACACTCAGGAGAATTTTAAAGCCTTTCAGTACTAAATTTGGAGGAAGGGATTGTTGTTGTTCTTATATTTTACACTCAGCAATAAATCTGGTTTAAGTGACACAATGCTGGCGTCCAGCAATTAGCCTGCACTTCCAAATTAATACTGCTTTTGCCCGTGTGGCCTTCACTTGACTAATTGGCTGCCTTTCCTTCTTGTATTCTGTTGTGATTGTACGCTGACAGTGATTCAGCATGTACAACACAGGCATAAAAAAATAATTTAATGCTCCACTTACTCAGCAGGCGTGATTGACACTCTTGGGTGGCTGTTACAGTAGCGCTGGTCGGAGCAGCACGTCGGCAGTTGCTCCGCAGCAACGGTGAAGCCAAGACAACTGTGCTCGTACAATATCTTTTCAAAAGTCAGAACGTGGTAAAATTATTCAATACGATTGACAGCTTGAACTAGAGAGATCTGTAGATGGGCATCTAGAGTAAGAAAACACATAGTAAAGAGCGGTGGCTCCTCCTGCAAGTGAAGAGCTAATCCTTTACGTTTGCATGTGAGTGGAAAGTAGGTTTGTTGGGTTTGCATTTAACACCACCATCTGTTCTGTATAAAGCAAGATCAATTGCTCATTAATTAATCACTTTTTATAAAAATGCCTTCTTTTAAAAGGAGTAAAAGTTATTATCAACAGCATCTAAAATTGTTTTTCTTTGGCTGCTTGCAGTAAGCTGCTGGGTTTGCCACCTTTTTCTGTTATCACTCATCCAGACTTACTGTCGCCTGAAAATACTCTGGGATAATTTTTGAGGAGCATTTTTGTTTCTTGGGGTCATGGAATAAACCAGAAGTGTTCAGAGGAAGTTTGCAAAGAGAAAATTGTTTCAGAAATAAATTGCCTTCTTTTTACTGTAGGGTGAGTTATTTTGTATTTTCCCAGTTTCTGCTTAGGCAGGAAACAATAGCTTTGAGAAACACTAGCTGGCTGAAAGTAAAGCAGCAGGGCAATTTCTTTAGAGTATTTTATGCAGCTAAATGTTAAATGGAAATATATTCTTTAGATTTCATGGCCTATTTTAGAAAGCACTTCTCCAGCTGCCTCTGTTCGCAAGCAAGGCTTTTTTTGCTGCTTTTGCATTCTTTTTTGCTAGGACAGGGTAGAGCAGAGTTGGTCGTCAGCTCGCTTCTGCAGAGCCCTGCTCCTTTTCAGCAAAGGCAGCTCCAGGAACAAAACGTTTGCAGGTCCCAGTTCCCAAAATGGCCTTGCAAACCTTCATAGCCAGATGGTGGTAGGAAAGAGAATTGGTATCAGGTGAATTCTGCCCAGACAGAGCAAGTCAACATAAAAAACAAATATTCCTTATCATCCTTTTCCTTTCTGAAAAACAAACATTTTAAAGAACTTTTCAGGAAAAAAAAAAAAACAAAACAACAAATGTCTCTTTTTACTCAAGAATACATTTTTTTCTTATAGTTACATCAAGGGACAGTTGAATTGAAATCAGATTGCTTAAAATGCACAGAAAGTTATTTGTTGTATAAAATATCTATAAAGAAACACCAGCTTAAGGTGTGCTGGAGGCATAAGGAAGAAGAATTCTTTATACTTGAACAAGTATTACATTTTGATAGTTACATGGGTTTGGTCATTGACCACTAGATTGAGGAGGTTTTTTTAGTCATATTTAGTCAGGTTTTCGCGGGTGTCTGAGTGACTTCACTAGCAAAATTTCATCAAAATGCAAAGGTAGTAAAAATTCATGGTAATCAGGTATCTAACTTAAAAAGAATTTGCCTGTTGGCACCTTGCAACATTTTTTAGAGTTCTAAGTACCTTTGAAAATGGTTTCTGATTTTTTTTCAAGATTTTAATGTCAGAGGAGTATTTCTTTGCCCGCCTGTGTTATTTTTGTCTGTATTTATGAAGAAAACAAGATTGCTTGTATTTTCAACTTGTGTTCTTAACTTTGTATGAACCAATGAAGAAAATTAAGCCAATTTACTAAAAAAATTTCCAGGTGCTTAGGGAAAACTTTTCTGTATGATAGAAGCTACAAGGTTGGTCATTTGGAGTAAAAAAAAACAAAAAAAAAAAAAAAAAAAAAAAAAAGTAAAATATAAATACCAGGATTGTTTCACTGACAGGACAAGAGACATACAGCAGATGCATTATATGATACAGTGTCATTTCTAGCTTTAAGACCTCAATGAATTTGTGTTTTAGCCAAAGTTTTTCATATATATTAAATGTCAACTATATATCACTATATGAGATATACATTGTATGATATATAATGGTATATATTGATTCTGTGAAAAGGGCAGAGCCAGAGCAAGCTGCAACATACGTTATTACTGGGATTTACCATACAGACACAGCACTGAAGGGCAAGATCATGGGCTGCGACCCAGACTGAAATTCCAGGCTTTGCTGGTTGCAGGGAGTGGGCTGGAGGGTTGGTGGTTTCAACCAGGTGCCCAGGGGCTACCGGAGCCAGATGGGGCAAAATGGGAAAGGGGGCAAAGCGGATTGAAAACATTTCAGTATGTGTGCAGAAAGAGAGAGAGGATGCATTTTGGTGGGTGTTTTATCTGCATGTGGGGAACTGCACGTATGTGCATAAGTATCTGTGTGTGTACATACATATCATAGAATGGTTTGGGTTGGAAGGGACCTTAAAGATCATCTAGTTCCAACCCCCCTGCCATGGGCAGGGACACCTCCCACTAGACCAGGTTGCTCAAAGCCCCATCCAGCCTGGCCTTGAACACTTCCAGGGATGGGGTGTCCACAGCTTCTCTGGGAAACCCATTCCAGTGCCTCACCACCCTCAGAGTGAAAAATTTCTTCCTAATATCTAATCTAAATCTACCCTCTTTCAGTTTGAAATATGCACATATATATGTAAAAGTTTTAAGTGGGTATAGTAATTACTGCTTGCAAGTTTCAGTTCTTAGTCTTCAAAGGTGAATGTGGCCTTAACTTTATTCACAGTCTGAGTCTCTCTTCTGTGCTTAATATTTATTTATTATAGACTGTGTTCCACATTTGGTCACTTTATTTCATATGGTGATAGTTACGCTTCACGACTTGGAGGACTGAAATTTTTATGTACAGGAGAAAGGAACTGAAGCTTTAACGACATCCATAGAAAACTCTTGTTTTGCTTATTCACACTACTCCAACTTAGGCATTTTGCATAATACTCATAATATCCTAAGCTCCCAAATACATTGTTTGTAAACAAAACCATAAAAAGATGTTTATGAATGTGCATTGGAGAGAAATAAAAAAAGTAACATCTAAGCAAACTGATAATTTATATTCAACTAAATGTTTGCTGAATGGTTAGGTTCACTGTTAAGGTGGGTAAAAAGTGTATAGGGATGTGTGTCTAAATAAGTATTTTATATTCTTTTAAAATATAATCTTTATAATATAATTGTTATTGCTTTAGATGATGAGTCTTCCATTTTGTTTTAATATATCTATGCTACTAATATTTAAGTCAAAGGTTCATTTTTTTTCCACATCACTATTAATTTTGTAATTGACTTTACACAATTAAACTTCACCACTGCAGTCCTGGACAGGTTGCCTAGGAATTTTGTAATGCCAAGCTTTCCCTGTGTTTACTCTTGCGGTCTGTTGTTCGTTGACATGCTGATTTATGGTTTACACCACCAGATAAGTTTGGCTCATCTGGAGGAAAGAACTTCAAGAGGTCACGCCAGCTTTTCTTCTCTCCTTTTAAGACTATACATCTCCGTTTAATTTAAACTCAGAGGAAAAAAAAAGACATGAAAAAAAAAGGGGGGGGATTTCTGCAGCTAAACTAAACTGGAGAAATCAATGGAACTTGTTATCAAGGGATGTCTAATCTCTAAAACTAATACGAGACTTCACAGCTATTGATTACATGCTAAGGATGCACAAACTGTTAATCATGCATGGAGGCAACAGAATAAACATACTATCAAGAGAGAATGGGCAAATAATTGTCAGTAGTGCAGTTATATTAATCTCTTTACTATACTTCTGAAGCAGGGAGAGTTATATTTTGCATCCAAAAAGATACTCCTAAAATATATTGAATATCCTGTCATTGCTGCTGAAACTGGCGTAGTACAGCTGATTATCTATGTAATAATGCTGATGTTTTCTTCCGCTCCCTGCGGTATGTCATCAATAAGAAAATTGTAAGCTGGCTTAATAAGTCAGACACTAGATGAAGTGAAAAGAGAAAAAGTTCATAGATTTTCATGCAATTGCATTATAACCTTCATTTGCAACAAAATAAATTGGTAGGGCTAGTACAGTATAAACGCCATCGTTTCATTTATTCTGGGTTCATATTTCATATGATGAATAGATGGACATACTAAGATACACAAAAAAACCACAAAATGGGTTCTTTTTGTGTTTGCATTCATATTTGTTTTGTATTCTGTATGTGTTACATATGTGAGAATGTGTTACGTATGTGTTACGTATGTGAGAACCCAGTAAACCCTTTGATTTTTATTGTGGGAATATATGTATGTACCTGTTAATTTTTCATTTTCTGTCATACTGTTGAAATTACTTCAAATTGTACAGCTTCTGTCAACTTCATTTGATTACTTTTTCTTTGATGTTCCTATTTCTTAATGCTTCTAAGTTTAAGATTGAAGGCCTGCATTTTCAAATTTGGCTGCCTAAAGCCAGGCCTCTAAACTGCTGACATAGAACAAGATTTGAGGAAAAAAAAATAAAAAACAAACAAAACACACCAAAGTACCTCAGTTAGACTTTCCAACCTGTATTTACATACATGACAGGTGTCCTGGGTTTTGTATCTTCTGGGTATGAGGGAATGCAGATACTCCAACACTGGAATATCTGGAATAATAACTTATTCCAATAATATGTGAAAAGTCTGTATTGATCCAGTTGGTAATACGATGTTGTGTGCGTTTGGCTTAGAATACACATAGGTAGGAAAGAGTCCCTGACTGAAGATAAGTGGTTCATGAACTGTCATTAAGTAGTTAAAGGATTGAGGATAATTGATTTTTGCCCTTAACTCTACTTAGAAATGGTCAAGATCGGCCAGAATTACAGGCAAGAAACTTGAATAGAATTTCCAAGAATTATCCTGTCATAAAAGACAAGACTGGTACAAGCAAATCAGACTGAAATGTGCGGCGTTCTTGGGATGTCTGAATGAATTGGGTCTTCCTGTATTATCATCGCACTGTTAAATAATGGAGTTATTGGGAGTTAGCCTGAACTGAATTCTTTTGGATTTGTAGTTTAATGATCCTTGAAACACGGGGGTTTCATCATGGATAATGTAGGACAGCTCACATTACCTAGGGATTTTTCTTAGCTTCGTTCATAACAACTTAATTATAGGATACTCCTTTGACAGCCAGCAGATCACCCACAGAAGTGCAGAAGTGATCACAGTCCACGCACATAGTTCTTGCTCAAACTTTGGTTGACTGTTGAAATATGTAACTCCAGCCCAGTCCTTTTCAATGAGTGATACACTTTCATATATGGCAATCTTAACCGATTTTGTGATGTGAGGGAACTTAGCAGCTATATAAAACCTTTCTACATGATTCATCGCTCACTAATAACAGAAGTAGTAATTGAGAGTAATGCAACAGAAATTAGCGCATGAGGAATCCTTATTTATTGTTTTCTTACTGCACGCTTGACAGCTATTCTGGTTTGGGTTGTACTTACTTTCTCCAGTGGTTTTCACTCATATCATTCCTCTGTGCTCTTATCAGGGATCTCTTTAGAAGAATTCTTTACAGCAGCAGGACTGTAACGTTTTGGTTTTTTTTTTTTTTTTTTTTTTGAGTTTTGGGAACATTTTGTTTTTGTAGGACCTTGCATGAACCGAGGAAGCAGCAGGAGCCAGAGTGACATCTTAGAATAATCCTCTTTTATTTCCCACGTGCCAAGGAGAGACGTATCCTGGAAAGGTCAGGAGAAGCCACAGGACAGAGAGGCTCATGTTCTCATAAAGAAAAGTCTGGGGAATTCCAGTGGCTGTTCAGACTGAGAATATTAGCAGAAAAATGAGGACATTTTTTTTTCTATGTCATTTTTGTTTTAAAATTTAAGGGCAAGATAATTAAAGGAGCCTGTGTAAGAAACACTGTGTTTTAAATTACAGGGTTACTATCTTAAACCAAAGTTGCTCTATTTCTTTAATAATTGTCATACATTTGCTTTTGTATGTCAGAGGTTTTATGTAATATAAGCCCTACATCTCTTTGCAGTTCCCTCAAAACCTATGCAAATTTATGCGTTGTCACCCTTCAAGTCCAGTTAGTTTTCGCCTCTTGTGTCACCAATGAAGGCGACCTGGGTCACTCTTAAACTTGATAAGAGTTGCAGTCAGTGTGGTTAAAGCAGAAATCTGAAGTCAGCTCCTCAGTGTAATGCCATACCAGAAGGAGTCTGAGGGGGAGGGAAGGATCTGAAAGCCAACCTGAATTAACTATTAGGATTTCTGAGGAAAGGCAGCAAAAGCAAAGGACTTGTCATGCTTTACTAGCCTCGTTTTATGGGATTTTTGTCACAACTTCACGACATCTGTTTGCCTGTGATTGACAGCAGGGTAATACACATTATCATGAAAAATAGGTTCTGAGGAAATGCATGCTCTCACCTTGCTGCTTCTGCAACTGCGAAGGCTTTTGTTTTCACTGCCATCTCTGTGTAGGTGAAGATAATCTCTACAAAGAGGCTCAGATATTGACCTGTTGTATCATGTGTTGCTTATCAAGCACTAAAGAAATTGAATTTCATTTTATCTGTTATCTGGACCGTCTTATTAAATCATCCTGCAGTTGAGAGGTGGTATGGGGTCAACAGGTTCTGTCTCTTTTGCCATCTATCCCTGGATTATTAACCTTTGGAGAATTACTAAAGCTGTTCTTTATTTTATCCCATAAAGTTGGGTTAAATCTTCTTGATCCATAAATTGTTGCGAGTAAGTGCCACGTGAATGTAATTCTTTTTCTTAATGCGGTTTCTGGATAAGGAATGAGGATTTAGTAACCTGTATAAGTATAGAAAGCTCTTTTATTATTCTGTTTTTTTCTGGTTTGTTTTGTTTTGTTGGGTTTTTTTGGTGTGTGTGTTTTGTTTTGTTTTTTAATATTCTCCCAATGCCTCTGGCTTTAATTGGTTCAGTGAGAGTAAAAACAGTCAGATGTGAGATGATGGAGCTGAGTCAGCGAGCGCTTGGTAGTATTTGTTTGCCAAGAGGTAAAGGGAGGGTGAGGAGGAGGAAGATAGTGGACTGGGTATTGCCAGGCATTGAGAGCAAAAGGCCCAGAGAGAAGCTGGCCATGAGCAGAGGTGGGAATGGGGTGGAGATTGTAGCAGCAGCCCACGGGCAGGAAGGGTCTGGCAGAAGGGAGCCTGCCATCAGCAGAGGGGCTGGGGAGGGTCTAAAGGTCAGCCCTGCCACCACCACCACCAGATCCTCCATATGCCTTGTTGCCGTATTTCTGTTGGAAGACGTGACTCTGACAGTCAGGATGTTCAGAGTTAAGAGCTTGATACAATCACAAGATGTTGAATTTCCTGCAAGAGCAGAAGCCCTGAGTATTTTCTGTTGTCATCACAAGGAACTTCCTCCAGTCTTAAATATATTTTCTGCTGGAGAAAAAGACTTGAAAAAATAAATTATGAATACCCCCTCCCCAAAATTTTAATTTTAACTACAAGATGTAATGCAAAAAATAATCTGTTTCACTCAAATTCCAAGTTCTCAATCAACAAATCTTTCAAAAGGAATAAATCAAACTATTGCTTTTCAAATAACTTGTCCTTATGCTCAGATATTCACTTACTGTCTGGGCACTGTTATGCTTTTTCAAGCTTGTTCTAAGAAAATCTGCAAAAACTCTTTTTAAAAAGAACTAGAGTTGAGGAGTGGAGTTAGCATTTCTGTGGGAGCACTGGCAAATCAACTGTAAACGAGCTCTCTGAATTGCTGCTGCTTACTGGTGCTGTCTGGTGGCCAGAGCACTGGTGACCTGGGAGCTGGCTACCATTCAGTTTTCGTATGGCCCTGGCAGTAAATCACCTTGTAGCTTTGAACAAGCTATTAACCTTTTTGTGTCTCTTTCTCCTTGCAGAAAAGGATTAACACCACTTACCTTTCTCAGGGGGGTAATTGGTAGATTAATGTTTGGAAAATATGAAGTGCTTCCTGCCATTATTATTGAAAGTCCAGCTGATAGGTTAAGAAATCAACAGAGATGCTGAGAGAGTTATTTCTTCCCTCTTGGACACAGGGTGCCGATTTGACATGTGTAATTCAAGGAAGAAGTGAGAAGTCATGCTCTTGAATGTCCATGTATTTTGGATAAAAGTTCTAGATGTGACTGAAAGAGGAGAGGTGAGAAAGCAACAACTGGGAGGACAAGATGCAAATTGACTTGTTGGGATTAGTAAGACTGAAAAAGTATCCAGAGATCAGAAGAGAATGCATAAATTGAAATTAAATCCCAGTAGGATCAAGGAAATATTTCGGTAAAGTACAAACCCTGAAGTGTTACGGGGAACGGGAAAAATGGCAGATGAGCATTTCTTTTTGCCACCATTGAGAACAGAGTTATTCTTAATAAGATTATTAGATTTTTGGGAGGCCTACTCAAAAATTCAGTGGTGTTTCATCTGAGAAAAGTAATTATTCGAAGATTGCTTTCTACTGAGGTGTTACAGATGGAGGCTTTGTGGTGTGGTAGTTTAAAACAATTGGTCTTTACCTCTAGAGATCCCTGAGACAAATGTTGCCCAGAAGCAAGAGTAAAATTGTGTTTTTTTAAAGCATCATTTTAGGAGCAGTGGGACAGTTGGCAGACTTTACCAAAGCTGTTGAGAGACTCTGCAGACTTTAATTACCATCTCAATATTGCAGAAGTTGTTTAATTTCTGCCAGAGAAGGCAATAGTTGTGAGAAAGCAAGAATCACACTCTGTCTTTCATTCTTTCCTTTTTGACAGGTGCATAAAGGATGCTTTTCAGTGTCTCCTCTGATACTGTGACACATTTGTAAAATTTGCATAGAATTGTAAAATAATTTTTCTTTAAGATTAACATAGCTTTTATTTTTTCTTCTCTTTTGAAAGTGCCGAACAGCATAGTGTGAGTGCAGTTTAAGTCTTGTCATGAAAGAAGCAAGATGAAAATCGAGTGCATTTTCTCCTACTGATTAGTTGTCTTTAAACATTAATAGTATCAACCTTCATGGCCAGACAACATGTATTATGTTGTGTTTATTTTAGAGGCTCCCATACATTTTAAATTCAGGTTTGAATTCTCTCTCCGGTGTGGGTGGTTGAAGGCACAACCTGGATTAAAGAGGAAATTATTAAAATGAGAAGAATCATTCCATTTTAGAAGGAAGAACAAGCCTACAATACGAAACTTCCTTGTTGAAGGATATATTTACTCTTTTAGGCCTCAAACTCTGAATCAGAGTCTGTATAATGCCGTTTTTCACTGTCATTCATATGAGGAAAAGGCTGATGATATTATTTTTTTTTCCTCTTTTAGCAGTTCTCTTCCTCTGTGACACCTGAGTGTGTTTGGGTTTTTTCTAAGTGCTTGCAGTAGCCAAGGAAATACTGATTCTTTGAAGACACTTCCCAGCTCCTTCAGTAGATGTACTGTGTTGCTACGTTTTTTTTTTTTTTTTAATGACTGCCTCACACCTGTCTGTGCCTGCTAAAGCACCAGACATTGTTTACTCTGTAAAACCCCTTTTTTTTTTCTCCTCTTAAAGTCTCTTATCTCTCAAGGACCTTTTCAATGCTATCTCTCAGCTTCAGATCTCTATTGTCACAGTATACAATAAGTTCAGAAAGCTACTGCCTGGGAAGTCTACTTATTCATTTGTATTTTTTGCCATATATGTGATAAATCGGTACTTAAGGGCAAAGGAAACATGCTTGTTCAAAATCCAGGAAGGGAAGGATAGATCATAGAAACAAATAGGCACAATTTAGAATCCTTAACACTCATCATGTTACTAGGAATACCTTTATGTTATATTTAGAATTTGGTTGTTTTGATGTTTGAAACTAAATGTTTGCAGTTTGTCTGGCAAACTGCGTGCTGAATAGATTACACTGATTCACATTTCCTTATTTCAATATACCATCTGTGCTTTTGGCTGGTTGTTAGCCTCGTTGGGACTCTTGTTTCATAAATGCAAGTTACAAAGAACTGTTATGCCCAGACAGAGAAAGCCTATATTTCACTTCCTTGAATAATCTCAGCTGTTTTGACCTTACACCAGCAAGGACATGAGCTGAAGCTGTACCTACAGCAGGTTTTATTTTCTCCGGTGAAGAAGGATGTATTAGCAGGGCATAAAGATCCCCTTGGTGTATATTTCCAGCGAAACTCTAGTATATATAGTCATGGTCATGATTTTCATTGTGTAATCATTTTAATTAAGTTCAACGATAAAAGTTAGTCTTGCATGAGGAATGAATACACTGGAGAGACAATGAAAGATTGATGACAGCTTGGGGAGCATCGTGTACTCTGCTGGTGGAAATGCACGTGTGGAGCTTGGGGAGCAGGTCAGAGATTACCAGCTCAGAGCAATGTCCAGGCAAAGTTTTGGGGATCCAAAAGAAGCAGGATACAATGGGAATATCCAAAAGCATTTTTGGTAATATTACTGAAGGGTTTTGCTTGAATGAATAACTTCATTACTAAAATAATAAACATCAATTAATATCTGCATCATCTTTGTAACTGCTAGCTTAGTAAGGTAATTAGTATAATTAGTATACAGCATTGCTTGGTGGCATGACAAATCATAGTGTAGTGAATGTTGACTCTTTACCACGATGATGTATTATCTAATTTACATAGGTGAAAAAAAAAAGCTAAGGGAGAAATCAAGAAGGAAAGCCAGTGGTGACAGCTGGGTGGCCTTTTGGTCACTCTTCTTGCATCTGTTGCCTGTATTCTCAATTGCTTTGAATCGCTGCACTGGTAATTAAAAATTCTTTTTCTCACTGTTACCAAGTCTTAATCTCTGACTGAAACCTGGAAAGAGAGGCCAGGGAAGAATAAAGTAAAAAAACCAAGAAACTGGCAGTTTTTTTCCCTTCAGGGTACTTGTACAAAGGATGATACTTCTTCCAGGAATAAATCTGTGTGCGTTGGATATCTCCTTTCCTTTCAGATTCCTGTAGGCAACATCTACCAGTTACAGTTCAGTGCAAGAATGAAGAACGTTAATTATGTTTTTCTTTGTTATATTCTGTTTTCTAGAACCTATGAGAACACCAAAAACTTTGAAGATTGCTGAGATCCAGGCCAGACACATTGCTGTGGATTGGGAATCTCTGGGTTACAACATCACTCGTTGCCACACTTTCAATGTCACTATATGCTACCACTACTTCTGCGGACACAACGAGAGCAAGGCGGACTGCTTGGACATGGACCCCAAAGCACCCCAGCATGTTGTGGATCACCTGCCTCCCTACACGAATGTCAGCCTCAAAATGATCTTAACCAACCCAGAAGGGAGGAAGGAGAGCGAGGAGACCATTATCCAGACAGATGAAGACGGTATGTGTAAATGCTGTTACGGAAATTACATCCAAGGCCAGTCTAGACAGGTGGATGGAAATGACTTTGTGTGTTACAATATGTGTCCCAAAGAATGGAAGTTGTCTTCTATTACTGTATTAATTAGCCTTAAAACAGTAGCTTTGAAAGTATTATAGCTGTCACCCTGCATATATAGCCCAAACTGTCCATGTAGCGCAAGTCAAACTCAATCTCTCTCTTGCAAGAAAAATGGTCTTCCCAGTCCTTCAAAAAAATGTGCTAATGCAGGTGACAAGAAGCACGGGGTGGTGTTAGATGAAGGCTTCTTCACAGTATTAGGTGTACTATTTGAAAATAAATTTAATTCTGTAAATTTATATTTAAATATTGAGTTCAGTACTTAAAGACTCTGTTCAAGATCTAAAACCTCTTCAGCAAATATCTTTGAGCAATAATTTGTGTTGCAGGTTAACTGTTTGAAAGCCACCCATCAGATTAAAGTAGTATTTTGATAACTTGGGAGTTGGACTCGATGATCGTTATGGGTCCCTTCCAACTCAAGATATTCTGTGATCTCTCTTTAAAATGCTCTCAATGAAGTTTCATTGACAAGACAATTGAACGTACCTTAGTTGTGAAGCAATAACGAATAGATGTAGATGTTAATGGTGACTTTCAGTGGTTAGGCTATGAATCTTGGTATGAAAGAGATTAAAGTAAAAATTGATATTTTTCCATAATAATATTTAAAATGTCGTAGTAAAGAGCAATTTCAGTTTCCTTCTCTGATATTTAGATTTCATTAATATATTGACAACAACAAAATGAGAATAGATACTGACATCAGTAATAAAAAAAAGAATACCTGGCCTAACGTAAGGATGTAGATACATAAGAAGATAAAATTGCAAAAGATAATGTGTTTGCCTGTAAAATGTAGGAGAGAGTATAGCTTTATATTTGGATAGCAATCAAGGTTAGAATCTGGTAGCACTTTTTTGTCATATATTTTCAATTTTACAAGAAATAGAACAGGAATACGTTTACTGTTGCAATAAAGAAGAGAGAACAGCTTATCAAATAGGCAGAATATGAGGAGCTGTAGGCAACTATAGAGACAGATGCATCACATGATGATTTATTGAGAAGTACAGAATCAGAATATTTCAGGCATCTCAAATTGTAGCATTGCTTTTTTAAAAAGTTAATTATAAGTATAATCCATGATGGATTATTTCTGTATCTGTGTTTACATTGTAGATACTTGTGGTTGCTAATTTCCTTGAGGTTAAAAAAAAAAAAAAGTAGTAGTAATATTTTATGTCCATGGAAAATTGATTTCTTTTTCTTTTTGACTGAGTTTTCAGGAAAGGTTATGCTTTCTGATAGCCTTTATCTAGTTAGACATGCGGAGATGATGGCTGGTCACTATAGCGGTGCTCGTCAAAAGCAGGAACAAGTGTATATATTTCGTCTTCTGGTTTTATTGTGGACTATTCTTGGAAAATGATGCACGTAAGGCAGGTTTTGGTCTCAACCTAGTACGCCAGTGTGCTATCAGTGAGCCTGTTTGGACTCAGCTTTGGTGTCAAAGGTACCATAGTGTAGAAGAAGCCTCACTCAGTAAACAAAAGTTGCTAAGGTCAACTATTTCAAGCAGATGTTGTTTTCAAGGAGGGATTAATAAATTTTAAAAGGTTCCTATATTTAGATGCACTGGTGGTAATAATGCTTATGACCTGAAAACTGCCTCTTGTGAGGTCTACTCAGTGATACTATTGGAAATGAAATGCAGATTTTTAATTGTGCTTTGCTGATTGACTTGAAAGTCAATGTCCATTTTGCCATGTATTTCAAGATATGGAGCATGCAAGCAATGTACGATATGGAGGGCTTTCAGCCGTCTCGGAGGATCAAAGGTGTATTCACGCCTGCATCTCTCTCTGTGCTCTCTTAGCAATAGTAAACTGAGTTCTGTAGTTGACTGCCTACGTGTATGCTGCTAGTTTAGTCCCATGTCCAAGTGATCAAGTATCCGTCTGAAACTGTTTTAAAAACACAGCTTGCAGCCTAAAGCAGGACTTGGTCTAAGAAGATGAGAGCTACAGGAAGATACACGAGTCTGTGCCCCACATATTTCACATGGTAGGAAGTAGCCTTGTTGCCATGATGACTTTTTTGCAGGTTTTGTAGAATGAGCATGATGTTAATTACATAGTGGGGGCATTATCAGCTATTCATTTATGAGGAGAACAGAGGGATCATAGTGTTTACCTACATTTTTGCAAATACCATTAGTTATAAATAGCCACTGATTACATGATTATCTGAAACTGTGCACTTATGTTGTGTACTTTTCATAAATAGAAACTTTAAAAACTCCAGATGACAAAACCAGATCATTAACTTGTTAGCTTTTCTGTAGCGCAGCACTTTCCAAAGCCATTCTTTCTTACGAGGATCTGCTAATGAAGTAAAAACTTTGTAGACTATTGAAGTTAAAGTTGTCTACCCCACATTCTCTTGTTTCTCTTTGTCTTTACTATTTTGCCCTCATCTTCTGTCCATCTTCCCTGTGCTTCCAGCTCGCTGTCCCTTTCTTCTCTCTTTTTTTTTTTTTGTTGTTGTTTTGTTTTAAAGCTTCCCTTTGTCTCTTTGCTTCTGTCATTTCACCTCCTCCCTTCTGCTGGGAGCTTTACACGTATTTGAACTTCTGAGGTTCTCTAAATGCAGAGGATCTCAGAGTTTTGCAGGGCTCTGGTGTGAGACAGTGCGGATCTCTGTCTGTCTTTCACAAAGGTTCACATTTCTATAAGGCTGTGTAGCTGGGCCAGACCTCCCACAGCGATGAGTGTTAACTGAGCAGCGTATGGTACCAGTGTATGGAGCAGAATTAACTCAGGAAACAATTAGTAGAAGAACAGGGTGAGATTCAGAAGCTGTGCTTCAGACCTTTGGAGCCGTGACTGACAAATGAAGGAGGTTTTAATAACTTGTAATTCAGTATCTGCAAGAAAGCAAAGCCAGGAATATCAGTCTGAAAATGTCTTTCTGACCAGAGCTAGATCTGAATACTTGGTGGTTTTAAGTATTTCCATTTAACTTTTAACTTGGATAAATGGAGTTAATCTTTAAAGTATATTATAGTAATTTGCAAAGAGCTGTATTCCATGTAAAAATTAAGCCCTTGAGCAATACACTGGTAAACAAGTTGTGTAAAAAGGAAGATGAAAACATGGAAATTTGCCAGTGTTTTATTGGTGAAACACCATCTTTCACTTTGGGGAGAGACCACACCATCACTAAGATTTGGGAGAAAGCTCTTCTGAGTACTTGGGCACTCAGCGTTATCTGTGCCATCACCGCTTCACCTGGCTTTTACAGGAGATGGACAGTGTTTGAAGGATTTGATAAAGGAAAAAGAGGAAGGCTCGCACAATCTGGGGATGCGTACACGATGGGCAGAGCTGATGTTTGGCATTTCGAACAAAGTACGCAAACCAGCAGTGAATTTATCACTTGGCATGAATCAGCAGCGTGCCCGCGTTCTCGGAGCTGCCTGTTCACAAGGGCACTGGGAACTCAGAGGGGCACTTTTAAGAGCAGCGAATGGCGAATGGGATTAAAGCAGATAAATGCTTCCTTAATTTTTAATTGGAAACAGATGCGAAAGGCAGTGGATTAACAGGAATAGAGACATTAGCTCTGAGAAAGCAGCTATGGAGAAAGCAAATTGTGAAGCTCAAAGTGTTTGATGGTGATTTTATAACTAGTAAGGGAGCGTGTCAGCTAACAGCAGGCAAACAACTAATTGAAAAAGATCGCTTGGAATAGGGTAAGTACCCATTTTGGGGCGTAAAGTATACTAAAGCTTTGGGCTGAGCCAAAGGACACGCTCATTGGACACAAACCAGGCCCCCTGATCTTTCAGAGAGTGTGTCTCATTCAGCTCCATGCAGAGATATCTAGAGCTGCGACACCAGGTTAAGACACCAACTGTCCAACCATTACTCATGCTCCTGGGAAACAGCAGAGAAAGGGAGAAATGTTGTAGTTAGAGGGCAAAAAATTTAAAAAAATAAGTACTTAGTGTACTTTTTAAATGTGTGAAGAGGAAATACCTTCCATCAACTTTGAGGGAGGGTTTTACAGAAATAGTTGATGTGTAGTATTTTTCTGTGTTTGACAGTAGGGCTGTAAGTTGCCTTTACAAAAAAAAAAAAAAAAAAAAAGAAATTTTTTTCCTCCATTCACTGTTTGATATGAGAAGCAGTTTTTCTTTGTGCTTTTTCAAGTTGTTATGGCACCTCAGGAAAATATTGGATGAGAAAAAAAAAAAAGAGGAGATAACAAATGTACTCAGGTCAAAGGAGACAAACAAACAAGGCTTTAAGGATATTTGGAAAAACATAGCTATGAAGCTTTACTAGTAGCATTGGAAAAGTAACAAAATTAGCCCACTGGGAGAAAGGTTAATGCAGTGAGATGAGCAGGTAGTATGTCCGATGCTGCAAAGGAGGGCTGCAAAGATTGCTTGAAATGGCAAACTGTCTCGAAAAATGTGTAACTTATCTAGTCAAGTGACACATGCATAGATGTCAAGTGAACCCGGTATACAAATCCTATTGGGAAAAAAATGGCAAATGGTAGCAGTTAACAAAGAGAAACCCAAGAGATAAAAGTTTAAATGTGAAATTGTCCATTAGCGCCACTGCTAAAGTATTGACCTCAGTCCTTGACCAACAAGGGAGACCAGTGACCTATGTGTTATGAGCAGTGGCAAAATTTAGTGTCAATATAGTCAAATAAGGGAGGAAGTTTTATGTCTTTAGCAGCAGTGAACTGAAACTGATTATAACCAACCTACTGCCAGTGGTAAAAGGAGCCTGGGATAACCTATTTGTCCTTCAGCTCATGAAAATAACCCCAATTTTTTTTTCAGATGGTAGGTAAGATTTGCTATTGGCATCTCATCGAGAGAGAGAAAAAGTGATTATGTGTGAGCACTTTTTATTAAAGACATCAGAAAAGTTGATTTGTGAGAAAGTAAGAAAAATATTGAAATCATTAGCAGAGATTTATTTCAAGCTTACACTGAACAAATGAAGTAAGCTGTTTTAAAGTATTGCAGAGACAAGAAATACAAGCTAGGTTTTATATTAATAGCTCTGGAAAAATTGGCCCTGAAACACACAGTTATTTACCCTGGCTGAAACAACTTCCTACTTTCATTTCCTTTGGATAGCTATATTAGAAGCTTTATAGCTGAAAAAGTGATATTGCATATGAGATTTTTTGTTGAAACGGTGTGTTTCACATAATGATGGCCGCAAATAGGCCAGAATTAGCGGCTATTTCAGCAGTTGGCAGTAGAATGAGGGCTTACACCTGGGCCCACGAGTTCCCGTTATTCCCAAGCCATGCGCCAGCTGAAAGCACTCTCCGAATATTGATTTGCATATTTTTAGAAAGTTGTAAAGTATGTGAGTATGGGAGGTTATTTCACCCTGATATGGAGAAACATTTCCAAATCCCTGAAATGAGGAGTACTGAAGTCAGCATTTGGTGTAAAGAGGCTTTAAGCAAAATACTGCATTAGGTGCCTGAGCCCCCCAATTCAGCAAATCCAGAACTCGTGGATTTAACCCCATTTGATATTTGCGCCAATAGCTACAGTGATTGCCGCTGCCGCTGAGACCGTCAGCTTGCTTGTAAGCATTTATGTTTGTTAAGTTAGCAATTTTATACAAGCTGGAAGGTGCGGGGACCCGTCGCAGGCGTGAGCGGGCCAGTGTCCGGGCAGTCCATCAGTGGCCCCGGCTGGGTGACACGCACCTGTGCCAGGCGGTGGGCTTTCGGCCGGGGAGGGCAGCAGCCCTTCCACCTCCCGGGGCAGCCGCGCCAGCCCTGCTCCTCCAGCAGGAGAGAGCAGTGACCAAGGGGGACGTGCACCTAAGGAGACTGTTCATATGCAGTCCGTTTTCTTCTCAGTAGCATTTTGTTCTTCGCAGCAAATGGTGCAACTTGAGCAATTTTCAAAGAAGCCATTTTTATCACCGCCTTTGGTGTAAATACTCTTACAGTAAAGACCTAGTAATAGCAATTCTGATTTTTTTTTTCCTTTTTATTATATAAAATTTGCTTCTATGTAAGCCTTAGTCTCGAGTTGTAAAAAAGCATGAAGCTAAAGTGGTAGATCCCTCAGATTGCCAATGGAAAGGTGGGCCATTTTAATTGCTTGTAACTTGAAACAGTAGGAGAGATTGACTGTCACCGTCTCCTGAAAACGAACGTCTTCCTTTGGAGAAAGGCTGTAAGTTTGCTGCTGATACTTTACTTTTGGCGTACCACAAAGGAATTTTTCCCAGTATAACCATGCATATATCTGCACATAGCCTTTACCATATAGCATAATAATATTCTGCATGACTTTCACAGAGTATAATAATAAAAATACTCTGTTTACATGCACTTTCATTATTTTGTAGCAGGAAAACTGAAGCAATATAAATTCATTTTTATAGTGGCTGGTGTCAGTTAATACGTTGTCCTTCCAGAAGTAATGTATTGTAATATAAATTTCCCGTTAAGTTAGTGTAGAACAAGGTTTAGGTGACACTATTTGTGAATAATAATTTATTTGTGACTGTGACATAATTTAATGCAAATATATTGCTCTAAAATGAGTTGGTCTGATGTCAGATTGATGGTTTGTGCTTTTATTATGCATAGTGTTTATAAAAGTCCACCATCCCATATAGAAGAAAAGATTATCAGCTATTCAGTATACGAATATATGGCTTCATTAAAAGGGCTCTGGAGATGCAGGTAAATTGTGAAAGAAAAGCTTGTGATGTTTCCACTATAAAACCTTGCTGAAATTCCCTTTGAATTTGTTTTATGTTACTTTCATATACATGTGCATTTTATGTTGTATACTTTTTTATAGGAAAAATGTTACTTTTTTTTCCTTAAGTTTAAAATCTCCTCTGAAACTCATACAGCCAAACCCACCTAAATGATTTCGCTTCTTCCGATAAGTGTAAATCTTGGCTTGTTGGAAGTTTAGCATAGAATAGTGCACGTGAAAGAGAGAGTGTTTACTGTTGTTGTCACTGAGAGGTGGTGGGGTCACGCTTCACAAGATCAGCAGGTGGAAAGAAAATCAATGGGACCAGAATCTTTTTAAAGAGGGGGTGCGGAGGCCAAAAGGTCCGAGTCCGAATCCTCTAGCAGCTACTTACACTTGTTGAATTATTCAGATACCTGGCCATTGAGGGGGAATCTTAAGTAACATACTTCACCTTAATATACACCTGTAATAGTCTTGAGTGTTTTAATTTAGTATAGAGTGTCCATAAGTCCAAGGGGAAGAGGGAGACCTCACCTAGGAAGAAGAATGGGAGTTGAGAAAGCAGCAGAGGTGCTGTGGGGCTTCTGGAGATGCACACATGGGCCTGAAGAAAACCTTATGGGCCCTTTGTGAGGAGGTTTCCATAAGCCAATATCAACACAAGGATGGTGTTTACCTGGCTGGTTTTCACTTAAGTCCTTGCTAAATATTGTATAAAAGGAAAGGCTCTTAACACTGCTTTGGAAAGGTGAAGTTTAAGATATTCTGAAGTCCTTCAAATTCTGCTAGGAGTCATAGGGAATAGACAGCAATGGCTGCCTGCACGGAGAGGTGCAGTTTGTGTCTTGAGAGTAGTGTTGCCAACAGGTTACTTTGCTGCTGTTCTTTTGTTGTTGGTTTTTTGTTTGTTTGTTTGGGGTTTTTTTTAATTAATTTCAGCCTTTTTAAAATTTCTGTTTGTAACTAATACTGACCTGAGAACAAAGACATACAAACACAAATGAGGACATTTAGGCATTATTTTGACTAACCTGACCGATGAATCTATGGGCCCGCTCACATATACTCGTGTTATTTAAGTAAATTCCTTTGCTCCTGCTTTTCTCTTTCCTAGCTTCCCCTTGCCCCTTGGGTAAAGCTGTGCAATTAGAAGATTTTTTACTGTGATTGAACTGAAAAATGGAAGGGAAAAAAATAACTTCAGCCCCATCGAAACCTGTCTTTCAAGCGAAAATTAATTTATATCCCTTTTTTCTAGGCATTTGAACTTTTATTTGTTTCTTTGGTTTAATTCCAATTGAGCTCTCAAATAATTTAAGTTGATCCCAAGCCTCGTTTTTGGAGAATTGACAGTGGTGGGTGAGGTTTGTGGGAATTACTGTTCTATTTTTCTAGACAGTTACTCTCTTTTACTTTCTGACCTTATTTTTCCTGGGATTCCCAGCGAGCTGCTCATTGCTGGGCTAGCTTCTCTTCTTGTGCCCTTCCCATGCCAGTGGGAAGGGAAGCATGAAACTAACTGGGATCATGTAGTTCCAGTCAGTTTAACATTGCTGCTGCTGCCACAAGCAACGAATTTTATATCGCAGGAGAAGAAAACACGGTCATGCGATGTGATGAGCCTCAAGGCTTCTCTCACTTGGGTGTTTAAAGAGAAAATATAGGAGGCTTTACGCAACCCTCAAATGTAGAGCCCCGCTCCCAGTTTCAATTGAATATGAAACATGTTCTTTAGAAGCACCACACAAAAAGTATTTTGCAGGTTTTTGAGCAATTGTGTCTGTTTTCTTTTCACCTCTTGTGCTTTAATGTCAAATTTCATGTGTTGATGCCCCCTTCATTCCTGTGTTCTCTCCCAAACACAGATGTACCTGCGCGCGCGCACACACACACATATATATGCGTGCATCTTCCAGGGAAAATGTCGTGTGCATCAGGGTATATTCGTACCTCATTTGAGATGCAGAGAAGAAAAGCAGTAGAGAGTTCCCATGAAAAACAAAGCGTTGCCTACAGCAAGTCTCTCAATGCCACGAACAGCCCACAGGGGCTGCCGCAGCGTGTCAGCCTTCATCCACTGCCCAGTCGCTATCGGGACACTGAAGCAAAGCAGCAGCGTATGATTCTAGTTAACTTCTCCTAAGTCTTCATTTGACAGATGGATGAACAGTTTCTATGAAGCTCTCATCTGTTTACTTGTGGGCTTTTGTGACTCCATGAATTTATTATTAATGTGCCAAATTATGTTGTTTGTACCAAGGGTCAGATCATCAATTACAGCTTCCACGTAGACTGAAATAAATCCCACTATTGGTACAGAGTGCTCACTCCTTGGTGCTGCCAGCACAGATCCTGGCACTTATGTCCTTTGATCCAGTGGGTTTTAATTTATTTTTACTCTTTGTAAAACTTCAGTCTGCTTTGATAATTAATACATGAGAAATGTCATGCGTGAGGCTCACTGGAAGCCGCATTGAAAAAAATAGGCTGATTAAGAAGGGGAGAGAAATATATGTCAATATATTAAATAGAAGTAACATTTTAGCTTGAAAGACTGCAAATTTGGGCAACTTTGGCTTTTTGAGGGACGACAGTGCTTCTTTAGGTTCAGGGTTTCTTTCGGTGCTCTCTTATCCTCATCCCCTTCTTTCAGCATGTACGTGTTCAAATCTAGGTGAGCTGCTGTGGTTAAAAAGGAACCGTATGTGTAGGCAAAAATATCTTGTAAGCTGAAATGGGAGATAACTCCCGCCTGGTGTTGATGGGATTACCAAGTACTGTGAATCACTGAGGCAAAGAGGCCTGAGGTGACACTTCAGGCCTGTTATTACACCAGGGATATTGGTTCCATTTAAAGTAAGAAAGTAGGGTCATCTTAGTGCGGTTCAGTTCAAAGGTTTGAAAATGTCTCTTATTGGAAAGATTTGAAGTGAGCAGTTTTGATCCTTCTGCAGCACGAGCACGTCAGTGGCTGAAAAAAGTGGCAGCCGAGCTGGTGTGTTTGCCCTGTGCCCAGCCCCCTCTTTAAACGAGGATTTCTTTTAAAACAACAAAATCACAAGAAGGGGTGACTGAAACTATTTTGTAAGCGTTTCTCTCGTTTGGAAGATGCTGTGTAACAGAGGCTCTTCCTTGCCTTTGATTTTTCTTTTTAAAAGGATTTTAAAACCGTGTAGTCCTTGTCCTAAGATACGCATATTACAGAGTTCAGTGATGTTCCCTGAAGTCATAATCTAGCTCGAACTGTTTCCCCTGGCTATACTACGAGACAATTTGACTTTGCATGAAGTTTTGAAAACCATATGCCATATGTGGGGATAACGTTTCAACTTCATGCTCTCTCTGTGCTGTGAATGACAAAATACACTTTGAAGTGCTTTTTCATAGTCTCCACCACTGCCTTTTTGCATGCAAATGAATATTAATGAAAATAGACCCGCGCTCACTTTTCATTTTACTAGGATGTTCTGTCACCTCTTTAATTTTTCTGTCTCTTGGATTTCGTATTTTTAAAAGTTTTATTATGTTTGTAGTGCCAGGCCCTATACCTGCCAAGTCGGTGAAAGGAACTCCTTTTGAAGATAAGATCTTCCTCAACTGGAAGGAACCTGTGGATCCAAATGGCATCATTACTCAGTATGAGGTAATCATTAAACAGTTAACAAGCATAGGATAGGGCTAGGGAAGTGTAGTGAGAGGAGTGGCTGACAGTGGGTGTTTATGCTCTGTAGACAGCTATTCAATTATGCTGCTTTCATTTACAGAATACTGGATTTTGTCTAGTGATTAGATACTCAAAAATCATAATTATGGTGCATAGGTTGTTGGCTGACCAGCCCTGTCAAGTGGCTTTGGCATGTGAGTATAACAGCATTACAATCCACATGGGAGGTGCTAGTTTTGAAAATCTAGTATCGTTACTGTACACCCTTCTAAAGCCATGCCAGCCATGATCTGTGAAATCTTCTTTGTCAGACTAGAAGGTTACATGAAAAGTAATATGGTTATTAAACTTGGAGAAATGGTTTTTAGCTTTGTTAGATCTTTAGGTATCACCCTTTAAGGAAACTTCCATGTATATTCTATTTAAAGTGTATTTTATCTATGAGCCTTCTAGGGACTTCCACAGGAGGTTGGCAGGAAACACGAGCTGATTTGAGGAACAAACACTACCTTTCAGGCACTCCTTTTTTAAAGGGACAGAGGGTGTAATTTTGTGTACTAGTGAATTATAGGAGGAAAACAAACAAACTAACCAAACAAAACCCCCTAAAAAACCTCAGCAAGTTTGCAGATGACACCAAGGTGAGTGATGTGGCTGACACACCTGAGGGACAGGATGCCCCTCTGGGGCTCTACACAGGCTCCAGAAGTGGCCCTGTGTGAACCTGATGAAGTTCAACAAGGCCAAGTGCAGGGTTCTGCACCTGGGTGAGGGCAACCTCTGCTATCAATACAGGATGGGGGATGAAGGCATTGAGAGCAGCTCAGCTGAGAAGGACTTGGGCGTGTTTGGCAAATAAAAAGCTGGACGTGAGCCAGCAGTGTGTGCTTGCAGCCTAGAAGACCAACCGTATCCTGGGCTGCATCAAAAGCAGTGTGGCCGGCAGGTCGAGGGAGGTGATTCTGCCCCTCTACTCCGCTCTGGTGAGACCCCACATGGAGTACTGCATCCAGCTTTTGAGCCCTCAGCACAGGAAAGACATGGACCTGTTGGAGCAGGTCCAGAGGAGGGCCATGAAGATGATCCAAGGGCTGGAGCACCTCTCCTATGAAGACAGGCTGAGAGAGCTGGGGTTTTTAGCCAGGAGAAGAGAAGGCTCTGGGGAGATCAAATTGCGGCCTTCCAATACTTAAAAGGGACCTACAGGAAAGATGGGGACAAACTTTTTAGCAGGGCCTGTTGCAATAGGACAAGGGGTAATGGCTTTAAACTAAAAGAGGGAAGTTTTAGACTGGGTATAAGGAAGACATTTTTTACAATGAGGGTGGTGAAACACTGGACCAGGTTGCCCAGAGAGGTGGTAGATGCCCCGTCCCTGGAAACATTCAAGGTCAGGTTGGACAGTTCTTTAAGCAACCTGATCTAGTTGAATGTGTCCAACTCTGGAGCCCTCAGCACAAGAAGGACATGGACCTCTTGGAGTGGGTCCAGAGGAGGGCCACGAAGATGATCAGAGGGCTGGAGCACCTCTCCTGTGAGGACAGGCTGAGAGAGTTGGCGTTGTTCAGCCTGGAGAAGAGAAGGCTCCGGGGAGACCTTATAGTGACCTTCCAGTACCTGAAGGGGGCCTACAGGAAAGATGGGGAGGGGCTGTTTGCAAGGGCGTGTAGCAATAGGACGAGGGGCAATGGTTTTAAACTAGAGCAGGGTAGGTTTAGATTAGACATTAGGAAGAAGTTCTTTACAATGAGGGTGGTGAGACACTGGCACAGGTTGCCCAGAGAGGTGGTGGAGGCCCCATCCCTGGAGACATTCAAGGCCAGGCTTGATGAGGCTCTGAGCAACCTGATCTAGTTGAAGATGTCCCTGCTTACTGCAGGGGGGTTGGACTAAATGACCTTTAATGGTCCCTTCCAACCCAACACATTCTGTGATTCTATGTTCCTGCTCATTGCAGGGGAGGTTAGACTAGTTGAACTTTAAAAGTCCTTTCCAACCCAAGCTATTCTATGAATGAATTCCATTCTGTTCTATAAATCTGTTTATCTACTTAATGCTAACACAGTTCTTTAAATAGTGCGGGTTAACCCTGGTGGGCAGCTCAGCCCCACTCAGTTGCTCGCTCCCTCCCCTGCAGTGGGATGGGGGGAGAATCGTAAGGACAAAAGTGTGAGCTTTTGTGTTAATCACAAATCCAAAACACAGCACCATACAAGCTGCTATGAAGAAAATTAACTCCATCCCACTCAAAACCAGTACATTATGATATCATTGCTGGCTTTAAATATATTATCTTGGTTTGGACAGCTTTTAAATATGGTTACTAGAAGAGCAGAGGGAAATGTATTACAGGAAGTGAAAAATAAAGGGTTTTGATGAAAGTGGGGAGGATGGTGGGGGTGTCCTAACTTAAAAGTAACAGTGAAATTTTCCATACATGAACTAAAATCACAGAGAGAGAGAGATGAAGGGCACCTATACAGCCTTTCAAGTGAAGCAGACTCTACAATAATACGCATCAAGTCCTCATGGTATCCCCATGATAGCTGTGTAGCTAGATGAGCATGTCTTTTGTTTCCTTTCCAGCCAAGCTAACCTAATCCCCTTGTGCCAAAAACTGTAACAATTGTTACAAAAATAATTGTTTTCACAGGTCAGCTATAGCAGCATACGGTCATTTGATCCTGCGGTTCCAGTCGCAGGACCTCCGCAAACCGTGTCGAAGCTGTGGAACAGCACGCACCATGTCTTCTCACACTTGCATCCTGGTACTACTTACCAGTTCTTTATACGTGCAAGCACTGTCAAAGGCTTTGGACCAGCTACCACAATCAATGTAACGACCAACATCTCAGGTAAAAATAAAAAATAACAACAGAAAAAAAAAATAAAAAGGAAAGTGTATGTGTGTAGGGAAATGTTTTTTTTATTTGTTTTGTCAGACTTGATAAATCATGAAATGGGATAGAAAAGCCCCCCCAAATCCTATCCTGTTGTGAAATTATATTACTGAAAATGTTTTTGAGTGTATTTACCAAACAGTAGCATAAGTTCAGGGATAAGTCCTTGCATGAGGTGGAAATTGCACACCTGTAGTTGTTAACTGTTTGATTTTGTGTAGTCTTGTGCCTTCATCTAAAGATTTTGAAGTGCTGTATAAACCTTAACTAATTAAGCCTTAGAGCACTCCATAGGTCACTAAGTACTATATTTGTTTTGCAGATTAGTAAAGTCAGATGCAGAAAATGAACTGACTTACTCAAGGTGACACCACTTAGCGGCACACAGCTATGACAGAATTGGGGTGGTTGGGAGGAAGTGTGAATTTCTTTTGCCATTCATATAGGTCCGTTTACTTCTGCCTTTATTCACATACTGCAGTGCACCAAAATTGACGCTGTTCATCTTAATAATGCACTGCAAACTCTAGAAGAAAGTAATGTCAAATGGAATGCTTTAGTATTTTTATTTTCTTAAATTTCAGTGTTATTCTCAAAATATAAGTAGCTTATGCAGTTGGTAGCAGAAGATGAGTCAATGCTACTCTAGAGAGACTGTTGATTTTATGACATGGTGACTTCAGAGCTTGTCAAAGATCAAAGAAGTCAGTCTTTTAGAAATGTAAACAGCACAAAGCAGGCTATTTCCTTATTATCTGCCATAATTAAACTTTCATTGTCCTGTAAAGGGAAGTTAATAATGTATTGGAATGCATCTACCATTGCTATGGGAAACTACTAATGTAGTCTCCTCACCCAGTTCTCAAACACATGCCCATAAATCAAAATGTGAGAAAATTCAAGGCAGAGCTCCTTGAGTTATGGAACAAGTGAAGTGCTGTAGTTGTCGAATTTAACTGGAACAATTTGTTGAATTCCATCCCAGCACACAAGCACTAACACTCCTCATACCCCAGCCCCTTAAAAACAAAACAACCAAACCACCAAAAAAAGCCCCAACCTACATGTTCTGTTCTGTTTATCTAGCTATTATGTTGGTTTGAAGTCTAATCTTTTACTCAGGTTGGTTTAAGGTCCTTGTGTTTCTTCACAACAAATTCCAGTTCTTAATTTTTAGGGATAATGGTGGTGTAGTACTTGCATACTTGACTTCTAACCTCTTTGTAGGAATAAAAAAAAGAAAGTTGTAACTATGTAATATCTTGCTAGCATGTCTGTCCCCCAGACCTTTCAGTATTTTGAGAATTTTGTCCAGAATCCAGTCCACCACACTTTCTAGACACAGTATGTGTCTGTTAGTTCACAAAACATGGTTAACACTAGAAAAGCTTAAAGGCAGGCTGTGACAGCCTTTGTATCTGAATTTCAGCCTGTTTTTTTTGTCTTGCTTTATGCTGAATTGTTGCCTGGTTTCACTCTGCGTAACTGGTATTTTTTACGAAGCAACACATATGTTTCAAGAAATGCTAGCTTTATTTTAATGAGGAGTGAAATTATTCCTTTTAACCAAGCTCACAAGTGGTTGCCGTGATCCTAGTGAACATGGTGTAAACAGTAATTTATAAATGGAATATGAATATTTCCTGAAATAACAGCAATTTTTGTGTTCATCTAGGATCTGGGACTAATGAAGCAAGGCTTTTAATCTTTCAGTGCACTTCTATCGATATATTATTGTAAAATTCTTATGACTTAAATGATTGACATCCTGCAAGGAAACATCTTTTTTTTTTTTTTTTTTGTGAAAGATAATTTTGAAATATACCAGCATCATTAACAGTTTTATAAAGATACAGCCACATGTTAAAAAAAAAAAAAAAAAAAAAAAAAAACACAAAAACCCACAAAAACCCAAACCCATGCAGGTAGTTTTCAAGCTTGTTAAAGATTAGTAATTAATAAAAATCTATTATTTTCTGAATCACAGGCAATCCTGTTTCTTTCCTTGCACTGGAGCTGAAGTCAGCAACACTATTACCAGTGAGGACTGTAACAGGTTTGTGGCAGCAGATTAAAGTTGAATGGTTGAAGTTAATCACCAACACCAGCCGTCCAACCCACAACAAATATTGCTGCCACGAAGGCCTGACAGCCAGTCCATTAGTGAATCAGTTCCTGAACTCCTTCTAGATTTGACTTTGATTTTGTTGTTCCTTAATACCCTGGGCTGAAAACTGCAGTGGTTGAGAAACTGATCAATGAGCAGCTTGGCCATCCATTGTTAGAAATGGAAGGAGAAATGGGCGTGGGAATAGACTCCCCCATGAAGTTCTAGTCCACAGATGCATGTCTATCCAAGCCCGATTTTCCCACACTCTGGTTGGTATTGGTGTGGTCTCCCGTGATGTGAAAGGTTCTTAAACTGTTGGAGGAGGATAAAGAGAGGTGGTAGTGGTTGGGTCTTCAAGATGGTGAATATAGTTGTTTGTAAGGGGAGGCCAAAATGGGATTTTGTAGTCTTAGGGTTTCTTGGCAGTCACCTCTTCCTTTTATTTCTGTCCTTCTTGAATAAACCTGTTTAACTTGGTAGGTGTTATGATTTGAGGGGGAGCAGTTAGGGATGGGGTTATCAATTGTTGGTGAAGTCCCATTCATGCTCTAGTAAAAGATGGTGCCTGGCTGGAAAATCATTAAAAGAGACTCACATAGCTGGTAATGATTGTGGCTTTGTACTATATTGCGAAGAGCCACAATCTTGTGAAAATTCAAAACATTTTCATTGATTTGTTTCTCATTCTTTTCCTTCCTACTTAACATTAATTAGCTCCCACTTTACCGGACTACGAAGGAGTCGATGCATCTCTCAATGAAACTGCTACTACAATAACTGTACTCTTGAGACCGGCACAGGCCAAAGGTGCACCTATCAGGTAAAAAAAAAAAAAAAAAAAAAAAAAAAAAGATAAAATTTTTAAAAAAATCAAGATTTTTTTTTAGTTGATTATATGCTGTCTTGCAGCTCATAAGCTCATAGAGCTGTTCATTTCCAAGTGATATTCATTTGACATTACTGTTGTTTTTCTTAGCTAGGCTGAGCTTGCCAATAGATCTGTAATTAAAAAGAAGGAATTCTTGGTGGTTTTTTTGTTGTTGTTGTGTTTGTTTTTTTTAAAAAAAAGATAGTCATGACCTGAATCATCCAGCTGTCTGTCCTGTTTGATTTAGGGTCCCCAGGACAACCTCCTATCCATTATAATTTCATTTTACTTTCTCACAGTGTCTCTGAAAGATGAGGTTGAAAGGTGTTTGTCAGAAAGTGGATCTGAAAATAACACTTCCTCTCCAGTGCTTCAAATCAGCCATTCTATAGCACATATATATATGATTGGAAAATTGGAAGCTCAGAGGAAATGGGAGAATAATAGTGATGAATACAAACTATTTGACCTTTTTCCTCTCAGAGTGCTTCTTACTAGAAATCATGTAGCAAGCTATTAGATTTTATTTGGCGTGTCCCATAATCATATTAAAATGTTTCATTTATGTTAACTTTGAGGGGTCTTTCCCTTCTGCTCTCTATTGAGAGATAATTTAATTCTATTTGCAAAGATTAGTCCACATCCTGCTCTTTACTTCTACTTGTTAGTGCAAAAATTTTGTGATATTATTTGATTCCATTTGTGTTTTACTGATGTGGCTGCATCAGCAATATTCAGGGACAGGGTTGACTAATTGGGGGTTAATTAACTACCGAGCATCAGAACCTTTTCATGCACTTACCCTTGTGACATTTTGGAGAAATGCAGACTAATGCATTTCATTCTGTGTTATATTAAGTCAGTTACCGTGGCTCAGCTGATGTCGAGTAATTTGCCTGAGCCCTGAAAATAGAGGAAAATTAACTGTTTCTTAAGTCTGTTTCCATTGAGAGGAATGTATGTTTTACATGGATGTTGTGGGGAAGAGTCATGTACCTATGAGTATTTTTATATGCTTATTATATAGTCACCCTTATGATTGATATGATCAAGTTATTTATTTATATTCTGTCACAGAAGATAATCCAGATTCATCCTCTTTAGAGGAGATATTGATATGTTATATTCAAAAATAAAATCGTAACCCCATGCATCATTAGTTTCTGAAAGATTGCCGTGGAGCAAACCTTGGATTTTTTGGGGTGTGAAGAATGATAAAACGTACAGGACTACATTCAGTACAGGACTTGGATTCCTAAAACATGGGTTTTGTTGAACTGATACAGTAGAAACCAGACCTGTGATCTGAAAATGCTCCCAAGTTATGCAGCTGCTTAAAATCCCTATATGCCTTTGGAGGTGCTTGTAAAGCCTTCCAGGTGTCCTGCTGCTGGCCACATCCAAAGCTGTCCCGGTTTGAGAAACGTGATATCTGTCTCTCATCTAATCCGGGCCAAATCCTTTCAGTCATGTGCCTGGTCCCCCGCGGGGGCTGGTGTGTAGGTTCTCCCGGAGCACGCCTGACCGACACCACCGGGCGCTGCTGAGGGTGGTGCACGTCCTCTCTACAGCAACTCTCTGTGGCACGTTTGTGCAGACAGTAGTGGGCTCCCGCCTTTGGTCCAGCCACGCACCCTAAGGGCGGTGGTGGGGTCAGTCTCTCATCCCCGATTTCTCTCCTGGGGGTTTTCTTTGGTGAGCTGGTAGCGTGCTGGGCCGTGGCTGGAGCGTTAGTCGTACCTAGCTCAGGGAGCTCTGGTTTCTCTGCGCTGTACTGGCAGGTGAGTAACCCCCGCAGGGTAAACCTGCAGCGCACCACCTCACATTTATTCTCTCTGTTTTCCTTACAGCATCCTCAGTTCTATGGCATGAGCTTGTCATTTTTGCCTATGAAGGTGGCAAAAAGGATTTATGTACTAGATGTTAATAGATAGTTTGATAGGGATGGTTTGAAGAGAGTATTAATAACTGTTGTTTGAGTATGTTCTCATAAAAGAATATGTCTTTCTTCCTGTCTCCCATCTTCCCTCTCCACTTTAATTAAATTTCTAAACCTAAAGATTATGTTGAATTTCTAACATCATGAGGCCAAGGAAATAAGTCCTTCACCATACCGGAGAGATGGGCTTTATTCTTAAAATAAAGCAGGTGTTTTGTTCCTTACGTGGATTGAGGAGCATTCTCCAGGGGAACGCAGAAGACACGGTCCCGTTCCCTTTCCTGAAGTTACGCGTATTGCAGTCAGGTTATTTTTTCAGCAGCTTCTTAACAGGGGAGATAAATGTATCACGCCGAAATTCTGAATTGATTCAATGCATTTCGCTAAACTTTATGATGTGTTTTAGTGAAGCTTCACTCCATCCACACTGCAGTTGTGTTTCCACTACAAGCTGGCTTACTGCCATAATGAGTGTTACTAGGTAGGTGGGAAAAAACGCATGGCCGTGCCTGCAGCTGTGATTGAGTAGAAGGGACTCAAATGCTGTTCTTTAGCCTGAAACTGAAGAATACAGTTGGCTTTTTGAAAAGGTTTGTTTGCACCCAGTCCTCTAATCCCTGGAGCTGTAGATGGTCAAAAGGTGATTTTATTTAATAGCTGTAGGTCCATTGTTTTAGAAAAAAGGGGGGAAAAAAAAGAAAAAAAAAAAAAAGCTTAGTCTGATACTCTCTTGTTTTTACAAACAGAATTATACTGTGGTCAGATTTTGTTGTACCTCAGCCTCTCCCATCAGCACAGCCCCCCAGGAAACAGATGTTCCTTAACTCAAGTGAAATCTATGTGTGGCTGTCAATCATTTCTTTAAGACACTACATGCCATAGTCATCACAGTTTAAACATGACTCTAATCATATCTTCCCTGTCAAGTGTTATCGTGTAATCTCTAGCATTTTTGTGGCCTCTTGAAATTTTAAAGCAAATTACAGACTAGAAATGCAAAGGGAGACAGGGGCAGGATGGCTCAGGCTCACTGTGAAGCACGTACCGTTTCACCGTCAATCCCATGGATGAGATCCCAGTCAGTAGCATCAATGGTGCCTCAGTGGTTCATTTGAGGATGTGATTTGTCACTGTAGTTTTTCCAAAGGTGTTTTGCACCAGCAAAACAATCTTTTGTTTTCAAATCCTCCTGCAGATGAGGATTATGAAGAGCATATATCAGAATCAGCATAGACAACTTTTTAATGACTGAATTTATTTTATTTGATTAGTAAAGTGTTTTTCTTATATCTTCCTATGCAAAATCAGGTTGTTCTCATTAGTGGATCATGGTAGGGAGCAGCTAAAACTTAGTTGTCACGCAGAATTCCAAGAGCTGGGGTTGTAACTTGGGCTGTCAGTCAGTCTGGCACCTGTCAAAGGAGAGGACGCTGTGTCTCCACTAGACGCATAGAAGGAAATCTCTAGCTGGTGTTAAAACCTAATCAGAATAGGGCTGAAGTATGAACACCACGTTCACCACTGCTGTACCTCTTTGGGAGCCTGAATTTTTAGGGAAGGGTGAAAAGGAAGATCTGAGCAGGGGCCTCCTCTTTGGCTGTTTGTAATCATCTTGGTCAATAGGGAGGTACTGTGCAGGTTTTCATCATTAAAAAAAAAAAAGTTTTTTGACATAAGAAATGATTTCTTCATGCAAAGTCTCAGCTGAGGAGCTCTTCACCTGTTATTTCTTCAACACTTTGTCTGCTTCCCTGGCTGCCTCAGACAACTGTTTGGCCTTTATGATCCTGATGAGTTATGTAGCGGGTTGTGAAATTTATATTACTCTTCAGAATAGCTCAGAATTTATTTTAGTCATCAGGGAGAAGGAATATTGTCATCTAGGTTTTCCACTCCACCCTAATTATTTCTCTTTTATTCCTTCCTTGCTGTTAGCAAAACTGGAAAAAAATTGCTATTGTAGGAATTCCCTCAGCTCCAGTCACAAGAAAGCTCTCTCAATAATTAAATTCTCACCATTACTCAAAAAATGTATAGAAAATGTAAGATAATTTAAGCTAGGATTAGTAATATGTAAAAATGCAAAAATAGGCAGAGTACATAGCCTTTAAACTTTTACTAATAGCCTGATACCAGACCACATTTGCAGCCAGTGAACACCCTGCTTTTCAAGTTGCAAATTTAACTTTGGCTTCTTTCTTCACATCTTACAGCAGAGTTTCCTTTCTGACCACTATTTCGTGTACACAGAGTAACAGTGCTGCTTTGGAGCCACTGTAGTGTTTAGTAAATGGGTTTAAACAGATGGTATCACAAAGGGCCCAGAGGTAAATGACTGTATTCCTCCGTGTCTTGTTAGCCTATAATGTTGCATGAAAAGTACTGCCAGATTCCTTTTCCAAAGAGGACAGGCACATAAAAAAAAACGGGCACATTTAAAAATAATTGAAAAATAAAACCTCGTTAGAAACTCTAAAGATTTTCTGTCATTTGCTCTTCTTTTTTTAACTAAAAGTAATTGTACAAATGCAGATGGCTACTGTGTATATATATTTCTTATTTTCCACATTTTCTAGCTTTTCAGATGTAGAGGCCCTAAAAGCATTATTTTTGGAAGCATATTTTATGTAAATTATTTTTAAAATTTTCAGAAGCTTCATGTTTTATTGTGATCTCATGCTTAAAATTTTGCCATACCTTTTATATCACTTTCAAAAATTACTGTGTGTTTTTAACAAATGCTACTAAAAGAGACTTTCCTAATATTTAACTCTCATGCCCTTCATCTTTGGTTTTTTTGGTTTGTTTCGGCCTCCAAAGAGACTTGACCCTTAAAAAGGAGATGTGCCTTAAAAAAAAAAAAAAAAGATGCCTTGTTTGTTTGCCCCTTATTCTGTAAAAGGCGAGGGGGTGGGGGAGAAAAAGGGGGTTAATTTGGTAGCTGTGCTGGATCTCAGCTTGTGAGCCGTGTGACAACCCGGGCTGTTCCGAGGGCTGGTTGCCTCTGTCACATGCAGGCGTCGCACTGTCCTTCCGCTCTCCCTGCTGGCTGTCTCTTCCTTGGTTGGCAGGCTGTCGCAGATGACAAGTTTCCTGCTCTCCTGGCGCTTGGGAGAGCAGAATTTGTGTCGGTCCCCATCCGTTGGCAGCTCACGAGAGAAGACTGCAGGAAGGGAGGGAGCAGAGATGCGGCGGTGCCAGTGTTCCCAGTAGTGCCCAGTTCGGCAGCGGTGGTTTTAACCGTGCCTGAGTCCAGGGCCAGGACAGGGAGGGAATGAATGCTGGTAGCCATTTCTTCCCTTGGGACATTATAAACAAAAATTATTTTTAATGATTTACAGCCTGTCCAGTTTGTAAAATATCAATGCTTTGGAGTTTTTTTGCTAGTACATTAATTTGGAAGCTCAAGCAAAGATACTGGGTGCACAGGGGTCCTGTGGAAGTGATTTGCTGGCGCAGGCCACATTAACTGGACATAGTTAATACATAGAGTTTACCACAGAAGGTGATTTATAACCAAGCTCCGTTCACAGACAGTTTATGAGAAACAGAGATCCCTGGAACTAGATAATCATCTTTTGGTTTACGTTCTTCTTTTTACCTAGAGTTTCAAAACTGCTGTGACTTTGAAAGGGAAGAGGCTTTCCTCCTTGATTTTTTAGGTGCTACGAAAAGGGGATGCTAACTTCTTTCAGCTCAAGAAAAACATGAAACTAATTTCTCACTTCTTCCCCTCCTTTCTTCCATTCCCCAGTATCATACTTCATCTCTGCCACTACAGTTATTGGGTTTTCTGGGCAGTAGTAGCTGAGAAAATTGACAAAATAATTTAATGCTGCCCCATAAGTTCTGGAATGAGGAGGATTGTCTTTGTCTTTGCCTTTCAGAGTCCCTGCAGCAATGCAGTGATGCTTCGAGAACTCTGTTCAATTTTACTTTTTCTGTTCAGAAAGCTTTAAAACAAAACCAAGACGGGCAGTTCTGCCAGTTTAATTGAATAGCTTCAGGTCTTATCTATATGCTTAGGCATATTTTCTTACTAAACTTTCATAAGGTTCTCGAAGGTATCTGCATATAAATGAGAAATTGTGTGCATGTATACACATGTGTGTATATGTGAGTATGCATACCTACAGTTCTTAAAACCCCAGAACTTCTTTTTTTCTTTTCGTTTTTTCTTATAAACCGAAGAACTGCCTCCTGCTCTCAGTATGTAAGTTCTGCACTTCTGCAGAGCAGAGGAGGCTGATAATGAGTCAGTGACATCCTGCAGTTGGGTAGTTCCCCTAAAGGAGGAAAAAAGAATTATGATTACCTGTTCTATTTTGAGCGGGTGATTTTGAAAAGTGACCATTTCAAGAGAGTTATTGGGAGTTTGGGATGGTGTTTTAATAGGCCGAATGCCATCTGCTTCAGCAATTTGTAACGTTTTATCATTGACAACTGTAGAGGAATGAGGCAGTCTATTTTGGTGGAATGGACAGATTTCTGTCCATCTGTGCTTGTATTAGAGCATGTCACTTGTACTTTAGATCTGCGTAGCTCTGAGCCAAGATAGAAGCCACAACAAGGTCAAGAGGTGGAGAAGCCTGTCAGCACATTCTGTCTCTAATGATATGACAACTGCAAATTGGTGCTTCAAGCGCAGCCCGGAGGCAGTCATTATGTTGGGCCTTGAAGCTCACTTTTCTTTAATATCGTTTTAAAGGAAAATGCTAACTTCAGATGCTTTCGATTAGCCAAGAGTTTAATCCATTGTAGTTTAAAGTCAGATTAATTCCTGTGTTTCTTCAAAAGAAAAAAGCCTTAAAGAAAAAATAACCATTGTTAGGAGGTTGTGTATAGATTTGTATTGTTGTTTTTCCTGAAAAAAATGGATACTGCTTCTTTCCAATGGCTGAATTAGACAGCTTTCCTATATTTCAAGCCTTTGTTTCTTCTCTGCATCCATGCATCTGCTGTCTTTTCCTTTTTTCTTTTCTTTGTTTTCTTTTTAAGTTTGCACAAAGCAACTGGGTTAATATTTTTATGAGACTAGAGGTTTGACCCTAGGCAGGTGACCTTAAAGTTATGCTGGTTTTCCTCTGTCTCACTAGCGCCTACCAGATTGTTGTTGAGGAGCTGCACCCGCACCGAACAAAGCGAGAAACGGGCGCCATGGAGTGCTACCAAATCCCCGTCACCTACCAGACCGCTCTTAGCGGAGGGTCGCCGTATTACTTTGCGGCTGAGCTGCCCCCAGGAAACCTGCCGGAGCCGTCCCCCTTTACCGTGGGTGACAACAGGACTTACCAGGGTTTCTGGAACCCGCCGCTGGCTCCTCGGAAAGGCTACAACATCTATTTCCAGGCCATGAGCAGCGTTGAGAAGGTAAGTGCCAACCACACCTTTCTCCCGAAAGGAGTCAAAGACATGCCCATGGTGACAATTAGGACTGTCAAAGGTGGACGTAGTAGGTGTTGGCAGTGGCACTGCTGTAATCCCTTCCGTGACGTGACAGCACGGCAGCGTGCCGCTCACATTCCACACCGCCCTTCCATCATAGTAACTGCTGCTGGACAAGAGTTCAATACACCTCGCAGTAATCGCCCGAGCGAAGTAGTTTCAGTGCTGTGACTCTGCCTTCTCGGTAAATAACATCCACGGCCCTTTCCCCAACTCTCAGTACTGGCGCACTTCAGACGAGTAAATTACTGCGGGATAAACAGAATGTGGGCTGCTCAGCGGGCTAATAGAACCCTGCAAACTTTTTGAGACTCTGGCACTGAATGTCAAATAAAAAGTAACAATTTGCTTGGTCAAAAGCAACCTCAGGCCCACCCCGTGTTTAGGAGAGCCTCTCTGCAAAGGTGTACTTCAGGCTTGCTCCACTGCTGCGCAGGAGTAGAAGTGTGGCTGCTGCTGACATTCATTACCTCCGTGGTGTTTCATTTTTAACTCGGCTGCTGGCTGCTGCTGCTGTATGCCTATGGAAGGGGGGAAAAGCGCCAGGGAGGGAGGTTCCAGGTGGAAAGAGCAACTGTGTCTCTGCAAGCCTGGTGCTGTTGCGCCGGAATGGTTTTTCCTCTCATAAATGAAAAATGAGGGAGGGGAAGATGATTGGCGAGGAGGGGAAAACGTGGTAGGCAAAGAAGCTTCAGATATTAAAAAATTTAAAATTTTGATTTATGGTTTAGAAAACTGAAGGAAATTGCAGCAATATGTCCGTAGGAATCTCCATATGAAGTGTCCAGGCAGGCCAGAAAGGAACTGGAAAGGACAGCTGGATCGGTAGCTGCTGAGATGCAGCAGAGCCATCGGAAAGGAGCAGAAGCCATGTGTACCCTTCCTTACGTTTGGGTCTTTGCGGTGACTAAACAAATCCTAGCTAACAGGCAGCCTTGCCTGGGGGCCTTTTGAAGAGAATCTCACCTTCTACCCATAGTTATGAAAGTTGCATATGCATCAATTCAGAATGGGGACGAAGCAGGAGCGAATGAAACTGTACTGGAGCTGCTTGAGAACCGCATGCTTTTTCTGATAGGAGAAACCATTCCCTCTTTTTAGTTCTTATCTATAGATCTGTATGAAGCAAACAAAGCAAAATGAACGGTAACTGCTAGACACTCATCCATCTTTCCCTCACCTGGTACAAATAATTCCCTTTGCTTTTGTTGGCTCCCAACAGACTAAATTGTAAGGAAATCTGTTTCATTCCCTAAGAAATAAATGTGAGGGAATAGTAAAATAAAAATATTAAATGCAAAATATATCTTTATTTTGACCTTTACATTTTGTCAGATAAGTAGAAGATGAGGGAAAAACATGTTATTTTTTGCTTCAACTTGATTTCAGTTTGTGAAAGAGTTTAATCCTAAAATGGTTTTCTCCGGTGTAATTTAAAACTTTGGATCAGATTTCTCTTCCTAGAGGGATTTGGGGGGAGGTTTTGGGAGGATTGCACTGCATTCTGCTGGGACAGAGATTTAGTGGTTGTAAGATAACCTCTGAGCTGCAGAATATTTAAACAAGTGCTTTACTATAAATTAGTGGGATCACCAAAATAGTCAAGGGTAAGCAAAGTATGCTCTGAAGTACACTGTAGGGTTGGGATGAGGTTTACTCTGTGATCTTCACAGACATTTTGAACAAATGTGGGCAAGTAAATGGGGAGAATGCTAATTAGGTAAGATTATATTGATAAGCTTTGCAGGGCTTGCATTTAGATTGAAAAATTGTCTTTATGGAACACTTAACGGGAGGCCTCAACTCACAGCTTTTCTCGTTCTTTACAAGCTGTGTTTACAAAACAGCATCAACATATTTTACCTGGTGCTCGGGAATCTTCAAGAGAAAAGAGATCCCAGGGGGATGTATTCGAGGATGGAGTGCTGGGGGGTGCAGAACTAGAGGGAGCATATTTTATAGAATGAAACTGTCATTATTGCATTTTCTAATTACATGCTAATATTGTTTAGAGTGATCTAATACAACAGCAGCTGCATCCTCTCACGCAACCTTATGCTATTTCAGTATGTTTGCCTTTAAAATGACTGTACATTGTACAAAAAGGTCAGAAAACCCATTTACGACTGACCCTCTTCTTTTCAAGTTGTCCAGACTGTGCATAACCAAGTCATTTCTCTGTTCGTTTCAACTGCTGACCAAACTTCTGAAGGGGGGGGGGGAAGTAAAATACATACAAATTGTCTTTGCATGTGCAACTTCTGAAGCACATCGCAGTCAAATCGCTGTCTTCCCTGGGCAGATTAGATAGTTTGTAGATTAACTGTGTCGTATGTGAGAGGGTACCTGGGCCACATCTGGGCTCATTCCACACTCAGAAGCGTGAGGGAGTGCGTTGCTGATGTGCTTCAGGTGACTCTGTTCACGACTGTCAGGATGCAGCAAGGCGTAAGTTTGGAGACAGTGCTGAGCAAATGTTCCTTCTTTGCTGCACAGCGCTGTTGGAGGTCAACACTGGCTCAGGATTTCTGTGCCATAACATAAATAGGAACACCAGTCCTCCCCTTTTCTTTCACTGCACCCTTTTTCTGTATTCTTACGGCATGATTTCCATTTGATTTGAATAATCGGAAATTTTGCTGCAATTAGGCTGTCCTGCACCTCTCCTCATCGTTATCCTGGACAGTACAGACCAATGTCTAGGTTTCATCCAGCTTTTGTAAAGGCAAAATCACCCAGCCTCCTCCCCTGCTAAGCCCAGAGCCCTGAGCCACCTTGTTGGGTTGCCCCAGCTGATCAGCAGATCTAGGACAAATTTATGGAGTAGGCAGGGCAAGAAAAAGCAACCTGATCTGACTGTTTTCTTTACTTTTCCCTCCTCAACAGGAAACCAAAACTCAGTGTGTTCGAATAGCTACAAAAGGTAAGAGGCTCGTCCCTCCACACAAAGTAGCTTTTTTTTAAATGAAATATGGCATTGCTATTAGATGTTTGAACCAAAGTCAGTACTGTCCCTGTATTTTGAACCACTTGATTGTCTTAAAATGTAACAGGCTACTGCTTTTTATTCTTCGGTTTTGGGCCAAGAGGGTACTGTTCTAGCAATACTCAGAATTTAAACAAAATAAGCACTCCTTTATTTTTTTTTTTGTTTTCCCTGTCTCTGGTTTTCAAGCTCTGCTGTTAGGCTGCTGGAGCATTGCAGATGGCAGATAGATGGACTGGAGACTTGAGAGCACACTTGGTTAAACTGCCTGTTATACTAACAATTATTTCCAAGCAGGGGTGGAAATAATTAAATGAAGGACATGACAGTTAATTTTCCGAAGTAAGAGCTCAGAGTGTTAGCTAAACATAGGAGAGGGTTGATTTGAGGAAGGCCCATGTCTTTGATAGCAAGTGAGGCCCAGGGCTAAGACTGGCTGCAGAGTATTGAGAATAAATCATAGTGACCCCACATACAGCGGGTTAATCACATACTGCTCGCTCAAAAATGCTGTTTTATCTTCAAATGAGGACTTAGTTGTTCTGCTTATTGTTATCTCTTGCTTTGACTGTGTTTATAGCCATTCATTTTGGTTGCTTGATTGTGTCAACAAGAGAGTTGTTTGATAGACTCCAGCAGCATAAACAAGAAAGGAGCTTACAAATGCTGAAAGAGTACTCTGCAGAGGCCCAGCACTACTTATATTGTCTCTTTCTAATTGCATATTGATATTTGGCATAAAAACAACTTTAGATATGAGCAAGCAGGCATTTAAAGTACTGCGGTGGCACATCAGCACCATTTTTTTTTCAATCACTTCTTTCAATTTAAAACTTGTTCCAATTAAACGCTGATGCCTCTAATGAGTGGTAGCAACAAAGTGTTTTCTTGAGAAACCAGAAAATAAAATGTACTTCTCAAGATGTGTTAATATTTTCATCAAGTGAGGTAGGCTAATAAAAACAGGAAATTAAAACTGTGAGCTAAGTCTTCTGTGAAAAGTACATCAGAATTATCTTTCTTTTTTTTACCTGGCAAGATTAAATGTTTGAATTAAAATATATTTGCATGAACAAATATTTGTGTACCACAAGCATGTATCACTAGGATTTGAGTCAAGGGAGAGTCTTGAAAGGCTCACAAATATCATAGAATCATGAAATGGTTTGGGTTGGAAGGCACCTTAAAGATCATCTAGTTCCAACCCCGCTGCCATGGGCAGGGACACCTCCCACTAGACCAGGCTGCTCAAAGCCCCATCCAGCCTGGCCTTGAACACCTCCAGGGATGGGGCATCCACAGCTTCCCTGGGCAACCTGTTCCAGTGTCTCACCACCCTCACAGTGAAGAATTTCTTCCTAATATCCAGTCTAAATCTCCCCTCTTTCAGTTTGAAACCGTTACCCCACGTCCTATCATTACACTCCCTGATTAAGAGTCCCTCCCCATCTTTCCTGTAAGCCACCTTTAGGTGCATAAATATGGAATGAGGGACAGGAGACCAGTGGTCTCTCTCATAATTTTCCGGATAGTAATAACAAAATGGGAAAGGAGTTCACCTGGCTTACAGGGAAATTAGTTTTACTGAACCATATTCAGTCCACTGATGTCAAAGCAATGTTTGTGGGAGCAATATTCCTGCTGGTTGCTTGTATGCCTTCATCTGCTGTAACAGTCACCTGCACCCCAATGGCTGTAGGCTGAAGGAAAGGGGAAATGAGTAGCACATTTCTTAGTCATGCCATAAATCTTGCCTTTGCCATTCTGGCTAAAGACGAGTGTTCCTGAAGTAACTCCGTTGCCTGCTATGTTGGTACTATACCCCTTGGATGTGGAGCTGAAAACCAAAATGTTTTCTCTGACTTTGTTTTAATTGATAGATGTGAAATGTGGGGGGAGGCAACATTAGGAGCAAATGCTTTCCCTTGCTCTGATGGAATGCGTGTAATAGGGAGTCATCGCTTCAAAGTCACATGCATTCATACCTCTCAAACAAATTGTGCTAGTATGCTAAATCATTTTTAAAAAGCTGGTACTGAAATCTTTTCCCAGTTTTCATCGTAAAAATAATACCACAATTTGTTGTACTTGAATAAAAGTATACTTAATATGTTCATCTGATTATGCTGATTTTTTTGTAGTGTGTAAGTTTGCTTTGAATCATTGACCTAGGAGACATTTGGTTGCATTTGTAATATTTTAATAGGGAAAAGAGGACTGTCTTACCTTACCTAATGCACCCCAGTAAAGCTAATGTATCCTTTTAAAATGCAGAAAATTGTCTAAATAATGTATTCAGTTATAAAGTATAGTTCTACACATTCAGTAGTGTGTGGTTCTGTGTCATCTCCTGTGACTTGAAGCAGCCTACAGCTAGCCAAACTGAATTTTGCCTTGAACATGTTGAAAAGGCATTAAAAATCATAAAGAGCTGAGGTCGAAGTGTGGGGAGAGGAACGACATTAAAGGTGCATGTAAAGGCAAGACAAAATTTCTCTGGTAGTGACGTTCAGTATTACCAGCAAAGGTACTTTCTCATTTTTACCTTGCTGGAGGATCTGGTGTTATCTGCTGTGTATATTCGGACTGATAAAATGTAACCATGGAAAAAAATAATGGCAGTAATGTCATGGTTTGGTGCTAGAGAAGTTCATATCCCTGAAATTATAATCTCGATGATTTAATATTCTGAAATGTGTTATTTTCCTGATAAATTTTTTATTTGCTTGGGCAGTTCCCTATTGACATAATTTGCATGTATTTTAATGCATAAGGGGTTTTGCACATGTCATTCCCATGGGTTGCCTTCTGCCCTTGAGAACTGATGGAATAGTTTGTTTATTGGTGTCAAACTAACGGAAGTCAGTAAATTTAAATTGAAGTGCTCATACCTTTTCAGTCCTTATATTCCATGTGCAACGTTCTCATGTGCTTCTGATAACTACATGCGCTGAAGTGTGAACTCATGTAGAAGATAGTGCCAAACCGCGACTAGAGTATGTTGCTGCTTTTGGTGTGTCTTGAAAAAATGTTTTTAGAGTAAGATGAGAGGCTTACTAGTGTCTGATGTATTAAAATACACACAATGAATTAATTTTTCCTGGAAGAAAATATTGGAACAGCACCAGATTAAAAAGTAGTCTCCTGAGCAGTTCCTGTGTACTTGCAGCAGAAGGATGAATGCCAGAGTGATTCTTTGATGGCCTCAATTTAGGGTAATAATAGGATTCCCCCTTTATCTGGACACGTATTTCCACAAAGCTTGTAAGAATTTAATGACTTTGTGACTTTTGCCCTTCTGCAGATTGGACTGAATTGGCCAAGAGAGTCCCAAGTTATTAGATGTGGCGAGAGGGTATGAAAGTCGCACACGTGTTCACAGTCTGTTTACATAAGCTTTGATTCTTGAGGAAACCAGGTTAAAAATAACTCCTTGTGACACGGGCAGTGGGTAGGAGATATCTAAAGCACCATTTCCATTACAAGTATAACCCAGAAAATGTATGAACTGTGAACCACTTTAATCCTTTTAGCCAATTTTGCTTTCCTCTGTCAACTTGAATTCCTTCCCATTCAGATCCTCTTAGTAACCAGTGATCAGTATCAATTTAAAAAAAAAACAAACAAAAAAACCAAACAAACAAAAACCAAACACAACAGTTAATTGTTCTCTACCTCATTAGTTTTTGAATCTAGGTAGTAGCATTTCCCAGTCACTAATAATCTGGTTTCACACACATAGTAACTGAAAAAGGAGAAAAAAAATCTTGTTTTCTGAAGTGCAGAGAGGGTACAGATAATGAGGTAATAGGTCAGATATTCATTAGGAAAGGAAAAATGGAATTGTTCTAAGAAATGTGCATTATGTGACAAAAAAAGTATTATATATAGTTTCCTAAAGAAAGTTCTCAAACTTCCTAAAACTAGTTTGGTAAGGCAGAGTCCAACCAGTCCATAACATGCTCATATCACAATAAGTATGTGATAACTGAAGCTGCCTAACCTAAGTATTGCCAGAGGAGTGAGTAAAAGAAGTGTGATTCCCATAGCATGCACTTCAGAGTAATACACGATGTTGATGACTGATCTTCAAGTTGAGTTTGACTGTGTAAAACTTTGAATGAGTTGCCACTCGCACACGATGTTGGAGTTTTATTTTACAGTCTAAAATGTTGTCAACTGCTAAGGGAATGAAACCAGATTAACATGGTCAGAGAAGAGTGATGCTTCAAATTATTTAGCATGTAAATAGACATTTTAGAGGACAGAAGGGACAGCAGAGCTGTTATTAAGCAGAGAGTATATGAAGTTGACGTTTCTGACAGTTTTTGTGTTGCTAAGTTTGAGGCTAGCACCAATTTATGTGTATTCTTTTGTTTTGTTTAGGGGACTAGGGAAAAAAATATTGAAAATTTAATTAAAGAAATCTACCGTGGCAGTAGATAAAGAAGTGGTGGGCCTGGCAGCTCTATCTCAAAGTAGTTAGAAGGAATAAATGAAGCTCAAGGTTCCTCACTCCGCGTTTTAAACATGAACTTCATCACCTCTAAAATTATTTTCCCTTGTGGTTTTCATTTGTACGATTAGTTCAGGCAGTGTAGAACTTCTCTATCTCTATGGTTCATACAGATGGATAAAAATGCCATTTGAGATGATGCGCATCTGGAAGCAATTGTGAAATAGCAGAAAATGACTTTTTAATCTGATTTGAGGAATAAAAAGGTCTGGGTGGTAACATTTCAACTGCAAGTGTGCATTTAGTCCACCATCATTATTGCTCTGAATTCATTCCCACAGCAGTTGGGGATTGATCCAAAGGCCTTTGATGTCAATGGGAGTCCTTCCACTGACATTAATGTGCTTTGGATTAGGTCTTTAGAAGTCATAAATCTGTCTAGACCATAATTATTTCCTTGAAATTGTTCCTGATGATGTTTCTGCTCTTAGGGAAATTTGTGAAAGTCAAATCACCTCCTGTAGCAGGATGCTCAGATATGTCTGTTACTGATTAATGCACAAATGAGGGAAGATGTCAGATGCTAAATGTATATGAAATGAAGCTTCTCTCACTGTTGTTTTTATGTTTGGACCAATGCTTCTACAATGACTTTTAGCTGTACCATCATAATAGCCACTGGAGACCTAAGTGGCAATATAAATTTAGAGAAGAATGCAGATGTTGCCTAAGTCACATCTTTCTTTTCACTCATTCATAGGAAAAAGCTATTAATATGTTTAAACTTCAGTGGTCTTTTGCATAACACCTTATCTTTACAAAGAAGAGATTTTAACTGACTTGCTGAGCTTTCCAAAGATGGAAACAGAATATTAGCGTGGCATATTTTCCTCTTTTGTCTGTGAAATGGCAGTCGCTCACCGTGCAACCACATCTGCCAGTTCTGATAAGTGATACCTTTGGTTGTAAATAAAAAAAATTGAATGATCCTTTGATGGAATACTTGATGATGGTTATAAAAAAAGCAGTTCACTGAGGGACACCTCCAGATTTCCAGACACAAAACCTATAATACAAGTATTTTCATATATGTAAGGAGAGTAACAAAATCATGGAATTCAATTACCAAAATTTTATTTGAGTAAAAAGGAATTTAGCGCAACCACAGCATTTATTAGGTGAAGCTGCCTGATTGATATGCATGGGACAACAATCTTCAGAGAACGTGTTTCCCATTCTTTATTATAAGGACCAAAGAGAAGTACTCTCTTCCACTTGTTGTTCGACATCTCTAATAAGGGTTAGGGTTCCTTATGAGGGCAACAGCAAAAAACTCTGAATTACCTAATGTTTTTTATGCTTATGACATTGCCTGAGCTGAATCATTTATTTTATCTGTATTTGAGAATAATTACGATCGGAAGAATTTTCTAGTTTCCGGCCGCTTTCCCAAGTCTTCAGGAATCTGGGTTCATTACTGTTTTGAAAGAGTAGTTGATGGGTTTTGGTCAGAAAAGTTTCATGGATGAGTAAATCTAGTAAATACAATTAATAAATCTAATTGCTTTACTAGAGAACTTTATTTTTAAATACATTGCTTCATGACTTAAGTATTACATGCAAACTTTCTTATATTAAATTTAGATTGGTTTTGAAATGCTTTTTTTAAAATCATTAAGTTTATAAGAGGAAACACTAGTGAGAGATCTCAGTGTATTAAAATGATCAACCATTAGAATGAAGAAGTTCTGAGTCCAAAGATATAATAAATATTAGGTTTCCTTGATTTTGAAATGTTTCAGTATTTCTTTTGGCCTAGATACTTAACAAAATACTTTGTGCAGATGAAGTCTTAGGAACCTTGAAGGTTCCCTAAAGAATAAGAACTTGAAGAGTTAGAATTCAGGTAGAGGATTCTAGTTTATATTTAAGTATTAGAGAATGAATGTTGATACATTACCTGCTGTAAGTGAAGGGTCAGCATCTTAGCATATATAGCTATATAGCATATAATTTAGTAGGTGCCTGGTTTCTTAGGTCTCTTCAGCTATTATGAATATTATTTCATGAATCAGGTTGTGGGCGTTGAATGCTTCGCATCCATTGTTAAAGAATATGGAGACATAAAGGTGGATATCTACTGTTTTTACAAAACCCGTTAGACTTCACTGCAATAGAAAATCCTTGATTCACTTGTACAATTAAAATGACCTTTTAAAATGACTGTTTGCTGATACTGCAGTGGATTGTGGGTTTTTTATTTTAAGTCTCTTTTTTTCTGTACTTTCATCATTTCTTACTTGCCTTTTCTTATGCCTTTACCTTCTTGGTGTCATTGTAAAATTGCAAGTGTTTAGAGGAGGTAAACCATCATCATCACCTCATAGGACTGGGCTCATTAGCCCCTTTTCACACAGACAGCCTGCGTCCACTTTCATTTTATATCGTGATTAACTGTACCATTGGATAAAATGTCCCCTTGCAATGCCTGGGGTTAAAGAGTGTGTGAGGTGGAACAGGCAGAGAGCGCTGCCTCCCTCCAGCAGTCTGTCACAGGCATCTCACATGCTCGTTTGGCCCAGGAATGACAGGAGTTTGGCTTATCTGTGCGGCAGCAGAGCTTTAGAGCAGCCCCACTGAGGGACGCTGCTGGTTCACCTTTTAAAGACAGGAGGAGAAAGGGGTCTCTAGGAAATACTGTGTTTACATCCAGTCAGTAGTCTTCAGCCAGAATGACTCTTTCTCCACATTAGTGGGCATGTCAACACTGACAGTCCAAAGTACATTTTCCCATCGACATGTAAGTTGAATTCTGTACCCAATAAAGCAACTAATTGCTGATTCCAGAGATAGCCCTACATACACGTATCTTACTGCTGTTGTTAGTGTCGATACAGAAACCGCAGTTCAAACTGATGAGTCGTGCTTGAAACCGGTTCCATGAAATGGTGCGTTAGATTGTGAGATTTTAACATATACACATTTATTGGATTTGGAAGTTTGTAGGGAAAACCCAGATTGTTTTGGAAGCAGTAACAAAAGCTTGAATGACACTCCAGTAGTGATGGTATGCTCTGAGCTGGGCATCCCTGTCCTGTAGTTCCGATGCGCTGTCATTACAGAAGACATTGTGGATTCATTCGATGTTGAAATAGTAGCAGCTTCCTTTCTACGCTACAACTTAGTATTGGTGAAGTAAAAATCATTTATGTGGCGGATTGATGATGTGATCCTTAATAATGAGGAGCTGATGTCTGTAGATCACATATAAGCCAACACAGGTAGAACACAGATGTGTGGCTGGTGGTCACAGAGCTGGTGGAAAAAGTGCCTGTCAGCAGCTCATGGTTATCCCTGTTACAAATTACTGACCTCACTCAGATTCACCAAAACGAACTAACTTAACATAGTTAAAATAATTTTAAATGTTTCCTAGGTTAGAACAATTGCACAAGCAGTTCTGAAAGCAGGGTAGAAATGGCAATGCGTGCTGGAGTAGTGGTGAAAGGCAAGGCGGGGAGGTCATCTTCACCATCTTCAGGTGCAGCCAAAAGGTCTCGAGGTCACGTTTAAAACTGCTGGAAGAAATTGAACTTCAAGGTCAAAGCTGCATCAGTCCAACTACAAAAAGGAAACATAAAATGTTATATCAATATGTGACACCTTCGCATGGAGGTGTTAATCTGTGCAATTATCCATCCTTGTATTAACAGCTACCTAACACAAAGATACCATGAATAGAAGACAAAATATTTTTGAGCCATAAAGCTGCTCACTGTGCACCTGGACAGGAAGGACAAGCAGGACATTATCTCAGAAAAGAATGAGGCCCAAAGAATGCAGAACTTCAGCTACATCTAAATCAGAAATGTGCTTACTGATTTTCATGAAAACTATTTATGGCCCTAAAATCAGCATCACTGTGTTTCTCTGTATCTGATTAAACCCTTTTAAATAAAGGAAAAGAAGTTCCACCACGTTGTCATGAACATTACAAGGGTTTATTAAACTATTTGCTTGTCATCTCTGACAGAGTGCTAAGTGAAGTTCTACAGCTAGTCGTCTAGGAACAAGGAGCAGCATTGCCAAGCGTAGTAGCACTTCCTAAACACTGTCAAATGTGTTGCAGAGCAAGGCAGTACGGTTGATTGGCACTGCTGCCAAATTACTCGAGTACAGAGATTGATGCTTTGTCAGCTGTGTAAGGAGACAATGGCTCTGAAGTTCAGGAGCGCAAACTGATTTCTGTTCTGATGGGAAGTTGTGTGCTAACCACGCTATTTCTGGAAAGATCCTGACCAGAAGGGTATGCAGATGGACCTTGCAGGGAAGAGGATCTTTCTAGAAATAGCGTGGTCATCACACATCTGTCTGTCAGAGCAGGAGGCACTGTTACAGGCACTTTTTGTAGCAAGGTAAATTCAAAGCATAAGGAACAGAATTATGACCCTGTATGTGGTTTACAATGCTCTTGACTTTGGAAGTGTGTGGAGGCTTTTGTACAAATTCAGCAGTCTGGAAAGGACTGTGAATATTCTCTGTGCTTCACAGTGACGTGGTGATAAAGGTTCTTGATCAGGATGGACTTACAGAACCCTTTACTGTCAAAGAGGTCACGAAATAGATTGCATCCTTTGCCACTTCTGATTAACATTTGCTTTGTTGAGTCAACAGGAAAGGTAACCACATCCAATACCATATAGATGCCAGAATATTTAACCTGAACATTAAATCAGAGGTCCCATATCTGCTGACTTGTGTTACTTGCTCTTTGCTGATGACTGAGTATTGGTTATTCACACATGTGTAAGCAGACTACATATTATTGACTGTTTCAGCCCCTCTGCCAAGTGGTTTGGCCAGGCTATTAGCATAGAGGAAAAAGAGGTCCTGCTCTAACCTTGCTGTGGTGGAAAATATCCTGAGGTGGTAGTCTGTGCTGACAATATACTCCTGAAATGTGTGAGAACAGCAATGCTACTTCAGCAGCATACTTTTTTTAAAACACTACAGTTAATAGCAAAGTCATGCAGGGAACAGCAAAAGCCAATATAGTATTTAGGACATTAAAGCAGCGTGTCTGAAATAAGAGACATCTGGCTTCAAATAAAAGTAAACATCGATTGTGCATTAGTTGTTGCCATTCTTTGTATGGCTACAAAACTTGGACTGTTTATGGTCTCCACATTGAGCATCCAAACCGTTGCCAATGCACTGCTTTCATGGCCTTGCTGCCATAAAGCTGCGGGATGTTACCTTGAATGCTACACTCCTAAATCGCTGTCACATTGTCAGCGCTGCAGCAAGATTACAGGACGTCCAGTTATGCCAGACCTAGTTCTCATGCTGGACAACAGATTGCCCAAAGCCGATTTCTGTGGGCAGCTGAAATGCAGAGAGAAGCTCAGAGGTAGCATAATGAGGCGGTTAATGGGCAAGTTTAAGGCAAATCCTCAGTTATGTGTCATCAGGTTCACAGCGTGGGAAATTACGTCTGAAGATTTTCTGCTCTGACAAAGAATAGGTACTTATGCCATCATAACATGCAAAATAAAATCAGAATGGTGTGTGTGGCGTAAGTGAATATGGTAGTGAAACAGACTACATCTGTACACTTCACAGTATCATGAAAATGGGCCTCTTTTTGGGATAATAAAACCAAATCCGTATGTACTGATGGAAAACAGGCATCATAATCACTCTCTCCATTCCATCATAATCATTCTCTCCATCCCTGGTGCTACTGTATTTCTGACTGCCATTTCAAAGGGCTGCTTATGGAAGACGTAAATCATATCATATGAAGATACATTTTAAAAACATTTTCTGACTGTACATCTTATTGTTGGGACTGCTAGACAACGACAGGAAAGCTAGATTGGTTGCAAGAACTGTTGAAGGAGTTTTTGCTATCACATCCACATCTTTAGCAATAGTGAAAGGATGACTTTTTTTCCATGAGAGGGAGAGGGTGGAATTCTACAATTACTGTAATTTACATTCAGATTGCCTCAACGTATGGAAGGCAGTTGATTTGCACAAGTACATGCATTTTTAATGTGAACCTTAATTTTTATGTACACTAACATCATCCAGGTTATCTGAATTGTCTGCTCGTTTCATTGCCCGTTACAGTAGAAAGTATTTAGTCAAGCAAATCTCAAATTAATCCTTAATCTGCTTCTAATTTCTCAGATTGTGCTAAACTGAGACTATGGTTCCTGTTTTGAAATGACCATGCTGCATTCCTCAGCATTTTGTAACAGATTTTATAAGGACTGTCACGCTGTCATTATTTTCTCCAGATGTAAACAGATTTTTTTAGAGTTTTTTAATATTTCTCACTTCTGGTAGTTCATTAAGACTTACTCCTGAAGGGTTTAGTATCTGATATTATTCTAATATTTGGAAAGGTTGTCAGCTAGTTCCCGTTCTACTTGTAATCACTGAACCATAATGTTTATATGGGGATTTCCGTCCGTGTGTTTGTCTTTCATGACACTCCCTTTTGTACACCCAGTGGAAAGGGTTACCATTCCTTGCCCTGGTGTGAAGGTTTTTAAGATACTGGCCTGTTAAACCTGGACACTGGCTGCTTCATCTTCTCAGTGAAACATCTAGAAGGAGCCTCTGTCCTCTATATCTCAAATGTGGTCAAAGGTGATGATTGCTGTATGTAGTAATACATTTCATTTTCTGCTCGCACATTTACAGAAAATTCTGCTATGGATATCAGATAGGAAGGTTGATTTTTCAGATTACTCTATTGAGGAGTATATGTCACAGCAGTATATGCCATGAATAACCATCAGATATTAACCATCAGGAGTGGATTGGATTTTTCATTAGTAACTTGAACTGTGTGCCACTGCTGCTACCAACCGCTTACATGTTTCAGTCTAGATCATGCCGCACACTAAGATGGGAAAGGATGGTGGCTATTTGCAGCTATTTACTAATTTGTAAATCCACCAAGTTCTTATTTTGCTTTTGAACGGAGTTTAGAAACACTCATTCTACACAAGTAGCTGGCACTCTAGGGACTGAGAGATGGCAAACCGAATCTCATTATATGCTTGTCCAAATGTGAAAGCCGATAATCTGGTTGCCTTGTATGAAAAGATATCGCTTACTCGGCATAAGCTCTGAAACATGATGTTACTTAGCCAAATCAAATAGCTTTACTAACATAGATTGAATTCAAACTGAACTGAAGAGTTTTCTCAGAGTCAGAAAGCAAAATCTATTTGTGCAGCCAGAGAATCGAGCAACAGAAACCCTAACTTCCTGGATGTCCCTTTTTGCGTAGTAGTGGTGAAATTTAGGCAGTGGAATTTTATATACGTGGAACAGAACCAGCTGAAAGTATTTTTTTAAATTGTTTTGGGAAGCACAAGTCTTTTATACTTTATTTTTGAGTAACCCATTCAAGGAACTGTTTTGGATGAATGTGAACAATTACTTGGGTAAAACAATTTGGTTTGCTGGAGAAGGAGGTCTGCAGTGCTCAGATAGATCCTAACGTCCCGCGATGGATCCTGGGCACCCAGCGCTGCAGCATTTGGAGGACAGCGGGTTGACTTGCAGAAGCTCAGCTGCAGGAGGGCCTGTTCAGGTGCTCATGGCAGGCCTCCTGAGTCGTCTCGTGTTTGTGAGATTAGAAAAGTTCAGCAGCGCCCTTGTTCTTCAGAGACAGCATAGCTGCATTGCGTTTCGAGTATAGTCAGAGGATGTGGGGCTTCTAGATTTAAGGGCTGACTGCTGACCCAGCTGTTGGACCTGAGCCTGATAGATTTTTGGATGAACTAGTGCTTATAGCTTGGGGGAGAAGAGAAACAGTCACCTGGGTACAGTTGCTGCCTGAGCCAACAGCAAGCGTGTCCTGCCTCGTCTGCCACCAGCCGGCCCGTAGAGGTGAAAATCTGTTTGGGCAGATTTGTAGCACATTGTGCATAGCCGGAACCACACAATAAACCTCCCAGGAACCCGACCGCGGGGTGTAGCCCCTGTCACTGCTGAGGTGGGGTCGTGCTGCCAGAACAATGGAGTCCTGATTGCTGTAATTACTCATTATGAGATTTGGGAAAATTAGGCTGTGTCCGTATGCTGAAAAAGACACTTGACTAGTTTGTCAAAACTATAAAGCCAAGTGACAGCTGCTTTTTCTCAAGTGATAACATTTCCTAAAATATTACTCCTTTCACGTTTGAGCCGCCTGCTCAACCTTTCTTCAAAGCAAAGCACATCAGCTGTACGACATACTCCATTCAGCCATGTATGGAGGCTCCTTGAGCCCTACCCAATACAGAAGTATTTCGTCAAGCCAAATTTTGTCATTGCCATCGCTGGCCATAACGTAAAAAGAAATGCAAGTTTTGCAACAAATTGTCTTAACATTTGCTAGGCTAAAGGGGAAATATACTCATGCAAGATAAGCTGTCTGTAAGTCTTATCTTTTTCTCTTCCTTCTCAAGATGTAGAAATTCCCTGTTTGAACATGGTTAAGATAGTTAGAACCAATTATACTGTGGTATAAATATTTGAGACACTAACATAACCTAAACCAGAAGCTAAATACAGATTTAAGGTACATTTCTTCTGCCAGCTTTGAAACTGACTGCTGTGTTTTAAATTCATTTTTGATGTCAACAGATACTCTCGGCCATTTTCCTATTGCTGATATTTGTGTAACATTAATTTTGAGAACTATGTGGTCTTTGTCTCCTGATTGAATGTCTAACTAGATGTTTTACAGAAAAGTGAGGAAAGATATCATCATAATGAGCACTAAAAAATACTAACTTTATCTGTAAGCATGATGGCTAGCTTGTGATATTTACAGTCTTGCAATGAATTTTTAATTTGGTTAAACAATTTTGAGGACTTGTTTCTGGTTTGGGCTGGGGCATATGAAATACGAATGTGTGCTTTCACGTTTGTGCTGGGGCCTTTCCACTGTCTCTTCCATTTTATTATTACTGTCCAGTTTAATATGAGGTATTTCAGCGTTTCTGGTGGGAGTTCTTTATTAAAGAGAAAGGTCTTATTTCCATTGTGATGTACAGCGTTACTTTTCCTAGCCATGCCTGTGCTCTCTGCACAGTGCATCAGAGCTGCTTTTCTGCAAACAGAATAGCTCGTTTCTTTAACAGCACGCTCACATAAAAATTAACACTGTGACTTCGCAAACGAGCAATGGCAAATCAACGAGTGTCAGGATGCAAAAGAAAATGTATGTTCTTGTACCTGAACAATTTGCTGCATTTCTTGAGGTATGTTATGGATTCAAGGCTGAATGCTGGAGCTTGCCCCGTTTGTCTCTGTAGCTGTAGATTGCTGTCTTGGAACTGGCCATCTCATTAGGGTCCCAGCATGAGATTTTTCTTGGAGGATTGCTCTCCTCTGGTTTTTAACTATGGAGTAAAGGGAAAAAATACAGATACTGAGTCTGTATAGAGTGAGCATAGTTGTTGCAGCTGTGTATGTGTTGAACAGTAACTTGCAAAATAACAATAACCAACTATTTTTCATATGCTCTGACGACTTTCATTTTAAAGTCTGGCTCTTATTCCACGTCCTCACTTTCTCTGCTCGCATCTAACAATGTGATTATTAGTAAATTCCCATGAGTAATATTGAAGAAAGATGCTGTCTTAGGGATATTTTAAGTTTTTCAAGACAAAAAGGACTCAGTATCAGAATTATTATTGATTTCCAGTCACTGTAAAGTACACACACATCACAGTAAAGGTTAAGTGCCTAGAAGAATGTAAAAGAGCAGCAACTTTAAGTAAAAAGAAATTCCAGATTAAAAAGAAATCAGACTAAAGTAAATGCAGTGAACTACTTTCTTTATCAGTAAGTCTGGAATGTTTTCTTCATACAGCTACTGTAATCACGATGTTTTCTCTTTTTCTTCTTAATGCAGACATGAACACATCAATATTTAATTTGACCATGAGTAGTATATGTATTGCATTTAACCCCAAATATATTTCAGACTTTGTGTGTTTTTATAATGATGATACAAATTTATAAATCCTTAATGCCCTTAATGCCTCCCATATGTTGTGCTGAAATCCTTAGAAATCTGTAAAATTGAAAATCAAGAAGATAGTTACGGGCTCCGAAAGCTGAAAACAGACCTAAGCCAGTCTAACAGCTAAAGATTTGTCAGCTGGATCCTAATGCTCCTAAACCTTTGGCATAACAAATGTTGCGTTTGAGAACTTACCCCATTATATTTGGGCATCTCAAATCACTTTACAGAAATAATATAAAATAAAATGCTCTACTTCTATTTAGAAGGCATGATCCTGGCATCTGTGCTTCTGCCCCAAGTGCTGTCCTTCTGTGCCACAATCAGCATGAGCTTTTCTTAGATTTATGCTTGTGGGCATATGGACAACTGGAAGTCATTTGGAGATGCCAGTTGTCCTCATTTTTTTTTTCTTTTATCCTTATCCACTCTCAGTTGCTAAGGATGCTACTAGTTTTACTCCAGAGCACTATGCAGTCAGATTGCTTCATGTACATTTTCGAATTTCAGAAGCAGAGAGCAAGAGAAGCCATTATAAGAACTAGCATGTGTGCATATACAGGTATTTTCCACCAACAGAAGATGGTGTTGATTCCTCAGCCTGTGGAAAAGCTCTGTTCCAGGTTTTTACATACACTTGCCCGGTACCTGCTAAAGACTAGTCAGTCGGAAGGAATCTGATGCTCTCATCAATTTAGAGACTTTTCATGCCAAATTGCAACCCAAGACTTTTAAAAGCTACAGGTGGGTCATTACTAGTTTGGAGGGTACCCTGCCCATGGGACTAAGAATTTCCGCTAGTTGTCCTATCTTTTGTTGGTAGCCTTTTGTTAGGTGACAATTGCTTTCTTCCTTTCACACCAACTATTCATGTTGCTGGGTTTTATTTTCCCATCCACTCATAGTAAACTGATGCACAAGCACAGCATTATAATGAATTTCTATTTGGTTAGGCAAAAGTTGGATTGTTGTGAGTAATCGAATTACTCCTCTGGAAACAGGATTTCTAAGTAAAGTGATGAGGTGAAGCGATTACAGCTGTAACCCTTACAAGCATAAAAAGATGTGTTATGCTAATCCTTTGTGAATAGGTTGAATTGAAAGTGAGGGGAATGAAAAAGAATGCACTTGGAAAAAGAAGGGGGTATGAAAGGACTACTGTGTCATTTATTCCCTTTTCATTCATCCTCTGTTGCTATAGAGAAAAAAAAAAAAAGTAGTGGTAAACTGGAGTGCTTTGCCTTTCAAGTCCGTCATTCAAATCATTTAATCTTAAGCTGCCTGAAATACTGTGTAAAAAATCGAGGGGGGGGGAGGGGATAAGGAAAGCTAGGTATAGCAAAAAGAAGTGTGTGAAGAAGTGCCAGTAAGTGTAGGTTGCATTTTTTTTAGGTTGCTAAACCTGGTATGACCTTATTTTACTCTGGTGTAAAAGCAGCAGAGGGGGGAAAAATACTGTGGAAAGTAAGAGTTATGCCAAGCATTACCTTTATCTGCAAACATTTATAGCTGGAGTGTGAGATCCTTGTTACCACTGGGCTTGTTTATTTTCTGTTTCAGCTTTTTCAACCGTTAAATAGGAGTGCTCTGTCTCAAGTTAATACCTGAAAAGACATTTAAAGGTTCAGCTTGAAGGAGAGATGGCATGCAAATTACAGTGCGGTAATTAACTGACTAGAGCAGCATAAATAGGTTTTGTTAATTGGAGAAGAAGAAATAACTTTTTTGGGTTTAGTTGACCAACCTGAATATAAATGGCCAATTGTGTAAGTCGTTTTGGGTTTTTTTTTTTGTTTGGTTTGGTTTTTTTTAGATTTCATACCATTTTCATTGTTACTCTTTTTTTCCCCTTTTGGTATACTTTTTTGGGGGTGGGGAGGCTGACCCGAGCCAGCAACTAAGCACCCACCCAGCTGCTCACTCACTCCACAGAATGGGGAGGAGAATCAGAAGAGCAAAACTAAGAAGTCTTGTGGGCTGAGATAAAGATGGTTTCATAAGTGAAGGAAAGATTTATTTATTTTTTAAAAAGTGGTAGAAAGGCTGTCCCTCACCAGTTCCCACAGACAGCCCAATGCCCAGCCAGTCTCCAAGCTATGGTTGCTTTGGGAATTCGAAACTTCAAACTTTTATTGCTGAGCATGGTCTCATATGACATCAGTTGGGGTCAGCTGTCCTGGTTGTGCCCCCTCCCAAACTCTTGCCCACCCCCGGCCTGGTTGGTGAGAGGCAGTGTGACAAACAGAGGAAGCCTTGGTGCTGTGCAAGCACTGCTCAGCAATAGCTAAAACATCCCCATGTTATCAACACTGGTTTAGTCACAAATCCAAAACAAAGCACCGTATGGACTGTGATGAAGAAAAATAAGTCCATCCCAGCCAGACCCAGTACATTCTCTAAGAATGCTTACATTTGATGGTGATATTTTTCAGCATACTGTCTTTCCAAGGAGAAGACTGGGAAAAGTCTGGGGAAAGACTGGGCAAAATCCTTTCCACTATGTATGCCTACAGGTACTTGGTATTCTGAAGTTTCATTAGCTCTAAATTTGGAAAAAAATACCAGTGGACATAGGGGGACGGGCTGTTCATAGAATCATAGAATGTGTTTATTTTTCCCTGTCAGTTACTTGAAAATAACTGGAGTTAAAGAAGAGAGCCTTTGAAGGAAAAGGAGAAAAAATTTGATTTCTAAGCTACTACTTTCTACTGCATCTCCCCCAAATTTCTTGAGTTAAACCTCCTGGGAAAGGCTCTGTTTACTATTCTCTTACTGATTTGCCCACATCCCCCTTGAAATTTTTTAGATATTATCCAAGGTGAAAAGACTTTGTTTAACCTTAGAAGTGATTTTCGAACCATCCCTGTTCATTTTGTCATGGCTGGAACAGACCCTTGTGCACAAGGAGCCCTGTCTGAGAAGGAAGGGATAACTGAGCTCTGAACCTAACTCACCCTAATCTCAGCTGTAATCTTCCCTCATCCAGTGGTAAAGGCAGGAATGAAATCCAAGCTGAAATCTTTTATTACTAGAGTATTTGATGGGACAAACATGTGAGAAAGGTTTTTGCAAAACACCAAGCAGGAGTCTCTTATGCTTGTTGCCCGCCTGCAGTAGCGTAAACATGGTGGCCATGCTATGGGAGAAGGATATTTGGTTTTAATGAGGGAGTACCTGCCAGTGTAAAAAGCTAATTCTTCTAGGGCTCCAGGACGGGGAATATTTGGCTTCTCCAAAAAAAATTTGTTTGGATTTGGCTGTTGCTGTCACTGGGTTTTCAATCAGCAATTGTAATTAAAGTTTCTTAAATATTAATGGTACTTTTTACCCTCGCCAAAAGTCAAGATTAGTGTAAGATGGTTCATTGCAATGAAACTTGGTTTGAATTCAGGTTAACTAAATAAACATTGTTAAGTCAATGAGCTGAGTGAGAATGAAATTTATTTAGTGTTTTGCTATTCAGTAAAACATTTCATGTATTTTACTGTTTCGTGAAAAAGCCTTTACGAGTGCTCAATAAATAGATAGAAAATTGATATGATATAAAAAATATCTTCTGGTGATGAAACTGATTTAATAAATACCTGCAATATCTATGAATATTTAATAAAGTATTTTTTGGTTAGTGGGCATAAATACATTTTGCTGTAAATGAGTGAAAATAAGATTTTTTGTGTGTGTGTGTATGATTCTGCTGGGAGCTCAGAGCCAATACATCTAACAAATTGTTGAAAAACTTTGCAGTAAGTATTGCTTTTATGTCTGCAAGTCCTTAAATTGTCATCTTTATTTACTACATTTGATGAAGCAGAAGACTAAGAGACTTGAAATGAGGCTTTCTTTTAGCAGGTTGCATTAAAAGTGGTTGAACCAGTCCCCTATTTCTCCATACTGGTATAGCCCCACTGATTTCAACTGATGGTCTGCTCTCAGATGCATATGGAGTTCTTTGATTTCCCAGGTCTCAAGAGAGTAGCTGAATGTAGAAAATCATTGAAGCAAACTGTAACATTTTGAGTTTAAAAAATAGTTCACACTTTTTAAAAAAATGCCTCTGTGTTTACAATACAAATACAAAAAAAAATTAAAAGGGTAAATGGACTCTGAAATTTGGTCCTTGCATTGTTTCTATTTAGGCTTAATCTCATTTTGATTTGTTCGTTTTGTCAGTAAAAATTCTTTTGAGAATTTCTTTATGCTCAGAAAAAAAAAATACAGGCTTAAAAATCTTATATAAGAAGTGTCAAGGGTAAAAGCAGGGCGTTTGAGGCAGGACTTGTTTGATTTTGGGAGAGAAGGAAGGTTAAATGACAAGGTCTGCACTGATATTTTTCTGTTAAGTAGAAGATAACAGCACTTCCCTCATTCCAGTGATATATGTTGGTTGGTTGGTTGGTTTTTAACTACATGGAAGGAAAGAGAAAGAGGTGTATTTGCCACAACTAAAGTTGAAGACTTAGTATCAGTGACCTGAGGTAATATATATCACAGGGAGGCTGGTCTTTAAATCACTCCATGCAGATCTGACAGTGCATTTCGGCCATGATTTGTAATGCTCTTTACGTTCTTGTTCTGCCTGTTTCACAAAGGGGCACACGATTTATGCAGAGTTACCTGGTAGTTTGGTGTTGTGGCAGCACATGTAGTAGCATCTGGAGTTCCCATTGCTAACCAGCAGGGGATGGCCTTTCTAGAGTGCGCAAAGTAATGTTTGTAACAGTTCTGGGATTGTGCCTTCTGAAAGAAGGAAAGAAAGAAAGAAGGGAAGAAGGAAAGAAAGAAAAAGGAAAGAAGGAAAGAGAGAGAGAAAGAGAAGGAAAGAAAGAAAGAGAGAAGGAAAGAGAGAAAGAAAGAGAGAGAGAAGGAAAGAAAAAAGAAAGAGAGAGAGAGAAAGAAAGAAAGAGAGAGAAGAAGGAAAGAAGGAGCCGCCTCTTTTGCTCACAGAGATCCCCGTTTGGGTTTGCTCCCCTTTTCATTGGCCCAAATCACTCAGATTCATGCAGCAAGGGAATACAATTCAAGTCCAATTTAAATTGATATTTACAACCAAAAGTCATTGATTTAATCAAAAATCATTTCTTTTTATCACTAAAGCATTTTAAATATTTTGTATATCAACTGTTAGCCTTTCTTCTTTTTTGTATTTTATGCTTTCTTTTTCGGTTTTCCTTTTTGCTGGCTTTTTCCTTTTTCTGTTTTCCTAATAGTCCAATTCTTTTTTCTTCCTAATAGTCCAATTTTTTTTCCTTTGTGTTTTCCTTATTCTGCATATCTGTTTTCCAGACTGTTTTTCTTTTCATTTCTGATTTCCCTTGCCACGTCTCTGTATTTTCGTCCTCCTGTCAGACCTAGGCAGCTCCTTTAACCACAGGCTGTCTTTCTCTGACGCTAAACCCTGAATCGTCCCGCTTTTATCTCCATGCTCTTTCTTACGGCAGGGTTTCTCCAGCCCTGGGGAGCCCCTTGGGAGGGCAGACGAGGAGAGCATTTCAGGGAGGAATGCAATCACATGCTATAGGCAGTAAGTTCTTTTACCCAGTATGTAGCCATATTGATAGCAGCTTGAAAGGGTGCTTTCTATCCCCTTTCCCAGTTAATGAAACTTCAGCCGATCAAGATGCTTTCTGGTAAGCAAGGGCTAACTCATCTAATGTCTCTTCTCCACTGGCTTTCTGCAATTCTTTGCACTGAGAGGCAGGACCTGAAGAGCAGTCTTCATCTTTATAGGCAATCAGTGGCCGCTGAGAATCTTTTAGCAAACCAGAGCATGAGGGTTTTTTCTTACATATTCAGGGCCAGATGCTTAAAGCTACAGTCAACTTTAAAAAGTGCCCAGGAGCCAGCTCTGATTGAATCTGAGAGGATTGTTTTTGAAATTGCAGCAGCCTTAGAAAAAAGCCTCGAACATGAATCTAAGTGAAATATTGAAACTGGAGGAAATACAAAGCTAAAACTGCATTCCCTGAATTTCAGAGAATACTGCTTCATACATTTATTTGTTTATGAAAACAAGGCAATAATGACTACTTAGAGCAACAAGATGAACAGTGTCAGTTGGTGTCTACAAGTGTAAAGTAGGAATCTTGGAATAATTCAGGTTGGAAGGGACCTCTGGAGGTTGTCTGGTCAAACCCTTGCTCAGAGCAGGTTCAGCTTAATTGGATCTAAATTGGAAGTTAAATTAGGTTGCTCAGAGCCTTGTCAAGCTGAGTTTTGAATGTCTCCAAGGACAAAGATTCCTCTTTGGGCACTTGCCCCAGTGTTCTACCACCCTCATTGTGATTTTTTTTTGCTTTTCTTTTTTTTTTCATGCTGTCTGCTTTGGGATTTCCCTTGTTGCAAGTCACGTCTCTTGCCCCTGGTCCTTTTGCTGTGCATCTCTCAGAGCAGAGCCTGGGTGTGTCTTCTCTACATCCCTCCACCCCTGGGGCAGCTGAAGATAGCAACAAGATCAATTCTCTCCTTCCTTATTTTCTGCAAAGCTGCTTTCTAACCGTAGGCTGTACCATGATGTCGTGTTACCATCCCAAGTGCAGGGCTTTGCACTTGTCTTCGTAGGTGAAAGAAGGTGGGATTATTTTCCACAGAGAATATGACATGCCGCTGAGTAGAAATATACGAGTCCTGGTGCAAGTTTGGGAAGACAGAATCGAACATTTATTTTTACCAGTTACACTGAGTAAAACCTACCTGGGTCTACAAAACTGAAAGATTATTAGGTCCGTTCTCCTTCCTTAGTGGGGTAATAGTAGGTGTATTTACGCCTAAATGATCAGTGGGATAACAAAGACAGTTGACCTTTAATACTATAGATTTTCTAAAATTTGTATTTATTGCACAGTGAAAACAAGTTAGTGTTATGTGTGATTTTAGATCAAATTACATTTTTATTTCTTGCTTTTCCTTTTCAGCATTTTGTCCTGCTGAAAGAAACTGTTGGATAAACATATACCTTCTAAAATGTTCTAGTGAGCAAAAAATGCTTTTATAGTTTTCTAATGAAGTTTAATGTAGTAGCAGGTACCAGAAATACATTATTATTCTCCACTTCCCGTTTCTTGAATGCTTGAGGTATGCAAACAGTTTTAGTCATTTAATTTGACTTTCGGGTTATTCTGTAAGTAGCAGACACGATCATACAGGATTGCACTATGTTTTCATGTAATACTTAGTAGGCTTGTTACTACACCAGAGCCAGGCAAAAGGAGGTCTTATCTGGAGAGATTGTCATTGCATCGATTGGCTAATATGTTTCCCCAGGTGTACATTTCTTTTCAAATATGAATACTGAAAATATGACTGTAGATGTGATTTGTAAGAGGTGCTCAAGCCATCTGAAAGTTGTCCCCTGTGTTGGTGCTCTCTGAATATGTCAAGGCGACTTCTTCTACCCAAGTTTGAAAATTCTGGTCAGCTGTCTCTTAGAAAGCTGATAGATAACATTGCCCATTTTTTAAGAAATAAGAAGCTGAACTGAGTCATTCATTAAAGTCACATCAAGTCAGTCACTGAGCAAAGCCATTTATCACTTCCTTGAAGAGAAGAAAGGGTGTTTTCACTGTGAATGGTCAGGAATACCCACTTGTAAATGGGAGCTCACACTGTGGAGTGGCCTGTGTGTTTCAAATCACAACTCACATTTTGCCAAGGCACAATTTAAATGACATACATAGAGGTATGTCTTAGCCCACGTCTCTGAAAACTAGAGCACATTGTTTTCACATCAGTCCTTGTTTAATTCAATTTTTTGCTCCTATTTTAAAATATAAATTTGGTTTTGCTCATTGTTAGGCAAAGCTCAGTGCCTCAGTATAGATACTTTTGCCACCTCATCCACAAGTGTTCTTGGCACTCCTTCAGTTTAAGGTGATTTTCTCCCCCAAATCAGTCACATTTTAATCAGATCACAACTGACTGAAAACCCTAAAACCAGATTTAAAGCATAAATGTCAGTACAGTAGTCTTCTTTGCCAGCAACCCATTACATAAATCATAATACAGTATTTGCATGTTATAGTTGGCTTCATTTATTTTTACTTCCATGTGGGTTTGAAGCTTTTGTTAGGTATATCCTTTTTTTTTCCTTTGAAACAGTTGTATTTTCCTGGAGAATCTAGCTGGGAAGGCAACAGCCCAAGGCATATCCAATACAGAGCAGCTAATTTCATCCTCTGTATTAAAAACAACTAAATGCTCCACTACCTACAAAACACACAGCCGAGGGGACCATAAATTCACTTTCAAACTGCTACCTTTTAGTTCTGCATACTGTGTAACCCAGTACTATTTTTGATACAGCCTGGCTCTCTTCTCTCAGAGTAAGCTTTGTGCAATTAGAAACTGATTCATCTTTACTTTTTATGAACCAGTGTAACAACAGGTATGAAAAGTTTGTCTAACTTTAATCACGGAGGCTCTTTATTACATCTGGTTCCCCCATCGCAGTTTTGTGTGAGTATTTACTTGAATACTGGAAATAACAAAGGTCTCTTATTTCTTTCAGAAGAGAGAAATTGATTAGAGTTTAAGGTTTGAAGGCATCAGGTCTTCTGTATGAAAAGAAAAAATGTGGAAAAGTAAAGCCAAAGGTTCAGAAAGTGGCAATAAAAGTTAATAGTCGTCTTTCCTGCAGGCGTGTTTTGTCCTGTAGTCTGCAGGATTGCCACCTCTTCCTCCTGCTGGAAAGTTTCTGTGCAACATTAGTAATATAGGGATACACAGAAAGTGAGGCAATGACACAACACGAAAGGCTTTTAATGTCATTACAGTCCCGGATCTGAACTCACTAGTCAATGGCAATCAACCCAGAGCTGTGAACATCAACGTGGGTTTTTTTCATACAGTTGTCATTGCATTAGCTGCGTGTTGTTGCAGTGCCATTACGGCTGTGTTTCTAGATGTCAAATGCAGTAAACAAGCCTATAAACAGGCTTGTGACTTCTTACACAGGGTTTAAGGCTTGGGTAACACGCTTTTTTGCAAATGGTTGGTGTAGTGGAAGATGTCAAAGCTTTCAGTCAGCTAAAGGCTGTTGCCTGCACATCACAGCTGGTAGACTAGCGTGGATAAGCACCACTGCTTTGATGTTTCAGTGCAAAATCAGGTGGCCTAGCTTGAAGTGCTGACAGAAGACCTTTCAGATATATTTGGATAAGCGGATTTGGGAGCAACTGTATAATTAGGGTAATGGCTGAGACAGTACTTGCAGCCCACTGCGATGTGCAGCTGGGTGATACCCAGTTGGTTTGGAAGAGGATATTTGCTGTTCCATCATGCTCCCAGCTGCTTGGACACCTGTTAGTGCTAAGGAGTTCAGGAGAGCCTCAAGAGTTTTGACCAATGCTCTTCAGATGGGAAGATTTTAAAGAGAAGGAAAGTTCTGTGCCATGGGTGTGGCACACCAGTGCATCCCGTGTTGTTTCCCAGCTAGCCTAGTGGACTCTGACAGACACCGAATCATGTCAGGAAAGTGTTGTGTAACTGAAGAAGTGGCAAAAATTTTCGCTAGATGGAAGAATACAATTTATGTGAAAGAAAGCATCTTTGATTCTTTTTGGGTGGTTATATTTACTCTTTCATTTTATTTGAAAAAGTACCAATTTTTATGGGAAACAATATACTGAAGGCTGGCAGTCATGACAGTAGAATCTGGGATACTAATAACCAATGGGTCTATTAAAGACTAGTTTTAGCACTGTATAATCTTTAATCGATGTGGGTTTGGAAAAAATGGGACCTAACTCCAAAGGAAGAATTAACCATTTGCTTTCTTGAATGGGCTTCTGTGTATTTTCTACCTTTTGCCATTCTCAATGGCAAATAATAACCAATGCGTGCTATGAAGTGGAATGGGTTCAAGCTGCAGCAGGGTAGGTTTAGACTGGACATTAGGAAAAAATTCTTCACAGAAAGACTGGTCAGACACTGGAACAGGCTGCCCAGGGAGGTGGTGGAGTCACCATCCCTGAATGTGTTTAAGACTCATTTAGATGTGGTGTTAAGGGATATGGTGTAAGGGAGAACTTTGTAGAGTGGAGTTGATGGTTGGACTCGATGATCCCAAGGGTCTTTTCCAACCTAAATGATTCTATGATTCTATGAAAGACTAGTTTTAACACCGTATAAACTTTTTAATCTGTGTGGGTTTGGTTTATTTGAAAGAATGAAGGAAACACTATTTCTGTTCTTCCACAGTGCCTTTGTCTTTTGATTCCATCCTCAATGTTAATAGCACTGCATTTGATCTAAGATAACTTTTCGCCTTGGGAGTTTCTGTATTTTGAGGTAGTGTGAGTATAGTTTGGGTTGAGAGTTTGCAGTTTTGTGGTGGAGAAGAGTTAAGCTGTCCATGCTTCCTTCAGTATAATTGCACAGGTCTGCAATAACTCTGCAACTCCTTCACTACCAGTAAATTCTCATTTACAATTTTATAGTTGCTTAAATTGGCAGAAGTTACTCACAGAATGTTATTTTCAATAAAAGTAGCAAAATGGAACTTCAGACATTTGAGAGTAATGTTTTTCCCCATAAACCATGTTGTGTGCATATATAAATGATAACGATCATTATAGCATACTTTCTCTACTGAACTTCTTAAATGTTACCTGGTGGAAAGGCACATAAAGATGAGCTTTTGTATATTTGTTACCAAACATTGCTTTTATAGTAATTTTCTTTTCAGTTTAATACTGAGCTAACAGGGCATATAGGAGTCATTGTCAAAACCAGATAATTTCTTAATGCAGTGTTTTGCATAGTTGAAATTTTATAACTAACATCAAGAAAGAATTTATTTTTTACAACACGTTTTTGAAAGCAGGCTGTTTGTTCAGACTAAAACTTGAAAGTTTTTTAATTTGTAATGTGGCCAAACACTAACGTGTTTTTTTTTCCCCCTCCAAAAAAAAGCTAATAAATGACTTCATTACCAAAAGGCGGGCCACCTTTGTACGTTCTGAGGGAAAAATGCTACAGCAGGTCTAACAACATACCCATTGTACACAAGAAGTAATCACAGTGACCTTAAGTGACGGTAACAGTCCATCCAGCAAGTCGTTGCTAAATGGTTGCGATCAGGTGGATCGAAATGTTAGGGGACCATATCTTGACCAATACCCCTTTCCAGAAAATCAAGGGGAAATAGTGGTTTAGATTTCATTGTCAGTCTGATACTTTACAGCATACATGTTAAGTATTTCCACAACATTTTTTTACGTATCCTTTTCAAGGTCTGTTAGTACTCATGCAATGACAAAATGTGCATGAGTCTTTAGACCTCTGCTTCTGTATTGGCTACTGAAGGAACTGCATCAAGTGGCTCATTCTAAAACCAAGACACAGAAAATTAACCAGATTTCAAAATAAAAGAAAATTGCATTAGGTATTTCTCTTAATTTCTCCAACATTTCAAACATGCAACTGTTATAGTATGAGACTGGATATTTTGAAACAAGAATTTAGGATTGTCCACAGTTTGCGTGTTAGGAGATCAGGTTTCTAAAACCTGAGTTCTGGCACGGATTAGGATTTTTTCATGGTAAGGCTGTAGCCTTTGTGGGGTTGGTGACAATTTTGAAATGATGACCTGAGAGGGAACTTCAAAGATTGAAAAAACACAATACTAGAACCCCGAAATACAGTATTCTGATTGCTTTTTAAGATTTGTTCTCATTTGGTTTGAAGGTAAGGCAGGCCAGAAGGAGAGGGGAGAAAAAAGGATGTCTCATGGATTTTCAGGTGTCCAACAGACTAATGAATAGACTCTAATTTATCCATGGGATATATTTCCTTTGTGTAAACCCGATAACATCGTTTGTTCTGTATGTTTTGGAGTTGATGGTTCCAGAGGCAAGCACTTAATGATGTGCTGCAACCAGGAGTTGTCTCCCCTCTCTTGGCCAGTGCTGCTGCAACTCAGGGAAGGGCCGTGTCCCTTCGTCCTTGGAGTTTGCTCTTTGCTTTGAGAGGTGCCGTTTCAGAAGCCTTAGCCCACTTTTTTATCTTGTGTCCTGTCCCAGTTAAAACAACTGAACTAGAAGCTGACAGTGTCACTTCAGCATACACCCCGGTGTAAAATACCTTGTCACCCAGAGCTTTTTGTGCTCTGGGGCTTGCGTCACTGAGCCAGCTCACTTAAAGCTAGCCTAGTTATCTCTACATAAACAGCTGTCTCCTGCATGAGGATAATAACTTGCAAATTAAAAGCCATGCAACCTGTAGATTATAAGAGGCACATCTTTCCCTGTAACCGAATTCCATCCTTGCAGTATTTTCAAAGGCGGTAAAGTGCCTACAAAGTGCATGCACAAGTAGTGCGTCTCAGTGGCAGATGTAGTAGAAATACATCGAAGGCGCTAATCTGCTCTTTCAATGTGACCTGTGGACAGCAGGGCAGAGTGTTGCTGGAACATTGTCTCCTCAGCATTGTTCCTGCTTCGGCTTTGTTCACCCGCACATGTCCGAGGTCTCACAGCTAGCGAGGTGAACAGATTCAGCACTTTCTTCACTTGATACTTCTGAATCTTTTAAGGTCAACTCCTTCATAATTGGTTATAAATTCATGGACATTACTGTTTTCAGAGTAGTCATTGTGCATTTAAATTGTTTCTCAGTGGAACATTGCAAGAGTAAGTCCTCATTAATTTTAGTTTGAGTCCCTAGTAGCAGCGGACACTTGGTTCACATGATTCTGCTTTCCCTGCCGTTTCCTACCAAAGTAGTACCAGTCAATGGACTGATCTGAAAGTCCTGGAGAGTAGTAAAAATGGGACTGATTTTTTTTTTTTAAATTACCTATCACTTATTAAAACAATATATATCTACACTTGTGAAGGCTTAACAATACCAATCAGGAAGCGGTCTTTTATATATAAATGTATATAATATACTGGAATTTCCAGGTCACATTCTCATTCTTATATGGCAAGATATGCTGTTCTAGTTTGCTTAATCAATTAAGAATGCATATAAATATTTATAATCTGCATGTTCATCATTTAAAAAACATCCAGTAGCATAAGTTCAGGGTATTTTTCTGCATTATCTGGAAGCAGGATGTGTAAGCAGGGAGTCATTTGTTTACCCAATACAAAGTTTTTGTGCAGAGCCACCTGTGTGGCTTTCCATACGTAACTTCTACAGTGTCTTATACTATCCCAAGTCTGACTAGAGATTAGCCTGAAGCTGTATTTATTTCACTTTTGCACGTAAGCCATCCTTTGAGAGGGGTCAAAAAGCTTTTTCAGAAGGAGCCATATAGGCCTGTGGAACAGTGTCTCTATCCACTTCTGCAGCAATGACCTTTTATGCAGACAACAGTGGTATCTAATTTTTTTCGTACGAGCACTTAATTTATAATATCACAAAGCTTTGGGGCCTTGAGGACCCCCTCTGTTAAGCATAGCTGGTAGCTTTTGCAATGCCTCCCCCTTTCCCCTGGAAAGGACAAAGATGGGCGCAGTATATCGCAACACAAAGTGAGGCAGCAGATTGTATCTAAGCATCACCTCACTACCCTCCTCTTTCAGGATGGGTGTGGAGAAGAGGCTGGTGGTGCCGGGCATCCCCCTTTTCACCAGCACAGCCTGTTCAGCTCTTTTCCTTGGGGCAGCCGTGGACCCTGGTTACCATGGTGACCGGGATGAACCTGACACTTCAAAGCACAGCTCGGGGAATCACGTTTTCGGTTCATGATCAAATACAATTTTTCTTTTTAATAATGCTACCCTACAAAGCTGTAATTTAGACTCCTGGAAGCAGCGGCTTAGATGTACCTAAACTCTAGTGAATTTCTAGCATGCCTTCATCTCCCAGAAACTGCACTCCAAAAGAGAAGCTCTTTGGAAGATGTAGAGAAGGCAGAATGTGGGGATTCCTTTCCCAGTAAATGTATCTCCAGCTTTCAACCTGAAAAAGAAAAATCTTAGAGAGGCCAACGGTGTACCAAACTGACTCACATGAGGGCATCTGTAAGGCCTCATGAATCGTGTGCATAGTTTGCTGGAACAAGTTGAACATCCCGTCTCCCCCATCCCTGCAAAAGCACATTGAAGTGTTTTCATCAAATAGCACCATCTGAGACTTTTTTTTTAAATGTAATTGAGCTAAAAGGGGTTATGGATCTTCTCTCTCTGATCTTGAATTTATTAATTAACTTTCAGACTTCTAAAAATGTCCTTAATTGCACAATGATTATCATTCTAGCAAAGCAGAAACAAAGCAAAACCGATGGAGACAGAACGATCTTTCTGGACAGATGATTAAAACACAGGGCAGACCAATCTGAAACAAAATATTAATCAGAGAATCTCGCTTAGTTTCTCAAAGAGCCCTTTTCTCAGGTGGTAGACTGACATATCACCAGAGCGGGCTGGAACTGCAGTTTCATTTGATGTTATCCTGATGTTACCTTGTTGAACTCATTCAGACGTCATTCCTGGTTTTAATTAAAAGTTTTGAATGCCACATAACAAAGGTGCAGAACAGATTATCTCAAGCAGAGCTATTTTGAATATCAAGCTATGCAGCAATAAGACCAGTTTCTGAGCATTCAAAGATCTGCCACAAACAGAAATTAACATTCAAAGAAAATGCAGCATAATAAAATAGCAGCTTTAATCATGCGTGAAACAGAGTTTCTTCCCTTGCTCACACAAAGGAAACCCAGTATAAAATGCTACGAATGTTAGGAGAGTCAAACGGTATGGTGAGAAGGTTACATATAAAATCTTGTTCAAAACCTCTGATTTAAAAGCTGTCTTTTAGGAGGCTGGCTGTTCTCTGAGTGGTACCTTACAAGCAGCCCTGCAAAATCCTACCAGAATTTTCTGCTTGAATAATTTTGTTTGGATGAGCGAGTAGAATATCATTATCTTGATTCCAGCACCATCTCCTTAGGAAGGTGTAGGTGAATAGATTTTGTGCTGAGTCTCATAAATTCTCTGACAATTTTGCAAGACCGTGTGTAAATTCTCAGGCACAGAAGGAAGGAGAAGACAGGAAAGCAATATGTGCCGTGACTGGATTCCTTATGCCACGGTATACTTTAAGTATGAATATTATACATACACTCAGTTTTAGAAATAGATATTGGATTTTTAGGTGTATTTGATTAAAAACAAGGTAAAAAAATTAAAGGATTAAGTACATCAGGAAATTGTATGAATAAGATGAATAAGAATACCTCTTCACTATTAGAATTTTACTATCCCGGAGAGTGCTAGCGATCCTGGTCTAATTTAGGGCTGTTCACAGTTGAACTTCATGCTGTTGATCATGGAAGTCAACTGATTTAATATTGCCCTTAAGTATCTATGAAAACAAGGAAAACTACTTGTTATATGGTGACTATCATTGCCAATGTGCAAAGCCAGAATCACTAGATCGAGTTATTTTATGAACTTTGTGAATGGGACTGTGGAATATGATTGCTGTTACTGTTCATTAGTTCAGAAGAAAGGTGAGTGGATAAATTCCTAAATCTAGTGTTCTTCTCCCAGTCCAGCTCATAAATCTTCCGTGTAGGCAGCTATTCTTAAATGGGGGAAAAATGTAGTTATCTCTCAGTTTCAGATCAGAAACTCTTGCAAATTTTATGCAAAATGACTTTGCAGTGGTTGAAAACTGTAGCATTGTCTCTTCTTAGATTTACAGGGTCAAATTGTGAAAAATATAATAATAAGCAAGGATATTGTAAAAATTAACACTTAATTGAAGGTCTGCTAGAGTAAGGCTGGCCAAAGGAATTGGTAGCCAATAGAGTCCATTTTCGTATGATCATCATTCCGTTACCACACAAGGTTCTTTTTCAAATCGATAAATTACCGTTTAATACAGATTGCCATTCAAGATATAAGAAAGGATTGCAGGACTAGATTACTAAAAAGGAATGCTAGGAATTAGTAAAGCAAGTGTTTTTATAATTTAATTTTAGACCATTTTTACCTTGTTTAGAAATAAATAGTAGCTAACTCCCAATTATCAAAATAATTCAAATTTTATCTACTGTATCTCTACAATTTAGAGAGAAGGATGTTGTGGGGGCCCATGTCAAAGGCTTACAGAAGTCAAGATAGATGACATCAGTAGCTCTTCCCTTGTCTAGTCATGTGGTCACTCCATCATAGAAGGCCATTAGGTTAGTCAGGCAAGATTTGCTCTTGGTGAAGCCTTGGTTAGTTGTGTTGCTTTGTTTGGCAAAACCAGCAGATCAGCTGGTAGAAAAGCCACTTCAGAGAAAGAAAATTCCTGAGAGTCTTGTTGTCTAAAGGATAGAGAGCAAATTCTCAGAATAAGCAGAAGTTCTCTTGCTGCTGTAGTCCTTGTGCAATCAGCAACCAGGAGACACTGACTTATAAGTTTAACACACAGGCACACGGTTTCTATGTTTCTGTCCTTTGGTTGCGTATGTGTAAGCTCATACATGCTGATTACAATGCACTTTCAACTATCAAAACTAAAACACAAGTAATATGAAATACTTTCATATTCATGTTTCATTAAATGATTCTATGCTACATTCAATGGCTTCCTCAAACGAATATACTTTACTGCATACCATGCACATACACATAAATAATAGGTTACAGTGTGATTTATATCTATAATTGCTCTCATAGTGCCCAAATGTAACATTTAGTCTAGAGAATGCATATATTATCTGTTGCTGGAAACATACATATAATAATTCTGGCTTCATTTAAGTCAAAAGCAATTTTTCTGTTGATACTGAGGAGAGGGGTAGCATTTTGGATACAGGAGACTCAACTGCTGGTTATGTGCTTGCTTAGTCTATGACTATTCAATATAATTTTTCTCCACTAATTTAGGACTCTGGTACATTTCTAGAGGGCACCAGCTTTATCTCATAAGCAGCATTAAAGTTCCTGGAATGAGTTACTGTCTTTTCCTTCAAACCCTTTAGTGTAGGGAAACCAGAATACATGGACAAGCAGTTGACATCCTCCTGGCTTTCCACCATTGTTCTAAACGCTTGGACAGAGCTGCATTTTGAGCAGTTACTGGTGATAAAACACCAGTGCCTAAGTTAGGCAAAGAAGTAAACTCCCTCAGTAACCGTTCCTGCAGATTTTCTGAGAAGTGAATAGTTGTTTCTCTAAGGTAACTTTTCTGAATGAAATAACATTGTGAATGGTCAAGCAACAATTTTAAACAGGGCTCCGAGAAGCACCTATGTTGCAGCTTTCTCTATCAAGCAATAAAGGTCCTATCTTTCTCCAGGGAAGTGCGAGACAGATCTCTCATTCTTTCCTCTCTCTCATCTCTCACTAATACTCCTGTGAAAATACCACCGTCCTGATCAAGGTTCAAAGCCTGTACTTCCGGATGGTTTTTTGAGCCTTCAACTTTTGACGTGTGTCTTCAGGTCACATCCAATCTTTGTGATTCCTATCTTGAAATCTCTCAAAAAATCTAGCCTTAAATCTCCATCCACACAACTAAATCTCTTGCCCAAGCCTTGGTTATTTTGCAGCTTGAGTAGTTCTTACCTTTGCTAGGTCAGAGCTACCCACCTGCACTCACGTTGTACTCATGGTGATTCCAGACACAGCGAGTGTCCAGCTCCTGCATACTGCCCTCTCTACCCTTCCCACATCTTTGCTGTTTCTCCGTACCCCATACAGAGAACATGAGGGTTTTTTTCCCCGTTGGCATGTAAAGCCATTTATATTTTAGCTTTGATTGGTCTTTTTGACTCTACTGATTGGCCTTTTGGCTCTACTGCTTATCAAATGTCCATTCGTGTTTGTCACATGCAGCCCAGCTAATAGTAGACTGGGAGCTGATTCATTTTAAGCATTGAGAATCTCAAAAAACTTCTTCCAGTTCCACCTCAAAAGTCATCCCCCTCATTTCCTCTGCTAGACAGCATCATATGTGTAACTGGCATTAATTCTAGCTTGTGTGTATGTGTTGCATATATGAGGCTACATGTACACACACCCCTTACCTGATCCTGGCTCTTACCCCTAGAAGCCTCAACAACATGCATAGTACAAACACAATATATAGTATTGAGTCCACATAGGTTATGTGTGCAAGTGTGCATACAGGCATGTATTTATTTACACAAAGGAGGAAGCATTTAGTATTTCTCAGCAGATAGAGTTCAAGCTGTAGGGGAGAGAGATGATTATGATGATGAAGTCTTATGATGATGATTAAGTTTTATGATTAAAGCACTGCCAGATCTCTCGCTGTCTGCCTGGCTCTCGCATGGGTGTCTGGAAGAGAGCACGTTCCTAATGCAGAAGGTTGTTCTGAGGGCAAGTTGTTAGTGATTCAGATAGAGATGGAGGATACAGAAATAAGTTATAAAGAGTGATTTTAAACACCAGCAGGGTCCTACCCTCAAAAGGCAATATGGGTTCCTGCACATGGAACACAAGTAGAAATGGTCTGAGTAATGTGGTTAAAACCAGAAAGTATTAGATACCAGTTATCCCCGGTGCTGACTACACTGGCTTTCTGAAAGGCCCATGGAACAGCTTTGTGGGGGAGTGATAGTCTTTCTCTGGTGTGGCGTCACCTCGTTTTTCGTTCTGCTTGTTTTGCTCGTCTGTTGAGACACCTTCTAGTTTCAGAGTAAAGAACATTTTCTGTGTAATGACATAGGCATGATGGTACCAACAGCTTGTAACTACTCCACGTGCAGCTGCTGTGAGGGGGCAGAGGTTAAGTGGCATCTGCTGCACGCCGGGTGGAGTGCCAGAGAGGGAAGGTCAGAGAGAGAGAGAGAAAGCAACCACGTGTACCCATCCCTGCCTGTGAGCAGGGAAAGGCCAAGTGCTAACCACAGACCTCGAAAGTAAGAACCAGAGAACTGAAGAGCCGTTTTCTATTTTACAAGTAAACACCTCATGGCATTTTACCCCTGGCTGCAACCTATTTATATTTTTTTATATTTTTGCCAGGCTGAAAAACCCCATGTTCCTGATCCTTTGTATGCCAGGCTGCAATGCAAAGAGGTGCAGACTGAATGCCTGTGCGCTTTCATATATATTCTGTTTCCCTCTCTGCTGTAACCTGTGGCTTCAGCCCACTCAGCTGTGTTACGGAGTGGTTTCATCTCTCTGTAGGACAGTGATTTTTTTTATTTTTTTTTCCGGGCCTGTAAACAGAAATAAAACTACTGCTGACTTTAGGCTTGGCTTTGTGGATGGCCTTATTTGGAGAATCAAAATTCCCAGTAGAGTGCAGATCTCAGGCTAGATGCTGTAAGGTGAACGAATATACAAAGGCTGCCTGAAATTGGATGAAGGAGAGAAGGACTAGAGTTTAGGGTGCTGGCTGCAGATTAGAAAAGAGAGATTAATGTACTGTTTGTGAGTTAATGTAATCTCATTAGTCAATGTTAAATATTCCATATTTAATATCTGAAAAAATAACATTAAAGGAAGTAATGATGATTTAGTTGATAGATTGTCTCTGCTTTATCTTCTGCTTTGTAATACAGTAACCTGTTTGGAAATCCAGATGCATATACGCTTCTGTATATGAGAAGTTATATATATGCACATGTATACACGCATAAATAGTCATATACTTGGTGTTGCAAGTGTATGGCATATAGATTGAAATTTATGACTTGTCTGTATACACATGTGTAGATGTATAAACACATGATGCATGTATCTATATTCTCGTTACTGTATTAAAACACAAACATAATTGGAATTATCACCAGTGATGTTTTTCATGTCTCTAGCGCTTACACGTTTAAGCCACTTCTTTTTTGATTCCTTTAGCAGCAGCAACAGAAGAACCTGAGGTGATTCCAGATCCAGCTAAGCAAACAGATCGAGTGGTGAAAATAGCAGGAATAAGTGCTGGAATTCTGGTATTCATCCTGCTTCTCCTTGTTGTCATATTGATTGTCAAAAAAAGGTAAGAAAATGATCTCTGCCGGTCTCTCTTATTTTTCCCTCCATTTCAAACAACAATAACTAAATGCGTATTTTTTACAGGTCATTAAAAAAAAAATGTTTCAGGACCAGTAGCTCTCATCAGCTTTCGGATGAGTTTTGTGTTTCCTGTTGTTTTCACTGTGATTTTTATGATGGATTTAAAGAGACGATAACTTTATATTTGGGATCCAATAGCTATACCTTTTCTCATACTTATTTCCAAGTAATTTTAAGTTCCAGTTAGAGTAATATACAGAATATTGAAATGGGCAGAATTTAAATTCATGGAGCCTTTTTTTTAAAGCAAAAAATAAAATAACAACTTACTGCACTTCTCATGTTGTAGTCACCTAATGAATTTGATTTTCTATATGCAGCTCTAATGAGTTATTTGTATCTGTATGTTATCCAACTTGCAAAATAATGTAATTTTATACCTCTATTTATGCTCTTGTAAACCTGGAGTTTTTTTCTTAAAAGTCGTACCACATCGCTGTAAAATTATCTAGTGAGTCCTTAGTGCATGAAATTGTTTAAAAGTGTGTTAATTTGAATGAATTTTAATTTTGTTAGTGCTTTCTTAGACAGTAAGCAATATCGCCATCTTCTGGCATTGTAAATGCTAACTCCGCATCCAAACGCTCCTACCTATAGTAAATTGTGCTACGCCATTGCTCGGTCAGTTTTTAAGTCTCGACTTCCCAGTTGTTGCAACTCTTTTAACCTGGCATAAAAGTTTATTATATGGCTCTATAAATGCGTAGTTCTAGCATCGAAACCAATTCCTCTCTTTCTGCACCCCCCCCTTCCTCCCCTTCCCTGGCGGGTCCCCTTCGCAGGGCACAGGCTGATTTCTCTTGGGTAGAATGAGGGCTTTGTCTTCCAGTGGTGTGCGCATTGCGTTCCTTGCCTTTTGCCGGTCTTAACGAAAAGTCTATTTGTAAATGTTGCGAATATTCCTCTGAAATAGAGCTTGCTATTATTTTTAAAGATTAAGAAAAAAATTAAAATTGTACCTAAGATCATTCTATATGTTATAATTACTGGTTTGCATTAGATTTTTTTAATTTATTGCCTCTTTACAATTATCCCTGGAGATATATAACTTGGAGAAGAAACGTCTGCATTAGAAACATTAGGTATGCTTATAGTGTTCTGTGTTAGTTAGCTACATATGTGATTTTTCCCAAAAGTGCTTTTACTTTTCTCTGTTGTTTACCTCTGTGGTTGAGAATTAACACATATGCAAAAGGTCCAACTCATCATCTGCAAAAAGGACATATAGTCAGCTAATTTTCTTTATTTACACAACTTCTGAAAAACAAACCAAAAGTTGTTTTTCAGATTTCGGGAAGAAATCTCTGTTTTATAGCTTTATTGCAAGGTATGTGCTGAGGAGTATCATCTCAGTGCGTGTTGCAGTGGTCCCCTTATATCTAATAGAAGACTCTGTGTGTGTGTGCATGCGTGCGTGTGAGAGAGCCTGTCTACCACTATATAATGTCAGTCACATCCAGATGGGATTGACTAGTTTTGCAGGTAATAACAACAACAACAAAAGCTTAAAATTCAATGTGTTAATTTTTCCTAGCCTTTTTACCTCTTGCATTCAGAGTCCTTCTAGATTCAGACTTTCACTGTTGAATTGTTTGCTGACAGTAAGTTAATTATGTCCATGAAATGATATTTTAAAATTTCCCCTTTCCCCCCCTTCCCTTCTCTGAACCTGTGAAGGCAGTACCCTCTTAGGAATGATACTTGATCATCATTCTAAAGCACATAACATTTCTAAACTGCTGTACTATTTTGTATGCAAAATAGGTGAGAAATTAACCTGTTTAATGAATCTTTAATGTTTGGCAATTTTTCATCATGATAGTTTAATTGGTTGTCTATCGCATGTGTTATAGGTGTGCCATTCCTCCCCCCACCTTAGGGAAAATGGGCAGGCTTTTTTAAATACCAGCTTTAGTCAAGATCTCTTTGAAAAAGCATAGAAAACCTTTGTATACCTGAGCTAATCCAGTCCATCTAGTGAATCAGGGCAATTCACATAATGAAGCCAGGAACAGCTGTAAAAACTCGTGACACATTCACACGTACATAAACACTCTTCACTTAGTTGTGGGACTGAAAACCGATCTGTTTGAATCATCTTCTGTAGTGTACATATTCAGTGATCCATTATGTAGTATCCCTTTTGGTACCTGAATTGACCACAGCTTATTACACGGAAAAGTCAATAAAAAAAAAATGGTTTCTGCATTTTCATTGGTTTATTAAGTTGTATGCGCAGCCATCGCTATCTCAATCTGATTAAATGCAGCATTATATTTTATTGAAAAACGGAGTACTAAGCAGTTTTGTTCACGAGCTTGAGATGTTTTAGGCTTTGCCTGATCATTTTGTACAAATTGAAGTTTTCCCGAATGAAGCTCTTTACAGCTCTTACAGAGTTTTACTGGAGTAATCAAACCAGCTAAGAAAAGGGATACTGCATCTTTAACAAGCAATGCCATTTTTATTTTCTAAGTCATTGTTGGACTATTTCCAAACGTCCTTCATTTCCTTCCATTTGTTTACCTTCCATATTTTTAACGCTTAGCATGACTACATCAGCATTTCCAGTCGTAAGATTTTAAAATAGAAAACATATGTTTGCATTCAGGACATGTGTGGTATATATGTCAGTACACACATATCTGTTGTAAACGTGTGTTCTTTGAAATGTGTGTACTCATATAGCTACATATCGTACGCATACAAACATATATGTATACACCTGTGTACCGATAAAGATGTTAAAATGAATGACATTAAATTTGTTTTCTGATTAAATGTTTTTATTCATGCAATCTTTAGTTTTTTGTAACTGAAAAGTAAAAAGCATATTTACTGTGCAAGATTTGTACACAGCTGTTTGTTTGTCATGACATCTAGGTGGTAATCATTATATTATGCTGAACTGCATGTTGAAAACACACAATCCATTTAATTTTCAAATTTTTTGGCAATAAATGAAATCTCAGCATGTAATTTTCTCAAGCGATCTTTCTAAAAACCAAATCATTTTTATATGCTAGTGTATTTTTTTTTAATTGCATGGCAAAGTAAGGCTAGTTTGTGCATGAGCAAGTTGAAATGCTAACCAAAGAAACATTAATTTTTCAATTTTTTTTTTAAACGCACATTTCTCTGCTTTATTGAATGTGACAGAGTCACGCTTTTCATTCACCATTGCTTCTCTTTTTCCACTGTCTGTGATTTGCTTGCCAGGAGGAGCTACTATTCTTACTCCTACTATCTGTAAGTAGAATACGGGTGACTTACTATTTTACATGTTTTAAAGATGCAGTATCCCTTTTTAAAAAAGAAAAACAGTTTATATAATTTTCCCAAAGTTTTATTGATAATTACCTTCCTTTATTCTCAGGCTTGAAAAAATTGCTCATATCATTCATTGTTCCTGTTACTCTTACCCTGTTTTTTTTTAAAGGGATATTGTATTTCTAACTGTATATTGAGACTTTGGCTTTTTTGCTACAGTTTTTCCCATAACTATCATTTTAGCTTATTGTAATCATAATTTAATTTGCATTATGATTCACAGCGACACATCACACTAAGGAAAAAACCCTCTTTTCCCCTTTCCTAGCCAGAGAACTGTGCTTGTAAATCACAAGTTGTTCTTTCTTAGCTTATCAGTTACCAGGAGTGATCCTGTGCAGCACTTGTCCTACACAGATCGTAGGCAGATACCAGACTTTTATAATTAGGTCCGTGCCCTCCCAATGGTAGAACAACAATATGTCTGCCTCTATGGCACCAACTTTTTTTCTTTTTTTTTGTTTTGTTTTGTTTTGGGTTTTGCTAGAAATATTTTTTGTGAAGTGGTCTGCATCTGTGGCTTGTAAGGTGCTTTGCATCCACATTTTAAAGTGGGGATCTTGCTTTATGACACTGGTTTGCATCAAGATTTGCTTCATTGAAGCAAAGTTGACTTTCTTTATACATCTGACCAAATTAATTTTTGTAAGGGCTGCAGCGGTTTTGGCTGTGATTGAGCCAAGCAGTTACACACATTCTTAATTTTAAATAAACGTATAAAGCCCTTGACTTCAGAGAGGTTCCAAAATGCACTCAAGTGCTTTGATGAACCGGTGGTGTCTGATAATGATGCTCTTCCACATTTTTAAGCAGATTAGTTGGCTTCTTTAAACAAACTTAAAAATAATTTAAAAAAAGCTAAGCTGGCTTAGCTAACTGCCATTCTCTGGTTTATTGTGACAAATTATAATTTCCTTGTTAAATAACAATTGTTTCAGCTCCAGATAATTAACCGCACAGTTTCATCCAATGATGGAGCACTTTTCCCCTCCAGCTCCCACTGATACACCCACCTGCGCAGGTTCACCCAAATGGATCCTTTAGCAGATAATGAGAATCATTTACACTTTCTGTCAGCCTCAAGTACTTTAACCTAACGGTTTTCTTACATCTCCCGAAGCATAGATTGCATGCGCCTTTAGCCTAGTGAGGGAAGGGAAAAAAGAAAGGAAAAAGAAGTCGTCAAACCCGGAGGGAGCCAGGAGATACTGAACAATGAAGCTGTCCTCCCATTCCCCGGCAGCTTTGGGTTGCGGTGCTACAACACAATGGGCCTTTTTAGGAGTTGAAGCAGAACATAAGAATTGGAAAGTAGCTACTGTAATAAGCTAATAACTCGAAAGCCTCAATCGCTGTTGATTTATTTAGCATAGCTAGCAAGTTTTGTTACAAAGTGATACTTCAAAGAAGGGCTTAATATAGTCGAGAGATGAGATGTAATAGTCTTTGTTCCGTTTCTGAGGTGGCCTTAGAAAAAGGCAATCTTCATTGTATAGAGACTATCTGAAAGGCTTTGAAACTTAAAAAAGCAGTCTGAACGAGAAACGCCATTTTTGTGTAAGTTTCTGTAGTACTGAGAACCAGTTATACAGCTCAGGCAGTTTCACTCCTGGAAGTTCATTTGCAGGGCCAGAGTATCATTTAAACCAACTTTTCTTAAGTAAATCAGAATGTGTGGAGTAAATATATAAAATAAAGTATCTTAAGGGGGACAACCAACTGTCACTGGCTTTTTAGTTTTCACTGAACAACTGATACACACAGAACCCTCATGGACACCACAAGGGTTTGATGAAAAAATGATACGTTTGGGATTTTTGTAGTGAGGGGGTTATTGAGTAGCCATTTTCCAACTAGCCTCTCTGTAAATGGGTAGAAAAAAGGAGGGGGGGATGGGACGACGACAATGATGCACAAAATAAGGAGATGAGTCTGATTGGGGAAAGAATCTTTGTTACTCTCAGGAGCGCTTTGTCCATCTATATTCTACTTTGTGGCCCCTTATTGGGAACCAGGACTATTAACTTAAGAAACAATCCTCTAACATTTTCTTAAATATACAAAAACATGAAGTGCTTCCTGCCCTAGAGAGTGGTGAATGTCCTTTCTGGTGGATGTTCCCAGGACTTAACAAATAAACACTAATATTCTTTTTGTCTTCTATTAGAGTGTGGCACAGAATATTAAAAGTTATCCGAGAATAGAGGAAGAGCAAGCAGTCCTTTTAGTAAGAGAACTGTAAGACAAACACTGTCTAAACAGTTAACAGGATATTTGATGATATTTTATGCGTGAGAAGCTGGTGAAGCTGCACTGTGTTTTAAACATACCTTTTCAAGAACCCAGTATTTTCGGTGATGATTGTGTCTCTCCCACGTGGTGTCAGATTTATCCAAATAAGCAGGTTGGCTATCTGTTATATTGCAGTCACAGCTTCAGATGAAAACAGGGAGATTTCAGAACAGTCTAATGTATGTCACAGGTTCCTGCAGAACCAAGGTGCACTTCGTGCTGCTCTGCATGCTTCCTACTCCTTGAGATATATGCTTTAAGAGTTAGTAGGCTTTAAGTGATAATTAAAGTATATAGTCTGCTTCCATCTGACTTCTGGAGACAGTGAAAATCACTTCCAGTTCTTCATCAAAAGGAAGGAATTGAGACATATTTCTGGAGCGTGCACTTTAAGGGCATTAGCTGTAAATTTGGAGGGTTTACTTGTGCAGATTAAGTTGCCGTTTAACTGTGATACACTGAGACTGTAAGACTGTTAATATCAAAATTTAAGATGTTCCCAAGCTGCATGAAAGAGTAAAGTGGTGAGGGGGGTTTTGCGTGTTTTTTAAAGAACCAAAGTTCAGTGTCAGGAACAAAGTATGGTATCGTGCTGTATCTTGTGTACTGAATGGGAAGAACAACTTTGAACATAAAAGGTAATATGAATCTGTATTGAATAATTATGTTTCTTTTGTTATTTCATAGTTTTTTTGACTAACAAAGTAATTTTAAAGGTTAAATGATTTCTTCCTAACAAGGCAAGCAAGGGGAATGAATTATCCATTTATAAAATCAAAACACAGATTTAAATGGAGATGGTTGATAAAACTGCATGCACAGATGCTTCTTATTTATCATTTCAGTTAAAATGTAATTATATTCCCTAATTTGTTTATATTAGTGTAATTACTCCACAGGAAAAAAAAGTATTACCAGGATACAGGAGTTAGCACTTCCATTGCAGCATTTGTGCGTGTACAGAAAACACACGGTCGTGACTCTTTCATAGCAGGGTGGATAGTTTTATCAATTTCACGCTGAAAAAGTTGTGCACAGGAAAATCAGCCAAACTTTTCAGTCACTTGGGATTATAGATAATGATTACTGTAGACATCAGTGTTCATCACATATTAAGGTGGTTTGGGTTTTTTTTTTTGGCTGGGCAGCAAACTTGCGAAGAAGCGCAAGGATGCCATGGGGACCACCCGCCAGGAGATGACACACATGGTGAATGCGATGGATAGGAGTTACGCTGACCAGAGCACCCTGCATGCCGAGGATCCCCTTTCAATCACATTTATGGACTCTCATAACTTCAGCCCCAGATGTAAGTACAATGGTGGTAGATACTCTGGAATGTAGGGTGAATATAGAAACATGGAAGACAATTCTACTATTTAAGGAAAATTGTTGTAAGTTCCAGGTCTTCTAGGAACACTGGTAAACCCAAAGGTTGAGTAGGGATGTTCGTATGTTATCCGTATTGGTATGTGGCCAGTTATTTTAATATTTACATGTACTTTCAGTATGCGTTGATATTTGTTCTAGGGAAAATACTACACTTCTAGAATATCTCAATTAAAATCTGAAATTGAGTTTTCCCTCGTGAGGATATTTAATACCAACGTGTTAAATATTACTGCGAAACACCATGTCTGTTATGAATAATAATATGAGGTCCAAATTAATTTCTTTCTTTTGGCAGTAAGGACATTATAACAGAAGGAAACCGACAATTTTCATTGCTGTTTGTGAAGTTTAGGAACAAGCTCGTTAATATATCTGCAAATTTGCTCTATATTTATATTCCTTTTTCATAGACTTGTCAACTGTCTGGTTTTGTCAAAGTTTGGCAGTTTGGGTTTCTGACTGTTAGGTGTCTGGGTTATAGCCATGTCCAGCACGCCTGCCTCCCAGCATCTGCACCATGCCTTGCACAAAAGCAAGATACTCCACTGGCAGACTCTGAATACCTCAAAACTAGTGTGTAAGTTACCAAAGGGACACAATTCTGCCCATGGAGCTGACAGGAACCTGACCTTCTCAAGGCCACACGGACTTGTGGCTTGGCTTTAAACAGATCTGAGCAGCCGGAGCTGCTTCTGAATGGCCATCTTTTGGGAATGGCACTTCATCTCCTTTCTCCTGCCTCCCATACTGCTTACCATGCTTCAGCAAAATACATCCCTGAAGGCTGTTAAGTTCCTTCCTGACTGTTACAAGGGAAATGGATTTTGGAGGAGGGCTTATCGCTCAGTTTACTGAGGCTTACCAAGCTGCAGAGTGCTAACTTTTAAAGGGTCTCATAACCAATTATAAATGGGAGTTTAGTATCAGCCTGTGAGTTTTTGTGCACAGTTTTGGCTGGAATAGTTTGAAGATTCTCCAAAGTTTGATGTCTTATTGGCATTGAAATTTGTGGAGGCAGGTTTGCAAAGACAGTTTGATTTGGACTAAGTTATGGTGGATTCCAGGCAAAATATCCATCAGGAATCTACGTGGTTATTAGTGAGCCGTGGCTGCCAAGCTTTTGAGCAGCCTTCCAGATGGACTAATGTGACGCCAGGAGCCCATGAGCCCCAGCCACCACAGCTGTCCTCGTTGGTTGGCAAAGAAATTTGGCATCACTGTTCTCCAACGTCCTAGGTATGTGATTTTTGGGGTGTTTGGAGGATTCAGTTCTCCTGACCATCATCTGTGCTAAGGCAAAGAACCTTCCAAGCTTCCAGGATTTCCTGCTGTGCGACAAACTTTTAGGCAGATTTCTTGTGAACTGGAGCTCAATTTTGTCACAGAGCTGTTGGTATTTTAAATTTTTGTTCCAGACTGGAATAAACACAAATTCTGGATTCTGCCATTTCTGTCTGAAACAGCGCATTTGTCTCTACGTGGTTCTAGTTGTGATAATGTATGATAAAATTCTATGAATTTTATTCAAACGTCTACATCTATGTATCTGTGATTTTGCTATACTCATTAAGAGCAATATCTTTGGCATTGCGCATAAAAAAGCTATTCACTGTAAATATGTATATATAATTTTTTTTAATTACTTGGAAGACTTTAAAGAAGTACCATTTTATTTTGAGATGAGCTATTCAAGTATTACATGAGAGGATGGGTTTAAAAAGAAAGGAGTTGGTTCTGTGAAAGTGAACCTTTATTGTGAAGCAAATGAACAATAGCGAAGGAGGAGCCCTTTCAAAAACTAAATTGCATGTAATGTCTTCTTTATTTCATTTCAGTAAGAATCTCTTTGCCTTTATCATTACATTTCTGAAGTCCAAAACACTGCCTTTCATTCCTCTTTTATTCAGCATGCTTTCTGGAACTGTCTATTCGTTCTGTTTTTCTGTTGTAACAAAATTAATGGGGTTTAGTTATCACTTGGTTATACTCTGAAGTATATTGTTTTTATTCTTAAAAATACAAATTGAGGGTAATGTGTTTCTTCATGAGCTTTGTTTTCCTACAGTGCCCAATGATCCACTTGTGCCGACAGCTGTGTTAGGTGAGGACCCTAGTCCTTCATTATTCATTCCTGCATGAGTTTTGTCTCCTTGCATGGTTGAACGTTGGAACAGCTTGTTTTATGTAAAAGATAGCTATGCAGTTGTCAGAAAATAACTCTACACTCAGTTTATCAAGTCAGAATTAAACTGACACTGCTTTTAGAATAAAGATGATTTTATGTTCTCGTTAAGAAGTTACTCCTAGTCAGTGCCAACTGAGGAGTAAATGAGGAAACAGGTAAACGGAAAATACTAAAACTTTTCTCCCCAGAGCATTAAAACTGAGTTCCAATGAATTGACATGTGAAACTAGAACTCTCTTAAAATATATGTAAAAATAAAATTCAGGTCCATATTAGTCTTAGTTGGTACCCAAAGTTTGATTTTCTAAGTAAGTAACAGGAATAAAAAGAAAAATAGAAATGGAAGAAATGCTGAAATACCCAAGAACAAGCAACAATTTCGTTAGGTTCTCTACAAATATTCCTGAATACCTATGTTAATTATATTTTTCAATTGATCTTAACTAGTAAGTTTTTCAACTCTGTACTTACTTTAAAAAGAAGAACATATGTTGGGAGTGGCCAGGGTGCTTATTTTTATGTTGCATCTAACACTGAGTGCACGTTTTAGACTTTTTTTAAAAAAAGAGATAAAAGTATAATTTATACCCAAGTTCTTGGTTTGATAAACACAATGTGCAGTATTGAGTTTCAGTCAGTTGCTGAACAGTTCAGACAGTTATTTGCCAGACTGTTTCTGGCAATCGATTGTCTATTGTGTTTTAAAAATCTGTAGCGAGGAGAATTTTACTTTTGCAGCGGCATGTTCCACTGCCTTGCTCCTCCTAAATAAAAATAAAATTCAGATCCATATCAGTATTATTTGGGACCTAGAGCTCAATTTTCTAACCGAGTAGTAAGTTCCTACTAACTGGGTGTTACTACTGAGTATTATTACTGCTCACTCCTAGTTTTTCCTAACTAGACTAATCTAGACTACATCCTCATTGCTGTAAATTGAACCATTTGCTTTTGAGAGACTCATAGAAAATATGGAGAACTAACACACTTCTGTCCTTTCAAAACAGTCTTTTACCCATTGAAAGGCTCACGCGTCCTCAATTGTCTCTCTTGTAGTTGAGTCAAAGCCAGTTCTTTCACTCGTCATCTCGTAGCTGGTGTTTTCTAAACTTGTTATCGTTGTTTTCCTCTGAACACTTTCCAACTCGTAGGTCGATCAGGTACAGTTCTTAGAAGTCTCAATGCTGAGCTGAGTAGAATAGGTACCCCCATGCCCTACTTGTAGTTTTCCTGCTACCTGAACTGTATTTTGTCCTTTTTATTGTGCTGGTGTTGCTGACTTGTATTGAGTTACCTGCTAAAATCCCAGTTATCATTACCCAGTCCATTACTCCATTTTGTAGTTACGCATTAGACTTCCCTTTTCCTATGCACGTTATATTGCATTCACTGTTTAATTCACCTTGTTGATCTTTGGATTGTCTCCCAAATAATCAAGATAACTTTGAAATCTGATCCCATGCTTGTGAAGTTCCTGTGGTGCCTTACTGCCCAGTGCCCTCTCCCATACTGTCAGGGTATTTTCTATCCCGTTGTACAAGTTGTGGGTAAATATATTGATAGAAAGTATATCCAGGAGGAGACTTGGCAGATCTTCATGTAAAGTGTCCTCTGAGACTGACAGCAAATCACTATTTGTGAGTAGTCTTTGGTCTTTGTCAAGCTGGGTATACTCACCGTGCAGGAGATTTATCAAGTCACGTTCTGCCCATTTCCTTTTGATAATGTTGCAAATGCCATTCTCTTGACTATAGTAGTGTCTTAGAAAGTTTGTAACCATCAGAGCAGTTAGATGCTGGAGCCTTCCATTTTGGGCCAAGGAAACCTAAGCAGGTGGTTTAAGAATTTTATGAGGGGCGGTGAAATAGCACCGTTGCCTGAAAGAGCAAAGGTTAGACTCAGTAATTCTGAATACTTACCAAAATTAGACCAATGGACTTATAGTCATAGAAAATGAGTCTTTTCTTAAATTATTCTAAGATCATCTTTAGCTTTATATCAGGCATTTACAAGCTACATAGATACTATCTGGTGATACTTCTCAAGCTATTTCTAATAGCTCATTTTAGGCTATAAGCATATTCCAAAAGTCAGTGTGTTCCAAAAGCCACTGCATTGTGGCAGACACAGACACGGGCAAGCAGCAAGGCTTGTGAACAGCAAAGACAAGGAATTAATTGAAGAACAGTTTAATAGTTCCTGTCTACATTTCCACCTACTGGTAATGGTGTTTTGGGCGTAATAGTCTTCTGGTATAAGCAAAGCAATGCTAGTTGGAAGAGGTAATATTTTTCATTGCATGGACTGAAATAGCGGAGAGAAGTAGACAAGCTTTTGTCACACCACGTAAAGGGGTTGGGTACCAGTAAGCTTGTTCCTTTGGAACTAGATCGTTTGGCCTACTCCATCTCCATATAGCCCTTGCTTGGCCCAGCATCACAGACCAGTTTTCCTCTGTTTTATTTAGAGATGAGCAAAATTTTATGGGCTCTAAATTATAGAACATGTTATTTTATATGAAGTTCTTATTACTTTGTAGCTGTACTAGGTTTCTTTTTCTTCGTGTATAGGTTATTAATGCTACTCTCCATTCTGTGTACATTAGCACTAAGTTAGTATGACAATTTTGCTTTTCTCAAGTCCCTATCATTACATTGATGGCATAATAATGTGGCCCTTATATTTTTAAAATGGCTTTCATTGTTACCTATTGTGAAGCTTTAACAACTTTTAATGTCATTTTCTTTAGTCATTTTCTGGTATAGTCCTGAAATAAATTTCTTATGTTCTGTCCACTCATTGTTTTTTGCTGCTTCAATGGGTTAAAGTGCCTATTACTGGTAAGTACACTGCGAGGAATGGGAAGAACTGCAAATCTTGAGGTGATTTGAAATGTGCGTGATTTAATACGGGTAACACTACAATAAAAAGTGACTGCTGCCTGTCACTCGCATTATTAGGCAGTTTAGTGAGGCATAAATGTACTGAAATTAGCAACTTGTGTGACTGTTCAAAGAATCGGGTTTCTTACTAGGAGATCTCATTTCACGAGGCATTAACGGAGTTTGCATTTTGGTGGAATTGTAGAAAATCCAACCCATGGGGTGTTCATTTTTTCCTAGAGTGTTTTACTTCCTAAGCTGGATGCTTTGCAAGGAAAATGGTAAACTGATTTTGAAGAAGCGTAGGAGGGGTCGGCTACCCACTTCTTATTTCAGTAGCTACTTTCAGGTTTCAATTAGAATTGTTCTTCCTCTGTAAATTCATTTGAACTGCTGATTGCTAATTTAAAAAAAAGTATTTCACAGAAGGGATTGTCTAAATGTGATTGCTTCATGCAGCTTTGACATTTGGTTTTGAGGATTGGTGTAGCATCAGGCATTAGAAGGGACTTCTTTGTTTATACAGAGCAAAAACTGCAGCTGAAATCGGGACACTCAACAGTTTCATTTCTCTACTAAAAGACCTGAGTTAAAATGACCACTGTGAAGTGCAGATTCGTCTTCCCAAATGGAGGTGGTGTTCTGAAGCGGCAGGCAGCATAATTGCTCCTCTTTTTTACTGGGATCTCAATTTACTCTTTGTTGGCTTTAGACAAATGATGTGCTGATACCACCACAGAGTTATTCTAATTTATTGTTTAAGGTGTAGTGTTGCTGTTGATACATATTAGCCATTAAAAAAGTTACTTTGGGTGATAGAGGCCGGAGTTCCCAAGTACATTAATGTCATAAAGTTTTGTAGCTTCAAATAAAATGCCCTTCAGACATCTTTATTGTAGGATGAAGGATTGCAAACTTTTGTATGTGTTTGCAGTTCAATTCCTTTATGTACTTCACAGTATTTATGTGCTGGCGAGTAAGTGCTTTGCGTTCTCAGAAATTAGACATGTTTTTGAAGGAAGAGGTTGAAAATAGATGTTGATATGTATAGCAGCAGGTGTTGCTGCCCTGCAGGTACCTAATGCATTGATTTCTTGTGAATACAGATGAAAATCACAGTGCGACAGCAGAGTCCAGCCGGCTCCTGGATGTCCCTCGTTACCTCTGCGAAGGCACAGAATCCCCGTACCAGACTGGGCAGCTGCACCCTGCCATCAGGGTGGCAGATCTGCTGCAGCATATTAACCTAATGAAGACCTCTGACAGCTATGGATTTAAAGAGGAGTATGAGGTGAGATCTTCAGTGGTGGGGTTTTGGTAGGAAAAATCCCTTTGGAAGGAGCAGCCTTTTGTTTGCTTTGCATTGCAAAAGGATGCAACTAAATGTCATGAACTTAAGTGAAAACCAGGTAAAGATAAGCAGGCGTAAGATTCCTATATACGTAACCCAAAAGTGAAATAGTGAGTGGAGTCCAATGGTTTGAGCCATTAAAAGTGCCTGGAGAAAACACTATCTGTATCCTCTAGCACATAAGAAGACATGCCCTGCTGAATCTTTTTGGCATATTGTAAGAAGTTGCCACCCTTTTGTCGCTGCTTCTTAGTCGAAATGCTGTAATTAGTTATGTGAGCTTTCCAAGCCATCTTCAGTGCAGATCTCCTGGATTAGGTTAAAGTAAAGATTTAACCTGGCTGTTGTAGTGGGAAGCACTGACTGGAAGCACTCTCATGAGTTATTATAGCATCTCAGTAGGGCAATACTGGGACTAAACTCCAGCTGAGAAGCAGTAAAGACGTGACGAGGGTAGTAACTTCTTGAAGTTCTAATTAGACCTGCCTGAGCATGTCTACTTACAACTTTAATGTTAAAATGGAAGCAAAAAATTCTGAGCACTGGAGGTAGAAGATGAGTACAGATTCATTTCGCTTCTGATCTCTGAATCGGTTGTGATTCTTTGGGATTAGAATATCAGGCAGGACACACAGTAAAGATGGGAACGGTACTGCCAAGGTCGCATGCAATACAGCTGGGTTTAAAATGAGTTTTCTCTGAGTAAGTAATCTCTTCTGACTCAGTTTTCAACCTTCTCTCCTTTCTGCAGCTCTCTCTACTGTAACATAAGAACTGGAATAAATAAATGTGTGGTTTTTAAAAGAATATTATTCTCTTTTCCTCTCTTTTACTTAAATACGCTTCGTTATGCTCTTCCTCACTTCAGGGCTAAGCCTAAGTGTCAACCACTGCTGGGGGGGAGGGTGGTCCCCTGATGCCGTGTTTTCCTACTTTCTGCTACTTCTGTTACCATACATGACATCTTTGCCCGGGCTTTGGCTTCTGAGTGTGCATTAAGGTTTTGTTTCCGTGGCTACTATGTACTTTCTGGAGGTAACTTACCCAGGTCAGGATAAGAGAACATCTGGAAGGAGAGAATAGCATAGACCTGCAACAGCTGTAAAATATCTACGGGCAATGAAGAAAAAGCCAAGGAGGAATAAAAGCTGCTTCTATCACTACTGGGAGATCAGACTCTTAAGAAGAGTTCATTAAATGTAGAATTATTTTGCTAGTGGCTAGAGGGAGGGATATAAGGAAAAACAACATGAACAATAAACATTGGCAGAAGAGGCTTCCCGATGGCTCTGTAGGAAGAAAAGTCATTTTACTAAGCAATATGAGGAACGCAATGTAATGCTGTAGTAAACAGGCTATATATTATGGTGTCTTGTAAGAAGGATGATCGATCTTCCTGTGTTTTCTCAGCTTACTGTTGTTCTTCCATAGCAAGGATATCTGAGCAAGTTTAGCCTTCCGGCGATTCCAGGATTTGAAATCCCTCTGGAGTCCCTCAGTGACTTGCCCATTGACCCGTAGCAGTCAGAGGGAGACATCCTCCCATCTTCTCTAGATATATTTCTGTACCATGGTGCCGCCTGGGTGACCAGAGCGGACGAGTAAAGCTGAGCTTGCTTTATGGTGGGGCAGTTCTTTTAAACTGTTATTTTTGGAGATAAATTAATGGTCAGAATGTTTTCTTTCGGAACATTTTTTATTTATAGAGTTTCTTTGAGGGGCAGTCAGCTTCTTGGGATGTCGCTAAGAAGGATCAAAACAGAACAAAGAACCGCTATGGAAACATTATAGCATGTGAGTATCGGTGTGCTTGGTTTGAGCGGTAGCCGTAGTCGTGTGTTACTCGTGCCATGCTCTCTCTTTCTTTACAAGCCTCCGGTGCCATACCTGCTTAATACCCCAAGCAGAGGAGGAGGACAGTGCCTTTTCCAGTATATTTTTTTTTTCGTTCGTCACAGTTCAACTTTCTTCCTTTTGTAACTCAGGCCGAATTTCGCATTTGCATCTCTGTTGTGCAAGCTGTGGTAAGCATATGACAGCAACAAGCTAGCACTCATTTGGATGTTAATTCAGTGGCAGTTTTCTACAGTTACAATTTATTTCAGGTAAATCTGACAGCTTCAAAACTTTTCTGCTTTATGTGATTACAGCTGATACACCTGAATAGCAGTTGTGTAAAACTGATGGTTAAGAGATGTGACTAAAATCAGAGGGTTCTGTCTCTTGGCTTTAGGTGTAAAGTTTCACTAGTTTAGATTCATCCCCTGGGATAATGCCATTTGTTACAGTTTTATAAATGCGATCGAACATGCAGGAATGAAGCTATCGGAGAAGTCCCTGAACGGGTAGAGTTACCTTGTCATCAGATCCAAAGTGCGTTGCTAACCATTGCTAACTTACTTTTTTAATGTCTCGATATGAGCTTAAGCAAGCTGGGGTCAGAAGTAAGGAATCAGTAATCAGGATTTTTGGTTTTCTAGATTACCGTCAGTGGAGCTGATTTTGAAAGGGACTTTGAGCAAGTAACCTGGTTTCTTTGTGTCTTTTTAACCACGTGTAACGGTGTGATACCTTTCAGCTACACTTAATGAAGCTTAATGAATATTTTTGAAGTAATTGGAGACTTCAGACAAAACAGTTCTTTGTAATTCTGTGTAAACACTGTTTTGTGTTACACAACTAAGAGTTGTGAATTGTAAGGCATTTATGCCAGCTAATTGTGGTTTTCTAGATGATTTACCGTAATATCTTACTTAAAAATCACACTTCAAAAAGGCACTGTAACCACTTGGTTTTTACAGATGACCACTCCAGGGTGATTTTGCAACCTGTTGAAGATGATCCATCTTCAGATTACATTAATGCCAACTACATAGACGTGAGTGGATTGCACAGCTTTCTCCCTCTCAATTTGCCAGCTTCTCTATGTGAAACTATTGCATGTTATGCCTAAAATTTATTGAAAGCTTTCTTTTATTAAGAACAAAATGTACACTTTCCTTGTTCTACGTCCTAGTACTCACTGACATTGTTGTGCTTTCTTTCACATCTGACTTTGGTTTGGGCTGTAGATTTGGCTGTACAGGGATGTAAGTACCACTATATGTGAATAACAGCATCCTATTGTAAATATTTGATATAGATATTGTTATTAATTACTTTGCTATTCGATTTTTATCACTAGATAATTATGCATGCCTCATCTAGTTTGTCTCATCTGTTCCTTTAAAAGATTTCCTTTTGTGTGAATATTTTCGGTACCTGTTTTGGGAAGATAATTTAGCCTTTTGACATAGCTCTGAATATTGTTAGATAACTCAGGTGAACCTGTCTGTTAAAGAGAATTTGCTGTTCACTTTTTTTTTTTTTTTGATGATGATGATGATGATTTTGGCCACTATCTTTTCTTTTCCCCTTCCCATTTATATGTGAGAAGCTGGATAGTGTGTAGTCACCTGAAAATGTGCCTGTGAAGTAGTCGTAATATACGTTTGGCAAAAGGGGAAGGATGATGGCCTGGGGGCGGGGTGGGGGGGTATGTTTGTTTTAACAACGATTTAGAAAAACATTATTTAGCTGACATTTGTCTTAAGGTGCTATCTTAGGTATTACAAAGTATATACACAAACATATATATATATATAAAAAAAGTATTTTAACACATTAGAAATTTTCTCACTTGTCCAGAAAACTTCTGAAGTTTGAAATTCCAATACAAATTACATTATAAATTAAAAAAAAAAAAACAAACAAACAACCTGATACAAACAGGAAATCTGAACAAATTCTGCCAGGTGTTTTGATTAACAGAATGTAACTTTTATCCAATTAACATATTAGGAATAAAGAAGGTGGTGTATTCAAAGTAATTCCGAAGTAATTCGAAAGATACTGGAATAGCCAGTACAAGTGTTTTTAAAATACATGACTGTTGTTAGAGGAAAGCTACAAGTTAAAACTGGCACTTTGCAATTTTAAAGTGACACTTTTACCTTCTTCTGGAAAGCATTACTGAGTGTAAAACAGTGTAGCACAGGTTCCACTTTCATAAATCTGAAGCTGGGGCTTGATCTTAAGGACTCCAGGAGAAATTTTTTAGTCATTTGATGCAATCTTGGTCTCTTGTAAAGCCAAGAATAAGATACTCAGAAGAATTTTCATAAGACCCAGGGGAGGATGCTCTCACTGTAGACAGCATAATGAAGCAGTCCATGGAAAAAGTTATAAACTCCTTGGGTCCTTAGTAGCATCTTGTGAATACCAAGAATCCAAGGACTCATGCTCCCCTCTAATGCAATACTTGAATCAAGTGGCCTGATAAAAGTGTAACCTAGAAAACAGTTGGACTTATTCTTTAACATTTGCAGATTGTGAAATTCTGTGTTGTCTTCTCCAGCAATACTACAGTTTCCTTTCTCTTTGTAGCGAATGTTGCTGGCTCTCATCAAAATATATTCTGAATGATTTCCTCAGGAGCAGAATCGCTTTGTCTTTTGGGTTTTATGCGGATGATTAATGCTGTACAGTACCACTAGTGTTGGCGTGGACCCAGCTAACTAGAAAGGCTTAATTATATATGTATGTGTATATACTTGTGTGTATCCTGTCCTGTATAATTGATGCACACTTTGTGCAGCAGTGCAAAATATTTTGCAGAAGATTTGATGGCAGTAGAACCTTGACTCTGCACACACCACAGTGTCCAGCTCTAGCGTGGGAAATGTCTGTCCCCAGTAGTTATGGCTCGGATACATACCTCTCTGTGCCTTACAATATTTCTCTGTTTATAAGAAGACAAAAGGTGTGTATTTTTTCATATCAGATGACTTGGGAACACACATCAACTATCGAGATAATCTGATGGCAAAGAGAGATCTTACTAAATTTCAAATAAGTGCCCCAAAGTATTCAGATGGGGAGATAGTATCAATAGAAGACTAATTTTTAGGCCCAAGGGACCCATTTAAAATACTCCTTCCCAGTACACTGCAATGTCTGTTCAAGTCAGATGTTCTTATTTCCATTTTATTTGTTGTCATTCAAACTTTTTCAGTATTAACCGTTTTTTTAGGTTTTGAGCTTCATGCTGCTCTTAAATATTGGTTTGTTCTGAAAACATTGTCTAAAGATTAGAATTCTGTAGTACCTTATGCTGTTATTTTCCCCTCTCTGTTAGTTATATGGTACTCAAACCAACTTATATTGGTGTTTTAGGGATATCAGAGACCAAGTCACTACATTGCAACCCAAGGTAAGAATCTGCCAGCATTAATCAAACCAAACAAGTGCTCTCTGTAGTGTGCAGCAGTGTTTTGGCAAAATGGAAGTAGATGAAAAGAAAGCATATCCAATATTGTGAGTTGTCATCTTGTGTTATGTTAAATTAACATAGCAAGTTCAGGTGGAATGTGAATAAATGCAAAAATTGCACTAATTTATCATGTTAATTAGCTATTGAGCAACTCTTTCAGTAATAAATTCAGCTGATAAAGTCAGAAGCTACTACTGTGATTTCCAATTATGGAAATGAATAGAGAAGAGAGGCATGTGGACAGAGAAGAGAACAGTTTCAGCCTGCCTTGAGGCGTTTTTCTTTCCATATTACAATGTATTATTTTACTGTCTAGGATTTAGTCCATGATGGAGATGGAGAAGATAGTAATGATAAATTAAACGCTATCTCAGAAAATCTGAGTAAAATCAGGCCAGAGAAGGACAAAGCCTCTTTGTGGGAAGAAGTGAGGGAAATCTGTATCGTATAACACCCTGCTAATAAAGAGGGGAGTTAAAGGGAAAAATTGAATTTCTGTGGAAATTACTCATTTTGTATTTCTGATAAAACTCCTCACAATGAGGAAAAACAAACAGATTAGTCTAAGATTGCACGGAAATATCAGAAGCTATGAATTAAAGTAAAAGTAATTAGATTTAGATGTGTCATTATTTGATCTGTGAGTATAATCAGGTAGCTGGCTGGAAATATCCTGTTGTTTGTGCCCTCGGTTGATTGTACCTGCACACAGGAAAGACAAACTAAAGGCTTGTTTTAAAGCAGGATGCTCAAGTTTCTGTCCACATGTTTTTTTATTTCCTTGTAAGTGCTGTCTAAACAAGTCTCTCTGTAGCAGTTGAGTCTACATTTGTATTTTATTTCTGTTTTACTATGTAAATCATTGCACATCATGGTGTATAAAGGACACAAAAATTTGCTGCTGCTTTAGTATGCAGCCTTCGATCTAGCATGTGAAGGAATATGGTTGAGTCTTCAGACGTGTGTTATATACAGTAATATTTATAGTACTGACGGACTGTGGTGAGGGAGATATTTCTGAGATGGCTGTAACAGGATAAAAGCCTCTGTACCTCAGCTGAACGTGTCTTGTCTCTGCAGCAGAGCAAGCAGCAAAGCTTAAACAAGTGCTCCTTGTTTGCTTCACAGGAAAGTACTTAAATTAGTTTAAATACCCTTCAGGGGGAAGTTTGTGGCTCGGCACCTACTCGTGCTTGCGCACTTTGCCGGGGGCTAGATGGTAAGTGCACAGGGCCTGTACCACCAGCCCTCCTGACTGGCGCTTCACTCCAGTGTGGGCATCTCCTCGGTGAACATCTGAAGAAAGTCACACTCAACACATTGTATTTAACAAATGTAAAACAAACCTAGAAATGTAACTATAGCTGTAGTCACACATTGCCGTGTCCTTGCAGTTTTCAAGCAACTTCTGGTGTTTCGCTATGTGGAACACCTGCTATTAATTTCTTTCAAGTGGTAATTCAGTTAAACTGAGAAGATTCAGCATTGATTAGACATAACAATGTAGTCTGGAAACTGGCACGATGGTATGATGATGTGGTTTCACGAAGCTTTCATCTCTGAGCAAGTGCGTTCGTGTGTGTCAGCCCTGTAAAGCACTGGATTTTATTTTTAGCATTCACTTTGGCTGTTAACTTTGTTACGCACTACTACCTGGAATTTTTCTTACAGGTCCAGTTCACGAGACTGTGTATGATTTTTGGAGGATGATATGGCAGGAGCAATCAGCTTGCGTTGTGATGGTCACAAATTTAGTGGAAGTTGGGAGAGTAAGTTTTTGTTTTGTTTTGCTTTTAATGCCACAAGCCTAAAGGAAAACCTGCTGACAGGACATATTATCAGCAGAATGTAGAAGAGTGTTGTGAAGGACAGCCCCACGTCCTGAGAGGGGGGGAGGGGGACAGTTGGTAATCCAGACATTGTTGTGGGTTGCAGTATTGTGTAAAACCAAAGCTAACTTCTGAAGAAGTCTGTTGCTGTGTTGCTTTCATGAGTAGTGAAAAATGGTCTGAAACCAAAATTCATATTTCAGCAAAATAGACTTGTATATTAAGTCACTCAAATAAGCGGAGTAAGTGGACTAGTGAGCAAACGCACTTCTGTATCAGTGGCTAGAAATCAGCAAATTATTTACAGTTTAGCAGTAACACGTCCCTCAGGGAATAATATAAAGTTTGATTGCTGTTATGAAATGCATCCCAGTTTAACATAAGTGGAAATGTATTCCGTAGCTCAGCACTAAAAAAATATAAATGCTCATTTAGAAATGAATTTGGCATCTGAGTACAGCTGCGTAAAGCCGTGGAAACTCCTTGTAGCTAGTGCTTAACTTGATAGAATGACCATTAGCCATGACAAGCCACATGAGCGCATGGTCATTTTGGAAATAGATGCGGTGTAATGCAGTACACACAGTAACATACCCTCAAGCTTTTATTTTCCTTTGGTGTAAAATGCGTTCCCATATGGTATTTAGGTCAAGTGTTACAAGTACTGGCCTGACGACACAGAAGTTTATGGCGACTTCAAAGTGACTTGTGTGGAGATGGAGCCCCTCGCGGAGTACGTCGTCAGGACCTTCACACTGGGAAGGGTGAGCACATTTTGAAAGAGCTCAGCGAAATACTCTTCCCTGGTAGCAGGGAGTACGGAGGAGGCTATGCTTGCGCCTGTTCCTGCACAATACCAAGTCTCTCTGTCTGGTCGGCAAGTACACAGTGCAGGCCGCCTTACCTCACCGTGGGAGTAATGCATTGCATCAGCACTATCCAAACACGCGTCTTGCTGTGGGATTTCGAATTTCCCCAGAAATGTTGACTGCGTCTCTTCCCTCTCTGACAGTCACCTCTTCTCTGTAGCCACACTTCTGAGCTGAGCTCAAGTACCGGGTTATGAGTCATGCCTGTCATTCATCTCCATTCGCTCTGCCCTGAAGGGCGCTGAGCCAATCTCGCTTAATCAAAGAACAAACTCTGCGAACGCAAAATATGCAACACAGTTGTGGTCTTCTGGTAAATCATTATACTTGCCTGTAAACGTAGCAGGTCATTGTCCGAATTAGCAAAACTTCTGAAAGTCAATGCAAATTGCATCTAAGTCTATTAAAAAAAAAATCTACTGAGGCAAAACTAGCATACTTAATGGCAAAAGTAAAAATTACGAACTTCAAAATGATAAAAACCAACGACATCTCTAAGCTTTTCATGGTCTTTGCTTTAAATAATTGGTGAAATGATGAAAACAGCATGTAGATTCTATCAGTGTGTGTTACCATTATTTGAGTCAGAGAATATCTAATCTATTAAATACCTTGAATTCTTTGAATTTCATAACCCCTTTTTTTTTTTTTTTTTTTTTTTGACTTTTACAGAGGGGCTACAATGAAATCCGTGAAGTTAAACAGTTTCATTTCACTGGCTGGCCAGATCATGGAGTTCCTTACAATGCCACAGGCCTCCTTTCCTTTATACGGAGAGTCAAATTATCTAACCCTCCTAGTGCAGGGCCTATTGTTGTCCATTGCAGGTGTGTACAGAGGAGGTAGATTGATTTTTTTCCACAACTGTGTATGTGAGCATTTACAGTAGTCTCTGGTGAAGCATCCATCAGTTTCAAGTGTTTTGTTTTTGTTGTTCCCTTTTTGAATTGCCTAATTCACACTGCGGTAGGATTTGGCTGTCTACAGCAACATTTGGAAATAACTGGATTCTAGTACATTTTCCTAAATCGAATAGCCAGATATTTTCTTTTTCCTGCAAAAGCTCCACCAGCTAAATCATATACTTCAGGCTATCGTTTTAGGCACCTTACAACAATTTTGTGACAGCATTCGAGAATAAATGTAGATGCAGCTGCTTAGGTAGCTTGGTGTTGCATATAATATCTGAACAGATTATTAATTTAAATCAAAGTAAACAAGTAGATGACTAAAGATGGAATGAGGTTAATGGCAACAAATACAGAATGTTGTTTTTCCTGTGCAAGTTGTGCAAGGTTTGTGTTGATGGAACACAGTCTTCTGACAAACAGAATTTTCTTTCAGCACAGTCAAATGTTTAATTACATTCCATAGATAAAGTTACTCAGCCTTTACAGATTTTAAGAATTCACTGTGAAAAAAATGTCTGTAGCTTTATGTAAAACGAAAATAAATCAAGAGAGAATTAAATGTGCTGCCTAAACCAGTTTAGAGCTTGACTGGTAAAACATAATCTTGAGTTTCTTATTGTAATACATGGCTTAAAAATCATTCTTAGTCTTAAGAAAGAAAAGCAAGATCTGTCATATTTTGAAGTGCATGAGCTTAATCATCCTTCAGATTTCAGTTTAACTAACTTAAACAATTTTTATCTTTTTGCTGTTACTTAGTAGATCAAATCTGATGGAAAATGATTGTTTTGGGCACATCAAAAGATTTAAAGGACGTTATGAAGAGAAGGAGAGAAGATAAAAATTAGATTGTGGTTGTGATGAAAGAACTGAGTGACTTTATAAAAATGCTCTCAGTAATGGGTTTATAAAGTTTGTAGATGTTTTCATGGGGCTATTCCTAACAGTATTTACTGGTTCATTTTAGTGCTGGTGCTGGACGAACAGGTTGTTACATTGTGATCGATATCATGCTAGATATGGCAGAAAGAGAAGGCGTTGTGGATATCTACAACTGTGTCAAAGCCTTACGGTCCCGTCGCATCAACATGGTACAGACAGAGGTACAGCAGTTTACCTTCGAAGCAGCTGATGCTTTTTGAAACACACTAGGTCAGAATTTCACTGTTACTCTGAAAAGAGCAGCCAGTGGCCCTGTTGAGGGGTTGTGTCCTTTGGGGAGCGTTGGTCAATGGAAGCGGCAACCAGAACCGCGATGGTGCAACAAACCCGCCACCTCTTTCAGCCCTCACGCAACCAAGTGCTCAATTGACTTTGTAACAAAAGGAAAGCAAGGAGGGTTTTTTAGAGAAGACACTACAGTAGGCCTATCTGGCATGTGTCTCCCCAGCTCTGGTATCAGCAATTCCAGGAACCCAAAGTTGGAATTTCAGCAGGTTGCCACCAGTTTTAGACTATCTCCAAGCATTTTATCCATAATTTGACTTACCTGCGGAGCTTTATGTCCATTTCGCTCTCCCTTTTCAACTCTATTTTTATTTGCTTTATTAACGTCATTGCCCACTCTTTTTCCTTGTCCACCCTTTTTACTTTTCATCATGCCTTCAGCAACTCCACAGTAAAACCATTGCCTTAGTGATAAAGCATCTCCCATTCTGCCACCTGAGTATCACTGAGCTTCCACAGAAACATAGGTTATTGATTTATACTAAGACAGGTTACCTGAAGCGGTTTGCCACTTCTCTTTCCTGTCCTCCATGTGGGCATCTACCTGAGAAGTTATTTCGCCTGTCACCACGTGCAAATCTTTGCAGCTGGCAGCCAGGCATATCAATGTAATTTGGTGCACTTTTTATTCCATGCTGCAATGTGTGGCAGCTGAACAACTAAATGCTGCTGATCACCTACCCCTGATACAGGGCCATTAACCTTCGGGAATTGCGTGGGGTGGAGTGTTCCAGTGTGACTGCTTCAACCATCCCAGTTTAATCTGCTCTTGCACGTGAATTAACACCCCTACTGCTGTTCCGTTCTCTTCCTCTCCCTTTTGCCTCTTACCTCTCATCAGAGGTTCATATTTACACAGCAAAATAAAGCTGAAATTGCAGGAAGTTCTCGTTATGGTCATCTAGGCGACAGTGATGGCAATAGCTCCGTAGCTATGGCAATAGCTCCATAGCTATGTTGGTAAGACAGCACAGGCTGTAGTGCCAGAATACCACCATGGTCCCTGGACATGTGCCCTTGTTGCAGGCCTGTGTTAAAGTTTGTGGTATTAATAACCTCATCGGTATCCACAAAAGCTACGTGAGGCTGGCACAGTTCTTGCACTTTGCTGCATAGACATGATTTACGTCTGTTGCTCTCAGGCTGAGTATATATAATAGGCATTGTGTAAAAGTTGACGGGGGGCCTGATTGAAATAATAATGCAGTTGTCTAGGACTCAGGATATCTCAAGGCAAGTCAGCAAAAAAAAAACGGGAAGAAATGCTGTTTCTGTTGGGACACACCTGAGTTTATTAGTGGCCTACAGCCAGCTATCAGTCAGTTGGTGTACTAGCTTGCACACGTATAAGGAGAATGCAGCGTGGCAAATAATTGCTAATGACACTAGTAGTGCTTGCAGCAATTTACACTTTCTGCTAGTATCGTAAGGCTGAAAGCGATTTTTAAAAAACAAAAATGAGTAAAGCCAACAAGTCACTAGCATATACGCAGAAACCCACAAGCACCACAAGGAAACTGAAAACCTCCCATTAAATAAATTGCTATGCCTGCTCTCTTAAGTTTTACTGAATTTAAATTGGTTCTGAAGAAAACATCCTTGTTAACTGCATTCCAATTAGGACAAGATTGTGTTTGTACTAAAGCATTATTTAATGGATTGATGGACACTACCTTGAATTTGAGTTTTACAGCGTGGAGGAGATCTGTTTATCCTAAAAGAGGGAAAGATCTGTTGTTTTTAAATGGCTATAATTTTTGTTTCTTTGCTTAATTTGGTAGGAGCAGTACATCTTTATTCATGATGCCATTCTAGAAGCTTGCCTGTGTGGAGAAACTGCCATTCCTGTCTGTGAATTCAAAGCTGCTTATTTTGATATGATTAGAATAGACTCTCAGACAAACTCTTCGCATCTCAAAGACGAGTTTCAGGTACTAACTCTTCATGTGACAACAATTTTTTTGCCTTTAGATACATTTAATTTATTTTAAGGGAAAGAGTTTTCATATCACGTTTATAGCATTTAGTCGCTTACTTTTCGACCACAAAATAAAGCACCTGTGTTTATGTGCTTTGCAAAGTTGCTTTAAATATGGAATATCTTCCTTTGAATAAATTTGCAGTAGATACCTGTCTGGAATAAAGAGCAATGACTAGGAACCACAGAGAGTTTTGGACTGCATTTGCACAGCTAAGGCATAGCTCTTTAGAAGTCCAAAGGATCGCCTTTGTTTTATTCCTTTTGGAGGGGATGGTGTCATGCGGAATCTGTTCAGTGGTACACTGAGCGCCTTTTAGACCTGTAGCTTAACCCCCCTTGAAAAGCACCAGCACATCCATCAAACAGACGGGAGCTCTTATTTGCTAATGTCTTCTTGCTAATTCCTCGTGTCTTCCCATATTGCAATATTTTAAATTAAAACTTGGGGAATCTTGAGTCCATCGCCTGTTAGTTCAGCGTACTGAAGCGAGCATCCTCTCTCCCTTAGACCCTGAATTCTGTGACCCCTCGCCTGCAAGCGGAGGACTGCAGCATAGCCTGCTTGCCAAGGAACCACGACAAGAACCGCTTCATGGATATGCTGCCACCTGACAGATGTCTGCCTTTCTTAATTACTATTGATGGGGAGAGCAGCAACTACATCAATGCTGCTCTTATGGATGTAAGAGACTATCTTCTTTGTCTGTGTAGTGTGTCACGAAAAGCTGTGTAATATGAGAGAGAGCACTTGCTGGTTTAAGAAAGGGTAATTCTTTCTTACTGTAGTGCCCAGTAAAACAGTCCTAATGAAGAAGGGTGGGGGGAATGGGTAAGAAACCCCACCAGCTTGTGTTACTTGTTCAGAATGTTTGTTATCTTTAGTCTTTTGCATCCTTGTGGGACTGACTGGAAATCTCCCTTTTTCAACGCCATTATATAAAGCTCTAGTTTCCAGCCCTCCAAATCTCAAATGTCAGCAGGATCTCAAAAATCTGCTGTTTGATGGGAAGTAAATATTACCTATCTGAGCATGAGTTTACTATCACTATTTTATAAAAAAGGCTATGTATATTGAGGCAGGAGAGACAGGGAAAGAAGAAAAAAAATATGTTTCTTCGGCATGTTTGGGGATAGGGTTGGGTGTTTTTTGTTCATCTTTTGAGTTGCAGCTCTTTAAACTTGAAGTTTGAGTGACAGAAATATTGTCAGGGGAAAAGGTAATTTAATGGGAAAAATGGAGGTGAACTTGCTTATAGGTGTCTGATCGATGAAGCAGTTCATCACACGTGCTGTCAGATACCTGCCTGTGCCTGCCATTAGCATTTCCAAAGTTAGGCCCCTAAAGCCACCTTTACCGTGAATACTTAAGTAAGTGGCCTGATTTCCAGGAGCATCTCCCCTTCTTCAAAAATGAAGTGCTGTCAGAAATTGCCGTGTCAAGAAGGGATGCTGGAATAAAATGGCAAATAGCAGGAATCATCATGACTGAATGGTATATTCATCCCAGAGTTCTGCCTGAGCTAGTCCAGGAAACATTTGAACTGCTCGCAAAATGCAGTCCCTAATCTCACAATTAGCTATTGTGCCAGAAAAATAGAGGAGTAGCATGTGTGAGACTAATCTGTTAGGGAGTCAAAGGGGCTGAATGGATGAGTGAGAGCAACGAGCAGAATTTTGGTGGCAACCAAAATTGTTTAGAATTGCAGTTAAAATTACATTAAGCGCCTGGATAAAACTGATGTGCTGTGGACCAACCAACACATCGGCATAGAGGAGCATGGTCTGGGGAGAAAGGAAGACAACGCAGGCTGAACGGCTGGGTGGCAGGAGGACTCTGAGTATGCAACAGTGCGTGGCAGGCAGGGATAGGAACCAAGCAATGTTTTAATGGATGAGCAAGTCTGATTTATTTAGAGAGGGGGACCCCACTGCTGGGCAAGGAAAGGGGACTTTTGATAGCAAAACAGAAATGGAAACTTTCCTCTTTCCACAATGTGGTTGTCCCCGTGTTCCCATAAAATGTGTCTACTTCCCACTGTGACAGCAGATCTCCTGCCTGTTCTTTTTGAAAACCTGATCATCTCAATCTCAGTTAGTTCTCTCATCTCGGGAAAGACCGGAAAGGATGGGGAAGAGGGCTAGGAAAACATCAGCTGGTATATATTTTATTTCTTAAAAATACAAGGGAAGAATCAATAATGGTTGTTCCTTTTTGCTCCCTGGGCAAATCTAGAAGGTAGGACACAAGCTGCATGTCTGTCCTGCTGCCCCGATTGGTCAAAAATTGGTCAGCCTCCTTATTCTGTTGTCAAATAAGTACTGATGCTAAAGGCATTAATTTAGTGTCTTCGCAGTTTACAACAAGTTAGAAGGGGTGAAAAAAGTTGTGTTTTTATCTTCTGGGCCTCACACTATGCACTTTGAGGTTATGGGGATATATTGCATGTGAAGATCCCTCATATCAACCTTCAACGAGCAAGCTTCCACACCAGAAGTGGTTTAGCTACTGTATCAGGTCTTTATCCTAGGTTAATTTACTTATTTCAGTAAAAAAACAGCCAAAATTCTTTTAGTACCAGCATGGGTGTTAAACACGGGGATCTCTGCCTTGCAAACAGCAGTCCCAGCATTTCATCTTCAAACTGGGACCGACAATCCCATCCGCCTACAAGAAGATTCACCATCTTACTCTCTTTCTCAGATTAGCCTGTCGGTGCCTCCTTGCCAGTTCATATCTGTATTCCTTCACTGCAGAACTCTTGTGTGTGTAGTTGCAAACTGCCTGCAAAAAACTTCTGTTCTCTCCTCTTCTGTTTGCTGCTCGCAATACACGTGCTGCGGGGACTTAGCCCCTCTGCTGTTAGCTGCATCTCAGCCAAACCACGTAAGGCTGGAAACGCCTATTTGCAGTTGTGTGCAATGCAGCATACAGAAAACGGAATCTGCTGTCAAGACAGGAAATAATATTTAGCTGTCTAACTTCTGCTTCCTGCTGGAAATGGGCCCCAGTAATCCTGAAGGTCAGTTCTCTGGGTGATCCTGTGGTTGTGGCACCGAAACAGAATTCGGGATTGAGCCGAGTTCCTGGTGCAGCCAGGGAGCTCACATGTAACCTGCTGTGGATGGGGTGACCTTCTGAGACCTCTGCACCCTTCTCTGCATCACGGGGAGGAGGTTTCCTCCTCAGTCTCCAGGACACAGTGCCTGGAGCGGAGCTGCCCGAGCCTCTTCAGTGCCCCGAGCATATCTGAACAGAAACAGGGCTTGGCCTGTAACAAAGCAGAAGGCAGACCTGAGCAGAGGTCTGAGCAGAGTAACCTCTTTGTTCTTACTAGAGAAGACAATGTATTTTTAACATCAGCTTTGGTGAAATCTGGTGTAATTGATGTCACAGCTTTGTTCTATTTATATGTTTTTTCTGTTGCAGTGTTTGAGTGGAAGTTATGAAGTACTTCCTCTACCGGTGCTAATAAAATCCTTTGCCTTTACAGAGCTACAGGCAGCCAGCAGCTTTTATTGTCACACAACATCCTTTACCAAACACTGTGAAAGATTTCTGGAGATTAGTGTATGACTACGGCTGCACTTCTCTTGTGATGTTAAATGAAGTCGACTTAGCACAGGTTAGTTTGGGGCTCAAGTTTTCCATGTACCATCGCAAGCTTTAATCACTCTGGATCCACTACATGGTCAAAGTGTAGAGCAGTGCGGTGACTTTACAGTTATTCTCTGCTTTATAGCAACTAATTAACACTAGTTGCTCAGTAAAGGTCAGGTGAGATGTCTGCAGTGGAATAAGACAATGCTCAAATTGTAACTTACCATTTAATTATGCCTGTTTTGCTCTGGTGCAGGGCTGCCCACAGTACTGGCCCGAGGAAGGGATACTGCGGTACGGCCCCATCCAAGTGGAATGCATGTCGTGTTCAATGGACTGCGACGTCATAAACCGAATTTTCAGGATATGCAATCTAACAAGAGTAAGCGTTATCGTAACAATATGTAACGGAAAAAAAATATGTCATTTTTAACACTCTCTAGGCTCTTGTGGGTTTTAAATTTGAGTAATAGTAAAATACTAATGTTCTTAAGATATTACCCAGAAAAGAGTCAGTCAAGCATCGATATCTAATACTAATATCTAGTACTTTTCTATAGCTGCACGCTAAGCAGAAAGAGCAGTAAGGTGAATTACTCTTGTTCGGTGCCGTTCTCCCTGATGAGTAGAAGGTGCATGAGAAGGATTCTGTTTGTTCAGCGTGCAGTGGAAGAAATATCCCTGTAATGAAAGTGTAGTGACAGGTATTTAATTCGTAGCTTCCGTAAGACATCTTCCATGGTGATTCATGAACAGGAGCGCGGTGGCTGGTTATGCAGCCAGCACCTTCACAGCCTAAGACGCGAGAACCACAACATAAAGGGAGGATTGTGGCATCCTGCGAAGTGGGGTGTGAAAGAACTCTGAGAGCTCCTCTGCCTCTGAAGGGTTCTGCACCACTGTGCCTCGACCTGTGTTTATCATCTTTTTCTCAACCTCAGTAGCGGTTCCAGTCTTGCATTCTTGTCAGCTCTTTCACGCCTCGTACCATCGTGTCTTCTTGGTGTCCTGTAGCATTTCGCACTATTGCAGCATCTACTCAAACCCTGTTTGCCATGCAGTGTGTCCTCCTTTAGCTCACCTCTATAAATCATTTATTTGTGTTGCCTACGGGTAAAGAGTTACAGGTGGTTGTGCCACCGTTATATGTACAGTTAATGAGCAATCCCTATTTCACTTACCATTACTACTTCGTATCTTTCATCCAATACTGAATTTACAGACCGCCAATTGCTACTTGGACTATACGTTTAACTTTTGTTTATGTTGAAGAATAGCTGTGGGGAAAACTGATTGCCGTGGATACAAAGATATTTTTTTTTCTTTTATTTTCGTCACATTTCCATTTTTCAAAGTGCAGAGATCAGTTTGCTTGTGGCCACTGTTTTATCCAAACCTTTATTTTGCTTATATTCAGAGCTGAGAAAAACATTTTCATCTCTTTATGCCTTGTTTAGAAACTACAGGAAGCTAAGATGTAGACACACTGGCAAATATTACACCATAGCGCTTTTTTGTTGTATTTTGAGACTTCCTCTCTTCTTTTTGTTCATTTCTTACTTTCATTTTTTCCATTTCTTTCCTTTAACAAAGTTTTGGGTTTTTACTCCTCTATGTCTCTTTGTCTCCCATGGCCTTTCACCTTTACGTCTTGCTTCTAAATATCTCTCCGTCTGTTCTTCCTTTTCTAAAATCCACACTCCTACTCCTTTTTGTCATCTTCAGCTCCAAGAAACTGAATAGGCTATTTATTACTCCATTCTGATTATTGAGGCCTGTCTTGTTACAGTCTAATTCTATTCAAAGCTCTCCCTGTGTAGCATCTAGCACATGGAAGGCTCAGAGACTGTCAGCAAGGCTCTCATGATTACCATAGTCTGGCAAAAAGAGAAGACTTCAAGGAAAATAGTCATATTTGTGCACCAATATTACTTGTTTATTTATAATGGGGTTAATTCATGCCAAAGGAACCAAAGGTATGTCTGTTAATTTCTGTAGGTCTAAGAATTTAACAGTGATTTTTTAAAATTAATTATTGATGTTAAGGATAAAAACCCTTGACACGTAGAATCTAGGGAATTTGTCCATTTACAGGAAGTTAGGATAGGTTACATTAGTGATTGATAAAACGTGGATTGATAAACTGCGGTGTTGCCTTCAGTGTAGTTACTTTTTTTTTCCTTTTTTGACATCTTCCTTGAGCTCAAGTGATATGAATTAATGGAAACCCTACCATGCAATCTATATTGATGTTGGAGTCTGTCCATAATATAAACACTTAGGTTTCACGTTAGTTTTGTATTTTGATTTTCTAAACCAAGATGTAGAGGTGCCCTGTTGACCTAAAACTCTGGTTTCCCTCAGCCACAAGAGGGCTATCTGATGGTGCAGCAATTCCAGTATTTGGGATGGGCTTCTCACAGAGATGTACCAGCTTCCAAGAGATCCTTCTTGAAGTTAATTCTCCAGGTTGAAAAATGGCAAGAGGAATGTGAAGAAGGGGAAGGCCGGACCATCATCCATTGCCTGTGAGTAATTGGGAGAAAGTCAAAATGCTGCTTTTCAAGTTAATGCTTATAAATTAGTTCTCATTTTAAATTCAAGCAGTATTCTTAGGGCTACATACATGGCATGTGCCCTTGTTTCTTTTATTAAAAAAAAACCAAATAAAACAAACCAACCAACCAATCAATCAATAAAGTACCACTGCTACTGTGATTGGGTTGACTTTTGGTCAACATTTGGATTTGTCTGTCAGGTCAAGGTACCATGGGAATGAGTATTTTGGACATGATACTACAGTGATACCGTGTATTGTCTCCTGTACATAATAGCGTGTTTTTCAAGTACAAAGAGATCAGTTTCTTCTGTGCAGTTTCAGTAAGGAAGTCTTTTATGCTAAGTGCCAAATGGTTATTTTTTGTGTATCTGTTGCATATTGTGTGTCGCACTTTTTCCAGAAGGCCTAAGGTATTTTGAGGGTTTTAGACTGAAAGTTATGGATATATAAAATCACAGAAAAGTTCTATAATACAGTATGTGATCCTGAAACTGTTGTTGGTAAATGACTGCTGGCTGCTTATCTGAGCCTGATATTTAAATCATAGAATCATAGAATTGTTAGGGTTGAAAGGGACCTTAAAGGTCATCTAGTTCCAACCCCCACTGCCATGGGCAGGGACATCCCCCACTAGATCAGGTTGCTCAGAACCCCCTCCAGCCTGGCCTTAAAAACTTCCAGGGATGGGGCTTCTGCCACCTCTCTGGGCAACCTGTTCCAGTGTCTCACCACCCTCATGGTGAAGAACTTCTTCCTAACATCCAGTCTGAATCGTCCCATCTCTAGTTTTAATCCATTCCCTCTAGTCCTATCATTACCCGACATCCTAAAAAGTCCCTCACCAGCTTTCTTGTAGGCCCCCTTAAGATACTGGTAGGCCACTATAAGGTCTCCTCGGAGCCTTCTTTTCTCCAGACTGAACAACCCCAACTCTCTCAGTCTGTCCTCATAGGAGAGGTGTTCCAGCCCTCTGATCATCCTCGTGGCCCTTCTCTGGACACGTTCCAGCACGTCCATATCTCTCTTGTAGTAGGGGCTCCAGAACTGGACGCAGTATTCCAGGTGTGGTCTCACGAGAGTGGAGTAGAGGGGGAGAATCACATCCTGATGCAGCCCAGGATACGATTGGCTTTCTGGGCCGCTAGTGCACACTGACGGCTCATGTTGAGCCTCTCATCCACCAGCACCCCCAAGTCCTTTTCTTCAGGGCTGCTCTCAAGCCAGTCACTGCCCAGCCTATATCGGTGCTTGGGATTGCCCCGACCCAGATGGAGGACCTTGCACTTGGTCTTGTTGAACTTCATGAGGTTGGCGTGGGCCCACCTCTCCAGCCTGTCAAGGTCCCTCTGGATGGCATCCCTTCCCTCCAGCATGTCAGCCGCCCCACACAGCTTGGTGTCATCGGCAAACTTGCTGAGGGTGCACTCTAAGCCACTGTCCATGTCGCTGATGAAGATGTTAAACAAGATCAGCCCCAGTACTGATCCTTGAGGGCCTCCACTTGTCACTGGCCTCCACTTGGACATGGACCCATTGACAGCCACGCTTTGGGTGTGGCCATCAAGCCAGTTCTTTATCCACTGAATTGTCAGTCCATCAAACCCATATTTTATCAGCTTGGAGACCAGGATGTCATGTGGGCCAGTGTGAAAGGCTTTGTGCAGGTCCAGGTAAATGACGTCAGTTGGTCTCCCCTTGTCTATTGATGTTGTGACCTTCTTATAGAAGGCCACCAGGTTTGTCAGGCACAATTTGCCCTTGGTGAAGCCAAGTTGATTGTACCCAATCACCTCCTCGTTATTCTTGTGCTTCAGCAATGCCTCCAGGAGGATCTGCTCCATAATCTTACCAGGCACAGAGGTGAGACTGACTCGCCTATAATTCCCTGGTTCTGCCTTCTTTCCCTTTTTGAAAATGGGGATTATGTTTCCCCTTTTCCAGTCAGATGGGAGCTGGTTTGGGAGTTTTGAAAAGGCGAAATCTTTTTCTCCCTAAGCAGATAATGACCAATCTTTCTCCTACCTTATTTAAATATAAAGTTGAAAATCTAGAAATTGAATTATGCATTTCTCCTTACTTTTTAAAAAAAAGCTTCTGTTTAAATGATCAGAATTAACTTGTGGCCCCTTTCTGCCCACCCCTCCTCATCATCTGTGGAATCTTCTGGCTAATTTAAACTTAATAAGAAGCAATACCTACCTTAATTTCTTTGAAATGAAGATTAAAATAGTTCAGAAGCTGACAACAAGATGTCAAATTAGCGATGCCTTGGCATTACTCTGGCTAGATAATCCTCATACCATGGGATAATTTAAGTGAATCTCTTTCCAGAACTAAGTGGATAACGTTGTGCTTGCTATTGGGCTTGGGTTTTGATTTCTGATGTTGTACTTGCCATTTAACTTAGGTTTTTGTTTCTAATGCTTATATAAATTAGGCTATAGCACAGCTGGGTGGCATGGTGGGCTGTAAGGGCAGAATTCAAAAGAAGTAATTGAGAGGAAGGTCAGAAACAGCAAATGTCTCCCCCTGGAGCTGCAAGGAGACTGCAAAAGCCTGGTCTCCCTGTGGGACTCACAAATAACTCTTGCTTACAGAGTGAAAGAACAGAAATGCGTTTTGGATGCTGTCTTACGCCATAGTGACATTTAACCAGCTCTTTTCCTTGCGTACAGAAACGGCGGTGGGCGGAGCGGGATGTTCTGTGCCATCGGCATTGTGGTTGAGACGGTAAAAAGGCAGAACGTGGTGGATGTTTTCCATGCCGTGAAGACTTTGCGGAACAGTAAGCCCAACATGGTAGAGACTCCGGTAAGCACCAGCCCGTCGGGGTTACTGCGATCAGCCAGGGAGCCAGAGGCTCTCTTGTTGCGTGAGCTGCGTTCTCAGTCCTGTGCCCACAAAACAGAGCAAACCTATGTTGGGCTACAAGAAGAAAGGGATGTTTATTGAGTGTACACACACGTCAGCATCATGAGAGGCCAGGCTGAGCATTTTAAGCTACTTTTCTTGTAGCGGTACCATGATTTTCACAGAAAACATTCTGAGTTAACAGGATGCACTTTAATCTCCCAAAATAACGTGGTCTATTTGAAGAGAAGTTGCAGCAGGTCGTGCTCACACAAACCGTCTTGAAATTTTACAGACCAAGCCATTTCTTCGTGGTAGGAATAAGCTGTAAAGTCCAGATTAGTAGCTGGAGATGTGAATGTTTTACTTCCTAATAACAACTGCTGCTTTGGAAGCTGTATTGAATAATGATAATATTTCTTACTCAGATTTGTAGTAGTCAAAATGATACCTCAGAACTTTAAAATCAAAGACTTGGATCTAATATGTTGGAAATGAATATACAGAATCATGGAATCATTTAGGTTGGAAAAGACCCTTAAGATCATTGAGTCCAACAGCTAACCTAAATAATAAACAATATAAACAATAAACTCATATAAACAGTAAGAGCCTGAATTAGCAAAACCACATGACTAGATATTTGTATGTACACTGCTGGAACTCAAAGTAACCTTCACTCTTCTGGTCAGTCTTTATGCGTACAGTATGAGTGCATATCCATCCGTGTGATCACTTCAGTCACCAAAACTGAACATTGTGGAAGGCCCTTAAAAAATCCCAAGTGGATTTGTTTTCCTTCCTGTAGGTGAATGAGAAAGCAGGTTAGACAGTGTTCGGGAGTTTCTGCCATTTGACTCCCACGCTGCCAGCAGCCAGTGTCGCTTTTCAGCCAGATGGCTGCCTGCAGCATACAAATCAGGGATGCCAATTGAAATTAAAAACGTTTTGCAGTTTATGCATAGTGAAAATTGCTTCTGACCTCGTGAACTTGCATATTGAGCAAAATGGCTGTAGCTGCCTCTTCCCATATTGCCCTTTTTTCCAGGTGTCACTGTTTGCTTGGTATCAAGTAGCTTCTGTGGCATGATTTGCTTAATTGTTGTGCGTCACTTCCAACCCTTGGAAGTGATAAATTAAGAAGACGGTTAAAATGTTAACAGGTAGAGCATCCTATAGCAGCAGTGACATTGGGCTAGGTACTGCTGGTTTTGCCGCAAATACTTTGCAATCTGCTGTGCCATAGACGTCTGAGACACAACAAATTGAATTGCTGCCTGGATTTCAGTTCACTGCTGTGAAGAAAACAGGTCAGATCGCAGGGAAAATTACTTATGTCACTGTAAAAGGAGGCGGAGGTAGATGGTGTGTGTTTCTGATAAATGGTCTGTAAACTTATGTTTCATTTCAAAATACTGTTGAATTCCATTGTAGCTTTAATCTGCAGTTACTGAATTTCCATAGTTAGGTATTTCTGTTGTGTGGGTTTTTATTCAGAACTCTTGAACAGCAGCAGCTGTTGAGTCGTTAGTTAGAAAACAAACCAGGAAAACCAATATATAACACTGTCATGTGCCCTACGTTCAGCAACACGATCAGATAACAAAAATGAGCAGCACAATAAAGCCTTTAAGATATCCCCACCACTTCCTGCTAATGGATCACACTGGCTTCCTTTGCAAACACAAATAAATCACAAAAGCAGATTCATTTTGTTAGGTTGTAAGGACAACAGAGATTTAATTATTTTCCTTGGTTTTTCTTCTCTTCTTGCCCTCTCCTCTCTCCTTCTTCCTCCCTCTCCCCCAGTATCAGCTCTTGAACAGCAGCCTTGTTAAGGAGAAATACTAACCGTGATGAAATTTTGAGCTTTAACTTCTCTTTTAAATGTGCATCTGATCTCTTGGACTTTCCATTGACATGACTGTACAAATGGGCTGTGGGCCCAGAGCAGCTCTGTGTCCCAGCTCGGTATTCCCTAGCCCTTCCCTGGCTGTCCAAGCAGCAGGCACTGGTTAACTGCTCGGTATCAGCTAACTTAAATAGAAATGGTATATCAGAGTCGAGGTGCTTTCACTGCAAGAGTGATCTGACTGATAGGAGAACTTCTCGTGTTTGATAAATCAGTTGAAAAATCGGAGAGGCAAATCATTACATTTCATGGTCAGGGTTTTTTTAACCAGTTCATTGGTTAGGGTTGAGTTTTTAAATCAGAGCTGGTAATACACTTGTGTAGTCGGGGGGAGTGGAAAAGAAAACCCAAGCGTGTCAGGATTGAAGTTAAAATTGCATGGTAGTTAGGAAAGACTACTTTGATTTGTAGATATTGCTTCTAATACTTTAGAATCTTAATTTAACTTTTCTTTTTTATCTCTCTCTTTCCCCTTAAAGGAGCAATATCGCTTCTGCTACGATGTTGCGCTGGAATACTTGGAATCCTCTTAGTCGGAATGGATGTGACAAAGTTCACCAAATACATGAATCTCATTAAGCTGTTTTGACAACAGTTCTTGATCCTGTGAAGAAAGATTTTAGGGGAAGAGGGGGGTGGGAGGGATTTTAAATTTTAAATGCAAAGTATTTTTCTTATGAAGTTGTGTATCTTAATAAAAGAACTCAATCTGTTTCTATGCTTGTATACAGTATCAACATTTAGTGCCACATGAATACTATTTAATGAAATCCAGAGTCAGAAGAGATTTGGGCAAATTAGGACTTTTCAGTGTTTGTATATGCAGCCGTCTCTCAATTACAGTAGAGCGACCATCTGTTGCATGTATCAATATTTCCTATATGGTATTAATTTTTCTTTTTTTTTCTTTTGATACATTGTTAAAGTACAATAACAGTGCAGATTGATAGTAAGGTTCATTCTTTATACGTTTCAAGTGTTGCATATATATATTATATATAGTAAAAAAACTGGCTTATTTTGTTTTAATGTGCAATGATGGCTGGATCATATAAAGATCTTTATAAAGAAACTTAAACATAAGCCAAAGACTCAAGTGTAAATATGTCTATATGGAGAAAGCACATGTATTTATTGTTTACTTGCATTCCTTTTTTGATGGCTGAAAAAAGAAGAATCATTTTTCTTGAAGAAAGCTTTTTTTGCTGAAATCAAGTGTAAACAATTTTTGTAGTTTATTTTTTGTATGTTTTAGTGTAAGTAGAAGACATACTTTTTATGCATAGACCAAGAAACATTGGTATCGTGGTTTTGTTGTGTACATGCTTGTGATTCAAATCCATGTAGACAACTCAGTTATAGAAGGTCTTTAACTACAGGACCAAAATCAAAACATTTTCCTGAAAATGTATAGTTTTTCACAGTTGCATTAGTTAAGTACCGAACAAAAAACTATGTAAGGAAGGGCACACATCAAAATGGCCTTGCCTATGACTTGCACAATATCAGAAGACATTTTTAAGCACCAATAAAATTGTAAGGGAACCAATTGTTTAAAAAAATATTGAAGCACAGGTCAACAGGAGAACTGCTAGACAAAGAGATGGCTCTGCGTATGCCCGTCAGGGTAAAAAAAAGTATTTGTTTAGCAAATTGTAAAATCAAGCAATGTTTATTTTGATGTTTACGAACATGTAAGCTTTGCTTCCAAGAAAGCAAAATTTGAATAAACCAATGCCAGATTCTGATTATAGTTGTGGTGTACAAAATATTACTGTGCTTTCGCTTAGCTTGTATCCGTTTGTTCAGAACGTTTCCTATATTTTACCAGCTTAAAGCTTTCCAGTCTCTTGTTGGTCTTTTTTAGAACTGACAGTAAAATGATACGGTGCTTTTAAATATTCTGTAAAGTAAGAGTGAATTAAACTTTTATTTAAAGATTAATTAACATTATTTCCTATTTTGATACCCTCTCATTTACTGTCCTTGTTAAGGAGTCATTCTTGTCTGGAAGACGGATATATCTGGATCAGGAAAATCTCAACAGGAAATTATATTATTTTTCATCTCAGTGTTTCAGGGAGTACTTGAGAAGACTCCATGTCATCTGTATGCCCTAAGTTTCTTCCTTTACTTCAGATAGTGGAATTACTCATCCAACACTATAAACAGTAGAGAAATGTTTAGAGAAATTCTACTTCTCAGATTTTTTTCAGGGCTTCCATTTGGATTGCATACAGCTCCACCTCTTCCAGATGTAAAAAAAAAGTCTCTTTCTTTTGTCACACAGTGTTAGTTCCTACCTGTGAACAGCAAGGTAAACAAATCAGGTTTAAAAACATTCACTGGGTCTGGGTTCTTAATACTCAAAATTGCTCTTTTTTTTCTTTTGAACATTGGAAAGGGCATTATAAGCTGCATGCAACAGAACTGCAATGTTCACAGCTTTCTCTGTGAGGCCATGGCGTTCAGCTAACTTTGGCAGTCGGAGTGCTGGATGTATCATCTAAAGCTAGCTGTCTGGTCACCACGTTTTGTAGAAACAACCTACCGTCTCCACAGACTGACGCGTCTCGCCTGTTAGACACGTGTCTGGGACTGAATGAGTTGGACTCTGGAAGGACCTTCCTCTGTTGTCAGTAAAGATTAGTCTAGAAGTCTAGATGAATTGTGTGACAGATGAGATGAGTAGCTCTTAGGGTTGTGGAATGCAAAAACCAAATTCCGTACTGACCAGAGTGATTTTTACGTTTGTTTGGGGTTTTTTTTTTTTTTTTCTTTCTTAATCAAAAATGTAGTATTATCCTTAGGCTGACTGAATAGTTATTTTCAGGGTGAGCTCACGTGTTGAGGACAGTGGGGTCCATCCCCGTCAGTACTTCATAACCCTTGGTAAGATCTTTGTATCCAATTTCCCCTGTACATTAAGCATTACTGGTGCAAATGCCAGCATGAATCCTGGCATTGTAGCACACTGTGCCTGCACGGGAGTCCTCCATGGGAGCATCCCCCTCAGCTAGAAGGGATTATAGCCGCCAGTGGTTATTCTGCAAATGGGAGCTCTGCCTGTGTTGTTTCAGTACCCTAAGAGTCATGTAATTTCTGTAACTGTAGCTGACTGTGGTGACCTAAGGAACTTTTGCAATAGCTTGTGATTGAAAAATTTGTGGGAAGTTCTACCAAGGCCGGGGAAAAGGATGCAGAGGGAATATGGTGTGTGAGAAGCAGCTCAGAAATATCATTCTCCAGAAATGGTATATCTCTGGGTTCTCTTAGGCAAAAGGCAATATTAGAATCAACTTTTTAGTATAAAACCAGGGAGAGACAGATTGCTTTCATTGTGGGAGCTCTGTTTCCCCAGATAGGTGCTGCTCCAGTATCCTTTTCTTACACCTGTGCAAGACAGAAGAAAGAGAAGTTGGGGGTCTGTGAAAACCTGTCCCAGAGGGAGAACGGGTATTGCTCAAAGGGACTGTGCAATGGAGGGAGAGAAACATTCCTCACCGTGGGCACCTGAAGAGGTTAATATTTCACTCCCTGAGGCAGTGAAAACCTACCTGCCCTGGAGAAATCCGTAGATTTCAAGACTCCTCAAAATCTTTCTGCTGGCTACTGCCCTTGCTGCAATATTAGCACAGACTTGGTCAAGTGGTTACAGCCTGCACGGGCTCTACTTTCCTCAGCGGCTTGAAACGAAGGGAGGACCAACACAAGCAGTAAATACAGAGAGAGCAAATGGGCATCAAGTCAGAGTATAAAGAAGAGTCACAAAAGACTTGATGCGTGGAGGAGTGTGAGATGATTCAAATTTGGAATGAATGAAGTTGAAACTGATCTAATATCACGTAACAAAAGGAACCAAAGGAGCATGCAAGTTGCCAAAAACGTGATTGCACTGTGCAAGAAGGTGTTCTTTGCTCTAAAACTGAGAAGTGATGACTCCAGTGCCCTAGTCTCCATAGTTGTTAGCGGAAGAAGTTCTGTGTGTTGCCTTGATGGCCTTGGTTCATTTTCTATAGAACAGTAACCAAAGATGTAGCCTAGGGATGTGTTCAGCCTGTCTGAATTTTCCCTAAATAACCAGTCTTAGGATCCAGCACTGACGGACCATATCAGGTCTCAAGCACCTTAAATCCATGGAAGTTGTCTAAAGCAATGTCATGGAGATCGAGGTTTGCTACAACAAGAGCTACTAAACCTCATCACCTTGTACGGAGGCAGCCTTCTCTTTTCTGCCTTCCCTGCTCATAGTGACCCAGCTCCAGCAGAAGCAAGTGTGAAAAGACCCAGGTTCTGAACTTTTCTCCGGGTCCCGAGAGATCAGACCCCGGCTGGTTGATGAGATCCTAGAATTTACATTTCCTGCTTCCTGGGTAAAAGCTGGCATCAAGAAACAACAGCTTTGAAATAGGCTTTGCCTTCCTAGAAAATGGTCATGGTCACAGGCATAAGTTTGAAGCCTGAAGCTTAGTATCCTCAGTATATGCAAGCAGTTACTGGGATTTATTTCATTCAGGAAGTTGCTCAGATAATAGAATTATGTAATTTATGGTGTGTCCTTGCCTTGCTCAAGGTGCTGCTTTCAGAAACACAATATTCTTCAGAGAAACATGCAAGCAAAAGCTACTGCAGGAGTGCGCTATTTCAAATGGGCTAACAGTTTCCAAAATTGGAGGTCTAAAAAAGCAAACTGGGGGAGCAATAGTAGGCAAGTGCTGTGTCATTGAGCCTCCAACGTGAATTGAAAAGTTAAAGGACAAGGAAGTGGCAGCCTGAGAAAAAATGTTGCAGAATCATTGCGTGGCCAGGCCACCTGGACTGACAAATGACCGTATAAAGGGCCTCTTTTAAGCTTCATTCTGCTACTGTGTCAGAAGAAACCCTGAGATCTTGAAATAAATGTAAAAGCTGCTTTTATAGTGCCCTGCTCTGTACTGAAAAGAAAAGTAACTCATTTTCTGCTGTACTTTCCCGTGTCACGTAGAGGTCTGAATTAAGTGATCCGAATCTCACAAAAGAACCTTTGTGGTGGTTTGTTGCTAGCTCTTTTCCTTTCTTAAACAGTCAAAGGTCTTGTAACCTCTGCAGATCCAGGATAGTCAAGGATATCTGTGAATATTCACTAATTTCTTCACCTTCTGAGGTTGAATAATCTGTTAGTAATGGATTGTGTGTACTGAGGATGAGGCTCAGAATATGCAGAAGTTTAGACCTATACATTTCTCTTCAACTTTATGCAGGAAAACTTGTCTTTGTTATTTTTTTAACTAGAGGTTCTATTTGAACAAAATTTGAGATTCTGACAATGTAGAAGAAATGTTTCTAAATTGTTTTAAGCTTGATGGATGCATTTTCTTTAAGCTTGAGTAAAAGAATGACATGAGATGGTGTTGGTGGTTGACAGGCATAAATGTTATTTTGGCCCACGCTTCTCAGAAATTAATCCTTTCCCTGCTGTTGTGCTTAGATTTCTAATTTATGCAGAGATTGACATGTATGATGACAGGAACAATAGGATGCTTACCTAATAATAATGTTTATTAACTGTGTTTTGGCCAACAAAGAACAGATGTTTTTGTGCCTTGTTGAGATACAAAAGCTTGATTTCAATAGTCTTTTGTAACCCTTCTAGCTTCCATCTGGACCAGAAAATATTCCTGACTTCACAAATTATATCAAGATAAATTTGAAATCCCCGTATGCTCAGAGATTTTTCACATCCTCACTAAATAAGCAGAAGAAAATGAAGACTACGCTAAATAACCAGCAACAAGCCCCCTTCTTCTGGACGTGGAACCAAAACGTGATCTTTCTGGAAACCTTGGAATACCCTGACGCTTTTTGGTAATGAGCACAAAATGGCATCTGGCAAAAGGCAGTACCTCCAGTTTGTGATAATATGTGTGTATTTGCCTGCCAGGTGCAAACCAGTGTGAGCTCTTTCCGTTTCACGGTGGAAAACTTTTGTCTTTCTTTTGTGTATCTAACCTGTTGTAGAAAACAACATAATATTTTGCCAAGTCCTGAAATCTTGAAGAAAGTTACTGTCTTTCTGCACTCCAATAGCAAGCGTGAAACCAGAGATTATAGTATCTTTAGAGTTTCTCTGTCGAGGTAACTCTACCATAAAGGCCATAAAGGCAAACTATGATAAATTTCAGAAAAGTTTTGTAAGACATCTATTTTGCCACAAATTCTGTGTGCGGACTTAAGTCCCAGCAGGTGAAATCCCAGTTCATTTGTGGCCAAGGACGTTAAGTCTCGCTACTCATTGTTTTATTAGTCTTTCTGATCCACTTGCTGTATCCATGAGCGGGCACAATAAATAGTCCATCTGGGCCCACAGTCGCGAGCTATATTCAGCACAGGACCTGGTGCTGTAGCCTTTTTCCCCAGTTTCAGGGTGCAGTTGTTATGAAACTTGCTGATGATACAGATCAGCACCACAAAATTGCCTCTATTGACTGAAAATGCTTGAAGCTGCCTGCTAAAGGGGTGTACGCATTCATTTTGAGAGGTGGAAATCATAGACTTGGGAAGCTGTAGCCCTGCTGCAACCTTTTCTGTTGCACAAAATCATATCCTTGAAGCTTCTGTTGATGCAGTTCAAACCGTGCAAATAGGTTGCTGCTTAGTTTCATCTTGTAAAATGATCAAGGTTTCCAGCTTACCTTGCATTAAGAAATACAGCAGTGTTTGAGCAGTAGTTCTCACAGGTCAGACGACTTCAGGGGTGAGGCTAGAAATGGAGCATAAAAGCAGTAGGCTAGTATAGGTTGTTCTAACATTTCTCCTCCAGCGAGATGAGCTGGTTCAGCTAGTGTGACAGTGAGCTGTAATTACAGCTGTGAGAAAATAGCTGTGTGGTTTTGTCTGTGGCAAAGGCTTTTAAAAATTTCTTTAAAAAACAGGGAAGAAGTGTAGGCTTTGTTTCTACTTCAGTGTGCCTTCCTTTCAGGCACTTGTTTACTTCAAATAATAGACCCTTTCTAAGATGATAGTCCTTTAAGTAATCAGAGTCACAGCCTGCGGCAGTCTCTGTCTTTAAATGCAAGTAAACTGTTGGTGTGTGAATTAAAGGCAGCAGGTACAGGTATGAGGGATGCTGTAGTGCATTCAGGGGTGAACTGCAATGGGCAGAGGCCCAGGGAATAGGCCTTTTGCTTTCGCACAGGGGGTTTTATAAACTTCGTGCAAGAGAAAGAGTGAACTGACTGGGATCAGCCTGACATTAGGAAAATTTTTTGCTGGTTATTTGGGGAACGACATAGAAAGCACTGGCTTTCAATGTAAGGTTAGGCAAGATGGAGAAAATAAAAAAATCTAGATGAGACGAGAACTCACCAAAAAGCATGCAGTTATGAAATATATAGAAGGAAAAATGCTGAATGCCCCAGCCAGTGAAAAAGTTTCAAATACTGAGTGTATGTTGTACTTGTGGTCAAGCAAGGTTGAGCAGATGTTTTGAGCTGCTGAGGATGAAAGATGCTGAGCAAGGGACAGTGTCAAGGAAAGAAATGGGCAGTTTAAGTGAGCAGCTCCTTCAGTAAAGGAGAGATCTGAGGAGGTATGATGAAAGATTGAAAAAAAAAAAAAAATCCCCCCACACCAGGCTTAGGACAGGCAAGAGACTTTTATGACCTGTGATACTTGATTTTTGGAGCCCTTGAAGCCCACAAGGTGCCACAAAATTTGTCATTGCTGATCAAGAAAAGGAGGAGAAAAACACTAGTGCGATGCTGAACATGGTTGTTCAGATAGTCTTCATCTTAGTTTTGAGGACAAGCAGCAAATGAGAAGAAGCAGAGTAAACGTGACAGTAGCTCAGGCATGATTTCACAGGCGTGATCTCAGCCCCTGCTCCACTGTTAATCGAGAGCCAAATGCTACTTCGTCGGCTTGTTTCCGATGCTTGGGGTTTTTTTAACATAATTATGGTTTGGGTTTGTTTTTCCTTTCTTAGAAGAAAATTCATACTGAGAAAAGCAACATTAGAGACTGGAGGGGGAGAGGGGAAGCATTTTGGGAGAGCACTTTGAGAGGCCGCTGCTTGACTATGGCTTCAGGGGGAGCCACTGTAAAGAAAGATTTTGAAGACTGACAATTCTGAGTGTCTTGAAAACATAAGCCAACATAATAAATGAAGTAGCTTCAGAGTCCTACCCCATTTAGCATTTGGGGAAAATTGCAAAAATTACATGGAGAGGGGCACATGCCCTGCAAGTCGTTATCTGTGTTTGCAGTCCATCATGCCAAAATAAAAACTGAATTAGCAGACAGCCCTGGGAAAACATGACAATTACTTTGTTGATATACACATACAAGTCTGCATTTTCCGTATCTTCACTTTTAAGCCTTTAAGTAATGCACCTACTTGGTCATGTGAAGACTCATCACAGTATCATGATGCCCTGATCTTGCTCGTTACCTTGAGTTTGCTGGTGAGGCGTCTGCTCTGGACTTGTCACAGGCCGCACAAACATTTAAGGAGGGCGGATACTCATCTCTTTTCAAGGCTGTGTTTTTCAGACTAGATTCTGTACTCTTACCTGATTGTTTTTCCACTTCTTCCGGTGGTCTTTGTACATGACTGGGATCCAACAAATGGACATTGTATACCACCCTTTCCAAAATATAATTTAAGTTGCTTGATTTTATTATTTTGTTTTGTTTTGGTTGGTTGGGTTTTTTAATTCTTGTTTTCACTGATTTTTTTTCCTCCTCTACTCTTTCATCTTCTACATCTTAGCACAGGCAGAGATGGGACATGGTATTATCTCCATAACGCATTTCAACTTCTCAGCAGAAAAGATTTTGGTAAGTTTCAAGTTTACACAAAATGACTGGACCCACACATCCCACCTTCCAATCTCACCTGAGCCAGGGTCAGCTGGCATTTCTGAAAGCAAGCTTCTTGCTGTTTGTCGTTCAAAGTCTGCTGAGTGCGTTAAGCAGGATGACAATGACATAATTACAAAATGAAACTACTACAACTGGTCTTTTTTTCCTTCCAGTGCTTCTCTGGCATGGGTAGGAGGTGAAAAAGCCTACTTCTTTCCAATTCTTTAATGGTTTCTTCATTTCTGTTCTTTAAAGGTCTGTGGGCTCTAAAAGCAGTGTGAAACAACACAGGAAGAGGTTTGGTTAGTGATGTGTTTAGGTGTGTTTGATTTAAAGAAAAAGATTAACCCAACAATGTATGGGAGGGGTTGGTTAACTCAATAGAAAGTCCTAGGTGTTCAGGGAAGGGAAATAGGAATACCTGGGCATATGTACTCTGATGTGCATGGTGTGACTGACTTTCTGTTGTGGTAGTTCCTGAAATGTGCTGCGGTGAAGTGATTTTGAAGTGAGACTTAAACATTAACTAGTAAAGGAAGTGTGGCAAAAATCAATTTTCCCACACTCAGCTCCCAATAACGTTACCGTAGCTGGTGTCCACATGGGAGTGGGGAGGTGTGCTCTTGTCTCTTTGCCGTGGTGCTGAGCTAAAACACATGGTCCGGGGACAGAATTCAGAAATACAATGTTCTGGGAAGACCATAACTGCCCCAAATGAGGTGAGGCACCGCACCTTACAAGCATCTTTTGAGGCAATTCCTTTTTTCACTACTGTCCATGCAAGGAGAGAAGACAACCCCAGGGAGTGGCATAGTGATGAGTGCCTACCACAGGGCAGGCTTGGATGAGCAAGGGGCTCTGGTTATCTGCTAGTTTTAGGAAGCTGTACGACATCATCAAATGCATGTTTAAACAGGAATCGGCAAATTTGCTTCAGTATTTTTGTTCAACCTTTAAGCTGTTTTTTGCTGTAACTCTGCTTGCTTTTGATTTTGTTTTATTCTCTCTTTTATGAAGAATTTGCGTGCTTGGAATGGATGGGTTTTTTCCACCTTTTTTAAGTACCTTCTCTTATATGATATATTAAATCTTCCTTGGCAAGCTTGTCTTCGGCTGTACTGTATTGGTGGTTTTGTAGGTGAGCAGAGAGCAGAATGCAGAAAAAGAAATTCTACAAGACCATTTATAAATACACTCCTGAGAGAGATGTGAAGGGAGCCGTAGACTTTCATTTTTCAAAATTAATCTATCTATTCATGCCAACTGTTTGTTAGTTCACAATGTGCTTGGGACCAGAAGGTCCAGGATTCTGTAGTGCCCCACAGGCTCTCAGCACCCCCTGGCTTGGGGTCTCTAGCAGTATGGTGAGGAGAAGGAAGGAGAAGGGTCCAACTGCTGTGCTGTATGCTTCACCCAGGAGAACATGTGCTCGGAACACATTGAAGGAGATGCCCAAGGGTCACAAATGCTCTTGGATGTCAAATAAATGTAGACGCAACAAACTGAAAACAAGATGAAAGGCTGGCAGAAAGACTTAAACTCCAAAGTGAGAGCCCCAGGATGTTTCCTTACAGACTGTTTGAAATCTTAGATAATTTAAATGAAGTTTGTGGAGAAAGACAAGGTGAAAGGGCCTTGGCTAGATCATAACATATGTTCCATATTGCAAGGCTGCCTGCAAGAAGAGACGGATGCAGTATATGCTGCTCAGTAAGTTACCATTCTGCATAAGAAGTAATGAGATTTACTTAGCTTTAGAAAAACAGACATAATAGGTAAGAAAGCACATGGTGTGAAGCTTCTGGATTGAGTATTTTAATAGGCAAGGGCTAAAATACTCCCTAGAAAAGTTGGAATAAATGGATTCTTCAAGAAAAAATGGGGTTTTGCAGTCTTTTTGTAGGTTGTTCTGGAGAAGAGCCCCTGTGCTCTCCTCCACAGCTGGGGAAAAAGGCTTATTGACCAGTTCGATAAGGAAAAGTATTTGTTTTCTAGCACTTATCCCTAACGAGTCCCTAAAGGCTTAGCTTCTCACAGTGGAAAGTGTGCTGCATGCTCTTAGTGATCTCCTCATTTGCTGTTTTCTACCACAAAGATGGTGAAAACTGCGTAGGACTCGAAAGAGATGTTGGCCAGCAGCTATTGAAAGTATGGCATTTCTCTCTTGGGGGAGGTAGAGGGTAGGACATGTGCCGCCACTGAGGACATAAGAGTCATTTTGGTGACCACCCTGTTTATGTCAATGGTACCAGGCAGTGCAGAAAAGGCAGCCCTCTGCTCTTGGTAAGGGAACAGGACTGAAAGACGAAAAGAGGGGTGTGCTTATTTTTGCTTGTTATGAAGCAAATATATGTTGCTTACACTGCTCCCAGATATTTTTATCGTCAAAGGCACCAGATTCTGCATTAATTTAAAAAACAATCTCTATTTGAATGCACTGGGACACCTTTCTGAAACCAAATGACTTTATGGATAATAAGTAAAAAAGCCCCATACGACACAACCAATGGAGTAGAGCACTAGTTGTATCTGTGCCTGTGACAAAATGCAGACGGGTCTGGCCTCCAACCCCACTATCCCTAGGGATGAGTAGTCATGAGGGCAGACTGAGACCTCCTTGTGTGCCCTCCTCCCACGGGCTGAAACTGTGGCGGGTTCCAGCCCGACAGTCTGGCTGCCTCTTCCAATAAAATGACCCTTCAGCCTTTCTTTATTTCAGATCTTAGTTTTCCCACAGCTTGCTTAGGCTTTTTCAAATCCCTTCATCTATGTTCAATTCTCCTGTGTATTTCCAAAAATACACTCCAAAAAAGAGGTCCACCAATTACCGAAATCTTTATACGGCTTCTCCTTAAGAAAGAGAAAGGGACACCTGGAACAAAGCCATAGATGCAGATCACTTACTTAGGCAGCAAATGCATCTGAGCTTTCATAAGGTGAAATAATAATGATAACCAAAATGCCCTGCTGCAGGGTAATATCAATGCCTTGAAAAAGGTAGGAAATTGGAATCAATTTAACTGAAACATTGGCAAGTGTTAACTGCATTTTATATGGAGCCTTTATTCTTTGATGAACACACAATTTTGCTGCAGAAGCAATTTGCTTTTAGGCACAACTTCATACACAGAGTGGAAGTAATTGCAATTAAGTTTGTTCTCCAACTTACTGAAGCTGTTCCCAAAATCAGGCAAATGAAATTGTGTGCTTGACATGACTGCATCTTTACGTGTACTTTTTTTAGACAGGTTCCTATTAATGGTTAAAAGAAAGAGAGATGAGTGCTTGGGTTTGTATGTATTTTAAAATGACAGCTGATATTTCAGTTCCAATAAAAATGAGCAAGCATATTCCATGCTACCACTTTATCATTAATTTGAAAGTCAGACAACAAGTCTGTCACGTAAGATAAATATTACAGATGACAAAAAATTCAAGGTAACCATTATTGAAATAAATGTTTTGTTGATTTGTTTTCCCAGATGCTTAGCCTAAACTCTGGGTTCTAATGTTTGCATAAAAAGGGGGTATTAGTGCTCTTTCTTCTGATAAAGTAGACATTAGAGAGGTAAGGGGTGCGAGATGCCAGTTTTCATTCTAGTTCTGTTAAACCTCTTTGCTGTCAGGGAAAGTTAAACTGTTTCGCTTCCCTTCTGTAGAAGATTGTCAGTTGATAGGTGAAACTTCAGGAATAATTAGTGAAAGTAGTTGTGTAAATTCCATTGGGGGAATCAATCTTTCACAAATATATTTAAATGAATTCAGTGTCCTTTTCTTTGAACAGTGGCAGGGTGCAAAAAAATTATTTTGGATTCCTTTAACAGCATCTAGAAACCTACATTGCTTCTTTAAAAATAAATTACAGCACACCCCACTCAAGAAATCACAAAGGGAGAGAGTGATATTTAAAATTAATTCAAAAATTTCTCCAACATGTCTCCAGCTGTCAAAAATGCACTGAAGATATGCCAAACATATTTCAAAACACTTTTTGTAAAATGAAGATATCTCAAGTAATTTTTCCTCCCAAAGTAAATCTTTAATGGACCTGTATGTCTCCCTAAAATTGTGCGATGCCTTTTTTTTTTTTTATAGCTTAGTTCCCTCCTTTCCTTTCTCTTTCACCCCAAAAAGCAATGACCCACAGAAACCAGATATTTAATGAAATCTGCAGAGGTGGTTGGGTTTGACTTTTTTTCCTTTTACTTGTTGTTTTTTGGGTTTGATTATATTTTTGGTTTTGAGACAGAGTAGAAAACTAGTTCTGTGGTAACAGTACTCATGTTGGGCTTTGGAGATCTGGACACAAATCATGGCTCTGCCATAGATTTTCCATGTAGCCCTGGACAAATAATTTCTCTGCTTTGTGTCTACTCTTGCAAAATAATGCCTCAAGCTGAGTATGGAAGATAGAGACTAAAAATGCTTAGTATTTGTGTAGCTATTGGAATGCTGAGGATCAGTCAAGTGCCTGGAGAGATGTTAGGGTGTGACGCCATGTACAGAGATATTAATATTCCCATGGGAATAAAGAGTTCACATTCTGTGCTGTTAAATAAAGGGTGGTAACACTAGTTGGGGGTCACCTGTATGGCCCATTTTGTGTAAACGACCATTTTGACAGGTTCCTCTTTGTTTTGGAAAGGCCCAAAGCTCCTACTGTATCAAACATTTGCATACTAGATGCATACTAGATTGCAACAAGATGCATACATCTTCAAAATACTTTATGAACACTTAAGAATCAATCATCTTAATATATTTATAAAGACAGGTAGCAATAATTAATACTTGTCAATAGATGGGGGATTTTTAGCTTGTGATTTTGAGTCCATAGTGGTGCAGAGCTTAGAAATCTCAGATCATGCCCTTCCCTCTGTGGTGGAACAAAACATTAGCAGAGCTGCCTGCCTATGCAGCGCTTGAACTTTTCAGGGTTTTGAGTGTCCAATGCATACACAGTGCTAAAACTTCAAATGTATTTAAGACCATGATGATAATCACACTCACCGACAGTTGGTGAGAGAGTTTGGGAGATATATTTCCCCTGGTTTACTGATGTATGCAAAGCAATTACTGTTTGTTGATGAAACTTCGGAAAAAATTGTGTCAATATTCTTTGCAAGACTGTAACTTAAAATGCCATTATCAGCAAGGTGTTTCTATGGGAAGCCTCAAACAACTGAAAGCCATAACTCTTCCTTATTAAGAACCTATTCCAATCCCTATTAAAATCAATGGAAAGACCTTTCTGACTCCAGTGGGTACAGAATCACTCAATAAAATGTAGAAAATACCCACAGGTTATTATTGTTCAGTCCATAAAAACAGTCAGCCAAAAACCTAGTATTTTTCAAAATGTAATGTGTGTACATGTGCTTCAGTTCTTTTAAAAGCACTGGGGGATCCTCGTTCTTCAATAGACTGTTCACTGGAGTCAAACATTGGCAAACAACCCTCTGGGCTCAGGGGCTTTTACTAACAGTCTTCTGTTCACACCTGCTAAGCCATTTAAATTTCATATGAAGAGCAGTCTAAGATCTTTCTGCCGAGCTGTAAGGAAATGTCAAAGAACCCAAAACATAGTTCCTGAAAACGTAAAGGAAAGTTCACAATATAATCACAGGGCATTAAAATGTTCCAAGATTTTAAAGCCAGGAGCCATCACAATTCACTGAGGTGACTGCCCGCTTTGTGAAGGTGTTAGGATTTTCAGTCCAACCATTTTTGTACCGAGTCCAAAAACTTGGAGCAGAGCAAGGTAATATCGTTAGAAGGGCAGACTTTATCTTCATCTATGAGCTTCATCTGATGGTGAAATAGTATAAATTTCTGTGGGTAATCATCCTTGCTTTTTAACACGGCTCCTTATTTTAAATTTCAGCAGGATCTTGCTATGCCTTTGTCTGCAGGATTAAAAAGTCCTCTACCAAAACTGACTCATCCTAGGGGGAGTATGAGCAGAGGCTGCCTGAGGAAGTAGGAATGTTTAAAAAAAACCCACATCTTTTTGGGTCACTGAAAAATGCCGTGCAATGAGTGCTTTGTATCTTAAGGTGAAATTTGGAGCAATTTTTGCAGGTGTTGAAGGATAAGTTACCTAAATGTTAGGCTAACAAAGCTAGGTTACTTCGGAAGAAGTGATTTCAGTGTTTAAGAGGTGACCGTTTTGGCTTTACTGGGCAATTGGTCCCATCCACCTATACATACAGAAGCGGTAGGAAAAGCTTGTACGCAAAGATCCATCCATTGTGTTGTAACTCTTGTTACAACAACTCATGTTGTTGCTTCAATTAGGTCTTCAGCCAGTTCAGTACCTCTCTGTCTGGGAGAAATCCAGGGTTACCATTGTAGGGGTTGGATTTTTTGCTTATGATGGAGACAGCTTGTTCAAGCTGCTGAAACCATCAGTTTACATCACGGGGGCCATTAAGAAGGCATAGTTGTCACTTGAGGTTCGGGTGCTTCTTGGGTGGGTTGTACAAAACCTGAGTGTTCCTGCCAGAACCCGTGTTGACTGTGAGAGGAAGATCCCAGCTCCTGAACTCTCTGTGGCTTCTTTTGATGTTAGATTCATCTTTGGAGCAGTTTCCATATAACACTGTTCACCTGATTCGATCGAGTCAGTAGACTCCTATAAATGAAGGGTGGCGCTACAGCTCATCATCTATAGGAATAGACGACCTATCGCCCTTTCTTTACCAGAACTGTTCTTGATGGTGTCCTATATTCCTATATTTATTAAAGGCCTAAATGTCCCAGGTGTTCACTTGCTCCCTTGGGAGATTATTTCACAGCCCAATGCACCTGTGTCAGGGAGGATTCCCTACAGTTTAGTCTGACTTCATTATTTAATGACAGGTGGAGTTTCCCCCCTTATCATGGAAAAAATACGTAAGTGCATTGAACTTCCTGCAGTACCTTGAGTTTGATTCAAAAGAGAGCATAACCATTCAATACAAACCTCACTCACGCCTGCCTCCCCAGGCTTAGCTGTTCCCCATTTTCCTAAAGCGTCCTTCTCTTCAGAATTATAGTTCTGCCAGCTCAAGTATCAAATACATTTCCCTTGTGTTTGTAAGCTTAATAAATGGGGCATATCTTCCTGTAGACAGAATGTTTGGTTTCATATTTACAGGATCGTTTTAAAGATTCCCTTCAACCAGCTCAACTAATGGCTGCATTTATCTGGAGAATGGTCTGAGCTTAAAAAAAAAATAATCACAAACCTTCACAGGCTCAGAACTGATTTTATTTGGAAACTTGAAACACTTCATTGGCTTCCTGGAAACCAGTAAGTAAAACAAATGAGTGTTCATCAGCATGCTAGAAAAATATTCTTGGAAATAGTTTTCAGAATTCTGTGTTTGTCCATTCTTCTGAATTATCTAACCACTACTTTTCAGGCAGGTTGCCCTACAGCTGGTTCCTGGCCACCCCCTGGGGGAATGAGCAGGGGGGTTTCCATGCAGGGAGACATGGGTCCCTGTTTGTGCTCCCCTTCTAGAGCAGCTGGAGCTGCCGACGCTGTGGCTGCATGAGGACTTGTGGCTGCTTTGAATCTTGCAGGTTTCCCTGCCTGGCTTGACCTTCACCCTGTCGTTGGCAGTAGGAGATGGAGTGGCCGAACCGAATACTACCTGCAGGCTCCCACAGGACATAGGTAACATGGAGGTCCCAATAAGCTCTTTGTGAAGAACTCAATGACTTAGAAATGGAGGTGTGGTAAGGAGAGCTTTGTGACTTCTGTTCTTTCAGTAGAACAGAAGTCACAACAGGCTCTGAACAGGCTCAGATTTTGCCTCGTCTCAGTACAGTATATATGCATTTTTCAGCACCTTGTCTTAATCTTCAATATTGAAACTTGGATGAAGGAAAAGGAATTTTTCCAGGTCAAGATCCTCCCAAGGCTCTAATATCCAAGAGGATATCCCCCCACAACAATCCCTTATTACCAGCAGTCCGTGATGATGATGCGATAATCTACCACTGTGATTAAGGATAGTTTGGAGGTGTCAAATTATTTTTCTCTGCACTTGGCATTGCACAGCAAACTGGAAAAAGCTCCTGCAGAACATTTGGGAGAACAGATCAGTGGTTCTCATTTACCAGCCTACGTGCTAGCAGAGATGAGGACGCCTGATAACATGCGAGCAGTGGATAGCATTCCTGATTTGGATTGCAATTTCAGAAGAGTATATATATAGTACATATAGTTCTTTCATTGCATCTTAGACAATCGGTTTTCTTAGGTTGGGTGATGAAAAGCTGGTCTCTGCAGACACAGAGGAGCACAGAAAAACAGTGGTGGGTGGGGGAACACCAGAGGTACTCTGCCCAGGGCATTTCCAGACACATTACAGGAGAGCCATCAGCCCATTGACGGATCATGTCCCCACTGAGGAAGCAGAGAGGCACAACACCAGCAGGGGACCCCAGCAACCCATCAGAAAAATGAGGCCCTGCCCAGAGCCCCCCTCAGGGCATCACAGAAGGGTTATCAGTCACCCCTTGAGCCGGGGGTGACACCCCCGACATGAGGTGTGGGGCAAGGCTCTCCAGAGCACCTTACAGACTGAGGGGGTCTACACTTAGAGATATGGGACTCACCATGGGATGCAGAGCGATACAAGAGTACAAGACAAGGTGTTTAGGGGATGGAACCAAAGGCAGGGAAAGAGAGGGACCGAGGTGGTTTGGGGAGGAACAAGGGTGGGAAATAGAGGACTAAGGGGATATAAGGGGCTAGTCCCACATAAGCAGGCTGTTGGTCAGGACACTTGTCTGGCCATGCCCTGCGCCACATCAGCACAGCCCGTCCTGGCTTCTCATTTGGCTCCATTTCTAATTATTTCCCTCTGTGTGTGTATATGGGAGTCTAAGTGCCAGCAGCTGGAGCAGGACCGTGGGTCACAGGGACACGTGTCTGTGTGCCAGCAGGACAAGTGGTTTTGGAGCCAGAGGTAGGGGTGGGTGTGTGAGTGTTTGTGTGCTTATGTGCGTTAGGGGTGTCTATACCAGACACCGGTATGGGGTTCTGCATCTCGAGGGCTGCTTGCATGCCCAGGTGCCAGCAAGATCAGAGGCCAGTTACTAGGTGGACTGTGCCTAAGCCCAGCTACCAGAGGGATCCACGCTGCATATATACAAATATAAATTTTGCACCAACAGACCTTCATCTGGATCAGCCGGAGAGAGGAACGGGATGAGGCTGTTGGTGCCTGTGTGAGTGCTGTGGTTTCTGTGTGGCTGGCAGTATATTTATGTGTATAGGTGCTGTGTATGTGTGTGCGCGTGTGTGTGTGCCTATTGGGAGCACAAGCTGCTCTTGGGAGCACGGAGCTCCAAGCACCTCCTCCAAACTGTTGGGCTGCTGGATTCAGCAACATAAAACAGGGTTTGTTTTGATTTTTCTTGTACAGAATCCATGCCTATTTGTACATTTGCTCAGTTCGATTCAAGTGATTTTGAAACCAGTTATTAATTTTTACGTGCATTTGCAGTCCATGTTAAATGCTTTTTGTAGTGTTGTTTCTGGCAATCATAATGAAGCAAAGAGCCAAATACAAGTGAATTCAGAACAGCAGAAATGGCCTTAGGGGCTCTTTATCCATAGACCAAAACAACGTGAACAGGTAAAGCCCAGCTGCTGGCACTGACACAATACCTGACAACCTTGGGAGCCAGTACATCAAGGAAACTGGCTTTAATTTGCTGGAGTTGAACACGTAATTTTTAAGCATATAAAGGTGGCCCACTGAAATAGCTGAAACCACTCACACATTTCAGTACTCTGTACCCTGTGAGAACCAGCTTTTTACAATATGGGTCTTTTGATTACCACTGAATTTGTGTGATTTCCTCAGCTTTCTCCCAGATCAATTATATTTGCTTAATCTCAAGTGCGTGTTGTTGGGAGGAGAGAATGAGAGATCTTTTGTGTTAAAATAGTTGATGAGCGGTTGGCTGTGTACGTTCTCTGGTTTGGCTTTTACTAAAACCTGTCACTCCTAGACCCAAAGTCCTGTTATTCATCTTTCCTGCAGCACCTGCAGTGTTAGCAACTGGCAATAGTGAGCTCTGCACCTGGAGGCTCCCCGCTTACACAACCTATTTCACATTCTCTGGAGCAACATTTGTTAAGGCCAAGTTAACAAACTCTTCAAACCCCACAGTTAGCCTGACACCTCAAAGGCCTGGGCACCCACTATAAGCATTTTTGGTTTTAATACGTGAGGAAGCTTATACTGCGTCCTGCAAATTATTACATAGAGGTGAAATGCAGCTACCGAGCTTTTTGAAAATAAACAGTTGACTATCTCGCTCACCATTTTGTCACAATGTCGTGCTTCCTACTTTCCCCGACACCTCAGGGAAACAGGAGAGCGGTGTAAGGGAACATGAAATCACAGTCACTTCAGTTTTTCCGGTGGTCTCAGTCTGCCACTTATTTGCTACATGGTCTCACTCTTCAGAGGAGTGCTGCTGCAATAATAACACTTGATCAGGCGCACAACAGCAGAGTTGGGACCAGCGCCGCAGGTTTGCCCTGAATGCAGTCTGATTTTCACATGGTACTGGGCTGTAGCCTCTTAAAATTCATTCCCAGTTGCAACATCTGAAATTCAAAGCCCCACAAGTCACTGGTGACATTAAAAACTCTTGGCCGTTTTGCATAACAACATTGTGTTTTAATGTTCATTTACATGATGAAGTCATTAGTATTCGATTTGTATGTCTTAAATCCAGATATAATATTTAAGGCAGCAAAAAGCATCAGAACAAAATGGTTTCGTTTCTTTTCTTCAAAGGCCGTTTGTGGTTTTGAAGAGAACAAACACCAAACTATTTTGCTGTGCTCCAAGAAAAAAAAAAAAAAAACAAAACAAGCAAATCCCACCCAGACATGACGATTTTTTTTTCCCCCCACTTTAGGCAGGGCTGATATTCGATATCTTCTTTCCACAGGGTCAATAACCACCACAGATGAGGAATTCTGTGGCAGATCCCCCTGCCCTCTCCGAAGCCCAATACCCACGGCACCCTCACAGCCTGGTGCGGACCCTCAGTGGGTAAGGGTGCCCCAGCTCAGCATCCCCCTGCCTCACCTCCTTCCAGCTGCAGCCGTGGGAGGAAGTGGCCACGGAGAAGAGGAAGCAGAAGTACCTCCCCATGCCGCTCCTCCCCTCCACCGCGGAGCCCCACAGCTCTCCTGGGCACAGCATGCACCAGGCTGCAGGTGTTGCTGCTTCGAAAGCTCTTCACTGGTCTTTACGTGCCAAACCCACATGCTGCCTTGCTGCGGACCATGGCATGTACCCTGGAGAGGTTCATTCATTCTCTGGACGCCAGAACCCTTCCGAGGGTCCTCCAAATCCAGTCAGGCATCTATTTCCAAGGTGAGCATCGGGTGCTTTCTGGCAGGGCTTTGCAAGTCTGTCTTTGGCATCAGGTCCCCCTTGGGACTGGGATGTTGGGGCAGAGGGAGGATGCTGACAGAGTTGTCTCCCAGCAGTTTCGCACCAGCTGCAATCTTCCCTTTGAAGAACAAGCATAATGATCAATGGCTTTGGAGATGTCTTTGGTATGGTGTGCATCTGGTCTTCTCACAGGCAGTGAGGAAGGAGCTGTAGTTAGTCCTCATCATATCCTAGAAAGAGTACTGGAATGAGTCATGAATCTGCTTTACACTCACACAGAGCCAACAATCCAGCAATTGCAAATCACCTCACAGAGGTTAATTGATTATACCTAGCGCTGCTCTTCTGGGTTTGCCATGGCGCTCTGTCTCAGAAACAAAGAACCAGGGAATCTGGAAAGTGGCCATGAGGATGTCCTGGTTTTCCTGAGGTTCTGTCCTACCTTTGTGGGTACATCAGGTGGTGGAAGGGATTGGTAGGAGCCAGACAGGAGCATCACAGGGGCAATATTTTGCTGGGGTTTCCTGCTGCAGATCTTTTTATGATGTTTTTAATACTGTGGTCTGCTTGTGTACAAAACACAGTGGAAGGATGGCAAAGAGACTTGCACTGGAGGAAAGAGTTCTGTGCTTGCTCAGGGCATGGATTTTGTTTAACGTCAGTGAAAACACCACGTTAAGCCTATGTATCAGTCTAGGAAAAGAAAGTTAGCTCCCTGCCACTGCAACAGAAAACTTGGGGTCACGCTACATAAAACAGAGAGGGCTTCACGAAGTGTCAGCCAAATACCTGCTTCCGGATCCACAGTATCTATCTTGACCTTAATGTAAAAATCCCCACGCTTCTCATTAGTAGGAGGAGAGAGTAGGTGGCCACCATTAGCTGTGGCCATGGAAAGCCTGAGCTTCAATCTCAGCGCTGTGGCCAGGGTGGGCAACTCTTCCTCCTCTGAGTACAGCCTCTTGGGGCAGAAAGAAAATGGGAAAGGGCATACTTAAGCTGTGGTGGTGGTGTACTGTCCATGTTCTCCCGATTGCAAGGGTGATACACAAAAAGACATTCTGGGAAACAAACATGTGCAAAATCACCAGGAACTTTTGAAAATATGTTTTTTCTGACCTTTGGTATGTGTCTTGTTCAAGTTTTACATTCTAAACTAACACAAGAACCTGAACTGACTGAAGTTCTTGATAAGGAGGCTACTACCTAAATGATGAAGAGTGGAATTTAAACTAAAAACAGGAAGATCACCTCCTTAAGTTGGAGTAGCCACCATATTTGTCTCTTTCCACACACCTAAGAAGCAGACGTAATATAAATACAAGTTATATGTACATGTATATGTATATATATGTATGCATATGTGTATACTAGTGCTGCGCAGCCTTGTGAGGGAGCGGTATGTGCTGTAGGGACCCGGGAATGGTTGCACTAAAAGTGAGAACCCTTGTGCTGCGCTGATGTTTCTTCAGTCTTCATCAGCACCACCTCTTCCTGTCCTCTGCTCCCGAAGGCTTCCTCTCAACTGCACTCACACTTGTTTCCCCCAGTAGGCTAGATGCAGCACTAACATACATGCAGGTGTTTTCTTGCTTGTACGAGCAGGGCTGATGATACAGATGTGCTACTTGGCTCTTTCCCTCACAGTCGTTCCATCCCCAGAATACTTGTAGGTACATAGAAACACCGATACCCACTAGCAGGCTTGTGTTGTTTCCTCTGTCTTCTTCCTCACTTCAGAGGAAGCTAGAGACACTTGAGACACTTGAGAAACTCTGTGCCTAAGAGGTTTGCAGGATCTAGGGCTACAAAGATCTTCTCAGGCCAGACCCTCCCTTCCTCTCCCTCCCTTCCTGAACTCTCTTTCCGTGTCAGATCCCTCCTGGACATTTTGCTTGCCTCCATACCTGGCTGCAGGGGTGAACATACTGTTCTGTGATTGCATTATGATTTATGTTGCATTTTCTGAAGTGAGAGTAGTGCTTCAGGGAGAATCCGAAGTAATTCCTGTTATATTGCTAAACAGGAGAGTGGACCACTTTGTGCGCTTTGAATTTCCATTAGGACAACCATTCTTTAGTCCTTCCTCAAGAAGATCCCCCCACCCTACCAGCAACCCTTTTGATTTCTCTTGCCACATGCAGTACATCAGCAATCACATTGTGGGTAATAGCAGGTCTATTGACAGAGAACACGGGTTTATTGCTATGGTTGCAGGGACAAAATCAGAGCGTTTGTGCACTGATTGTAGTAGCTCCCAACTGGCTACAAAGTCAGCCTGGTGAGCTGAGTCCTACTTGGATTAGCTGTTTTATGGAGTTGGAATTCATAGGAATCTTTAACCATTCTCAGGACAGCACGCAGATAGTAAGGAAGAAGGCTTATTTTTAAAGCATTACATGGGATTGTTTGAAACTGGTCAGTCATAAGGGATGATTAATATTCTGAATTTAAAATAGCAAGAATTTGTACATATGTACATGCTATGTATGCTTTCCTCTCCACAACCCCAGAAAAAAAAAAGTGCTAGGTTTCTTAGTATCAGCTTAACTAGGTATACAGAATGTCTACTGGAGTAAATAACAATCTACTAAATCCATTAGAGCTGTCACATCAGAGTTGCAGCAGACACCCAAAGAAGGCTATAGCAGTCAGTGCGGTAAGAAGACAATGGAGTGTAATTAATTCATTTGTTGGTTCTCTGTGGTGGATTGTGTGCTGTGGGGATGAAACTCTTCATCTACTCTATTTGGAAGCAACACTTTGCACACACTGCACTTGAAAATTAGCCTTACTGTTCTTAACAGAATTTCAGTATCTCTGGAAGCATAAGGAAAGCATAACGCTGTAGGTCTTTGTAAGGATGCATATACAGCTTTCCATGTGTTGAGGTATTTTTATTAGAACTGCAAAGTCAAGCTCCAGTTGAAGCGTGGGAATTTGCTTGCCCTTGGGCAAGGTAAAAGCTCTACAAGATCCAATTCTGCCTTCATACCCGTGTAACATCAAATGCAATCTAGGTCTCCTGTTCTCAGACCCAAGCCTGCCTGCTGCAGTGCCTGGTGAAGAGTAAGCTGAAAACATACGCTGTGTGCAACTATTCCATCATTGTTCTTTCTTCTGGCCTATAAAAAAAATATGTTCCTGCTGCTATTAGTGGAATCGTGGTTTATTTAACTGTAACTCCTCAAACTGCAAACGGACAGGCCTATATAGATCCTGTTTGTATTCATAATACTTTCAGCTAGGGAAGCTGCAGGCAGTTGAACTTTTGCTGTTGGTAGTGAATGCTGTGACCTAGACACCTTTCTGTGAAAGCTCGGTTCTTGTTCACCTCTCTGTTCCTGGCTTGAAGCAGAGGGAAGGGTTTCCCTGAGGTGATATCAGTGTTTTTCATGCTACACCTGGACTTTGGAGTTGGTTGAAGCCTTACTCAGTTTGCCTCAGGCAGGTTAGCCAAGGTTTGAGGAGCTTGTTCATACTGCTGTGTTCCCAGTCCCCTCTCCTCCAGCAGTGTGGGGCTGCGCAGTCAGAGCCCCAACCTGCAGTCACCAACTACGACTGTCCGGCACTACGCAGAGTCAGGAGCATGGGGTTTTAGTAAGAGCTCCGAGTTCTTCTAAAGTGCTTTTCGCTCACCACACTCAAAGGACCATGCAGAAGTAGAGAAATTATTGCTATCCCTCATTTGAAAACAGAGACATAGGTGAGAGGGTGGTTTTGCAAACCCCAGGGATGCCTCTCGGGGCAGTTATTTTGGACACTGCAGTCATAATATCACTGCTACACAAAGTAGACCGTTGAATCTCTGAAGGGAATAAGAAGGCTGATTATACAATAAGAGCAAGTTTGCCAGATACAAATATCTTGGTAATCAGCACTGATTAGAAAGGAACTACAGTGCAGACTGAAATACATGGCAATTTAATAGCTCATTAAAATATGTTATTAAAAAATTAAACTACAGAAACCCCTTTGGAAACTGATTTGATTGATTGAATATCTTTCTTTGAACATTTCAGTAAATATTGATGCTTAGTGAGCTAAGTACTGCATGGCCGCTGATTTTTACAGATAGCATGCAAGTACGGGCTTTCATCTTTATGTTGCAAAAATTATGTCTGTTTTAATACCAATGTAATTATTTTATGGGTAATTGAATTTAATACTCTGCAGGCTTAATTTAACCAGTGGCAGGACAGTAAAAAGTGTCAAACTTTAATTGTGAAAAATGTAGAACTGCTCAAGGCACCTATTCTGTTGGGCTTTTTTGCCCGTTTTTTGCCAGTTTTGCCATGTTCCCTACGCACAGCTTTCCCATTTTTGCTCTGCTTAAATAGAAATCCCACACTGCCTTTTTTGTATTCCCCTAAAGTTAAATGCGTTCCCATCAGCAATGGGATTAGGACCCCGAGGGTTGGGACTTGCCACAGCTCAGGGAGAGCTGGTAGCTGCTCTCTGCAGTTCTGCTCTTCAAAAGCAACACTTGTGTAAATCGCAGTGCCAGGACCCCTCCACTTTATGACGGACCCGTGAAACTCATCGGCAACGTTTATGCTGTGTGCTCTTTCTCTGGGGAGAAGGGACCTGTGAGCCAGCGGCCTCCGCCTCTGAGGGCTGGGAGTGCAGTGAAGCAGCAGGCTGTAAATGTGGTGCTCTATTCTCTGCTCCCTCTCCCGGGGCTCTGGAAATTGCCACATCATTCTGAACAGGCAGAAAATGGTGGGAAGAGACAATAGTGGGGTCACATATACATCCCTGGTTAATGCTCTTCCAGATCTAAGGGGGTTAAAGATGCTCAGTATTACCAGGGGGGATGCCCTCTCTGGTGCTCTCTGACAGCTGCGTGAGGGGCGATGCCAAAAAAACCCCCTTTGTGATATGTTCCTTTCTTGGTGACTGTGAATAGCTCCATTGCAAACCTCTCTTTGGTGAACCATAAAGAACGTGAACGCGCTTAGGCTCACGGTTCCTCTTGGCTCTCCTTCGCTGGCTGCGTATCCACGCCTGCTCGCTGTCTCTGCAGTTTCAATTTCATCTTTTCTGCTTCTGTTACTGGGAAACAGCATCTTTCTAGCATGTGCTTCCGTGAGCCTTTCAAGGGAGCAACGGGTTCATCGGGCCAGCAGCAGAGTGCTGGAACCACTTACAAGAAGTCCTGTTAACCCCGTAACTGCAGCTAGGCAAACTGAATAGAAGAGGAATCCTTGCATATCAAGTCTCAGCTGCCCCAGTCCTAATTTAGACAGGAAATTGCTGTCAACACTAGTAGTTAGAAAACGCTCGTGTAGGATGGAGTGATTTTTTTACTGTTTTTAAGGCAACCTAGAGGGAACAAATCCTGCTCCTTTATCAATGTGAAAAGCCAAAGAGTCAAGAACGAACATAGGATATGTGGTCTGTAATACATATGAATAAAACAAGCAAGCTGCCTCGTCAGGATTAATAAAGGCACTTTTTCTTATAAAAAGCAAGAAGACGGTTTAAACAGAAGCTAAAACACGGACAGCTTTGAACAGCTTTGATGAATATAATTAGGGTTGTATTTCTTTGAGGCGGAAGATCAATAAGAAAGACCTGTGCCTTTAGTGGGTGGAGTCTCATTTGGGTGCATGCCGAAGGGAGAATTGCATGTGAAATGGTAGAAATTTATGGTAACTGTTTGCACTTCCTAATTTCTACCATTTTTTCACAGAGAGAGAAGCCAAATCTGTCTGTAAAAACGGAAGGTTTTTTTTCACCTTGAACATAGTTGTTTTGCTGACTCTTGATTGAGCAGCTAGGAGCAAGAGTCCTAGGTAGAGCCAGAGTAACAGGTAGTTTGAGTTCTCTTTTGTGGTCAGTAGTCAGATCATGTTAGTAAATTTTCTCTATTAATATGTACCACTGAAACTCTCCTGCACTTGTTCAGACTCCCTCAAAAGCATGTTTTATTCTGAACAAGAAGGGAAATGCCCTTCAGTGAATGCAATATAAGAACAAAACCTAACTTCTATGGGTCAGATATTGCTCATTTTATGCACGCTGCTGCCCTCAATGGGATGACTCATCCAGACACAGTGAGAAAAATCTGACCCTGGGTAGCTGGCGCTGAGGGCGAAGCTGTTTCGAGGATCTCCTTGCGGGGATTGTCTTACCGTGACATTCAGCTCTGGGCCTCTCTGTGGCTGGCATAGGAGGTGGGCAGAATACCCAAATTGCCTGCCTGGTCTTGATGCAGGGGTCAACCCCATGCCTTGGCTTGCTGAAGCTGGCCTCGATGTGCCGGTTTCCTGCAGTGGAGAGGGGGAGAGGGCTCCCCATCTGATGTGGCACTTGGGCCTCCAGGGATGCGAGGAGGAGTTCTGCAGCAGGAGGAGCCCAGTTTCCCTACACAGGAACCTGCCATCCTATGGAAAGACCAAGACAATTTTAACAAACCTGGGCTCTGAGAAGATAAGGGGACAACTACAACAAATGACAGAGGAGGGAAGATCCTGGGATAAACTCCCCATGATACACAAGAACGTGACTGTGCATCGTTTCTGAGTTACAGGGCTTTTGCGGGGTATTTTTTTCTTCCAGTCCCTGGTGATCTATGCATGAGGGAACACAGCATTAATCCAGGTTCACTGTTTCTGCTTAGCTCCACTGGACACACAGTAATGGCACAATGGGCAGTATGCTGTGATTTCAGTAAGGGAAGATGCTTAAACATGTTTCCAGTTCTGGGCTTCACCTGGGAGGTGCTCAACACTGTCGTGGGATCCTGCAACTTAATTTAAGCAACCTTCTTAAACCCAGTCCAGCAAAGCACAGATTTGCTGTTAAACACACACTTCAATAAACATACCTTAAGCCAAAGTAATTAACGCTGCAAGGAAAAGGAATAAAACAAAATAAATCACAAACAACTAAAACAGTGACTAATGCTGTTCAAAAGCAGCTTTTGGCATTCGCTTCACTGCCGCAGTAATTCCGACTTGTGTGGGTAAACCCAAACAAAAGGTCAAAGATGTTGCATTTGGAGCTGTGGTTTCACTTGCTCTTTCCATTATAGCGGGTGCTGCACACACAAAGATCTGCTGCCACATGCAGAGTGCAAGCCCTCCGGATAGATGAGAATAAGAATAAAGTATTAAAAAAAAAAAAAAAAAAGGCCATAAACCTATCAGGAAAGGAATAAATCAGAAACTGCAGAAGTAATTTTTTAAAAATTTCCATTATGATTGAAATGGCTTAAAGCACTTGACATTTAAAGTTTGACTTTATATGGCAAAAGATAAATCTTACAGCTTTTGTTATTTGATGGTTTTGTGCTGGCAAAAATCAGACCCTCTTGCAGCCTAATTAGGTAGGATCAAGATAAGATGCTCTCTTTGCACAGAGCCTTTTGACGGAAAGTTTACCTCTGTGGCAATTCAGCAGCTGAACTCCTGGGAGGATTTGTGTCCCAGACTGACCAAACCTGCAGATTTTTGTTGTTTAGGACATGTTAAAGAGAGAAGAGCTTTTACAAAGCCCAGTATGTTGCGCTGTCACTTGATAGAGGATCTTCTACACAAATTCACGCCACCTTCGTGACCACTGCTACCCCCTGGGCCTCTGAAGCACCATGTGGGCACGGGGGAGCTGGGCTCACCCCCTTTCTGTGGGTGAACCTTCAAGGGGTAGGAAGGAAGCGGTGGATAAAAAACATACAGGTGCTTTATACTATTTGCAGCCACTCTCACAGCCTGAGGTTGGAGACAGAAGCTGGGGCGTGCTTCTTTCTTTACCTGCCATTGTGCATATGAGTTTCAGCCTCTTTGTGTCTTCCCCACAAGTAGTTTATTTGAGTTTAGTGGGGAAAATCCAGCATGCTGATTAGCATCTTCAGTGCTCAGGCGGTGTTTGACTGAAAAAAATAGAGACACCTCACTTCTCACCATCAGAAATGTGTTGTTTTTTTCCCTACTGCCTAATCAGAGTATAATATGATTAAAATTATTAAGCAAAACTCTCCTCCCCGCAACTTTAAAATAGACCTCTCTTCTTGCCAAAGAGCATAAACTCTGAACAATTGGATAACCCCCAAATAATGCCCATAAAGAACGATATCTTTTTTATTGACACTAATTATAGATACATTATGCCCTTCGTATTACTTTGGGAGCCTGCAGCAGCCTTAATAAAACTGTGATTTCAGCTGAGCTGTGTTGTAGGGGAAAGCAGGCTATTGTCATTCTGGCTGCACCGGGGGGGTTGTGCCTTTATGTGAAAGCAGAACCATTTCACCAGCCCCTGAAACAGAGTCACCTCTGATCCGGGAAGACAGCATCCATATGGGCAACCGATGACAACATAATAGTGGAGAAAGGAGCACTGGGAAAAGGACGTTGGGACAAAGTTCTACTCTTTCAGGACATGTCAGGAGATCTTTCATCTCCCTGAAAAGCAGCCAGGTTCCCAGTTCTTTGGGTCTTCTTTCAAAGACCGCTCAGCCTGCCAGCTGCAATGAATTCAGTGGGTGCTACTGAGAGATGAAAGGGAGAATTTTTTCCTTCAAGGATTCAAACTTGTGGGGCTAGGGAGTCAATGCCTAGTGTTTGGCCTGCATAGTGATTTCATTTTGTTAGGAGGAAAGCTTGGTCTTTGTTTAAAAAAAAAAAAAAAAAGAAAATGGAGGATATTTGGAAGTGCTTAGCAGCACCCTGCAGCAGACAGATGGTGAGACTGGGAGTCAGCCAGCCTGGGCTCGAGCTCTAGCCCTGCTGAATGGTCCTCTGTGCCACCTTAGTGAAGCCTTTTGTCTTGTTTGCATTCTCTCCCCAGCCCTCCTTGCTAAAGTGCCCAGGGGTGTTCAGCAAAAGGGCGTTACGTAGGAGTGATGTTTTATTGCTGTTTGGTCGTGGCCCTGATTTTGAGTCAAACTTCCTATCAGCATCAGTGGAGCGTTCCCTCCGAGAGCAGTCACTGAATGGGGCTCTAAGCTGCTGGGAAGAAAAAGGGAAATATTAGAGATGTTTGCTGGTTTACCTCGTGTTATAAAATATTTCTCTCAGTGGTACTGTCATATGCCCTGACAGGAACAATGATGTTCTCCATCTCATGCATTCACTGTATTTGTATTTTATATTGTTGTTTTTAAATCAAAAGACTCTTCTTATACCTATAATGAGAAATAAATCAAATAAAGGTCTCATGTTAGGGATGACGGTGGTGTGGCTGCTTAACATTTTAGGAAAGATGGAGGAAAAAGATACTGAACCAATTGTTATTGTTGCTTTGATGTGATCACAGCGTTGCTAATATGGATTGTCAAACTAGAGATGAGCTTATGAAAGGATATAAATGTGTTTTTCATTGAACAAAGTAACTATCCAGAAAAGGTGGTTTCAAAGACAACAAGCTCTTTAATTGCAGCCTTCAGGGGCATTGTTTGATCACTGTAAATAAGCTGCTTTATTCTGGGTTCTGCTAAATTTTATTTTTTGCATTAAATTGCATACGTCTTCCGCAAATCAAAAAGTTTCAGTCCTTAAGGTTACTTGATTTACATTTTCAATGTCTTACACTTTCTTTGTGGCTTGAGTGGGAAAAACAGTTACTGTTGTGCAACAACAAATAAACGTACTAAAAGGTCCATTTTAATTTTCATTTTACTTTTCAATACATTGTGTGTGTGGGTCCACATCACACAGCTGAAGTAAAAATCTTTCAGGGTCACATTGTCACACAGCAGGTATTTTCACAATGTTTTAAGACTAATTATTGTGCCTTTTAAAGGAAAAAGAATTTTTATTATCCTTTTTGAAAACCATGCAGTTTCCCTCCCTCTCTTTTATCAGCACAAATATTTGCTGCAAATGCCTAAATGACAAATCACACAGGTAACATTTTTCTTGTCTGAATGTAATCTTCATTGTACTATTCCAGGCAAACAGCCAAGCAAGGGCTAAAATCAGGGCTAAGGCAATCTAGTTGCAGACAAATATGTAATTACAATCAATACTGTATGTGCAATTGCACCCCCAAAAATGAATCTGTTCTTTTATGGCTGGCAGAGTTTCATTTTTTAATGATTTTTTTTTTATATCCTGGTATCATTAAAAATGAGGCTTCTGCAGTCATGGTCTCGGTCTGTTAGCCGTCCTCCTCTCAACCTCTCACCCTTGTAATCTTTCAACCTCTTGGTCTATTTCATATGAATCTGATAAAGGAGGAGGTAATTAAAGTCCTACAAGTTGCCCATGAAAATGGCCATTTAGGTAGGTATCTATCTACGTACATATATACACACCTATCTGTCTGTCTATCCCCTCATATAAGTTTTACTACTGATAAGCTGTTGAAGGCTGGTCTCTGACTTCCTTAATTGGATGTAAAATGTGGTGGCACACCTCTGTTACTCAATGGTTATGCAAGCAATTTATCCAGCTTCTCTTCTGGGATGAAAGCTCCTGTCCTATGGCCACAAGTCCCAGGATTCTTGGGCACTCTCCTCCTCTATTCTGCTAAAAGCATTCCTCTGTTCTAGAAGACTTAAAATATCGTTCCTAACTGCTTAATACCTTTTCCCTTCTTGAAGAAGCCAAAAAATACATCTTCTTTCTTCCTCATTTTTTAATTGAAGAAGGGGTTCACTTTCCTTGGTATTATTAGAAAGTATTATCTTTGCCACTGGATTATGTATCCATGTAATATTTATTTCTTTGATGGTAAGACAACCAGCTCTCTTGATTTTCTTTTCTTTTTTTTTTTTTTAATTTTAATTAAAACCATGACTTTTTAAAAAAGTTTTGATTTTCATCTCACTTTTTCTTAAATCTGGTGCTTTTAGATGAATGATCCATTTGTTTTCCACAACAATGTTATGTTTTGTTTTGATGAAAGACCCTGAGAGTTAAGGTGCTGTGACAGCCCTGTGTGTCTATTCTGTGCACACTCTTTTGTGGCTTGCAGTCTGGCATTTATAATCCATCTTTTTTTTTTTTTCTGAATGCATTATCTTGGCCCTTGATGTTTCAGAGCCTGCAGCTCCATGTAATGCTTTTTGTAGACTCCAGCTTGAACTCCATATGCTTGTCTGCCTCAGGTACTTTCTCTCTTTCATGAGTGCAGATTTTCTTTTCTTGTGTGTTTTACCCTTTTCTTGTAATGTTTTAGAGTCTCTGCCATCTCTACATTGAAGGCCACTGTTTACCCTGTGTAGATTGTTATCTGCATTTCTCATGTTTTGCAAATTTTGATTGCTTTGTCAAAGGCTAATTTTTGTGTCATGCAGTCACCTACTTTTGAGTGTTTGGCAGAGCTGGATATTGCCAGATTGGATCTTCAGCCTTGGACCCGTCACTAACTGATCAGTCCTTTCACTTTTTTACCAGTGCTGTTTGTACTTTTTATTTTGAGATGGATGGAGGGCAGGACTTCTCTAACTCTCTGTAGTACAATTTCTATTTAAACTGCTGTGCCTGAGGAAAAGCAAACCTGATAAAAGTAGTAAGTCCTTCAGAACCCACAGTGATCAGAAATAGGGCCCTCTTCTGACTCCTGTCTTTATTTCTTGGTGGCACCACTCTGCTGCGGATATAGACTGAAGTAGTAGTTAGATCTTAGGATTGTTTGGGTTGGAAAAGACCTTTAAGGTCATCAAGTCCAACTGTTAACCTTTAACAGTGCCAACTCCGCTGCTAAGCCATGTCCCTCAGCACCACATCTACATGTCTTTTAAATACTTCCAGGGGTGGCAACTCAACCACTTCCCTGGACAGCCTGTTCCAAAGCTTGATAACCCTTCCAGCGTAAAAATTTTTCTTAATATCCAGTCTAAACCTCCCCTGACACAACTTGAGGCCATTTCCTCTTGTCCTATCGCCTGTTACTTGGGAGAAGGGACCAACCCCCACCTCCCAACAACCTCCTTTCAGGCAGTTGTAGAGAGTGGTAAGGTCTGAAGAGGCACCTGTAATATGAGTTGGACAGATAAACTATAAAACATAAATGATAAGGGAACGCCAAACTGATCACAAGCATTTTTCGGAGACGTTCAGCCCCTCAACTGCTACATTCTTCTCCTCAGTGCCATTGCCTGGTTATTTGGATGTTATTTGGACGTCATTTGGACGTCAGCCACAGCCAGGGAGGCCACGGAACCTGTGTGGCTCAGTGCCTGTGCTCCTATGGAGTGTGCATGTGGGTGCACGGCGGGCGCCGCCTGCACTGAGGGGCATGCTTGCAAAGGCTGTCTAGCAGAGGTGAAAACAAATGCGCCCAAAGCCCGTAATTAGTCAGTGCAGTTACTTTCATATGTTAAATGGTTTCAAGGGGTCTATTTTGAAGTGAGGTAATCTGGGGAAGCTGGATGTAAATCTGCACTGAAGAAAAAAAAGCCTCTAGAAGACATGAGTTCCCATCTTGAGTAGGTTTTCACAAATATTTGTTCGAGCGTGAGAATATTGGAATTCTTTGTTCATCTTTCCATGTTTCTATAATGCAGAGATCACCATGCCGGGTCCTCTGGGATTCCCTGTATCTAATAATATCATCGTTGCTTGTGATCTCTGCTGTGTCTGATGTGAGGAGTGAGGTGGTTCAGCACAAAAGGAATATTACCCTCTTCACAGCTGCTCAATCTTTCTCTCCCTCTCATTCTAATATGAAATAAGTATTGCACATACACTTTTCTGACTGTCATAAAATATCCCACGGAGCTCAGCTAAAGTAATGAGAGCTCTGGTAACTCCTCATGTGTTTATTAGAGCAGCAGCCAGCCTACTGATGGGACCTCTAGCAATATCCAGTGGAGACATCTGAGTTAGTCACTGTCGAATGGCTCAGGGACTAAAAGGAGAGCAAACAACTAAGCACTATCTTTACAATAAGAAAACCAGATTGTTCTCTTTTAGTTTAAGGGCAGCAGCTCTCCTGGTCTTCTGCTTAGTAGCAGATTGGTTGAAAGGATGCATAAACAGCATGTTCTTTCGCCTGACTGTGTTTGATATTTGTGTGGCACAATAATCCAGAACATCTCTGGGCTAATCATCATCCTGGTGGGCAACAGAAAGGCAGTAGCCTGCTGGGGAAGTTTAGAGCCTAAGTACAACAGTCCCCTCGAACCTATGTAGGACTCTCAGTAAGGGAAACGAGGCAACGTGGTCACATCCAGCCTGCCAAAAGCATCTGCCACATGATTTTAATTTTTGTTTTAAAACCTAGACTTTTGTACATGGTATAAAAAATGCACATCAGTACCTGAATTCTTCAGGGGAGCCGCTGGGGATTTCCTGGTGTCCTTCTCACTTGTGAGAGCATTGCACAAGTATCAGACAAGTTTGCCTGGACGTGCCTTCACAACAGAGTAAACTTAACCAGTTACTCGGTGTTACTCTCATGCATCCTCCTGTCCCTGACACAAACCCATTGCTCTGGGGTGCTCTACTGAGGCTTTGGGTTTAGGCTAACACCAGAGAAACTTTTGCTCAGCTTGGTCTTCCAGTGACTTCCATTGAGGTCGAGGTGGTTACCAAGTGCTTGTCATCTGCAAGCATTGCTGCAGAGTTGATAAATATATCCCAGGCTCGGTAAGAGGTGTTTATTCGCCCAGGCTGGAATTGATCTTGAGTGAGCATTAGGAAAATCACTTGGCTAATAATTGCATTTCTGATATGACACCTAGCAAAAAAACCAACCAACCAACCAACACCAAAAAACCCAGCTTTTTTTTTTCCTCCTCACCAACTACAAGGAGAGCTGTGGAGTAAAGAATGTTACTTTCTGTGGGAAGTGAGTTCTGCAGGCAATGGCAATATTTCAGTACAGGCCATCTCAATTATTGATTGCTACATTATAGCCAGAGGTCAGGTTTTAAAAAGACCGTTCTGAGACTATTCTGGCTACCTAGGTCAAAAGGGAAAAAAAAAAGAAAAGACTTTAAACTGAACCAGATGCAAGAAAGGGCTATTAGAGGGATTGTGGGAAGGAAAATTTGTTTTCTCAGAGGAGAGGAGAATTTGTTTCTTCTAGATTTTTGTCAAAAATGTGACCAGAGAGAAGGGCAAAATTAACCTTGCAAACCCTTTGGGTAAGGGAGAAATGGAAATGAGGAAAAGAAGTATTTTAAGTAGCAGAGCAACGTTAGTGGAAGAACAAATGAATACACTCACCAATGCACGGGGAGTGGAAATGAGAATAAGGTTTCTCACCGCGAGGGAAATGAAATTCTGAGATGGGATTCCAGAAAGGGTACTTCCACATCATGCCAGGACAGAGCTTGGCAAATTCTTGGATTGAACTGCACAACATCAGAAGAATGGAAGCTAGCATTAAAGTCAACATTTCTGGTGTTCTGTGTTCAATGCAATTTTATCTACAAATGGAACACCATGTGTTTGCTGCACTGGCTTTATATATAATTAATTGATCCCATGCCTCAAAGCTTCTGCTAATCTGCAGTGGCCAGGAAGAATTTTACTTCTACATAACTTGGCTTTTGTTTTGGTTTTCCTTTACTCTTCCCCTCTTGCCCCCACTTCTGAAGCAGCAGAGATTGATCACAGCTAAAATGGAGAAGGGAGGGCTGTTTTTTGGCAGGGCAAGCTGCAGATTTTCCTGAGGAAGCTCTGAAATGCTTGGCTGGATTGCCTTGTTCCTGCTCTCAAACTTCTAAACGTCACAGACAAAAAAGGAGATATTTCTTTGCTACCAGGTCAGAATCAGTAAGCTTGTTTCAGCATGGGGCAGGGATTAACACTGTTAATTTGCCAGTTTTCCAATTTCTTGTACTTTCTTCAGGTTTTCTGTTACTACAAGAAGCTTAAATGCTGGTTGCACTTTGATGCCTCCTGGCCTCTCCCTGGGTACCTTCTAGGGTCTATGATTTTTCTCTTCTGTTATAGTCTGTTGAACCTATGGGATATGCTATGCCCTGTGCTGTGCAGAGGCATCTTTTCTGTCCGAGCTCCTGATACCCAGGCGCTCCTGTGTTCTATGTCATTCCGCTTTGATCTAACAACTTGCAAATGCAGGTTCTTCAGACCTCGTTCTTACATCCATCTAAGAACAGTGTACATGTAGAGATGATCTAGAGATCGCTGAAATCACAAGATGGATTTTCTCCTGACACTTAGGAAGAAAATGAAAATTAGGTTAGCTATCACAGGATAAGTATTATTTCATATAACTTATTTGAAGTATTTTTGCTTTCATTCAGAGAGGTAAAGACACTTGACAAAGTAAGAAAAAGCTGAATAACACTTTTCTTTCCTTTTTTATTTCTTTTCAGGCTCGATCTATGAAATGTTTGGAAATGAATGCTGCCTGTCAACAGGAGAAGTCATTAAAGTTATTGGCTTCAAAATTAATAAGCTCATAGCAAGTATCTGTGAGAATAATGAAGTCAGCCGTTTTTCAGCCAAAGTGGAATTACCACTAAATTTTCCTGGTATAGTATTTCATGAATACTTGTTTCTGAGGAGTTATAACCCTGAGTAATCACCGTTGTTCATTTTATTGATTAGCTGTCTTGATTGATATTTGCTTGAGGTTACAACTCAGCTGTCAAGGATACATTTTTATCAGATGGCACAAGACACAATCAACTCATTTTTAAATTTCAACTGTTACAGTTCTTTTTCAAGCCTGGATAGAAATTATTAGTGTTATAATGTTTGGTAGTAATGCTTTCTATACTTGGGGTCACTCAGTGTAAGAATTATTACAGAAATCTTCTTTTCAGTTACTTATGACTTTGCCAAACTTTGTCTGAGCTGAAATCTTCCTTGCCACGTGCTCAGACTATAATTTATTTACTGTTACTGTATTTTTATTTTATTATTTTGTGTATAAAATATTTTGAATAATTTGTTATGTTTAGTTTTTGTTTTAATGGTTTATTTTAATTCCAGTGGCCAAAGTGGCTGCTCCATGCCTGGAAACAGGATTAGAGGATAATGAATGTGTTTTTCTGCTTAAAAACCACTTCAACTGTTTTATGGAGAAGTCCCAAAATACCCATATTTTGGGGGATGGACTTCAAATTTGAAACATATCTTCCTCTGTTCTTGTGGCCTTGTTAGGGAGAGCTGGCCAGGTACTGTACCCGGGGTACCTAGTTCATCACATGTCATATTTATTCATTTTTCAATTCTGCTTTCATCTCAGTCCCTCTACTGTTAGGGCCCAGCTGTGTTAAATAGCAAAGTAGTTGGGGTGCAGAGGGAGAAGTGCCGGACTATGAGTATCCATGTGTGGGAAGTGGAGGAGGCAAACTAGATTAGGAAACTGATAGAAAAAGATTGGACCTCGGAGCAGGGCAGAAGGATGAAGACTAGATATGGAAAGATCAGGCACTGGAGACAGCGGTGGAGGTGGTTATCAGCATCAGAGAAGGACTGCACCCCCCACACAAATATATATATATGTAGGGCATTTCCTACCCTGGGAGTCTTGCAGGCAGCAGAGGTAATGGGAGCCCCTTGAGAAGAGGAGATGAGTGGGCTGGAAAACAGCATGAGGAAGCCAGTGAGATGTAGGAGGGAGCCTGTGTAGGTCTGGAAGAAAAGTAATGGGACACCCGCAGGTAGGAAGCACTGGGACAGAGCACACACAAGGACACAGCAGCCCTTGAGAGACTGAGATCACATCCAGGACTCTCTTGGTCAGCAGTCTAGCTAATGCACTGAAAAAGGCTGCAGCTTTGTAGAAAAAAAAAAAAAAGAAGAATGTAAGCTTTTAATTAACACCATATTGTACTGCAAGCACATGGGAGGTTAAATTGATGCTGCATGGGGAAATGTAATATGGGTGATTTCTAGTGTTTGAGTGCTTGTCTTAGTAACCTCAGTGATGTTCTTCTAACTTATTGCTGCGCACGTGAGAAGGTGTGCACATGCATGTATATGGCTTAGGTTATGCCAGTGCCCAAACTGGTGTGTGCTTTTGCTGCAGAGGGAGACAAGACACACTTCTTCAAGCAAATAAAATGTAAGAGTGCAAGGGAATGCAATGTTTCATCTGAATTCCGCAGGAAAATATCTTCTGCCATGCCTTCATTTTCCATCTCCAAAATACAGATTTCTCTCTGAAATAGTCCTATATATCTTCTGCTTTTCCCCAGTAGATTCCTAATTTACTTTCACATTTTTCTCACTTGGTGACTCAGAACAATTTGTATGGCCAATTATTAAAGGAATTTTTTGGAATGCCATTTTCAAGTAGGGCCCAAATGTAGTGCTCAAAGACATTTTAATTATCTGTGGCTATCTAGAGATATTGAAGTACTGCTGTACTGTGAACTCTCAAGGTACTTGGTATTTTTCTTGAAATCCAAGCTTCTTTGCTATTATTAAAATTTCTTCTGTCTATAAAATATATATACATATAGGAAGTCATATTATAAATCTTGATTGGCAGATGGGTTTGAACATTTGAAGCCTAAAAAATCCAACACAACTGAGTGATAATGGTAATCCTACAGTTATTAATGTTGAATGTCCTGATTTTTAGAACAGAATGACTTGTGATTTCAAGTGCTTGAACTTGGTGACTCTGGATTTGTTTGCATTCAAGTGATCGATTTTACAACTTGGCATTTAGATGTTGTTGCCCTATTGAGTACATTTTCAAATTTGATCTAATCACTACAATTTGCATGCATACTTATGAACCCTCTGAACCAGCATTCTAGAAAACTGGGTTATTTCACTAGGAAAATAAATTCAGAGTTCATTTTGCTGAAATTTATCATTATTATCCTCCGCATGACGGGTATTACTGAACAGCAGCACTGAAGAGGGGTATAATGACACTTCTTATTAGCCCAACAGGCAGCACAGCTCTCCTGTTTCTCTCTGTATATATACTCTTATGCGTTCAAGAGCTTTTTGGTAAGATGTAAATTTGTCATTTGTCTAATTTGGTTCTTAGCTGGAGAATGATTCTGCTTTACAAGGTCAGGATGTCCCAGCCACTGCTTTTTTCTTGACCTTTTTCCTTTTCACTTTATTACTTTATTATTCTCAACAAAACATTGTATGAGAGCGTTGCTGGCTTGCCCCTGTCTCTAGAACAGAGCACAGAACCAAATTGCAGGTGACTTTTTCACACTGCCATTGACTTACTTCAATAAAAATATCTGCAGGTCTCCAGGAGTATGGTACTGTATTTACATTGTACATACAGTGCTCTCTTGCCAGTGTTGATGCAAAGAAATCTTTTGCTTTGATGTTATTTTCCACTTCCTCTGCCGTGACTTATCATTTGCATGTGATGGGCTCATGCATCCTTTCACCATGTGCATGCTGGCATAAATAAGCAACGCTTCTATTTAGGTTACTCTGGGGATAGCATCTCTGTGAGCAAAGAACTGGGCTCATTGGCTTTAAATGAGCCTTACTTTTTGTCTTTCTGAACATATTTGCAGTCTACAGAATTCTTTTTTTCTGCTCTGGCAAATCAGATCCTTGATAAAGGCCTAATCTGCCCTTTGCATTAGAGAAACCGCTGCAACCACAAGTTCACTATCTCTGTTATTTAATTTTATTCTCATTCTAATTTGTTCTTTTTCATGCCTCAGAGAGCCAGGCTATTCTTTCTAAGCTCATACTGTTACTCTAGACACTTCAATGGCTACATCTAACAGCATTTTGAACTACAATTTTCACTACTAACAAGTTAGCGGAGACGCGTAATTTGCGCAACACCTGAACGGTGTGCCAGCACAAATGACTTCATTCTGTCCTGTTATATTCCTTCTTCTGCAAAAAATATTGCTGAGCTGTCCCTGTTCTCAGGAGGTCCCTGACAGCTGCTGCTGCTCGTTCCTACGTAGTGGGCAGACACTCAGCTGAGCACGGGAGCTCTCAGCTTCTGCGAGCCACAAGACAGGAGACTTGGCTGTGTCCACACAGCACATGTGGGGAAGAACAGGGGTTAGGCACTAGAAGGCTTTTCTTGATAGGAGATGATGGAGAAGTAGGTGAGGTGGCCTTGGGGGTTGGATGGACAGAGGACAATGCTGGAGCAGACAGGGCAGAGGAGGTAGCAGAGTGGGCGGTGGAGGTGAGGGACAAGAGGAATAGCAATCAAGTCAGTGCCAGAGAATTTGGGAACTAAGTTCTTTCCAGTCTTCTGCATTACCTTGGTGAACAGAAACTGCTCATCTGGGACAGAAGGTGTTTCTGCTATTCTTTTTTGCCTTGAAGGCTACTTACTGCTCTACTAGGTGAGCCTTACTACTGGTTTTCTGTTTTCTGTGGGGAAAAGAAGGAAAAGAGAAAATAAAAAGGATACTCCTTTCCTTCAGGACTCTAATTAAGACTGAAAATGGGAAGTCTACAAAGCTACAGGGGGGTACACTTTATCACTCTATAACCAGTAAAAGAGAGAGGCATGTATTGTTGTGTAAAAAGGTGGTAAAAACCTTCTTCTATCAAAACATGCTTTCCCACAAGACTAAATGGGTGATCCTAGGGTTATGTTTTCTCTCTCATACCAGTGCAAATAATTTTTTCAGATTCCCAAACCCTCTCTCTCTACAGATGTGTACATCAATGCCTAAAACTTTTCTTGGGCTGGTTAGGTTCAGGCCTTACTATCACATGACTAGGCAGGCACTTCACCCAGAAATGTACTAGGTGCAGAGGATTCATGGAGTATGACAATGGTTATACATTCCTGTGGTTATTATGTATGTGTAGTTATTCTTGTCTCTATCTGTAATTTTGCCAATCCCAAAAAAATTGGGCATTGGTGCACTTTGGTTGTAGACCAGATTACATCTAGAAAGTAGATCCATAGGAGCGATAATGTCAGCTCTCGATAAACCAGCTGGACTTTTTTCCGTGTTTGCTATTCCCATCTGTCATTTCCACCAACAGTCCACCAAGCTCTCTTAGGAAAGTCTAAGTGAATTTGGTTCAGTCATTTTATGACTTATGAAAAAGTAAAAGAATATTTCTGTTTGACCTCAAAATGTCCAAACTTTAGCATCTCAAATTTACCATATGTCTCCCACTCTGGAGATTTCCTTGCTATCGTAGCTTTGGAAAACATTTGGTTTTGTAATTTGGTTCATAATGATTTTAATAAGGTTATGAATGGTTTCAGATAATGTTGTTTGTTTTTTCTGTTTGGTTTGTTGGTGGTGTGTTTTGTTTTGTTTTGTTTTGTTTTTTAATAATATGTATCGTAGCAAGGAGAGCATTTATGAGAAAATACTATGGCAGATTATGGCACTTAGGTAGGAACCACAGTGGCTTTCACCCATCATACCACAACAACTTTTTGTATATTCACCTCTTTTCTATACAGAGAGAAGCATATGGAGCTTTACATACTCATAAGCATGAACAGGTGGTTATTAGGTGCCTCTGCTACTTCATGGGTCTCATCAATACAGAAGCTAAGTATGCAAGGCCACATGGCTCTTTAGTTGCCTATGCAAGCATTCTGTTACTGAGATTAAGAAAACCAGCAGAATGGAAGGTGAAGATTTTTCTGCTCCTAACCCTGACAAAGTCAGTCTGCCTGGGCCCGAGGGGATAATCAGTTGTCTAGTTTTGTATAAGACCTGGTAATTACGCTTCCACATGAAACCTGCTCATCAGTTTGTTGCTGAAGTAGCTGGCTTCCAAATAGCTCCGTAGTCCCAGCAAAATTAATTCTCTGTCAAACACACAGAGAAGAATATTTCTCATACCTATACATTGCCAAATATTTTCAACTGGGAATGGTTTTTGAACATAGTTTATGGAGACCTTTTAATGCAATTCTGGAGGTTTTCTAGGGGCAATACGCATGCTCCTGTATCACAGATGGGTGAACATAGTTATTGCCTTTGGGATATATCATATGTACTTTGAATACATTTTTAATGAAGAATATTCCTATTTACTTTCTCCCAGCACTGCCAGGAGACGATGCCCATCTTGTGCTTGCAAAGCATGACACTGGAACACTGTTTGAGGGATGCTGTCTTTTCCACATTTTCAGTTTGTCATTGGTGCCTTGTCACTGCGATATTTTCTAGATGCTGATGAACCAGTTTGTCTTGCTCTGCACTGGCAGCTCCAGTAGTGATTAGGACTGGGGTACCTAACTTGCTTGTTAATAGTTGTTTTAAAAACCGCTGTGAGAAACATTAAAAATACCAGTGAGAAAGAAAAGTGTGTTGAAGTTGGACTTTGTACTTGTGCAGTTAAATTCGTGGATGTATGTTCCTTGCAGCCCGGAAAAAGGCCTGAAGGCTTTCCCATAGTGCTGCAGTGAGGACATAAAGGAGGTACTTGCACAAGGGTACTAATTTCACACAGAAAAAGCTAACTGTCATACAGACAACTGTGAAAGCACAAAATTGCAGAAAGCAGTTACATGGGCACAACTAGTGACTATCTCCACTAGATCAAATAGGCTATTAGTGTTTAGGCTGCTGACAAGCTCTCAGAGCTGTTAGTTGCCACAGATCCTAGTGGTCTCATGGGATACCTAGAACCATACATGCCCAATCTGATGATAAATTCGGTTAAAAGCTGCTCATCAAACAGAATCTTAACAGCTCCTTTAACAAGAAGGGTGCTAAAGCTATGAAGTGAAAGTAACAGGTTTTGTTACAGTGAAACAAGAATCACAGCAATTCTGTGGCAAAAAAAAATTAAAATAATAAAAGGCTGTTGTGCTGGAGGGAATGGTTTGATATAAGATATGGTTTTTTAAAGAATACAATCTTAATGAGCCCTGTTTCCATGCAGGCCCCTTAGTTGTCTTGATTGGGGTCAGTGGGTGAAACTCGGTAAGGGAAAAGGTGTGGGAGAAAATAAACAATTTGGAGGTTGTTTTTAACAGTAGCAATCCCCCAATCTAATTTGTTAAATAATCCCACTATCAGAGGAGGTCTAGAGAAAGGAGTGAGTGTCTTCCCAACATCCAACAGGAACTGTGTTCTGACAGCATCCTAAGTATCTGCTGGGGCATCCTGCCCTTTTCTCACACTCTGATTCCCGCAAGAAGGGAGTCATAGACAGTTTGGATCCAGTTCCCACACTAGACAACTCAGGGCAGGTGGATGGGACACTTAAAACCTTTGCAGACATGGCAGAAGCCACTCATTAGATGAAAGACCTTCTAGTGGTGCCAAGCAGCAATCCTCGAGTTCCCATCCCGTGCTCTGTAACTGCCAAGTCTGGAGTATTTCTTTAACACAAAGATGGGGCGCCCTTTGTGCGGTACAGAGGAGGCAAAAGTGCGGAGCAGTGGGGACCATAAGGTCTCTGCTAGTTGGCTTTGGAGGAAAGAAGGAGAAAAGGCACTACATCTCCCTGGGAGCTTGGGTGCTTTGTCACTGGAGCTGTAGCTACCAGTTAATTTGTGTGGGTCTCCTGGCTTGCAAACTTGGCCTAGGAATAACCTCTACATTCAGTTTTATTCACTTGGAATACAGTCGATGCTTGTCCCAGGAAGCTGTGATATAATTCCACGAGGCAGCATTCACGCTGCCGTGCCTGGGGAAGAAGACAGCTGAATCACACAGTTCAGCTAAACCCTCCTGTTTAGACCTCTAAAGTGTCCACTTCATCTTCCTCTATAAAAACACTCATGCAAATATAGAAATGTACATATTTTTCTTGCAATGTGGACTCTTAATGAGACAGCTCCAAGGGCCATGATTAACATGAAATAATAATGTCCCTAGGGGATAGGGAAGCTCAGATACAGCTCCTGCCTTGCATTATTTCAGCACTTTAATTATCTTGTGACAGCCACAGTGCTACAAGACCCAAACTTTGAATTACTCCATCTGGTGGTCTGGGCTATCAGATATGCTAAAATCAATTTGATTTTCTCATTCTTATCTGTGGGTGCTACTTTTTCATTTGTATTGTGCCTTTAAACATACTGTTTACTACTAATACTAAGAATCCCCAGTCTGTGTGTAAAAGAATACCTACTACAATGTTCAGCCAGTAATGTTATTCTGCATTTCACTGATCACATTACTGTTGCTCTTCCTCACGCCTTGTCTCCATTTTTTTCTTGAAGATTGGTTTCCTGAGAAGACAGATAAGAATTTAAGATATTTTTTCTTTTTTGTGCCACAAAGAAAATAACTTTTTTTCTCTATTTACCATGGATATAAAAGTGTTGGATGTCAGAAATTACCTGCAGATTAGAAAGGGCTAATTCCAGACACCTATGACTTGTATCTTGTAGTTGATATTAACCTTATACAGTCACATTTCTAGCAACCAAATTATTAGCTATAAACTATTTGATGTGCTTTGCTCCCCATTTTTGTTGCGTTCACAGTCTAAAATTTGACACGGCTTCTTTTATATATTCCCCTTTTTATAACGCAAGTTTTCTGTTCTTAGGTCTTTATAAGGTTGTGGCAGATAAAACTCCATATGTCAGCATTGAAGAAATTACAAAAAAAGTCTCTATTGGGCCAACAAGATTTGGTCACCCATGTTTCTACAGTCCTGAGGATATAAAATTGGCAAACCTCACTATCAAACATGGTGAGCAGATCACCTTTAACTCAGTGGAAGAGGTCAACGGAACGATGGCTGTGAACTGTGGCGTGGTCAGAAATAACCAGTCTCATTCCTTTACTTTGCCCCTTTCACAAGAAGGAAAATTCTATGAGTGTGAGGACGACCAGATATATACCCTAAAAGAGATTGCAGAATGGAAAATCCCTAAGTGCAGAAACCGAATCGTCAAACTTTCCAATACTTTACATACATGGGACTCCTCTAATCCACTTCCTGAGAATTTTGATGGCTGCTTGATTCTCACACCTGTCTATGAAGTGCAGGCAGTAATGAAATGTAAGTAGCAATCACAGTCAATGTTCTGTTCATCTCAGTATAACAAAGTACCCTTAAATACAAAAAATTTACTTAAAATATGCTTGAAGGATTCAGTTTGGTCAAGAATTCCTGATCCATATTTGCCACTGATGTTAGTTTCACGTTGAAGAAAGATAAAACTAATATTGCATTTTTTATTCCTTTATCAGCTGTTTATCAGTTAATTCAGATAGTTACCTTGCGTTTCTTTCTGCTGCCATTTTATTGATCACTCTAATTAAATCATTGTTGCAAAGAAAATATATTACATAGTGAAAAGGTGGAGCTTAGGAATTCTGTTCGGTTCTCAGATTCTCTTTCTTTGTGTCTCAGACTTTGGCCATGGAGAAACCACTCAATTGTTTATGTCTGTGTCTAGGAGGTAGGAAAAGAATATAGATATACACGTAACACACTCAAGTACGGTTTATTTTCAGAATGAGGATGCTGCAGAGAGCAAAACCATACTATTTTACTCTATTGCAGAAACAAATATGAATAGAATAGAAATAGAAAAGACTCACAGATAATTTCTGAAACCTCTACGTTTGAGGAAAGAGAAAGATATTAGAAAACCAATATATTTAAAAACTGTAATTTGTGTTATAAGTGTTTGTTTAAAAAAAATAATAAAATATTTTGTCCGTTTTGCATTATCAGTGTTCTAACTGTTCCATGAAAACGTTGAAACTGCTGGGTTCTGTTCTTACCAATGTCTATATGTATGCCTTACTTCAAACCTGTTAGTGAAATTAGTCACAGGAAAAAAACTAGAAGGTGTGCAAGAGTATAAGCACACAGTGAAATTCTCCTGAGTTTTATGGTGACTCGAATAGCTGAGCTGAGTAATGACCTATGTGTGTGTGCATAGCGTACCCTCTCTGAACTGAGATACCTACCTAAGCAAAAAACCAGCTTAAGCTAAAATGTTTGACCTTGCTTGAGGACAGACCAGACAGTAGATGGAAACTTGCTGCAATTCTACTTGTTGATGCACTACCCATCCTGTTAAAGTTTGCAAGACAGGAGTTTAGCTTTTGGGAAGGCTTTACTGCCTGTTGTGTTTGCTAGAAGCAAACCGGTGAGCTCCGTAGAAATGAAAGCCTAATAGAAATATATCATTCTCTCAATTGAGCTTTCTCTGATGAATGATGTAAGTAAATGGATAAAAGAGAAAGAAATAAAAGTGGGCAGAGACTGTTAGCACAATACACTATAATTGTTAAATGCTTATCATGAGACATTCAGCTGTGCTTGCTATGTGATTCAATGTGTGAGTTTGGAAACGTGTATCTTCACAAGATAAAATACGTCATTTTCTACAACTCTAGCTAGATTCAGGAATCTCGCCCATCTCCTGAAGCTGGATTCACTTAGGTGTATTCCTATATCTGCTTAGATACATGTGCAGAATCAAGAAGAATTTAACGTTTCTAAAAAACTTGTAGAAGATTCAGAAACGTTTGGTATTCAGTTGTCTTCCAACCATATATTCCACTGAGAGTTATATTTTTTTATTTTATTTCATGGCCATTTATGTTTCATAGTGTGCTCTACATTTAAGAAGCATTAAATATGTCCTAAATAACTACTTAATACAAACTTGAAAAGTAGGCTTCATGGTACATGATTAACTATTTTCTTGTGGACCATGAAAAATGGATTCTCACCATTTTTAGAACTATAAATAGACACAAGATAAAGTATGAGAAATACTACCCCAATTCAATAAAAAAGATTTCTGATAAGAGGGATAGGAGATTACATTTTCTCAGGCTGTGGGCAGGAATTCTCTATACTTCTCACTCTTAATAATGAACAAATTGTGCATGTGCAACTCCCCCAGATGCTCATAGAAAACTTTCATTTTTACTAGTCATTACTCCTTCATTGACTTTCCCTTGTGGTGCTCAGGATGGTTCTCATTTGGAAGTGTCAATGTGGCAAAACCAAAGATGGAATAAACAGATCCTGTACCATTGTCATAAAATTTTATCATATAAAATACATCTGACACCGACTTTTAAGTATAAAATATTGGTATGTCCTGCCACAAGGAAGTGTGACTATACTGTCCTTATTGCAGGTCTATGCAGAATAAGTCTTACTGCAGAGAGTCATTAAATATTATTTGCTTGTTAAATTTTATTGCCCTGGTCAGTGATCTGTGGTGTCACTGATCTGGAGCCAAATTCTTAAACAAGCCTTAATTGCGTAGTCAGCTTTGTGCTTGGAAGTTTTGCATCCAAAATTTTGCAAGTTCAGTTGTGATAAAAGAGTTGTTGTTCCCTGTCAGACTGTTAAATGCAATGGCTGGGGTCTGACAGTGAATAAAACCAGATGCTGCAGAAAAAGATACAAGAGTTCCACAGAGGACCATTATAGTACAAATTTATTCATTCATTAACAAAAACTTAGCATTTGTTATGCAAAGGTTTTGCCTTTTTTTCCAAGTGATATTGTTTTCTAATAATTATAGATGTTTTTGTTATTCTTATAATATCAAAACACCTTATTTCTCCCAGACTGGCCACAGGAAAAACGTGTTAATGGATTTGAATGCTATTTATTCATTAAAAATGTTTCCTCCCACCGCCATTTCTTTGGAAAAACTATAAGTTACTGTGAAATAAAATAATAGAAATACATTTTGTACTCAAGAAAAAGAAGATTGATAAGATAAACAGCTGATTAAATTTGGAGGTGTTGTGAGAAAGTGAACTATATTTATTTTTCTCTTCTCTTTTTCTCAAACTTTTTTCACTTGCACACTTTATTCTTATCTCCTCTTGTTTCTCTCTTTCTTTGTGAGGTCTCTTGCACATCTGATAACTATATATCTCAGATTAAAACGGTTTGACTTTGACTGGCCCTATTAATTGTGCATGTTAACATATTGAGGTGCATGCTTCAGGGAAGATACTTTTAGTATCTGGCCAGCAAGACATGTATATTTTATTCCAATGTCAGTTTGAAAACAAAAATTAATGTATGTATTTTTCTTTTCAGTTCGGAAGGACATAGTTCATATCCTCTCAGATCTAGATGTCGAGGTCAAGGATATAACAGACTGTTACGATATTAGCTCTTTCCTTCAGCCACTGTCTTTGGAAGATGTATTTGAGAGAACAAGCAAGGAATTTCCTATGGTTGCTGAGATAATGGAAGGGCCCTCGGGAAGCCAAAAACCTTATAACTTATTGCATACAGGGAAAGAGATCGTCATCTACAAAAAGTACCAGGCAACAAGAGTCCTAGCCTCTGAGATCAGAAGTGATTCACCCAAAAGACATTTTTTAATCCCTCCAAGCTACAAAGGAAAGTTCAAGAGAAGACCTCGGGAGTTTCCAACTGCCTATGACTTAGAGATAGCAAGAAGTGAAAAGGAACAGCTTCATGTTGTAGCAACTAAAGCCTTTGATTCCCCTCATAAAGAGCTTTTTTCTGTTTCGGTTGGAGATCAGTTTCTAGTTCAGCAATGCCAGACTAGTGAAGTTCTGTATGAGGGAAGAAAGAAAGTCATAGATGTTTTAGCTTGTGAACAAATACTAAGTGATACGTATAAGAAAGTGCTCCTCCCTATGTACATGGAAGGTGGCTTTGTGGAAGTGATTCATGACAAGAAACAGTACCAGCTTTCCGAGATTTGCAAAGAATTTCGTTTGCCTTTTAATGTCAAAGTGTCCGTGAGGGACCTTTCTGTTGAGGAAGACGTGTTGGCTGCTGTACCTGGTCTGCAGTTTGAAGAAGAAATCACAGACTCTTATTTGCTGATCAGCAGCACCAATAGTCCAGTGGAGAGCTGGGAGATTCCTGTATATCGCTTAAACATGTCTGTCCATTTGCTCAGCAAAGATGTCCAGGCAGTTGTACCTCCTGCAACTAAGACAACAGTGGAAGAGATCAGCGAAGAGCAGTACTATATGGTGCGAAGGTACGAAAACCAAACCCTTCATCCACCACCCAGGCCTCCCAAAAAGCCAGCACTTGCACCAAAACCGGTTTTTGCAGTACCTAAGCATGGTGTGTCTGATGTACTACAGGCTCCAGAGGTAAGCTATCCCACCTTGTCTTTGAATCTCTTACAATCATAGGTCATGTCCTGTCGGTTTACAGTCTCCATTTCACTGGTGTATCCTTATGGCATGTACACAGATGGCTCTCAGTTCCCTGTAATAAGCAAATTAGCCATTATAGACAACAATGGCTAAAATCTCTACTGTGTGTTAATTGATCCATGAAAAACAACGGAACCATGCCGACTCACAGCAGAAAACTTGGCCGTATAATTTTGCATGGATAATCCTTTACTGCACCAATGCAAAAGTGAAGGGAGAGACTTGAAGTGGCTGTATTTAAATCTTTATTAAGGAGAAGCGTATGTTTTCATGACGTAAAGATAATTTTGCTCAGCTGGAAATGACAGAATTAAATTCACAGAAAGTCAAGTTGCACAGATACTTTTGACCGCGTGGTTTTGCACTTACCCAAGTGGCAAATAGATTTGGAATAAAAAGGGCAGCTGTTTTAGAATAGCACTTGATGTTAAGAAACAAGTGCCCCTTCTAGGGCAATTTGCTTCACAGTTAACCTAAGGCAGTGCATTTGTTCATTAATTTTTTGTGTTGAGTCTAGCTGAGATGTAGTTTATTTTCTTCACAGCAGCCTGTAAGATATTGTGCTTTGGATTTGTGACTAAACCAGCATTGATAACACACCACTTTTTTGGCTATTGCACAGCAGTGCACCCACAGTGTGAAGACCTCTTTCTCCCAGGCTGCCCCCCGCTCCCCAGCAAGCAGGTTGGGGGCGGGCAAGAGGTTGGGAGGGGACACGGATGGGACAGCTGACCCCAGGTAACCAAAGGAATGTTCCATGCCATAGAATGCCATGCTCAGCAATAAAAACTGAGGGGGTGTTTGCTCTGGGAAGGTAGCCATAGCTCAGAGACCAACTGGACGTCAGCCTGCTTGTGGGAGGTGGTGGAGTGATTGCCTTTGCATCACTGGGGATTTTTCCTCTTTCCTTCACTTTATCTCAACCCATGAGTTTTCTTGCGTTTGCTCTTACCATTCCCTCTCCTGATGAGATCGTCACCCTGATGTCAGGGGGAATGAGTGAGCACATGTGCGGGTGCTTAGCTACTGCCTGGGGTCAGCCCACCCCAATTTTCTTGCATGTATTGAAAGAATCAAAGAAAGGCACTTTGATGGACTTTAATAAGAGAGACTGTCCAGGAGGTATTTAATTTAGATTGCAGTTTTTCTCATGTGCAAATAGAAATTCCCTAAAGGGGAAGAAGGAAAAACATTGGAAATACTTTCAGGCCTCTGCATTGTGACTGTACTGCACTTTAAATGCAATGTAACTTGCAATTGTAACTTATATTTTGGGGGGTTTAGGGAAAGTTGTTTTATGTGTTGTTGTCAAATTAAGGTCCAATTGTAGCCACTCTGGAAGGGGAGCCTTTGTGAGTACCTCTCCTTGCCTGGTGGAAGTGTTCCTCCCCTCAGCGACAATTCCAAGACCACATGCAGGTCCACAGCTCCACATGGGTCCTGGGAGATGGTTACCACAGACCATAGAAATGAATGGGTAAGGCAGGTCCCTCAGATAACAGTAATACAGCAAAAATCTGTGTCTTTTTCTTCTGTCTTTACCTGTGTTACGGAAACCTCTTTTCTGCTAGTTCGTACGGTGAACCTTGTAGCAGCTTAAATAAGCCGTCCTGTTAGGGACCTTACATGAGACACTGGTCCCTGGAGCTAACAGGCGAGCCATCAGCCTGTACTGGCCTGGGGTACAGAACTGGGGAAGAATTCCCTAAAGTTGTGTTTCTGGTAGACCTGTACCCTTCTCAGGAGGACTCAGACCTCCTGCAGTTACTGATGTCTGTGTGTGGAGAGCAATGGGTAGATGTTGACTCTAGACTAGACTTGGGCAGAGTATTTTCCTAAAGTGAGGAGAGAGCAAAAAGTGCAGGAGGGGGATGAGCTGAGGTTCCTATGCACATTCATGAGTGAGAGTGACCTTAGACTGCAGATGTCCAGACAAAGAAGCACATTTAAGCAGGCTGTTCCAAAGGAGATTTTTTTTGTCACTCGCTTGTTATAAATAAATAATAAACTGCAGTCAGAATGTTTTGAGCTATGCAGACTCGTAAATCTCCTTCCCTAGAAAGGTGAAACAAGTAGAGATCCCTTATTCATAAGATTAAATATCCTGAACTGTAACATAATAAGTTTAAAGTCATACAGAATGCATTACCTTTTTGATCCTGAGCACCACAAATCCACTGAGAGGATGTGGATGGTAGCGGATAAGCTCTGCCTCGGCCTCTCTGCCAGCGACGGTGATAGGGAAGACCACATATTCTTCTACATGTATCAGGGATGTCTGAGGGTTCAGAAAATTGGAGATTGTGCCAAACTGATAAATGGCCCTCTGCATATTTTGTGACTATGCATAGGCTTATTTGCATAAATAACAGACGAATGTCCTAATGAGCTGAACTTAAGCCTGACAAGGTGGCAGCCTGGAATAAGCTTTAGTGCTGCATGAATTGTCATGCTCCTCCTGCAGGCAGCTCCCTGCCTGGTGCTTAGGGAGCTCTGGCTGTTTGCTGGAGGGTGGTGAATGGCTTCCTTGGCCACCAGTTGGGAAGCTCTGCTTGGCTTGGTGCTCCAGGATTAAATGATGCTGCTGCATGAGTCCACAGAGGACTAAGATTGGCTGCTTTTATGCCAATACCTGAGGATGCTCTGCAAGGGTGGGTCACCTCTAGCTACGGCTTGTGCTTTGATCGCCTCTTAGCTCACAGCAAGGCTGTGAGGGCAGAGAGGCTCCAGCTGTCTCTGCCTGCTGTTCCCTGACCTTGGTAAGGGAACAGTAGGGCCAGAAGAGGCACTAGGCAGTGTATGTTTCACTGTGCGCTTTTGGTCATGTTTATCACTGAATTGTATGAGATTAGCAGCCAGCATGGACTGGAACCTCAGATGAGTCAAGAACTGTCCCCGCTTGTGTGCAAGGTGCAATGCTGTAGAGACAGGTATGTTTGCACAGTTCAGCAAAGTCCAGAGACATCAGATGAATTCTCAAACATGATATTGCCGCATTAACCAAGCACTCTGCCCAGTCTCTTCACAGGGCTAATTAAGTTGGCCTGGCTCCTGCTGACACAGCTTTCACTTCCAGAGCCTGGGGATCTCTCCTCTCCCCTCCCCTCCCCAGTGCAGTGTAGGCTTTCCCTTTCCCTCTCATCTGATCATTTTATTTGGATAAGAAACATCCAGACCACATATGTGTGCAATTTTGCATTCATTGTTAATTGAATAAAGAAAGAAAACCCCCAAGAAAACACATGCAAATAAATGAAACAAAATAGCATGTAGTGAAAGATAAAATTAATCTGATATTTCAGACATCAGATATATATCCAATATAAATATCTTATATCTATCTAATAACCAATATCACCTGTACTCATACACCCTACTAGCTTTGCACCCCCAGCTGAGGACGGTGATGGTCACACAACGATTGTACCCTTTGTCTAATTGTAAAACTTAGGATACAAGCAGTCATTCACAAGAAATCCACATTTTCCTCTCTGGAATCATTGTAATAAAGTCCTCAGGGGAGTCTAACTGCCATGTGGTATTACACAGTTTAAGTCATGCAGTTTCCGATTTGTGACCTTAGCTAGAAAATGAGAATGACCTAATAAAGCCCTAGAAGTGAATGCTACTGATTTGAGAATGGAGCACCTCATTCTCTTACCAAGTTGTTCCTGGAGAAGAGTTCCTGTGGGAGGAACCACTCAGGACACCACCTTCTTGAAATTAAAATTCATTTAAAAAGAACAAGCCATATGTGCTTGCTCTGTCCACAGTTAGAACCACCATGGTGAACATAAAACCCCAAGTTTTCACTTAGTATCTCCAGAGTAATGTTCCAGGTGGGACCTTGAAGAGAAGAAGCTTGAAAATTGTTTCCTAAAATTTTCTTAGGCTTTTTACCTCCTACCTACAATTTTCTCCCCTTCGAGGGGATCCAAGCAGGAAAAGTTTTCTAGCTTTCTTTTAGCCTATCAGTTCAAGCAGTAAATATCCTACAGATTTAAGAAGGTGTTAATATATGTCCCTCAATGGCTTTCTTTTAAATTGAAACAAAGACCCCACGCCAAATATTGCTAAGTGCATGTTAATACTGGAGGAACCGTAATTAAGGTATGGAAGGCCACGGTTTGGTCCCGGTACTCCTAATATCCCAAGGGCAATAAACGTACTGCTTAAGGAATTAAAAAAGGCAACATTTGGCTCCTGATGAACAGTCAGAGAGGTTAGCTCCATCCAAGGCTATTTTCAGCGGTCTGCTTAGGCATGTTTCTAGCCTGAGCAACATTAGAATCAGTAAAATACTCACAAGCTTCAAGTTAGGATTGCTGCTAAATACCTTTACAAGTGTGGAACTGGAAAAGTCAGTCACAGGCAGTAATCCGGCAAGAAAGCTGAGAGAATTCCAGCCAGGGAAACTGGAATTTAATAAAATAGTAACTATCAGGGCATGACAGTTAATCATCATTCTGTGCTAAGGTCCATTATCCTTCAAAAAGTCATTACAGTGTTACGATATCAGGAACTTTCTTGCTTTCTTGCTTTTTATTTCAAAATTAAAATGAAAGGAAAATTATCACTTCCATCTGGCTTTGCAGTTCTACAAACTGAACTATCGAAATCTGCCATTAACATATTTATCGCATCTGTCTTCACAGCAAAATGAAGACTTATCTGGAATTAAATTGATAAGACATAAGCTGCATTTTTCAACAAATGAGTTTTCCTGCAGCGCCTCCTTTCCTTCCTCATAACTATTTCTTTTCTGCTTCCAAAGCATTTTTCATGTTTTTAGGGCCTTTATAGTGTAGATTTAACACAAATATTTCTGCAATGTAGCAAGAAACTAACCTTCCTAAATAAATACATATTAGAAAATGCATGCAGGACAGCCAGGAAGGAATGGGTAGGAACAAACTTCAGCAGTTAATAATCTTTTGGCACTGGATGGATGGAGATGAGGGAGGAAAGTGTGGTTCATTAGCAGATGCAAAAATGTGCATATGCAAATGTAAGAAAGAGGGTTTCTCTCTGACAGGTGCAGCATCGTGGCTGCTGAGGCTGCAGCTGGGCTTTCTCTTCCTCTCTTTTTCTCTGTCCCCAATGAAGAGGAGATTTCCCTCTCCCTGGAGTCTCCACTTCCACCTCCTCTTTCCCCCTCCTTCCCCACATCTCCCTGTCACTTTCCAATAGCTTTGTAAGACCCTAATAAATAGCATGGGAAGGCTGGAAGCACAGCTCCTTCAGATTAATGAACACCCCACATTGTCATTCTGGCCAAGCTCTTGAAGTGTCTCAAAATCCCATCCCCAGCTAAGTGAATCAGGCCCCAAATCCCCCCCACTCTTGTGCTGCAGCTTCTAGCTCCTCCAAGCACTGTGTCCACACTGTGCCACGGGGTCTGTTTCCTCCTAACACCTGTCCTGTGCCACATGTGCCTGATTTCACCCATACTCATGTGTCTTGGACCCCCCAGCACCGTAGGCCCTTCAGCTCCCACAACTTATATCACTTTGGTTCCCCAGTCCTCTCTACTGTTTTCAGACAGGCTTGTCTTTTCTTCTTCCTTGCTTCTTCCCAACACATCTCCCCTGCTTGCTCTTCTCTCATTCAGTGAGCTGAAGCCAAGGCCACAGCCACTATTGGGTAGGAGTTGCAGGGACATCCCAAGTTACACACATCTCCTTCCCCAGCAGCACCTCTTCCAAACCTCAGCAGGGCATTGGTCTTCAGCCAGCTTTTTAGGAGCAAAACTGGAGCTGACAAGTTCCAAGCCACTTAATTCTCTTGTAGGTTGGACAGTCCGAGATGAAGGACTTTGTATTGGTACTCTGTTGCAGAGATCCTTATAGCTATGTCTGTATCTGGGGGCCATGACCATTTTCTGGGAACCCTATATGCATCCTGATGCCATGCTGAGCTGACGCCTGCATGTGTGCCATCCCATGTCATGTCATGGGGTTTTCTGCAAAAGAAGTCAAGCATTGGTGGCTGGAGAAGCACTCTCATCTGGATGATGGGGGCCGGGACTGCAGGGTACCCTATAGACTCCGTGTGAAAGAACAGGAAGGAGTTAGAGGAGCAGGAAAGCCTAAAGCCCCAGATAATAAACAATTGGAGTTTTCCTGATATTTTCAGTTTGGAGAGCTGGCATTAAGACCTCTTTCTCTTTTAAACATCACTAAAAACTGAAAATTTCTACAGAGAAGCAAGTCTGTAGCAGGCACTTACTGCGGATTGACGTTACTCTCAAAACCAAAATACAGTGGGGAAGATAGCAATGTGCCTGCCAGAAGGGCAGGCAGTAGATAATTGCCTGAAAAACTAGCAGGGCAAACTGAGGTGTAAGTCTCATTGCAGAAAGCCATTACTGCTACAGGAAATGCTGATATAGTACATGAAATTAAGGAAGGTACAGATGAACATTTGGATATGCTGACTGATGAAAATGCCAACTGGTTAAAAGCAAATTGCTTAATTTAGAGCTAAAAATGAATTACTTGGAGAACAAAGAGAAAAGAAATACCAAAATAAAAAGGATGCCCAGAAGAAATAAAAAATGGGACCACATAAAAATATGGAACCCTTGATAAGAGGAAAGAAAATCTCGCACGGGAGTTTGAGCCAAAACCATTGATGTCAGTAAGGGGAGAACTGGCTGGCACATTTTTTTTCTCTCTTACAGAAAGTACATAACATAACAAAACACATATCGTAACAAAATCACATAATTATGTATAATTATGAAGTAGGACAAAAAAGTAAAAAAATAAATCCAAAATTCTAGGAAGCACTGCAGCAGAATAACTCTCCAAAAATATAATTTGGGGGGTGGGATTTGAAATTTTTTTTTTTCACCTGGGGTTCCAAGCAGCGTGTCTTCCAATGAGACTGTTCTCCAGGCTGCACTCTATTGTTTGCCCTTCTCCTCACATCAAGAAGGTTGGAAAATTATGTCCATGGATAGTTGGTTATTGAAGTGCTACCTATTATGGCATATATTTTGGTCTCTTTGGAAATCACCAAAGAGTTTTCCAGTTTGAACTGGCCAGAGGTAATCTACACCACAATGAATTTCCACAGTCCCTGTACTCCTGCGATGCCTGTCTGCAGTTCCGGCAGCAAGGTGCCGGGCAGCTCCCAGGGCTCCTGCAGAGCCAGCTGCTGGAGCTCCAGGCAGCCCCCAGGCTCTCTGACTCCATCCCTGCTCAAACGCCTTCAGGGACTTCTCTGGGCTCTGAAAGTCAACTGGCATGAGGTGGCTGATGTCTCTGCTCGCAGCTCTTTCAGTCTTCAGATCCGTGGGGTTGCTTTCAAACCGTGCACTAGGAACAAGCCTGGCGTGCTCTAACCCCCAGATCATGCCTGGGAACTGTTTGGGAAAGTGGTAGTTGGCACAGGTTGAAACTGAGCCCAAGGATGTTTACAGGCGCTGTTTAATCAACCAGTGTTGACGTAGCCTCTGCTAAAAAAGGAAAAAAAAAAAAAGCAAACGGCGCTCATCAGCATCACTAAAGCGTTGTATGCGGTCGATGTAAAAGAAAGCACTGACATTTCCCATTTACATTATGCCTTCCTTCATGAAATTCAAGCTTTTGCAGTACTGTCAGAGCTGGGCATCCCAGAATTGAAAGCATCCCATAAGGTTGGGATTATGCTTTGAAATATATTGCCCCATGAAATGAAATGAGAAAGTTGCTGTCAGTGTGACGGCTGGGTCAAATCCCAAAGGATTTGTAGGCACAACTCAAGTTTTCCAGTGAGTTCTTGCAGGGAGCAATTGTGTGATTATCGGGAAACAGAGAGTGATGTGGAGAGACTCATCAAATCCATCAAAATTCGAAAAGACAGTCCAAGTCCTGGGCTTTTCCTGTCTGCTTTTTGAATGTGTTAGTCCATAGACATGAAATAAAAAACATGGTGATAATAAAATGAACAGTGAGGTTTATCAATTAGTATAAGGGAACTTTTAAAGGCTGAAAGACTATGTATTTAATGTCTGTACTGAGAAAATTAATTTCCCGTCTTTATGGATAGAGGTGTATAATTTACAGTGAACCTTGTCAAGGTATTTAACAGCATTATGTTCTTGTTCTACCTCAGGACATGAAATAATTTTACTGGTAAATATTTTAAATGGCAATATGTTGTGATGCTGTAATTCAGATTTACCTCCCATGGGTTTCTTCTTCTCTTTTCTTTTCTTCTTAATAGAAAGTAACAAGGGGTTTGACGTGGCACAGAGTATTCTATTCTGCTGTGATTTCCGTGGTGCCACTGAAAAATCAGAGCAAGGATCTCAGGCTTGCAATGACTGTAGGCAGTGGCTTGTATCAGTGGTCCACCAGAATGAGTGTGTTGGGGTCTTAATAGAGCATCAGTTGATAGGAGTCACTGAAGAAAAAAAAGGGAAAGAAAGAAACCTCCTTGCTAGTTTGTGGCAAGCCATGCACCACCCTGATCGACAACACAGTGGCTAAAAATTGCTTAGACTCTGCAGTAAATTGGACTCTAGATTAGCTAAGGTTGAAATTTGATTAACAAAAAAGGATAAATCTATTCCCAGTTCATTGCTTTGTTAAAAAAAAGTTTCAATTTAGGAGTCCTTGAAAAAGTAAATAAGATTTTATGTGTGAAATTAAGAAACTGTATCTGGAAGCTACTTTTACCAATCCATCTGTTTTACGTAAGTGGAATACGCATGTTCTGCAGTATTAATGAGGAAAAGAGTGGCTGAGTTTGCTTGCGAATTGCTCTCCTTTGAAGGGAGATGTGCCAAGCAATTGAACAGCAGCTCTACAAGAAAATTCTGGCCACAGAGGAGTGGGGTTTGCAGGAGCTCAGTAGGTCTGGTTTACATTCCCACTTCTGTCATGTGCTGCTTCGGTGACACCAGACAAATCGCATAAATATCATTGCCACAAGATACCTGAAGAAACTACCATGTGTGAAGAGAGAGTGTGGATTTACAGCTCATTAGCTACTTTATATGGATGCTTAAATCTCAGGTAAATGCAAGATACATTGCCGTGCTTTCAGTGAGGGTCAGAGCTACCTCACATTTACTCTGGAGCAATAACCACACAGACAGTTGCCATGGAGTAGTTAATGAGCTGTAAATCCACGCTCATTTACTTGGTGGCAACTTGTTCATGTAGCTGTCTCTGCTGTCTATGAAATGGGACACAATGCTTCATTTTCCCATCTGGGATATTTATAAAGACAAGCATCATTTATGTATGTATGCAGTGCTTTTTGCAATCGCTACCACAATAGGAACAACAGTAACAACATAAAAATAATAACAAAAATGAAATTCCTGGACACTAGTATACATTTTAACCTTGCTTAAAAATTTTCAACTGAATGTTAATTTACAAAGGATGTGCAAAAAGCAGGTGACTCTTGTCTAGGACAGCTGGATTCTGAAGTGTGGATATTTGAAAGAGGAAGTAACAAGAAAGAAGAGAGGTGTGAACTCGTCCCATTTAACATTGCAAGGTGTTAACCTTGAGGCTCATTAACACCTTTGTAAGCTTGTTTTTTTATTAACCACTTCATAGTTTATTCTCATAGTAGACATCAGCCTTTGTGCTTGCCTTCTGCATCTGCTGTGGTATATCCAGTGTCTTAAGCCTTGTCTTCACCTGGCGGCTTACAGAAGGTAGCAGATAGTTTCAAGATATGAAGGGTTATGGATGGAAACTCAGATGCTTCTCAGAATGCCTCCATAAATTTCCCCGGTTTGTGGGACTTCGACAGATGATAGCATTAAACTGAAAGTTGCATGTTAAAGGTTAGTTTGTGTAAGCACGCAAGGTGTCAGTAAGGGTTAAAAATGAGAAAAGAAACCGCTACGGTATGGGTTATGTATATTTTTTTATTGATAGATCATATTTGGATAAAAAGTAGTGGGATGTAACTGATGAGGTATAAATGAATGCTGGACTGAAAGGTCATTTTTCGAAGTCAACCCTAGCACACAGCTTTTACAGCCAAATCATTTATATTACTTGCAGTGATGGAGCAGCACCACCATTTGGATGGAAGAGCGGATTAAGGAGGTAGGTTAGGAAAGTGAAATTGAGCACTAGTGAAAGAGAAAAATGGGATATCCAGTTATCTTCTATCAAACTGTGAAATGGGACAGGAAAGCAGAATTTATGTAGGATGGAGAGAATTGCATTTTTGTTATAAAAAAGCTTTTTTAAGGGGGAAGATTTTTCTTTCTAAATATGTTCTTTTCCCCTTGTTAATGTCCTAATTCATAACTATCCTAACTTCGTTGTCTCTCACATAAAAATGAAAAGTAGTGTACTGTAAAAAAAATCTGCTCTGCTTGAACCACACACCATGATTTTAAAATGCATACATACACGGTGGTTAGCATGAAATATTTGCTCTTTATCGGTTGTTTTTCACCTCACTGAATAGAGATGGACCACAGAGGTCTTGGTTTGCCTCCTACTTATACTCCATACTGTCAACATCTGGCAATGTAGACACCCTCGTACTGATATTCCCTTTCTGTTCTCATGGTTCAAGCAATAAGAATGTGGATGCAAAAATATGGAAGCTAGGAGGAAAACAGAAACTAAGTCCTTAAATTGCAGGCTTGGATTTTGCATAAGGCTTTTTGTTAGTTTGCATCTTCAGAAAACACAGAGATAAAATTCTCTCATGAAATATTGAAACCACTTCTGCCCCATATGAACATCTGAATGTGAGCCATCTCCCTCTACCCTCCAAAAAGGAAAGTAAGCCTTCTTACGAATGTTATGAGTTATTGAATAATAATATGCCAGTGGTCTGATGCAGCTATTGTTGAACCTAAATGAAAAACCTTATTAATCATGGATTTGACAGCTCATTCAGTTATAATAATGTTTCCTGTCAATCCAAGCTCTCATTATAATTGGATCTTACTTAGAAAGGAAGATGGTCCATTGACTGCTCAGATGGAGGAAAATACAGGTTTGAAAATGAAAATATCAGTCTGAATTCTGTTTCCAGGGAGCCTGCTTATGCATGTACAAGTTGGATAACACTTTAATCCTTGCTGTGTGTCACATTTGGACGTTGCTGTAATAAGATTCTCTCACTGCCTAGACACCAGCTGTAGAGTCATGACAGTGAAAGTGAAAGCAGTAAGAGTAAATGAAACTTTTTCTCAGGGATGCTGGTATATCATCGCTACGACCTAGTTGCAAAGAATTAACTGAAATAGGTGGCTTGTCTACTTAAAGAAGTGTACTCGGCTGAGAATTTGGTTACAGTTAATTTGGTTTTCTGCTTGGCCTTTTTTGTGGTCACTCAGTATGCAGAAAGTATTCGATATTTCACATGGCATTGAGAGGGGATTAAGTTGCTTCAAACCAAGGCAATTCAGTGTGCTGTAGGAGTGTTTACAAAGAGAGTTAGTGGCATGGAACCGTAAATTCATACACCAACTTACTGTGCACTATCTTTATAAACAAGGCCAGAGACAGGGCAAACAGTTGAGAGGGTTATAAAGGCAGACAAATATTCAAGCTGAGATTGAAAGCACTTGGAAAAGCATCTCAAATAAATGCCCTTTAGAAGAGATTCTGTAGGTAGAATCTATAAACTGCATATTGGAGGCCCCGATTCCATGGGTGTAGCAGAGGGACGTGGTGTATTTCCACGAGGAACACAATTCATTAATGACACAGAAGCCACAGGGTAAGTATTAGACTCAAGTTAAAAAATAAAGTTTGTATAGGTAGCTTTTTTCTAGGGCAGCTGAAATGATAATTCTCAGAAAGTGTTCTTGTTCACTGATAAACCAATGTGATTGCAATAAATGGGAACTTAAAGTAACTTCCTATTGAGCAGTGGAGCCAGCAAACGTGGAGACACAAATTTGTTTTCACTGCCTTGCAGGACAAGTAGCAAATAATCTGATAACATCAGGCCAATGTACAGATCAGAAAATGGTTATAAACTAGGAAAGAAAGCTGTCATTTATAGATATGAATAGTAAGCACTCCCTACAAGAAATCCTAGGGGGACCTGAAGTGTAATTTTTGATGAGACTTGTTTTGAGGAAAATAGAAGTTGGAAAAAATCACCAGTCTGCTCTGGCAGAAAATAAAGAGAGGCAAAGTAGCTGATGGGAAGCTGTTGCAGCTACTGTAAAGGGTATGGCATGTCCTTTTGCAGTTCTCATTTTGGACATGCATCTGCCCAATGGATTACTTGATGGGCAAGCAAATTTATGGCAACTTCAAACAGCACCCAACCCTCCTTCAAAGTACATAGTTTTGGGTCACCAACATGCTGGGATATCAGACCCATTTGAGTCTTTGCTGTAGTGGCAGTGAATGTTTTCTTATTATGTCCAAAAAGCTTTTTATTCATGACATGACCTACAAGCTAGAAGGCAAGTAGTCCTAACTGCAACAAAGCCAGTCTTCCTTAATTTACGTGTAGAGAAAGGTCTCCCTAAGAAACCAAATGATGAGAAGTACTAGTATTCGGATGCAGGATGAGAATGATTTTGTGATAAACTAAACATTCAATAATGCTGTAAACATCTAGTAGGTGTTGGGTGTGAAAAAGAAACCATAAAACTATTTTAATTGTTTATTTCTCATTTTTCACCCAAAACCTAGACAAAGTTTAGGAATATCTAGTATTTTGTGAATTAATGTGCCATTCTGGGACCTTCATGTGCAGCGATACATGAGATACCTATTTTTCAGAGTACACATGAACTGTGTCTTTTAAGGCTTGTGTAAGTTTAATTTAATGGAACTCATTGCACGAGCGTAAGGACTTACTTTTTGTGTGCTTGATCCTCTGGCAGATATACACACTGGGAAGAAGAGCGTAAGCAATCTTTTCTCCCTCAGTGCCTCAACCAGATGAGTCACAGAGGGGAGAATAGGCCGCAACCCATACCAGAATTTAGTAACCGTACTGAGACAATATGCGTGCTTCTATTATTTGTCTTCAATCATTGCAGCTCAATGCTATCTTTTACTTTGCTTTGTGCCAAGCAGAGACAACTTAGTCTCCACTGAGACTGCAGTGCCTGAGAGAAATAAGGACAAGGCTAAAAGTGAAAGTGCTGCAAAGGTGAACAGAAATAAAATTCCAAGAGAAAGCGGAAAGGGCTTGTTTTGGTTTTGTTGCTATGCATTGATTTTTAAAGTTTTATGCGTGAGTAGCTGAATGATTTCTCATCTCTGAATGGATAAATAGAAGTCAAGAGTTAACGTCAAAGAGGATTTCTTGTATCGATGAAGTGCAAAGATCATACAGTCATAGACCAGAAGTCACCATAGGCCTCTACAACCAGTCACGTAGTGTAAATTTGTGGAGGTTGTGCAACGGTTTGTGAAGTGCCTATTAGCATAAAAACCCCATAAAATTTGCCATGGAATGATGTAATTCGTATGGCAGAATAATATTTCAAACAATACTTTTCACAACATATAACTTGATCAGCAGCTGTTGAATGCATAAAATTAATATTTATATTCATGGAGTATCTGAGAAAAGGTCAAGTAGGAGACATTTTAATCCATGTTTTCAATTTGTGGCTATATGTTTAGAGTAATAAATCATAGCAGCTTTCAAAAATAACAACAGCAACAATAATATATGACTCTAGGATTTCTATGGACTGTAGATTAAATTAATTTGTTTTTCCTGAGCACCTAAACACATTTTCTTTATTTGTTGGTTGTGATCTCTTACGTAATTACAAAAAGAGATTTGATACCTAATGGCATAAAATATTATGCTAACAATTTCAAATTAATGGGAACTTCCAGCTCACTTCAAAAGACACATTGCCAAGCACTGCCATCATATTTTTCTTAACTTTTTCAAGTGTAAATCCATTTTAAAATGTACAAATGTAATTTGTATTTACAATTTTCAAATGCAAATACAACTTTTCACCCTCAGTGCAGGTACAGCACAGTTGTAATAAAACGACAGTCTGTGACACTAATTTGTTGATTTAAAAAATCCTTTACAAATCTTTAACGTGCTTACACATTGCATGCACCCCTAACCAAAATGTCGTGCTTGGGTTTTTCTCAACATGTAGTGTTGTTCAGATGTAACCACAAAGAAACCTCCGCTCTGATATGAAAATGCCTGTCACGGCGCTTGGTTTTCTAGCCGATGCTGTTCATTAGGCAGTGCCAATTGGTTTCCTTTCTGAAACCCATACTATGAATGCTCTTTTGACTGCTCTGCTGTTTGTCTAGCTGCTCAGCTGTGACTACATTTTGACGCCTATGTTCTGTCTCAGGCTGTCTGTGCTCAGATAGATGGACCTCCCGGGATGCCTGCAGACTTGGTTTAAGGAAATACAGCTCCATTCACTTTAATGGAATTAAAACTTCTTCCAAGAAGTGTGAATTTGGAAGATTTGCCTTGGGAGAAGAAGGTGGCACGTGTCTTTCTTCAGAGCTGGGCCTGCATGCTGCAGTGACCGATGGGGCTGGGAGAGCCCAGCTCCAGGGAAAGGTGCCTTTGGTTAGGTGACCACACGCGTGCTATGGCTCTAAGCCTCCATTATGGCCTCAATGGCACCTAGAGAGCTAAGCAGACGCTTTGCGGTTAGCTGAATCACTTTTTAACTGTATTGATGAGGTTTCCTGACTGTAGTCAGACCAAGGATATGTGGGGCATGTAGGTAGGTACACGCAGTTATGTATATTTCTGTGCCTTGATCTGGAGCTGAACTCCACCCATAGTGTAGTAATTAACCCAAACTGAATTAACAGGCATCTCTTTTACATGATAGAGCTGTGATTAGTGCCTTTGCATAGGGCAAAGGTCACCACATCATGGCTGCTGGTACACACGAGGCCTGTCAGCAGTTCAGGTGAAGCCCCTGATGCTGTGGCTGTGCGACTGGGATGCTGCTGCAGGGTTGTGCAGGTACAAGGTCTGAGGGGTGAGGTGCAACCCTGGTTCAGGAAGAAGGGCTTTGGCGGAAAAGGCTGAGGCTCAGGTCTCCCTGTGTCATCCAGGAACCTACAACACACCCACCTGTGGTGGAAAAATTCACATTCTCAGAGGATTGCGTCCACCCCCAGCCTATGAGCTGCTCTAGTGTCTTGCCTTTTTGGCTCTCCCAGGTATGTGGCATGTGTCTTAGTTTCTCAGTCTTCTTCAGGAGTCTTATGGAGTCTGGAATTTGGCCATATATATATCAAGGATGGAGTTCATTCCTGCACAGAAACAGGCATATACATAATTTAATTTACACGCACACATGCAAAAGAAAGGTTTAAGTACCCATGCTTTCCTGTTAAGCACATTTCACTCCTACTGAAGTGAGAAGATGAGGGAAAATGCATAAATAAGCATTAACAGAATTACTTAGTAGGGCTGGGAAATTTTTGTGTTTCTCAGATTTGCTTCTCTTAAATAAAACTAAATATTGTTGTGCCAGTTCTCTCTTGGCAAAGAGATAAAGTAAGAATTCAAATGTAAGCTAGTCCTCCCGTTTCCACAGCTCTTGCTACGCCAGTAATTGAAGGGCACACTGGATTGTAGGATGTCTAACAGATCCTCATTTTCATCCACCACTCTGCTTTTGTAGCTTTTTTTATATCAGGAGCTAGGGCCACAGATGGGAAGACCCATGCATGTTTCAAAGGCATGAGAAATACTGACCACTCACAAGTGACAGTTATGGACTTTTTTTTTTCTTTTCCCCAAACTCTTATTTAAAACAGGTTGTGTTTGTTCAGTGATTGCATCTTTCTTTGATGTCTTGAAATTCTTGAAGAGTATCCTTTGCCCTCTGCAAACACGCACACACACAATAAGTCAGAAAATATAAAAAGTTTTTATTTTGACAGTCAAACCCTATAGCATGCCCTGTGCTTTTCTTACAAGATGAATAATAGGGATTTCTGAAGACTTAACCTTGACTTCTGGTGAAGATGTAAAGTATGAGTTTGAATTAAAAATTTTTAAATTAAAAAATTATTCCAGTAATTTTTAATAACTTTGTTGTGACAAAAAAAACCCCCTTTACTAACATGAATTTACATTTGAAAAATCCATTTACATTGGAAGAAATGTGTATGGTTCGTGTTCCTGCCATAAATTTTGATTCCTATATACTGAAACATTGCACATGTCAATGTGTCCATTCAGCTTCCATTTCAACTACAAGACAGTATCCATGTGTCATGGTTTTCCATTACCCATTGGTAAATAAATTGTAACAGTTTGCTAAAATTCTGCCCCACGCATATAGGGTTGTGTAATAGAATAGGTCCTCTCCCTCTCCCTCTCCTTCCTCACTGGATATTGACAAATGTACCATGAAAGAAGTAAAAAATTCTTGAACTTTCCTTTTCTTTTTGAATATTATCGGTCTATTTCATTTATGCTTATCACACAAGCATCTCACTGTATTGAACTTCTATCCTAGATAATTTTCAATGGTAGATAAAAGAAATGATCCACAGAATAATTTTGTACTGAATTTCTTTTTTTCTTCAGTATTTAATAAATGTGTCCCCAGCTAGTAATTGCACAGGGTCCATATTTCATTAATAGGTGCAATAAAGTAAATTTATTTCTCTTTCATGTTACCTTCTGATCTTCCTTTCACTAACATTTCTCTTTCATCTGGAAGATGCATGTGAATAGATTTAATTTATAGAAAATTATGATTTACAAAACACCACACTATATTGGGAACCCTTTCCTAAAGACAAGTAAGTTAGGGTTTTCTATTAATTGATCTGAAATGGTCATAGATTACAGGCTGAGATAACCTTGGATAAGACTTTTTTTCAAATCTGATAGGATTATCTACTGATGTACAACCACCGGAGCATTTTTGTGCACCTATCATTGCATTACATTTAAAAGCTTGTTGAGTTAATGAAGGACGCCATCTCTGCTGCTTCAAACAATGCTTTTGTGGAGAAAGAAACCAAACCCAGAAAATGCATGCTTTTTCATGACTGAATTTGATTCACTTCTGCCTATTCTAATAATAAATGCAATATTCATCTGTAGAAAGGTTTTTAGCCACTTAGCCTACATTTTATACTTTGCAATAAATGGGGTGATATAAAATCCCCATTTAATAAACTGAGCAATCTGGGAAAGCATCACTGTCATTCAGCTTGCAGAACACGACTGATGAGTCCTACTACTGCAAATCTATTTCTCTTTAAATAATTAAATGTGTATTTTTAATATCATATATGTCTTGCTTTTTTGATTTGCTTTTTGTGGGCCCATTTGGTTATATTTTTTGAGAAGAGAGAATGCATCAGCAGTATTTTTAAATAAAAGGAATTAGCCGTAAGAAAATAGGATCATAGTTGTTGGCTTCCCAACATTCCCAAGGAAGATTTCACGAGCAAACTGCCTTGATGCACATCAGCAGGTAAAAGTACCATTAACTAATGTCTCCTGAGAAGAAAAAAAAAAAAAAGCAATATTGTATCACCTTTGAAGGACCATCAATGTATCATTGAAAGATGAATAGCCCAGTTGTAGTCCCTCTGTTTGAAGGGATCATAACCGGTTGCAATAAAGTAGAAATGCTTTGGCTCCAAGGCAATGTTGAATGCAGGTAGCCATGCCATCGAGTCCAGTGATCTTGATGGATAACGTCTCGGATGCTCTTCTCTAAGAGTTTAGAGGCATCATTCCTTCTGGCTGCAATTTGTACCGCTTTAATGTTTTTTCAGACAAGGCTTTAAATTCCATTACAGCAAAAATTAATTTTTTACTACTGTTTTGTGACTGATACGCACTCAGGCAGGAGATTACATTCCATGTGTGGATACTAACAGCACATACCAGTGGAGTGAGGAGTATGCTCATACTTACGCTACTGCTGTTGCTTCTCTTTAGCAAGATTTACAATCTCCACCAAGGGAGCTGAAAATTCAGAGAATATACCGGCCCTGACAATAATTAATCGTTAAGGAATTTTTTTGGTTTAAATGTGAGCATAACTAATTTTTATGATCATTTTCCCTGCTGGCATTTGTGGTCTTTAAAGCCAAAATTGCAGGAGTTTTACATAAGCAGCCTAGAAGCCTTGGTTATAGAATTCCCTTGTTTTATGTGGCTCATCCTTCTGTTTCCTCTGCTTGAGAGCTGAAAGGTCTGTTCCTATTACTTTATGAATCTATATATGGATTCTCCAGATCTGCAAATGTTATAAAATCATTGAGTCACTGGAGAAGCCCAGAGGATTAATAATTTAAATAGAAACAATCAGGACTGGGTTGGTGTTTTACAGTCAAGAAATGTCTTTTCACCGTATCATTTATGGTCAAAAAATGTCTTTTCCCCATACTATTTCCCCTTCTGGTGCATAAATAATTCCTCCAGCATCAGCAGAGCTATGCTAATTTATACCCACAGAGGACTTGGTCTCAAAAGTCTAATTTAGATGACAGTGCTGAAGTGTAGGGACTTGCCATTTTTATTTGTATGTAAAGTACCAGGCACTCAAGTAGTGGTGTGCCATTAAATAATTTCGAGAAAATAAATTGCCGTTTGGAAGGCTTGCTCTTGGGTGAAATTATATCTTTTTGTATGGCTTCAGACAGATGCAATGAGTTAATTTGAACAGCTCCTCTTCACTTCCCTAATTTTGTTCTCTCTCTTATCTCCTGTCCCCCCTCCACTGAGCATGCCTTCTTCGCTACATCTGACTGAAATAAATACATCCTTGGACAGTAGTGCGTGTACTTCATTGCAATGTTCCCTCTGTTCTGAAGGGCCTCGGTAAAAACAAGGTAGTAGGGCATAAAAGTGGTCGATGTCAGCTATAGCTCCTGGGGCAGCTAAAAGTTGGATGATAAGACTGTTTTAAGCCACTAAAGCTCTCTCTTTCTCAGCCGTAAGTTTTTTGTTGCACAGCAGAGAATTTCACCCTAGGGTTTTTTGACTGAATAGTGATGGATTTGACAACAGCCTCACCAGGACACTGGACATGTAACCATTAACGGGGCACTCCATTTCAGAGGGACCATACAATTAAGCTAGCTGATGTGCTTCTACTTTTCAGGTCTCATGTTAGTAATTTGGTAAAGACTGTGTTCTGTTTTCGGTGGTCAGTTTCCTCCTCAGCATTAATTGCTGGTATATTTGCCTTAGCTGTACCTGAGGCATGTTTCCATGGTCCAGTTCTGATGCTTCCATTGTTACACACTAGCCTTTCCTTCTGACAAAATAATTTGGAGTCAGCAGGACAGCCATGTATGTATGTAAATACTGCTAATCATGAGAGAGGGCTTCCTTGTATGCAAACAGTGAAGAAGAGATGATTCCTGTTGAAAGAGCTTGCCATTTGAAAAAGAAAAATCTGCAGAAAAAAAAGCGTATCAAGGTTGAGGCCGGTGTTATAGTTGATGTAACTGAAATGGAAAGTTTATGTGGAACATGGGCAGTGGGGGAAGCCACAAAATGATCCTATTACTTATTAGTATTTGTTTTTGTGCCTGCCGTTTAATCTTGATATTCAGCAATGCTTACCTGCCTTACAGCCCAGTGGAATACAGTGTACTGCATTCTGCTTTCTATTTCGTGTAAGTCAGGTCCCCGCGGTGTCTCAGATAACACCATGAGCCGGTTGGAAATTATTGTCATGGTGACCAGAATATATGGTGAACCCTCACAAAAGGAAACTCTTTCTCTTCAGGAATCAATTTTATATTTTCTCAGGGGTTTTAATATATTGGGGTTCAGATAAACACACTTCTGCAAGGACATAATTTTTTGATGATAGAGAAGTTGGTTGCTGAAGACAAGGTTTTTGCAATAGTATGTATGGAGATGAAAACAGTTTTCTTTATTGGCAGACTATATTTAAATCAACTCACCTTTGCACCCTTAACCATAACTTAGTGGAATTTTTCTGACCTCAGACTCCTGCTTCATTTAAAAAGTTTCCAGCATTCCATATTCAAAATATGTATATTTCATAAACATACAAATATTTGTGGTTGCGCTTGTCTATTTTATCAAGACAAATGAACTAGGGCAAGGGGCTGTTTTTTTCCACGTTGGTTTTGCATTGGCTATACAAGAAGACTGTATAAGCATAATACAAAAAGAGAAGAGAAAAGAACAAAAGACTACTGCTAGCTATAAGGATCCCGGGAGGTATTTAATACTATTGCAGCTGTCTGTAGCTTCAGTTTCTAGGCAGCTGGAGGGCTTCTTATGCTTGGGGACTTGCTTTGGCCTATCGCCGGAAAATAATAGTGGGATATTTGGGTGAAATGAAATTCCTCTAGGAAATGGCGTGATGGTAAAGACCCCTCGCGTGGATATTGACAGCCATTGTAATACCTACAGGCCTGTGTGGAGGGAGGGTCTTGGGGTCTTTGAGCCCTGCAGAAGCACACGGTGAGCTGCAGCCCCAGCAGGCATCCTCATGCTCTAAATAGATGGAGAACGCAAAGCAGAAGGAACAGACAGCAGATGACTTGCCTGCAGTCACTCAGCAGGTTAGTGGCTAGGTTTCTTGGCTAGCAGACCTGTTTTGTCCTGAACTAAATCTCTGGACAGGAATTTTTCTCTGCAGTTTTAGGGGAGAAAAATAGATTCAGATCCCAGATTTCTCAAATCATCAGCCTACAAACTGCATTCACAACAACCATAGTATTTTTAAAGTCAACAGTTTGTTGTTCAGGTTGAATTAATGCTGTCCTTGAGAGGATGCACTTGTCACGAGGATGTAATGTGTCCCTGTACATTTACACGAAAGCCTAGTGAAAAGTGTCGTGTTAGAATAGCCTTGTGAAATATTATTAGATATTATTCTTGCAAAATAATTCTGAAGTAGTTGGAGATGATCACCAGACAGCTTTTTCTTGAATGACGCCCATTTTTGCACTGATAGCAGGAATAAGTTTGCCACCTTACTCTCCTGGAAGCCCCTCCTCTTCCTCTGTTTATGGTGAAAAGATGAAACATAGGCAGGAAAGAAGAAATCCTGGTGCAAGCAACTGCTGTACTCAGTTCTCCTCTGCAGTAAGATCCTCAAGAGACTCTTTTATGACAGTATGCGTTACAACTGTTTCCCTGGCCCAGAACATTCAATTCCACCCTTGCCATGAGAGAGCTGAAGTCAGAGGACTACCTGAAATGAAGGATTTTGGTCAGGAATGAAATAAGTGTTTTTAAACAGGTAATTTTAAAAGAAAATATTTGAGATGGGCAAAAAAAGGTTATTTTAGCAAAGGGTAAAGTCTGCTTTCCTGTACTGCTGCTTTAAATCTTTAAATGACTTTGCAGCCATTGATAGTGAGCAGCAGTGACAAAGCATGGGGCTCCATTCCTGCCTCTGCATTAACTGTTAAAATCTGATCAGTGGTTGAGGAACAGTATTGGGGCTTGACCAGACTCTTGATTTTGTGCCTCTGTAATGTTGAGTAAAGTAACTCATTTCAGTAAAGTAAAACCCGCCTACACTGGAAATCCACTGTGGACCTTTGGTTTTGCTTTGTCTTCCACTTAGGGCTGTGACCTAATAATTACCAAGTGAAAGCAGAAGGATACTAGTTGATTTTATTAAATGCCCATGTGATACATTTCTAACAAATAATACATAATTAAATAAACCTTTTCCTCTATAACAATAGAATCAGGGAATGATAGAATACCAGCTTGGAAGGGACCTCAAGGATCATCTGGTCCAACCTTTCTTGGCAAAAGCACGGTCTAAACAAGACGGCCCAGCACCCTGTCCAGCTGAATCCTAAAAGTGTCCAATGACGGGGAATCCACCACTTCCTTGGGGAGATTATTCCAATGGCTGATTGTTCTCAGTGTGAAAAATTTTCCTCTTGTGTTCAATCAGAATCTCTCCTGGAGTAACTTGTACCCGTTACCTCTTGTCTTTTCCATGTGACAGTCTCCATCCCTTAAAGGGTGTAGCCACCCTTTAAATACTGGAATGTGGTGATAAGGTCTCCTCTAAGTCTTTTTTTCTCAAGGCTGCACAAACCCAGTTCTCTCAGCCTTTCCTCATATGGCAGGCTTCACAGTCCTTTGATCATCTTGGTGGCCCTTCTCTGGACCCTCTCCAGCCTGTCCACATCTTTTTTGTCTAGCAGGGACCAAAACTGAACACAGTATTCCAGGTGTGTCCTGGCAAGTGCTGAGTAGAGTGGGATAATGACTTCTTTATCTTTGCTGGTGATGCCCTTGTTGATGCAACCCAGCACCCGGTTGGCTTTCATTGCCGCAGCAGCACACTGTTCACTCATATTGAGCTTGTTGTCCACCAGGACCCCCAAGTCCCTTTCCACAGAGCTGCTCCCCAGCCAGGTAGATCCCAGCCTGTGCTGCACTGCTGGATTATGTTTTCCTGGGTGCAAGACCTTACACTTGTCCTTGTTAAACTTCATAATGTTCTTGTTAGCCCACTCTTCCAGCCTACCCAGATCTTCCTGCAGGGTGGCTATCCCTTCTGAAGTATCCATTTCCCCAGTCAGCTTGGTTCTTCAGCAAACTTCATCAGGGTACATTGATCCCATCATCCAGATCACTTCTGAAGATATTAAACAGTGTTGGGCCCAGTATCGATCCCTGGGGGACCCCACTTCTGACAGGTTGCCAGTTTGAAAAGGAACTATTTACCACCACCCTCTGGGTGCAGCGTGTCAGTGAGTTCCCCATCCAAGAAGAAAAGCATCACTGATCCTGATATATGTACTTGAACCTGGGCTAATTTCCCTATTTTTTTCACTAGCAAGACAAAAGTAGCATTGGGAGCAAGAGATGTGCAAGACTCTGGAAGAAAACAGAATATATTAATGAAATGTACTCAGCGGAGAGCCTATTACGGTATCTGTCCTCTCTCCTGTGCCACTGCAGAGCTAAAAGTGACTGATAATAACCTTGTAGTTACTGTACAATTTGCCTACAATTTTATAGTTGCAGTCATGGCATTGATCTACAGTTAAATGAGATAATTCCTGTGTGCTATCTTGCCAGTCTGCCAGGAGCAATGTACCAATTGTACCTGTAAAGTCACAAAAAATGAATACCTGCTTGAATACAGGGCTTAATATAGAAGCTTTAGATAGCTACATTATGAAATTGCTACAAAGAATATTCTTAAGTTTGTAAGAGAAATGTGATGAGGACTATTTAAATCTAGAAATTTCCATCAGTAATACTGCTTTTATCAGCAGAGTATTTTATAGACTCTGCTTTCTTCGTCTCACTACATGAATGTTGCAGACCATTATTTTGAAAAAAAAAAAAAAGAAAAAGGAAACTTTGTAACTGCAGTCTTACTGATATTGAGTCTAAGACATTAGAAAATGTTTATGCAATGTTTACTAAATTAATCTTCAAGACTGATAAACTACTGAAAATATTGAAATAAACTGGTTTAAAATACAAGATCTTTTCTTTCTGATTTATTTTAATCTCAAACATAAGTGAAATGGAACAAAATGCAAGCTCTTAGAAATTTTACTGGAAAATTCCAGTGAAATCCTACTTTAGGCTAGAAACCAGGTAGCTCAGTGAAGACTTCCTGAAGCTTTCAAAGATTTGCATAAATCTTTCACTCAGTTTCTTCCCAAATGTCTTCTTTCACCCAGACCCCCAAACTTAAAATGAAACTTTTGGCTCACAAAACCACACAGACCACCTCCTGCAAAGGTTTGCTAAAACCAGAGTATGGTGAAACTCACTGGCTTCAAAGAGTTCTACACTGTAATTGTGGCTTCTTTCTCCTCCCTGGGTCTAGCTCTCGCTTGCATTGAAACCTCTTTTTGCTATGACAACGTAAAATGGGGCCTCAAAAGGGAGCCGGTTACTGTCAGAGAGGGGTATGTTTCCCTGTTGCTAACGTGCTGGTTATAGAGCTAGCCAAATGGGCTAGGAGGAGTCAGAAGTTGCTGACCCGATAAGTTCTGGCTTAAAAGAAAGCATTGGGGGTATCCTCAGGTTGCCTATGACACAACTTCTTAATGCACCGCATTTTGTTTCAATCAAGACGAAGAATTTGGGACTGTGCGTCTTAGGAAATGTGCCGAAGGGAAGGCTTCTGCAGGCAAGTGGGGTTGTGTCATCCACAAACTGTTGCTTCCTCACAGATGCTCTCTGATGATCCATATGAAATTAATGAGAGATTTTAGTCCAACTCCAGGTAGATTAGAGAATTTTCTCCCAAGAGCCATTGTCACATGCAGTGTTGCCTGCTGTTGAGCTTATTTGCTATCCAAGAATCCAAAACAAGTGTTGGAGGGTGAGGCTAACCTGAGATCTGCATTATTTATATAAGCTTTCAAACGTTACAAGGCACCTAGAAAACTTAGATGGATTTATTGGTTTTGAAGTTTTCTGCACCTAAGTAAATAAAAGGCTATTAAACCACAGACTTAACGATAACAAGCTGTTCATTCTTCTTTTATTCTTCTTAGCCTTCCACAAAGAAGCAAATAAATAAATGATGCCAAGATATTTTCTCTATTTATTATACAAATTTTGTTAGCACCCACAATATATTAAACACCAACCTCATCTGTGGGAAAATATAGTTCCTTCTCTGAATACTTTTCAGTTTAAGACATACAGGATTTGTGTATCTGATAGACTACTCATCTATATTCTATCATTTTCTTAGTGCCAAAAATATGCTTTGCTGTAGAAAACATCAAGTCCAAGGTCCTTATCTTGCCAACTCTCAGGCTTGTACAATACCACGGTGAGATTTTCCACTTGCCAAATGGGATTGTTCGCCATAGTAAACTTAAATATGTGTGAATGTGTTGGCAGGGTCAAAGCCTCTAAGGCGCTGCTCCTGTAAACACCTACACATGTGCATAACTGTACTCACACGAGGATGCAGACTGATTTTAATTCACTCCAGCTGATTAGATATTTTTCTTGAATTAATCTGTTTCTCACTGGGGCAAGAAGACAACAATAGCCAAACCCAGCCAAATGCTTTTGAGAATTTGTGTTGCTTTCATTAAACTCTCAGCAAGTATTTTTCAGCCAGCTTGAACCAAGCAACGGCCACCTCATCTTTCTGCAAGTTGGCAGGGGTCATTTCAGGTTTGCCATTTGGTTTCAGCTCAGACAACTTCACTTCTGCCACATGCCTCTTTGCATGATCTACAGCAGCCCTGATCTGCTCACAGTAGCTGGCTGAAGGTACGACTGGGAGACAGCCCAGCCTTTCTGATGCTGGAACATTAAGATAGGATTAGAGGAAATGGCCTCCAGTTGTGCCAGGGAGGTTTAGGATGAATATTAGGAAAAATTTCTTCACAGAAAGGGTTATCAAACATTGGAACAGGCTGCCTAGGGATGGTTGAGTCACCATCCCTGGAAGCATTTAAAAGACGGGTAGATGTGATGCTGAGGGACATGGTTTAGTGGTGGTTTTTGGCAGTGTTAGGTTAATGGTTGGACTCAATGACATCAAAGGTCCCTTCCAACCTAGATGATTCTATGATTTTTGCATCTGCTCAATACCTTGCCCCTCTACAGCACCATACTTCCCGTCTATGTTTTTGGTGAAAGACACAGAAAAGAGCAGCTCTGGAGGAAGAAATCACTTCTTACAGCTGGCTGTGGTGAGTCTGTCTTCCCCGAGCCCCAACTTTCTGTCTGGCTGTGCTGGGCAGTTTCCTGAGGCAGTAACAACTAACTCCTGCCACTTCAGCCAAGAGGCCAACCTCCTCCTCTCCTGCCTGCCCCCATTTTGCAAAACAGATGAAGGAAATGAGGGGAGGTTGGAGATCAACAGTAATTTCATCTGAGAAAAAAAACAAAGTCCTGCTGCTGACAACACTGCCAGTTTATTTAGGCTGAGTGTGTCTTTGTTCCTGGAGCTGAAGCACAAGAGCTGAGTTGGTAGATTTGGTAGATGAGCCTGCGATGCTGCTTAATAGCTCCTCTGTGACATGGGGCATAGAAGATCTACTAATAATCTGAGGTGTGACACATACCATTGAGGGGAGGTCTAGTCTGCATGTTTGAGCCACTTGCTGTTGGTAAGAGTGAGAAAGTTGTCTTTCTTGTGCAAGTAATAGGACTACAAATATTACCTCTCAAGACTGGTACAAGATTGGTGTCATAATAATCACTTTAAAAACCTTCTGTGAACTTGCTTGGGGTCATCTCAATTTCCATCTCCTGAGAAAAAAGTATTCACACCAGAAAAAAGAGACCCATCTGACCATCTGAATGTTGAGCATGAAGCCTCAGGAGAAGACAGCATTATATTTTTAGCTGGCTGCTGAACTGAAAAGCAAATGAACAATTAAGCTTGGTTCAAAGACTGAATGAGATCAAATTTTAGGCTGCAGAAATAAAGCCATTTCTAAATTCCCAAGCTAATTCAGCGGACTGAGGAAACCAAAGCAGTCCTGTGTGATCAGACTCATGAGGGTTACACAGCTCTTTGTCCTCAGAGCAAAATGAAAAGCACTTTCTTGTTAATAGTTTGAAGCATGGTCCACCAAGCAATTATTTATTTGTTCAAAGAATCTTCTGTCTAGTGTATACCTGTGATTACTATGGCAAAGCCCTCTGAACACGTATGTGGTTGCTCTGACAGCTCTGAATTTAATGGCTGTGTCTGTGACTAGACGCAGGACACAGCAGGACTATCCGTGCCAATAGCTGTTTAATGCGTTGGTCAGCTGTAATGGTGCTTAAAAAACCATCAATGTGGATATCTTCTTGGGCTTTGTAAATGTAGTATAGGAATTATTTACTTCATTATTTTGGTTAGGAGGTGCAGGTACTTATCATTTAGAATGTCTTCTGCACATAGGGTCTTTCAGAAAAACATTAAACGAGTGGTATAAAAGGACTGGTTTAGTACATTGAGACTATATGCCAAGTTCAGACAATAGTTCATGAACTTGGACATATTTTGAACACAAATGAATGTGAACTGGAGAGAAGCAACATCCACTTTTGAGGCTGCGTAGTCATTAGTGCCATCTGCGGAGTGGCAGAACTAACAATCAAAGTTGTATCGGGGTATCATTACTTTCTAAGACAAATGTGTATTTAACATGACTAAAATTTCATGCACTCCTTTTTTGAGATACTACACTCAATGAACAGGTGTGAGAAAAAACCTTCAGTGAGATTAAAGAAATCCCAGTTCTCCTATGTTTAACCCAAGCAAGCCAACCATTATTATAACTGAAGTATCATTCTATAATGAAGAAATTGTCCCATATCAGAGGGAGACAAGCAGTGAGAGGAGACCTATTTGTCAAGCATGCTGTCTGGCTGAGAATAAAATCTGCCTTAAATGTCTAAAAATTACCTAAATGTTTAAATACCTTAAAAGATTTAATCACAGACCTTTCTGTGTCCAGCAAAAATAAACCATGGGTGTTGGCTCCTGTAAAAGCATGATTCGCTTAATTATAGTTGCAAAGCATCAATATTTACTTAATGGACTGTTCACATCCAATCTACCATAGCTGTGGAAAGACCATCATCACTGGTAGGTGGACTACAAAGAAACTGCTCAAGAAGGTGACTGGGAGCATGACTGTGCATATAAAACAGGCAGTAGCAATAAGTTTGATGAAATCTGCTTGATTTGAACACAGTTTTGTCAGCTTCATCATCAGTGCCAGGAGCTCACCAGGAGACAAGATGTATCCTCATTATGGCATGCATGAGAACGTAAGCAAGAGATTGCCCCAGGGACTGAGAATGAGAGAGATCTTTTGGTCCTTCCTGTAAGCTTGAAGACTGATATTCCCCAAGGACTGTGTGAGAACATTAACAATATCATCAAATATAGACCTTATATTCACCATGTGATTCACCCAGGCCTTTTGTCTCAACTGGAAGTACTTGCCTGCCCTTCATGATACATCCAAAGAATCAGACCAATGAAGACAAATTTCTTATACCTTCGAGTTTGTCTTGGTGGTCTGCAGGGGCTGACCTGTTTCAACTGACCCTTCGGGGTTACCCTCTCACGTCTCACTACTGAGCATGCTATCTTGAGCCAGGCAGTCTTGAAAAATCAACTGATCTGGGCCGAAGACTGGCTACAACTCAAAACTCCTCAGAGAGTTTGTTACCTACTTGCAAAGGACTGTGCCATTACTGATCCTCTCCACACTCCTTCAGAGGGAGCTTGAACTGAGTTTCAGCAGCAGCAGTAGCCATGAAGGCCCAAGGTGGTATTGTCCAACATTCATGAATGGATGCTTCCAACACCCCAGTTCTGATAGCTCAGAGCTTAAACCATATGTCCCTGATCCTGTTCAAGAACAACAACACAATGGCTTGGAGTAACAGGCTAATAAATGATAACACAACACACTGCTTTAGCCAGTCCACCTGAGTTGCTGACATGTCTCCTCATAGACCTGCTGAAGAGATCTTGTTCGCTCTGAGACCCGCGTTGCCAGATCCTCACAGCGAACACAGCCTTTGCTTTTCACCACGAGCTGGGGGAGGGAACATGGCATATAGAATCATAGAATCATTCAGATTGGAAAAGACCCTTGGGATCATCGAGTCCAACCATCACCCCACTCTACAGAGTTCTCCCATACACCATATCCCTTAACATCACATCTAAACGAGTCTTAAACACATTCAGGGATGGTGACTCCATCACCTCCCCGGGCAGCCTATTCCAGTGTCTGACCACTCTTTCTGTGAAGAATTTTTTCCCAATGTCCAGTCTAAACCTACCCTGTTGCAGCTTGAAGCCATTCCCTCTTGTTCTATTGCTAATTACCTGTGAGAAGAGACCGGCACCAACCTCTCTACAATGGCCTTTCAAGTAGTTGTAGAGAGCGATGAGGTCTCCCCTCAACCTCCTCTTCCTCAAACTAAACAGTCCCAGCTCCTTCAATCGCTCCTCATAAGATTTATTCTGCAGGCCCTTCACCAGCTTCGTTGCCCTCCTCTGCACGCGCTCCAGCACCTTGATATCTCTCTCATATTGAGGTGCCCAGAACTGGACACAATACTCAAGGTGTGGCCTCACCAGTGCTGAGTACAGGGGGACAATCACCTCCCTACTTCCACTGGTCACACTATTTCTAATACAAGCCAGGGTACCATTGGCTATCTTGTCCACCTGGGCACACTGCTGGCTCATATTCAGCCGCTTGTCAATTAGGACCCCCAGGTCCTTTTCTGCCAGGCAGCTCTCCAGCCACACTTCCCCAAGCCTGTAGCGATGCATGGGGTTGTTGTGGCCCAAATGCAGGACCTGGCACTTGGCCTTGTTGAAGCACATTTCATTAGCATTGGCCCATCGATCCAATCTATCCAAGTCTCTCTGTAGAGCCTCCCTATCCTCGTGTAGATCAACACTCCCGCTTAGCTTCGTGTCATCTGCAAACTTGCTGATGATACACTCTATGTCTTTATCAAGGTCATCAATAAAGATGTTAAACAGAAATGGTCCCAACACTGAGCCCTGAGGGACACCACTTGTGACTGGCCGCCAGATGGATTTAGCTCCATTGACCACCACTCTTTGGGACCGTCCATCCAGCCAGTGCTTGATCCAACAGATCGTATGCTCATCCAGGCCACGAGCAGCCAGTTTTTCCATGAGAATTCTATGGGGAACACTGTCAAACGCTTTTCGAAAGTCTAGGTAGACAATATCCACAGCCTTTCCCTCATCCAATAATTGGGTCATCTTGTCATAGAAGGAGATCAGGTTCGTCAGGCAGGACCTGCCTTTCATAAATCCATGCTGACTAGGCCTGATCCCCTGCTTGTCCATTTTATGAGTTGTAATGGCACTCAAGATGGTCTGCTCCATGACCTTCCCTGGTACCGAGGTCAGACTGGCAGGTCTATAGTTTCCCAGATCCTCCTTTCTGCCTTTCTTGTAGATGGGTGCTACATTTGCTACCTTCCAGTCCATTGGGACCTCCCCAGTTAGCCATCACTTCAGGTAAATAATGGAAAGTGGCTCGACGAGCACGTCTGCCAACTTGTGTTATTGATCATACAATACACATATGTAGCATTTGCAAGAGTTGGAGGGAGGAGGAGGAGTAAGTGGTGAACAGTTTGGAGGTCATTTTTCCACTCCCTTTCTGAATTTTTCAATTCCAAACATGGAATAGTTTGTACATTTGGTTGACACAAGAGTGTTCATGTTCACAAAAATAATATGGGATTTATTTCACATTTGAAATAACTTTAAGGAATTATGTAAAAGAAAAAAACCTCCTTCCTGACATCTTCTTTCTTCTCTCCCATATAGAGCTTTTCCATTGTTTTATGTGTGTTGCAGTTGTGAAACAATTTTAGATTTAGATTGCACTTAGTCCTTTCTCATCTGATTCAGCTCCAGTTTCAGTGTGAAAGCCAGTATAATTTTAAGAGGCAATACTGGGAGAATTTTAGTTTACCTGTATTTTACTTTAGCTGTAACTTAAGCCATAGTTCTGCAGTACAGAAGGCGGGTACACTTCTACGCTGATCTTTTTAATAGTATCCTAAATAAACAGAATACATTGAAAATGAGTAAGTACTGTCTCCAGCATAGTTCCTTTAGGAACAACAGAAATGAGTGTCAAGGATACCATCACAGTCGCCGCAAGGGAAGAAAACACATAATTGCCACGAAACCACTGGGAAGAAGATGTAGGAGGCAAAGCACAGTGGTGCTGTGTTGGAAGAAGCCTGTGGTATGGCGCATCCATCTGTGCCCTATGAACTACCTCATTATGCATTAATATGAATATGTGCATTACAGGCCTTGACTTCCACGATGAAATGTAAAATGACTGAATATGAACCTTTTTCTGCTATTCAGCATTTCTTAGCATATGAGCAAAGTACCAGCAGCACTGTTTTCCATGCTGCTTACTAAGATGACTTTCCAGTTGTTTTTCTGCAAGCCAGGAAAGGATTTGTACAGACCCTCACTTCTTACCTGTCTCTTTTTGAATGGGCTAGAAAGGCCTTATAAATGCCACAGAGGCAGAACTCTGAAGACCACTGTAGTGACAAGTCAGTCGTACAAACCCAGCTCTCTGGAGAGATGCTAGAAATGGAGTGGATGTAACAAAAGCGCTGGAAAACAGCTATGAGCACAGGAGGACATTCAGTTCTCGACTTCACAGTTTGGTATTGAGGCAGCTCAGAGTTTGAACCTACAGCCTGGCTCTGAACGGGGCTGGTGACCAGGGCCTGCCATTTGCCATAGAGATAACCAGGGGAGAGCTCTCAGAATTCCCATACCTCCAGCCAGCTCCAGTGCCCAAGAGGGAGGGTGACTTGGGGAGGTGGAGGGTGAGGCAGAAGTGGGCACATTGTATGACACGGTTTCATTTTGATACCGGGGAACAAACGCCCCTGCAAGCCTTCCCTCCCCTTACTTTTTGCTCCCCACACTGAATCGAAGAAATTCAAAATCTAAAATGCCAACAGACAGAAACAGACCAAAAAGTCCCATTTGGTAAGTACTTGTAATTAGAAGTTAAACTTTACTGGGGGATAGGCACTTCCTAATTTGCCAGAAGTTCCAGGATATGAATATCATTTCTGATGAGGAAGAACCCAGCTTCTCCCCAGGACATTTTTCAGTATTGCCAACAAACCAAACCCCTCAGTGACTCGGCCAGGTTTGCTAACCACCCGTGTGCAGTTTAACACAGCTGCGAGTGAATTCAGTGTCAGAGCCTCGAAATTATGTCAGAGAATAAAGAACAAAGAGGGAAGTGAAAAATGGGGCAGAATAGTTTCTTTCTGCCCAAACAGACTAGCTTCTAGTGGGCAAGCTGAAATATTTGTACACTCATACCTCTGTGTACCTTTATGTGTGCGTAAGAAGGCAAAATTCTTGAAGGGATCCAGATGTTACAGAAGTACTTGTTAGAATAGAAATGTATTTTACTAATAAAATAACCTCTTTTTCCTTTTGCTCCTTCTGTTACGTTCCCCACCGTGGCCTGGAAACCAGATGATTTTGAAAAACAAGCGGCCTGATGCTGAATTCAGCCATGACTGTGTAAATCCAGAGTAACGCTTCCCAACTGCACCGCTCGACTCCAGATTTACACCCGGTTTCTGAGATACGAATCCGGTCTGAAGTATTTAATTCCTACCAACGCGGTGTCCTGCTGCTTTCCCGAGGCTGCTGTCTGCCACGACAGCGTTTTCTGTCATGCAGTAAGAGGAAGCACAGTGTGAGCTCTGCAGCTGGACTTGCAGACTCAGGCTAAGAAGGGCAGCACAGCAGTAAGAACTTGAAAACAATTTATCTAAAAAATCTTGCCCCCCACCCCCTCCCCCTCCCCCCCCCCTGCAGGGCCACAATTAGAGGAAATGGGGCAGGATACATTCAGAGCAAGGGCAGCCAGAACAAGGCTGGAAGCGGATCAGGAGTTCAAGGGGAGACTGCACAAAAACTTGGCAGAGAGACCCTTTGAGGGTTACTAATAGACAAACTATGTCAAACTCAGGAAATTCCCTGTGCTGAAAATAGTAAGAGGCTGAGAGCGTGTTTGGAGGTAGCAGATCGCCTTGCTCTGTCCTTACTCTTCCTTGGTGCCTGCTTAGGGCAATGGTGAAGAAAAAGTACTGAGTGAGATGCATTGTGGCCTGAACGAGTGTGGCTGTTATTTCATTTTTTAGGGTCAGAAGAGATCTGAGGACTGAGGGAGAGACAGCTGGGGAGATGGTGCGGCAAAGGGTGCCTCACTTGAGGTTCTGTGCCAGGAGTTACAGGAAATTTCGTTCTTCTTTTCATTTGGTTTCAGTTCAAATTTTACCCTCACTAAACTGCACTTATGTTCACATCGGCTTCAGCATTCAGATTTCATTCTACTGAGTAGATTCCATCTGCAGTTTGGCAAACCTGCAGATAATTAGCTCTCCCTTGTAATTAAATTTCCAGTTAATGTCCCATTAAGATAAATGAGAAGAATTCGCATCTTCTGCTTAAGTGGTGATTTCACAAAATGCAACATTTTGTAGTCTCTGAACAAACAAGCACTTCCATTTGCCGAGGTGAGATGTATTTGTAATACAGAAGCGGATCTTAATAATTTACATCTTCAGATGTACATTTTTTTGTCTCCTGAGAACTCCAGGGCTTAGTGGATGAGTAGCCCAGGAGAAGAGCAAATCCTGCCTTGGGGTTAAGGCACTGGACTCACCATCAAACAACGGATTCCTCTCCTCGCTTCCTTTCGCGGTTGCCTTCTCACACCGCGAGTGCCATGGAAACCAGGATTTTCACAGGTGGCTACTAACTGCATTTCATTGCCTAGTCTGAGACAGCCCAGGCCTAATTTCTGTAGCTGAGTGCTCCTGAGCGTGGCTGCAATCGCTCGGCAGGGTGGGCAGGCAGTGCCTGGCAGCGAAGGCAGGGTTTTGGAGAGGCAGGGTGTATGGAAAGGTGACAGCTGGGGGGCACCTCACCAGTTCCCAACCACTTTTTGAAGCTCTGTGGAAAAGAGCACATTTCAATTTGCCAGCGTGTAAAATGCGCAGAACAATACTTTCCTTTCACTGCACAGTGTGTTGAATAAGGAAAGTGCTGTTCAAGACAAAGCACTTAGGAAAAAAACAAGCCTTAAGATAATTACATATCTGAAAAAATAAATGTAATGCTAACATCATATACATTACAGCAAAGATGAAAAGACTGTTTACTGCTCTGAGCCTCTGGTCATCAAGCGCACTACCCCCCCCCTTTACTATTTAGCAGGGAGAGGAGAGGGAAGAGCTGGAGCTGGGAGGGCATTATGCAGTTCTGTATTTTGCAGTTGAACTATTGCTAAAAAAGAATCTAAAATATTCTTTTTTATTTGTAACACTAATAGCTGAATGTGTAAGCCTGGTGATTCTGTGCTGGCTGATACAGCATTGTTTTGTCCCAGGCCACTCAAGGGTGCCCGACATCGTTTTCTGTTCTCTTTTGCTTGTACACACACAGAGCAGGAGAAAAATGTCTGGGAAAAGAGGCTGACAGCTCTGGTTACCCATTGACATAAAAGACCCTTTGGTAGCAAAGCTTCATTTTAAAGTCTCTTGAGACGTACTCTGTACTATTCTGGGACAGGTTTTGGAAAAGAGTAAGATCTCATTCAACAATAAAAGATTAAATGAGTACTGTGAGCAGTGAATGAGTACATGAAAAGTCATTGGATTAAGAACAAAAAGCTTGGGGCCCTGAATTTCTGGAGCAAGCAGAGAATTTTAGTAGAATGAAATTGCAGTACACTCTTGCATGTTTTTTATTGATAACATAATGGAACTTATTTTGTCTCAATCAGCTGTAGAAAATTTACCTGAACTATGGGAACTGTCAGTGAAGAGTGGCAGTATCTAATTACCTCCTTAAAAGCCCTCATGAAATTTCCTTGAAAAACGTGTACCGTGGACATATAACAGCCCTTCTTTAAAGGTCATCCTGTTGGTTGGATCCCTTTTTTTCCCCTGCTTGTGGCTCCTCCCAAATTATTAAGCATCAGCTTGTTTAATAATCAGGTTTTAACATTTCGCCACACATCATTACCCCAAGAAATCAACAAATCTGATCAAGAACATTTTCTTTCTGACTGATCCCAGATACAACCGCGAAACGTGTTGTCCTTGTGGTTTCAAACTGCGGGGGGGGGGGGGGAGGGAAGGGCAAGGGGAGGGCCAGGAGGAGAAATCTTTGTCAGATGAGAGTTTTCACGCTAAGTTCTTACCTATTGTTTCACCGTGGAATTGGGAGCCCTTGGAGCCGTTTCCCGCGGGAAGGCTGCGCGGGATGAGGCGGGGGATGCAGCCATCTAGCGGTGCCTGGCGCCCCGACCAGCACCCCCTGAAACAGAACGGCTTGCAGAATTGGCGGTTCCTTTAGCCTTTTCTTCTTTTTTAGTTACTATGTCTTTGGAATATTTGTTCGACCTCACAGATTAACAGCGTGTCGGGCAAAACGCAGAACGGTCCGCGGACTGTTGATTTCCCTAAGACCATTCGGTCTGATGCGCTATTTGCTTTTATATTTGTAGAAATGTATATAGCTAGAACATGACTTTCTCCTCTGTTTTGGTTTTGTTGGGGTTTTTTTGGTTTTTTTTGTTTGTTTGTTTGTTTGTTTTTGTTTTTTTAAAATCCAAATATTCTTATTCAAGCTCTGAACAAGGATTAACTAATTCTGTCCCTACTGTGAGGAAAATACCACTTTTTAAATATGTTGTTTGAACCCTAGGAATGAGCCTACAGTGGCAGCCACCTACAACCTATCATGAATTTATTACATCGCCTCCCCTTTTTTAATCCTTGGGAAAACTGAGACTACTAACAATGAAAGTCAAATTAATTGTGATATTGTAGGCATGTACAGAAAGTACCTTGTGAGGGAGACACTTGTTAGAGCTTGAACCCTGATCAAAAAAATTTAATTTGATCAGATGTTTCATGTTGCTTTTAGGCAGAGAAGAACTCATGAACTGATGTAATTTTGCTCCTGTCTTTGAAATGATATAACCTTGACCCCTTCTTTGGCAAAAATAGTTCATCTGTAGTTTATAGTACCTGATGAGTTCTGCAGGCAAATAATAATTCTCCAAAGTACTCCCGTCCTGTATGTTAATGAGGCTAAATGAAGATCCTTTTTATTGCCCATGGCCTTTCTGAAGCATCTTCTAACTAGCTCTTCTCCTTTTCCACACTCCAATGGACTGTGGAAAATGAAAGCTTGATATCACGTAGTGGAATCAGTGCAATGGGGAAGACTGTTAAAATTCTTCACTACAAAATCATAGACCCTTGTCAGTACCCTTAACTATGGGTACACTGTGCCCTTGCAAAAATTACCTTGATGTGCAAGGTAAGTTGGCTGGCCAGTAGATCATGCAAGAAGACTACCTTGGGATACAAATGAGTAATAATATAAAGGTAATTGTTTCCTTTCAAGTGGAATAAATCAGTCCTAACTGTCTGCCATAATATCGCAGATTTCCTGAGAGGTGTCAGCAGTTTCCACGTGTGTATTCCCATTATTGGAATATGTGTTTCCCATCTGTTAGGTGGAAGTACCCATTCCTACTTCTAGTCATACAGTGGATGAAATTTTATTTTGTCTAACATTGATACAAATCTGGACCAATATAGTTACTCCAGAACGTAGTTACTCAGGCCTGTGCTCTTGCAAACCGGAAAATAATTCAGATCACGTTTCAGGATGGTTTAAGGCTTTGATTGTCATAGCACTTCCCCTGGTTCTGTATTGATACAATATAGGAAGCAAAACCTGTGATTCTTCTCTGATTCACTGCAGTCCAAACTGTCCCTGCGGGACGTCATGCAGATGTAATGAAGGTTGGAGAATAATGATATAGGTAGGTTGTCATTCTGTAGGTTGCTCTGAAACTCATGAAGTCTTCTCTATAAATCAACAACTGTGAATACCCTGTCTCGCTTAGCCTGATATGTCTCTCTCTACACCCCAGTAATAATTTCCTTAAAATATTCTCAAAAATATTAAAAGCTAAAGCTTCGTTCAGCCTGGTTTGAGCTTCCCCATCAATACAGTGCTCTCTTACAGAATCTTCATTTGTAGCTTGTGGGGATAAATTGCCTTTTTTCGTCTGGAAACAGTGAAATGTGTTTGAGCTGCAAAAGCATTTTTCACGCTTTCATTCTACGTATATAGCTTTTTTTTCTGGTGGAAAGGTGCATGCAGCAATTAAGCATTTTACAGATAAATATACCGGTGCAGTATATGCCAAAGTGAAGATATATATCTAGAGTTTTGGCTTCAGTTCCTGAAGGCAGCAAAGAGTGCCACTCCAAGCTGTCTTTAAAGATTGCAGTAAAAGGTTTATGATCTGTATCTACTAGCATGGGTGACTCATAATAAATGTACTCCAAAGGTGTAGTGCCATGTCCGGCACTGATTGCTCCGACAAATGAGTACTCCTCTTCACTAGAGTCATTTGTAATCATATAACAGCTTGACTTTCTGTCTGGAAAAGAGTAGTTTTGTCAGATTGGTTTATGCCACTACATCTCTCACAGCATTTTCAGAGACTATGACAGCTGTTGGTTTTATATTTACTCCCACATTTTTCTGTACTTTAAACAAATGTTGTTTCTCCTTTACTCTGAATGTTCTAGATGCTATTGAGGCTTTCTTTCATTAAAAAAAAAATAGAAGAAAAGCAACCAAACCAATAATGTGTATTATGAATACATGTATTACTTTCTTTTTTTTGTAAACAGATTTAACAGCCTTTTTTTTCTTACTTCTCTTTCTGCTATTCTATCTCAGAGCTTACACTAGTTTTGCTGGGTCCCTTCAAAGTTGGTTTTGGTTTTTTGGGTTTTTTTTGTTTGTTTGTTTGTTTGTTTTTTAAATTGTAAGAACTCCTGTGCTATTTCTTGGCTTACTGAGTAGCTGTGACCAAATACTGCTGTCTGAAGTATGAGTGGTATATGGACTGCCTTCAATAGTTTTGGGTTGTATCTTGCAAGTGGATTGCAATTTGGCTTCTGTAAGAGGAAAGATTAAATAGACTAGAAACTCTTCAGCCTGAGGAAGAGGTGACTCAGGAAAAAGAGTAAAAACCTGAATGCAGGGAGAAAATGAATAGAGAGGGATTACAGAAGCAGCATGAAATTATGAGGTAGGACAGTAAAAAAAAAACAACCCAAAGAAAATTTTACACAACGCAGAAGTAAACTCTGGAACTCATTGCCACATGATGTTGATATCAGAAATGTAAATTATGATTCAAAATTCTGTTCAAAAAGCAATTAGACACAGTAATGAAAGACATGTCACAGGGAGACAACTGTCAACAGCCCGAATTTTTTAAGTCAGAGGAGAGCGCACCCTGGAGCTGCGAGAAGGGAATGCTAACACACGCTTAAATTACAGGGGAAATCGGCATTTTTGGAACAGGTTTTGTGTGACTGGGGCTGTAGATAGGCAAAGCGTTACTATTTGTGCAGTGCCATTTGTAAGAATAAGAACTGCTGTCAGCTTTCGCTGCTTCTGGAGCAGACAAGCAGAGGGAAGCCTTGCTTGCAGAAGAGAGCTCATGCACACATGCACACAAAGCCAGTGCTTTAAGCTCTTCAGGTAATCAAGGGAAATTAATTCAAACCGTTCACTCTGAAACTCAGTTTGCCACTGCTGTGCTTTCAGTTTGTGCACCTTAGATAAACTCTGCACTCACTTACAACTTCTGCAGAATGCTGAAACTTCTGTTCTTACCAAAGGGAGGCACCTCCAGCCCTTCAGTTCTCACCTTAGCTCTCACGCTTCTTTGTATCCTGTTTGATGTAACACCTCCTGTTTCCTGAGAGGGGCTGTGCAGTCGTGTGCTACCTTACCTTTGCAGCACTGTACTTCGGCTTCCAAGTCATTTCTGGACAATGGGCAAACCTCGAGATGCAATGGTCAATGCTTAGCCATTGGGGTAAATTTTTTAGTTTACGCATCTGTAGCTGTTGGTTGGATTTTCCAAATGTTGAGATTCAGGGTCTCCTCATGAGTAGGCTGTTACAACAAATGACTGTGATTCAGATCATGAGTTTTTAACTGAATTAAATGTTTCTTCTGGCAGTAACAGTACTGAAAACCATGGCTGATATCCTGACTTCTTTAAATTGGTGGAACAATGACTCCACATAGATGGAAACTGTGTGCTGTTGAGCCTGCCTAGTATTTGAAAGACAATTGTAAGACTTCAGTCTTGTACAGTTTAAAAACCAATGTGTTATCTCTGTTGGTCTCTAGTATAATTATTATTAATAGTGCTATTAAGAACGTTAAAGTGATATCAGATTTCAGCATATAGTGAAGTGACAATCCAGTTTGTGTAATCCTATTTGTTTTTAAATGTTTGAGTTCTGCATATTTTAATTTGTTTGCAGGGTGCCCCAGGTAACCATTGTATCACAGTGTGTGATTTTGCTGGTGGCTGATAAGATTAGCACAAACTTCAGTTAAATTCGTCTTAATGAGGGGATCTTTCTGTTTTGATAACAAGGACTGCTTTTAGTTAGCCAAAGCAATGCAAAATAAATAATCTCAATATACTCATTGATTATAATTATTGCTAGGACTTTTAGGTTAAATAAGGAGCTGACTAGAAAATAAAGGAATTAATGATTAAAAAAAAAAATTTTTTTATGTCTACTATTTAAAGTTCCCTAGTTACCTGAAAGCTGACTTCTAAGTGAAAGCTTTCCGTGTGCTAAGTATGCCCAATAACTCGAACACCGGAAGAATCTGCCTATGAATAATAATGTTTCCCTGCCCTTCCCAAGACCTTTCATTTGTGATAAATGGGTATGACTGATACTGAGGATAGGACAAGTTTACTGACAGCTTTGAAAAATGGTTATTTAAGCATGTATTTTCCCTGAGCAAAAGGTGGACATTTCTCAACAACTACCTGCCAAGTGTGCGTTCATATTACCAGGCCAGACTGGCAACAAACAGGTGGCGCATACAGGCATGTTTAGGTGCAGATGATTAAGAAAAGAACTGGAGATGAAAGAAAGGCCATGCTGAGCTGGTGAAAGGCAGGCAAAGGTCCCGTAACCTCAGTGAAGTTATTCCACAACACACCAGCTGAGCATCGTCCTACTTTGACCAGTGCCTTTTCCATTGGGTTATTTTAATTCTCTGCTGTGAAGAACAACTTCTGACATTTCTGTCCTCTTTGCCAAATGTTTCTCAGCTGTATTTCTTTTTGTACAAATCCCTGAGGTTCTTGTGATTTACAACACTGCCTAAATCCTTGCTTGACCTCAGAGGCTCTTTTGCAATCAAGGAGAGCACTAGCCAGCATTGTACAGCCTGTACTGCACAAACTTGCATTGAATGCTGTAACTCAGTCAGCCCCTGCAGATTGAGCTCACAGTGTTTATTTTAGAAAATGGATAAAACTACTGTAGGTTCCTCTAACTGAAAAATGAGGATCTGCCACTTATGTCACGTCATGACCCACCCACTGAGGAAAATCGTCCACATTTTTTACAGACTTCATCCTCAGCTGTTCTGCTTGATATACTCTCTCAAATTCTCCATTTCAATTACCAGTGACTTTATCATTGCTAGTTGATACCTTTTTCAAAAGGGGCAGATTGCCATAAAAGGTGGGCTCGTGTTGTGCTTTTGCAAATTGTGAACTGATTCTGAAAAGACCAGGCACTATTACTGTGTAGCTACTGTCAGTTTTACCTACATGACCTTCTGTCTCTGAATAGGACGGCTGAGCAAAATCTACATTTGATTTTGAATGCAAAATCTGTATTGATTATTTTAAAAAATATATACTTTCTGGTATAGTGATTATAATTGGACTATACCTACGCTGCAGCTACTATATGGCTTCACTGAAGATATACTTTTTGACACTTTGAATTGACTCTTATTTACACGGGTGAAAAATATGTATTCGACCAAAAGTATTTATTACATAAATACCTCACAGTTAAAAAAACCCCAGAATTATGAAAATGTATGTATCAAGCATATATTCAAGGGGTGCAAGTATTGTAGCCACATAACTTACTTTCTGCAATGTAATAACACTATAATTAATTGCTCCATAATTACCTGTTCCTATCATCTAACTATACTCTCTATGCTATAAATGCTACTGGATAAATGTTAATGAGATGTCAGATTTTGTATGAATTTGTGATGTAATATATAATAGAACTCATTAAATGAATAATTGATACAATAAAAAAAGTTAATCAGAAAGGAACCTGTATCAACCAAAAGGCACACATAAATCTCCCTCCTTGTGTTTACATGAGCCCATATACCCAAACACAGAAAAGAGAGACTGGAGATATGTTTTAAAGGTAATTTCTTCACCTAGAGTGCCTTCTGGTCATGTTATTTTGTGAGGTACATGCCTCAAAGACAAGCATTCTGGTAAACGTGATTGATGACTGACTTTGACAAACAGAAGATTTGTGGTTAAAATTCACAGAAGTAACCCAAAGAATATTGCTCTTACATTTCATATCTCTGAAAGCATCCAGTTTAAAGTAACAATTTATGTGTGAAGTCAATGTGCTCTTCTATGTAATTTCAGAATGTCTGTGTAGACACCACCAAGAAATTGTGCTCAAATCAAGCTGCTGCTGTTTCGGAATTACAAGTTAGTTGTCAAAATGATTTGGTGCACCATGAGAATAAGAAGGACACGACTGGGAAAGCTACATTAGTGGATACCAGTGTGATTAAAGGTCAGTTAAGCTCTATGGTTTGAATTATTAATATAACAAAACTTAACCCTAGCCCTGACAAATAATTTACATACAGGATTATCTTGCGTGATTTCACTTGGAATCTGTGGCTTAGTCAAAAGATTTGAAAAGTGAAAATTTCTGTTCTTTCTCCATAAATGCTGTAAGGCAAATTAATCCAAGCTTTCAACAGCAGCATGGTATTAAACTCTGTTTGACACTGCAACATGAATATTCAGTAGGTTTTAGGAACAGACGTGGAAAAAGATGCACTTTCCTTTTGCTTTAGGATGATGCTTACACATCATCTGTTATAAAAAATGCAGATTCCAACAGGTATTAAAGATGACCAAGCAATTTACATTAAAGATGTGAAGACATCTTCAACTCACACTTTTGTATTTTGAAGAAAAAAATAATATTGAGCAAATTATTTGATTGATAATTGTTTTTAAAATCACCATTTGCTTGAATTTCCCAACCGTTTTTGATAGTTGGCTGGTTTTTCTACTTATCTTTCAAGTTTTTCCTGTTTCAGAATGTACTGAAGTCAAGAAGCTGGATGATAAGGGACAAATACAAAATACTTTGCAGTTAATACAAAAAAATTCAATTGATTTCATTAATCTGTTAGTCGCAGCTTTTTTCTGAAATATGAACACATCCCATTAATTATAACACTGGAAAATGTGGAAGACTGAGCCACAAATACTCATCCTCACAGCATTTGTTAACTGATAATTGATATCAATACAAGAACTTCCTCTAAAGTTTCTCTTTATTGTATTGTCATTCAGTGAGACTCCTAAAAAGGACTGCCTATTTGAAACTATGCATATTGAAGCTTCCAAATGCAGCAGAAACAACTTTTATTTAAGTGAATTACTGTGGTGTGTTGAATATTCACTAATCCTTATTGCTGTGGAAGCTGATTATTTGGGAACTGGTTTTTGAAAGGTATTTTGGTATCTGGCTGCTTTGAAAGATAATCCCAAATTTGCTATTTTGTGGCTTTGAAAAATGTCTTTACAGGCTCCAATTTGTCGCTGCTTAACGATTTGATTAGAGTTGACGGTGCTAAATGGTGAAGCTATGGAGAATGGTATCCTCTGCTTAAACCGCAGAAGATAATTGGTACCAAGAAGGGTTAATGATGTACCCTTTTATACCAAGGGAACTACCCGCAAATCACTGGGGCTTGACTTTGGAAACTGCTGTCCATGCTACAGAGATCGGTCGGATCACTTGCATGGGTTAGTCTCTGTGGGGTGAAGCAGGCATGGGAACTGGGGGGATGCACCTGAAGAAAACATGACAAATGCAGTCTTAACTGAAGTAAGTCAGACTTAAAGTTTGTGCTGAGGACTGGCGTATTCTCATGCACTGGGGTCAATGCTCATGTAGGTGCTTTACTTGATGGGTTTAGAATCCTCACAGACAGGGAAAGCCACACAGGCTAAAGTCACATAACATCAAGATTTTTCTAAGATTTTTCTCAATGCAGCCACTCAGTTTGTGCAGTGAGAAGCAGTGTCGTGCAGTCACTCCCTGTGCCCTTAGAGGAAATCTGCAGTAGTTTCTACACTGAGATCCCTTGGCTGAGAAAAGAAGTTTGGAGCTACAATTTCTAAGGCTTCAGCTTAATAACAGGACTGGGAGGTGACCAATCTTTCCACTCTTTGTATTGGAACCATCTTCCTACTCTTGAGAGTATTTGTTACCATTTGTGTTTCTTTTGCCACTGGGTACCACTGAGAAGAGTCTGGCTCCATCTTCACATCTTCCCATCAGGTATTTATATCCAGTGATAAGATCCTCCCTGAGCCTTCTCTTTACCAGTCTGAACAGTCCAAGTCCTCTCAGCCTCCCCTTCCATTTCAGTCCTTAATCATCTTCATGGCCCTTTGCTGGACTTACTCCAGAATGCCCATCTCCCTCTTGCACTCAGGAGACAAGACCTGGACCCAGCACTCCAGGTGTGCTCTCACCAGTGCTGAGAGTGGAGGGGGAAAGGATATCTGCTGACGCTGCCTTGCCTAATGCAGCCCAGGAGGCTGTTGGACTTCTTTGCCACAAGGACATATTGATAGCTCATGGTCAGCTTGTCTACCAGGACCATGTTTTTCTCTGCAAAGCTGCTTTCCACCTAGTCCAGCTCAGCCTGTACTGGTGCATGGGGTTATTCTTCCCCAGGTGCAGGACACTGCATTTTCCTTCACTGAACTTCATGAGATTCCTCTCTGCCTAGTCCTCCAGCCTGTCCAGGTCCCTCTGAATGGCAGCACAATGATCTCAGCCATTCCTCCCAGTTTTGTCTGTAAGTCTGCAGACTTACTGAGGGTACAGTCTGTCCCACTATCCACGCTGTTAATGAATCACTGCGTCTGTAGCAGACACCACCAACAACGTCACCTATGTTGGTCTGTTCACTAAATCCTGATCCAGAAGCTCTCAGAAGGCTCTTCACCTGTCCCTAGGTAGAGGGCTGTCTCTGTTAGCCACACTACCAGCAAAGTTTCTTCCTTCTCCTTCACGCTGTTTGTTAGGTCATGCAGTTTGCAGTTCTGGACACTAGAAAACAGACTTGGACTTCTTGCACATGTTCTTGATTTGGACCTTCTACTGAACATGTTTCAGCACTGCAGTGAAACAAAGCAATGATGCTGACTGTCTCACCTGCCCCAGTTGGAGTCTGCCTGCCTTCTCTCCATTCATTCTGGGCCAGTAGCATTAGTCTTATTTAGTAGCATTAAGCCTTAGGTATACGTTTTATATAAACCTTTTTCAGAATCTCCAGGAGCACTTGATATTTTTAAAAACTATTTTTCATATTCTAGCGCAAGTCTATTTTTCACATTCTAGCGCAAGTCTATTTTTCTTATCCAATTCTCAATTTGTTTTTAATTCTGAAATACTCTAGTTGAGAAGAAAGCTTCTTCTAGGGACAGTTTCAAGTTTTAAATTATCTTCTCTTAGCTGTTCTTTCTCTATTTCCTTTGGCCTTCGTTCCATTAAAATCCCAACCTTTGTTGTGGTATCCCTTCTGTAAAAGCAGAATTTTCTTATCCGCTGGTTGTGAACCATCAATCATAACGGTAGATTACTGACTTATTTCTTCCTGCTTTCAGTAGATGCATTTTGCTTAAACTTTAGGTATCAATCAGGTTCAATTTTTCCTATTTCCCTGAGTTTATGGCTAGAGACCTGTGCTTTGCAAGTAGCCCTAGGTGTACGGCCAAAAGCATTAGAGAAAAAATGTTGTTGGGGCTGCTGAAGGTTTGCTTGCCTGTGGTCCTGCAAAGATTCTCAGCCCTAACTCTTCCCAACTGGCCCAGTTCTCAGCCATGTTTTTGATCTCAAAATCCACTGATTGTATGTCTCCTGCCTCATTCCTCATGAAAGCTGCAACTAGTTAATTTTAAGTTCACCCTTTATACTGTATTAGCTTAGACTACTCACAAAAGATCAGATAAAGAGTAGCCTTTGTTACTGAGGGTTCTCAAATGAACTCTTAATACCTCTGTTTAGTACACACGAAGAAAATCAAGTGGTAGTATCATAAGGTTTCTTCTTTTGCAAGGCTAAGAAATTGCTTCTTGTTTAATTGCCTTGGAGTATATCCCTGTACAGGCTTTGTCTAAATTTGGGTATAGAGTGAGTTTGAGCTAGGTAGATATAACCTAGACCAAAGAGCAGTGATGGATTGTATGCTGACATACCCAAATCAAAGCTAAAGATTTTTCTGAAAGATGTGTGTTGGTGTAACCCAAAATTATTTGGTTTAATTCAATGATAACAGGAGATTGTATTAGATGATATAGCAGTTCTTCCTGGCCAGCCAAGGGATCCCCATGAGTCCACTGTTGCGTGCAGCGAGCTTGCCTGTTCCAGAGAGTGTACTCTGCTCTGCTAATTCACAAGATAATGGATTAGAAAATATGTCAAAACTAATAACACAAACACACTCCTGTGGGTTTTGAGTGGGAGGAAATGCACCATTCACTGACTAATCTTTAAACTTCTACTGGTGAATGTTAAGCCACCCTCCAAAGCACCAACCTGTTTCAAATTCCTAATAAGGGTGTTGAATTTGTGCTCTCAAAAAAAAAACAGTTACAGAGACAATTGCTATTTCTTACCAAAGGCCAGATAATTCCGAAAAGAAAAGGAACATGTTTTTCTTTCAGTTTTAAGGCCTCTATTGTGTTCCCATGCAGAGCTCATGTTAATAAAGATAGGATTTATTATCTTTGTTTCTAAGAAATTGAATCTTTTTCCTCTCTTGCAATTCAACTTGAATTGGCCGCCAAAGGTATTATCTTATATTTGACTGAATTTGAATTCATTAGAAATAATAGCAATATCTGCAGGATAATAACTCTCATCAGATATCTGCTGTATCTGTTTTTCTTTAACCTTGAAATTTATTCTAAGTGAGGTTTCTAAAACATTACCTAATCTTCTAGCTCATGGCTTAGGTTTCTGGAATTGTTACGGTCTGCAATAAAAAAGTGTTTATGTTGATTTTGTTTATTGATGTCGGGATGTTTTAGGGAAGATATTTATATATTCTGACTTTAGGCACTTGATTTAAGAGGCTAGTAGGCTGGAGAAAGAAAAAAGGGAAAGGGCCTTCTGATTGCAGTTTAGGATGCACATATAAATTCTACTAAATTTGTCAATGAAGATGGTTTAAGAAATTTCTGCCCTGGTGCTGTAGCTTGCTTTCCCATCAGCATAACATTTGATTATGGGGCTGTGCTCTAAAACAAATATTAAAATGAATTAAACATAATATTCCCAAAAAGTTAAAACAAAACATAGAATTTTGAATTATTTCAAAAAAAGCTCTTTATTCGATTATGTCACAGGGATTTCATACTAGCACTCTGAATTAGGTGCAGAGGGATAAGCAATAGGAATTCTTTGCTGTATGCATGTATGACAACTCTTTCCAGCTTCTACACTTCAGGTCAGTCTTTGATTAGGGCAAAACTGTTGTTAGATTGTTTGGCTCCTGTGGTCCAGAGATGGGCCACGAGGATGATCAGAGGGCTGGAGCACCTCTCCTGTGAGGACAGACTGAGAGAGTTGGGGTTGTTCAGTCTGGAGAAAAGAAGGCTCTGAGGAGACCTTATAGTGGCCTGCCGGTATCTTAAGGGGGCCTACAAGAAAGCTGGTGAGAGACTTTTCAGGATGTTGGGTAATGATAGGACTAGAGGGAATGGATTAAAACTAGAGATGGGACAATTCAGATTGGACGTTAGGAAGAAGTTCTTCACCATGAGGGTGGTGAGACACTGGAATATGTTGCCCACAGAGGTAGTGAAAGCCTCATCACTGGAAGTTTTTAAGGCTGGATGGGGCTCTGAGCAACCTGATCTAGCGGGAGATGTCCCTGCCCATGGCAGGGGGGCTGGAACTAGATGATCTTTAAGGTCCCTTCCAACCCTAACAATTCTATGAATCTATGATTCTATGATTCTTTTAACTATCTTTAAAAAAATAATTGGACTCTTTTTCCTGTTTTTTTCTTTGGCTGACACATCTTCTGAGATAAATTTTAAAAAAGGTAAGAAAATTAATTAAAAAAAGGATGGCGAGTACATTTTAGTAAATTATATTTAAACATTTTCAATCAGCTTTCTTCTTAACTAAACTCTAACTTGTTGTACAGCAAGGGAAAGAGAGGTTTACATATTTCTCTCGTTTATTAGATTTGACTGATTTTAATTTCAGTAATATGCAGAGGTTCCAGGCAGGAGCCTGTAGAAGTGGTTGGAAGGAGGAGGTATCACAGTGTTATGTGTAGGGTAACTGAAGGGGACTTCACGAGTCACCTCTCCCACTCTCTGGCAGTTCTGGCTGTCTCTGCTCCCCCAGCCCTATGCAGAGCAGCACCTGGGAGCCTGGGGGGTGCGTGACGGTGCCCTGCACCCTTCTCCTTACCCTCTTGCAGGAAGGTATGGTCGTCCCTGAAATATGGGATTGTTTCAAACTTGTGGCAACTGTTTCTCATCTGTGAGAGCTGTTGATGCACTGAGGATTTAATTTACAAAAAGAGGCAGTAGCGCAACGGTGGAAATTAGTGCCTCTAAGAATTCAATAGAACCAGCAAGACAGACCAGAAAAGAAGTGACAAAGAAGAAAACGAAAAAATAAAAGGACAGTGAAAGAGGTCAACAGACGTAACTTTCAGGAAATTTAAATTTTTTTAACAAATTAAATTTAAGAGTAAACTTTTCCAAACAACGGCTTAATAGATTCCAGAGGGAGATGAATATTGCCCACACGTGAATTGCAACCCTATGGTGCATATGAAATGTTTTGATTGTGGCACTTAACAGTTTTTAAAGATATGCTACATCATCACATAAAGCTTGATGGATACCAGCTCAAGGAACAGTCCATTAGTTTCATGGGCTCTGATTCTTCCGTAGCACTCCCCACGGAATTAATTCTCATTAACACTGAGGAGCATCAGAACCAGGCCCACAGCAAATAAAATGCTGCTGTTCATAGATTTGGCTTATGCAAATGCCTTAAGTTCTGTATATTTTCAGTTAAGAATGATGTGCAGAAATAAGGATGTGGTTCTACTTTGTTTAGTTCAGAATATTATTGCACATAATAATTCACAACTACTCTTTTCAAGTTAGGCATAAATAAACACTAAATGTTATTATGTGGTTGAATGTTAATTTATGCAGCATAAATCCTGAATGGAGGTGTTTATCACAGCTATAAAACTGTGTTATGGTCACGGCCAGGGGCGTTTAGGTGTGCAGCCTTGTATGTACGTGAGTTGGGGTTTCTAGCACTGGTTGCATTCAGGCAGGGGTCCTGATGAGTTGGGTTACTTCTGTTGCCTACATTTTGAAGGAGGGCAGAATGGGCAATTATGACAACTGTTTGTGACCTTGAAATTTGTGAAAAAACAGTAAGTATATTCCAAGGAAAAAAACCCAAATCCTACATGCTTGACAATACAAGTGAGATAAATGGAAATTTTTAGTCTGCAGAGCACAACCCTTCCACTATAAAGGCAAACATAATTATACAAATTGTTCCAGGAAGAGCAGAGTTAATGAAATTTGGTTTAATAAGTATTCAGGTCTGTTGTCCCCTACTGCTCCTCTCCTCCTTCCCTGATAACAACCAAAACTCTCCTTATGGCACTCCTAAAAAATGAAAAAGAGCAGGTCTGGAGCTATGTGTGTGTTGAGTGGCCAACCAATATGCACATGTTGATTTATCCTGCTGTCTGCTGCCAAATGGAGTGTATAACAGCTGTGTTCCGCATGCTTTTCTTTCAATAGAGGAACTAATTCAACTCTCGCTTTTGTAACCACACTGAGACTTCTGTCCCCTTTTAAAATCTGACTGAAATTGGCAAAAAACTTTTAAAAGTACTGAAGAGACTGATGGACGGACAGACAGCACGATGACATAAGCCTTGTTTTCTTAGCAGGCTGAGATGACATATCTGATTCAGTAATTCAGTGTTGAGGCTAATAGATTTTTTTTCAAACAGGGAAGCAAATTGCATTGATTTCACTGTTCAGAGTTCCCTTGAGATCGTTCAGCTTGTCCTATTTATTGCTTAATGCTTTATTGAAGTGTAAATATATACATTTCAGAAGACATCCTACACAGGTTTGGGACTGGGGACAGCTATGATTTAGTCTGGCCTGATGACATTAATTTCTTTTCTCCTTGAGTTGTCTTGCTTAGAACCGTATCATTTTGTTTGCATGTGTTTGGGAAAGAGGAACGTCTAGCTATGCCATCCATGAGCAATCTGTACTTTATATCCGTATTAGCAAGTCTCAGCGCACAAACAATATTTCCCTTGCTGAATCACAGGGATTAGCTTATTCTTTCAGTGACTGTTTTATTCATTAGTTTACTTTTACTGATGTCAGACACAGCCAACTTGCAAATGAACTACAAACCTGGAAATTCTTACTAAGAAGATAGTGGCCACATGTGTGGGTGAGATCTTAATTGAATTTCCCATCATAGGTTTGGGGTTTGGGTTTATTTTTTTCCTTTTGATGCCTGGATCTGGAAATACTTTGCTAATTTACACATTCATCAAAAGTAGCAGATGAACTTGCAGGTAAATCGGTCTTTTTAGATAAACTCTGTTCGGGTGTGGCCAGACAGCTGCTTGATTAACTTAATAATTATTTTAGGCCTTAAAAAAAAATCTATCAAGGAGAGGATCACAACTTCAGGAAGAAATGAGTCCTACCCAGTTTTTCGGGGAGAGACGCTTCAGCCATGGAGTCTCAGGAAGAACACAAGCAGGGTTTGGAGACCGCTGAGAGAATATACAGCTATTTCCTTGGTGAAGGGGCACACAGTGACCACAAGAGTAAGCTTTGGAGGATTCTTGTCTGAGAAGCCCAGGCCCATGAATAAGGACCTGTTTGACAAGCATGGCCTTGCTGGGAGGTCAGATAGGCTGTGAGGCCTTGTGCACACTTGCAGGTTGTTTCAGGTTACGTCGTGGCAAATTAACCAAACAGGAACCAAAACCACTGCACCAAAGGCCGTGTTTCACACTGTTTTGCCATTTCACGTGAAACTTTTTGCATTAAAAACGCAGTATCCTCGCAGCTCTATTAAATATGAGGCTTCCTGACAAACCCCAAGGGTGACCTGCTCCTGGCAGGGGAACTTCTGTACGTCTGCCTCAGCCCTGACTGGTCCTACTGCCACCTGGCTCTTCCCCACCACAAGCCTGGGCCAAGGGAAAGGGGACATGAGACACTCAATGACTGTTCCTTGCAGGTCCAGTAGTCCCATGTGTCTTGTGGAGCTACCTCTAGCCCCAGGGGAGCAGTAGGACCACCCAGCAGGGGAGGAGACCCTGGGTCCTGTAACTCTCGATGGGAGCTGTAATGCGAAACTGTTGCTGTGCCAATATTCAAAGCAGAGCCCAGCCTGGCTCTAAAGTTGCAAAGAGGCCTCCCATGAGTGTCTCTGCCCTTATAACGCGCTGCTTTTTGGAAGGTTTGTCCTCAGTATTGCCCAGGTTGGTCTAGGTGGACATGAAATGTACTTCAAAACTTTTCAGTTTAACCTCAAACCACTTTCAAGCCTGCATCTCTGTTATATCACCTTCTGATTAAGAAGAAACTGGGGATTATGGCTCTAGGAAATTCCAAAGTAACAACACAGTTTCCTAGCTGCAGAGACCCATCTCTTCAGGCAACGAAACACAAGAGCATGGGAGCAAATCTGTGATAGGGACCATTGTTGCTGCACATGGCAGATGGACTGCTCTTCTCTCAATATGATCAGTCAGTTTTCACTGCTTGCTTTTACACTGTCAGTGATTACACTTTTTAGCCATTTTATTAAACCTTACAGTTATCTGTGGACAGCTAGCAGGGAAGGGACAACAGATTACCTAGTTTGATGACAGACTTGGAGGTACAAGTATTATGCAAAAACTGAAAAAGGAATTCTTAAGAGTGAAGGCTCTTTTATAAAATGCTCTACTGGGTTTCATTCTTTATCTGCCACAGATATTGTTCAGGAACTTCAGCAAATCATTTAAGACCTCTGTGAAAATCAGAAAAGTGAGAAGAACATTGCTTCCTTTGGTTTTTTGCATTTGTCGTTGTCTGTATGAATTGTGCGTTTTTCGGTGCAAGGGCAGAGTCTTCCATTTCCTTACAGTTATTTTTTGCTAATTACTCAGATCTAACAAATCAGGGACTTGGAAAGTGCGAGGCAGAAAAGGACGAGGAAGAAGAGCACAACTACGACTATGTGGATGAAAACATAATTGAAAACATAAGAAAAGTATTTCAAGACGCCACAGTTAGAAATAAGCACGCGCTCTCTGAAGGAAGAAGGTGAGTGTGACCTATGATCACTTACAGATGCAAACAAGTGTGGGCAGAGTGATTTTTCAGACTGGCTGGTAACCTTCACTCCCCAAAATGAGGGAGGATTTACAGGGGCTGCCACTGTTGCCCCAAGTCTTCTGCCAACAACGCGAGAAGGGCACCTCTGAGCTGCTGCCTGTGAGCCCTTGTCGCTCTTGGCAATGTCACTTTTGTCAAAGTGGTTGTTCTATGGTTTTTCTATGGTCTGATGATAGAAGTGCACAGGCAAAACCAGGTTTGCAGGTGGAGATAAAACCTTAATTAGACCAACAGTTATCCTTACAAAAATACACAGAAACCTAGAGAAAGGCTTTGTCTCAGAAAGCCTGTCTGATTTTTCTGATTTGTGCCAGTTTGGTATAACAAATTATAGTACTCTAAATGCAATCCTTTTTCTCTTTTTAGAAGCGCATGCCTTGTTGTGCATGACTAAGGTTTGTCTTTTAAAAAGCTTTCAGGAATTATCTGTGTTTTCACTAAATCCTCGAAGTTCTGCTCTGGCAGTCTGAAGAGACATAAAGTGCTAGTGAAGAGGGCCTTTGCTTCTGAAAACCTCCAAGCATCATTTCCAGCTAAACACAGATTAGACTTTTTTTCTAGATCTGAGTGACACTGTGTAGTCCCAGCTCTTTTTGCTCATAGCTAAACCTTCTATGAACTTCACTTGATTCAGATGAATAGTTTATCTTGTTAAGAGAAACCCCTGAAAACACAGCAAAACTTCAAAAATGTTGTGTTTCAGAGATTTAAAAAATGATTTTATTATGAAGCGGTATTTTATTTCAAAATGTACTTTGTATTTATTTTAAAATGGAATGCAATGTTTCTATTCTAGTTGGGTACTGAATCTGAAATAAGCTGTTATTTTTTTTTCTGAAATGCTCAAACCCCTCAGAAACATGACATATGTGTGGTATCTGTGTAGCCATCTCTTCCCCTGTTCACAGCCACAGAAACTCCAAAGTTACAGGAAAGACTGAAAAATGAAAGAAAGTAGGGCGTTTCACATAATGCGTTACTTCCTCAGTCCACATGCCGCTGGGGTCGGGGGACTTGCTCTATCGCATAAAGAAGTCAAGAAAGAGAGCATGTAACTCTCTTTTGACCAAAATAGTTCTTTGACTATAGTATTAAGGGAAAAGCATGGTTTCAAGAAGCAATGCCAGCCTAGGGGATCAGCCTCTAATTATATTACTTACAGTCATGACATTATCTCCTTTAAGTCTTTATCCACCTGCCCTTTAAACTCCCTATCAATAGAGGTAAGTTTTCATTTTATTAGTTGTCTTCTTTGAGGGCTCTAGCAAAACATGAAAGAAAGGACCTTTGCCACCTTGAGGGAGATCACTATCTGTCTTGGATTATGAAGCAATCCCATAAATTATCATCCTCAGTCGCTGACCTCTGAAATCATTAGCTAGCCAAGGAGTATGTAGCTCCTCCAACCTGCTGGTCTCCCCCCCGATATCAGAAATCCTCCATTATGGCTTTTATCTGGCACTTAAAATTTCTATCCAGCTTCTGTGCTTGCACTTGTGAGCGTTTTTGAGAAACATGGATTCGATGTGGGCACATGAAATTAACCTTTAATGTGATCAAAAGCCCTATAAAATATCTAGACAGGTAAAATGGACTTCAAAAAATCAGCTTTTGAGCACGTATGCTACACAGGTGGTTGAAGGGTCTATTAAAAATAATGAAATTAGCTCTTTTAGGCTTACTTACAAGCAAATAATGCACAAAAATGAGTTGTCTCTTTCATCTGTGCCAAATGCTTAACATCTGATCATGTTAGTTCTACTTCAAGAACTGATCAGTCAACTCTTTCCCACCCATAGTCCCTCCCTTCCTCAGGATGTTTATGCTATTCATTAATATCCACTTTTAATTATTTGATATATATGATCTATCGAAATGAAGTCTATTAATCCAAATTACTTTAAAATGGAGTTATTAGAGGGGAAAATTGTTTTAATGTATAGAAGTAAACCTCAACAGTCAGGTGTACTTTCAAAATATCATTATTTATTATTTGCAGTGTTTCCTCAGTGCCCTCAAAAAATCTTTCCACAGTCTGGGCCAAAGCATGCCAGGATGATATTACTACGAGCTAGTCCTCATCCTAAGAGATTTGCCTCAGGTCATTGCTGTGTTAATTTTCATAGAATAAATGTGCCCAGAGGGTCAATGATGTTAACATGACCTCATCACTCCAGAACAATAAGCAATGAAACAAGGGACTTGACTACAGCTGCCTGAGCTTGCTATAGCAACAACCACCATTAACACATTTTAAACTTTCATGAAAGATTCAAGAGAAAGTAGGCTAAAACCCTGAGCACGTTTAAAATGTGTGGCTTTCTTTTCAACAACACAAATTTCTTTCCTTTTATTGCCATTAATTGTTTGGGGTTTTTCGGTTTTTGTTTTTCTTTTTGTTTCGTTTTCTTGGTTGTTTTGGTTTTGCTTTTTTTTTTTTAATAGCGAAAGCCCTCCGTGTGACAATTTTTTAGATGGCATTAAAGATGTCAATAGTAGTTTTTCTCAGGTGTGAGAAAAATGGGGAGAGAGAAGGTTCATCGTAATGAACTGGAATAGCTCTGGTGCTGTTAAAATGTCTCATCCCATGTCCCTGCAAACAAAAATGGGGTGGAGGCATGCAGGAGCAGCAACAACAACAACCAACAACAGCAAAACCAGAGAAGGCAGCTTCTGTCTCCAGTGCTGGTAACTGGTTGTAAACTCATGGCTGGAAAAGGACAGAAGCAACACGGTCCAGCCACTCAGAGAGCTGAAAACGAGTACTGGTGTCAGGCTGTTTCAGGACATTGCTCTCTGGACTTGAACTTCGCACAAGTGCTGGAAAAGGAATGGTCTCAGCTGACTAAGCCTGTGCACTTGTTAGGTAAAAAAGTCAAAGAGCCAAAAAAGGAAAAGTAGAAGTGCAATAGGGAATAAAAAAACTACACAGCTGTGTTTTGCTCTTGTCATGAACTCAGCAGTTGAGGCAGTTTTGTTTGAACAAGGTACTTTTCTATATTTTTCAATTTGTACTGATTTTTTTAAAAGTAATTGTACAAAACAGACTGAGGTGGCACTTTTTTTCATTTTTTACCTTGGTTATGCCAAGATGTAGGTTCCTGCGTAAGAGAAGGTTACAGACAATGCTACAATTGAAACCAAACGTTTCTGACCCCATTGCATCTTCATTAATCTTTTTGTACTGTTTTTCTACAACATTTCTCTGGAGCTTTCATACCACTGACCCTTTTGGCTAGCTCTTTCTTTTGTAGCTCCCCTTGCCTCTAGCTGAAAGGCTGAGGCAAACTTTGCAGCCTCGAGGACAGTGAAGTGAGGAACTCAAATCTGTGACTGGAGTGGAATGTTCCCAGCACTTTTGAAAATCCCTCTCCTCTTAAGTAGTTTTCAATGCAGATTTGGGAGCATCACCTGCTTTGCTAATTTTCATTGTTAGGTACTTTCTCTACTGCCTGGTGTTTTCACTTTTCCCTGATGTGCAAACAGAAGCATTTTTCCCAGGGTGCAATCAATGGTGATTACGAAGGAAGGGTCGAGAGGGAGCAAATAAATAGAGTGCTGCTCCAAAAGCTGCAATTCAGTTCTTAGCTTTGACACAGGCAGAACTTCAAGCAGCCTGTCTCAAAACAGTTGTAGGTTCAGAGACTCTAAGACTACCAAACTACCATGATTATCTAGATGTTCTTCCTACCTGCACCCTAGAGGGCCCATTAAAACAGCTGTTTTTGTAGTGTGGCAAAGAGCTGGGAACAGAGACCACTGGTAAAGTCTTAGCACTCTGGCATATTGCCATTAAATATAAATTAAATTATTAATTAACTTCCCTCCAGGTCTGCACCTCTCTTAACCCAGCCCCTGGGCACACCTGTTGGAAGCCTCTTTCCAAGCCCCTCTCTTCTCCTATCTCCGACAGACCAGCAACACGACACAGGCACCATGGGTGTAGTCACACCGGAGAAGCACCGGGAAAACTTTTTGCTGGAGTCACAGCTTACACTGACTAAACGAGCTCTTTTGCCCCATATAGGTCAAACATTTCCCTAAACTGCATAAGCTATACCAGTAAAAGAAAAATTTACTAGTATGAGTTTCATACACTTAGGCAAAGTTGCTGGCGTAGCTGGGTCGGAGTCATATATTAGCTTTATTTTTGCTGTAGTCTTGGGATTGCTGGTATAATTGTACTGACAAACCATTTTACAGCACAGATGAGCCCTAACTTGCAGCCATTAATTTGACTCAAGAGCTCATTCACCTGCACTCTCTGTGTAATTTTTAAATCCAAGAGTAGATTTTCTGTTTCACCCTGTCATTTTGTTTTGTTTGTTTTCAGAGACATTTGAAGCAAAATAATTCTGAAATTAACTGGAAACAAATACGAAGCTGTGTCCTTCACATATTAAGATCGACTGCAACTGCAAGAAAAAGCTGCTCGTGAAAATGTCCTTCTTGTCTCATGAAGAGCATATGAGGCTGTAACTTAACTGTAGTAATCCCCTGAGAAACTAAACTGCTTACTCGTCCTAAATAAGAAGTCAAACCAGCTAATGTCTCATGACCCTTTGAAGGGACAGAGTTCTTCTGCACATATTTATTCATGAATTCAGATAATGATGCCAAGTCCAATCCTTCATTCTTATTGCACCTGAAATACCAGTTGATTTTCTGAACCATAGGGCATATGCAAAAGGAACATCCCTTACTGAAACATCTGTATTGTTGTTTCCTTTGGTTTTTGGAGAAGGGAAGGGTAGAGAGGGGAATGAAGGTTTGTCTAAGGTGAATGTCCACTTCTTTAGTCACATATGGTTCAGGTTAAGGCTCAAAATTCCAAACAGACAGGTTCTACCACTCTTTCAAATGATGAGCAGTGCTTTATTGCACAAGCAGTACTGTTGCAAGACAAGTAATTCACCCTGCAAAGCAATGCCACTCCTCCTAGAGGGAAGTGCTACTCAGAAGGACCCAGGGTGCCTAAATTAGATAGCATTGCCACCTCCATAACCCCTTGCACAGCTTAAGTTATTTAGAATCTCATGAGAGACATATATTTTGCTATTATGTATGTTCAGCAATTTGATGAAAACACAGCCAGGAAGGAAGGACAGAAGCTAGAGCTGAAAGAGTAGTGGTAGTGCTCGCCCTCCCAACTGAGAAAAAGGCACACACTGCCCTCTTTAAGAAGTCTGGGAAAAGCAGTGCTGATGTGCTGATGGGCTTTACTTGCACTTTGTGGTACCTCGTATTCCCACTCAAGAGTCTGGGGCAAGAGGCAGCCCCAGGGGCCTCTCAGCATCACGTGTGAATGGCCAACACTGCCCCACTGGAGAGGGGGCGCAGGAAGAGCAACACGGTCTCTTCTCCTTTTTTAAATGAAACAAATGTTTGCTTTGAAGGATTTCCTTTTACTTTATAGTTCTGAAAACGAAAAATGAGAGCCAAATGGTTACATGGCATCTGAAAGGATACAAGACACCTTTGGCCCAGAAGGAGGGACTTCCTTTTGTGCTCTGCCCCTACTGTCCAAATGCCAAGCAGCGTCAGGGAGAGCCTCTGCTTACACAGATGAGCATCTCAGCGGGCTTGGCAGCGAGCACATAATTGGTGTTGATATTAGAGCTGCCATATTCCTGTCTGGGATTGCTGTGTGCAATCACATCCTTAACGTCTTTGGGTGGCACTGGACCTAGTCCTTGTGTTCTGGCAGAGCGAGTCTGATACCCATCATTTACGGCGTATAAGAATAAGAACTGGGCAGTGCATGCATAGCGAGTGCTGTGTATCCAGAAGTGTTAGATCTAGCGCAAGTGCATATCCCTCTGGCAGTGCTTTGACTCTCAGGGCAAACTACTGAGGACTGATGTGTAAATGCACCGTTGACGTGCCAAGAGTTTCCAGACTCAACAGCAGCTTGATCAGAGTGGCATATTCATAAATCCCAGATAGCAGGGTGGAGGAAGGCAACATGTTTAGAAAGCCTAGACATACCATATTTTTAGTCCTACTAAGGAGCTAAAAAGCAAATGCTCACAAAAATGCCTTAATACACTTTAAAGAAAAAAGTTCTTTCAAGCAGACAGTATAGTATCTTCAGAATTGCCTATTAAAATTCTACTGAATGATTAATTTTCACTAATGCAAATTAATTTAGAATTTCTCAATATTGTCTCACATTAATTTATTCAAGATAAATATTCATCCTCATTAAAATCAATTACATGTAAGTATTAAGAATATCGCTCAGAGTGCTTTGATTCCCTGCATATGTAGCATACAGCATTTTGCATATCACTAGTTAATACGGAGGCTTGCAGGTGTGTACAAAACTTGTAACTAGCTGACACATCACTTGTGGGTATTTGAGATACATTTTAAGCATTTTCCACAAAAACCTGTATTTCTCTTTGTAGGTTTGTTATGCCAGCAAATGCAGTCTGGTATTTAAATAAAAGGAATTTGTTGTGTATTTTACTGACTTTTTTTCTTTTTCTACTGACTGTGATGTTGTCCTCTGCTGGATGTCTGAAAGATGTGATATGTTACTAACACAACTTTCCTTCACTAAAGTACCAGAAGCCTGACTTCTGCAGCTAGAAAGGGGGAGAGGAAATCCAACAGCCTCCTGGGCTGCATTAGAGTGGTGCCAGCATGTTGAGGGAGGTGACCCTTCCCCTCTGCTCAGCACTAGTGAGGCCACACACGGACCACTGTGTTCAGTTCTGGGCTCCCCAGTACAAGAAGGCTGTGGACATACTGGAGTAAGTCCAACAAAGGGCAATGAAAATGACTGAGGACTTGGAGCAACTGGCATGCAAGGAGAGGCTGAGAGAGCCTAGAAAAACAAGGCACTCATTAGTTGCCCTAGGTGTTAGGATGGGTGTGAACGGTGTAGGATGCAGTCACTTTCCCACCAAACCTAAGCTTCTTTCAGACATTCTATAAAAGCATCTGGGAACTTGTTTGTGAACAAAACCAAGACTTATCAGCTCTTTTTGCAACTTTTTCCCTTTAAAATGCTTCCAAAGAAGAAATTTCTCTTCTTCGCATAGGTCCCGTCACCTAAGGAGTCTGGTTTCTGCCACCGTTGTCACATCCAACAATCCTGTCTTGTATATTCAACCTCATTGAGTTCAATGAGTTTTATCCATGTGAGTAAACGTGGCAGATTTTATGAACCTTGTAAATATATTAGCAGCAGAGATGTCTCCAGTATCTTTTCCTCAGGCACATGAGCCAACATCGTATCCTGTCACAGAAATGAGAACTATCCTGGCTCTTCAATTTGCGTGACGCAGAGGGACAGTGGCATTTGCATTCGGTTCTTGGCATGGAAGATAGGCCGTGGTGCTGTGCTGCGTGGAAAGGATGTACAGCCTTGCTGGGGAAAGCAGAGGGAGGGAGGAGGTATGAAGCAAAGTCCTAGTAAAAGGCTCGTGTTCGATGTTTAAGACTTAATAAGTATTGAAATTCCCTTATGCCATACAGATGACCACAGTGATTTTGTACTGTTTGCTAATACATGTTTGACAAAGCTATAATGTCACTGTGATCCTTGAGGGACCTGGTTATCATTCCCAGACATTACTGCTCAAGAAGACTGCATTCGAGAGGGGAAAGGCATTTTCAGCTGAATACAGACCACAATCGCTATGCCTGAGGAGAATACACATGCATTTAAATAATAAGTTATTTGCTTTGCAAAAGATTGGCATAAGCTTTTGCACAGACCTGTTAGCTTAAAGGCTTATCTCTTTTAATGCTAAGAAGTATTTCCAGTGTGTTCTCACTGAAGGCCTGCTCAGGAGCAGCTGCTTCCGCAGCACTCCATGTGTGCATAAGCCCTTAGTGAGATGGCATTTTCTGTTTGGATGATCAACATGCACATATTTTATATATCCAGCCTTTGTGTCTGAGAAGATAAGAAGAGCCTTCTCTCTGCATTCTTCTTTAAATGCCAAAAGCTCTTTTGTTTAAATACATGTCAAACAAACACTTATCTACCACATTCTTCCCAATAAGAAGCCACTGTTTATTCTGAGTATCTCTTAACATGTTTGATATTTTTCCTACCTATCCTAAGACTGCCCAGGTGTTTTCCTAACGTTTTTTCACTTTAACGTGCCTGTACCTTGTTAACTTTCAACTCCTTGACACCATATTAAAACTGATAGTCTCTGAAGAGAAAGAGTTTTCTTGCTTCTACTTCATGTACTAGTGTCAGGTTTTTGCTGTTTTTTTGTTGTTTTTTTTTTTTTTTTTTAATTTTCCTCCCTCCTTTTTTTTAGTTTGCCTGTGTGCTGGGAGTGTTCTTGTGGTTTGCAATAATACATCTCTTTGACGAGCTTCCGCTGTCTCTTTTCTTGGGTTTTTGTATTTTCTAGCGTAGCCTTTTATGACTCTTTCTCTGGGACTGATAAACCGTGTGGGTCTGATCTAAGTGTAGACTGTCAGCCGCCGGCAGGCTGGGCAGGAGGAGGGATTACCCTGCCTTTGCCTTGCTGCTGCTGCTCTTGCCCCACTCTGCTGCTGCCTGCCACCAGCAGAGAGTGGGTACCAGGATGGGTAGCTCAGTCCAGCCATTTTTACGTTCTCACGTAACTTTAAATTCCTCGTGGATGTTAAGACTTGGGAGTATGTGGAAATGGATACGTGGCATCTCAAGGGCCTGATCCCTCCAGAATTTAAGAAATGCCTGTATGTACAAGTGCCTTATCCCCATGCTGTCTGTGACACCCTCCCTGCAGCTTTGGGTACAGGAGTGCCGGCCGCCAGTGGCTCAGGCCAGCCTCAGAAAGTGGCAAGGCTGGCTTAGCTCTTCCTAGGAAAGCCTCAGAAGTTACAATCTGTCATTCTTGCGAATACGCTGGCTCCTTCATAATCCCCTTGGTCCTCATGGCGCAGAGAAAGGGACTGAGCAGGGCTTAGGGGGTTGTCCCATGGGGTACTGCTACTACTTTGTCAGCAAAAAGACTCTTCTCCTTTTCCCACCTTATTCCAGCTACCTGTTCTCCTTAGGTTCAGTGATCACATCCGTTAGCATTTTGGGGCCTACCATGATGTGAAAGGAAAGGTAGAAACAGCCTTTCTTTCTAACATGACACTTTTCTCCAGCCCTCAAGGCTGGTTTATACTGATGCGATCTGTCCCACCATACCTGCCACAGTCCTTTCCTGCAAACGTACGCACAAACTGTTCCTGCAGCTCTTTCCCATGGCTACAAATGGTTTGCAGAATGAAGTGAGAGAATTTAAGGATTTTCTTTCGGTACGTCTTCTGTCATGGATAATTTGGTTAGGCATGAATCAGTTAAAAAACATTAACAAATTATCATGTTTTTTCTAGATAAACATGTTACATAAATAGAGTCATTTTTTAAGTAGGTATAAATGCCTTGTAACAAGTCTTTATGTGATTCTGCCTCCACTCCTTGTCCTCTGAGCCCCATTTTGAGTGACTCACTGTGCTTCCCAGCTGGAGCAGCCCTTTCCAGCTGGTGCAGTCTGGCAGGTCTGCAGCCCTGGGCTCCCCTGGGCTCTCCTAGAGATCCTTACCAGCCCCCGCCTGGGGCAGTGCTACACTTCACGCCAAGCAAGTGGTTCTTAAGATGCCTCATTGCTCATTTTGCCTCATCTGTAGTACAGAAGGTTAGATCCAAAATGAGTTTAGGTTCAGATCTGCAAGCATATTCAAATTCTTAAACCATCCTATTGGGTGTTAGGAGCCCAAATGCCTCTGTGGATATGTGCTGTGAGCATTTCAAACTTAAATAGAACAGAGGCCAGCAAATGCTCTGGTGTCCAGCATCACTGCAAAAATGAAATAGCAGTGGGAAAGGTGGTACCAAGCTGGGATTTTTCTTTGAAAATTAAACTGAAGGAAATATCATACCTTTTTCAGGTGCCAGCTCTTTGCCCTCTGTATATGAAGGCTCAACATGAGATCTGAAAAAGGCAACGTACTCCTCCTGCAGCCACCGAGGTTAGGGTGAGGGAAATGTAAAAATTGTGTCATCTTGAACCTCACCGCCATCAGTAGTGGGACCTGAGGGTCCACAGCACACGGCACCCTGCCGAGGGGGGCAGGCAACACGCCCTGGTCTGAAAAAGTAAATGAGTAGTTTGGTTTTGGGAAATGTGTTTTTTTTTTTAATGTTGTACACCAATGGTTAAAGTATTTAGACTAGGTTCCATTTTGTTTCTGAGAGGGTCCAAACCCACATCTTCTGCTTCACAGCAAAACCTCCTAGCTGCCAGGTTAAAGGCTGCCCTGGGCAAGAACATCGGTGCTCTCCCTCTGTGTCTGGCAGGTGTAGAGGAAAGTGCTTTTTTCCACCAGCAAAATGCATCTAATCATGCGTTAGAGAGCATAGGCTGGAAAGGAAGAGAGCACAAATAATTCTGTGTGGATTAGGGATCATAGAGCATAAAGTAGACTAAGGAGAGGAGAGCAGTGGCTCCCCATCAGCCCCACAGAGCTGTGGGAGGGCCGCAGGGTTCAGCCCTATCGCCCAAGCTTTGAGGATGGTCAGGCTCTTTCCTGGCGGATTTTTATTCTCTGAAGTTCTTTCTTTATCATGTATCCATTTCTAACCTTCCCTCCTGAATGTTGTTCGTTTCAGTCCCCTTAGGCTCGTTACTTGCAAGTGTGTACAGAGGTTTAACTTCCTGACTTTCCGGACCTGCAGCCAGTTGTGTTTACGCTTTCTTCTCACAGCACCTCTGTGAAACAGAAACCAGCCCTGCTTAACGCCCAGCAGTCCTCAGCAAAGAAATTGTACATGTAAAAGGCATGAAACCAGGGCTGCAAACCCCAGACTTAATGCTGAGTAAGGAAACACCCTCTGCTTTGCAAGTCTTCCTTGCTGGGCAAACCCTTGCTGTGGTAGGTGTCAGCTTTCGCTAGCACTAACTAGCAACCAGGCTCCTCCAGCGCTCTCCCATCCTCCTCCAGAGACACCCAACCATACCTAAGCTGCCTTCTCTTGATACTTTCCTCTCTGCTTCTTTTCTGACACTTGTGTGTTTTCTTACTTGGATGTATCTATTCTGTTTCAAGATACCTGGCTCTGCTCTACTGGCAAGAGTCGACCATCCCATGTTTTGTCTAAACTCTTACATGCGCTTCAACCTCCAAAGTGCAATTACTGGCCAATTTCTAAAGCCTTTACCTGACCAGTTGGCATGCTGGACTAGGAAAAAATGTCTAAAATACATAAATTCCCGATGCTGTATTAAGAAAGATGGCTCATTTTCAAAATACTGTAGTAATTCCTAGTGTAGTCATAAATCCTGGTAAGGTGATGTTAGCTTTTAAAAAATGTGTTTTACAAATATCCCCTTGAGTGCAGCAGTTTAAAATTTGTAAGTTTGTTTTCCCTATTTGTATTAATGGCTCTTTTTGTTTTCTCAAAGCACATCTTAGGTTAAATCTAAGTTGACCACAGAAAAGGGCAAATTTTTTTTCGAACTTTTCTGGAGCACAATTAACTTAATATTTTAACAGCTGGCAGCTGTGGTAATTACTTTTAGATTATACCTAAAGTCTGTTGGAATCTAATTACTCTGATCTATGAACCAGGTAATTAAGGCAAAAACTCCCACATTTTCTTAGACCTCATTAATGTATTTCCTTTGAAAATTGTTAGCTAATGATGGTACATTAAGAGTTTATCCATAAAATGACAATGAATAATTGAAACCTTTGTCCGAGACATTAAAGGACAGAATAGTGTTTAACTGCTCAATGTCTTGATAATTATTTCTTAATTTGCAGTGCAAATATTATGCAAGTTTGGGGAGACAGGACCAAGCAAATTGGGAAAGTGGCACGGAAGGACAGAAATAATTTTCTTTTCCTTCATTTACTTGGTATCCAGCTAATAATTCAGGACGTGTGGAGACTCCTGAGGAGCTGATGTTTCTCCTGCTGCCTGGAGATGGACTAGCAACACAAAGAGAGACCAAGGGCTTGTGCCCCATGGGCACACAGCGGCTGGCCATTTCCTATGCACCTTTCAGGCTGCTGATGGGCTCCCCCACAGGCGTGGGGACACCCTGCAGCAGCCCTGGCTGGTGTGGCTCCCCCGAGCATGGCCGTGCTCCCCCACACCCAGCTCCTGCCTCGGTGGATGAGTGGGCTGCTCGGGGCGGCCTGGGAAGGTACCTGCTGGAGGGTCCCTGCTGGAAGGGCCCTTGCTCAGCTGCTACCAAGGCTCCAAGAGTTTCTTTCAGCCACTCTCGTGCTGGGGGAAAAGCTGTGAGTCCAAATCTCACCCCTAATGTCCGTAGAAGACCTTTGACTGTTGTATGCGTGTCAGGAATGCTGTCGCTACAATAGCTACAAGAGAAATGCATTTACGTGAGTGTAACAGAGTGAAACCGTTTGTTCCAGCATCTCTCCTTCTGAGTGAGGGGTATGGGGCGGTTACTAATCAAGATGCTAGGTGCAACCAAAACTGTGGGGCAGACCTAAGATGGTGGTAAAGCAAAGCTGCTTTCCCTTATTCTGACTTATGAGTCTAAGACTTGTGTTATTCTTAACTACGCTGTAGTACACGCTATAAACTGATAGGATGCAGCAGGCACTGGCTGTACTGCCACCCTCTGCTCTCCACCATGGAAAGGAAGTTCCAGTCATGCCTACTCCCCGGGGGGGAATTTTTCGTAAGGATGGAGGATCCAAATCATCAAATTTCCTAAGGAACTTCGACCCCTGGTTGCCTGCAGGCGCCTTGTCCCACTTCCCTACAACCTCTGATGCCAAGTTGTTATAACAAATTCCCAAGATGTGTTATCACTCGTGGATCAGCACTGGGGTCTGAGTGTGCCGGGAGCTGGGAGGACACACAGTGTGAACGCACCTCTTCTTCAGTAATCACATCTAACGTGTGACACACTGCAACGAGAAGGGTTAGACATGGGGGAACAGAAAAGCAACCTGTGGCTATACAGACTACGTAATCACGTAAGTCGATAGATGGATCAGTGTTTTCTTGAGGTAAGTGAATGAATCAAATACCAGAAATCTCTGTTGCACATGTAAGAGCTGCTAGAGAACAAGCTCATTTGCTTCAGGACTTCTCAGGACCGTCTCCAAAGTACCATGAGGCACACGCTTGTTGCAAAGCAGCATACCGAGGGGATCCATCTGTACTGAAGTATTTAATTTGAAAAGCCTGAAAGCTTCAAACTTGATTGCAGCTGGTCTGCAAAATAACAGCTTTGGTGGGAAACAGTTGAGGCATTGGTTTTGGATCAGAACTTCAAAGAAAAGTTTCAGGTGACCGTCTGTTAGACCATCAAGGACCTGAGCAATTACGTATCCGGTGGGAACCCTGTATACAGGGAAAAAAACCAAGAATTGTCCTGGTTTGTGGTAAAACAGAACCAATTTTCTTTTTGGTGATTTTACTTTTCAGCTAAGCCTCTTCTAACTAACTGCACTCCCTGAAATTTACGGCATATTTTTCAGACAGTGTCTGCCTTTATTTAATTTTGTCTCCAATAATGATACATAATTTATAAAGTCTGAAAAAGTAATAAAGTAAGTTTTTCTGTGAGGAATTTTATTTATAAGGAAATGAGTTAAACAAATGAGCTAATTAGGAAAATTAAGGATAAAAATATTGATTCGATACAAGAGAGATGCACACATGGCTACTCAGGAAATCTGCTGTAAGAAATTACCAAGACCAGATTACCAGACACATATCTGCTAAAAGATTAAATCAATCAATGTTAAAACTGCTTTTTCTCTAAGAAACTGAATGCTGTCAGATCCGCTCCTTTCATATCATTATATATTCCCACTGGGTCAAACTTCTGGCTTGAGGCCAAGTCTTCAATCAGTTTTCGGCCCAGTTTTCTTCCTGCTTCAGTAGACATAGCCTTTTGCCAGAGCTTCAGCAGCAATCCTCCTTGGAAAGAAACACAACATGACATTGTCAAATTAACATGGAGCACACACAGCTTGCGGCACACAAGGGATGAAGCGCGTGTCTGGCAACAAACACCCACCACTCTCCTGTGGACAGTGAAATGTAGACAAAGCTGGAGCGTGCCGATGGGGTAATAATTGCCTACAACTGTGTAGGGAGACACGGGCCATTCATTCAACTCAGGATCCTTTGTTATTGACGGACAACTGGGCTTGTTCCCTTGTCACCAGTGTTGCAAGTCAAAATGATTGAAGATACACGTTAAGGTCTTGTTCTGCAGTTGCACATAGCTTCATGGCTTATGAAGCAGTGGCCTGGTAGTTACATTGTGCACATCTTTGTTTTCAATCTAAAGCAACCAAGAATTTCAAATTCTGTCAGCTACGGCCTCAAGCTAAAGCAGCAGATGATCCTGATGCTTTCATCCAGGCAATGAGCAGTGGCTCTCTGGGAAGCGTGCCTGACCAGTCCGGCATTAGCACCAGTTTGCAGGGTAGTCATTACCTGCTCCCCACTCCTCTCAGTGCTGATCTCTGTGGTGGATAAAGGGTCCACAGAGGACATATGAGGGTAAAAAAAAGTCTACTAGAAAACCAAGAGGAGTTTATTCTGCTGCAAAATGTGCTTTTGTATAAAACTGGCAACAGTGAAGAAATGAGTTTGCACAGTATTGTACAAGGGGGATGAGGAGTTAAGAGGAGAAGGCAGCAAACAGGCCTCTTGCCTAGGAGGACCACAGGAGGACCACATGAAAGGTGAGGACAGCAGGAAAGATCTCCAATAACAAAGCATCTGCTGTTCTGCCTTTGGATATCGGTGAGGGGTAGAACATAAAAAGTGAAGCTTCTGTCTGCCCGTGGGTCGAGAAGCTTTAGAGGTAGCACAGCACTCTCCCAATATAGGTCCCTGCTGGACTGGCAAAGGCAGCTAGAGGAAAACAAAGAGTCATCCAACTCTCAATCAAGAAATCAAATCTCAGTTTGGGTTGGACATGGTCCCATCCTAAGCGGTACCGAGACCCTCTATCTGTTGTTGAAGTTTGCAGCAGCAGAAGAGGATTCTATGTCTCACAGGATGTATTTAAAAGTTTGAGGAATCTGACTTTGCAAAACCAGTATGTCACACTTTGTGATCTGAGTTTTGTAGCAATAAGATCTAGTGTTTCAGGTCCCTGCTGAGGCTGTGGATCCAGACCCAAGTCAAATTTAGTTTAAAGCTCCTTTTCTGATCTGCAAAGCAGTCACCAAGTTGAGTTAGCTGGCATTTGACTCTCAGCTGAATGCAAAGCCCATCCCTTCAAAGCAGAGTTGGGGAAATCTCCTACCTGCAAGGCAAAGGATTTCAGCTGTGGACTTCATTATGGCTGCACCTGCATGAAACTTCTTTAGCCCTCTCTTTCCTTCCCTTACCATCTTCAGCATCCACACTTCTTTTTCCTCTGTCCCTCCAGTGCTACCCTCATCTTGCCTGCCACCCTGGTGCTCTGCTCCCTCCTTGCTGCCTGCTGGTGGTGTTTCTCCTTACTCTGCCCCCTCCCCTCCTGAAGGAAGGTCAAGAAACCCTGAACTGTGGCATAGACTACCAGGAACGGGATGGAGCTGTTAAAATCCTTATTTGGGCTTTGAGGAATAATGCTATGAGGAAGGTGTGAGGGAAGCACTCGGTGCTTCCAGGCATCAGTGATGCCAGGATGCTCTTTTTAACACTGAATAGCTTCATTACACGTCTTTCTCAGCTACAAATACAACTAGGGAGAGTATTTTCATTGAAATGTACAAACAGAAGAAGACAATCACACAAAAAAAATGCCATAGCTGTGGATAATAGTTTTTCAGTGTATTTTTATATTGTATTTTCATTTCGAGATTCAAAATAACTTTCCTTCACAAAGGACAAACAAAAATATCCAACCCAGCAATACCTACGAATGAACTGAAGCCTCAGAAGGCTGCAATTCTGTGTCTCACCGCTGGATGGTGATGCACAACTTATTTTTGTGAAAGTCCGACGTTTTCTAAAGATACAGTTTTGCTGGGATACACGGTATTTTGCTGGGGCAGTGTGAATATTCTCTGCTAGTCCAAAGATTGAGACAAGAACAAAAACCAAAACCAAAACCAGAATGCTTTTGGACACTCAAACTGTTGTTCATGATCATTTGCCTACTTTTTGTAATGACCTCAACTGGTTTAATAACTTCATTTACAGCTTTAATGATTTCAGATGTAACTACTGAAACACAAACTAGTCTTTGTGTTTTCCAAGTTCCCGTGAAAAATGGAGGAAAAAAAAAAATAAGATCATCTGCTCCAACAAAGGATGCGTTTGTCTCACGCGAAATCCTCACTGCACATCGACAGTGTTAACCCATCGCTGCATTTGCACTCTGGTGTGTTGTCTACTTAAGGTTGTATTTTTAGCTGTATTGTTTTATTTTTAGTCTCTGGAAAGTGTTTATACTATTGTATATCAAAAAATCATGTCCTCATACGGAGAAAGGTACAGAAAGAGAGAACAAGATATTAAATATCTAGGCATTTGTAGATCAGTCTTGTACCTGTTAATTGATTTACTTTGTGAAGAGCTCTCATTGAAAGCAGGACTCTATTTTGCTGTGGACTGAAGTCACTAATGGATGGGAGGACGTCCCCTTCAGTGAGCATCCTCTGGGGCAGGAAAGACTGGAACTCGTTTGTAGTCTGTAAATCTGTAGAGAAGTGTGTGGCTGCAATGAAATCTACAGCATTAGCCCAGTCTTCACCAAAATTTGCTTCTGGATCAGAGAGATATTTTAACCTGGAAGAGATAAAAAGAAAAATGTAACAGATAATTGAAATGTACTGTAGAACATATTTATCCCAAATTATGTTTTGTTCAGTATAAAATCCTGAGTGGTCTCAATGTCACAATGAATTAAAGCCTACTTCAGCATTTTACACCTAATTTCTGCTGGCATGGCTGCCTCTGCCCAGACTAGACACAGCTCCTGACTCTGGCTGCAGGTCCCAGAGAGGAATCAACGTCTCCTGTTAAACCCACAGCCTGCCCACCCATGGCAGCCTGGGCAGCCATCTCTCACTGGTCATCCCATGCTCCAAGAGAGCGGAAGGAAGAGTAGAGCCTAAAGAGCAGAGGTCTAAAGTGACTTTGTTGGGATACTGTCCTTCCAAAGAGGCATGGAGGTAGGAAGATCCCCCTGGGCCACCTCTCTCATCCCGGTACCTGTCCTGGAACTTGGGCAGCGCGTAAGCAATGGAGGAAACGTGCGCTCTCCACATGAGATGGAGGGCATCATCCATTTTGAAGGAGGAGAAGGTTGCAGGGCTCCCAGCTTTGTGTTCTGTAGACAACAGATACTGCAGCAACGGGGAGGAAAAATGGCAGAGAAATAGGGTGGTGTTTAAACCAAATTAATTTTTCAGACTTATGCACATATCTCACAAAATACTAACTTTGCAAGCTAAGGGAAATTGCTTTTGAGTAGTTAGAATGTGTTGCTTTGTAAGTAACTATAATGTCTGACATAGGGAGAAAAAGACCATTAATATAGATTTATAAAGTGAATACATATCCCCACTGAAGTTAACTGGAGTTGCCGTTCTTTGACTTCAACAGAGTGAGGGTTTTGCCCACATAATCTAGGTATTCTGTCACAATAATTCAATTGACTTTTGTATCTGAGTGCCATGGAAGCTTCTGAGCTGTAATACTGGGTTCCTTGAAAACCTGTTTATGCTCTTTCAGCTACAGCTTTCTGGAGATTTTCAGAAAGTAGGAAAACGATTCTTAATGGTTATCATTATGGCTATTTGAGGAGTAGATCTTCTATTATAACTTCTGAAATATAATGCTTAGGAAAAATAATCTTAAGAAAACAAATTCAGTCTTGCTCCTAAAACCTCTACCTTCAGTCACGGTTGCCAAGAGGGACTTATGGTTTAAATTTTCTGATCATTATCAATTATTCGCCTGCCAATAAAAATCTTGAATATAGAAGTCTATCTATAAAAATAGCTATTGAATGTACGATGTAAGAAATATTGGGATTAGGGAACAGCTGAATGAGGAGGAAAGAGAATATCTACTTGCATAAACAAGTGTTCTTCTGAATGAAGTTCCAGCATTTTCAGGTTTTTAGATGTTCAAAAGAATAAATGAACCATATAAAACCAATGCAAGGCCATTTCTCAAGGGTGATGTTCTATTTTGCATGCTTATTTTGCATTGCTAACATAAGCCGTATAGCAAGAATACAAATATAACTGTTGTCAAAAGGGCCTCTTGGGACAGACTCCCAATAATACAGAATTATCTTAAAGGAAGAAAAAAAAATCCATAACTGTGAAAATCCTAGCCTTCTTATCTCTAACTCACTTTATGTCATGCTTTTCATTTTTTCTGCGTGTTACTTTTATATCAGGCTGCTATTGAAAGCAAACCAAGCTCTCTGAATCTTACAAATAACACTAATAATAGTTTTTAAATGTAATATTCTGGTATAATTTCCTACAAAATATGAAAAAAAAAGAGTAAAATTATTTACTTCAAAATAGGCCTTCCACTCATCCATGAGCTTGGGATTGCGAGACCGGCAGTCGGCAACACTATAACAGAAATCATCTCTCTGTTCCTCTGGAGGCAATATTTCTATCTCGTACTGCAGTTGCCCAAAGAGACCAGCCTCCACTGCCCCCAGAAAGGGTATGACAGCCAGGTAGTAGTTCATACCTGTAACAATAATTTAAAAGGAGGAGGTTTTAATCACAAATGAAAGCAAATGAAAAATTCAGGCATAGAAAAATGAACATTCTCCCATACCAAATGCAACCGTTTTGAATTGCCACTGTGATACAACTCTGTTCAGCAGTTGGACATATGTACTGAAATGCACTAATGATGATATCTGTATAGTTTAGATGTGATTTGTAATATTCATTTATATATTGTCCTTTAATAGCCTTGCATGAACTGACAGTGTGCTGTATTTTGCAGGAAAGGACAAACAACTGAAAAAAGTTAGACCTTTATAGGTTGTCATGGACAGGATATCAAAAGTCTTTCAAATATTAGCTGCAAACTAAGTACAGAAAGACCAAGGGGTATTCCATGAATATTGTTTTCATTAAAATACCTCTTCTATGCATCCTAGGCATGTAAGAAAAAAAAAGGCAAATACTAGTGATATTTTACTGGAAAATAATAATTTTGCTTTTAAAAAAGATTTTGCTCACTGAAAACTTCCTGGAAATTACCTCAGTTGGTTTGTTTATATTTATTTCAGGATGATGGCTTCCTTTGGTCTGATCCAGAAGTTGGAGGAGTCAGACGCAGCATGTAGGAAAACCAGGTTCATTTCTCACCTGTGCTGGACCACATCTCCAGTGAGAGTGCCCATAGGGCTATTTGATATTCCTCATTTGAAAGGAGGATTTAAAATTCTCCTATTAATCGTGTCCTCTTTGTAGAAATAAAGCTTAATAACTTTCAGTGAAGAAGAGCCTGGAGACCAGCTCTTCTCCCTCTTGGGTGGATACTCCCAAGCCATTGCGCTGAGAAGTCATTTGCTCGTGCTTGGTCTCAGGGCCACAGTCTGCCTACGTATCTTGTACGCAGTCCCAGCAGTGAGGACCAAAATCATCAAAACCTGACCACCTACCATGTACCCCTGTCCTACTCATGGGAAACCATTGTTCCACCTCCTCTTTGTGGGCCTAGTTGGGAATGCAGGAGGAAATGTATGAAGATCAAGGAAAAGTCCCAAGTGATGAGAAAACAGTGTTGCACTGGGAGTCATTGCTAAGCTCGGTCTTGCTTCTTGTTCACTATTTTCATGAGAAGTGTTGAAATCTGCATTTCACATCAGAAAGTACTTACATTCTTTTAAGTGGGCTTGCGTATATTACATATTTGTACCTGCTCGGGTGACTCAGAGGGCGGAAAACAATGCAGGAATGGAATGTACTGAGTATTATTCCAGGCAAAAAAGGCTGAAGTTCTTAAGCAGGGAGTGTCTCATACACCTTGTGGTCTATTAAATGTGAGTTTCTTGTTTAAGCTCATTCCTGGCTTCATAGGACCACTCATGCCAGAGAGGGCTGCCCTGAAGGCCAGTTGAAACCAGTTACATCCTCAGAACAATAGGAAACATTTCTGTGCAGTCTGAAAGACTTTTTGCATGTTCCTGCTGCAACAGGGTAAATCAAGGCTGAGCTTATACGTTTTCTGGAGGCAACAAAATTGGTATTAAGCAAATGTGCAGTGTTTAGAAGTAAGTGAAGAACAGGAATGCAAACACTGAGAAAGTAAAGGTGGTGGTTTCTATTCCAGGAATGCCCTCTGCTTGCACAGGGCTATGCAATGACACCTGTTACTTGTCACTGCATGGGACACCTTCCTATGGAGCACCTGCTGCTTGCCACCAACAGAGACGGGAAACTGAAGTTGGAGCGAGTATTACAGTGAGCTTTGGTTTTACTCCAAAATTGCATTTTAAATTTACTCTATGCTTATGCCTTTGTTCACTGAAGATATGTACATTTAATTGCTGGCTCACAGCCAGAACCTTCATTCAAAGGGCCTCTACAACAAAGTGCTTGTGTGGCAGGGAAGGGAGAGTGCCGCTCACCGCAGCCTGCCAGCAGGTCTCTTGGAAAAGGGGACAACAGGGAAGCTGAGGGAGCAAGGGACAGAAGTGATGGAGGGAGAAGTGCTACAGGAAAAAGAACGTGAGGCTTTCTCTTCCCAAGCGAGGCAAAGAATATTGAAACTGGAGGACTTACAAGGTCATTTTACTCCCTTAAAAAAAAAAAAAAAAAAGAAAGAAAAAATTTCCATCATTTTATTGCCTTTAGATATAATTAGTGATTGTAATCTATAGGTTGGTCTTGTCTTTCTTCCCTCCCTCCCCCCCATCTGTCCATTCCATTTCTTTAAAGACAGAAGATAAACTTCCTAAAAGAGTCAGAGTTCCAGTTTCAGAAAAAAAAAGAGTCTCTAAAAATATTGACTTTGTCTCAGATCAGAGAAAAAGGGATTTATTTTATTAAAAACAATGTGTTCCTTCGGCTTTTGAAAAACGGAAACAAAAATGTCATTTGGGGGATTCAGTTTGGACTGGTTGAGATATGTTATTCAATTTGTGTAGGAAAATTAATTAAATATTTTTGATTAATCAAAAGAAAATGTAACTGTTTCTCATGGGTTTTCATGGGCTCTAAAAAAAATTTATAAGATGAACTCTAGAAATCTAGGTATGCGTTGTTTGAAGAGTCTGTTTGCATATGGACACTGGCTGTAAAAGTACCAGAGGGAAACAGGCTACACATATTCTTGCACTTGAGACAGAGCGTATTGTACTATCAGTGCTTTTTCTATTGATGCTATAAGTGTTATTCATTGGGCTGCCCTGTGCAACAATGAATGGATACCCTTGGGTTGCATCTGGCATTCCAGATTCCTTCCTTTCCTCTTCTGCAAAGCTCTTAGCTAGAAGTGGATATAACTGTTTATTTTTCCTTTCTATGTAAAAACCGGGTTATAGTATCCTGTCTCACACACTGTTATTTCTCCCATGATCCTGGCAGTGGACTTACTTACCCTTATGTCCCACAGGAGGATAAGGTGCTCTGCCACATCTACCAGGAATGATGCCAACAGTGCATATGGCTAAGTTAGCTCACAGCTGGTCCTTCAGTAGAGTTTATGACTTTGCCTTTTCTCTGCATTGCCTAGTGCAAAGGTGGTTCCAAATTTGATGCCACCATCACTGAGATGGCATTGCTTCACAGAATCACAGAATGGTAGGGGTTGGAAGGGCCCTCTAAAGATCATCTAGGTCAATCCCCATGCTAAAGCTAGAACAGGTTGCACAGAATTGCATTTGCGTCCAGATGGGTTTTGATTATCTCCAGAGAAGGAGACTCCATAACCTCTCTGGACAGCCTGTTCCAGTGCTCTGTCACCCTCAAAGTAAAGAAGTTTTTCCTCATGTTCTGATGGAACCTCCTGTTTGTCCATTGCCCCTTGACCTGTTGCTGGTCACCATGAAAAGAGCCTGGCCCCATCCTCTTTACACCCACCCTTTTGATATTTATGAGCATTGATGAGGTCCCCTTTCAGTCTTTTCTTCTCCAGGCTAAGCAGACCCAGGTCTCTCAGCCTTTCCTCATAAGAGACATGGTCCAGTCCCCTGATCTTCTTCATGGGCCTCCACTGGACTCTCTCCAGTAATTCGCTGTCTGTCTTTAACTGGAAAGCCCAGAACTGGACACAGTTGCTCCAGATGTGGCCTCACTAGGGCAGAGTAGAGGGGGAGGATGACCTCCCTCGACCTCTCGGTCACACTCTTTTTAATGCACCCCAGGATGCCATTGGCATTCTTGGCCACAAGGGCATGTTGCTGGCTCATGGTCAACTTGTTGACCACCAGGACTCCTAGGTCTTCCGCAGAGCTGGTTTCCAGCAGGTCAACCCCTAATCTGTACCGGATCATGGGGTTATTCCTCCCTAGGTACAGGGCCCTACACTTGCCCGTGTTGAACTTCATGGGGTTCCTCTCCCTGCAACACTCTCACTGTATGGTGGCACAGCCTTCTGCTGTGTCAGCCGCTCCTCCCAGTTTTGTATCATCAGCAAACTTTCTGAGGGTACACCCTGTCCCCTCATCCAGGTCATTAATGAATATGTTGAATAAGACTGCACCCAGTACTGACCCCTGAGGAACACCACTAGTTACAGGCCTCCAACTGGACTCTGTGCCGCTGATCACAACTCTCTGAGCTCTGCCATTCAGCCAGTTCTCAATCCACCCCACTGTCCATGCATCTAACCCACACTTCGTAAGCTTACCTATGAGGATGTTACAGGAGACAGTGTAAAAAGCATTGCTAAAGTTGAGGCAGACAACAGCCACAGCTCTCCCCTCATCTACCCAGCCAGTCATGTCACCATAGAAGGCTATCAGATGGCTTCCTGCAATGCACATTTGTTTAGGTGTAATGGATAGATCCATTCTCCTGTTACACCTATGATATACATTTTTACAAATGAAATTCTTGTGTCTCTCAGGCTAAGAGAAACCGTGTATTAACTCCAGTTCAATATGGCAACATATGAATGGCCTGAATTATCAAAAGTATCCAGGAATTTTGGATGTTTCCATTTTTGGGAAGATTTAATTATTTGGATGTGTATTGAGGATAAAATATTGAGGCAATACCGAGATATTGAGGAAAACACTGAAAACATCAGGGGCATTGACACCGGAAATTCAGATCTTTGCACTTCTCTCTCTCTCTGTCACTGTCTTCAGTTTGTTGCTACTTACTGGAATAACTAAAAAAAATTAAACAGAATTTCAACCTACTAGAAGTCCAAAGCCAATACTAACGTGAACAGAAATTGTCTCATAGGTCATGTACACCAGGTCAAAGTATTAACTAAGTTTTAACTGAATACTTGAAAGTCTGCTGGATAAATGTCAGTGTATGAAGATAATGAAGTTATTTGGATAGCATGGGCAAAAAGCCTCCCTTTATTTCATTCCCTGTAGCCCACTGACCACAGTGAAGTTGTGAAGGTGCAACTGAAGGCATAAAAGTCCTGTCAGATGTGTATTACTGGGGGTGGTGCAAGAACCAAAGATTCCTCCTTGACATTCTCACACTAACTTTTAGTTCAAAGTATTAGCATCTAAACTGAACAGATGTGCTCTGAAGTAATTGAAAACTGTAATTTCTACAAATGCCTACAAATCTAGATACCCGTCATGGTGTTTCTCACACATTTTTACATTCATTTTTGCAGTGTAAACATTTTAAAGCTGCAAATTTGCAAAATTCCTTCCTCAAATAAGTCATCAAAGTCAATTAACTTTCATTTACTCGCTCACACTTAGGCGTCTTGCTGCAAATTTTTGATGGAAAATTATGTAGCACTGAAATTACTTTCTAATATAGAAGTCTAAGGGGAAGAAAGATTCTAAATTGCCTTATAGGACGCTTACCATGCTTTGGAGAACAGTAGTGTAATAGCATATACTTACAGGACCACCAGCTTCTTACAGATATGCACAGGAGGTCTCCATCTTCATAGCCACAGGAAGTCACACTGGAAGGATCTGCTAATCTGCCTGAATCAAATGAAATAATACACCAAATACTTCTCAATCTTTTTCACAGAAGAATTCCCACAGAGATGAAAAAAATATACAGGAGTAAAGCATGCAGAATTTTGCTCAGAGAAGCAGAACAATTACAGTTGTTTTGCTTCATAAACTACTGTTCCTAGAGTAGTTGAATTTCTCAGTCAATGCTTCATGCAGTGCATAGTAATTTGATTGTGCTTTACAGCTCGATTTATTCCTCGCTGTAAATATATTCTGAGAATTTACGGAACTGTCTGAAAGTAGGACATCACAGTGACATTTTTATGGAGATATAAATACACATGCACATACGGACATAAACACATGCATAGCTGATGCGTCATTTTCAATAGATGCGGGGCTGCTGGTGTAGGAGAGCTGCTTAACGAGCAGAATAGCACAAATTAAATGCGCTCGTAATTGTCTCACCTAATTGGGTTGTGTGATACAGAATCCCTTCCGGTTTAATGATGCATACAAACATGACCTTACTGTGAAGCTAAGCATGCAAACGTTGTTGTATCTGATTAGCAGGGTTTTCAAACATCTGTGCTGCAGCAAACATGCAAGACATTTCGCAATTATTAATGACAGCATGTAAGGCATATTTTACTTTTAGCACGTGACATGGAGAAACAGCCTAAATTTTGACAGCATAGTGTACATTATGTGGTAAGGAGTCACGTAGTGAATCAGGAAGACTGCTTTAAGTGTATGACATGAAATTACCACAGTCAGGTCCAATGACTTGAGCTATTCCAGAAGTTCCCAAACTCTGCCCTGCAGAGCAGTTATTTTCTGACAAGTCAGCTGAATAACAACAATGTCATTTCTGTCAGATTAAAACTAAACCTCATTACATTCTTTAAAAACAAACCCAAATTTTCTGATACTTTTCACTTGAGAAGAAGAGAAGGTCATGAACCACGTGCATACAGATTATCCTAATTACCCTTTCTAGCTGACTGGACAGAGTTTGTGCGTTGGGGCCTGCTACCCGCTCAAGCCTGTATCTTTCAGTAGCAGAGCACTGAGACCACGAACTTGCAGTGGTGAGGTATCCAGTCCAACAGGATACTTTTTTTTGTGAAAAATGATATTTTTTAATATTTACAGAAAGATTTTTTTTTCACGCTTCTACTTCCACACAGCGTGTCAGAAATAGGCAGCACTAGTTCACTGGTGTGCAAAGGGGATGAATAAGAATAATAAAGGAAAAGAAGAAAAAAGAACACAAAATGTTGCAGAATTGTATGTGAGATTTACTAATTTAGCCTAGGCATTTTGTCCTAGGAAGAGGCAGTATCGGTGCTAATTATAAGATCTGTATTAATTACTTGGAGCTGGAAGCGCTAACCCCACTAGACTCCAGTTTTGTTCTGTCTGCCCTCTTCTATTCCCTGTGTTTAACTTGACTGTTATTTTAGTCTTCAGGTCCGCCCAAGCTATCTCTGTCCTCCTCTGGATTGCCAGTGCCTCCCAGCTGTATGTCGTTAGCAACTATGTGCAACCTGTTCAGCAAGACCTCGCTGTTCTTTTTTGTGGCAAGGTTGTTAATGAAAAAGGTAAATGCAGTTGTTCTCAAGAATAATTGAAGAACTCTGAGCATATCCTCCTTTTAGTTGTAAATTTCCCTAAGCAACGCTCATCACTAATTTCTCCTTCAGGTGTTCCTTTACTAGATTTGCAGTTCCCTGTTTTGTTCTTCTTTTGTAAAGTGTTGTTAAAAACTTTCATTTTATGCTTTGATTTTACAAAGGGAGGAAATGCTTTTCTGAACTTTGGTAAAACATTACTTATATCATAAAAGAAGATATCGAGTTACTCTGAACACAATCTACCTTTGATTCAAATAAGCTGTACTTTATCCGTTTTCCTGTTTCGCTTCATGTCTCCAAATATTCTTTCCTCTATACTTATTCTAATGTCTCATCTACTGGTCATGTAAGAGAAATAAGTATTTTTGTGTCCTCACCCCATTTTTCTTTCTTCTTAAATGTAAGTTCAACCTTTTCTACTCTTCAGACATACAGTACCACCTGAATCTTTCTTAAAGTTCTTGCTCCTGGATTTGTCCTTCTATATGTCAATTCGTCCAAGTGGGTGTAGAGACTATCCAGTTTCCTCCGTCTGTGTAGGTAGGACTCTCAGTTTAGCTCCATCTCACAAGTGACTATTTCTATTTTCACAGTCTCATTCCTATCAGCTGCGTTGTCTCAATATCATTGTCCCTGCTGTAAATTTAGGCAAATTACTGATTTCATTTTATGTGCATGAGCAGATTATTGCAAATCTTCATACCACTTACATTAAGTAGCAGCTTCACTTGCTTTTTGTGGTTTATATAGGACCATATCCATAAAAATATTTTCTCAGCAACATAACTTTCATGACCAGACAGAATTGTTAATTCAACAATTTTTGTAGTATTTTCAAGGATCTGCTGTCTTGCACCATGAACTCAAATCCTGCTTTTGTTTGCCCAAGCTTATTATGCCAATATACAAATGCTTCAGTCATTCCTCACTAATCTACCCAGCTGCCTATCTGGATTAGGTTTAGCCAGTTGCTAACCTCACTACTGTATGCACCAAAATTCTGTCTTTCTTACTCCTTTATCCATTTATTTTTCAACTTCTCATGTTTTTTACTGTAAAACTCTTTCCAGCCACGTGATTCTTCTACTATTTTTTTAACGTTCTGTTGATGTAATTTCAAAAATATGTAGTCCTATGATTTTTTAGCAGGTGACAGGTCTTTACCTGTCTCTGCAACCAGGTGCAAATCTTCCTCACACCTACCATGTCCCTCATCTCTATTTAGGAACTGTTACCACAACCAGGCATATCTTCAGTTTGTGGATGAGGCCACACTACATAACTAGATCCTTCCCAGCAGGTCACCACCCAGGTGTAGCTTTTGCATCCAGTTATCTTTGCCTCTGCCACACATTGGACCAACTCTCCTGCTGCACCAGCCATCCTCTTTATCTTCTCTTTCTTTTCCTATACATAAAGAAGGGAAAGAGGAAAAAGCTTGCCTAAACTCCAACCGAATTCTTCTTGCTGCTGTCTGTTTGACAGCTAGCTGCCTGCTTGGATTTTGTTTACTGTACCTCCTTTTCCTTATTTTGACTTAGCAGTTAATTTTCCATTTGGTGTGACTGAATGCTGGCAGCCTTCCTTCACCACCAGCTGCAGCACCTCTGTCTTCTTCCAAACATACAGCTTCAGCCAAACCACCACTTCATGGAACTACAGATTACTACCAATAAAGACAAGAACAGGCAGACAGATGCCTTTGCTTACACTTGGTTAACACCAGGCACAAGTTCCTGAAAACATCATTGACTCTCATTCCCTTCTTCATACCTCTCCTGGTTGCTAGAACAAAGCAAGTCAGCTCTGGCTTTGAATGGAGAGCTTCACTGCCTGCTGCATGTGAGGCAGCATGTGGGAGAACACGTTCTCTGATAAAGCCCTCGATAAGATATTGCAGCCTTAACCTCAAGGGGCCTTTCACACAAATTTCTGTGTCTGCTTCCCCAGCATGGCCAACAAGCAAACAAGAATGACTGCCCCAGATAATAACCAGCTTTTGGGGGATGAACCAATAGAATTTTGTCATAATTAAAAAGAAACAAACAAACAACAAAACAAACAAACAAAAAAACAACAAACAGAATGAACTTTAACTTTTGTCAAGAATGCATTTAGAAATAATGAGGCTACTCCTAAACTGATCAAAAAGGGCAAATGAAATCAAATTCTCAGAGGCAGAGGCAGATTCTCAACTACCGTATTAGAAATGAAACTTAAACCACCAAGAGAGGATCATAACATTAACAAACAAAGAAAGCCTGTTAGTTAACAATTTAAGAACAGCACTGCAGAGTGCAGGCTCTGAAACCTACCTGCTATAAACCAGAGCAACTCTAGTTTCAAAGATTTTCAGCTAACTGAAATATTGCCCATCTAAGACACAGATCTTCTGGATTCTAACTAGTCCTATGTGTAGCAATACCTTGTCCTATTACCAAGTTTAATACCTATTGCTCAACAGGTCAAGGGTGTTCCCTTCATTCAGGATTTCTTTTTCAAATTGGCAGCTTAGCTCAGTACATCAAAATTTACACTGTCTGAGGCTATACTGGGCTTATGAGGCAGAAACCTTGGAAAGGATGACCTAAAGTGGGTCTAGTGAACACTTAGCTGTTCCAGCAGCTTGAGGACATAACTCATACCTGTACGAAATTGCCACCCATGCTGCAACGGTAATCCCCAGAGAATATTGCCAAAATTTTGGGATCCAAAGGCAGTAAAATATTTGGCTGAAGAGTTTAGCATGTTCTTGTACACTCCCAGTCGCTCTTGATAGTTCCAAGGATTGATGACAATTTTGTTGTCCTTTACTAGGAAATCCAGCAGGCTTTCAGGGGCACGGTCCCACAGAGGGGGATAGTCATCTTCTCTGGTGGCATCATTTTCACTCTGTGCTGCGGCAGTTGCTGGAATCAGTGTAAGAGTCACTATAAGAAGAGCATGTGTGCCAAAGTAGGGCCACATTGTGAAGGTTTGTGACCCAGGTGTTTGTGGCTGCAGGGCTTTTATCATGAAAGCTGAGGGCTGGGTAAAAAAGGGTGACTCAGATGCAGAGGTCCTTCCCTCTTTCCAGTGACCCTGACGTGGAGTTGCCAGATTAGCAAACTGTGAGTAATGCTCTGTCCTCCTTGTGGGTTCTGGGGAGCAGCAGCAGATGTTTTAGAGGGATCAGTCTGACCAGAAAATGTCCAAATCTGTGCTGTCCGTGATATATACCCACCCTCCCAAAAGGCTGAGGTGCTACAGTACTGATTGCACAGTTGCGTTATCAACATTTTTGTCTCTGTGTTTCTTACTAGCTGTCACCTTCCTTTTCCCTGCCTAGTTCCTTTGGGTAAGGAAGGGACAGCAATGCCACAGAGCTCACCCCAAAAGAGGCACAGGCAGGGTTAGGTTAGGGCTGAGGTGCTCTGAGGAGGGCTCCAGGTGCCAACCAAGGATCAGTGACATATGGCAGGTGCTGCCATTGGCACCTTTGTCTTTTGGCCTTGGGACAACTGTCTACAGCCTTCAGGTCATAAAAGCATTTGAAGTAGACAAATCATCCTGGTTGCAGGCCATGCAGCATTCGGCTAGCTGTATTTTTAGTGTTTGTCTTGTGTGGAAATGGCCATTATAAAGACCTAAAGTCTCCTACTAAACCTCCATGATCTTGTAGACTCCAAAGGGAATACCCTTTGGTCACCCCTCCACTGATAAAATCAGTGTCTGACTAAGTTACACTCCAACAAAACGAAACTGTCCAGTTACCTTCACCTCACCTACTTCCAGGACTTTATAATCTTCAGCTGCTTTTTCTCAGATAAGCAATGGTTACAAATGAGCACTCAGCAAACACACACATCATTTCTTATCTCTGTAGTCTTTCTTTCGCATGAGAAAAAACACAAATGCCCATTTTCTTTGAAGTAATTCTGTGAGTTTTAGTTGGCCTTTTTGTACCTGAAGTACCTTAAACCCTGGATGAGAGCAAGTCAAATCTGGCTGCAGACTTTTGACAGTAAATTTAAAAGGAATGTATCGGTTCAATTCAAAATTTTTCCATCTTCTCTATTTGTTGTGGAGAATTTCTAGTTAATAGCATAATTTTTCAATGGTCACTTTTTGTTGTTGGCTCCACTACTGAGAAAGAAACCCAAAGGCTTTTGAATGAAAAGCAATCAGTGTTCATCAGAGATTAGCAAGGTCCTGAGAACTCTTTTTCTAATCACGCTGCCTCACAGAGATTTCAAATAATCAAGTTGTTGTTTCATTAAGTTTCTATGGATGGGATTTATCTAACCTAATTGTGGACATTTAAACATTAACTTTACTATGTAGATTGCCTCAACAGCCAAAGCAGAGAATCAGGGATGTCCAGAATGTAACTGGTTTAAAATATACCACTGAGATGTATTGCTCTTGACTGACTGTAGAGGGAGTTGAAATTACAACAATTCTAGACATAGAAGAATACTTTTAGATTAAATAAAATCAATATTGTTTTTAACTACTTTTATATAATAATTTCAGAAATGTTTTCAAAGGTACTTGTTTTTTCTTGAAAGAACATATTCTGTAAAATAATCCTGAGGACAAATGCCAAGAATGATGTTGTTTGTGTTTGCGTTTGTGTGTGTTTGTTTGTGTGTGTGTGTGTGTATTTACCTATACTAGGCTCACCTGAAAAGCAGAGATGCCGAAAAGCATTAGCTAGGGCACAAGATACATGGAGGAATCCTGTGATACTATGAAATAAAAGACACAGAGCTCATAATTGCACTAGGGCTGAATTTTTAGTTGGGAACATGAAGGAGTGAGTAACAGAGGGGGTTGTTTTTACCATCACTGAAATAAGTGTCCAGTTTGGGAATATAAGCTCTCTCTTCCTTTCTGTAGTCAAAGAGGAGAGCTTGAATTCCCCTAGTGAGAGATACCAGTCATTCGTACTATATGAGTGATTTCACTTTAAGCGCCTAAGGTAAAGAGATGTGAATAAACATCTTCATTTTTCACAGAGATACAATATATTTATATTCTCACGGCAGATTACATGTAGTAAATTGACTGGTTCCATGTTTGTGTGGAACTTTATTGTGCATGAAAAACCTTCCCCCTGCTCTGCCGTCTAGAAAGGCAGACCCTATTAACACCGGTCTGGGCAGCCATACAAATATCAAATACTAGTTTGGAGGCAAAAACGTACTTTCTCAAAAGACTTATAATAAGGAATTAAGATAAATTAATGACATAATGCTTGCCCTATGTCAATTTTTGAGCTATTTGATATATATAAAAAAAAAGGTTTGTGCTATACACTAAATGGTAAATAATGTTAAACAAGAAAAGCAAATAAGTTGCTGAAGTTTTTGTAAGACTGTAAGGACAACAGTTTTCCATTGAGAAATTTCTGTGCTGCTGTTTCCAGCTTGGAATCCAGTCCTGTTGGTTTGCTGCCCTTAGCAGGACGAGGGGAGGATTCATGTGACGTCAACTGGACTTAAGTGGTGTTGCTGTCAGGTCTTGAGTCACAGTATCCCTTCAGGCATGTCAGCATTTTAAATAATTGGAAGATTAAGGAAGATTATTAGTAATGTCAGCATCACCATTCTATTCACCACTCTTAATAAGTACTCTACCAGTTACTCAGTATGGCTGTGCTCTTACAGACATTGTAAGAGAAGCAAGTCCTGGAAAATAGTGTAGATAGCGATAGATGGTAAATTCAGGTTTGATATGTAATTGTTGTCAAGTTTCAAGAGAGAACACTGTAGTTTTCAGTTGGGCTGCAGAGTTTGCTTCAAGATAACTGCATCAAAGCTGATGGGCTCCAACTACATTAGTTGAGGTATCTAATAAGAAGAAATGGCAGCCCATGTTTAAGTCCCAAAACTATAAAAACATGAAGTTCCTTAGTCCTGATGGCACACCCCGAGTAATGAACTGGCAAGCCAGTGAGGAAGAGGCATCAGTACCCTCCCTGGAATGAGCTCAGAACTGACACAGAGCTTTGCAGGTGAGAAAACGTTCAGGTAACCTGGGGATGTCACTATCCTTCACTCACGTGAAACAGCACCGAAAGGAAGGCTTCACCCACTTTCTTTTAGGGCAAATGTCCTAAGGGGAAGAAGAATGAGTTTTCATTTAGATGGGATATTGGTCTGTATGAACCTCCCTGTCACCTGTCACCCTTTTTTCATGCCTGACATTTCCACTGATGACTGTAAGTGCTGCTTGACTGCAAGCTGTTCCAGGAAAAACACGACCACACTCTAGCTAAAAATATTCTTCATGTATTTCACTGGATAAACTTGTAGCAGTGAATGTATTTAGATTGCTTACCAGTCTTTGTTGCCATTGCTTTGAACTGGCTTTCTATTTCTTTTTTGTCACAGGCCTTTGATATTTAGCAGGGAGGATCTCTCTGGCTCCAGCGTCCTACAGTAAAACCCCATGACAGAGCTATAAAAGGGATTTTAAATTGCTACTCCACTTCTCTTGGGTGTGGCTGGGAGTAAAGGCCATCAGCCAAAGCCCAAGGCCACATGAGTGGACTCTACCACTAATGCAGCAACACGTGTTGTGGCAAGAGCATCAGCCATCCAAGGGGAAGTGACATTGTGTGCATGGTGGACCCAGCAAGAGGTGCTGTGTCCTCATATCCTGGCTCCTCCATACATCCTTGGACCTAAAATTTCTCCTTCTTTGGAATTTCTCCTTCGTATTGTCGATTAATCCTGTTCTCCCCTCTGCAAAAGCCTTCCCATGTTATCTGCTGATCTTGCCTCACCAGACAGAATAGCCTCTGCCGCAGATCCTGACAATTCAGGCTTTAAATTGTGCTGATAAATCCTGTTAATGAAGGATGGCTAAAAAAATATTCACGTTTCCCTTTTTTTTAACAGAAGCAATCTACTGAATTGGGCATACGCAGTAGCACGAAAAAAAAATAATAAATGAACTGATAATGAATAATGTTCCAAATCAAATCCAATGGCTCCTATTTTAGGAAATACCAGATTCATAGCTGAGGTAGGATACTTAGCATATGCAGTTTTTCTTTCCCAGATGAAGCAGTCATTTTTCCGTGAGACTGGCTGGGTGGACAAATGGCTGGATGGGATAAATGGCTAAAAAGTCAAATGTAAATCCAATGTTTCAGGAGTTCCAATTCCTAATATTAAAAGAAGATGAACTACCAGCAAGGTGCACATATTAATTTAGGAGCAAGCCTCCACACAAGATGTGTAATGGGCACCTGATGCAGTCCCAGATGTACACTTTCGGGTCAGAGTGCTCCAGAGGACTACAGGCAATACTCGAATTTCCTGAGCAGGTATACATATAAACAAAGAAACAAACCAACCCCCCTCCACCAGACCTGAAACAGGGAATTTTGAATTAACTTACATTTTTCATTTTCATAATGATATCATGGGCGTGTATTTATCCTATAGGTTAGTTCAGATCTTCAGATCTTCCCATCTTTCTGTTATGTTTGGCTCAGAAGGTGAAGGTTAAACTGATCATGGAGTTAGATGTCTGTAGTACTTAGCACCTACAGACACATCGTCTTCATCATCACCTCTTCATCAACACTTATCACAAAAGACATGAGCCTCTTTTTCGTAACACGATGGAATTCATTCCTTTGAGGCAGACCACACAAAATCCCCACTCACTGAAACATGTATTTAAAATCTGGTGAAACCAAAATAGATTAATATATTCCTGAGAGCACCAGGAAACAATTGGCTAATGTAGGAGGATGATAGTAAATTTTTAATATAACGTCTATTTTGTCTCAGAGATAGTTACTGAAATACAGCCTTAAGTCTGCTTATAAATTTAAGGAAATATTTTGGCTGTTTGCTTGTATATTACTAGGGAAAGAGCAAACTGCAGAAAAAAAGCACCAGAGTCACATTATGAGTTGGCTTTTTTTTTCAGTCTTTCATTAATTATGCATCCATTTATAAGACAAATTAACTGAATCTTCACTTATATTTTTAGCATGGCATTTTAATTAGATGAAAATGAGAATAAGTGGGAATAACTAATTAGAAAAAATCAGCATAATGGCAAAGATTCATTAAAAGAAAGGCACAAACATCCAAAGCAGTAAATCTGTTGCTAGATGCTAGCGCCCAGATTAACTGATGTGAAGTATTTAAAATGACAGCATCAATTAGAAACTTGGACCAAAACAGCTTTTTTGCCATTTGGAAGGAGTAAACAATTAATTCAGAAATTTAAATCAGGACATATTTTCATCTCTTAAAACTCAGACACTGCAGAGAAAATTTTCAGAGAACTGTGATCCATCTTCTTCCAGCTGCAGCCATTTTCCTTAGACTGAAAAATAAAAAGGAGGGGGAGGGGAGAAGCTTCCTCGCAAGAAAGGAAAGGAGAGCTAGCAAAAATGTTTCTCAAAGAAATAAATTAGTCTTCATTGTGTAAGCAGGAAAAATAAATTTTGGTACAAGATAACTGGAAAGAAATGCAGTAAAATAAAAGACAGGAGGTATAAATCATCCTTACATTTACTGCCTAATTTTGCTTCTGTCATGGGAAAGAATAACACTCTTGTTGTTTCTAATTGATATTCTGTGTTGGTATACAACACAGTAATTTGGTTCTGCTGTTTCATTCGCAATAATAGAGGAAATAAGGGTGCTTTTCAAGAAAAACGGATTTCAGTCTTGTTTGGAGAAACCCGAATAACTCGCTAGAAACAAATTCCAAACCTATTTGATTAAATTAAGATGTATATTTAACATATACTTCCTACACCAAATTAGTAATTTTTGAAACATAACTATGATACTATAGACCTAGGAAAGGTATGTAAGGAGCAAACATATGCATGGACAGATATTAAGAGAGAAAAATGACTGAGTATTGACAGATGCTTGCACAACAAAGCTAGCATTATTTTGAAAAGAGACCTAATGATAGTATATGGAGAGATGTCACATCACCAAGTTGAGAGATGACATAAAACACATGTTTTAAAACAGAATATTTTTCTGGAAAACACGTTAGATGTTTCCATTGTCCATTTTTTCATGCTTTTGCTTCACTTCACTTTTATTTCTTTTTAGATCACAGCCCAAACTCCATTACCTGGATGCTCCCAAGGACTTTGCTTCTGAGATTTCTCACATGACATGATTTCATACACGGCGTTATCAATTCCATAATACAAGCGTCCAATGCATACAGATTCATGTGAAATGTATTTCCTGTAGCTGACAGTTATATGCTGATAACTACACAACAAACAAAAACATGACTAAGTGCCACAAAGGCCCTCAAGCTTGGGACCAAAATGAAAGCCCCGCAGCGCACAATCAGGCAACCGTTGTGGGACAGGGCTTTCTAGTCCACTGCCCCATGTCGCAAAAAAATTAGGCCTTGGATTATCAAAGGGATGCAAGACAAACAGATGTTTTGTTTCAAGTGGGTTTGAAAGGAATTCATTTTAGTCCCCAGGAATTCCTATCAAGTTAGAACCTCTGAGGACTCACTGATTTCACTGGAAAAAATGTCCAGCTTCCCAAATATTCCTGGCCTTCTCCAAAGCATCATTTCCTCAAATGAATGTGGCACATGACCTTACTCAGCACGAGTCATTTAATTGTCATATTTTATTCTCATCAGGAAGATGAGAATAGTCATTGTTGGAAAAAAGTGTGTCTCCTTCAGCTTCCCATCCATCTCTCTGTCCTCTTGCCACCTTGATTTCCAATATAACCTGAGTTCATCCTTTCCCTCCTGCACCATTGCTCGAGTCATGCTCTTCGGACTTTGTGGGGAGCCACAATACAGTGCTTACTCACAGTGAATGACAGACCATGGGAAACCGCCCAGCAGCAGAGGCTGGGGAGCAATGATCTGGATTTTTTCTGCTGTTTGGCTGGTGAAGGGAGCTACTGTTCTCCCTAGGAATAAAGGTTGCCTTTCCTGGAGAGTGATGAGACCTGTTAGAGATGAGTAGAAGTCACTGACGCAGGTATAAAAAAGCCTTACACTATAGCCTAGATTTAAATGAAAGACCAGGGGTAATTTTTTTGCCTTAACATAGACCTCACTGCAGGCTAATTTACACATATTAATGTGTAACGTGTAACAATTAAGCACAACCGATCCTCAAATATTGAAAACTTAATCTTACAAGAAGGAGGCAGAAGACAAAACCCCTCCAGAACAGTGAACATAACGGCCAAGCTTTACAGAAGGCAGGTTTCTGAAGTCTGTGACTGGATTTCTGCTGCATTTTCTTCTAATTAATCTAATTTAAAAAGCTCAGCCTTGGAGCCAGAAGATTTGTATTCCTGTTCTGATTCTCTGCCTTTGGACAAGTAATTAAAAAGTAAACTATTATAATTTATTTTGTCTGACTGAGTACATCAGAATGAAAGACAGGCTCTGATCCTGGGCTTTTACCTTATATACTAAAATCCCACATCAAAATCCTTTGGTGTAACCTCTTCTGCAAAAAAACCTTGCAATTTTATATTCTTGTTCCACAACTGAACTGTGAATGCCAACTGTGTGTGCATAACACAACTTCTAACCAAATAAGCTTTTTTTTTTCCTTTTTCTTAGAGTCCACAGGAATTTATCTCACATTTTCCTTTGGAGTCAGCACTGGTACCAGGTAATCTCAGTAAGAATGGTGAAACAGCAGGCTTTTGTAAATTTATATATGACCACTAGATGATGCTATATAACTTTTCAATCGATCTATTACTTCCACATGTAACTAAAAAAAAATAATAAAATAATCTGAAGACTTGACTACAACTTGGTTTGAATACACTGGCAAATACACAGGTAAGCCAAATCTTATCACTTAAGTAAAAAATCCACGTTCCTCTCCCAGTCAGCAACTGTTGACAGATGGATGTAATAAGAGAGTACATCTGATTTTAGGGCTCCTTGTGCGAGATCAAAAATATTGTGGCAATGTGCTACAGAATGTTTTTAAACAAAACTTTGTCAGCAAAGGTGCTTTCAAAAAATGGTGAAAAAGTAACTTTGCCCAGCAGTTTTTATGCTGGATCGGGTATTAGCTCTTTTCCAGCAGTTAAGATAGTGCCTTAAGCTGGCAGAAGCATCACATGCCGTGCTTGAACTAAATCAGCTTGATTTTGATCCAGATGAAACTTGTGCTGCCAGGTAATGTGGTAGTGCAGGGAAGGCGGCTGTGGCTCAGGAAAAGGCTTTGGTGCTGTTCTGACTTCTATTTTTCCAATACCAAATAGCTCCTCTGATCTCTATGACCCTTGTCCGTGTGATGTCTCTTATATATTTCACGTCTTTGTGTCACTGTTCAACCACCAACCAGTGAATCTGAGTCTCGGGATAGATTTAGCTGTAGATACAGGCAAGTCCTTGTCCACATATTGTGAGTTTTTCATCATTTTCAGAAGTACTAAAAGGAAGAATCCCAAATTCTGCTGTCTGGGAGGCAGACTAGCAGTTGCTCTTGCCTCAGGGAGGTATTGATCCATGCAGTTTCCAGAAGTTCCTGATCAGGGAATGCGGCCTATGCACTTAGGTACTCACCAGGCAGTCATCGAAATAACTCTGCCGTCATAGATGTGCTCATTTCAAATGACTGGTGCAGGTCACCGTTATCTGAATGGCTTGAATCAGACTACTTTAAAGGGTAATTGATGAGGGCACGTAAGCTTGAATTATGCTTTAAGCTTGCTTGAAGAATTAGTCTGATCCTTTTTCAAAGCTTTGGTAGTGATGAGAAGATGTAACTTGAAAAGGTTCATCACCAAGAGCTGCAAAACACTTCCAAAAGGTGAGTTGTCTTCCTAAATCTTACTGCTTTTCATCTTTTTGGTCTTTTTTGGGGGGTCTTGAAGTGGTGAAAAGAAGTCTCATACTTTTGTGAAGTCTTCTGGACTTTACAAGTCACTACTCAGAGAGAGGCTCTATCCACTAGATGGATTTGTATAAACCACTGATTAAGTATTAGAGGTCTTAGTGGATAGAACTACCTGCTCCTTCATACCTAAATATATTTAGTCAATCTGCCCATTTGCTTAGGGTTGAAATGTACTAATGCCCTTGTATTTTGTTTATTTTGCTTGGCGCAATTTACCCATTGCATGCTCTCAAGTGACACCAGATAACATGTCGAGGTTTGCAGCAACCCTACACCCTGCTTGTCACATGCCATTCCTATAATGGCCTACTCCATCCCCCTGCTCCTTCTCCCTCAAAGGAGAGCCAGGGAAGAGTCTTCTTCTGACAGCCCCCACTGCTCCTGTTCAGTGTTGCCCCTACATGACAGAGGCAAAAGGCAACATCTCTTCAGTATCTGCTGCTTCCCATACTGTTTCTACCCCGACCTCGAACAGAAGGGGGTTCAGGAAGAGTTCAGATCCTAAATTCCCCCAAGAACTGAAGGGGACACGCATGGAGCAGTGAGGATCCATGTTGGGCTTTGCCCTCTGCCCCTTCAAGGTTTGCATTTCATGCCCCAGCTCTGACAGACTCTGACTCACCATCGCTGCTCTGGTCTTGCTTTGCAAGGTTTGTCCACCAAGATACATGGGGGAATTGTGTGTCTATGCTCAGTTCTTGACTCGACAAAGAGGGATGGTTCTAAATAACAACCACGTGTCCTCCGTTCCTAGATAAAGATGTCATCTGACAAATGTCTTGAATCTTCTGTTGCTGTATCAAAAAAAAGCCCCAAACCCTACCCAATGTATTAATACTGTTAATTACAGCAAAACGTTAATAAAAACATTCATTAACACCACTGATATTTTACAGTGAAATGACAGAAGGTGTTTCTACTGCCTAGTCATTAAGACATTGAAATATCTGTCTGCATGTTTCTGTTGGTTTATATGTGGGAACACAGTTGTTCCTGTCTTTCACAAATGATAGGAGTCTTACAGCTTTTCACTGATTTGAGACCTAGTATCATAGTGTTCACTTGATTCTGATGCAAAATCAAGAAAGAGACAAAATGCAGCAAGCATTTGTAGTGTCTAGGAAAATATATCTATTATTGAACACACCCTGAAATGAATACAAGGGAGAAAACGGTACAGCAATCCTGCTTGTATGCAACCTATCCATCTCTTCTAAGATGCCACTTCTGTCTGTATTTATACCCTGTTCTTGCAGATCCTTTTCGTTTACTGGCTATGTTGAAGAAGAAAAGACATGAAAATGCATATGAAAAACATCAGACACGGGGTTGGGTTTGGTAACGCTCCACTATTGGACTCTTGGCAGAATCTGGTTCCAATTCCTGCTGTGGGGATGATTTGCGTGGACTTTGCCTGCAGTGCCTCAGAAGTGTCACACTCCTGCCTGCGAAAAACTAAACTAGACTAAACTAAAATTAAAACTAAATTAAACTGGAGCACAGGGTTTTATAATGCTCTTCTGGAGCCTGAGAGCAGCTCTGGTCCCTGTCAATCGAGTATGATGATAAGAGAGTAACCGGGCAACAGAAGCTGCGACCTCTTTCACACAAACTAGAGAAGTTCTGACTTAATGACACCTTCATTCTCAGCAAGGCTTTTGTATCTGTTGCATGTTAAGCTCATGCCCTCATCAAGAATATTTTAATATACAGCTGAACTTTTGTACTTACTCCCCGTACCCACCTTCAGCTTTCCTGCGATAGGAAATTAGGTTTCCCTGCACTTGGGCCCATTGTTTTCTTCTTTGTCAGTATTACTTCAACAGCAGAATACATCAAACACCTATCTTACAGTTTCCTCTGTATGCCTTCAATTGCTTTATGGAGAGATCAACATCCTCTTTTGGGCATGTGGAGAAACTATTCAATTTTTCTAGCATGCCGAGAAGGATGTTAGCAGGAACATTCCTTACTTCGGGAAGTGGTAAAATGAGACTGCTTCATAGCTCCTTAATGTCTCATCTTTCAGGAGCACAACATTTTTGGCGGGTACAAGTTTCTGTAGCGATATACAGACAGTACCCAATGAGCAATCCAATCTAACTGCTTTATTGTAGTTATGAAATTCTCACATACAGCCTGGAAAATGGGGCTGAAAGGCTACAAAAATAAAAAGAATCAAATCTGATTCATACTTCAGCGCCTGAACTCCCAATGGTTCACAAAACATCCTGCAAGGAGAGAACGTCACCACAACAGTCACTGAAGAAGCCAATTCTGGGCTCAAAAAAAGTTTTGACGTGTCTTTTTGTGGGCTTGAATAGTAGCGAAGTTTTCAGCACTGGAGTTTTCAGCATTTTAAGCTATTAAAAGTATGGCAAATGAAAAGAAACCCAGAATTGTGCTTTGACTCAGACTTTTTTTTTTTGTTTGTTTATCATTGGATTAACGGAAAGTATATACAAATGAAAAGTTGGTAAAAATGCTTCTTTTTTTTTTTCCCTTCTGCTCCCCCACCCCGCTTTTTTTTTTTTCCAAAAAAAACCAGAACGCAATTCTCTCTGAGAGAAGGGATTTAACTTCCCTGAGTTAATCTGTTTTTCATAGCTCGTTCCAGGATTAGATCCGAAGGGTAGGAGAGGAAGAGATGGCAGTGAATATTACCATGACTGCAGGAGACTGTGACACTGAAAGTCGTGTAGTACATGGCCAGCATCAAACAGGAGATGGGAGTGCACTGCTCTGCTTTGCGCCTGAACCTCAGCAGTCCCAACCGGGCACAGAGACTCTTCATTTCCAGTAACTACAGTACTTCCTCTGGAAAGAAAAGCTTCACTATAAAATTAGGAACCTCTACTTTACAGGATTAAGTGAGTTTTATATTGGTTTTGGGTTTTTTTTCTGTAATACAAAAATTTGTTACATGCAAGGACAGCAAAGACAACTGCTGTTTTAATAAAGTCCATTCCTAAAATCTCTTCATTATTCTTTATTCATTATTATGATTCACAGAACTTCTCAGTTTATACAAAGCATTTCAAGTGAACAGAACATTGTTTTCTTCTAATCATGATGGAAATAATCAGTGATTTGAAAAGTTGTATTTCCTTTATAGCAGTTTACTTAGTAAAGCTTCTAAATTAAATCTGTCAGAACTCGAATCACTGTGAACAATCCTGTGCCAGCTCAGAGGAGACATTGAGTAAAATGGCCAAGGAATCCTCACGTTTGGGGTTAGCCATTTTAATGACAATCTGAGGTTTGCTATTGACCTCAGTGGAGCCAAAGTTTAGTCCCAGAAGATTTTAAGAGGTATCCCTGTAGTATGAGGTTTTGTTGCTTCCTACACATGCTTCTTGCACAATTTACAAGACAACCTGCAGCATGGGAAAAGAGGGTGAGTTTGGAATGAGTGGATCACAACACTTTTAAGCAAGTATGTGTTTACAGCAGGGTAAATTTATCTGCCTTCCTTGTGCTTTCTCCCTCGGAAATGAATGAAAGCTGTGGGGTGTCCTCTCTTGTATATATATTTCATTAATAACTGATTATTTAGGCCAAACAGAAACACTTGGATTTTTTATGGACTTTGCTGGGGTAGATACCAATTTAACCTCAGACTCAGAGGAGGGGGAGAGAGAAAGATTCACTCAGCAGCATCCTTTCCAACCCTAAGGCATTACGCTAAGCTTACGGGTACCCTTTGATCATCGTGTCTAGTGCCTCAGAACAATAAAGGATTATCTCAGATCTGTCCTGCAACATTCTGATTCTCTGTTGGCAGCAGCATCTGCTGTCCAGGGTTTACATTTTGCTATGTCAATGTGACCCAGAGCCTCGTCGACAGACTCCAGTGTCACCTGCCCTGCCCTTACTCCACAAAGCCTGATTGTTATTTTGCTTGTAATAGAATTACACCAGAGTAAATGTGCTGTGCTGAATAACATTACTCCACTGGGACTCCAAACAAGATCAGGCTGTCAGCACCTTGTCTCTCCTGTGCTTCTGCGAGATGCAAAGCGTGCAGGAGGGAGTTAGGGTGGAGGAGCCCAGCATCCCCGCAATGCTGGCCCTGCAGGAATGAGATCTCTCCTATTTCCATTCTCTGATCCTCCAAGGCTACCATAAAGGCCACAAACATAACATGCCAACTCTGATTTCCCAGGCTTCTCCTTGGAAATGCTCCTTCCTCGCCTCCACCTCCTTTCCCTGCCCCCCACCAGCGCGATGGCATTGAGAGGGGCTGCTTGATGGAGTGACGCGCGGTGAAGTCACCATAGAAACAGGGACTCTGGCCTCATTCGCACACTGAGCTGCTCTCCTGCAGCCCGCAGAGAGCACAGAAGCTGTTATAGGTATAGTCACAGATGATCGACACTGCCTGTTGTTCAAAACCATGTAAAGCAATGTCAGCGTACAGAAGGAAGGATATTTGGAGCAAATAATTTTCTCAGTTTTCTTCAAATATGCGATCCCTGAATCAAAAGCCATGCAACGAACCTATTACGTGTACTTCTCAATACACCTACAGAGCTTTTTCCATGCACGGGTACCAGGTGAAAAACCTGATATCCTGATTTTACTATTTTGATATGTGCCAGAAGTCCCCTAATTTCTCCAAAAGCACTGGGGCATTATGTAAGAAGCTTGGATATGATCCAGGATGTAGATAACAGCATAACAGGCGCGATAGAAAGCCCAACAAATTGGTGAACAAAGGATCTGATTCACTATTGATTTATTAATTTTCAGCTTGCCTAAGTACAGTGTTTTTTCCCTAGCCTTTGGAAGTGTAAATTAACAAATAAAATGTCAGCTCATCATATTCAAAATCCATTAAAACATAGAAATGAAAAAACTTATTTCCAAAATTACTCACAGGCGTTTAGGAGAATAAAGAACAGAGACAAATTTGCCAACATTTTCAAAAGTTCCTAGTCCACGAGTTACCTCTTGAAAATGGCATTAAGCTCATGAACGACTTAGATCTGTACAAAAATCCACTGATCCTGAAATACAAGTTGTAGTGAATAAGTGCCAGAGAGACTAAAGATAAAATAAAAAGACAGATTATCAGTAAGAGAGTGACAAGAAGGCAGAGAGTAATTCAGGAAACACCATAGGTGGAAAGGCAATCAATTGTCTAACATCAGCTCTTGGAAAATCTGTGTTGAATTTTGCATCTGGAAGCCTATGTGTATGGTAAGGTGATGCCACCTGGAAGTCGGAGTAGCAAGATACAATTCCAGCCTAAACAATTATACACATCCGTAAATTATCAAAACAAGCATCACAAATTAACAAGGAGGAAATAAAAATTTAATTAACATTAAATGAGGAATAAATAAAAAAATAAAACACTCTTAAGCCTCTCGGCTAACAAAACATGGACTGTTTGATCACCTGTTTCCTCACTTCAGCCCCTGCCTTTTCAAGGTAAGGGCCTAAGTCCCCTAGCAGGCAAAGGGAACTGGGCACTTGTATGCCTTTAAGTTGTGCAGCTTCATTTTACACCTGCCTGACTGATGCGATGTAACAGATTAATGAAGAAAAATCGCCTACTATAGAAACCTCTAGAAAGGACTTTGCCGTGTTAGTCACCAGATGTATGAGGCTGGGATGACCCTGCTTCTCCCAAACGCTCTTTAGGCACAGAGGAAGGAGTCTGTAACCCCCCTAGGATGCTAGAACTGCTTTTGTCACTTACTTTAAGCCGTGGTGGAGCACAATGGGATAAGAAGCTCTGCAGCCTGCTTGAGGAAGTGGCAATGAAGACTTTAAAGATTAAGATGAGCAACAAAACCTTCATACTGACTGCGGGCCACCGCTCAGTGTGATGCACAGGTTGTTGCACAGCCTCTCTCACGGGGGAAAGCCGGCAGACCCCAGAGTGCAGCCTGTTCATGACCAACTTCTTTTAAGACCATCCATTTAATGCTAGAGAAGAACTCTGAGGTTACCTGCAATCATTGTCCTTCAAATTTGAAAGCCCTCCCTGGAAGTGGCTGTTTGAACATATTGGTACTGTGTCAGTGCCCAAACAGGAATATTGTTTTTCTTCAGCAACCAGGGAGCATGTTATATAAAATGCAATAAGACAACAACATACAAGACTCATTAATCTAGAGAAATTCCATATTTTGGCTTTCATTCCTACAGTCTTAGCTATAAAATTTTCTGTACTGTTCCTCTCCCATTAGCCTCATTAAGTAATTAATGAGCTTTAGATACTAATGCAGTATATAGACTATGCAGATATGTGCATGCATGATAGGATTTGCGCGAGTTTGGTATAATCCTGTCCTCTGAATATGAAAGAGTAGAGTGGCAGCAAACACAGTGACACAGAGAGACTTTTTTTCAGTGTAAATAATGTCTTAAGTTACAAATTCATAATTTTTTTTAACTGTTCTAGTAACAAGGTATAGCAACTCCAGGAGAGACAGAGAAAGACTGGTAGAGGTCATTTTTTCATTAGAAATGGTTGAATGGCACTGGTCTGTTTCAGGGCATGCTCAGTTCTGTCATCATCTCTGAACAATAGGTACAATTGATTTCTGTAGGAATAAAAAGCAGCAGTATAAAACTTCCTGAAGCCTTAAGAAAGGCTGAATGAAATGTTTGATAGCAAAAATAGAACCAAGCTTTTATTTCATAACTATAAGAATTTAATTCTAATAAGCTACAGACCTAATTTCACCTAGTTTTATTCTCCATTGTCAGAGCCAAAGATTCCTCTAATTTTCATTACAATTTCTGGGTTTTTTTGTGTTTTCTCACCCCCTGTGAGGCTGAGAAACCAGCCAGGTGTTGGAATGCAAAGATCAAACCAAGACAGGTATGACAGTGCATGACATACAGAGTTCCCGAACTGGGATACGGGAGATCCCTTGCAGATATGAAGGCTGAAACTGTTCCCTTTACATGCAGCATGACCTACTTGTCCCATTGGGATGACTTGTCAGGGGAGTGTGGATGGTATTGCTGTCCCTTTGGTGAGGCAAGCCGTCACCTTGGTGGGGTCTGCAGGTATGAGGACATGGATGAACAGAAGGTGCAGCCTCATTGAGGCTGTAGCTGTCTCTGGCTGAGAAGCTGCTGTTAAAGAGGAGGAGGAGGAAAAAGGAGACATGACAACCAGGACCACCATGATTTCCTAAAATGATCTGGTCCAACACATATGCCAAAATATGCCTGTTTTAACAAACTAGTTGGTGCTCTTAGCATATTTCTATTTGATGAGTTGTGTGAACTTAAAACGTTATTTGTTTCTTAGCTTTCCTTTTTCTTTAGCATAAAGAACTCTTCTTTTTTGAAATATTGTGATGTGGTGCTGTGCAATTCTGGTATGCAGTACATCTGGAAAGCTTTTACATTTCCAAGTAAATAAGAAAAGAGAACAGTTATAATCATTGCTTATTCTCAAATTACTGCTTGGTACAGTAGACATCAGGGTCATTTAGCCAACATATCAGAAACTGGTGAGTTAAAGTCTCAAACTTTCAGTTTTTCATGGACAGAGAAAAAGGGCTCTGGTCTGGTGTATAATTAGTTGTGTCCAGCACATCTCCTTGGGCAGGGAGATAAGCTGCAGCCTGGGCCAACTGGGTCAGTGCCAATACCATGAACTAGCACAGCACGCTCCAGCAACTCCTTTTTCTGCCTCAGCATAACGCAGCATATTCCCAGGAGGGCAGAAGAGGTGAGTAAGCAAAGTGGTAGAAGTACAGCAAGTGCGTGCCACACAGGCATCCTCCTGGAAAAGCGTCCTCTCCAACCTGCTTCTGAAATCTCTTATTAAAGTATTCTCCACTGAAAGCTAGGAGGTCATGTTTGGGTCATACTTTTAGGGTGTTATGTAAAGAGATTCTCATCATAGCTTAGGAAAAGAAACCTATATGACTTAAACTGAAACACTCCTTCCTTGGAGGAGAAATTCTTCCTCTCCTTTCTTTTCCTCTCCTCCTCTTTCAGTGTGGTGCCCTTTCATCTCTTGCACAACTAAATCCAATTGTATGCTGAATAAAAAGATGTGTCTCTACATGAGCAAGCAGTAATGGGGACTAGAAAACAAGGTATTCATGGTTCTAGTTCGAGACAAAATACTTTTAGCTATTGAAGGCAAAAAAGTACTAAAAAAGTCATACGTATGCTCAATCAGGGTGCAGCAGGTTACCAATGCTCTGCATGACAAGAAATCTAAGGATGAAGAACAAAAAAGAAATGAAGGAAAAAAAAAGAAGGTGGGAAAGAGAGAGAGGAAAAACTAGAGGGTGATACTAACAGGATAAGAATTTTCACATGGAGCCAGATCAAAGATCTTTTATCTTACTGATAGGTATCTGACTGTGGCCAATAGTGGATGCTAGAAGAAAATAGAAAAACGCATACTGATATCTCTCCCAGGCAATTTCCCATATCAAAAAAAATTGTCAGTGGAGAGATTTTTGAGCTACATGTTTTGCCTGTGTTGTCCCCAACTGATTTTTCTTCCATGACTTTATTCAATTGCTTTTTAAACCCACATAGATCCTTATATGCACAACAAACTTTGGCAGGGAGTTGAATAGCTTGACCACAAGGACCGTTTTCTTTTCTGTTTTCTTGGAATCCATCACCTGCTTGTTTCTTTCATTCACATTTGCATCTTTGCACTACTTATGTGAGAAGAGACTGTGAACAACAGTGAACCTTTTACCCTTGTTTACCTTCCTTACTAAAGGTCATAGGGACCTGCGTCATATTTCTCCTCAGTCACCCCATTTCCTGCCTGAAGACTCCTACCGTACCTAGTCACTCCTTGAGCAGAACAACTTCAGACCCTGGCCGCCCCTTTTGGTACCCCACCCCGTTACATCATGCCTGGTTTGAGATGGGGGACCAGACCTGCTCTAGGTAATCAAAATCTGTCTCTACACTGGAGCAATAACGATGTTTTCTGTTTTGTTCTCTGCCTCTCCCTAAATAATCTCTAATATTTTATTTCCATTGTTTTGCCTACCGTTGACATTTGAGCCAATGTATTTATACAACTGTTCAGCATCCTGTCAGTACTTCGTTCCTGAATGGTAGTAGTCACCTGAGATCCCCTTGTCTTCTATGTGAAGTTAAGACCTTCCTGTGTATTATTTCCACCCACAGGTTTTTAGAGAAGCTACAACAAAATCTTATCAGAAACGGAACTTTTACTGTATTAACTTTTCTGAATAGGTCTCTTCATACTGTACTTATTCTAGGGTAGGTATAATTATTATATCTATTATATCATGACCTGTTGGTCATGTAAAATGCCTACAGAGAACTAGCAGCAAATTTCCTAATGGAAATACAGCTTTTATTAGCAAAAGAGTGTTTTAGCTTGGGTGGATGACACCATTCTGACCCAATTCTGCCCCAAATTAAACTAATAGAAGCATTTTTGTGCCCATGTCAGCTTTTATAACTATGTCAGCACTGGAGTTTTAGCCAGAATAGAAATTCTGAGAAAAAAGTCAACAATCCCAAATGACATTGAGAGATGGGCAAATTTTTCAACCATAAGATGGGTCTCTACTGTCAGACATATGGCCTGACAACATGTGTGAAGATAATCTGATAACCTGGTTTTCATTTGGACACTACTACGAGACAATAAGGGTACGTATCTTTCCAAAAGCACAATAAAACTCATTGTAGGTGGTATGAGATGTCATCACATCCCATTTTTGTTTTACTATGGAAAGTCCACCCAGACAACACTGAGAGAGCAGAAAGGCTGCTCATTGCTGTCCAGTGCTTAAAGGTAGGGACTGATGTGCTCGTCCTTCTGGAGAATATTGTAAAGACGAAATGTTATGATATCATGATGGCTTCATCACTGTTATTCTATATATTCACTGAGACAAGGAGCTTAGGTATTCTTCTAACAGAATGTATCTACCACTTTCATAGCAAAAGAACAATATGCTGGGTTTATTTCTCAGCTCCAACTCCAGAAATATTTTGTATTTTCATTCCTCATGTTTCAACCAATTATTCTGTTTAGTTGGTACGACTGCAGTCAATATTTATGATGGGTTTCAAGGGCCTAACTTAAAGCATTAAGTATTATGAATATAAAAAGTCAGTGTTCATCATCCCAGTGTTTTTCTTCTTCAGCATAAATGTTCCATTTCCTATTTTCTGATTGTCCTCAACTCATCAAATCTATATATATCTGGCTCATGCAGTCCCTCGGCTCAAGGCTGGAGGACATGAAGGTAGGGGGAGTACCTTTCCATCCCAGGCTATGCTGTTTCAGAGGTTTTTGGCTCCTGCTCGTCATGCCAGAAGAGGTGGAGAGGTCTGTGGGGTAGGGGCAGATGGAAAGGGGGCAGCTGGTCTCCCCTGAGCTTACCCTGCCCCAAGGCCTGCACATGGACCTCACAGATATGTATATATAGCTACATGCAATATATAAAACCATGCATATATATATATTTTTTATATGTGTGTTCATATGTGTGTGTGCACACACATTTACATGTAAGAGTATGTACAGTGTATCTCTGTGTATATATTTTGTATATAGATGTATGTATAGATGTATGCGTCTATGTATGTGCTGGTATACCTATGGGCACAAAATGCGCAGTTAATTGTCCCTTGGGAGGAATTTCCATCCCCAAACCCCCGTTTCTCCCGAGATGGAGCAAAGTGCCATGACGGGTTGTGCCCTGCTCCCACCAAGGAAGCACTTTTGGGGGCTGAGGCAGAGCCCAGGACCTCACCCGGACCTGCCAGCTGCTGCGGGAGGAATGAGAAGGACCCCAACCCAAGCACTGCTTCCCCCCGAGCCTGCTCTTGCTGGGTGTTCACGCAGACACGCAGACACAGGTGGGTGCATGACACACCCGTGCACGGCCACCAGCTGGAAATACTCCCTCCTCGGAGGGCACGGGAAGGGAAAAGAAACAATGCCCTTTTTTCTGCTTTTCTTTGTCTCTATATGGGAAAGACTTCAAGCGCGAAATCTTAAGAGCCCTCTAAGGTGTTTCAGAGCAAAGATAAATTCCCCTCATGATAAAATAAACAGGTGAAACATGACCGCCTCTGGGGTTTGCCCACGACGCGAGTAAGCGCTCAACGGCCCGTTAGTCCCTGTGTTCACGCGAATAAATAACACGGAGGGGATTATCACCTTCGGCGGAGCAGAGCGGCTTTGCCTTTGTCTCTACCCTTCCCGCAGGGTCGCAGGGAGGACCCGCCGCGCTCCCGGCAGCGAACAAAGGAAAACCCTGTCACCGTCCCGCTGCTGCTGGTGCAGAAGGCGCCCGGCATCCCTGCCTGCTCCGAGCAGGCTCCCCTGAAAGGGACACTAAATAATTGATCAGAATCGATTGCCTGCATACATTGGGAAGGGAAACCGGGCGCATCCCTTGCATGCAGCCTGCTCCTTCCCCCATCGGCGCCGTAATCCTATTCCAGCATGTGCAGATAGATGAGGGGACGCAACTCAGCCTTCAGGCCTGGGCGGGGTTCTTCCCGTTTAATCTTTTCTTTTCTCTTCCCTTCGCTGCTTTCCTCCCTCCCCCCTCGTTCCGTCTCCCAGGCCCAGTGAGGTCAGCTCATGAATATTGCTTCATTTTCCTGAGAGGCTCTGGCAGCGCCGGGTACCTCGTGTGCGGGTGCCCGTCTCCCTGTGCATGCGTTTCGCCAGCCCGGCAGCAGACAAAGTGGTGGTGAGTAATGCGCCTGCTTTAGATCCATTTCTTTTTTCTTTTTTCTTTTTTTTTTTTTCCCCCTACAAAAAGGGAACGTTATTCGGGATTCGGATGCAACAAACCCGTCAGGTATAAAGGGGGACCAGCGAAAATCCTCCCCGCGCCTTTAAAACCCGGACAAAAGGCAGAAGCGCTCCCAAACCTCAAGCCGCGGTTGCGATTTGGGATGTCGGAGATGGAGAGGCGGGCGCCCGGCGAGGGGAAGCGGGTGGCCGGGGCCGGGGGAAGCCCTTGCCTGAAGCCTCGGGCAGGGGACATCCTCACGCCGGCGGGTGGAGCCACCGGACTTCTCCCTTTTGTTGCTGCCATCTATTTACGGATTTTTTTTTCGCCTGGACAGCTGTTCCCGGCAGGAAAACCTGCGGAGACGCCAGGTCCTGGCGCCACGTGGGTTTGCCTCTGGGGAGGAGGCTGTGCGGAGGAGTTTTATGAGGACGGAGATTTCGGACTTGGGCTCAAACGGGGCTTTCGTTGTGCCAGTTAAAAGCGAAAAAAAAAATAAAATTAAGCAACTGAACCGTAGGCGGTAGCCGGTCCTGGAATTGGGGGGCATGCACGGTGCTGGTTGTGTTCCCGGCAGATCGCGGCTGAGCCTGATGACTTTGCTGCAGTGAAACTTCCCAAAAAGATCCAGGTATAGTGTAGGGTTCCCGACTGCTATTTTTAATTTAATTTTGTAATTTTAATTTTACAATAGGTAAAAGGCAAAGTAACGAGTAAAAGATAGAGGATCTAAGCTGAGTCCTGGCTTTCTGCATTTTCTTTAGGTTTGGATTTCAAGAGTGACATTTTGTACCTCTGAACAACAGCAGTTTGGGAATTCTGTTTGTGATGGTTAATAGAGATGTAAAGCAAACCTTTTATAAAGTGTTGTGATACAAGGGTAAGTTCTGATAGGTTTACACTTCCATGCTCCCTTTTTACTCATTAATGCCTGGGAAAATTTTGCCAAATTTTGTTCTTTTGAGCATGAACTTTCAGCATATTGGTTAAAAACAGAGCGATAATGACAGTGCGTTTGAGAGGAAACCCTGTGCCCCTGCCAGTGAGCGCAGAGCAAACACAGTCTCATTGTCTAGTATGTTCCAGGGAGTAAACCAATTGTCAGGGTACGTTATAATGTCTACATTGATTTTGCCCAGTCGGGGGGGGGTTCTTTCTTTATTCCCTCTTCTAGTAGGGAATGGCTAAGCCGTGTTTTAGGAGGGAATCATTAGGCCGTGTTAGGAATGGTGTCATTTCTACTTTTGCCCACGTTTTCCCTTTGAGGACAGTTGAATAAAGGCTATGTGAAAACTGTTTGTGGATCATAGCCATTATTTTCAGAATATACTAAGGAGTGTCTTTGCAGCATGATGTGGCATTTAACAGCCCTTTTAAATAATCTGTTGTGACCATGAAAACTATATTTTTATCCCTATGGGGAGAAAATTGCCTTCCGAGCACCCTTTGGTGAGTACCACATAATATCTTGTACTGGGTGAGGGTGTATTCCCTGCTTCCTCTGTTTTGAAAATCTGCTGGAGTGATTACGCCTCAGCATAATCAGTAACAAACCTGAATCAGACTTAAATCCTGACAATGCCTCTGGAAAACAAATTGGGACAAATCTGGATTTAGAAGCTGATTGAAGGCCCCCTTTCCTTTATGGGCCTCGATTCACTAGTTGCAGAGGCCTAACCCTGTCCTGGAAGAGTCCCTGTCAGTGCTGAAGGGAAATCTGTTGTTGCTTCCACGTGCGCAGCCCTTTGTACAGCAGCCTTCCCCCACTTGGCTGTGACAGACACCTGGAAGAGGCCTTTGAGGAGGCAGACAGGTGCAGTAGCACCCCAGACTGGTACTGGGCTTGGTACGGAGGACGACGAGAGGGAAGGCTGTGTGTGGATGGAATTTTAACTCTGATTTGGCAGCTCGAAGGGGGAAGGGTTCGGCATCAGGGGGGACAAACGCCCCTAGATGCAAGCCGAGTGGGAACTGGTCTCGGCCTCAGCCGGGCGGTGTGGGCTCCCTCCCGAAAGCCATTCCCTGCGGATTGACGCTGGGCGTCAGCCTCGGCCGGCTTCTCCTCGGCCGCCGCTCTGCCCGCAGGTGCCGGGGGGACGCGGGGCAGGGCTCGGGAGCCGACGGGGCACGGCGGCGGCCGGGAGCGGGCACGCTGGCCGCCGGCCTTGACGGAGACCCCGTCTCCCCGCCGCCGCCGGGGTGCCCTCCCCGTCCCCACCCCGACCGTCTTCTCCGCTTCTCCTCCCTCCCCCAGCTCTCAGGGCGGCGGAGGCGGAGGACGCCGCCGGTGATGGACGTCTCCCGGAGATAGCCGCCGCCATGAGCCAGCCACCTGCAGGGGGCGCCGCCGCCGCCGAGCCTCGCCTGCATCCCGAGGGCAGCAGCGGCAGGAAGCAGCAGCGAGCCTCCTCCCCGGCCAGGGCCCGCGACAACCCGCCGCGCCCGCCGCCCGCCGCCGCCGCCGCCGCAGCCTCCCGCGTCCCGCCCGCCGCCGCCGCCGCCGCCGCCGCCAAGGCCGCCTCGGCGCGGCCGCCGCCGGGCCAGGCCCCCCGAGCCGCCCGCGGCCGCGCCGCCGACAGGCCGCCGCGCAGCGCCGGGCCGCCGGGAGCTGTCCAACCCGGCGCCGGTGCTGAACCGCCGCCGGCCGCCGGCGGGAGAGCCGCCGCCGAGGAGCCGCCGCCGCTGCGGGCCGCCGAGGCCGCCGCGCCGCGGGCCGCCGAGGAGGCGCCCCCTGCAGGAGGCGGCGGCGGCGGCGGGGGGGAGCGGGAGGGGGCGGTGGCGCCGCAGCCGCCGCCGCCGCCCAAGCAGTGGCGGGGGAAAGCGGGGCGGTCTCCGCTGAAGGGCGCGGGGGAGGCGGCCCCGGCGCCTCCATCTTCCTCCGGCGCGGGGAAGGGTCGGGGGGCGGCGGGCGGCGGCGGCGGGTACTGGAAGGAGGGATGCCTGCAAAGTGAGCTCATCCAGTTCCACCTCAGGAAGGGGCTGGCGGCGGCCGCCCAGATGCAAACCAAGGGCAGCAACCACAGCAGCAGCGGCAGCACTTCCTCCGCCTCCTCCTCCTCCTCCGCCTCCGCGGCCGCCGCCCCGGCCGAGCCTCCCCCGGCCGCCTCCGCCTCCTCGCCCTCTGCCATGGCGGCGGCCGGGGCGGAGGGGCTGCGGCAAGGCGAGGCGGACGGCGGCGGCAGGACCGGCGCTCCCGAAGGCGCCCTGAGCCCGCAGCTGCAGGAGGAGATGCAGGAAGAGATGGAGAAGCTGCGGGAGGAGAACGAGAGCCTCAAGGTGAGGGGCCGGGGTGGCCGTGGCAGCGGGAGGGGGGGACCGGGGCGGGGGTGGGGGTTTGGGGGGAACCGGGGCCCACCCTCGCACCGGTGAGGAGCTTCCCTGCTGCCCTCACCCCCGGCACTGGTGCTGGAGGCAGAGTTAAGATGGCCCTGTTGTGGGGCCACTTCCCGTCTTCGTTGCGGTGCATATAATGAGCTGGGTTGTACTTAGCTGGTGTCTCTGCGGGCAGGAGCTCCATTTTGGCTGCTTTCCCCTATATATGCTGACATTTGTGCTTTTGACCCACCTGTGGCATCCCTGTCCCCTTCTCACCCCGGTGCCAGAATGAGATAGATGAGCTGAGGACGGAGATGGATGAGATGAGGGACAGTTTCTTCGAGGAGGACGCTTGTCAGCTTCAAGAAATGCGCCATGAACTGGAGCGAGCCAACAAGAACTGCCGTATCCTTCAGTACCGGCTGCGCAAGGCCGAGCGCAAGAGGCTCCGCTACGCCCAGACTGGCGAGATTGACGGCGAGCTCTTGCGCAGCATGGAGCAGGACCTCAAGGTACAGACATGAGCAGGTGTCAAGGGGAGGGAGAGCCTCAGATGGAGACATGAGCGTGCTCTCAGTCCTCATGACTCAGGCATTTCCATCTGTTCTGCTGTACACTGTGCACCCGATGCAGCCCATAGGATAGCAATGGTCAAGCTTACCTTGGTAATAGAAGCCCTGCAGTACATAGGTAGGCTATTTTCAGCTTTAGTCCAAGCATTTGTTGTAAAGTTGATGTGCAAGAAGTGACTCAAATACGAATTAGGATCTAGAGGTTTTGGCTCTTTTACGACGAATGCAAAACACACCCTACCACCACAAAATTAAACCACCTGAATCATCCCGTTAACTTTGAGGGGATTGCTGTACTCTTTAGTAAATATTTCAGAGGACTGGTAGATTAAATACGTGCAGAGTCACAACATGAAATCCTGACTCTGTTGGTGTCAGTGGAAAAACTGCTGTTATCTTTGGTGAAAGCAGGATTTTCCACATGCACTTGATACCATAGACACATCAAATTTCAATGTGTAATCAACTGTATTTAATCCATACCATCTGAATGAACCACAGCCCATTGTTGAGGAAAACAAGTCTGTGTTTAAAGATTGTAGTTGGTAAAATATTCATAATCTCCATTACAGATTTGTCCAATTACCGAAAAAAACCCAAACCCTTTCTTGCACTAGTTGGAAGTTGTTTAATTTCTGCTTCCATCCACTAGACTTTGTTAAGGCTCCTACTTAATCAAGACTCCTAAACTTGTTTCAGTTGACAGGTCTCCCTCCATTTCTCATGGAAATACAGACATCTGTATAGCAACATTTGTCCTCTGTATAGGACTAGTGACCTATGGTTTGTTGGATTCAGTGGACTGCAGTTGAAAATGCTAATTTAATACATGATCAGGAACAAGGTGATTCTTATACTTCTGTCTGATAAGTATAATGGATTGAGAGTCTGTTATTCCCAAGCCTGGTTTGCAGACTTGGATTATCTTTTCTGAAAATTTTCCAGCTTGACATCATTCTTATTAAAATGTAGACACCAGTCCAAGACACGTTTCAGTAATTTTCTCGCTAATGCCGATTTAAAACGCCGATATCCTTCTCTGTATTTCTATTTGATATTCCTTGCCTGTGCATATTCAAAAAACACATTTGCCGTTGCGGCCATGACAGTTCTGTAAGTACAACTGTTCACGTGGCCCCTGACAAAATAGTGTCTTCCTGGTCAGAAGCAAAATGACCCCTTTGTCAGGTCAGATGGAATTGCTGATCAAAGCAAGAGACATTTTGCACACTCAGAATGATGCTCAGGTGAATAGTTGACATACACACCTCTGCAGGCAGAATTTGAACGTGAGCCTTCATGTCCCAAGTGAGTATTGTGATTCCAGTTTATAGAGTTGATGTCTTTGTTGGCTCAATGATACTTTGTATTAGCAGGTAACACATACACAGGGCCTGGGAGAGGCTCGCCTGCAATATAGGACATAGCAGCTAAGGCCTTAGGTTGAGCTGGACAAAGGGCTTGCTCTAATTAGGATTTCTCCCACAATAATCCTACAACTGACTATTTGGAAAGGAATAGTGTTTTTGCAAAGCGTTCCCACAGATCATGAATGTGTTCCGCTTTGGAGTAGGGATGAACATCTAATGCCAAATTTCTGCCTAATTGAATTCCTGGTGCTGGCTAACCATAATTGTAACTCATGTGCAGTTCTCTGTAGTGTTCCCAAGTCCTCTTCTGAAGAATTTCTATCCAAAATGATGTTGTCCATTTTGCATGGGTAACATATTAGGGGACTTAATCCTTCAGAGACACAGTCTTGCATTTAGGTGTATTACAATGCATCTTGCCTAAGTGAGTCACATTTCCCATATGATCTAGAATGCTCTGTAGGATTTCCCTGCATTAATTGCCACTCCACCAAATCTTATGTCAAAAAATCACTACCAGTAATGATTTTGTTATTTTGTTGTATTTAACTGTATCTATGGACCGAAGAGAGAATCCGATAGGATGCTGCTAAAAATGTCCCCTATGATTTTCCATTTACTTTGGTTGGACAACCAGATGAACAGTTTAATACTGAGCATAGGAAAAGACATCAAGATTTCACCCTGTGGTGTGATTCTCAGCTCATCCTGCGGTCTTTTTGGGGTATGGTTATAATTGAAATTCCCCTCCACTCTCTGTTGGGCATTATGTGTCTTGAGTGTGCGTGCAGTGGGGGAGGTTATTGAATGATCTTGTGCTACACTGCAGTGTTGTATCTGTAATTCACACACACTGGGTTTCTTGTCAGGGGAGGCTGAGTCACTAGCTGCTGCTGTTTTCTGATAGATCGGATTCTTCAAGACTGCTTGCTTACAATTATTATTATTTTCTTTAGAGTTTTGGTATGTCAAAGAGAACTCTCTTTGACACAGAAACATAAAGATTGTTCCAGTGAAAGCCATAAAGGATAGCTCTCTGAGCTCCCCTAGCTAATGCTAAGAAGGATTAATTATACTTTCTGATGTTGTAAAAAAAGTAGGAAATTAGGCTTTTCAAACTATGTGCCTAAATCCCCATCATAACAGTGATTAGTGTATATTTAAATATTTTTGGTGCATGATTATAGTTTGTGGTGGTTTCACAAAACACAATGCAAGTGGCTTGAATGGCAAAATTCTCGTTGCTTTATATGAAGAAGAGGAATTAGGTCTTGACGTGTGCCTTTTAACTCCATTCCTGTGAAAATGCATTTAAAAAAAAGGCAAAAACCTCAGTGTTCATTTTCATTTAAAGTATTGGACATCATTTGGATGAACACAAGGTCAGTAAAAATGTCGTTTGTTCATATTTTACTCTTTAAATTATCCAATAGTAGTAAATGCCAGATATTTAGGTTAACTGCCCATGAAGGACAGAGAAACTAGTGGGGTTGAAATAAAGCTGTGTCCTTTTGTGGTCCTGTACCAGGCACAGGTACAGTAGACCTGGGAAGGTGGGCCCTGCTTTTAGATGCTTCTGCATGTGAAATATTTAAAGGGCACATGCCTTAGTGCATTGAAAAACATAAGCTAGCAGTGGTTGAGGGAAAATAGATGCTGCACTGTCTCCAGGAATAATGACAGTCCTGTTTCATTGTTGACATAACAGAGCCTAAGAAGGAGTTGGGGTTTAGTGTCTAATGCAGTTTCCAGTGAAGTCCGTAGGAAGACTATACCATTTTTTTGAAGGAATTGACTTGAATTTTGAATTATTTAGAACTCTATCTGTGGATGTGCTTGTCTACATTTTCTTTCATACGGCTTCTATCAAAATATCCAGAATTAACCTGTAAATGGTTGCTTAAGCACTAAAGGCTGCAGCAATAATTCTTTTTTTTAAAGAAATGTCTTTCTTTTGAAATATCATTTCATTTAGGTTGCAAAAGATGTATCAGTGAGACTTCACCATGAGTTAGAAAACGTGGAAGAAAAACGTACTGTAACAGAAGACGAAAACGAAAAATTAAGACAGCAGCTTATAGAAGTTGAAATTGCCAAACAAGCACTACAGAATGAACTGGAAAAAATGAAAGAGGTTAGTGTTGTTATTTACTTCTGCACAAAGTATTTGAAGTTCTCAAATGCTTATTGCTGAACTAACTGGTTTTCTTCCTACAACTTGTTTTGGCGGCAAAAACTATGTCTGGCAAAAGTTGAAAGTTGCATAGAGTGATGAAGTACAGTTTGGAAGCTGCGAACAAACTAAAATATTCAGTCTTTCCTAGGCAAAACAGAATCCAAACTGTGGCTTTGTTTTTCCTATAAAAGTAGGAAAAGGTGGAACTGATGGTAACAGAGTTCAGAGGCTTTGAGAAAATTGTGCTTATGTTAAGATACATGCAGGAAGGGTGCTGAAGGGAGTCAGAGGTATCTAACTTTGCAGATGATGTTCCCCATGTGTTTTTACAAAGACCATTTTTTTGTCCGTGGTAACTACTACTAGGGACTAGCAGGCACACCGAGACTGGGCATCTAGTTACCTCCCCACATTGTTCAGTCACGCTCTTTGTAGTATTGGGAAGTGAGAGATTCTACCTGGCCTTTCAGTCTAAGCATAATTTTACATTATACCTAATCCATCTTCAAAATTACTCCTTTCGCCATTATATAGTTGCAAGATACTGTGCCATTAAGTAAGCAGAAAATTGTATTACAGTGGTAATAGCCTGTCCGACAGAGGTAACAAAGCATGCAGTAAAAAGAGAAACTGTTGACTAAGAATGGCTTCTCAGAACAGATTTTAGAAATAGCTCTTCAGTTCGGTGTTTAAAATTCAATGAATGCCACCGATTTTAACTTTCAGTAATACTACCTAGCAGGAATGCCAATGTCTACTTTGATCTTCTATGAAGCAGAAGAGATGTATTTCAGTTGTTAAGAAAGGCAGGAAATTTTCAGTTGTGTGATAAGTTACAGTATTTTTAGGAATGTGATTGCTTACTTTAAGTGATGTAGTATTAAAAATGTTCATATTTTTTTCTTTACAGGAACTGAATTTCAAACATGTTAGTAGAGGATAAACAGGTGTTTTTTCTTTGCCTTCTGCTGCTTTTCCAGATAATTGCATATTTGAAAAGCCTTATTCAGCCTTATAAGGCTTATTCTGAGCCTTGTTCAGCTTCCCTCTCCTCTGCCTGAGACTTTCTTCTGTTTTCACTGTGGTTTCCGCCATTAAATGCAACTCAGTTTCCAGGACCATCTTCTTTATGAGTGCATGATCTTTCCGTCATTATCCTTACAACTTCTTGCTAAGCTTGGCTTTACTCCAAATTTTCCATTATTCTTGTCCATTCAGACTCTGCTTCCTTGTAGATTCCCATTTCTGAATCCTTTCCTCCTGCCTTGTGACAGGTTGTACCACAGTAAGCTTCTTTGGCCATGCTTCTTTTTATGGATCTTCAGATTACAGTGAAGTGTAGTGGCAATTTAATAGCTTATGCTCTTTGGGAGCTATGTACCTGCAGGAAATAACCCGATAAATAGGCTTCTTTGTCTCTGTCATCAATAGTCACTTTCTCCTTAACTCTGATTCTTCACTCCGGCCCACTACGCGGAACTGTGCTTCTGCTGCTCTCATACTGTTTTCCACTTCTTTCTTCAGCTTAGGTGTTTGTCTGTTTCTGTCTTTGCTCTTGGTATCAATGGAAGGATACTTGAGACTCCAGAAGAAAGGAAAGTGCTATGTTTAAGCCAGGGGCTCTTCTACATAATACTATTTTCATGAGGCTGAAACAGATGGATGGTTCCCATTGGCACAAAATGGGGGCACTGAGCCAGAATGGAAAAATGCAGTAAAACTCTACACCAGAGTAGAGGTGGAGTGGACAAGAAGTCAGAAATACATCCTTATACTGAATGGGAGAGGAGAACTGCTATGCTCAGTCATTATATGCGTCATCATAATTAGACAGGAACTTTCATTTATGTATTTCAAACAGGCTGCTGAGTCCCTTTCAGTAGGAGAAGGCTGCTTTTCAGGCTAGGACTTTCAGCACAGCATGGGGGGAGTTGGAGGATGGTTGAGGAGGTGCAAGTCAAAGAAAAGCAAGTTTGAAGTGCAGCCAAATTATTATGCACTTTGCAAGCATGCCATGACTTGGGGGATGACTGGAAGGATGCTGGTGACAAATACTAATTCTTACAAATTTGAAATTTAGAATCTGTGAAGACACTATGAAATGTTAACTTGAAACAAGCATGAAAAAAACCCAACGCAGTCTGAAGTGCATTACAATTTTTCTGTGACAAATACCGTCTCTTCTCTGGCAATTGGAGGTTTCATGCATCTTAAATGTCATTGACAGATACTCATAATATTAATTTTCTGTTTGCTTGTGAGTTATTTTCTCCAGTTTCATGGGTTTACAACCCTTTCTCATTTCAGTACAGCCATTATGACCAATCAGCCTCCTGCTTAAGAAGTTCTACTCTGCATAAATAAGAATGCAGAGTCAAGACCTTTTGTCTGGATTGTGATCTTCACTTTATTGAGCTTAGAATTAATGGCAGAGTTAATCTCCAAAGACAATGAAGCATTTTTATTTTACAGCATAATAACAGTGCTCAGAGTATGTAATGACTGATTTCTGCACTTTTATGTCATCAAATGTACTGCAAAAACACAAACCTTCCCATTCTTCTTAAAATCTATTTATGTATAACTGCCATGGGAAATTTGTTCTCCTTTTAAAAGAGCTGTGCAAAATAGCAGAGAATGGTTAAAAGACTTACTAGAAAATGTTGGAGGCAAAAGCATAATTTTTTGTTAGGTAGTCTCCAGAGGAGGACCAAAGCCAAAGTTCTCTTTGTGTAGATTCTGTATTGTTTTGAAAAACACGTTAGACTTGACTACAAACACGTATAAAAGATAAATGCTAGCAGATGTGTTTGTGGGGAGACAAATCTGGAGTTCTCCAGTGAATGTTTGGGTGAGTATAGACTTGTGAATATATTCGTCCGTTAATATAGAGAGATGGCTGCTGTTTCCTTTCTGGGTTTGTAGCTTTTGAAAAAAATAATTATGATATATTCCACGACAAATAGAAGTTGTTGTTGATGACAGCAGAAGCTTGCAGGCATCCGGGATTTGGAAGGTGTTCTAGCAAAACATACATTTTCTATCAGTTTACTTTCAGTCCCTCGATCTGCAGCTACTGCATTTAATGTTATTCCTGCATACATCCACATGGAAACATAAGATTTTTAATCTGCATTGTCAATTCTCAGCATTTATTTGTAGCAACTGCTGCTGATTTCCTCTTTATTATTTGTTATTATTAATTGTAATGCTTTTTGGGAAGCTGATGACAAACTAGGGAAATTGTTTCCCAGAAGAAAGAGAAACCAACTGTAGCTAGATGTATTTTCTCCAGATATAAAAAAATTTGTTAAATAGTTGGATTCCTTAATATGTTCATTAATTTGTTGGTAACCATTTGTTATAGCCTAGCTAACTCTTCTAGAGCTTTTAATGAGAACAGTGTGAACTAATAATTCATTCATTTGCTATAGCTATGTAGCAAATGCCCAGTTAGCTGTGCTTCAGATGGTTTGTTGTGAGACAAATGAAGTAGGAGGCAAATATGACAGATGTATTGGACACCGGCCTTTACAAATCCTCATTGCGATGCAGATATGTAATTGCAGGAGGCCCAGGGTTTTTCAGAGACATATATATCTATGGATAGAAATCGATTGCTCTTGTAGTGCTCCAAACTGGTCAGATGCAAGACAGCTCAGTTCTTACAGCCGCATTAGGGTGATGTTGTCAAGCTACCATTTTCTTCTCCTAAGCATAGGTTATTAGCTTAGGTACAGAGCTTGCGATAACCATGGCTACATGTCACGTGAACCAGACATCTCTGTCTTTTATCCCCTCAGTTCAGACTGCAGGCAGAGGAATTTTTGCCTCTCTACATGGGTCTGTGCTTTGCTGGAGCGGTGCCTGTCTTGTCAGTCAGTCAGTCTGGTTTTGTATGCTGCATGGAAACGGAAGAAAGCAGCAGGATTTGGGGAGCTGGGCACTGGAGCTCGGAGGAGGAATCTGAATTCTATTCCTGATTTTGATACTAACCTGCTGTGGGACCACAGGAAAGTGATTACTGCTCTACTCTTGCAACCTTTGCCTGCCCTGTTTCACCTGTGTGCACAGATTAGCTCTCCATACACCTCTTGTGTGCTCAGGCTGCACAGAAATTAGGAGGGTAGCTGGAAATTTCACAACAAAAGCTTCTGTAAAAAAAAGACAAAATGAAAAACCCAACAACTGTAAAAAAAAAAAACCAAAAAACAAAACAGAACCCCCCCCCAAAAAACTGGAGAGCTGTGAAAAGAACTGGTAAGGGATGATCTGTCCCAGTCCCCTTGATCATCTATATAAGCTTGCCCACTATGTCTCCTTGATAAAAATCTAGTGTCTCTCCTTTCTCACATCCCTTTCTCTCTCTAAACCCCTTCTCCAGCCATGTAACCAGAGCCACTTATTTCCAGTCTTTTTCCTATAACTCACAAATTCTCTAGATTCTCTCTCTCGATCTTGATCCTATGTCTGTTTTTCTTTTTTTTTTTTTAGGCGGGTGTGTGTGTCTTATAATAGTTCCTTTGCTTGGCTGTTTTTCTGTTTTCTGTTTCCTAAGTCCCAGTCTTATCGTTCTTCCTCCCTCCTTTCTTTCATCCTTCCAACTCTTCATCAGTGTCCAGTCTCCCCTCTGGATTTCAAGTCTATTCCAGTTCATTTTCCTCTTATTCTACTCCAAGTATATTATCCCCATTTCTTAGTTACAGCTTTGCTCTTCTGTGAAATTTGTCTTTTTCCCCTGATTCTTCCACCCCCTCATACAAATCTGTCAGCTTCCTTGGCTGGTTCTGTTCCTTTTCCTTGTTTCCAAGCTTTAGCTCTTTACTTTTGCATCTGGACGGAGAGCAGTGCAGGATCATTAACTGTGCTAGGAAAGAGCAATATATCACTGTGAGTACTAGGAGAAAAGGTTTCTGGTTCTAATGTCTAGCCTCGGCTTTATCTAGACCCACATGCAGCAACAATTGCAGGACTAATTAGGCTTTGCCTTCTGGCCTGGAGTTGGCACATAATCTGTCAGCTGGAGAAAATGTGCAGATTGATAGCTGGGGTGGGAGAGGATGCGGTAGTTTGTAAATACAGAATTTTCAGCAATTTAAACCAGTAAACTCCAAGAAGTAATTACCTGGTAATGTACAGAAATGGAAGATTTCTGAAAGATTATGGTTTGGCCAGTCATGATTTGGATGAAATAGAAAAGTATGAGGTATGTGTCGCATACAGACACAAAAATGTTCCCGAGCACAGGCATACTGGAACTTATCAAAAGAACAGTTACTAGAATAATTTAATATACGCAAACTAGGATATTCTCTTCTTGTAAAGAGCTGAATAATTTTGCTGAAATTTTCCAAAATATTAACAATGTTGATAACATCCTGAGACAGATGCTTGGCATGGAAAATTTGCAACATTTAAAATGTGATGAGGTTGTAAGGAACAGGAAACAGGTCTCATAATGGGTGGTGGTTTGCAGCATTTCCAATAGGCAAGGCAACCATATTCAACAGCAGCATTACATCTTCGGATGCCTTCAGAAGCAAAACTTTCTCATCCCCTATTTGTTTTGGTCACTTCTCTTAGGACCTTAAACTTCACCATTTCACAGTTGGGGCTGCCAGTGCTACCATTGGCCATCAAGCCCCTGACCAATGCTTCCTTATTTGCAAGAGGTCCATCAGAGTGATTCCCACAGCTGGCTTGTTTATGCCCTGTGGCAAAAATTGCCTTCAATCCATGGAAGAAATCATGTGACTTCTTCTAGTTGTCTGAAAAAGGATTCATCTGTTTCCTCTTACTCATCAGATGGTCTGTAGAAGATACCCCAAATTATGCCACCCATGCTTCTCTGATTGTTACCCGTAGCTCACAGCTGGCCCATCACCCATTACAAGGCAATGCTACATGCAACTGAACTGCTTTTTTGTGTAGAGCGCAACCCCGCTTCCTCGCCTTTAGAGTTTGTATTGATCCTTGATCCATGGCTGCACTATCCCATCATGTTTCTGTGATCCCAGTGAGGTCACAGGTCTGTAACTGCGCAAGGACTTCTAGCTTCTTTTTGTTTCCCATTCTGCATGCATACAAGCCACTGGAGATGGAGACTTGGCTGTGCTGCTTTGAAAGGGAAAGTTTGAGCCTCCTGCATCATACCATCTCCCAAGCACTTCCTAATTGCACCTCTTGTTTTCATTTCTCTTCAGAGCTTGAGCCTCATTTCAAACAGCTGGTAATGGAGGGAGCAGGGACAAAATTGAGAGAGACGAGACGCTAGTCTAATGCCTGCTGATGTAGCTGATCAGCTTCACAGGATCGGTGTAGTAAGTGATACTCTTCGAAGAGTTACAGTAATTTACTTGCTCCTGGCACCAGATGGCAGCAGGGGAGGATTTAATAAGTCTTTCACAAGCCCGGTTCCTTCTTGGGTCTTTTGGACGACCCAAATACCAAGCCTATCAGCAACACTTCTACTAAAAGTACCTTTAAGCAGAGGGTTTCCGTGATCTGGAATCTCAGTTTGTTGCCCCATGAAAATTCAATTTGCTTTGGTGAAAAGAACAACAGGATAATGAGGAGGCTTTCTTAAAAAGAGATGAGAAACAAGTCTCTGCCTGAGTTCATATAGGAAAAGGCAAAAAAGTCCTCTGTCTCCAAGTGCGGCCCAGTGATTCTCTAAGCATCACACCCCTGCAGATACAGAACCCCCATTTACTTCTGTCAGACTTGCTTATGTGAAATTCCGGTACCTTTGGTACACTGCCCAAATATCGTGTTCCTTTAAAAACAGTACTCAGGAGGGACGCTATTCATCATCTACGAGGGTGTGACTGACATCCTTGCTCAGAGCACACTGTGATTTCACAGTGAGCAGGATAAGCAGCTTGCTTCAGTTCTTTAGTTCTTTGGATATGAGAAAAGAATCATAGTGGAGAAATAAATTAATTTCTATTACAAAATCTGTTGTAGTAATTCTCTGAAAATGCCATGCTATAAACAGGAAAAAATTTATGTGCATTTGAGAAGCAGTTTGAATTTAAACCTCATAAAATTACATTTTAATTATGTATCAGCCATCAACAATTCACATGAGCCATTTGCTTTAAGACAGCTTATCAAAACTGAAAATAAACAGACTAATGGTCAATAATAATATAGCTCCAAAACGTATGTAATAAATAGTGAATGACTTCAAAGGAATAAGACTCCATAAATATCTTATTGTTAAGCGGTTTTGTGAGTAAAGATGCCTCGAGTGGATTTTTTTCAGAGACTCATTGAAGCTGGTGCGCTGCTTTGTGGATTCCTATTGATTTGTCTTAAAATTTGCAAGGATGTGTGAAAAGAGAGGCAGGATTGCTTGCTAATGGGGAAGTAATACTGAAAGAGTAGCAACTAGTAGTGAAAAAGAGTGTATCTGGGATATGTTTAAAACAGAATTTAGCCATCACAAAATAAAGTTAGGTTTGAGGAATTCTTTGAATCTGTAAACATAATGCTTCTCCTCTGGTTTCATGAGGGCACGGGACTTCCTTCCTTGTGGCAGAATATTACCTTGTTTTCTTTCCTTCCTTTCTGTGATGGATATCAGCAGCCTTATATTTGCAAGTTCTCTTGTCACAGTTGTTATTGATACTACATACAGTCTCAGGTAAAATCAGAATCTCTTTGCAGTCAGCTCTATTTTAAAGGAAAAAAAAAAAGTAATGACCATTTAAAAAAAATCCTATCCAGAATGGAGGCCCAGAGTAAGAGTTGAGCTTCTAAACACACAGAAACTATGTTTTAGATTAAGGACATGAGTCCCTACATCCAAGTCAGTACCTGAGACCCTTTTTTTGCTTGAATCATTCTTCTCAAAATTGTTCTTTGCTACAGAATTGCTTCCATTAGTCAAAAACTATATTTTTAAAGTAAATCAGGCTAAGGAAGGGCCCACACGCTGACAAGCAATTGCTAGCACATCCCTCGAATGGTTTTGGCCTGGATCAGCTACCACTGCTTCAGTGCTTGGGCATGATTAGGGGTCTAGCCTGGCTCAGAGCTCATTCCTGATTGACAGTTTGGATGTGGTCCTGCTTGTTTGGAAAGAAGCTGTAGGGAAGTTTAGCTGTATTGTCATTTTACCTGAAAGGAGACTGAATTGTGGAGTGCCAGTTGGCATCAGGTCCTGAGAACAGTCCCTGACCATTTAATTTATAGTGTAAAAACTAGGCAAAGGGTCTCTGACTTGGTATGGAGCCAGATGAGATAGCAAATGAGACACAGAACGGCATGTCCAGTCCGTTGCTGCCATGTGAATTCCTGCTGCTGAGAATTATTGGCAAGGGGCGATCACCAGCAGCGACAAAGCCAACACAATTGGCGTGCCCAGTTGTGTGTGGGAGGAATGGAAAGTGCAGTAACTGTGTCTCAGGTGGTGGATGGTAATTGTTTACTAAAGAAAATGGTTTGTGAGCATGAACTCGCAGTGGGGCAGGCTGGAAAAGATGTATCTGTTGCTACAGACTTCAGGCTATGACTTTGCTGATATCTAAAGGAGAAAGAAGGCCTTTTATATCTCAAGTAGTCAATCTTAATACCGACTTCAATAAGGTCCTTAAACTACGATACCACATTAACAAATGGAGGAAAGTTTGGTAAATCCAGTATTGCTTGGTTTCTATTCAGTCATCTCCTAATCATTTGTTGGCACTGTGCTGTTTGTAAGCCTGAGAAGTTTTACTTATTTTCTAGGAAAATATAAGGTTTTTAGGACTCTGTAATGGTCCTCAATCACAGAATACAAGTTTTTATTTTTTGCACTTCCCAGTTTCAGTATTTCTTTACTCAAGTGGACATTCAAGTGTCCATATACATAACTTAGACATAGAGGTACAAACTCGATTGCTCAAATGAAAGAAAAAGTTGTCAGGTAAATTAAAAGTGTAAAAATGAGCTCTCTGGTTTAGCTGGCTTTTCTATAGCTGTCTTGATACCTTTCATAGTTGTATCCATAGACAGTACATAGTCCACACTGGCTCTTGTGTTGTTTTGCTTAAGTTTTTTTAATAATATATTATGGTTTTTATGTTTTTTAAATTCCAACTATAATTTTATTTATGCCCATTGTGTCAATTTTGGCAAATCTCTGGAATTATTTTTGTAAGACACTGTGTATGATTTGCTTAGTTTCTTAAAGAAAGGGATTGCATGATAGAGAGGACAAATCTGACCTCTTTGTACTACTACAAAAGCATGAATGGGAGTATAGAGGTAGGCCAGGATTCTGGAAAATCCAGATGACTTTGCAAAATTACCTTCTATCAGCTGGAAGGCTTTATGGAGGCAGAACAGAGACATTTTCCAAGTGCGGAACCAGAGGTCTAGATACATGTCTTCATATGGAATCAATATGCACCAAATGTCATCATCTTCCTGGAAGTCTCACCAAGGCTTTGGTGAATAATAGTAATAGATGATTTCTCTCCCTTACACCATTGTGTTCAGTCTGCTGCTTAAGTGCATCGGTCCCTTCAAAGCAACACCTGGAAAAACAGAGCATTTGCAGTGTGCTGATACAGGTCAAAGCTGAGCTTGTTTCAGATTGAAAGGAAAATTATCATAGCTTCGTTTGTCTTTAGTGCACGTGCTCGCTGCTGGCTTCAGGGCTGTCTTTCTTATAGTCTTAAATTGAGCTCTTCAGCAACCCCACATGAAACAATTTTCTGTGTTTACATTCTCTGGTGCTGCTAGCAAGCCTACAGTTAAAAAATCAGGTCACTCTGTAGCCTGGTAGATATATTAGTTATCCTGCACATGGAATTTCCCAGTGCATCTTTCAGGTGCCTGTGTTCCTGATAGCCCTTTGGCAGAGCCTCACAGCCCCAGGTAGTTTGTTCTGGCTTCAGGAGAGTAAGCAGAAAGTACCACCATGGAGGTAAGCACTGTCCCATGTTTTGGCTGAACTCAGCTGCCAGTGTGAGGAAGAAGAACCTTGTCAAGTCATAGTACAGATGGCTGTTCTGAAGCATGTCCTGAGCCCTCAGGGAGTAACCTCAGTGCAGTTTCCAGTGTTAAAACAGGTGAACAAGACTGGCAAGACCTCAAATGGGAACATAGACAACAGAGCCATATGCAACAAAACTATCACAGAAACTGCTATATTTACTAGTCAATATATTACTCATTACTTTTTCAGAATGATAGTTCTGAGAACTTAGGTGGCTAACAAAAAGTACTCGGTGCTTACAGAATCAGAAAAGCCAAGTGAAGCAAATATAGCTTCTTTATGTGCTTCTATACATGATTAATAAGTAGTTCCTGAAGGAGAGATGATACTGTTTCATAACTAGTATCCTAATGGCACATAGCAGCATGCAGAAGATGTAGTGTAATACTCTGGGCTTTTGATTTGGCTGTAAATCTTGGTCCTTTTCTTTCAAAGTTGTTGCCTAAGCCATCTTTTCCCCCAGCCCACCCCAAAAAAGAGGCAACGCAACTCAATGATTTATTACAAATGCCTCTTTTCTACAAATGTCTCTTGTGTTTGTCTCCAGTGCACTTAAAAATAAAAGATTATACAGTGTAGTGAGGTTATTGGTTGCAGCATTGTGAATTTTTGAATGGTCCATCCCACCGTGCAGGAAATCAAGTGAGGGTGATCCCAGAGGAATGTAGAGACACTCTCAGAACATAAAAAACCCACCTGGAGGTGAATCTGGTGAGGGACATTAAAGGGCAACAAGAAGGGGTTTTACAGGTATATCAGCAGCAAAATGAAGATGAGGGAAATTGTGTGCACAGTGGTAAATGGCGTGGGAGACCTCTTTCATAACATTCTCCTAGACAAGCTGATGAAGTATGGGCTAAATAACTGGACAGTGAGGTTGACTGAAAATTGTCTGATGAAGTACCAGGCTCAAAGAGTTGTGATCAGCAGTGCAAGGTCCATCTGGAGATTTGTGACTAGTGGCGTACCTGTCAGGGAACAGCAAGGGCCAGCTGCTCTGAGGGACTGGGAGCCAGGAGCTAAGCAGAAGGACACAGCCTGCAGGGCAGGGACCCCACCGACCGGAGCCCAGTTCAGCAGTACCTCATCAAAGTGACCAGAACAAGCCTGGGTACAGCAGCTGTGATCAACCAAGAGTCCAGATCATCCGACAGGTTTGCGGTGACAAGGCAGGTCTGAGATTAAGCCAGGAAGTCAATCCACAGGTCTAGTGATCATGAGGCAAGTGATGGGGAAAGTGCAAGGTCAAGCCAGAAAGTCAGGCCACAGATGAGGGTTAAGATCAAGTGGATCCATGGCCACGCACAGCTATGGCAGAGCTGGCTACAGCTACAACATAGTTCAGGCGGGGACCTAAGGTCCAGATCTGAGGTTAGGTGGAGCTCCTGGGCCTAATAGCAGGGCTGTGGGTGAAAGTCCCTGGTGAAGTTCATCAGGATAATGAAGGCCTATTAACACACTCTGGCCTCTGGCAGGACCCCAGGGGTCAACACTTGGCCAATTGTGTTTAACATCTTCATTACTGACCTGGATGAGGTCAACAGGTCAAGGGAAGTGAGCCTTCCCCTCTACTCATCATTAGTGATGCCACACCTGGAGTGCTGGGTCCAGTTCTGCACTCCAAGACAGAAAAGGACATGCTGGAGCAAGGGCTGTGAAGGGATTGGAGCATGTGTCAAATGGGGGAAGCTGAGAGAGCTGTGACTGTTCAGCCTGGAGATGTTGGGGGAGCAGCAAGGGCTGGCTGCTTCCTGCGGGATGGGGAGTTCTGGGGGATAACACAGCCGGTGGGGCAGAGGTGTCACCGGCCAAGGCCCAGTCCCACAGTACCCCAGCAGATTGAGCAGGGCAGACTCAGAGATCATGGCCAGGTTCAAACAAGAGTCCAGATTATCAGCCAGGTTCGTGGTGATGAGGCAGGTCTGAGGAGAAGCCAGGGAACCAACCCACAGGTGGATCAACAGGGTCCATGTCTGGGCACAGGAACAACTGGGGTGAGCTGGAGACCAGTACTTCTCTCACGTAGTTCAAGCAGGTCCTGAAGCCCCCCAGACTGAGCTGAAACGGGCTCCGGGGCCCATGTGCAGGGTGTGCGGGGAAGCCCCAGGTGAGGTTGGTCAGGGCCACCAAGGCAGGCCTGTGGGTGCCCTCAGGGCCCTGACGGAAGAGTGAGTGTGTGTGAGAATTTTATCCATTTATATAAGTACTCGAGAGGAGGGTGTAAAGAAGGAGACAAATTCTTTTCAGTGGTGTCCAGTGACAGGACAAACCCATGCTTTTTTGCTGTGAAGGTGGTCAAGCACTGAACACATTGCCTACGGAGGAAGAAGACTCCAACTTGGAGATATTCAAGACCACCCAGGACATGGCCCTGAGAAGCCTGCAGAGCAGGGGCACTGGACTAGATCTCCAGAGGTCCCTTTCAGACTCAACTAGTGTGTGATTTTTCTCAGCTCTGGGGTCTGGACTTGTTAATAACAAGCAGAATTTAATTTCCCATTTTGCAGCAGAGCATACAGGGGTTAGAAAAGGTCACTTCTGGAAGGGGAAAAAGGAAATGGTTTCCAGATTATTTCTGCTAAACAGGGAGAGTTCAGTGTTTGTCCAAGCTGTCTTTCTTCTCAGGCAAAACACAGCGAGTGAACAGGCAGGAGGTCAGAGACAAGTGTGCTATCAAGCAGGGCATTTTCCCTGCTGCAATCATATGCACGGTGTTTTGTGCAACTAGATGTGTTCTGGGCAGTACAGCTGTACGTGTGTGTGTGTGTCCGTGTGCAAAGCACTAAAGCTTTCATCAGGCAGATACCTCACATGCAGTAAGGGAAGTAACGTACAAAGAACAAAGTACAACAAAGAAAGTATTATACACAGGATGGTTGTGGGGAATACTGCTCAACAAATGGCTTCTGTGTCCAGGCTGGACAGGAGTAGGGGCTGTACGTGACTGTGCACAGCGGCCGGCTGATGCCTCATTGACTACCAGTGTGCTAGTTGTGCTTTACCTCTGAACTGCCCCTACTACACTCCGGAGACCAGAATAGCATGTTTTGAGCCCCCTTCTTCTTTTATATCCTCTAATTTGCACACATTTATAGCCATATTATGTGGTGCGTGTCACTGCATATTAAATAGAGATGAGTCGCTTGACGGGGAGAGCACCCGACTGTAGGGTGTGCTGGGGTCTGGGATCAGCCCAGCTGCTCTTCTCAATCGTGTGGAATCAATGCTAGCCAGGAACAAAACCACCAGGCTTTTGATGTTTGTTCACTACAGCCTGGAGGTTTATTTTTCACCTACTGCAGTGCTTATAATATCAAGAAATACAACCTCTTAGCATTTTAGCAGATTCAGCTTTTGATAACACTCCATAGTTAAGAGTTCCAAGAACTGCATTTCTTACTTGGAAGCAAAGGGCAGTGGATTAACCTTTTAGGTATTTTCTGAAGTGTTTGCTTCTGCTGATATATTTTGACATATTATGTGATTTTTTTCTCCATTGCTAATATTGACAACAGCATATATCAAGATGCGTAGAATGAGACCTGTGGATATAAATTCTATTTCGCTTTGTCTAATCCTAGTTAACACAATTGTGTTGATTGACTTTGGTTATCTCAGCAATGAATCCAGGTTAGGATAATAACCAAACTCTTTGCTTAGGTCACAGATGAGTACTTGCACTTAGAAAGTATTTGCCATGCATCTGTTCCCATCAGTGTTGTGCATAATGAGAGGCTTCTACTTCCCTGTAAAGCATGACTGATGATGACATCCAACTGGCATAATTACCAAGAGTGTTTTATATTACAGGCTTGGTTGAATTCTTTTAATTTCTACAGATGCTAGCAGTTTACATCTTTGATTAAATGATTAATTGGAAACACCAGTAACATTGCCCCAGAAAGAGTTTTGGACTGGAACGTTGGGTTGACGATACACAGACATAGTGGTGTGCTTCTAACAGTATTATCGCTGAGTTCCCAGACTTTGGTTAGGTTTTGTGCATTCAGAAATTATGAAAACAGAACTGTATAATATGATCAACCAGTCTGGCCTCCTGAATAACATGGGTCATAAAATAACCCCAGCAATTTTATTTAAACCGATGCCTACTTTTCAGAAAAGGGTGCTGGTCTGTGCTAGAAATGGACAGATGAGAACAGTCTACCAGAACTCTTCCAGAACTGTCCCAGGAACTGTTCTAATTTGCACCTCCTTTCTCACCTAAATTTGCTGTAAGCTCGTTACCAGCCAGGAAATGTATGTTCTTACTACCATGCTAAACTCAAAAGTCCAGCATCAATGCTTTGATATTGTTTTTGTTTGTTTTTTTTTTTTTAAATCTGTATGCTTAGGGTTGATATAATTTAGCCATCTAAAAATTAAGCATTTAACCTAAGTTAGGAATTGGGCCTCCCTCAAAGGAGAAAAATGGGCACCACTTGGAAGTGATTCATTCCACTTGTGTGAGGGTGGTTTGACTGTGGAGAGGTACATCCCTTTCTAGCTATTGCACAGTGAACCTCAATTTTGACATCTAGATCCTAGGACTAAATTAAGGCTTTTGGTCACAAAATTACACTTGGACATTATTTCAGCTGATTATCCTCTATGACCCTGTAGTCTTTTTCAGAGATGTGACTTTTCAAGAGATCTTCTGTATCTTTATTTTCTAGGCTGTTTTCCTATTGTCTTAGCATAGCTTTACTCCTCGTTCTTACATGTGTATCTTCATATTTGGTCATATTAAAACAGATATTATTTGATTGCACCAAGGTTTGTATCAGTGACTGTCCTTTTCAATATTTAACATTTCTCCAACCTTTACTCTATCTGCAGTCTTTATCCAATATTATTTTAGTTTTTTTCCAGGCAGCAGCAAAAAATGTTAGTTAGTGTGGGACCAAGAATTGATTCTTGTGTGACCCCATTAGGACTTCTGTGGCATTAATTTGCAGGTGATTTGCTGGTTCAGTGACATTTATGATAAATGCTGAAGAGTCAGATGTTTGTTCACGGTAGCTAGTTAAAAATGCATCCCAGTGATCAAATATTTATAATGAGCTGAAGACTGTTAAACTTCATTTCAGAATGAGATTTTCACATTTCTAGCTGTCGTGGTTTAACCCAAGCCAGCAACTAAGCACCACACAGCTGCTCGCTCGCCCCCCAACCCGATGGGATGGGGTGGACAATCGAAGTAAAAGTGAGAAAACTTGTGGGTTGAGATAAAGACAGTTTAATAGGTAAAGCAAAAGCCACACATGCAAGCAAAGCAAAACAAGGAATTCATTCACTGCTTCCCATCGGCACGCAGGTGTTCAGCCATCTCCAGGAAAGCAGGGCGCCATCACACATAACGGTTACTTGGGAAGACAAACGGCATCACTCCGAATGTTCTCTCCCTTCCTTGTTCTTCCCTCAGCTTTATATGCTAAGCATGATGTGATATGGTGTGGAATACCTATGAAGAAAAATAACTCTATCCCAGACAAAACCAGCACACTAGCAAACAGAATCTTTAAATAAGTCTTAAGCCAACCTCTACATGAAGGTTTTAAGTCAGTCTAAGAGCCACAGCCCCTTCCCTTGCTGGGAATAAGCATTTCCCTTAAGAAGTTGAGCAAGTTTCATTTAGGGAGAAGAGTCATCATTTAGGAGGATGAGGCATGCAGATCAGCCATGGGTCTTCTGAGCCTTTTGTAGTCAGCAAAGCCACTGGATGGTCTGCTCCAGCCAGTGCTGCAATATTCTCCTTCTCCTCATCTCCATCTTTGCATGGTCAAAATAAAAGGAAAAGCACTGGGTGCAGGCTTATGGGAGAGCAAACTGGTACTAGAGTGAGAAAGGTAGGTGTGGGGATGTCCAAACTGCTAAAATGTCTTCCTTCCATTTTAGCTTCTAGCGTCCATGGATTATTTTTCCAGAGCACCTTCTTTACATGACCTGTTTAACAAAACTTAGATTAAAACTTAAATTTAATTCGTGGCAGGATCACACCAGCATAACTTCAGAGCACTGCGGAGATCCTCTGTTTTCAATAACCTAAGTTCCCAAACACCTTTGAAACTTCGCCATATGTTGTATTACCAAAAATGTTTTTCAGCCAATTTACAAGCTTTTCCGTAGAACTTTCCCAAGTAAACACAGACAAAAGAAGAAACGAAGAGTAACAGAAGACCCCTCCTTATAGGCAGGGGACAGAGTGGTGATTGCTGACGTGTGAGAGATGAATTTCTTTCCCCTGTTAACAGAAAATCATCTGCTCACTGCTCAGGCTTCTAGACCAAGTGCAGATTTCAAAATATTTCCTACATGAATTCATCTTAAATTTTTGCATCCTCTCAAATGAAGTCTGAAATCTGATTTTTTGGTGAGATATCCCTGTAACTGGAGGTTTTGTCCAAGGTGCACAGTCTTATAGGACAAGTTGCAAAGCTCCTTTCTCTGCTATGTGCCTACAAACCTACACAGATGGGCATGTTCTTGATGCCATCCTACCCTGTGAATCCCGGTGAGGGACTGCAAGAGCTGTCTGTGCATTTAATACAACTCTTAAGTACGAAATGGGCTTGAACACAAATATACACGTGTGATCAGCCCACAACTTAACTGAACCGGCTCCTGTACACATTTCCAGCAAGCAGTGTCGGGGTGCACATTGTGTGCAGGATCATCCTTATTTTCCTTCTCATTACTTTTCATTTTCAGACTAACCTTTTTTGTTGGGATGTGGTAACTACACTTTGGTTTATATATATGCATTTTTGTAACTAAGGCAGTAAACCTGATCTGGTTGCTTGCACTTTCCTGTTCTCATGAAAATTTGTTTGGAATCTCTTCTGAGATATTCTTCCAAGAAGACTGAAAAACTCTACATGTCATAATAGGTGTGTAGAAAGAAAACTTTTTAGAGCTGGCAAAATCTCTTATGTATTGAATTCATAATTGCCATATCCATGTCTGTGACTGTGATTATTGCTACTGTTATGTGGTGGTGTTCTGAACTATGTTGACATAGTGTCTGTCATACTGTCAGTCCCAGATAAAGACTGGGACAGTGCATTTTACTAGGCATTGTGCAAACCCTGACAAAAAGACTGACTCTCTTCTCCCAAAAAAGACAAATAGCTGAGTTGACAAATAAACAGCAACTTAGGAGGCCCTAGGAAATAGGTTTAACTAGCATCACTATGCAACGAAATACCTTATTCCTGCACTTTCACTCCAAAATATTCATGGTGTTCTGAGATTTGCTTTTGCGCTTCAGGATTAGGGAGCTGAGTGTAAGCTGACTCTGATTCCCGCATCCATAATGAGGCCTATTTGGATAGTGCTGGGGAGCTCAGCACGGCTAGCTCTTCCATCTTTTGAAAGGTTCAAATGGCAGGAGACCTCTTCCTCTTCAGAGAAATTGCTTCCACTGTTTTATGATATCCTGGTGGATGAAGGAGTATGTAATCACAGAAAGCAAAGTATCAGAGTTTGGCCAGCTATTTGACCAGGTCATATGGAGAGCTTTGAAAAGTCAGCTTTCATCTTCTGCTGCTCAGGATGTTTTTCAAATAAGAAAAAGAAGGAAGCAAATGTAATGGAAGCATAAATGTGCTGCTTCATTTTATGCATTGCAAAGAATGCTTTTACCTAGTTATACCACAGAGTTATCATTATTTGCTCTAGCAATGTGGGTTTGGTTCAAAATGCAAAGGGTTTCTTTAGGCAAAGTGCAAATGTGTAAATTTTACCTCTGCTTTTTTTTTTTTTTCTCATTTAATTGGCAAATGAATAATGGCAAAGGATCTGAAAATGATAGTTGAAATAAATCCTAAATCATTGCAAATGAAATCATACAAATATTGGAGGGCAGCTCCTCTTTTCTCTTCTGTAATATGAAGACATTCAAAAGACTACATAAGAACTATTTTTCTCTTCATGGTGAAGTAGTAAAGGTTGCTTTTGCTTTTTGTTTTGTATCGTTCCTCAGCAGTGTTTTCAAATATGCCAGTTTTAATATGAAGAGAGCATTGCTAGAGCTAGTAGAGATATGCTTAGTGTTTGCTTCATGGACAGGGGTGCTGTGCTTCTTTCATTTCATTTATCCCCTTCTTTTTCTCTCCTGCCTTAATTTTGCAAGCAAGTAGAATACTGAAATACTCAGGACTCCTCCTGCCCTTGAAGGGGGATAGAAGGAGTAATGGGTTGTATGATTCTACGTACTTGTGCCAATGACAAACAAAGGCAGTATCTTGAGCTTGTTGCTGGTAAATTGCACTGATAGAGTTGCAGAATGAGAGAGACATTTTAAAAACAGAGGGTTTCTTTTTTAGGAGAATGCACATTTTCAATTTGCCCACATGGATTCCATTTAGTTTTTAATACATATTCTAGTGCATTAAATTAGAGTTGGTGGCAGTAAACTGAAAAAATCTGTCTTTTGTCTGTTTTGACCCAGCTCCATGAGCTAACTGACCGTATTGACTGAAGGGAAAATGCAGAGAGAGTCTTACGGCAAATTTCAATTTCCGTGGTCATAGTCACTCTGTGCCAGACAGAGGCAAGTTTGTGCATCCCAAAAGGTCGTTCAATATTCAGCAACTTTTTTGAAAAGCTCTGCAGACCTGTCCCAGCAGGTGGGAGGCAGCTAACTGTAACCACATACAGTACCATTGTGTGCCGAAAAGAAGGTTCAGTTGCAGTTGTGGAGGCTGAAGAAGCTGCATGGCCTTTGCCTTAGCCTGCTCTGTGAGGAGGCATAAGGGCTGTTATGGGGGCTCTGTGCACCCATAAATGGCTTTATGTGTCAGGAATTCCTCCTGTGGTTGCCTGCTTTGATTTTTAGATCATAGACCCCCAAACCAGGCTTGAAATAATCAAACCTAAGTATCTTGAAAAATCTTGGTATATTTTGCTTAGGGTTTCTTTATTAATTGCTGAGAGATTTACTGTAGCTTAGGATCAGGTGGTTAGAATTTGAGTTGATTTTGCAGCTTTCCTACTCAGTGGAGTGTGATGCTATTATTTCTGCATTGTGTTATTCTCAGAGTAGATTTCAGGTCTTTTTACGCCTGAGAAGAACTGAGCATCACAGGTGGTGTTAGGACTGCACATTTGGCTTGCAGTTTAGGGCTGGCGAGAGAAGGATTATACCATCTGGTCTTGAGAAGTGCTTAGCATCTCCAGCAAGACATTGGATAAACTCCAGTGAAGGTCACCAGAGAATTGATGCTGCTGAACATCGCAACAGAATTACCCGTTGCATGTCATCCGGTCTGCATATAATATGAACGTTATCAGTGGTCTTATCTAGACTGTGGAAACTTCTCATCATTGCCAAAACACACGTGCAGCCCCATGTGTGCTGGCTACGGTGAATGCTGGAATAGTCAGGTCAAACCCAGTTTTGCCTCCTAGTCTTTCAGAGGTAAACAGAGATTATACAATGTAATGAAACATGCCCCAGTTGCTGGTTTTATTATCCCTAGTGCTGTTGAAATATTTCATTAGTACTTGAGCAGTTCAGCTGACTGCCCATTGTAGAAACTGAATTATATGCATTTTTTGCTTGTTTTCTCCTGCAGATGGGTAACTTGGTTCAAGGTTATAAGAACCATAAAGCTGTCTGGTAAGCATTACTGATCAGAGAGTGCAAAAGCATCTTATGTTTGTTACTTTTATCGTTGTCTTTTTTTAGCTCATAATCATTGAATAGAGTGAACTGCATATGATTTTTAAAATTATATAGAAGAAAAATTACCTGAGCCCAAAAATTATCCTTCAGAACAAACTCTCAAAACCAAATTCTCGAATATGAGTGGCAGATTTTTTTGCTATAGTTTGAGAAAACAGCAGAGATGGCTTTTAGTGGCACTACAGTATGTTTTGTGGTATACTGTGTCACGGGAAAAGGATGAACGAGTGGTGAATTTTAATAAAAGATGATCAAACACAAAAATGTTTGAACAAACAAATTTTGTACATGCAGGTGGCTGTCCCTTTCTAACATTTGTTAATAGGTCCAAAAAACCAACATGCAGACAATTTTAATAGTGTCCAATTGCAGGCATAATATGAAGATTCACTTGCAAGGATCTGGGTTGCCGTTTTTATTTTTGCCATAGGTTTATTTGAACTTTTTTTTTTTTTCCTTTTTCTGTTTTCCTGTGGTACTTCTTTTCATTAGCAACAATAAATTTTTTCAGGTTGAAAACTGGATTGGAAGAGCAGACTAGTACAGGGCTTGAGAGAAATGATAGAGTAGCCACTGTAAATTATGAAATGTACCTCTGAAAAAAACCTCTCCAAAAATTATTATTTAGATCCGGATATACTGCTTGATATGTGGCATTCTTTGCTCGGTATGAGTATTGCCTCAGTGCCCTAACGTGATGTTATGGGGCTCTGTGATTTTGCAGATGTCATATGTCAGCTGAGATGTGCAAGTGAGATCTTAAGTTCTAGTGATCAGAAAGTGTTTCATGGTGTTTTCACAAGAAAAGAGATCATACCGATTCCAGCTGGGCCTAATCCACTTGCTTACCCAAATCATTTTGCTAATTCAATTGTTTGTGTTCTTCATTGTTTTCTGCTATAACATGCTGTTGCTAAACACCATCATTTGTTGGCGAATAATACAAGCTCCATGGCTAGTTTGTTATAATTCAAATAGAGCAGAATAGAAAGTGGTGCCCAGTCACTGCATAGCCACAACTACTGCTGTAATTAAAATTACAGCTATCCCGACTACCAGAAGGAACTTTAACACAAAATATATTGAGAGAAAGGAGAAAACCAGATTTTTCATTTTAAGTCAAACCCTTAAAATATTTTTTGCCCTCTGTAGTTTCTCTTTCTTTTTTTTTTTTGTTTTTTGTCATGGGAAACTTTTTTATATACCTCTTATCTTCTGAAAAGTTGTAGGGTACACAAGAAGTTGCAGCTCAGCATTTCAGAACCTCATTATATCTGGAAAGATGCTGAACTTGGCAGGGTGAACAGAAAGCATTTAGGTAATCAAGCAGAAATACAGTTTAACTATCTCCTAGTTTTTTTATCAGTGGGTGGCATTGGCAAGAATCTGGTGCAAGAAGTTTGCAGTGCTAACTAATTTGAAAAGGGGCTTTTCAAAGTGATAATACATAGTGGTATAATCAGTGGTAACACACAGCAGGAAGCTGCACCTCTGAAAGTTTAATGCTTTATAAATTTGCCGTTTAAAAAGAAAAACAACGCAAAAACCTTCCCTATGCACATACCATTTCTGCAATAGGATAACTAACTGATGTGTAACCCTGGAGAAGAAGCATTTTGTAGACTGGATCCCAAAGATGTTGGCTTTATTTTTAAAGGGAAAAGTAAGTTAATTCAACTATTTTTTTGTGTCTTATCTGGATTCTTTTAGAATTCTGTGATTCACAGCTATTGAGTTATCACAGCTAAGATGCTAATGATCTTTGGTTTTATTGTTTTGTCTATTGAGAATTCAGTGTTTCTGCAAGAGGCATAAAAAAATTAATTCTGGTTCTTGGTGGATCCATCTGTGAATTTTAGTTCTGATTCTGAATTTGACATATTTTTTTGTAATTCTTGCAAAACTCTATAAGGAATTTGAGCAAAAAGCCTCATAGGGAAATCATCTCTTGTGGTTGCTCAGATTTATACAGGAGTCATAGAATCTATGGCATTGACTTTTCCTTTGGAGTGAGCAGTCCATGCGCTTAGTATTTGTTATGGGGATGATATGCAGAAGAACGAGAATAATTGGTACCAGCAGTGCACAGGATCATTATGTATAGCATACTCACCCACTGTACTCCGTTTCTTGAGGATTATGAACATAATTTAATTTCCACTGCATGGAACTGGGTGGCTTTTAGATACAGATGGGTTCTCCCCTGGCTGATGCAGGGAAATGCGTGTTTCTCAGTGGCACAAATGATCCTTCTACCAGAGAATAATCTCAGGGAGATGGCGTTGGTTGTATCACTGCCCTGCCTCAGGGCCTACATTTTACCTGGGGAACATAAAAACTGGGAACAGCTGCAAGTGGGATGTTATGTATTAACATACTCTCTCACTCGCTTTCTTCTCTCCTGCTGTTTTCTTGATGATCTGTATTGAGTGTTGACAGTGGGATGGCTGCAGTCGTTTTCCACCGCTACCACTTGCCCACTAACGAACTTTCTACTGTCAGCAATTACAAGATTTTTGCTGGATATGCTAGTAGGCTTCGATCCCAGTGCATCTTGCTCTAAAAGCAGGAGTTTCTTTTCTACTCACTTCAGCTACGTAACAGATGAGAAGACACCAAAGAAGCTTCCTCATATGGTGGTGCATACATGTGTTTGTGTGGTGCTGTTCTTAAGCTAATATGCTTTGTTTCTCCACTGGGACTTTGTAGTTCAAGCAGTTTTAAATTGTATTGACTTGAATATGTTCTGAAAACAGAACAAACCTAGGGACCAGATCTATGTGTAAGTTTGTCCGCACAGAGTTTGTCTAGGGCATACACCTGTAGAGGTGTGACCGCAATATACTGCAAGCTCAAAGCCTGCGGATGGGACACTGAGAAAGGTGTGCTTGTAGATGTACACTGGAAGTCAGCTGATGAGATCTCTGACACTGTTTTACGTAGCTTGCCTATCACAAAGGCTAAGGCCACATGGCCTGGCTAGATGCATCTTTTAAGTGCCTTGGCCCCATTAAGGTTAATATAAAATGGGAAAGACTGAAGCTGGGTTTCACTGCTTGCCTCAGCTTTTGCATCTCTAAGATGCCACTTGGGGTACCTGCTTTCTTCCTCTCTTGTCATGTGTTAAACATTCATTATTTACTAGTCTTAAAATGTGTTGTATAAAAAAAGGTAACAGACCGATTAAACCAATACCTTACTTGTATAACGTTGTGTAATTTTTTGGGCAGCTGTGTTTCCCCTCTCTATTTGGTATCTCAAGGATTACAAGAAATTAATTTCTTTATAGCTGCACTTGACTTGCAATGTTTTAAAAGAGTGACTGAATTATATACCTCTTTACTGAAATATTCAGTGCGTCTCGTTTTGTTGTTGCAGCAATCACTGAAAAGAAGAGGGAGCAAAGACCTACCAAAATCAGAAAAAAAGTCACAGCAGACACCAACAGAGGTATGTTGTAGTAACAGTAGCCTGGATTCTCAGGTGGAAGCTTCAGGGACACTATGGACATGATGTACATGATTTGTAGATTTGCATGTTGCTGGCTTGTTTGCACGCTCTGTTACTTTCCTGTAGGCTGTGAAACGGAGACCCCTTGCCCCAGATGTGCAGTCAGACCACGCTATGTCAAGGACCACCTAAACAAGCCACTGGTCCTGCAACAGCACCCAGGAGCTTTCATGTCCTCTATATTTTAAGCAAAATAAGTAAATGGGAGCACCAGTGAAACAAGATTATAGGCCCTTTGTGTGCTTACTTCAGGATTTTTGAACACCATAAAGTCTATTACAGTGTTGCAAGCCTAGAAAATATAAGGATTTTCTACAGGCCTCCCACCCCTACAATGTATTTTCTGGGGACTGTGCAAACTTCAGTCACAAGTGAAATAGTCTTTTCTCCTCTTTTAAATTCAAGTATTTATTAATTGATCAGTGAAAAAATGATCGCAGGAAAATCTCTTAGTATCTTAAGTTATGCACCAGCGATTGCAGCGACTGTTAATCTTGTAATTTAAGACCATCCACTGGAGGTCTCCTGTTTTACATCGTTTCTTCAAATACTTCTTTTTCTTTTTTCTAAGGAGGACAACGAAGACCTGAAATGCCAGCTACAGTTTGTCAAAGAAGAAGCAGCCTTGATGAGGAAGAAAATGGCTAAGATTGATAAAGAGAAAGACAGATTTGAACATGAGCTGCAAAAATATAGATCATTTTATGGGGATTTGGACAGTCCCTTGCCAAAAGGTGAAGCAGGTGGGCCACCTACCACAAGAGAAGCTGAACTCAAGCTTCGATTAAGACTTGTGGAGGAGGAAGCTAACATTCTTGGGAGGAAAATAGTGGAACTAGAAGTAGAAAATAGAGGACTGAAAGCAGAGCTTGATGATTTAAGAGGAGATGATTTCTCAGGGACCGCTAACCCGCTTCTGGGAGAGCAGAGTGAATCCCTGTCAGAATTACGACAGCATTTGCAGCTAGTAGAAGATGAAACAGAATTGCTGAGGAGAAATTTAGCTGATTTGGAAGAACAAAACAAGCGCATAACAGCTGAGCTGAACAAATACAAGTACAAGTCTGGGGCCCACGAGAGCTCTAGGCACCATGATAATGCCAAGACAGAAGCGTTACAGGAGGAGCTAAAAGCTGCACGAATGCAGATCAACGAGCTGAGTGGCAAAGTCATGCAACTCCAGTATGAGAACAGAGTCTTAATGTCCAACATGCAACGCTATGACTTGGCCTCTCATCTTGGGATCCGTGGCAGTCCCAGAGACAGTGATGCGGAAAGTGATGCAGGAAAAAAAGAGAGCGATGATGATTCCCGTCCCCCTCACCGCAAAAGGGAAGGCCCCATCGGTGGGGAAAGCGACTCTGAGGAGGTACGCAACATTCGGTGCCTGACACCCACGAGGTCTTTTTATCCGACGCCATCCGGGTGGCAGAAAAGCTTCACTGACAGGCAGCAGATGAAGGACATTCGCTCTGAAGCTGAGCGGCTGGGCAAGACAATAGACCGCTTAATTTCTGACACGAGCACCATCATAACAGAGGCAAGAATTTATGTAGCTAATGGGGACCTCTTTGGACTGATGGATGAGGAAGACGATGGCAGCAGAATACGTGAGCATGAGCTTCTTTACCGGATCAACGCACAGATGAAGGCCTTCAGGAAAGAGCTCCAGGCTTTCATCGACAGACTCGAAGTTCCAAAGTCTTCGGATGATCGAAGTGCAGATGAACCTTTGTCAGTGAGTCAGGTAGACTTTTACTTATTACGGCCTACAGGTAAAAAGGCTCTGTCAAATGAATTAAGCCTCAAATTCGATGTATGGCACATGAAAATTATTCTAGACAGTGGACAAAATTCACTACTTCTTAGATTATTTTAAATCCTCATTGGGCCATATGAAACCTTGTTCTATCAATGGGGCTGTTTGTGAACATTGAGTGAGTCTGATCTCCTGGAAATTAAAAGAATTATGCTCTAGGAGGTGGAAGATTTTACTCCTTTCTGGCCTGAGCAACTAAAGTTGCCAGAGTTGTGCCTTCATTGCCAGTAAAGGCAATGCAGACAGCATTTTTCGCACATAAATTAACATGATTGTTTTCTTAGTGGTTGGGTTCCTGTTAGATGAATAAAAAGAAAATCTTACAAATTTTAAACAGGAGGAAACATTAAATTTCCAAACTTATAAAGAATATGACAAACCACAAAGAAAAATAAACCATGCAAATCTACAGAGTCACAGAGCCACATGGTAGTGTGAATATTGGAATTGCTGTAACTAATTTTATCTTGTTGAAGGCCTATGGGTCACTGCTTACATGCAGGAGTGACTAGCATCTTTTCTGTAGTTTGTTTTTATGCAGAATTGTTCCAGAGAGGTTTGGGGGAGCAAATTCCTTGCTGACTCAAGATCTTTTGCCATGAAAAATGAAAAATTACCTACCCTCATCTTATCATGCAATCCTATAGTTGGCAAATCTTGTTATTGCTCATGGTATTATCCAATGTTTTACTAAGTCTCTTGCTGTGTTAATTTACTTTGTGCTGTCCTGGTAGCTTACAGTCAAAGTAGTTGCCAGGTGAAGCTGAAAGCTATTGTTTCTTATTCCTATGCTGACTAATTAGTCTTTTGTTTCCTTGTATCAGAAAGTCACAGACGCAGTGAGTTTAAAGCTGATCAATTACTATACATGTATTGCATGAAATCAAACAGAAATGGTATTTAGCATGCTCACTTTCTGATGTAGCAATAGCTCTGAGCTTGTAGAGCTCCCATTAGCTTAAAGGCAGAGCACTGCATGGGCATATATTTAAAGCAAACTAATTAGTATTTTCTCTAAGCAAATAACAGCAATAGTTAAATTGGACTTTTCAGGGCTTAACCATGCAGAACTCCTGAAGTCAATGGGAGATGGGCACTTGGTCCCTCCACAAGCATAGTCTGATTCACTATTTATTTTGTTGAAACTTTGGACTTGCTATTCCATTAATTGACTGTTCTCTCTGTCTTTGTATTTACTTTCCCAGATGTTCCAGCCTATCATTTTACTTATTCTCATCCTTGTATTATTTTCATCCCTTTCATACACAACAATATTTAAACTTGTCTTCCTTTTTACACTGTTTTTTGTACTGTAAGTCATTCATCATTTACTGTTCATTGTAGTATTATTTTCAGTTTGTTTATTTTGTCCACCCTCCAAGATAAGAAGTGCAAGAGACGTAGTTTCTGTAATAGCCACTGCTGTAAAAACACTGAAGACTACTTGTTTGCCAAAACCAAACCAAAAAAACTGCAAAAACCATACCAAAAAGTCACCCAGTTGAATAGGAAACTCACCACGGTGTTCCAGGTAAGCAAACAGAAAATGATATTTTTCACTTTGTCTGGTTTTATCATTTTTGAATAAAAATTTTCCGAGTAACTGGAACCAAGTTAATATTCATTAATTTTCACCAAATCAGAAGCAAACCAGAAATACGCGGAGTGCGTGTGAGGAGTCTGTTCCTTTCCTCTTCCCGTTCCCAGAAAAAGAATTTGTATTCTAGCCACATAGGAATAGTAAAACCACATTTGATGTGTATTCTGCAATTGCATGTCACAGCTTGTGTATATTTTGCATGATTGTGATGATAATGTTTTTCAGCACTGTATTATATGGATTACACACCACAGAGGGGACAAAATCAGAAGGATTTGTATATAGAGCACTATATCTGGACATGTGGCGAGGAGCTGGAGCCCCTGAGAATAGGATGCAAGAGGAGGAGGTATCAGAGTAGGCAAGGAGTCTTCTGAGAGACGTAGCCTGGCTGCATTCTCTCTGGGCTCTAGAAGAATGATGCTGACAGTCTGACTTGAACTGGAGAGAGTGATGCTAGTCACCTTGTCTGATGCCAAGTGTCTTTTCCTAAAAACCCAGTTTATCAGATAACATTTTCCAGTCTGTAGCCGACAGGGCTCTGGATTCTCTCTCCAGGTTTCAGAACGAGTTTTGAATGAACATGGTAACACTTCGCTTGCTGAGTGACCCCCGTCTAACCATGTCGTTGGTAGTGAGCGACCATAGGTGAGGGAAGCTTGTGTACATAGGTGTACATCAGTAGTCACCGAATATTCCTCTCTTGCCTACGAGAGGCTGCACTGAGAGCACAGGCAACTCCTGATCTTTCTACCACAGTGAACACAGGCAATTCCTACAAACACTATGAAAACCTCATCTGAAATGCCAAGCGTGGCTCAGTTTTCTTTTCTGTTTTATTCAACCTGTGTTGAAACCCCTGACTCCTACAAATGTGAGTTCTCCAAAGGTGATCATTTACAAGTGTATCAATGAAATTTTTTTGTGCAGATGCCATGATAAAATAAACCTAGTTATAAATAGTGGTAATAAATAAAGCAGCTGTTTTTCTAGCTGGCAATAAGGATTCCCTTTGATTTATCAGTCTGTTCACTTAACCCATTTCCCAGTGAGAACAGTTCATCTCCATGCCTGGGTTGTGCTCTGCTACCTGAAGTAGTAGAGAGGCACCGTTTTGAGGGATGCTCCTCAGATGGAATCAGAGTTTGAGCAATAAGATTTATTTTATGAGAACAAGAAAAATAGTAAACTCACAACATTCAGTATTAAACAAAGCTTGTATTTGTCTCTTTGTTTGTCTAGCTTTGCTCCGGCATCCTCTGCAGGTGTAGTAGCCTTGATCAGTTAAATCACTTAACTGTGATCTAATCCAAATACTTATTCCTACGAGAGGATGTTGTTGCCATCATTTATTTTGTAGTTAGCAAGATATGTATAAAGGAAATGAAAATAAATATATGTGAGATTAATAGATAGCCTTGCCTGGTTTCCTGATTAAATAGAAAGTCAGGCCCAAAGTAATTTTGAGTTTCTAAGATGCTCTAATTTATGCTCAGTTGCCTGAAGGTTGTTCCACGTATTAGAAACTATTATAGCAAGGTATAATTGCATGTCATCCTTTCACAATGAATTTCTGTAACTGTAAAGATAGTTCTCAAATCACTGGGAAAAGGCCCTTCTGCTGCTTTTCTTTCAGCAACTCCTGTAATAAATTTTTCAGCAACTGCTTGAGAAATTCTTATCCCCCCCCCGCCCCCCAGCCCCCCCATGGATTTGCAATTTGGACATTAAAAGTGTAATAACTTGAGGCTTAAACTTGTCATATCAGGTCTTAGCACAAGACTGACTTTTTGAGTTTCTTTCTAGTTTAGTGTCTCCCTTGGGGCAAGAAAAGATCATTTGGGTTTTGTTAAATGTTACTGGCTCAATCCCATAAAAGAGAAAAAATCATACTTAAATCTGATCTGAAGTTTTGGGCTTTCAGATTTTAACCCACACTTGTTTATACTTTTCTCAGGCTTGTATGTGATAAAGATGAGTAGAGAGGGTTTGATTTACACTTAGTGTATCAGTAACAGTACTGTAAAGTAGTAGGAAAGTTTCATACACTGAATTCATACATCTTGGAAGTAATTGTGAAAGATTTGTTTCTTTCTCAGATATCAGAAAAAGTGAGGATCAACCTCTTGAGAAAAGGTAGAGATAACCTCTGCACAGGACTGGCAATTATAACCCCATTGATTTCTCACAATGTTTTTTTTCTTGCATGTAGCTGGAGCTTTCCTCATTCTAATTCTGTCAGGCATCAGCAAAGCAATTTCAAAGCTGAGACCTTTTGGGACATCTAGGGAGCTATTGCACAGGCTACAGTCTGAAATTAAAGCATCTGAAAGCATACAAAATCATTTTAGAAGCTCCCCGCAGTCTTTGAATCTTCAATGAGCAAGGAGAATGGTGAGAACCCCTGCCAGCCTCAGTACAGAGAAATCTCAATGCGAAATGATATGTGTTTTTCATGTCCTTCTGCATTCAGCTTGAAGGGAGTGATTGGAGCTGCTTATCTGTTTCACACCAGATATTGCAGAGAAGTTCACAGCCCTCCATTTTTCGCTGTTTTGAAAGCTGCTGAGAAATAATAAATCAGTGTGGACATCCATCCATAGCCAGAAGATAACATCTAGCCAAAGAAATAATTGTTCTGTGTCTTGCTAAATTGAAATAACTTGGTCTCACAAAGAAACGCAATAACTATACTTGCCAAGAAAGGAAGCAGATTCTCCCCACTCAGTTACTGGCCTGGTGGGCAAAGTCCACCTCACAGGTGAGTAAGTAAATGCAGCTGAACACGTCCACATCCTCTAGCAGGAGTGCATGGGAGTCAGGCAGGGCAGAGCCAGGCAGAACACTGCTGATTCACTAGATTTTGTCTGCCGCATAGCATCTCATTCCAAAGAGCAATAATAAGAAAATATAATATTTTGCTTTTACATGGCAACAAGCTGGATATGTCAGGTTACCTATCAGTTAAAATCTCAGTTATACCGATAGCACATTCACAAGTCCCGATTTAGAATATTCTGACAAAATATTAATATTCTGGCAAAAATATAATTGAATTTGAACCCCAAGATTGCCTTAATTTTACATTTATCTGAAAGATTAAATTTCTGTTTCCTGTCGTCCCAGGGAATTCATTCTGTCTTCTTTCAGAAAGAAGAAATCTTTCAACTATAGGTCTAATTCTGACATTTTTACACTTGTGTAAATTGGCAGTAACTGCAATGAATTTTTATGTCATTTAGAAAATAGATGCATTTTTTCCTATAAAACAACCAGATAAATTAAATTACTTTCATATTTAAAGTCAGGTCTGAATGCCCTGACCAAATACCTCTACTATTATTTTTTTTTTACTGTTAACTGAAAAATTCCCATGATACTGGAATGGGAATTTTTTCCATTTCCATTCCCAAAAGATGATAATCTTTTCCAGGATCAGAGATATTCCTCTCAACCAAAAATATCCATGCCTGAAGCTCCAGTTAGAGATAGAATAAGTGTCTGCTGACACATGTCACCAGTGCTTCAGAATCAAAACGAGAAGAGAGCAGGTGCTATGGTGCAGAAATATGCCTGGCAGTCGGAAAATAGAAAATTGCCAAAACCATGGCTGTCTAAATATGTGTTATAAAAAGAGATGAACTGCACATGAACTTTGGGAGTTGTTTACAAAAACAAGCAGAGCTTTAGGATATTAGATGCCCTTCCCCTTAATCACCCCAGAATTTGATAGGTGAATAGGAGATTTCTAAAGGCATCAGTATCAGGGACGTAATTCCCATTGGCTTACATTTCTGTCTCTGATTTAATGCCAGGGGAAGTGATATTCAAACCCGGCTTTTGCCATTACACATGCAGTTGCCTATGGGGAAAATTACAGTGGCTCTATTTAAAGTAAACATCTAAAGTATCTGCCACCGATTTCCAATGTAACCTTGGAGAAGTGACATGACATAACACTTTGTTGGTTCTGTATCTCCACTAAATTATATACTATTGCAGAAGTGCACAACAGTAAGAGGAGACAGAATTTGTATTCCCTTCTGCCCATTTCTTGATTTATACGTGCACTCCTGAGATGTATTTGCCAGGATTATCAAGGTGTTAAAAGTACCATCATTCAGGAATCTGATGTTGTGGTTGGGTTGATTACAGTGGCAGCAGTGCTGTTCTTCCTTTTTGTTACCAAATTTATGTGGACACAGCAAAACAGGTGTGCCATAACCAAGCTACTACAGCAGAACTGAAGACGCTCTAAAGTGATCTTGAGTGCAGACTGTTAACCGGAATGCACACTACCCTAACTATGTAATTAGATTATAGCCCACACTAAAACTCATGCTCCTTTGCCTTCAGTCTTCCATGATGAAGAAAATTTTAGCAGAGGGCTTGTTTAAAATGCCCTCACACCTTTTTTTGTTGAGGTGCTGACTTTCAGCACAAGTAGACCTGATATCAGGTATGGACAAAGTACACTTTGCCTGTAGAAGCAGTGCGTTGGAAGTAATAAACCTACTACTACTAATAATAATAATAAAAAATAAGCCTTCCTGCTTATTTTGCTTGTGCCAAAGGCCATAAAGCCACATTTGCTGCTTTGCTGCTGTTGGGGGATGGACAGTCTCTGATGAATAATGTTTTTTTCCCCAAGTGCAAAAGTCACTACCGCTACACTTAAGGGTATCAGGAGCAATGAGCCCGGCTTTTTAGAGCTTGCTTTGTGGGTTTTTTTGTCCCAACTTTGCTCTGTGTTTCCCATACTAGGATGAGTTTAACGTGGCCCTTTGACCTATCAGAGGGGTCCAGCTCTTGTCTCCTAATGAGCCCCTCAGCCTCACACATTTCTAGTTCCTCATGCTGACAGAAATGTAGGATTTTGCCTGAGTGAAAACTCAAGTCTGGAATTTAGTCCATTGTTTTCTTTAATTTTACTGTGTTTTACTTCAAAGAGTTTGAGTAACAAGACGAGGGGCACTGAGTTAGCAATATGAAAGACGAGAATAATAACCTATGCTGATGGATAAGGGTGAAAAAACATGTCTTCAGAGTCTGTCTTCATTTGCAGTGGTGCAGCTGTGCTGGCTTCGGGGAGGAGGCAGCGCTGTGGCACCCAGCCTCCAGCTGTGGGCTCAATTCTGCTCCCCGGCACTCGGGCTTCGCTCCCAGCTGTGTCAGCTGGAGTGTCGCGACGTAACATCCCAAAAGAAAGTCACATTGTTGCTTTATGAAGAGGGAATTTTTAAATCCTCAGAGTTTAGAGGCTGGGAATTTTCTTCAGGAACGTTCAGTCGTGTACTTGGGCATCTTTGTTCAATTTTTAGGTGATCTTTGAAATTTTCACAAATAGCCGGAGTCCCATTATTTATGTTACATGGGTGCAGAATAAGCACCCCAGTAATGTATTCACTGAGACTTACAGCTAGACCATATAAGGAGAAAAATGTGTTTTCCCTGAAACCTGCTTTTGGTATTTACTATAAAATGAACTCAGAGCTAAAAAACTTCGTATTTAGCTGCGCATGGATTGTATCACAGATAAAACCATATTGTTCTAAAGAGGAGAGTGCTGACTAAGCAAAGGATGTGTGAATCCTCATATTTTATCCTTCGTCTCACTGATCCTCTTGTCATCAGCTGCTCTGCCCACAAAAATACACATCACTCCTGCTTAGTGCATTTGAAGACACCCATCTGATAGCAGAATTTGTCCAGAGTTTTATGCTGCATGAGTCAAGTACTTTGTGGCTGTTCTCCAGGTACATGTGAGGACAAATGTTCCCCGAAATGTGAATTTTCTGGCTATGGGTGGTCTCAGTCACCGTCCACAGACACATCCAAGCACAAGTATCCATCAGGGCAGTGGTATGTGCATGAAGCTTCTTCCCGGGCGTCTCTCTCAGTGAGCCAAATGAAAGCAATTAAACACATAGTGCAAGAGGAGAGTTAGTGTGATGGGCAGAGACGCAAAGAAGCTGAACTCCTTGTGCCTGCGGCTCAGCAGGGGGAGTACCTAAATTTCGCTACGCTGGCTTCGGGGTCTCCTGTGGACTTTCACTTGCTGAATCTTTTTTTGTCACATACTGTCCCTTCCCTCACTTCATGCCAACCCTTGCTGTGGGCACTCCCAGTGCTTAAAATCCAGGCTGAGGTGTTTTTAGACCTTCCTCGCTAGCCTTATGCCAGGGATGAGTTTCCCGGCGCAAGGGAGATTCTCCATCCAATTTCAAGCACTTTGCTTTGCCGAGACACAAAGTATCTTAACAGACTGGAGAATCTGATGCAGAAACCTTATAAAGTAGCAGGAATATTTCAGTATATCCCAAAGAAACCATTATCATCATTCCCAGAATGCAAGTCAGTAGGTTTAAACAGTGCCCAATAATTCTGCATCTCATAAGTGATGGTGTATTTAGAATACAGAAAAAGATTTTAGGGAGGAGTGGTTTGCTTTTAGCTCTTTAAGATAGCTGTTAGCCAGCAAAACTGCTGCTTTAAACAAACTCCCTTTACAAAGCAGTTTATGAGGATCAAGTTGCAAAGCTCAAAATGATCATACTGAAAAATATGACCCTGAAAACTGGGTCTGGAAGGCAGCAAAGAATCTTCCTTCACAACATGGACGCTAATAAAAGAAACCTAAAATTGCCTATTGTCATAGCTTTAATATTAACACTGGCTGCTTTGGCAAGCTTTAAAGACTGGACTGCACTATAAAACCTAAAAATGTCCTGGACTTGGAGTTGTTTACACAAAATATGAGGAGATATAAAGTTACAGAGCTGGGGGTTGGAGTAGATGGCTTTAAAACCATCCTCCGTGCACTGACGTCACGTGGAAGCCAGCTGCTGGGATGATGCTGAACGGAACTGTTTTTCAGTTTGCAAAAGTTACGGAGTTATTCAAAGAGAGTTGCAAATGCTGCCCCAGTTGAAAGGTTGTGTCTTGCTTAGCTTTCTTATTTCTTTTAAAGATCAAGATTCGCAGAACTGGATCCCAGCTAGCTATGCATTTCATTGCTTTCACTGCTGTTTAGAAATGGACTGAAAAACTTCTAAAGGATTTCTTATTCCATGAAAGGTATGGTTACAGCTTATTCTAAATCAGTGCTTTTGAACAGTTAAGATTAAAAAAGAAAGCAAATTACTAATGTGGCAAAGAGTTATTTAGACATCTCTTTAACATTATTTATATATAATGTGATGGTCATGTATGTTATATATGGTCTTTATTCTTAGAGAAAGACTTCATTAGCTCAGTCAGTTTCTTCAGAGGAGGCACAGATGTATCAACAGAACAGGGATGACAGGTAGTATTGTAAGCACTCGAGTCTCTTTCCTTCTTTCTCTCTCTCACTTTGTTTCTTTTTCTCTCTTCCTCCTTCTTTCTTTGTCTCTCTTTCTTTCTTCTTTCTTTCATTCTTTCCTTGTTTTCTTTCTTTTCTTTCTTTCTTTCTTTCTTTCTTTCTTTCTTTCTTTCTTTCTTTCTTTCTTTCTTTCTTTCTTTCTTTCTTTCTTTCTTTCTTTCTTTCTTTCTTTCTTTCTTTCTTTCTTTCTTTCTTTCTTTCTTTCTTTCTTTCTTTCTTTCTTTCTTTCTTCCTTCCTTCCTTCCTTCCTTCCTTCCTTCCTTCCTTCCTTCCTTCCTTCCTTTTTTCTTTCTCTTTCTTTCTTTCTTTCACTCTTTCATTGCTCCCTCTCTCTCATTTTTCTTCCCTTTCTCTCTCTCTTTCACTCTCTCACTCAACTGTAGTTTCTTTTTATGTATATAGTGCACGGTATTGTGACACATGGCACGCCTTTGTAATTGAACAAATACATAAATTTACGATTTCCTTAGTCATCCAAAATACAGCACTTCGTTGGAAATATAATGTAATTGCTTTTTTTTTCTGTAAAATCAAGGGAAGATTTGTGTTTCTGAATGTTTGTGCACATCCAATCTAATTAATCTTTGTTTAAAAATAACATCTCAGCTGATGTCACTGCATATTATTTTCAGAAGTTGATAGAGGTTTTTTGCAAACTATTATGCATTTTTAATATGTGGATAGGAAGGGTGTGGGTAAGACATGGGAAAATAATAACATTAACATCAAATAGTTGCTTAAAATATTTTTGCTTGAGAGGAGGGAGGGCTACGGGAAAAGTTAAGGGAAAATGCAGCTGATGCAGACAGAATTGATTATTTGCTTGAATTTGATTGCTGTAATGAGCTTCTGACCTTGTCTAGGACATGCAGAAAGTGCCAGCACTGCAAGAGCACAGATTCTGTTCTGATCCACACAGCAAATTATAATGTGGCATTTTACATCCCTTTGGATTGCTTAAGCCATGTAAAATACCCATGGGGACATCTCAGTGCACTATACAGAGTTTATACTACCAGGACTACAAATTTGATTTTATTGCTAGTAGGAAAAAAAACAAGCAACCCCCTTCCCCTCCACCCAACAAAAACAAACAAACAAACCAACCCCAACACCCGAAAACCCCCAAATAAACCATCTACCAAACACCAAGGAAAAGAAAGTTTCCTAGAAAGTTTCATAGGAAAAAAAATGTTTCATAGAATTACGAGTTAAAACTCTCTGAGGAATTTATCCACTCTACAATAGCAGTAAAACTGTATAGTAATCCAGCTGCTAGCATCAATAAACATGAGTTTTCTTCTCAGAATTTATGTCAAGAGGAAATTGGAGAAGCATAAGAGGCAATACAATATTTTTGTGGATCTTAGAACTACAAGTGACTATCTGTAACTAACCTCTTCCAAGACTTGATTTAATTTTGATGGTCTCCAACCTCTTTTTATAATCAGAGTTCCATATGAAACAACTTGGAAACTGTTAAGATGAATGCAAACATGGCAATAGTAGTTCCCAGCACTAGGAAACCACCAGGGGCCTTTTCAACGCTATATGCATGCTTGAAAGGAGTACATATTATGTATCTATTCTTATATGTGTAAAAAAAGATCGCTATATAGTATTGACTTTCTTTCTAGTAATATGCTGCTGATTGAAGCATGGTCATTATTACTAGTAGCGCATTAGCAAAATCACCATTTGTGCAAGTTGTAGACAGATTATGACTGCCTGCCCTGGCTTTACAGCGTTTCTACATTTTTCTATTTCTTTCTGATGTGTATTTGAAGGATTCTAGTGAAGCAGAGAGTCTATTTTTGTTTATTTCTCAGAGATGTCTTGAAAGGTTATGAAGACATAAACGTAGACAACAAAAAGAAAAAAGCAAATGACTGTACTAAAAAATACAACCTTTGAATTAGCAAGGTGAGAAAGTATTGAAATGGTTTTAAAGTTCATTAGCAATAGATGTTTACATTGCAACAGGTCTTAAGTGCAGTGGAATTTTTTTGTAAAAGTTGTTTTTGGTCAACACTTACTGAAGTCTGACACAAAGCTGAAACTTTGGCCCGGTGACGTGCAGTCTCTATAGCCTGGCTGCCTTCCTTAAGAAGCCACGAGCAAACCAGTGCTTGACATCTTTTGTGATGAGAATGCTGTGCTGTCTTTCAGCAGCAATTAGTTTCAAGGAATTTTATGTTTTTATAAAGCTGCCCTGTATGTTTTAGGCAGGTGGAAGAAGGGTCTGAAATCTGTTTGTAGGTAGTTGAGGGACAGATTGCCATTTCAGAGCTCCAAGGCAGATGTGTGTCAGAGTTTGAAAGAGTAAGCTCCAATACCATGTTACACAGTGACATGGTTACACCATTGTGAAACGGGCTGGCAGAGATGTTTGAAGAATAGTCAGCTTGTTCTCTAAGTCCTCCATCCAAAATTGCTTGGGGTAAACAGTTTTTCAAATCCTGAGTTAGGATCGGGCCCGTGATGGCTGTCAGTTGAGAGATCCTGTAGCAGGACTTCCTATGACCCAAAGACCTGAGTAACCCATTGGGCTTCAGCTGAGCTCTTCTGCTTGCTTGTTCAAGAAAGAAGCTGACTCCAAATTTGGCATCAGCTTCCCAGTCAGCTGAAATAACGCAGACACTAGTAAGCAGTGATTACACAGTAGCCACAGCTGAATCAACAAGACTTGTCCAATAAAATGCAGGATGAGGAAGAACTTTGCACGAAGTTCAAGAATGAATTTTCACTATATCAAAGAAAATTGGGCGATAAAATGGGCAGTTCCTGTGAGATGACAATCACTGACTGTCAGTCAGGAAAAGGAACAAATTCGAGGAAGGTAAACTGGACCATCCCTAGTTAGCTCTCTGTTAACTAATTTGCGTGCCCATACGCTTGGTTTCTGGCAGGAGACCAAAGCAATGCAGAGGCATTTTGGGACTAAAACTAGATTCCATGTCCACCTAAGTAACATAACAGCTGGCTTTGAGAGCCAAAGTTGACGAACTCAAGTATCGATATGTGTGTGTACCAGCCATTATACCATAGGAGCTGAGCCATCATAACTGAATGAATATTATTTCGGCCTTGCTGGCAAAGTAAATGTGCTGATGGTAGTGGAGTTTCTATTGTAAAGCCTACGAGAGCAAGAGGAACATAAGGCCCATAAAATCTGTAACTGTTTTGTTCCAAAGTCAGATGAGCAGATCCAAAATATTTGCCTTAAAATATACATATTTAGTCATTCGATTAATAATTTTTCATTCATAGATACCAAGATACTAAAGACTTCTGAAGAGGAAGGAGAAACTGAAGCAAAAATTAGTTAAATATTCTGAGCAAGTTTTTGAACTAGATTAGAGATAGTGCCATTGGAGAATAGTTCTTAGTTTTCCCTGTGCTGGTCCTGGAACTAACATTTATAGATTTAGATTTATAAATCCAAAATATATGAACTCTTTATAGTGACCTATAGTCCTTTATATAGTAGAATTATGCTTTCTACTCTACATGTAAGCTTGTTACTGGTTATTATCTTTCCTGTCCTGTTTTCCTTCATATATTCTACAGCATTCATATAGCCAGGAGAATTTTCTGCATGTATCAAGTTTACAGTCTTCAATTGCCAAAAGAATGTCACAGTCTTTGTCGTGCCACACGCATGTGTGAAAGGAGTGCATGAGCAAACATGATACCTTTACACTTGCAGTTGTCTTTTGAACAAATGTAAAAATAGCTTTCACCCTCAAGGGCAGACGTTGCAGGATCCCAAGGCCCTGAAGTGCCATGCAATATCATGCAGTCTCGAATTTCATTGAAAACGGGTTTATAGTGAAGAGTAGTGGCAAAGATGCAAAGTGACCACCGTACAGAGCCCACTGTGGCAGATGTTCCTGAATTCTATGATGCCAGATGCGTGTACCTCCTCCCCTTTCCAGATTGGGCCTCTCTGACCTTGGGTTTGTGTCCTATAATGCTTAGTTTGTCCATATTCCAGTCACACTCCACGTATATATCATGCAACTGTGTGATGCTGTGTCCTGCACATTTCAGTTAATTATTTGGGGGGTTTGCTTGGGGTTTTTTTCCCCGTGAAAGCTAGAATCAAACACAAGTAAAACTTATTCTGATAAACTTCCAGGAAACATTCAGGGAAGAAAGAAAAAAAGCAGAGCTGTCTTCTTGCTGTTACACAGGCTGTAACCATGGACCTGCGTAAACAACTGGAGAATACTGAGAGGAACTGGAATAAAGAGAAGATGGAATTGCTGGAGAGATTTGACAACGAAAGGAAAGAATGGGAATGTCAATGGAAGGTCATGCAGAAGAAAATAGAAGAGGTAGTTTTAAACAGAACTCTGAACACTTACATTTTCACTTGGGGTGAAGTGACTAGGGTTGCTTCAATTTTTTTTTTTTTTCTGAATGATATCCTATATCTTATCTGTCACTGGCAATTTCTAGTAACTGACAGTAGGATGCAAAGCCTGGGGTTAAGCACTGTTTGCAATTTCTCATTTAATAGCCATGAATACGAAGCAGGAAGTTAAATATCACTTTGTGAAATTTGCTATGGTGCCGTTGGCTGTATATACTGCTGCCAGTTCGGTATATACTGAGCCACACTGCTCGTATTATACATGCTTTTTTCAAGTACATGCTGAACAACTATGTATATGGGGTTTAGGAAAATGCATATTTAGTAATAAAAAATCTAGGCATCATAATTCTCCGGCAAAAAGGAATTAGACGGCACAGGTCTACTGGGGTAAATGGTAATATTAAAAAGAAGGTCATACATTATACGCTGCATTCTGGCTAGAACCTGTTCCATTTATGGACAGCTTTTAGTAGAGAAAAGAGCTACAGTAAATAGTATGAAAATCCTGACACCACTTCTGTTTACACGTACTAACAAACACTCACTCCCTGCCATTTCTAATGCATCTCCTTCCAGAAATAGTTTGGGTAGTTATTTATGATTCTTTTATCCCCAAATTGTCCCTGCAGCAGAACCCTCTGGCGCTCTGTAATGCGTAAATTGAATCTGCTTTGGCAACGTGTAGAAGCAATTTTTTTCACCTCTGAGTTTTCCACATTTTTCATTCGAATATACACATGGAGTAGTTTTGCTTGCTGGCTGCCAACACCATCCTGTGGCTGAGCAACACAGGAATGTATGGCAGAGATTGCTCGCATGAAAGTATGAGAAGGAAAATTATGAGAGCCAAATGAATTGCAGCCATACACTGCCCGTTAAACCAGCCTGCAGCATAACTCCATAATGTCAGCTCTCTTAGATTTTACCTGAAATTCTTGCAGACTTTGGTATGATAGTCTTTGCCACATTTTGTCTTTTGTGTTAGGACACTTCTGTGCAATCTTACCTAATTTCACCACCAAGATGAGAGTGCTTCAAAAGTTAGTAATGTGATTTCTGTGAATTCTGTTGAATTTCAGTTTGTTAGGTACATGAACTGTTTTGACATGATGATAATGTGTTGTGAAAAGGTATTCTGGATATTGGTAGTCCTGACAATGGGTGGAAAGACCATGTTTTTCCCATGTTCTTTATTACCATATGGATTAGGAAAGCATGACAGAGACAGAAAAAGAGATAAAGAATGGAATGGGGCTGAGGGGAAGAGAATGAAGCAAATTGCTGGGTACAGCAGGACCAGACAAAACTGCAGATGATACCCCAAAGTTATCAGCATCTCAAGGTCCCCTCCTAAGCTGTCTATATAGCTGCCCTTGATTTCAGTTGCCTGACATTTCTTCACCAAGAGCCACATGGCTGGAGAAAAAGGAAGATACATTTTAAATGCCATCATCTGTAGAGGAATTTCCTCTATAAATCTTGTGCTACCTTATCAGCTTGTATTTTTATTTAGTAGTTTTCTCTAGCCCACCAAACCCTAACTTAATTCCTGGATTCCTCCAGGAGGATTTACATGATTTAGGAGATGATATTGTTGAGAGTTATGAGGTGGTATCCTTTCTTCTTACTGATATGCTGAGTCCATATGAAGCCCTTATTTCTTGGAAATGACAGAAGTTCAGCCCCCAGGTTCCATGAGCAGCTGGGCTTTGGGAGTGAAATCTGAAAGCTCAGGATAAGGTCAAGTGTCAAGTCTCTGAATGTGAGAATACTTCTAATCCACAGCACTACCCATGAAATGGCCACATGTTCTTCATGTTGTTGTTCTTTTTCACTGCCCTTCCAAAAGATGTTGTGATGGCCTTATGCACTGTGAGAGAGCAGGCAGATGGCTGTTCAGAGGTGCCTGCTCTGCCCTTTCTTCATAAGAGCAAGTTAAGAATGAATGTTTATAAAGAGCCGTGGGATTCTTGGCACTGGAAATTATAGTGTAAGCAGAAGAGGCTTTTATGATGTTGCTATTTTTTCTAATTTATAATTCATCACAGTTCCCTCGTTTGAATGTGCTGGGTGACAGGAATTAACACCTTTTCATTTAACAATGAAGCCACTGGATCTCAGCAGATAGCCCAAAAGAAGATAAGAGGGTGACAGCACATTGCCACATAATACCATTCTGCAGTACTGATTTATCACTCCAGTGGTAGGGAAGAATTACATTTGCCTGAGAACCAGAAGAGTCTGGTCTAGTGCAGATAGCGCTGCATGCGATGAGAATTCACTTCCCCTCCCGAAACTAATATACTTTAACAGGCTGTAAGATAACCAGAGCCCTCTCTCTCCCTCCCATTCCCTCCCATTCCTCATCCATCAGATCAAGGCTGTGTCCACCACATTGTGTGCTGGTATTACTTGATGACAACCATAGAGCTTCTGGCTCAAGGCAGCGCCGTTGGCCTCGTCAGATCTCTTCCAATCCCATCCTATGGGTGGAAGCCGTACATTAAAACCATGGCAAAAAGTTTGTGAACAGTTACAGCCCTTTCCTCATCCTGTGACAGTAACAGTCTGTGAACTATCACACTGTGTGACTCAACATTTTTCTACTAACACATGTATAAAGTCTTTCTACTTGATGCTACTGAGTGAAGCATTGTTCAAAATAGAAGACTAATATGTTCTTTTACCATAGTGTTTATCACAGTACCATGATTTAATAGAAGGTTCTATTGTTTTTTCAGCTTTACCAGGAGGTAAAACTTAGAAGGGAGAGCAATATGAATGTCCATGATAACAAGACCATTCAGAGCAAGATGCTGCAGCTGTCCATGCATTCCCCTACTTCGGAAGAGAGTGACACAGTGGAACTGAACCATCAACACAACGTGGCAAATGACAGGATGGAAAAAGGGAGTTTGCTCAGTAAAACAGGACACGAATGTAAAGAAACCAGAGCCAAGAGCAGAAACAATACTCTGTTGATGGACAGTCTGGCCTTTGAGAACCACGAGGAATCTGAAGACAGCCTCAGCATCAAAACTTCCAAGAAAAATGCCAAGAATTATATTGGTGATCTCAATGTAGTAAGTATGTTTCAGTTACAAGTGTGAGGAAAATACTGAGGGGTTTGGACTGACGGGTTAACCTAAAGAACTGATATACCTGATTTTAGCTTTCCAGCTCTCTACTTTCTCCTCAGTTTGCTATTGATGAGTGCCTTCCCACTGTTTAAATGTGTTAACAGCATGCTCTTTAACTCCATTCATACCTTGGGGGCATTTTTGTATCTTGCCTTGTGCTGCTTTCCTCTGCTATGAGTCTTAAATGCAAATCACTACAAGTTTCAAAATAATTCTGGAGATATCATTTAAAAGGCTTATATTAAAGGACTGTTTTTATATTTATAAAGGCTCTTAAAGAACTTGCCAGAGTCAGTGAAGAATTATGCAGCTATCAAGAAGAAATTCGAAAGAAGTCCAACCACAGAAGGTAAAAACATATTTGTACTCTTTATATTAGAGGAAGAAAATGATTAATGAGACTGTGCTCCTGTTCACTCTGAAGCGGGGTTTGCTGTTGAATTTATTAGGAGTTGGGCAGTTCCTATCCTCCTAGTGTTTCAGTGCTCAGCATAAAACATTCAAATGAAATATACTGAAATATGATATAAGGCCACATTTTACTAGCAAAACAGAGTTTATCTATAGAACCCACAAAATGAAATTAGTATTTATGCGAGATGAAATTGTACTTGTTTCTAATGGCTATATAGAGGATTGGGAAACTGAACACATATTACTGTCTGCCCTGGTCCCATTTCCATGCAGTTCTATATGGCACTGTATGGGTTTGTTAGGCTGGGAGGTTTCTTACATTAAACCCAGATCTAGCCTTAAGTGCGGGGGATGTGTCAGGGACTGACCATCCAAGAGTGCAAAGAAGGCAAGAGAAGCAAGATCAACCATACATTTGTACTAGTGGAAAGATGGTAAGCCAGACCCTGAAAAGCATGGCAAATGAACATTCCGCCATCTGTTAAAAATTCAATATTCATGGTCTGCTTTAGCAAGCTAAACAACAGTCTTCTTCTCGAGTTGTGCAGAAAGTCTCAGAAGGTAAGACTGAACCATGAAAAAGACTGCGAAAGCTGTGTCCCAGCCATGCTGAGACCCCATGGAGGTCTGCATCATGGCAAACTCTTCTCAGATGCTCCCAAAGAGCAGAGGGACTTCTTACATTCCCCCATGCAATCAGTTGGCTATTTGTCACCACTTTATTATTGTAGTTGGGTTAGTGTTTGTATCTTTAAAGCAAATAATAGATTCATAGCTGATGCATAGTTTCTAAATCCTAGCTGAGAAAGGTGATTTTTGAACAGAACAGATCTCAAAAGACACGTCTCTACTGTCACATGTAATGTTAGGAAACCTACACAAGGGATGCACTATGTCCTAAAGCTTTCTTCATTCAGTTCATAGTCAGGTAGACTCTCACTGTAGTCATCAGAACTCACAAGATCCACTGTCCTTACTGTAGGATAGGTAAGAAAACAAGCAATCATCTACAAAAACTCAGCGAAGGAATTTTAGTGGCAAGGGAAAGGAATACAAGATTCCTTTTGGTGAGCTTTCTTCAAATTCTTCATGTGTATTTCAAATATCTGGATGTATCAGCTGCAGCAAAGCTGCTCCTAAATCTTTTTAAGCAGCCAGTGTTAAAACACCTGCTCACGGGGAGAACGAATCCATGCTGCAGTCCCCTGGGGGATTACCCTTATTGCTCATCCCTAAAACACCTTGCCTTTTATTTCCAGAATGAAGTCACTTCCTTTCCTGGGGAAATTTGAGGAAACGCAAAACACAGTTATTCTGCCTGACATGAACGATGTGTCCAGCAATGAATCACAGACTTCAGTTGCTTTTGAAACAGAGGAACATAATAACAGGAAGAATCTCATGAGCTCCACCAAGGCTTTGAAGGACATTCCTTGCAGTGATCTTACTGGTGACAGAGGAACAGACTTCAGACCTTGGCAAAAGAAAGAAGCTCCACCAGTTCCTCCACGGAGCACTTCTCGGCACCTAACAAACTCACTTTCTGCAGTTGTGCAGCTTTGTGAAGCACCAATGAGAGATCCAGGCATCAAAAGCAATTGCAAGGCTCAGGACTGTAGGAGTGGAAGGAAACCAATGAATCCTTCACCTATAAACCAGAATGAATCTGCAGGAGTCTGTGCAAATGAAGGGCAGTCTGTGAAAGGTCCTGTGATGGTAACTGCTTCAATACCAGTAATTAAAAATGAGTGCAATGTACCAACAAGTTTCTGCCACAACACGTGGGCATACGATGTGGGCAAACTTGGAAAAGACAATAAAAGTGAACCTTCCCCACTGTCAGCCCAAAAGAGTTGTTCAGATGGAAATATGGCCCAAAGCAACAAGATGCACCAGAAACAAAATCCCAAGTCTCACAGCAGCCCTTATTACAGTAATGACTTCTATGTCCCTGCTACCGTGCACAATGATCTTTTGGAAGACTCTAGGTATACTTTAGGAAAGACCCAAAGAAATGAAACTTTAGCAGCAAAGATCGATGAGTTTAACCGGACTGTCTTTCACACAGATAAACGTAACAATGCTTTGCAAGAAAACCAGGTGCCTCGAACAGCATCAGAAGATCACAAACCCTGCAGCCCACTGTGTGACTCTGCTATTAGCAGGACAGAAACTGTAAATACAACTTGCGTTTCAAATCCCAAATGCTCTGCGGCAAAGGAGAAAGAAACTAGCAACCCCAGCAAAGCGGTCAGAACGGCAGGGCAACAAAAGCAAATAAATGGACTTCCAAATACTAGTGGCTATAGGCACATGCTTCACGAGCATGACTGGAGACCAAGTAATTTATCCGGTCGCCCGCGTTCAGCTGACTCAAGGTCGAACTATGGTGTTGTTGAAAAGCTTTTGAAAAACTATGAAAAAGCAGCAGTGACTTCTCCATGTAATGCAAAATGCTGCAAAGATAAGTGGATGCAGGCAAATTCTGAATTCACCGATGGGGGTTGTGAGACATTGAGTCAGTATTTAGAAATGCTCCAGATTGAGCAAGGAAAGCAAGAATTTCCGAGGAATTCAGCCAAGCATATTGGGCAGCAACTCAAGCAAGGAAAAGAAAGACAGAAGTTACCAGAGGTAAGGTTCATAAGAATGGCAAGAACAAAATAATTCAGTTTCATACCAAGCTTCAGATTCTAAAATGAGGCAGGCTAACATGGTATTGTAAATAATTATGTAAAAATAGACACTTTAGGCCAGAATCAGGATGAATCAAGAGTGTTTCCTCTGAAGACAATAGAGGAGGGATAATAGAGAGGACAAGAAGATAACAGGGGAGGGCAGAAGCATGTAGACGTGCGCCAGATTTTAGTCTCTGCTGCTGTTGTGTGAAGCTAGATTTTAACTGCAGTGCAGTTATTCAAGGATTGAACTAGTGAGAACTGCGATCCGATTTTCGCTCCCTCCCTCCTTCCTTTAGCTGACAAATTATTTCATAAGCCTTCCCAAAAGGCTTGAGCACACTTGGACATGTCACAATCTTAGAGGGCTTAGACAGCATTGTTCAGCATCCAGGGTGCTGCTTGGTTCAGAATTTCATTGGAACTGTCTATGAAAAGGGGTATTGTGGCTCCATAAAATTTACAGCAATAAAGCGACCTCCTCTTACTCATGCCTCAGTTCCTGGCTTCTCCTATATATGCAAGCATAGCCTCACAGAAACAGAAGAGTATGGCATGACGAATTAATTTATATTTGGCTGAATTTTATTTGCAGAAGTTTTGAAATAATGCTTTTACCAACATTATTTCTTAATGAAACGAGAAACGGATGGTTTTGAAAATGCACTATAAGTTGCAGGTTCTGTAAAAGGCCAAAAGATGGAAAAATAATTTTTCCTGAAGAGCTCCTTGGCCAATAAAAACAAAGAGATTTGCCCCTTACTGTCTTAGAAAAGAGAAGGCAAATGTGTTTGGAGCCGAGAAACTTAAATGGCTTCAGACTGTCAGCTGGTATGCTTTAAACTGTCACGAATTCACAAACCAGTGGAGTTATGTGGATTTAAACAGCTGAGAATCTGACCATGCAGATTTTCTTCTGCATGTCTTTCTGACAGCCTGGCAGTGATGCAACGTCTTGCTTAGCAGACACATCTTTACTACAGCACAGAAAGAAAGGAAAAATCAACCTGATTTCTTTTTCAACCAATGAACTTTTGATAGGAAAACAAATTTTCATCAATGAATATGTGGGGAAGAAATAATGACTAGATAATGACTGAGTTTACATTGATGTAAGCCCAGAAAAACTTTACTAAGCCAATTGGATTTTTTTTTCTCCATAGGTTCATACTTTATGTTGTCTTTTCTATCTGTACAAACTAAGTGTAGAATATTGCCTGATTAGGGGCTACCATTTTAGGTCCAGCAGCATTCACATCACAAAGATTTAAAGAAATACAAATGGCATGAGACATTTGGTTTATTTTTATTATTTCAAATTTACATGACTGTAGCCATGACCGAAATCTGTTGCTTTTCCTGTATATACAAGGCTCTGCATGTAGACATGTCACCGCATTAATACATAACCATTCTGAATTCGTTACCAAGTGTAAAGAGCTTCACATTGCACTCATGGAAACAGAGTTCTTAGCAAGATGTGACTGCTGAAATAGGATCTATCAAAAAATACTTGAAAAGTATATAGATCATACTCCAGTAATGTAAGATGGTATTCCGAGTTCTACCTTTAGAACAGTATACAGTGTTCATTGACAAAAATCTTCCAAAAATGAAAAGAAATGAGAAGTGAATGTCAGTTTTGGCTTGCATTAACATTTTATACCTTTCCTTGTGTCTTGACACTTGGCTCCATATATTTTAAACTGCAACTGATGTGACAATCCCTATACATAGAAATAGCTGTTCTTTTGCATTCTGTGCATTACTGTGCTCCTTTTAATAGCTTCAGAGCACCTGTTCTGAGGTCAGCCCAAATGTCTTCCTACATTCCCGCTGCATTCTGCAAAAGCCGTAACTTGTTAAAGCAAGGAGTTGCCTTTGTGTTCTAGATATCTGTGCCAGCTAAATGCTCAAGTGGGAAGGGTTTCTCCCGGCCTGCTCGGCCAGCAAATCGACGCTTGCCTTCCAGATGGGCATCCAGATCACCGTCAGCACCGCCTGCTGTGAGAAGAACGGCGTACAACTGCTCTGTCTCCTTTCGGTCAGAGACCTCAGTAGTCTGAACCCAGAACTGGGTTGGATGGTGTCGTGAAAGCTCTGCGCCTCATTGTAACCGTGTTCGGTATGTGTTAGAGCAACCAGCTCTACACTGTTGTATCTTGTCCAAGAATGACCCCCACCACATGCCGGACAAAGCATTTTGAATCCTAGGTCATCATCACCACAGTCTTCAGTGTTTTTATTGAGATGAAATAACTATACCCCTGGTTTTCTCTGTTTTCTTTGGTAATAGCTCACAAGGAATTTCTTTTGAATGGCATCTTCCTTAATTTGCCAATCAATTTTGAGTTGAAACAATGTATAGTGCTGTATATTCTGACTCTTCTGCAAACAGCAGAACGTAAAGCTGTATGCATGATCATGTGTTCGTAGGTGCATGTGTTGGACTAGGAAGTATACAGGTCTGTATTTAGAAGAGACAAACTGTGCTAGTGTTGACATTGAAATTACAACCTATATGCCTACATATATATATATACTTTGTGTTTATTTTAAAAAGTTTGAAATATACAGTCCTGATGACATTTATATTTTGTATATCTTTTACATAGGTTCACAGGTGTAGTATTTAATGTACAAAACTAAATATGCATTTTTGTGACTGACTGCAGCGATAATGCCTTGCACAATATGTATCTGAAGCAGACTAGCTCGACTGATTCGTCAGTCATGCTTCACGGCATCCTCGTTCGGTTTCCTAATCCTTATGATGCTAGGTCAAAATACCCAAACATATTTTTTCTGAATTAAAATATTATACGATTTGTAATACATTAGCCTTTTTCAGCACCAGAGACATTCCTGAAATGTTCCAATCCCTTTAAAAAGCTTAAATGTGCCATTATATGTATAGCATACTGTAAACACTTCGGTAGTTTCAACTGGTGTAACATACAATTTATGAAGGGAAAAAAAGGGTTGTATATGCTCAATTCTGTAAAACTTATTTTTCCTTCTAGCGTTATACTTTAAGCTTTGGCAAAGTCCGATAACAATGGACTTGTTTATTTTCACTCAAGGCAGGAGAACAAGGACCATTGTTGTTCCCAGTGCTGCAGCCACACTCCCTTTTTACTCTTCTCCTAGACTAAGAGTGCCTGAGCCACTTGCTAATTTACTGCTCCTGGACTGACTCGTGGCAGTCGGTTACGAAGTTTACTTGCACTCTGGCAACAAGCTGCATCTCACACAGAAATATTGCATTGAGGTATCATCACTATGGTGCCCGAAATCCTAGACACATGGTGTTGGAAGTATGTTTTTGCCATCACTTGACTCGGTATCATGGGCCATCTGAATGATGTGCACAGAGCCTGGCTTGTTCCTTCCCACAGCGTGAAAGAAATATGGATGCTACCCAGACTCCTGCTGAACTTTCAGAAAGACAGTGTCCTTCATCCTGGAATTTTTGCACCCTTTTCTAGGCTGTTGCTGGATGCATAGGGCGGTAATGATGACAAACGTTACCTTTAAACAGCATGTCTAGGTTAAAAGGAGTAAAGAGGCACTTCTTCAACATCAGCCTGATCTTGTCTTGCAACGTTTCTTCTTCTCCTGGAGAAACATAGCGTGTTCAAAGGAATTTCAAAAATCATCCCAGGATCCATTAATGTGCACATCTTCTTATGTGAATGTAAAAAGGATTTTGGAGAGAGTGTAGGCTTTTGTCCTAGTGAATTGTATGTGTGGCAAAATAGGGAAAATTAGTTGTGCTTAATTTGATAGTGATCTATTGTCCTACTCCAGTCATGAGAATCCACACCTTTTTCCTTCCTTTCAGAGCCTTATTCTTCTTTCTTCTGCACGACTTCAGTTTTGCAGAGAGAGAAAACAGGAGGCCATGTGTTCTGAGCAATATAGCATGTATGGTAGTATCAGTAACTTTTCAGGCATGCCAGTATTGGAGCAAGCAGGCATTAAAGCCATAAATCCCACTTTATCATGCCATTGTAGCTGCCTGCATGGCAAAAACACGCTCAGAGTAATTTGCCCAATCTAGACTTCTGGTCCTTTCTAGGTGTGAGTGGTGGGAAAATCCCACAACAATATATGAAGGCTTCAAACAGATCAACAATTCATCAAAATTTACTCAGACTTTATTGCAAAATTATGGCTCAAAAAGATACAAGGACAGAAAATCTTGAAGAAAATCTTAAAGTTTGGATAGAGACAAAAAATCTGTGTGCTTGAGTGAAAAATCAAGGGTACTATAAATTTGCCTGTTTGCCCTAATTTAGAGGTTACACTCCATTAACTTCCTTAGAACTAGAAAAAATTAGAGGTGATTCATAAGAGAATTTGGAACATGGCTTAAGAGTCTAGCTAACAGTGGAAATTAGCAAACCAAAATGCCTTGCAAATTGACCTTTTAAATGCCTACGTAGCTAAGCAGCTTTAAATGCCTAAGGCTGAGGAAAGGGTAATAAGATAGAATTGTAGAAAAATGGTTCTTCTTTTCAGTCAGTGTTGACTGCAATAAAACTTCTTTAAATTACCTTCATGGTAAAGTTAAGCAGTTTTATTCTGAAAAACGGTGGTGCACTTTTGTTTGAAATATGTGACTATAAAAGTGTTTCCCTTGATTCATCAGTGAAGGAGTTTCTTTAGTTCCCTTCAGTTTCCTTGATTGCCTTTGACATAAATCACATTGTTGAATAACAGAGAAAGGATCAAATACTTACAACATTCCCTGATGTATGTAAGTTTAATGAACAGAAGGTTTTTGAAATAAACTAATAAGGTCGAGGACAAGTCCATTTTGTCAAGATTTTCTGTGTCCGTCGAATTACAGACATTGGTTCTGAGGCCCAAAAGTATCAAAACCAGTGATTTTGGTCTGCAGGTGGCTATTTGGACATACCAATTTTAGAAAATTACCACTGACACTGTTTAAATATTCTCTTCAACTGTAACAGGGCCAGTGCACGCTGGTGAAATTTTTAGTTCCCGGAAGTGTGATTACTGAATCCTAGTAATGGCTTTATTGCACTTATTTGCTATAGGGGCAAGACTTTCGGGTTTCCCCCATGTTATCTCTGACAAGGAAGTATAGTTACCTTGGAAGCTCTGAAGCAAGAGACTCTCTATACACAGAAACACACACACACACACATATAACTTGACTTTTCTATTAATCCTAGTGTCACCTATGGAAGCGGTGAGTTTTTTAAGTCTGTTTTTAAAATAGATTTTTAATATTATTCCTCCAGACGCTGTCTAAAGTCTTAATGCAGCTATAGGTTCTTCTTACTTGTGCTCTGAACAAGTCTAAGACTCTCTTTATTGCATGTTTGTGGGCTTTAGTACTGAAATAAATGCAGCAAGGAGTTTTCAAACTCTGCACACACAGATCAGCTGCCCATTGAAATGAGGATGTCACTAGGAATCAGCTGATGGTACTCAGTTGAGAGAAAGCATCATTCTCCCTCATGCTGGGAGATGAAGCCATAATCTTTCCCTGAAACCCTTTTATAGAGGAGTTTGGCAGAGTAGAAACACATAGAGAAGAGTCAGTTAGACTTTATCGACATAGGCAATATAGAAGGCCAGCTGAAGGCTAGAAAACTGGTCTGACTCCGAGCCTCTGCTAGAGGCAGAAGGAGTAGAGGAAAAAAAAATTCCTTTAAAACCTCTGGATATCATTCCTCAAACTCAGAGTACGTTTCCACTAAATGTTTAATCTTTCCAGTGCCAGTGATACACTTCTTGTGTATCTTTAAAATGTTGCTGAAGGGATGCACTTTGCTTGTTCTCCATCGACAACACAATTACCTGTCACTATTACACATACTGTAAGGGAGTTAGCTGTTATATATAGCAAAGAACTGGCAATCAGTGTAATATAATTTTCCAGAGCATTCAGAGCACCAATTTATTTCTCTGGTTGTCTATTTTAAAAATTGTTTCTGTAAATAGGGATTTTGTATCTAAATGGCTTCAACGGCATTTTAGCAAAGATCTACAGCAACGCAGCAGCCAGGCCATTTCCCTTAGACTTCTGTTATTTTTGGACCAAGCCTAAATTTCCTAGCACGCAAGAACTTATGCAATTCTCACGGTGCTGCTATGCAAAGAATTTCTTTGGCTTTGAGATCTGTAATATACAACTCTAGCCACTATACTGCTGATATTCTCTATTGGACTAATCTGCAATGGTGTCTTTGTTGTGTACATGCTCTTTAAACTGGAAGGCAGAATGCATTTGCTCTAAATGCACTAATTCAAAGCCCCTTGTTACCTCTGGCCTTTCCACTCCTCCTCAATTCCCAGTGGATATATATTTTCATGTGGTTTATTGCCATTGTTCTATATGTATATGCCATATCATTCTATTTGTACCACAGTCAAAATATTTTTTGGACAGCTTATTCTAAAAAGTGCTGATATTACTATTGCCATTCACAAATATACTAGGTCTTGATCTATTGTTTTGCTTCACTGAAAATGCACTTTCTTCATCAACTGTTAGTGGCATACATTATACAAAACCTGTGCTCTTGTTTTTTGAAATGATGATTAATCTGCTTTTGACGTTTGCTTCTACCCCTTTCCCTCACACCTTTTCTGTTTTGCAAACTACTTGCATCAGCAGAGATGTGTTTCTGGTATGTATGGTTGATCCAGTTGCTGTGTGGCTATGGGAGCTCATACCTAAGGGTGCCTTGCTATCTATGTTACTCTAAAAAGAATTGTATCTGAATTTCCGTGGGGTAAGAGAGATCGAACCCTCAATATGATCAAAGTGAAAGTGTGCAAATAAAAATCAGAAAGAAAACAGAAGAATCAAAGAGGAGGGTGCAAACTTGTAGTAAATGTTGTGGCTAGTTGGTTGCTTCTGATGGAAGATCCCTCTGTGCTGCCCACTTCCTACCACCTGAAACTTACAGTAATGTACTGTCTTTTTTTCAATGAGCATCTTTGTATGTATACTTTTCCTGTTCTGTGAGCCCGTAATAGCAAGAGTTACTGAAAGGCTGGTGTTAGTAACGTCAGATTAACACCAGTCCTTCCACTTCCCATATTTGATGGCATGGTGGTTACTGAAGAATGCTCAAGTCTCATTTGTTAATCCTTTCTGTGGCAGCAGTTGGTTTTATCAGCAGGTCCATGATGGTTCTCACAGCATGAACATTGTGGAATGCACGACATATTGTGTCTTCCACCCACGCTAGATCCCCAGCGCTGCACAAGGGCACGCTCTGTCACATTGCTGAAATGGGAGATTCCTGGAACGTAAATCTGAACCAACCTTGTTCTTCAGTACAAGAACCAGGCTGTATCTCAACTCCACTGGTTGTGCCAAGCAATGTGACTAGACTACAAGCAACTTCAGTCCTCAGTACACGATGCTTTTTACCTGACTGGGACAAAAATACAACCTTATGGTCTTTTCTGGAGGGATGGATGATTTTTACCACACTGGGACAAAATCACAGTCTTATGGTCTTTTGCAGAAGGATGCCCTACTCTAGGGACAGCTGGGGAGCAAAGAAGTAGAGCCTGCCCTAGGATAAGGCATCTCCTGGATCAGATGGATCAGATCAGATCCATGTCTTGTTGTCACGTAGTGTTAAATCCCGTACTACTTTTGAGGGAAATCAAGGTGTGTGTGGGGGGGGAGTGATTGCAATATACCAATTAGTATTTATTTGTATAGCTTTCCAAGTACCTATCCAGGGGCTGCTGTTTTATGTCTTTTTTCTAGTAACCACAATGTTTCTGTTTAAGGGCCCAGAGTTTGATTCCTTCTAGTGGCACATGTCTGTGTGTGTATGGCCAAGATTCACTGAAAAATGCCACTATAGGGTAAGGTCCATACCTCTTACACTTTTAAATCGGATTATCTAATGTGTGAGCCCAAAATTTACTCCTGTATTGCATATCATAATGTTTCCCTTTACTACAGAGTAGATATGATCCCAATATGACTTGGGTGAAAGACAGCAGGCACTGCACGCATGTCTAAGGCATGTAATACAGGTAGGCAAGCTGTACTGGCTGATATTTAATGGGTAAGCTAAAATCCCTTGACTAGTCACCCCGGGAAAGCCAGAGGTTCTTGAATATTCAGTCTCAGTGGATGCATAGACTTCTACTAACTTGCTAATGTGTCGCAGGGATCTTAATGCTAAGGAGTCTGGTTTTGATTGCCCCTCCAACTGGAGGCATGCAACCGTGGCAGATGTGCCTCCATAGTCTTTTGCCAGTGCCCCTCAAATTTCCCTGGTTTACTGCAGCTGGAAGAATTTCTGGCGCCACCAAATCATATTCACAGTAGAGAAGGACTTTCATTAAAGAAAATTGCACTCATATGTGAACTCTGAAAACATGACACTGCCAGCTGGCATGGTGACACAGAAAAGCATACTGAGTTTTACTTCTATATCTTTCTATATCACGAGATATGTGCAACAGGTCATATATTCTGGCACCATATATGATGCAGAGCTGCTTAAGATACTATTGATGGAAGTGCACCACAGATATGTGTGCCTGTGGGCTGCTTGTTTCTTTGCCGAATCCCAGTTTCCACAAAGATATTCTGATTGTTTGGGGAGATTGGAATTTATTTTTTTTTTTCAAAATCACTTGAAGGCAGTTGAGCTACCCGAGCTACCCAAGCTGTTGGTGCTAAGAAGTTACACAGGGAGTTCTTCTGAAACCAAAATGTCTAGTCAGAGAAGTAGCTGGCTACCAAAGGAGATAAGATGTTCACAAGCTGTCTCCTACACTGTCACATCTCTCTGTGTGTGTATATATCTAAATATATATATATATATATATGAGAGCTCTTAGCAACTTTCCCTCCAGGAAGTCCCACAGTGTCCTATGCAGCTGTTTGTGCTGTAAGACACCATTTACTGCGTATATAAGTACGACAGGCAGATACATAGTATATACAGATAAATGATGTCTAATATTGTATGTAAACAGAGTCCTCCCCAAGAATGGTACTACATTAAAAACAACATGTGACTTAATGGGAACCAGTAGTTTTTGAAAGCCTATTTTCATATAAGTAAATGCAATCAAAGCTTTTAATGAAAAAAATGTGCTTGTGCATGTCACCTTTTGCTTCCAAATATTGTAAGCCTAACGTACAAGCCCTGATCCTGATTTTGCCTCTTGTACTGCAGGAAAAAAGAAAAAAAAAAAAGAAAGTGGAAATAGAGGTAGTCAAAGAAATCCTCTAGCTTAGGCACTGCAAAATGGCAGGTACTGGTCTCCCTGTACATGGGTATGAGACTTCAACAGCTTAAAATTAAACAGTATTTTCCATGCAGGGAAGCTGAACTTCCATTTCTCCTCTCTGTAGTTTTACTCCTTCCTTCCCCCTCCTTCCATTAGGAGGTGAAGATGCAACCACCCAAGGAAAAGAGAAGTAGGCCTGGTAAAAATAGCTGCCTGGAAGCTTCTCTTCACTTTCCAGCTTCTCTTCTGCAGGCCTCCAGACCTGCAGAACACATGACGTTTCCACGGACTAGCTCAGAAGCGAGAGAAAGATGCCTTTTGTGGTCTTTCTGCAACAAGCACTAAGGCAGCCAGTTGGGGGACGAATAGTTTTATTGGTTTTTTTCGCTTTTTTAGTGTGGAGAAAGCTTTTACCTCTTCTGTGCGGGAGTCTGTCTCCCTCTCAACCAGCTCTTGGAAGGGTTTCTGCAATTTTAATTCATTTTACAGCAAAATTTCACAGCAGTTTGGACAGAAAGTGAAGAAATCCTCATTCCCTATTGGAAGGTAGCCAAAAGCTGAAGTAGATGTACAAAGGGCCAAGAGGAATTTAAAACTGTTTAAAAATCTCCAGCCAAAGTGATCTGCAGTCAGCCCACCAAGGTTTTTAGAACTGAACTGTCTCTTTAAGCTTGGCTCTGGGAAATAAACCAACTTGTTTCTGTTGTAGTGAGTGGAAAGTGGATGATGAAAGCAATTTGCAACATGCAGAAATGAAGATAACGGCGGTCTGGTGATTTAAGTAGCACTATCCTGCTTGTACAGCTTCCTGTGAGTAGTTATGTGTCAGATATTCTGTTTTGCCTGCGATGCCATTCAGTGCCAGCCCATATGTCTTTTGGTCTAGACTGCTGTGTTCCATAGGAGGTACACATTTAAATATGTCTGGGAGAACCAGGCTGATGCAATGCTGGAGACACCGTCTCTGGGATCTGCAACGTTTGAGAAAATCAAAGCTCACTAATTCAGAGCACCTGCTTTCCTTTTATGTCTATACACGGGAATATGTACACATCACAAGTATATATACACTTATCAATTTTTTTGCTGCTTCCTTCTTGCTTTTGAACTGTGACTCCACTGTATAGAAACAGCAACAGTGGGGCCTGTACACAGTTACAATCGGTCTTAGCCAAACTGGAACAAAACAGTGGCGTTACACTGGGCTTGGGATCCCAACCAAAATCCCGGTGAAAGGAAATGTTGAGACATTTCACATTCATTTCAGCTAAAGTAGTCCTAATCCTTTCTCATGCTATTCTGTTCAAACATTACAGGTTTGCAGCTGTCTTTACAGGGACAGTTTTAGTATATCCATATTTTTCGTTGCCTACATTTTCCTGTGATTTGGAGAAAGACAGGCTGTAGAAAAAGGACTTTGAATTAGATTGAAGATTTCCCAAATTCAGGATGATTGGATTCAGTTCATTCACTTGGCACACAGGGGTCAAATGTAAACTGTGTCTGACTGGAATTTATTGAAAGTTGAACAGGAACTGAGTCTTCAAATTCAGACCTTTGGTTTAGTCTAATTGTTGCTTGAACCTCCCTAGAATCCAAAAGCAGATCTCAAATTAATATTCCAGTCCTGGTACCTTCCACAAAGTTTGAATTTTGAATGACTGCAGAGAGAAACTTCAACTTTTACACATGTGTATAAGTATTATTGGTGTGCAGAGACTGTAGTGAATCTCAAAGCACTTCAGGAACTCAAAATTTCCTGCCAATATTTCACGCTGGTGATCTCCACTCTAGCCTGTAAGACAAACTGTGTAAAAGCCATGAACCTCAACACCCACAGGAGAAAGAACAACAATAAAAACACCAAAAAACCCCACGGAAAAAAGTCCAAGCTCCAGCCCCACCTAGGACATCTCTATTAAAATAAGGAAGCAGATACCAGCTTTGCTGCACAGGCTTCAGCACTGATGACTTATTGCCAAAGAAGTGCTCTCTCCCTCTTGTACAGGGGAACATTAGAGGCACTTCTCCGTGTTCATATCTGGATTCCCAGGTTTGTGATGACTTCCCTGAAAAAGCAACAACTGGCAGAGCTGAACTGAAAACAGCGCTTGTGCAACGAATGGATACTGATGTCATCACCTTTGTTCCAGAACTTCTTGCTGTTACTACTGACCAAGAAAGGCAGGAAGAAAGAAGGGTCTTCTTGCCACCCATAGCAAATTTAGGATTGCTAAAGGGTGAATCTTATAGCATCTCTTTTCCTAAACACAGTAAAAAACCCAACAGCCTCACTTCTCCTCTTTCTGAAATGCTCTGTGTACACACCTAGTCACTGTTGACTAAAACTGTTTTTCATAACAATGACATTACCCACTGTTGACTGAGTATTACAGGAAAAGCCAGCTGCAGCAGGTCAGGAATAAGGAAATGCCATTCTTCAATTTCTCATTTCTTTGGCAGCAACACAGAGAATTTGGTTTTCATTACACACACATCTTTTAGCTTTCAGTTGGATCAAGAGGAGAGGGCATTCGTCCATCTCCATCATTTCAGACAGGTCTTGGTCTGCAAAATTATTTAATGCTATCACACAATAAGAACTTCTGATCACTAGACTTTGTCTGGAGGTAGAATAAATAACTATGATCCGGCAAGTCATAAATATGGGGGTTGGGAAGACCACTCTTCTCCCCACAAGCAGCTTACAGTGTGAGACCATGCTAGATATGAGATGTTAAATCTTAAAGGACTGCACTGGTACATGTTTATCTTCTAGCTGTGTTTTCTGCAGCCCTGTGGAGCAAGTATTAACATTCCTATTTTTGAAGTGAAGGAAAATGAAGCAGAAAAAAAGAAATAGCAGGAAACTCTTGACTTTCTGGGGGGAACTGGGAGGAAGGAAGTGGAGCAGAAGATCAGAGCAGAAGCAGCTGTAGCAATGTAAGGTGTGCCATGCTCCTTTTCACTGCCCTTTCAAGAGGGAAAGGGTGAAACCTCCACCACCTTACAAGCCAAATGTTCGGATTGATGTCAGCTCACCTAACACTGGGGAAGGGAAAACCTAGCGGATTTTGTGCTGAAGTGTGTGAGGCACTTGTACGATTCATTTCAGCAGCTCTTCCCGGGAAGGTGGGTGCCTCCCGCGAAGGGAGGGGAGGCAGCTGGCAAGAGGAGGCACCTGCTACCGAGCCAGCACTGTGGAGCTTGCTGTCACTGCGCACTGCAGCCTAAGCAGATTTTCCCTGCCCAGAGAGGTGCTCCAGTCCAAATATGTTACTGTGCCATTAACACATCCTTGTCTGTATCTTGTCATGGTACAGAAGACTTTCTGTCACCACCGCCCCAGTAGAATTGGTCAAATCTGATAATGTATTAGCTTGGGCTGAAACAGCATATAAGGTATTCCCATATGCACCCTGCAGTGGGTCTGGGAACATGATGATTTGTAATGTAGTCAAAGGCAGAGCAGCCAAGCAGGGGGCAGAAATTAGTCCCTAGTGATCTGTACCAGGCTACCCAAGGGTAAGGGGCAGGTGCCTAGGTAGAGTGCTGAAAAGATGTGAAGGCAGACCTGTTCTCTGAGCTTTGCATCCTGCTTCTTTATGTGGGGCCTCAGCCCCTTAAATGTCTCCCCCGCCTCCCCTGAACATGAAGTATCAACATATCAAGTAGTTCAGAGATATATTAAATTAATGCTAGATCTTATTGAAGGAGGCACCATTTGTTCTGCTTGGACTCAGTTCACAGTGAGTAACTTACTGGTTGGGTACAGCCTTTAGTTACTTTCATAGATTAGCAAGGAAATAATTATTTAGAGATTTGGTCACTATCTCAAGTACTTTGGTAACTGTCAAGCTTATTCTAGCCAGCAAATTGTGTAACATTTGGTAAGTAATTCTGTAACTCTGTATTCACCATCTGAAGAGGCTTGTTGTTTTCTTTCAAAATGGTTCTATGTTCTACAGAGGTTCATCCCTGTATGTACATTTCTGGTCTAACGACTGTATGTTTACAATTAGTTTTCTGTTGTTCATCTGTAGGGTCTTAATCCAAAGAACAGAAATAGCAGCAAAATGGATTTATGGGACTGGGATTTAGGAGATCTGTGCTCAGTTTCTTTGATCTACCAGGACATGCCTCAGCTGATCTTAGCTCAAGCCACTGCGTGAGATTCTCAAATAGGGACCTAGAGTTTCTTTATTTCTACAGGAGCGAGTGAGGCACTTGCATAGTTGTGCGAGCCTCAGCTTTCGTTCCCCTTGTGCAAAATAATGGTTACAATAATGCTTTCTTTGGCTGACTGGTCTGTTTAGATTATGTTGGTCACTCTATGGACAGAGCAGAGAAACAACAGGAACTCCCTTTCAGTGCAAAGGAATAGTAACAAATCCAAAATCCACTGAAATCATTAGAAGTCTTTTCTATCTTGGATCATGCCCTGTGTGTGTTTAAGGTCAATTTTCAGCTAACGTTTCCTATCATCGAATTTGTGAGAATACTAAGGAAAGGAGCCACGACAGAAGGAGCTGAACAGATGCAAAGAACATTATATTCTTTGATTAACAAGTATCTCCCAATTACACTTTGGCAAAATTTGGTGTTAGTCCTAGTTCTAGAAAAATGTGGATATACCAAAGGCCAGTTGACAGTCTTGCAGACCGTCATCAAAAGAACTTCGTATTATCAAGGCAGTGGATAAAGTTATTAAAATATTGCTGAGGTTACCATATAAGGCATATTGGATTCAAAACAAAACTGGTCTGTGACTGTCAGTATGAGTTAACAGATTCCATGCAGCAGGTTCCAAATCTGCAATACTTTATTCTCCTGCCTCTGATTAAGGTCTTGGATCCATACAAGTCTCGCATTTAATTTCACTCTTCTCAGTTAAAAACACATCTTTAATCAAGTGCTGGGCAGCCACGGTTAGCACAATCAGATGTCCTAACGAAAGAAAGAAGTGGTAGGTATTGCCAGCAGAGCTCACACAAAGCACGCTGAAAAGGCAGGCAAGCTGATGGCTGGAAAAGTTTCTGTCTCTTCTCTTCTCTTTAATCACCTCTCCCCTCTCCTGCTGACATTTTCTAACTCAGCAGAAGCTGCCAAATTGTGGATGGTTGTGGGGCCTGCGTAAATCAGAATAAAACAAGGGAGCTAGTATTTGTAGGAGAGATTGGAACAGCAACAAATAAGACCGACCTGATTATTCAAGCATGGTCAGACATAATGCCAAACTCTGTCTTCTGATATTTGCTGTGTGATTTAAATACCAGTATATACTGCCGGATGCGATCAAAACGTGCTGCATCCCCTTTTTTCTCCTCTGGTGCAAATGTAGTAGCTGTTTAGTGCTCTGAACCAGCCGACTTCTGAATTTTGCTATACCAAATGCCTCAAACACAGTTAGCAGGGGGCAGCAACACCAAATCTGATGTTTGCTCACACAGTCATAAGTATCGAAATTTTATTACTGAGATTTTTAATTCCTATGCAACCAATATTACATTTTGACGAAGATGTGATATTGCATGCTGGGACTTGTATTTCAGCGCTGTATCAGTGTATGGAAGATAAGTAAAGGATCAGCACATTGCTGGCAACAGTTTGTTCCTAGATTCACCCTGAAGTCCCTTCTGCTACACTTTCTGATGCTTTGTCATCAAAGGTCCATGCTGTAGAAAAAGTATGGATAGAAGTTTGGTCACTGAAGTTTAGAGAGCACAGGAGGGGAGAGGAATGCTGAGTCACTGGCAAGACTCATCAAGCACCACTTCTGCCCTCCTGACTCTCTGGCATTAGAATAACCTTCTCCAGGAGTAGGACAGTACAAGCCCAGGTAGATCTTGGTAGCACTCAGCAGTATTGTGTACTTTGAGGGAAGGAGAAAAAAAAAAAAAAGAACAACCAAGCAATAAGAAAACCCCAGAAGTAAGAACATGAGTTAGTTTGTTCTGAAGATAATGTTTCTCCTATTCTTGGTCGCAGGGATATGTATCTGTCCACATTGATGGATTGGCCCTTTCGTATTTTTTGGATGGAGTACAATGCCATTGTTCCCACTTTGTAGCTGGAGAGCAGAAGCACAGAGAGACCCATGTTTTAAAGGCACTGAACTGTCTAATTGCAGAGACTTCTCGTGGGAGTCAGGTTTCCAAACCCAGTTTTAGCATCTGGCCAGCCATTGTTTTTCCTCCCTCCCTGGCCAAACTGAGATTACAGGGTAGAGAAGGAAATTGGACCCTCACCTCTCACATCCACCATTATAGCTACATCCCCACCAACTAAGATTGGGATCTGGGCCCTGCTTACTTTTACTGTTACAACTCTGGAAATTGCTGTGAGTTGTAAGCGTACGTTAACTTTCATTTCTGCCTTAAGAGGTGCCTGCTGTAATGGCAACATAGGTTAGCTGTGCATATGGTGAAAATGTACATTTTTTAACCTGCTTTTCTTTCATTCCTCCCCCTGCTCTTATGAGGAAGAGTGAATGCAACTTCCAGATTCATTTTGTCTGTCTGGGTCATTTTATGTGCTTTTAGCCTTGTTTCTTTTTATTCAAACTTCTTTATTCAGTCGAAGAAAATGATCCCCAAACTTTTCAAGAATCCTTACAGGGGAATTTTGCTTTGCCTCTAACTATGCCTTGCAATTGCCTCCAATACCATTCTGTCCTCTCAAAATAGGCAGGAGTAAACAACGTGGACAATTTGGATGAGAAAATCTCCCTGGATTATCAAATGACACAGGGCATATTTCATACTGTTCTCCATCCCCTTCTTTCTGTATTCAGACATACATCAGTTCTTTTCACCACTCCTGCAAATTGGGCAGAGGCTTTTTTTGTGGTTCTCCATGCTGACACCAAGTTAATTCCTAACATGGATTGCAGATGCCCTTGGGCCCATCCACACAATGGCATGGAGCTGGGGCAGATGAGTGAGAGATGCTAAGCCACCAAATGTCATCTTGTGGTTGTCTCTGAGTCACTTAAACACAGCTTATTAATGGAATTAGCACCTGGGTCCCAGTTAGTGAGCCCTGCAAGTTCACGTGGTGCCTCTGAAAGATGATTTTCAAGAAGTTCCAGATGTTCACTTGCAGGCAGTGAAATTACCATGTCTATTTGTTACTCATGTGGTTAGAAAACACACATACAGGAGAATAATCTTCCCTTTTAGAAACTTGTAATTTTGTTTTGTATAGCAGTGGGCAGCAAATGCTAATGAGAGAGCAAAAACCATCACACAGACTAAATGACATGTCTCTTTCTGCATCCAAATTTAACTTGCATTGAAGTCCATGGGAGTTTTGCCAATGATTTGTAGAAACACTAGATGTTCCTCAGGGTCAGACAAACAGCAAAACTATATAGGGAAAAAAGTCTAGCTGAAAGCTGCACTTGAAATATATATGTAAAAGTTAGTCCTGCTCATAAGAAGTTCACTGGCTGGGCTTGCACAGCCGCTCAGGAGCAGACCCCGGACTAACCATGGCGCAGAGTTCACTCTGACGACACCACCTGCTGGTGGGACCTCCTTGGGATGTGGCTCCAGGGAGAGACAGATAATGCTCCCTGATGTGAGCCCTGCACTATAGTGGCTTCCCCGGCACACCTCCCTGCTGTGCGAAGCATCCCATGGCCCCGTTGCCTCTGGCAGTGGCAGATCATGGGTGGAAAGAAGTCGATCCTGGATCCTGCCCAGGAATAATCTCCTTAGCTCTTCCTAGAAGAGCCACTTGCCACAGGGCAAGTAATGGTTGAAAAGAGCCTGAGTTCAAGCCAAAAGCAGGGATGCAAGTTCAGCCTGCGCAGGTACAAAGTAGGTTAGCCCCTGCTCTGAAACACACTGCTATGAAATTTTGTCGTACAGTCTCATTTAGAGTTGCTAGTTTTCTTGTTTGGTAAAATATAACCCTCTCCCTCTTTAAATAAGATGATAATTAAAGCACACAAATGCAGTACAAAGAATCCTGTTGCTTAGACCTTGATCCTATTTAGTGCTTCTGATCCCTGGCTTCATTAAAGAAGTGTTTAAGTGGATAATTTTGTTTCAGTAAGTAAACTGTTCTCTTAGACTAACAGAGAGTATTCAGTGTTCTGACAAGTTAGAGTTCAGAAAAAGATGCGCTTTAACATAGGGTAGATAAAATAAAGCAGGAGGGTAATCATATGCTGGCTAATTGTTTAAAAGCATCAGAATACTAAGAGACATGCATTTTAATATGAGAAACACAAATCTAGTTGAGTACTTTTTGGAGGCACCAGGGGAGATTTGGACTGCATTGTGCCAGGCACAAACAAACGCACATTGATCAGAACTTGTGGGCATGAACAGTATACAGCATTAAATGGACGAGATGGAGAGACAAAAAAAATTGTTTGTCCTTGTGCTAGAAGTTCCTATTGTAGGCAGAATCAGATGGAAACTATGGCTGGCAATGTTACAACTAAAATATTTGTAACGAACTACAGCATCTTCAAATACTCTAGTGTAATTTATCACACCAAGAGGTATCCTACAGCCTCCATTTCTTATTATGCAGACAAATATTAAAAGACACTTTACTGCAAAATGAGATAAACCTTCTTCCATGTGAACTCATATGCTCAACAAGATCAAGAGATCAGCGATGACTCATTTCTGAATGACCAGGTCATAGCAGGGGTACTAACTATTGTCTGGTATTGAAAGCATCAGGTGGGATCACCTCCTAACGTTGTGTGTTTACATATTTACCTTGGTGATGCTATTTATGTAGCTGTGGTCATTCTGTCCCTATGGGCCTTGGTACTGCATGTGAAACTGGGTAGGATAGCGTTGCCAGCAATGGAGGAAGAGGAAAATGTCACCAATTGACCACAATAGTTTAGCACACTTCATGCTTATGCGGCATGTTAGATCCCCAACACACTGGGCAAGCAGTGATGTGGCAATGTGAATTCACATTTTATGTCAGAATAACCATTGGGCATCCCTATGAAAAGTGTCATTTGGCACCTGTGCTTGCTTTGGGTACTTGAGTACTACCAAAACTTTACAAAGTGGGGAAAAAACAACTTTTGGCAAAATTTACATCCCAATAATGCAGTTTCTCTGGACACAGTCACAGTCCATAATCTCAACTGTCGAGAGGTACAGAGTGAGAGCAAGTCAACCTCACCTTTCTCAAAGGCAAAGTTATTTTGGGACCCAGTCTGCCAATAATGTACTAATGGATATTTTCAGGTCCTGGCTTCTGACGTCTGTAACTCACTGACAGCAGCGAGTTTCCTCTCCCCAAAGCATAACTGTGTCCAAGAGACAAATGAATCTGTTTGGTTTATCTCTGAGGCTACCTTATATTTTGGTCTTGACTGCTACCTATTTCTCTCACTGCCTCTCAATCTCTCTTTTCGTGTTCCTCTCCTTGCTTGGCAGTTGAAAAAAGCAAGAAAGCGTGAGCAGTGTATTTGCCACTTTAGGGAGACAAAAGGAACTTTATACTATTAGTTGCTGTAGGCAACATTCAAGTAGATGTGAATGCTCTCCTGGAACACCAAATGAGTTCTGCCTCCCTGCTTTCCACCTCCCAACAAGTCATCCTGACTGGCTGTCAGAAAGCGTTAAGTGCTCTGGAGAAACCAGGGATATAAATGCTGCTATGGAAAATAGATATATGAAATTATAATAATTACCTTTGTACTTACTATGTTGCAGTATATAATTGAAGGGTTTTTTTAAAAGCATTAGCCAAGCTTTTAAATCTGTTAGGAAAGAAAGATAAAACATGCACTTTTCTCAGTGTTTCTCATCACTTCACTTCTGAAGAGGGAAAATGGCTGAAAGTTGAAACTATGTTCTTCTCCCAGGTCCAGTTCTCATTAAGTGTTAGTACACAGTATTTGGATTTTATTTACTCGTGTCTGAGAATTTGAAGTCTGCAGGTTGATCACATTCTGTGAAGGTTTTCCTCAAGCCCATACGGACATATGAGATCTCTGTCATTTGACTAACTTGTTGGTTAATTGCCATGTGCCACCAAAGACCTGGATATCACTAGTAATCCTCTGCATACCAGCTGCTGGTCTGCCATAGATACAAGGTAATGCAACATAGCTCAGACTGTTGTGGAAATAAAACATGTGCCCAAGGACTGCAGCCAGAGCTAACAATGCAGGAAATTAGGAAACTTGATGTTTTTTTCCTGTCTCTGCCACTCATCTGCTTTGAAACTTTGGGGAAATCACTTTGATCTGTCATTTCCCTCTCTTCCCTTTTACTTTTCTTCTCTCTTGTTTACTTAGGTTAAAAGAACTTGAAGGATCATATGCACTTGGGATTTCTAGACTTCCCCATACAAAGAATTCTTCTGTTTGTTTGCATCCAGCTAGGATATGAACCTTTTGGTTCATATGACCTTAGAGAGCGCTCTGGTGAAGACAGCCATATATGTAAGTAGTGTGAGTTCAATGAAGGAATTACATATTAACTTCAGCAAGAGCAGCGGATGGTACGGTGCCTTACTGCAGAAAACAATAGCCATTAGCCTGAAATATTCCTAATTGAATCTGACTCCTAACTAAACCACTGCTGTGAGTCACAGCCGTTCTGCAATGTAAATACTTTTCTCAATCAGAGACAATAAAATATAATTGGAGTCAGATTGTTGTTATTGATTAGAACATAATGCATCAGAGAGCATCCTTTTCCATACACTCTATTTATAGTGTCTGCATCATGGAACAGTCGTTACGGCTTTTCCATCCTCATTGCACAATCATGAACAAAGCATTAAACACGCATTCCTGTTAGCACACTAACTTGGGCCTGTCAAAGAAGATGGGAACTAAAGCCAATCAGAGAACTTAGTGTTTGGCATTTCTGTAAGAATCTATCCAAGTAGAGTGAAATGTAGGGAAAAAGGGGTGTGATTTAGCAAGGGATGTTGGCTTTCTCTATATGGGGCATGTTACACTTTGAAGACATGGTATATATGTTTACACTGCCAAAAACATTTACGGGGCAGATGGCACTACATGAGTCTTTTCTCCCTTCAAAAGTGGCGCTCTGCCCAGCTCTGCAGCTTTCCCTCCACTCCCTCCATGAACCTACTGTCCCAGGAAAGCCTTTCTCAAAGAGGCTTGTAGTGGAAAGCAAGAGTTGTGTTCTGCCAGACCCAATTCACTTTAAATTGTAGTCAACTGGATGAGGTATGTATTAACAGGCATAGAAACAGGAACCAGCGAGAAACTAACATGCTGTTAAAATATTCTTCCTAGCCCTTGCTTTGAATGCCACTTGAGACTGCTGTCTTCAGAGCTGTTGTTGCAGGGTGGTAATAGTGCAGTGTCACACGAAGCCTCTGATTTAGAGTCAGCTTTCTGCGGAGGACACAGAAAGCTGCCATCTCCAGAATAAGGTGTACTTAGGCCAAGACTGACACTATGACAGCACCACGTGTTCCCAGCAGAAATAGCGACTGTAATGCCCTTGAACAAGCCCATTTCGTCTAACGTTTGGAGTAAGCTCACAGACCCCCAAAGGTGAGGTTAGCAGATGCTTACTATCATACAGAGCCCTCCTTTGTGATATGAAGCAGGTGATAGTTAATAATCAGGCTCCCAGTCGAGCAAAGCACATAAGCACATGAGTAACTGCTGAAGTTAAACCTGTGCCCAAGTAGTTCACTGGACTGGAGCCAAAGGATGGAAAAGCTGATAGCAAGGGAACTTTCAACTGAAATAGAAGAAAAGAAGCACGTTACTGGAAACACCGGTGACAATTCTTTCAAGTTCCTATCCTCCAACATAGTCTTATTTTGTCCCTGCTTGCATCCTAGCACAGCTATGCAGAGCTAAGCTGGAGTGATTCACCCTGGAGGGTTCTCTGTTTCAGTGGAAATTACTTTAGGAGTGTAATTTATTCTGATTGTTAGTAGTAATTGTCTGCTTTTCTGGTAGAGAAAGTGAATAGTATTTAAAAATGAGTAGCAAACAGCAGTGGAAGAAGACCTACAATAAACTCTGTTGTTTATTAGCCATGAGCAAATACGGCTCGCTGCAGATTGTGCATCCTTCTGCTACAGCAGGCCCCAGACCCCAGAGCACCACAGAGCAATGTGCACCTGCTATAAATAGCCACCAAGGGCTGTTTGAGAGTATTCTGAAGGTACTAAATATTTTTGCAGGACTAGATCTTTCATTTGTCCTTCATGGTATGACTCAACATGAAATTATATTGCTATGTTATATTAACTTGGATATTTTGGGCCTGGCTGTCATTTAGAGCAAAACAGGCAGTAAAAGGACCAGTCAAGTTGATACAGAATTTATGTCTACTTCAAGGTCTTCCACACTCTCTGCATGGGGTAAAATGTGCCAAAGGCACCCACGTTCCTCCGTGTTGTGCTTGTGCTCTGTGTTCCCTGTGGCCTCAGTAGCACCTGTGAGCAGAACCATGGAGTTGTGTTCCTGCCTCCTGTCTGCAGGAGTTTTCATCCCATGCCTTCAGTGACCATGGTCCATCATAAGCTCCTAGCTGTTAAGGGGTCTCCGGGGTGAAAGAAAACTATATATCCAGAGGAAAGAAGTCATGTAGTTCCCAATGCACAGGGCGAAGTGCAGAAGGGACTGCAGGAGCAGGTGAAGCCCGGCTGGATCATCTCACATCAGATTCCTGTGAATCCCAAGAGAGCATGTGGTCCATGAGGTTATGCTGAGCAGTCTGCGGACCTGTGTGAAAGATTAGCATCCGTTGCATCTGGAGGGAATGGTTTGATGCTAACAATGTCTTGTGGTCTGTAAAAAGGTAGGCCCTATGCTTTGGTCCACGCAGTGTGGGATATGAGTTTGATCTCAAGCACTATACTGTATCAAGAGGTGGCCTATAGCAGCATGAGAGTGTGCTTGAGAGCACACTCAAGTTGCTGTTTAGCAAGGGCAGGATGTGTACAAACACATAAACTTTCACAGGGCCACAAGCCAAAGGACATATATCATCTCCAAGGGATGACAAGAGCTCTGATTGATTCTTTTTATGGGCCAGAGCTGGGTTGACTGCATGGCTATTAACTCAGACAAGCCAAAGCTGTCAAACCCAGAAGCTCCTGCTGGCCCGCTGCTTGACACAGAGGACATTGTCCAACAAGAGCTGAATTGTTCATAAACTGCTCCTCATGAACCTCCTCGTAGTGCCTGAACTCATGGAAGGGGCAAATACATCCTTGGAGGATTTTTGTCCTGCTGCTGCTTCCCTGGTACCTGGCAGACTGACGGGCATCAGAGTGTGCAGCAGTTGAACGAAAAAGGTCACCATGAAAGGAAGCCAAAAGATCAGGCACTGTTCCAGGCACGGCTGCTGATATATAAAATATAATCCAACTGGCACGCAAACCCTTGTAGCTGCCAAACTTATCCCATGAAGAGCTCAGGGTGGTCTCCAGGGCTGGACCACTGAAAGGAAAAAATGCACTAATGGCAGCAAGATGGGGAAGCCTTGCCAAGCCAGGACAAAAATCATGTGTGTACCAGTTTCCATGTCTGTGAAGACAGCTCTGTTACGTCTGTGAGAAAGGACCTTACACATGGACATGGTCACGCACACGTACGCACACCCTCAGCTCAGGCACATGCAGCCCAAGATGGCTCGCGCCAGTGTCACCCTGCAATGCCATCGGCATCAGACGGTGCTGCGGATGCAGGCTCTGCTGCGTGCACTGATGCCGAAGGGGACTTTACTCCCAGACGCACATTTCCAGCGCTAATGCTTGTGCCCCAGCCTGGCACGCAGGATCCAGGGAGAGGTCCAGATGAAAACTGACCCAGAGGAAAAATAAAGACTCATCGTGTTCAGCCTGAGACGTTCCCTGACTCAGTTTGCTGTGTGCCCACACTCCTGCTGGTGACAGCGCAAGGGAGGCTTTGGCCATGTGCAGCAGGGCCACTCTTGTCCCTTTTGATGACGGCGTGAAATCAGATCTGTGTGACTGCACATGAAACCCCAGTCTGGTTCATGCAGGTCAGACTTGGAGGAGCATTCGAGGGTTTGTTTCAAGGAGACTGTTTGTTTATCTGGGCTGTCCTTTTAGACTAAAATAGAAATAAGCATTAACCATGAAGAATTTTATCCCCTTAGGTACTTAGATGAATGTAGGCTGCTTGAGAGCCCAGTTGCTGGCTGACCTGGCTTCTTTCCCTTTTTCCCTTCACCCGCCCCTTCCCAGCTGTGTCCTGTCCCCCATGCTCTAATGGCTCTGGGGTCTGTTGAACCCCACGCTGAGCAGTTTGGCATGTTAAATCCTCAGCACATTAACCCACCAAAAGAAAAAGAATCCTTCCCTAGTAGGCCAAGGTACTGACATGCCTTTTGCACAGCCTCTGACAACCATCAGAAAGAGGTGGAAACACGGTGGCAGTCTGCAGGTAAACCAGCGTGGGCTCCCCCTTGGGGACAACAGCCCCAGAAGACAACAGTCACCTCCTGGTCCGGAACAGCGCATTTCCTAACCTGCTTTGTGAACAGTGAAAATAGTGAAAGGCAAGTTAAAGTCTCTTCTTTGATCTTACCAGTGCTTTGCAGTTAGTTTTGAGTGAAACAATCACAATTTAAAAATGCAGAGGATTTGCTTTCTTTCTCTTGGTGGCCAGCAAGTGGGATGTGTTGAAATAAGAGATGTCTTGTCCAGCTGGAGCAGTCGATTGATATTTGGGATCATTTCTATCAGGAGCAGTAATCAATTACATGGATCATGTGTCCCTTGGTGTGATCTTATTTAACCTACAAAGCACAAAGCCTTGATCTCCTGAGCACAGTCGGAAGGAATGGGCATTTCCCGTGCTCAGCATCCCCCAGCCTGCCACGCCAGCGAGCTCTGTGCCCACGAATCCCAGTTTTTGTTCCCTCCCAGGAAGACCCGTGATGCTTTCTCCTTGGTTTTTGCTGTCAACACACATTTGTCTTTAGCTCATAGGCTCATCCTGGGTTTGTGACTCAGCAAACTCCAGCACCGCAACACGCTGTGCAGCCTTCGCTGGTTGTTCCTCTTATTTTCATGAGGTTTTGCTAACAGCAGCTGGTGGCGGCCCCCGTTGGGTCAGGAGAAGTGCACGCCACATCTCTGGTTTGCAGTCATGTCTCTCATGTTGTCATGTCTCTCACCGCTTTTAAAGGGAACACAGTCTTGTTTTAGGACAGGCAAAACTGTCGTGACTTGAAGATAGATCTTCAAGAGGTTAATTTCCTAATGTCTTCTCTCTACATAAGTACCCTATAGTGGGAGGGGGAACAACCCTGTACAGCCCTCTCTCCCTCTCATCTATAGGGTAGCAATTCACTGTAATGCCACAAACCCATTCATGGTCTACGCCAGGCTTAGTTCTGCACGTATCTCATGTCTGCACTGGGCAACACTGAGGTTAGTATGTGTATTTGTATTTGTGTGTTTGCTTATGATCTTCGGCTTTTATGTTTTCCTTCTCGCTTTCATTTGTTCATGCTTGGTCTAATTCTTTTTTCTTTACACTACACTTTGTTTCTTTCTGTTATGTTTTTGTTTACCAGGAAAGCGTTGTTTCCAGTTGCCCCTTTCCCTAATTCCACATGCTGCCCTGCATACCCCTCTCCCCATACACCCATCCTTTCAGTATTGGCTGGACTCAGACTGGTAACCCAGTTTCTGGGAGGTGTTATGGACTGCAGTGAAACACTCTGTACAGACTTGAAATGTCAGTACGTGCACAGATTTAAGATCGCCAGCAATGGGCATTCAGAGGCCAGAGAACTTGCCTGAAACTCAAACAGTTGAGCCAACAGTTTTTGATAATAAATTACATAAAGAAATAAAATAGTATTGGAAATGTATAAGCATGTGCAATCACTTTTCCAATATTTTCCAAATACTCTCATTTTTTTCTGCTCTCTTCTAGAAAGACATAAATCTATGAATTAATCATCAGTTCTGTCCCAGCAAAGGCTGAGAACTAATGCTGTGGGGTGTGTTGAGTGCATTATCTGGGAGGAGTACTCTGACTCTGCACACACGTGTCTACACATGTGACAAGTATGTGGCAGTGTGGCTTCACCAAAGGTGGTAGATGCAAGCCTTGCTTTGTAACAGAGCAGATTTTCCCTAAAAAAAGGGTTCAGTTCTTGAACATCCAAATGTTCTAAATACAGATACTTGCATTTTCAGGTTTTGTCAGTGTTCAGGCTTCCAAAAGAAAAAGAAATTCCTCAATCTCTAAACGAAAAACTACTGTTGTAGAAAATGCATTTTAGTCTTCTGAGTGCTCCAGTGACTGCCCAGTGTCCCACCTTCCTAGATTTTCTAGCCTCACACTGACCTGCCAGACTGCCTTTCTTGAACCAAAAGGATGTGAGAAAGAAGGTGGCAAGCAGCACTGGAGACACCAGGTCACCATCCTATGCCTGACCTGAATCCTTGTCTTTGAGGGAATAATAAAAATATTTATCTGCCCTCGGTGTTCTGATAATTCATTAATTAGCATTTGTATTGCACTCCCAAATTCTCTGGTGGGAGGCAGGACTCTGCAGATACCCTTAGCAGTAGCAGCAGGAGTGGTTTCAGCCATGCAAGCGGGACTGGTTTGGTGGCTGAATGTGACAACGTGCCCGCTGCCATCATGCCAAAAACTCAAAAGTTCAAAGGTATTTTGTGGGTCGTGTTACTTTGGCCACTTCTCCCCATCTTATATTGAAATCTGATGTGTTTTTTGGAAGAGGCAGCTTCCCCTAATCCAGCAGGACTGTTTTCATTATAAACAAACCTCTCGCAGTAGGGCTGGAGCCCGCACTGCTTTGTGCCTGTTGGCTCCGACAGCGGTTCCCCGGGGCGGCACGGAGGTGGAAAGCGTGTGCCAATGCCTCCAGCCAGCAGTGATTGCTCCGGCACGGCGGCAGCCCCCCAGCAAGCCATCCAGACGTTGTGGCCCCGTATAAATCCCGTGTGGCATCGGTGCCAGCCCCACTGGAGCATGAGCTGATGTTGGGGGAGAGCAATGGTGCGCTGCTGGCTGGGGACCCTGTCTCTAGTGGCAACCAAAGGAGGAATAAGAGAGGGCTGGGGCTGGTGGATGGAGGCAATGGGGAGCAGAAGGGGGAGCCCTGCAACAAAGACCCCAGAAAGATAAATGGAGATAGAGAGGGATGCTGAAGGATGGCTGAGCAGAGGGACAGAGAGCTGGGGGACAGGCTAAGGATAGGGGCTAGGAAGGGGGAAAGGTAGTGAAACCATGGAAAAGAGGACAGAAGAGGGAAGAGAAGGAGACAGGGTGATTTCAGACTCCCAGGAGGAAAATCAGATGCTAGGAAATGGAAGGAACTGTCTGGAGGGACAGAGGGACACGGGGAGCAGACCAGCGTCAGGAGTGGCATAAGGACTGGAGGGGAAGCTGCAGGCAAAAGAGACAGGGCAGAGAAAAGGGGGAGAAGGCGAAGGGAGGCTGGATTTGGGGTAAGAAGAATCAGAAGACAGAGGGAAAGAAAACATGCAAGAAATTGATACAATGGAGAGAAATAGAGAATGAAAGCAAAGAAGCAAGGAAGTGCTTGCAACTCTCAAAAATTTCAATTCATTCAGTCTTGTTCCAGCCCAGTTTTTGGGGGTGACTCTTGGGATGGGCTCAGGAGCCTGTGTTGAACAAACTCTGCTGTTTGGAAATTTCCTTCCAATAGCAATGAAGAAAGATGCTTGAAAACTGGCATGTTTCCTATAACGCAGAGATGGAAGGAAAGAAAAATAATAGACTTGTCCATAAAGACAGTAATTACAACCACATGCTCTTATAGTAGAACTATTTTTAAAGTATCACTCTAGTATTTTTGTTTATTAACTGTCACTGGGGAGGAAAGGGACAGTAGTGTAGTAAGGAATTAACTAACCTGTGTTTGCAGCTCTGCCTGCTGCATGTATATGCCATAGGGTAAGTACCTAATGCCGAACATCACCTGGTAGCAGGTGTGGAGCTGAGGTGCAGTTTCCCCAGGGGTTTTAGCCAGCCCGCTATTGCAGTGCTGCTGGAGGAGCTGCACTCCCGGAGCGGGAGCCAGGGGGTAGGAGAAGAAGACCCTCTCCTGGCCAGGGAGCGATGCCTCCCCCCTCTGTGGGGGGGACTCCAGATCCCTGCTGGGAACCGGCCGGCTGGGAAGGGTCTGATTTCCAGCGAGTTCCCGCTGGCTTGGCTCCTTCCACCTCAAAGGCTGAACAAAAGCAAGGGAATTCAGCCCTGAAAGCAGCCAACTCTCCATGTCCTCCAGCACTGCCAAATTCTTGGAACAGAGACTTTAATTGCATGCAAGCGGTGCTGTGAGAGCCAGGCTGAGACCGGAGGGAGGGTTTTCCATCAGATGTCTTCCTGTCATGAGCTTCACAAGGTGCCTACCTGCTAATGTGATGCTGCTTTTAATCTGTAGTACACTCCTCAACCCTGAGCATTTGAATTCCAGCTGTTTGGTTCATAGCTTATCCTGTTCCTGGCACAAGGAAGGAAAGGCTGCATGCAAAAAAAGAGATGTGCGTGGCATTGCCTATGGAGTTTTGGCTCATTTCTGCAGCTGCTGCCCCTGGAGGCCCTCGGCTGAAGCCCACGGGGAGGGTGCCGGCGGCAGGAGGGGTGTGCAGAGGAGGGTTCGCCGGTGGGCTCCAGGAGCTCTGCTGATGGCACCCACCGGTGGCACCCGTGCCCTACAACCCGTCCTCTCCGTGCCCCCACCCCATCACCAGGAGTATGTCGACCCTGATACATGTACCGAGGACAGGCGGTGAGTGCGGCTGATCACAGGGTGGAAAAACCCTTCCACGTCTGGTACCCCCGACTGCGTGAAAAGCCACCCCCCCAGCCGCGCCAGTGCCTTTCTCCCAGGGAAGCTGCACACCCCGCACAAAAGCCGCTGTGTTTCAGCAGCCCAGAGCAGAGGCTGTTGATGAAGGAGTTCAGCAGATGGCACAGGCTGACACCACGCGCTGGACCTCTCCTCCTAAGGAATTTTTTTCTGCGCTAAAGGGCATTGAAAGCTTTAAAAAGCATTAGCAAGCACAGCGGTTAAGCGCTCTCCTGCATTTTAATTGTCGATTGCTGCATGTGACCTTAGAGAGCCACATTTTAATGTCACATTCAAAGAGGTATATATGTCAGTGTCCATGGAGGGAACGGCTGTGCAGTAGCCCTGCAAACGTACCAGAGGGGTGGCGAGAAGCCTGCCTGCGACGCTGCGTGGGGAGGCATCTGCCAACGGCAGCGACTCCATTAAAGACAGCAGTAAAGTAAAATTCTGTAAAAATCAGATGTGCCCGAGTGGCAAGCTCTTTTGGAAATCCAGCTGGAAGAAATGGTATTTGTTCCATGAAGATGTAATGAGAATCACTTAACAACATAAAAACAGAGCATGCGTTTGATGAACTCTAGTGAAGAAGAAAAAATAGTACAAATGCCTGGCACTAAGAGTAAAAATTCTCAGCATATTTGGCTCTTCAAAATCTCTGCTTACAGATGTGAAAACAGCTTTGTTTACTTCATAACTGTCAAGGTTATAATGGCTTAAAACAAGCCTCCTGACATCTTCATCCAGTTTTACGGGTCTTTCCTTACTGATGTAAGTGTTCTCGCAAAATGGTCTGGCATCTCATTAGAAACAGAATTGTATTGACTGAAACAGACTGTAAATAAACCCATGTATGCGCAGGCTGTTTCTTGCCATGGTCCATATCCTGATACTGCGTTCATATATACACGTGTTAGGGCCTTGCTTTTCAGAGATGCTGACACATGCAATTCCTGCTACATCAGCAAAGTTTCTGGATGCACCAACCTTTTAAAAACCAGGTCCAGTGTAGTTTTCTGTTCTGCTGGTTCCACTTCAGCATCTCAAGAATGCCGTGTTAATATGGTGTGGACAACATGAACCTGCTTGCTGCTTTGCTTCCCTGCTCTGTGCTCTGTGACAACAAATTGCAACTTCTTACTATCATTATATTGATTATTTTTCATTTTATATTGATTATTATTGATTATATTTATATTTTATGATCAGAGGGCTGGAGCACCTATGCTATGAGGACAGGCTGAGAGAGTTGGGGTTGTTCAGCCTGGAGAAGAGAAGGCTCCAGGGAGACCTTATAGTGGCCTTCCAGTACCTAAAGGGGGCCTACAGGAAAGATGGGGAGGGACTCTTTATCAGGGAGTGTAATGATAGGACAAGGGGCAATGGCCTCAAACTGAAAGAGGGAAGATTTAGATTGGATATCAGGAGGAAATTCTTTACGGTAAGGGTGGTGAGGCACTGGAACAGGTTGCCCAGAGAAGCTGTGGATGCCCCATCCCTGGAAGTGTTCAAGGCCAGGCTGGATGGGGCTTTGAGCAGCCTGGTCTAGTGGGAGGTGTCCCTGCCCATGGCAGGGGGGTTGGAACTAGATGATCTTTAAGGTCCCTTCCAACCTGAACCATTCTGTGATTCTGTGATTTTTAATAGGGTAGTGAACTGTCATGGAAACTGCCAGTCCATTTCTTCTCCTGCTGCATCCTGGCATTTGCAATTAGCTCAGAAAAGCAGTCTGAACTAGCCGTCTCCAACAGCAGTATCTGTGGTCAACTGTGTGCATGGGCTGATTCTTGAGGGCTTCATAGAAGGAAAAGCCATCTCAGGAAAGTGAGAATAAAGGTCTCCTCCTCCTCTAGCAAATGCCTGGTCCTCTGAAAACAAAGATAATTGGAAAGCACTGGGCTAGCTTAGCTTCTCTTCAGCAAGGGCTGCCTGTGAGTTTACAGGCTTGGGGCTTTGCCAGAGTGTGCTGTAGAGTTGCCATTGTTTCTCTCTCTTCTTTTTTTCTCTTTTTTTTTTTTTTTTTTTTGTTCTATATTAGCTATATGGCCATATATAGGTGACATGGACATTAGCTATACTTTCTGTGGACTTGCTAAGGCAGGAATTCCCAGAGAATTACAGGCATTTCTGCACCTAAGCAAATGACATTAAAACTATTAGCACATGGAATAGCCTGGGAAAGTGCCAGATGCCCTGAGGTTTAATAAAAGAAAAATTGTATTTGTATGATGCAAGGCCTGAAACAGAGGACAACTTCACTGGTCAGGCTAGTTTCATCGCAGGAAAAGGTATCTGCTTTCTGCAATAGCTCATAAAATTATAGGAAATAGGGATGGAAGCAGCTTTAGGAAGAATCTCAAATATCAAGGCAATATCAACCAGACTTGAACTGCCTCAGAGAGCTCCCTTCCCATGCCTTGCTATCCCTGATGTGGGGAGAGCTTTCTCCAAGGGCTAAACGGGACATCTGACATCGCACTTCAAATGAAACCCTTCCTTCTTGTTTTACCCGCTATTCCCACGGAGGTTTTCCCTTTCTCCTCACAGCATTTGCTTTCATGTCCACCAGGCCTTTGCATCAAAGATCCTTCTCCAGGGCAGTCCTGTCCATCTCGGTTTGCCCTGTGCAGAAAACGGTTGCCAGAAGTGCCCTTGCTGTAGGAAGCCTGAACGTGCTCCTGCACTTGCTTGAGACAAGACCTTTGTTCAGTCCTGTTTGCTGCGTTTAAGCTATCGGTGCTGTCAGAGCACAAGCAGAGCCAGAGGGACAGGAAAAACTGTGTGCTGAGCATAGTCTGTGTGCAAGCACACACATCCCCACATGCTGCAGTTCCTTTACCAAGGCAACCCGCGTTTTTGCTGGCTTTTGGCTTCTTTGCATAAAAATTGTAAAGTGACTTTCACAGCTCAGGGAAACGGGGAGGGAGAGCATATATAAGCAGGTAAAGTGGTGGCTTATTCCCTCGGGTTATCATTTAATGGTGCTCTTCAGTATTTTCACTGTGATAAACGTATCAGGATATCTGAAACAGATGGGAATAACTTAAAATTTAACTCAGTCCCAGCCAGAACAGCTTGCAACACACATATTGTTTCCTATTGTCAAAATGTGATTGGAAGCCTTATTTTATTTGTGGGAAAGGGCTGAGTGTGCATCTTGGATGGATTAACTCCACTTCTTACATAAACCTACAAAACTGCCCACAGAGCTAATCTATATGAAACTTGTTTTCTTGGTAAGAGCTCTTTCCCTTAAATTCTATCATCTTTTTAATTCTAAAAATCCATCTTTACAATAAATATGAGCTGTGTGGCTGTATAATTTTGTTTTTCTTTTTTAACTACAAATAGGTTTTCAGGACTAATAAAATGGCAGTGTGTATGAACTCTCCTTCTGCAGTGTTTGATTGACAATATTAGTCCCAGAGCTACGTTGCCATCAGAGATGACAAAATGCTTTTTGTGCATGGGAATAATAAACTTCCCAATGCCAGACTTTCCAAAGTGGCATCGGTGGGGGGAGTTGAGATTTTGACCTTTCTTCACACAGGCTTCCAGGTGGATGCAAGGGCCACGCACGGTGGTACAGCACCAGCAGCTCCAGGACCCCTGCCCGGCCAGCATCGCCGCTGGGAGAGTTATACACAGAGACCAGCTGAGACCCTGGAGCATGACAGCAGCCCTGGCAGGCACGCGGTGACCCAGGAGATAACCAGCAAGCACAGTGCCCCTGGGTGGGCAAAGACTTTCACGCACAGACTCTCCTCCACCGACCAGTACAGCTTTGACTAGCGCTATTGGATTCAATGCACCAGTCCTCTTTATTTATTTCTTATCTATAGAGGGAGAGACTGCTAAATAAAAGTTCAGATGTTACACCATCGGTGGAAGCCTATTCATTGCCCTCTGCCCTGCGTTGCTTTCCTTCACCCCCATTCTCACCCCAGCACCAGCAAAGGCAGGCCCGGATGTGGGAAAGGGCCCAGTCCACCCGTGGTGAGGGGCAAGGAGAGGAGCTGGTGGAGCTGGTGTGTTTACACACCTAAGGCTGTAGTTTGGTAATACAAGACCTTTAAGACTAGGAAAGTTCGGGTTCCTAGTACTAGACCAAAACCTCCCCAGCCCCCCAATACCAATCTGACACCAATAAACTCTGCCAGCTCCCACTTGTTCAAAGAAAATTGGTTCATTATTTCATTCTTTCTTCTTGTCATTGCAGGACAAGAGGTAACAGGCACAAACTTGAGCATAGGAAGTTCCACCTAAACATGAGGAGGAACTTCTTTACCCTGAGGGTGGCAGAGCACTGGAACAGGCTGCCCAGAGAGGTGGTGGAGTCTCGTCTCTGGAGACATTCAAAACCCGCCTGGACGCGTTCCTGTGCAACCTGCTCTAGGTGACCCTGCTCTGGCAGGGGGTTGGAACGAGATGATCTCCAGAGTCCCTTCCAACCCCTACCATTCTGTGATTCTGTGGGCTCAGCTTTTATCAGCTGGCTTTATATCACTGTTTTAACTTCACACCACATCAGGTATTGCCAGTTCTCCTGCAACCCATTTGAAAGCTTCAGGCTGCCAGAAACTGCTGCTACGGGCTTGGGTTAATTTGGCAGGAATATGATTGTTTGATCTCATTTGTCCTGTTAGGACTTGTAGCACTCAGGTCTGGTACTAATTATCATGAAACCACAGTCTTGAGAGAAGGCACAAGCAATTATTGGAGAGGAAGAGCACAAGATAATTAAAAGAGAGAATGAGGGAATAAAAGGGGGCTGGTGGGAATGTAAATCTCCAGGTAATAAGTAAAAGCAGAGCAATAATAAACTCCAGATAAAATTCTTTGGGGATCAGTAGTGAAAATAGGCATGGTGAGGGGAAAGAATAAGGCCTGATATTTTGATGAACCCTTCATCCAAAGCATTTCCTAGTCACCTCTGACTTAAAAAGAGGCAGTGTATGAGATGGGTAAACACATCTCCCATTTTACAGGTGGGGAGGTGAAGGTGGGCATACGTCGGTCATGGGTTTGTCTAGCATCTCGCAGGAAACCTTGACAAACCCCACGGAGCTCTCTCAAGCCCTAGCAGCAGACGGTCCCCGCTCTCCAGCCAGGAGCTGAGGACCCACGATGAATGGCCTCCACTTCCCACAGGAAGGTGTCCGGCTTGTTGGGGTGGCCAGGGGCAAAGACTTAAAGGAACCAAAGAATCAGCATTTCTCTTGCCCTCATGAGCATAACTTCTGGCAAGTCTTCCCAGTGATCTTTCTGTATCTGCTAGCAAAGGCAAACTCTGTGTCAAAGGGAAAACAGCCTCATGAGTAAACGAGCAGTGTATTTTGCAAGCCATGAGAACCTCATCCATAATGTGTTCTGGCAGTGGGCTTTTGTCTCTCTTTGCATGCTTCTGCTCCTGAGGACCTCCTATGGCAGAATCAGAAACAGCAGTGAATAAAAAGGCCTCCCGTCTCCAATTTAAGTACACCATGGTGTTCTCTTAAAAGACTTGGCCCCGCAGTAACAGTAGGCTTAAGTGTACATGAAATTACTTTTCATTTTAATGCTTCTCTGTCTCAGTGCTTTCTGTCTGTGAATTTTGTAGGCAGGACTCAGAAATTGAAATCCCAGCACGGCGCGGGCCAAGGGGAAAAAGAACAGCTGAGCACACCAATAAAATAAAAATAGAAATGGTAGCTACACCAAGAGGGGCAAGGCTCTGCAACCATGCAATCCATCTCAACATTGCCCTCAGATCAGAAACCCAGGAGCCGGAGGGAGGGGAATCACTCTTCCTATATGGCTTCACCCACATCCTGCTGGGGACAGATCCCATTTCTTTAACAACGTGGATCCAGCTAAGGAGGAGCCAGAACAGTAAATATTGCTGTGGGCAGAGTTCATAACGCCCTACTCATTTTTCTTTTCTTGAAATATCATGTAGCAGCAATAGTAAGTGGATCTCTCTTTTCTTTTAGACGCCTTCAGGGAAATGTGAGGGTTTTCTGATTTTTTTGAATTGGGTGAAGCCCAACTGCAAGGTGGATTTAATAGTCTGAAACCCAACATGCTTGAAAATCTTCCAGAGTATTTCTGCACTGGGATATTCTTGGGAGAGCACCTCTGGATACCACAAAGCTGTTCACGCCATTAATCTGGGATTTGCCTTTCCTCCTTTAATCTTGTCTCTGTTGGGGAGATTTTTGCAGAATTGTATCATCAATTCTGATAGAAGTCAAATCATTTTTTTCTGCTTCTTTTATGTAACAGGCAGGACATTTAGCCATTTGATTGTTATTGATTTCCTTGGGAATTAGGCACCTAAATATTTTTGGGATTTCAGCCAAAGCTCTGTGAAGAGATCTCCTTTTTGCACTTAGAACATTTCTGGTCAGTTTATCCACAGATGAGTGCCACAGTCTGCCTTGACTCTTACTGTTCTCAGCCATACATCCCATATTCCTTTGCCGAGTTTGCAAGGACAAAATCCACCCTCAGTGTTAGAGCTGAGAGCTGTACAGCTTGTTAAGAAATGGTGCTTGGGTAGAAGGGCCTTCCTCTGCACCCACCCAGGTCGTAGGGTGGAGAGATGCTCCGTGTACTGGCAGCTCAGGGAGGATGAAATGGGGATATGTGGGGATGTTCATCAGAGGATGAAATTTGCTCAGATGTAAGCTAGGTCAAACAGAAGGCTAAAAAACGTAATCCCCAAAGCCAACAAAACAAACGAACACAGCTGGATGAAATTACTAGCGTGAGCTCTGTCCATTCTCTGGCCACTTTGGGTTCTTACACCACAAGCAGTCACTAATGGAGCTTTTTGGCAACAGAAAAAAACAGCATTTTAGTGCTACCTTGGCTGGCTTTAAAGCACGTGCTCTCCTGCACTGTTTCTGCAGAGTGGATTTTGGAAGACGGTTCCACTTTGACACTGTGTGCTTTTTGAAGAACTCTGCTGATCTTTCCTGAGAGCTAACAAGACAGAATTGAGCTGCCTGCATCCTTTCCCCCTCACTCCTTGACAGCTCCATATAAATAACAATACTTACAATTGGCAGCTGACATTTACATTGTCTAAAGAAAATGACCTCAAAGGAGAGAGGCTCCCCTGATGTGTGAAGTTTGTAAAATAATAGCGAACTTGTGTGTTCTGCAGAGAAAAATATAAAAATAGGTGGTACCTGGTGAAGGTGGAACAGCTCAAGTGAAGTTTGACAGGTTTACTACGTATCTGTACTTCATCACATCACAAATTGCTCCTTCCTGCCTTTAACAGCTGGATTGGTTTCCTCACTAGCATTTTTATTGCAGCCAGCAGTCAGGAAAATCAAGGCATGCAGAGCAGGCTCTGAATTTGCTCTATCTTCTGGGTTTTATTGTCCACCTCTGAAATCCAACTTCAAGCCCGGGCTTTCCCCGCACATTCATTTCCTACCCTGCTAAAGTCTCCTTTCAAACACTGATATCATACGCTGGGAACTCCCATCAAACCAGACCCCTTTAGCACTGCCAGATCTAAAGCAGTGCTAAGGCAATATTTGAAGACACTGGCAGGTATTGGAGTACATGATGGCCTGGATTTCTAGATGATGCCGGCTGCTGCGCTTGCAATCGTGTTGCCTGCATGAAGGAAGACTGGTCTCTTTCTGCACCTGAGATTTTCCTAGTACTTATATTTCAACTTTCTTGAGGCCATCATCTCTGTGTGCCCCTGAGGGACACGGTCACCTGTTAGCGGCTGTCCTAGCCTTCTACACACACTGATGCAAATAGTCCAAGTCCTACAAATCACCAAGTATTTACCACTTGCAACTGGGCATGGTTGTTGGAGAAGAGCCTCCTGAATGCTGGGGAGCTCCCCGATTCCAAGAGGAGCAACCATTTCTGGGTGCTCCTATTGTGCTGTGATTTGCTTTATATACTGCAAAAAGTCACCAAGCCCTCATGTCCTGGTTTGGGCGACACAGGACTGATTTCTCTTCTAATGCTTGAGAAAACTGTGCTTTTAGAAGACACTAGTGTCTGAATTAGTGAAAAAATTTACTTTATCGCCAGCTAAGCTATGTGGGTTTCCAGGTGCCTTAGTGTTTTTGAGCCTTGCCAGGTGCGGGGATGAGGAGGAACGAGACCCAGGCACTTGACCCAAGCTGCCAACAGGATTATTTCACACCATGAACGTCACATTCAATATAAATTAGAGACTTAGATAAGTCTCTCTCTCTCCCTTGATGGCGGCCATCCTGAGAACTCCTTGCCCTGGCACTGGACCCCTAAGCCCCTCCCTTTCTCCCGAAGCCATGGCGCTCGCAGTGTCTGACGTTTGCTGTCCACTGCTGGGAGTGCACAGCTTCCTGCTGATAGCATTGGCTGAGTATAATCCTTCTATACTTTATACTGGTATTGGGATCAATACTGGTTCTTTAGTATTGTTAATGTTAATTATTTAGTCTTATTCTATTAAAGCTATTTCAACCCTTGGGTTTCCTTATTTTTTCCCAGTTCCGTTTCCTGGGTGGGGAGGGGTCATCGGGCAATAGAATAATTGTCTAAATGACAATAAATTGTTGTGGATTTCTCAAACCATAACACCTAACCACTCAACATGCTCATAGTGCCTTGAGCAGTGCATTTTTACCTAGGGTTTGTAGACTACTTCAAAAAGGTCTGTGAGAAGGCACTAAGGAAAGCAAGCCTATTGTCACTGGGTTTAAATTCAGTGGCAGGCTAGATGCCTAGAAAAATAAAAATTAAGAATCAGCAAGTCAAACAAGGTTTCAACACACCATCCTAAGATACATTATTTCACATCTGAAATGTGCAAGTTAAAAACCAGTATCAAACTAAAAGGTCCACTGCCAGCCCTTAAAAATGGGTGCAATAAAGATTTCTATTCTTAAGGGTTATTGTTGCTATTGCAAGTAATGAAAATAACAGGCATAAAGGACCCCAGCAGAAATTTTTAGTAAGATGCTGAGGATAATACAGTTTATAATCTATCGTCTCCTTTGATTATTATCTTTTGTCTTTCTCCATGTGTCTCTGCTCCTTGAACACCTAAATGGGAAACTTGTTTAGATTCTACAAAATGCATTGGGGATCTGCTTTTCACATGTCACTTTCTTTTATTGGATCAATCTGTATGAATAAAATCTCTAAGAAACAAATTCTTGTAAAAGCTGCGTGCAGCCTTCTGCCATGCAGCAGGCAGCCCCTTGGCCCACCCAGTCCACGCTGCCTTTCCCAGGCTGCTTCATAAGCCACGGTAAAAAGGACAGGCTGCCAAAAAAGGGATGGCAGATCCACAAGTTAATCCCTTGTTGGGCACAGAGGAACCAAGGGTCTCTGAACATGTGGCCACAATCTCCCATATCATGGTGTTTCCAGAGCATAATTTTGGGGCATCAATGCAATATGTACAAATCACGAGCATTTGTGCTGACTGAATCAGAGAATGATAGAATGCCAGGTTGGAAGGGACCTCAAGGATCATCTGGTCCAACCTTTCTTGGCAAAAGCATGGTCTAAACAAGACAGCCCAGCACCCTGTCCAGCTGAATCTTAAAAGTGTCCATTGATGGGGAATCCATCACTTCCCTGGGGAGATTATTCCAATGGCTGATTGTTCTCAATGTGAAAAATTTTCCTCATGTGTCCAATTGGAATCTGCCCTGGAGTAACTTGTACCCTTTACCCCTCATCTTTTCCATGTGACTCCTTGTAAAAAGGGAGTCTCCATCCCTTAAAGCGTGTAGCCACCCTTTAAATATTGGAACACGGTGATATGATTCTATAAGGTCTCCCCTAAGTCTTTTTTTCTCGAGGCTGAACAAACCCAATTCTCTCAGCCTTTCCTCATATGGCAGGCTTCCCAGTCCTTTGATCATCTTGGTGGCCCTTCTCTGGACCAGCCTGTCCACATCTTTTTTGTCTCGCAGGGACCAAAACTGAACACAGTATTCCAGGTGTGGCCTGACAGGTGCTGAGTAGAGTGGGATAATGACTTCTTTATCTTTGCTGGTGACATCCTTGTAGATGCAGCCCAGCACCCTGTTGGCTTTCATTGCCGCAGCAGCACACTGTTCACTCATATTGAGCTTGTTGTCCACCAGGAACTCCAGGTCCCTTTCCACAGAGCTGCTCCCCAGCCAGGTAGATCCCAGCCTGTGCTGCACTACTGGATTATGTTTTCCTGGGTGCAAGACCTTACACTTGTCCTTGTTGAACTTCATAAGGTTCTTGTTAGTCCACCCTTCCAGCCTATCCAGATCTTCCTGCAGGGTGGCTATCCCTTCTGAAGTGTCCACATTCCCACTCAGTTTGGTGTCATCAGCAAACTTCACCAGAATATTTTGCTTGGAACCGGCTTTTTGAATAATTGTTGCTAACACTCTTGCTAATGGTGCTGGTTTGTTGCTTCAGTGATTTAAAGGAACTGTTAGATCATCAGATCTGGCTTCCTGTAAAACAACAGGCCATTACACTTCATCCAGCTATTCCTGTACAGAGTGCAATAATTCATTTCCGACCCAGAAGTAATGTGTTGAGCTAACGCTTCTGGAAAGAGACTAAAGAAAGACAGCAGTGACAGAAAATCTGTCATACTATTCAGTATGTTCTGGATTGATGGGTTTATATATGTATATGCACATAAACACACACACACACACATACACGAAGAGAGGTTATAGGAGTATGTCTGATTTCTCACATTAATTTGCTTGGCTTCATTTTCCAGCCACTGTGTGGAAAATTCTTGTAACATCATGTCTATACAACTAGTGATATTTTAAACGCTATGTATTTCCTCATAAAATGTCATCATATAACTATGTCATCTTTTTTTTTTTCATGATTGAACACTTAAGGTCATTTTGTTTGTTTTTTCCTAGGATAGTGCCTTTCAGTCTGCTAGCCTGGCTTGTATCTCTTCTCCCTTGGCTTGAAACTTTGCAGCTTTGTGTTGAAACCATTTTCACTGAATAGTTCCAATTTCCCAAGTGATCAAGATCATTATGGTTGACAGTCTTAGCCTGTTCTTATCTACATCTTTCCTCTTGTCTCAGCCACCAGGTTTAGCATTGGTGATTTTGTATTTACTTCTTGGTCCACACAAACCCAGTAACTTTGCTAGACTTGAGCTGAGGTCTGCAGAAACTCCCCAGATACGTCCTCTTTCAACAATGATTCCTCACTAACAACCAGTTTTGAGATATGAGGTCAGGTATCTCTTTGTACTGGAGTGCCAGAGACTACTCATTTTTAAAACAAGAACGTTGTGTGTTTCAAAGCTGATTGCATTACACAATCGGACAAAGTTTTAGCTTAAGGTCACATCTCTTATTAGAATATTCAAAATAATGAACAGTTACATACTTTCACCAACTAAACTCTTGAATGAGTGAAATCAGGCCTGTCTTACACTAAACATTTTCCATAAACTATGTATCTTCACACTGTCCACACATAGGACATTGAATGCGATATCAGGGTAGATGACCTGTAATTATTTGAGTCCTCTTTTGTGTTCTGTTTGAAGTTTGATATTTTCTCAAGTATTCTAATATTTACCAGAAATAATGACAGAAGGCCATTGATCTTTTTAGCTTATTTTTCTGTGACTCCTGGATGAAAGTCATCAAGACTCAGACTGTATTGCATATTCACATTTCAAAAAAATTCAATTTAAATTTTTTTAAGAAAAATACATTATTTGCTGGAACATTTTGTGCGTATGTCCATTGCAAAATTGTGTGAGCTTTTTTAAGGAGAGATGATTGTAACTTAAAAAATGTCCTTTTCATTGGCTTAGGTAAATTAAATTCACTTATAGTAACATATTCCAAAGCAGGATTGCTGAGTCCAATATTCGTGGGCAAGTACTGCTTATTACTGCAGCTGGTGGCAAGGATTAGCTTTACAAGAAAGGTGTGGCCTGAGGAAAAACTGAGAAAGAAAGAAAAAAAAAAAAAAAGAAAAAGAAAAAAAACCCAAAATGCTCCCATTTTTTAATAGCTTTACCATGCAAATCAATGCACTTAACTTACATTTACCATTTAATACAGATAGCGCGGTACTTAAATTCAGTCCTGTAGGTGAGACCCTTTGGTTGCACCACCATTAGAAGATGATAAAACTTGTGAAACATTGCATTTAATTCATTAGGAGCCTTGCGCTCCTGGGAAGTCACGGCTCCAACTTGTAGTTGGGGATCCTTTGAATAAATGCTGGATAGTAGGAAATCTCAGAAATATTTCAGGAAATTTAATTTCAGGAATAGTCCCACTTTACCTAAGAAATTATTCTGGTTTTACATTTCTTAAAAGAAGAACGTGAAACCAAGATTTAACTGTAACTTCCCGTGCCTTCTTTCCTGTTGACACAGTTATTTATTCACTATGTGTGAATAATTGCTAGCAATCAAACTGCTCTGTGAATTTGATCTTTATTTGCCTGTAGTACAGGTGAGTTTCTTTCCGTGTGTTTCTTGGCTAAATTCGCCTATGTGCTGGCATTATTAGAGCTTGTGAAATGGACACAGAAGCCATTATCCCTGACACTGCTTCTTGCTGCGCTTGCTCTCAGGACTGACATGATCGCTTCTGATGGCTGGCTGGCTGGCTCCAAGTCCAAGTCTGGCTTAAAATTCCCAATAGCTTTTTGATTATTTTTTTTTTCCTGGGAGACACTGACATAAACAGGAATGAGGAACTCCAGAAACTATGAAATCATTTCTTTTCCACCCAAACAGGCTGCATGTGGGACATTTTTCCAACAGTAAAGAGGGTTCTGTCAGATTTATTGCCTGGGTGCGCAATTTGCATTTACTTTTCCCTCCTTGCCATCTCACAGGTTTATTGCCATTCCCACACTGAATAAACGGCAGAACTGGAGATCCAGATCCTTAACATGCCTTCTGCCACTGATGCAACTCCTCCTGTTCAAAAGGGACTTAAAGCATCTTTAATTCCTGTGCAGAGGCAAGACAATTAACCAGAAGACTTTCTTTAATGATAGAGAGGAAGCAGATCTGGGCTAGAAGACAGAGAAGCCAAAATCCCATAGGATCCATCTGTTCTGGTAAGTGAGACACTTCCTTGGTTAGATCAGTCAATGTTTTACTAGATAGACACCCTAAGGCTAGTCTGGTTCATGCCAGAAGCTGGTCTTCTGCATACTTCAGCATGATGGATTGGTAATAGAAAGTGCTCCTTGGTGATCCAGGGGACAGCTTTTGAAATAGAGGCTGAACCTCTGTTCAAAAGAAGAGGCAAGTCTCATTCTGATGATTTTCTAACTGTAGAAATTGGCCTAAAATCTTAATGTGGCATGTTAATATTTTTTTTTTCTTAAGGGCTCATCAGAGAGCGTCTCTACTAGCTTGGAAAGCTATGTCCCATCCAATTTGGTTTTCCACACTGCCACTGAGGGCAAAGTCTGTTTTCTGGAATGCTCCTGCAAGAAGAAATATTTCTTCATTGAAAATGAACCTTCCAGGACCATGGGAACAGCTGGAGTTCATTGATTTTTAACTTATGACAAACACCCTTCGTTATGTTTTGCAGTATGGACTCAGCATTCGTTACTTCCTGTGGAGAGAAAACGTTACGTCTGCCTTCCTGATCGGGCTGCAACAGTTTATTCATTTCCCAGGAATGCTAGTTCAGTGCCTCTCCTTTTTCTTCTTATAGTCAAACTCCTCAGGCAAAAGTTTGGGAACATCACAGACTATTTTAAAGCAATTCGCACTCCATATTTCATTACACTGTCTCATTGAACTGCTCAGCTATCTAAGAGCATCCAAATGGCGACATCATGCAAGCATCTCTTCATTATGTCAATCCATGCGCATAATGATGCTCTTATATGTATACACACATTTCTAGCAGTTACGGCTCATAGGCTGTAAAGCTGATCCGCTAATCTGAAGCAGCATGTTCTTTTGGCCTCTGCTTCTTTTCTGTAAAAACCCAACACCACGTCGCCCTACAGATGTGCTCTGGAGCGCAGCGTTAGCACAAAGTACAGCTCTGCTTGCTAAGCAAGCGCTGCTGCCTTGAAACGAATCTGGAACGTGTGGCTGGGATTTTTATTTTCGACCAAGGTGCCTAGGTGCCGTTAGAGTGATGAGAAAAAAAAAACTTTTTAAAAGGAGAATCAGACCCAATGAGCCTACAGGCACCTTGACTAGCCATGATGCCGCGGGGTGCCTCTGCCAACCTTATCAGGGCTGGTTTCTGCAATATATTATTAAAAACAGAGGGCAAACTATCAGCTATAGAGCTGTTAAACTGAACCCTTATAACCTTTTGTTGAACAGATTAAAGAAATCTTAAGCAAAAGCAGTTTGTTTAAGAGCCAAACTGTGCCTGCTTTTGAAAGGAATTGGTTTTGCACCGGCCAAAGTTGTTTTTTTTCACCAATATGATGCAAAACTTCAGTTTGCCCAGTCTGGGTACAAAAGCAGAGCTGCTTGAAGAGTTTGACTGAACTTTCCTTGGGTCTTAGAGATTCATTTTACACTATCCTTTCTCCTCTATCCCTCTCTGGCTCGCCCAACAAAGGGTGTGTAGAGCAATCTTACTTTTAATTTGACTCAAAAAACCAAATGCTCTAAAGGAACACTGCCCTGTGAATAATACGATTCTTCCCCCTTGTGGCATTTCTCACAAAAATCGCAATTTGTGATGTTTACAGTAAATATTTTTCAAATCCGACAGACACAAACCCTTGTGCTTCATTTGTAGCTACAGGCAGGCAGAGGGAGGAGGAGAGCAGAGGTTTGAAGCAGCATTTGAAGATGACTTCTGTCACTTCTGACATGAGTTCAGGGTACAGCAGTGCCAAACCTCAAGTTAAAGCAGTGACATTGCCTGCCTTGTGGTGTGTGGCCTGACAGGACGGGGTTGGGCTCTGCCGAGAGGCTGTTCTGTTTCCAGGGGTCTCCTGCTCTTCCAGTGACACTGTTTAACTCCACGCTGCCCCAGTGACCGTGGGAGTCAGTGAAGGGCGCATGCGTCCCTGCAGCCAAGAGGCACTCCACGGCAGTATCTGATTAAAATCCTGTTCTTTTTTACCCTGATCCCTACTGTTTGTTTAAATAGGTGCTCTGGAGCTCACTGAGGACTTCTGGCATTTGATATGCTGTCAATGCAATGAAGATGCTGTTCCCCATAGGAGATCTCTCATTCCTCTGACTCGGAGCAGCACCGGCAGAGGAACACATTTTTCATGTGCCATTGCAGAGCACAAGAGGAAGTTTCAGAGCAACTGCAAGTGAATTTCAGGATGTAATACTATGTCGTTAATTTGATAAAGTTATCAAAATATAATTTAGGGGAAGGCTTTGTTTTCCACTGCTCTTCCTGTAGTGACTTGGTGTAATAAATCTGTATAGCAAATAACTCTGCTTCTCCACATTTATCCTCATTGTTTAATGCCAGATCCCTGCATCAATATACACTTGAGCTTTTTTAAGTTCATGACAAAAAAGAAACCAGACTTCCTGGAGAGGGGAGGGAACGCTCTTGGGTCACGTCGCAGAAATTCCTGTTTGAAGCTCTGGTTCTTACTTTAGCCACAGCACATCTTCAGGCCCCGTGAGCAGCATTCAGCCTCTCTTGGCAACCTTCTTGTATCAGTGAGCAGCTGCCAGAGTAGCTACCAGGGGTTACAAATGAGGCACAGCAGCAATTTAACAGCAGAAAAGCACTCCTCCCATTAAAGTCTTTGCAACACCTTTAACTAAGGCAGGGCTGTTCTTCATTGAATAGTACCTGCTCGTTTAACTTCTTTCACTCCTTACTGCAGGTGAGGTAAGGGGCACATACCTCCACTACAATTTTTCCTGCTTGGAAAATCAGAGCCTAAGTCTGTCTTTGACATGAAAAATAAAGACCCATGTGCACTTTTCAGTCTGTTTCAACAGCCTGGCCTGGAGACTCTGCTGCACCAAATTCACTCTGCTGCACTAAACCAGCACTTTTATTTTTCATTCTGAGTCTTGAAATAGTAGCAACCTCCTATTTAATTTCCCTGGTAACTGTATGTAAGGGAATAGAGTATTCCCTGGCGTAGATATGCAGGACAATAACTGAACTTCATGATGAGCAATTCCAAAATATCATCAGTCTTTGCCACCACGGGATATTTTTTCCTCAGTTCTCCTACAACACCCTGCCCACAGTCAACTGTTTTTACGCTCTCCCATTTGTTGTCACACAGGTTCCCGAATATTTGATTACCACATTGGTCAGACCCATCAGTCTCTGCAGCTGCTTTGTAGCACCACAGGTATGCAGTGGCCATAAACCTGAAACGTGCTTTGTAGCTCCTGTGTGTTAGTGGAAGTCTCAGGTCATTAATCGAATTCAGCTGTAGACACAGAGGGACTGGGATCTGGTCTTAACGTGGTAGCTTGGAAAACCTCAGCTTAAAATGATAGATATATGTCTTCTGCACAAAATTGGCTCTTTGGTCACCTTCTCTGGTCAAATCACTTATGCACCACTAGGAGCTGGGTCACTAAGGAAAAAAACAAGGCTAGGCTGAGGCAGTTCAGTCTAGGGTGGTGGAACCAGCTGCTCAAACCATGGTCATTTTGCAAGACCTTAATAAAAACCAGCTTTGGCAGGGTTATACAACACCAGTTTTCCTGTGCTATCAATCAGAGCCCGTCACCTCTTGTATACAGCACCTTGGAAAAGCAGCTCATGGCCAGCAGACAGCTGGTTACTTCCCACAACAGGACTGGGAAACAGTCTCCTGCAAGACAGCTGAAAACACATTTCATGGAGCATGTGTTGGATGATATCACAGTGAGACAGGCAGATATCTGCCTCTGTCTGATGAGTGTGTCTGGGCCATTTTATAATTATGCTGATATAACTTCTGCTGCCTGCCTGTGAGGGCAGGAGTGGAACCAGGCCAGTTGGGGCGTGTGATACTGCATTATTGGATTACAGAGAAACAGCTGGCAGTTCTCGCTCTTGCTGCCACAGCTGTACGTAGGCTTTGTAGGATAGTCACACTTTGTACTTTGGGACACCATTGACCGAAGTTTAGGTTATATCATCATACATTCCCTGCCTACAGTGATATTTTTTAAATGCTTGTTTTTATCCCCAGGGAGTGTTTGGCCTTCTGTAACGCAGTGTACTCAAGATGGCAGTCAGTACTGGACATTGATTTTTAAACTCTGAGGCCAGGACAGACTGGGAACCATCTCTTCTGACCGCCTGAACAAAACAGACCATTGCATTTCACCCATTTTTTCCTACATTAAACATATTTGTTTGGGAATTTGATTGGAAGACATTTGAGTCAAATGCGCACCAAGAGCTAAAACCCCCACTAGTTCTCTTGGCAGTTGTTCCCATGGTTGATTCCCCACTCCAACCCCGCGTATAAAAAATCGGTGTCTATTTTCTCACTTGAAAACATGACAGATATCTCACCTGGTATTAACTCGTTCACATTGCTTCACACCAGGACTTTTTCTCTACTGGCCTGAAGCTACCTCCTCCTGGTGTGGGCACCTGGTCGACAAAATTGAGCCAAGGCGTACGTGATGCACAAGCTTGAGCATGGTTCCTGAGAGCCTCCCCTGGTGCAAGCAAGTGCTGCAGGAGTGGGCTGCCTGCCTCACCTCCTCACCCTCACCTGTACATGAGATCCTCCCTGTTAGTGTAATTACTCCGGTATCTCCACTGCAGAAAGCATGTCCAAGCCTCACAGCTAGGTGAAGGAGGAGCTGAGGTTTTTTTCTATCAAGAAGCTGTAACTCCTGAAGTCTCCACTCTGAGGTAAGCCTCAGGTGCAAGGTTTCATTATTTCCTTCTTGAAGTCAAGCCTGTCTTGTGAATACCAGGCCAAACTAAAATGCATATTGATTGCTGTCTTGCCTTTCCTGGAGTTGTTTATTATCATCATCAAAGCACCAGCTATGATGTCCTCTGTTCTTCTGTCTTGCTGCAGACATTGGGTTTCCCCATCTGTTGAACCCTACAGGGAAGCTGAATTGGTTTATTACTGTAGGAAAACTGTATTTCCATTTGGTTTTTTTAAGGTATAGCTCAGTTACTAAAGGAATGCATATAACCACTATTACTGATTAATAATTCTTACTGTTTAATATGGAGGAAATCCTAAGACAACCAGCAACTACTCCATTATTTGTTTTAGAGCAAACCACTCCCAGTGGTTGTCCCAGACCCAAAGGTGACAGCAGCAGCATCCAGAGCTTGCAGCCTCTGCCCTCAGGCAGCTGCAGGCAGCCACTCTGAAAGCTCTCCCCCAGTCTGCCATGAGTGCAGCAACTCTTGCTGGGAAAGGCAGCGGCAATTGCGTCCCTGTCCTAGAGCAAATGTAGGCTGAGTCTGAGACCGGGCTGCATGGTGCATGTTTCTGTGAGTCACACTGTTTCTATGACCTTCGAGTCCTGGGACTAAATGGAGCACCTCGTCCCATTTTCCTCTAGAAACTTAGTGCAGTCCCTGAACCTGAGGCTGAAGGACATGCTTGGACAATAATTCTGTGTCTCCTCTCAGCACCCACCCTTAACTTAAAAGAGAGGTCTCAGGCTGGGGTGGTCCTGCTGCTAAAACTATCATTCTTGTTTTGTGCTGAGGCAAGACTATGTAGAGTAGGTACCTCAAGAAGATAAAAATATGCCACTCTTTCAAAGAGCATGGTGAGGTCAAACTGGACCGGTATCATTTGTATACATACACAAACCTCTACTTACCTGTGTGTTTATCTATCTATCTATCTATCTATCTATCTATCTATCTATCTATCTATCCATCTATCTATCTATCCATCTATCTACGTACCTATCTACCTATCTGTAACACAGATTGCTTCCTGGCTTCTTCTCCAGGCAGGTCACCATGAAATGTTAGCTGGTAAAGAAATTCATTTTGGTTTTCTCACCCAAGCCTCAGTAAATGGATTATGACCCGTGTCATACAGCCATCACAGACAGGATGATGCCTGGGCTTTGATACACGATCCAGACAGTGTTTACCTATCAGCACAAGCCCTGCAGCTGCAAAGCTCAAAAATCATGGCCACAGCAAGGGATCCTTCTGCCTCATGTCAAAACCATTGACCCGCCAATACTATCTTTTCAAATAGATTTGATTGTTTCATGTCTTGGTGAGTCAAAGTAAGCTCTCTGTGCACAACACCTCACCCATACTCTTCCCCTTCTCTTTTTTGTTACTCTCCTGACACTTCCCTTCTGTCTTCACTGTATAAACTTGCCATTGTTATTAATGCCTTGCTCCTTGTTCCTTCCTGCCTTGACTTTATAAGGCAAGAACAGAGGAGCGGCCCCCTTGGAAAGAATAAATGTTATTACTACGAGGGGATGAAAACCCCACTGCTCCTGGGTTGCAGGCTCCCACATTGCCATTGTGTTTCTGGGAGAGTCAGAAAAGGCAGCTAAAGTCCTTAAGCTACCCATATCACATGAGCTATAAAACCTATGAAAGTGTGTCAGGAAGCTCTGAATATCTTGGGCAGACGACCATGTTACAACAATAAATTGTTGTATAAATTCTCTGAGCTCACTCTGCTTGCAGGTGACAGGTATACGTGCCGTCCTATGATGCAGCACAGGCCTTATGTGTGTAGGTCTGGTGTCAGAGGAAAGCTATATTTACCAGAAACGGTGCTAGTATCTGGCATATCTGATTGCTTGTAGGAAAAAGCAGAGAGTTCCCTGATGTGAACTGCTGTAAGGTACATGTAGCTCCACGTATCAGACTGACTGGATCCAGAAAGAGATCTCAGAGCACGGGGCAATGCGGATGAAATGTCAAAAAGACATTAACATACTGGGGAAGAGAGAAAGCAGGAAACGTTATATTTATTCTGTTGAAAAAGCTGTTATGATAGCTCAGATGTATGCCTCGGCTATGTCGTGTCATTGTAACAGATATATTACATTATTGTTGAAATTTACTTTATTTTTAAGAAGACGGAAAATCTGCCAAGAAGGGCTAGCGTCTCTACATCTTACTGAACCAGGAGATAATACTTGGTGCAGGAATGATCATAAATACTAGTTTCTTCTAAAGCAGACTGGCCTATGGCTCTGTGGACCTTTATTCTGCAGCAATGCTTGCTGAAGTGGCCCTTTCTTCCTTCTCACCTTAGTGTCTTGTTCCTACACCACACTTCCCTCCTTCCTTGTGCCTGGCATAACTGCTTGTATAGTCATGCAATGAACTAGATCACAGAACTGACCTGTCTGAAAGTCAACTTTCATTTCCTTGGCTGTGCAACTTTTCAGCCAAACCAAAACATCGATTCGGTTCGTGTCCTGGACACACAAACCCTTGTGCAAACATGATGGAGGAGGTACTGGGTTAGGAGTGAGCTCCTAGAGGAAGGAAGGGTACTATATAAATTGCTGCAGCACTGTTACCAAATGCAGTCAACTCTGTTAATGCAATATTTCTAGTCCCTGCAGCCATGGTTAGTGGTCTCTTTAGCCCAGTACATCATGAACACAAGTCTGTAGTCTGGTCCAATGCGTGCTGAGAGGTGTTAATGGGCCCCGGTCCTTGGCCTCGCTTCTCTTGCTTCGTCTTGATTAGCTCTGAAGAGATTATGCTTAAAACAAGTAATGTATTCCAATGCCTGTATGTTCAGAGGGTGATGTAATCGGGTGATCTGACAATTTGTGATCACTTGCTGAAGCACTAAGGCTAATAGCAGCCATCTGGCCAGGTGGGATCTTACAAAAGCATCTTTGTGTTTTCAAAATGGAAGCAAAGATAGACAAACCTCCTTTACTGCAGGAGCCAGGAGAAAAACGAAAGTCGTAATTAAATCAGTTATCAAGAAGAGAAGGGGTAGAGGTGGGGAAAAAAGCCATAAAGTAAATTTCTACTCCAGGTGATCCGGCTCGCTCCAAGGCTTCCCCTTCTTTAGGGGCTGACAGGTCCATCCTTGCTGCTGACCTTCTCTCACAGCACCAAACATGGCAAGCGGGAAGCCCTGGAGGCTGTGAGCATTCCTCCCTCTACCAGACTGCAAGACAGTGGCCACAGGGACTGCCAGCAAGGATGCCATCCCAAAAGAAAGCTCTCCCAGTGAAAACCCTTACCTGTAAAATGGCCACAAGGACTTCCATGAATCTGCAGCATCTGTTGGAAGTAGGCAAACTCTAATGTGCACTTACCCTTTCCTACTCAATGACTTTGTTTCCAAGGAATTTTGCTAGTTTAAATTTCCAAACATAAGTCAAATAATTATGTGAGAATATACATTTTAAAATTTTTTAAGTTCATTTTTAGTCTTTCTTTGGCAGTCTCAAAAATGTGATCCAAATAATCATAATGACTCTGAAGAATCCAGATAAGAAACACAATGTATGTGTGAATGTCACATTTATTACCATGACTTTCAGCCTGAAAATGAGTTTGATGGGATTATGCTGTCTGCACAGCAGTTTCTGAATCCTTTGCTTTATGTCAGCCAAGTCTGACAGAGGTCTCCAGGTCTCAAAGATATTCAGATTCCTGAAAGCTTCAGGTCAATCACCTTAGTGAACTCAAATTAATTCCCCTTCACAAGAAAGTTAAGCAAAACAACCACTACTCCTTCATTTCGGCAGTGGTCACCCAGGAGCACTGGCAGCCACCCAGCACACATGCTGTATTGCGCTGCTTCTGCCTTGGGCTGTTGCAAAGGAGCTGGATGAGCCACCAAGCAAGCACAAATCCGTAGGAAAGCACATGTCCTTGTTTTTCTCACTCACAGAAAAAACTGACCAGTCAGGCCCAATACTGAGCCTCCTAGACTCCGAGTACAGGGGGTAATGAATGTTGGTCTTGCTGTGGTCCGTCGTCTTCTCTCACCTTACAGCCTTAAATATACATTATGGTTCAGTAAATTAAGATGGAATTTCAGTGCTGCTTGGAACGGTATTGATTCCACTTCAAAAGCAATGTGGCAGAGTAGGGACAAGGTAGGATATAAGGGTCCTGCAACATCCCAGCTTGCCACATGGTAGCAAGGCATGGTAGGAAGAGGAATGAACTCACACGGCAGCTAATGCAGAGAAAATTTTGGAGAATCACTTCTAGTGTTTTCTACTTTTTATTTGTGGTGTTTGACAAAAAGGATCCTGAAAAAAAGGCCTCTTAAAATAAATGGTGGCTTCTGCTCCTAGGCCAATCAACAAATACACCTTCCCTCTTCTAGTATGGAAGAGTTTATTTGCATTAATAATTTGTACTCACAAAGGCTTTACGAGTCATAGCAGGACAGATTTTTAATAATGGCATCAAAAAAACCTTTTATCTCTTCTAAGAAACCTTTGTGAGAAGCAATGGCTCGGCTTCTGGTTCTGAATGAGTCTGGGCTGTAGCAGGAGCCAGGCACCACTGCGGGGACCCATCAGTCACTGCACTGGGAGGCAGGATCTGCCAGCTACCACCGCGTTTTACGTGGAACACTTTTTCCACCTTCCTCTCAAAGACCTGTATCACATGTATTTAAGACTGCACTTTGGCCTCTCGGCCTCTCAGTAAGGATGTGTTGTTGTAGCTGTTTGACAAAGAGCTGTGGTGAGCCATGGAGCAACAGAGGAAGAGACCGAAGTGCTGCGGGAGCTGCATAAATACATGGGAGTGCTCACGCCACTTACACGGGTCTCTGCCCTTGCTGCGTGACCTGGCACATGACAGAGAGCCCCTCTCATGCACTGGATCCTGACAGATTTTCTGGTTCACTTTTTTTCCTGGGTGTCCCATGCTCCCTCAATGACATTTAGAGCACGGCAGCTGCTCTGAGGCTCCCAAACTGTTGTAGGCAGTTTGGGTGCCAGGTCCCCAGGCAGGATTTTAACCACCTGGGGCTTGAGATGGTAGGCTAATTCCCCATGCAGCATCCTTGTGCCAAGTCTATAGAAAGATTCATTTCTGTTATTTTCATTTGCAGTTGTTTTTTTTTTTTTAAAAGATGTGATTACGGTCCCTGCCAATCTCTTTCTGCTTGGATGGGGAAACAGCAAACGGAATACTGCACAGCATGCTAGATTAGAAGCTGCTAAAATATATATGGCCACAAATGTCTGATCACATTTGATGAATAATAATACCAATACCTAATGCTACAAAACACTCTGCAAAGGATGTTTGTCCAGCCATCCATCTGCCATTCTGCAGAAGGGGAAGGGGAGGCAAATGGAAAGGCAGGAGGCTCCCCTCGCCAGTGCCCGCTGTCGTCATCGACGGGGAAAGTCTGCTCGCTCGGCAGAGAGGTTAGCTCAACCGCTTGGGCAGAGCATCCCCCGCTGCCAGCTCAGGTAGCTCCCCTGTCTTCCTGTGAAACTGCGCCGAGGTTTGTCCTTAGCTCAGCGCTGTGCCGGCGTGCAGGCACACACACACGCGGGCCAGCTAGCCACCGAGCTCACCCAGCCTCCCAGTAACACCGGGCTAACAGGCATGGAGGGAAAACCAACCCAAATCCTAAACACCTTTGGAAATGATGAGATAGTACCTCATCAGCAGCTTTATAGGAATAGAAAAATAAATCTGTCTGCACTAAATAAGTTATTAATTGTGATTTATTCACTTGATTCAGCAGTTAAAAGCTTGTAAAATTTGTTTTCTTGGGAAGTATGTGTTAAGCACCAGAAAGACAGAAAGGCATTGTGTGAAGATTCATGCTTTCTGATAATATTTTAAATCCTGTTTTATTCACATGTATCTAAAAGGCAATAAAGAGAGATGATAAAATCGATGAAGTGGTCTTTTCATTTCTTTATGCCTTTTCTTGTCAGGATAGGTTGGTCATATTTTCAGATACACTCCTCAGCAGCATCCTGAAATAAATCTGTCTGAATGTACAACCAGATTATGCACAACCAACGCAAGCAGGAGCAGCCCTGCCTCAGGGACACAGACCACATAAATTTACGCTCAGGCTGACTCCAGCCTGCCGTCCCCTGGTTACCTTTGATAGTCCAGGGATTTTGCATCCCCGTTACTTTAGGCCAGCTGGCAACATGCACCTATCTAGATCAATTCAAATAAAATAAGGATTCACTGCACTGCTAGTGAAAACATAGAGAGAATGATAAGCTAACTCACAGATGTTCATATTCCAGTGTTATTCATGTTAGGTGTTATTTTAGGCTGAAATTATTTATTTAAAAACACCCAAACAGTTAATTGAAATTCTGTATGTTGTTTGTCCGGTTGTCATCTGTTGACAGGGGAAAACGGGTCAGCACAGGAAGCACCAGTAACACAAAAGGAATCTCAAGAGGTTTATTTTCCTTCCAAATCTCTCTGCATTTGGTTTTAGCTTTCAATTGGATCACAAAAGCAGCAAATTTTGACACTGCAAAAAAGTGATAGGTTAGAACATCAGGTCTGCACAGGATTATGCTTTCAATGCAGGAAAAGTGCAGGGCCTGGTTAATCTTTAAAGGCTTTAAGAACAGTACATAATCAATAACTTTTTCTGTGACAAACAAAAAAATGTATACAAACCCAGAATTTTACAATATTTAAAAAATACTGACATGTAGGTATAAATTAATTTATTCCTGAATTAACTACTTCAGCGACATGATTGCAGCCATTAACAGTTCTTTCATGCTATTAAAATATCTAGATTTAATACCATGAAATCTCTGGTGATAATCATAAGTTTCTTTCTATTAATTACCTCTTTTACCATTACAGTATTTTTACATGCATTGTGTTTCTATTTAATGTGGCCTGTTACAAGGTAAACTCTACACTGGTCATCTTTCCCGTGAAAGTGGGGTCATAGAGTTCAGCAGGCTGCTCTGTCTTGACCCAGATGAGAACCTCATTATCCATCTTTTGAAATAATTCAGCTGTGGAAATGATACACTTACATAACGTGTACTTCAGAAAAATAAACCATCTCTGCTTTTAAAGAGAAATGCTCTGCAGCTTCTGCCGCCACTCCGTTCTCACCATTTTCTCTTTCTCTGTAAAGTGCTAACTAGAAAAATATTATGAGCAAAAAATAGATGTGACCAGAAAAGAAGGAAGAGAAATGATGAAAAGGCAGATGAAAGCAGGGAATAAGGTACCAAAAAATATTCCAATTCTGCTCATTTTAGCAACAACTCTCAGCTCGCATCACAGCATTTTCCATTTCACCCAGAACCACTTACTAGATCTTCACGTGAAAAGAGGAACTAGAGCCATGTATGAAACAAAACTGATGTTGACTTAGTGTTTGCACCACCAGTGGCCGCAGGAGCCATGGCTTGGGAGAGGTGGGCACTGTGCCCGGAGGCACCTCCGGCATGGCTGGTTCAGGGGCTTCTTCTCCATGGTCAGATTTCAAGAGATCAGTCCAGCTTCGAGGGCTTGTCTTTGCTGTAGCTGGGGCGATGTGACTGCTCCATAGATAAAGGTCTTCCTGTAAAAGCAATTATTGGTGTCCATGGCGGTGTGATGAACCGTGCCTCATGGGAATACTGCAACAGGGAAAGACTGAAATCTTCAATCAGATCTCTGCACAGTTTCTCGTAGATGGACCTCCTGCATAGACATATGGGCATAAAAGTGCCAACATCTACCTTGATTTCATGTTACAGCTGCTGATAACAACTGGAATTGCTCTTTCAAAATCTCTAATAGACTGTGAGACAAGAAGGAATGCGGTTTGGCAGGCAAAAGTGGACCTGATTTAGCAAAGTGCTTATGTGTCACTGAAATCAATGGGACTATTTAGGGGCTTAATTGCTTTGCTGAATCCAGGCCAAAGAGACAAAAAGCAAGATGGTTATGTTGCAAGGCTCAGATATATATATCTCTTTAGTCTGGAACACTTAGATCCTTTATCAATATTATGATTCTCCCTAATAATTCAGAAAAGCTTCAAAGGAAGCACATGCCTTACTTTCTGGCCCAGATTTAGCAAACATTTTGGTGTCTGTGTAACATTATTCATTCAGATAGTGCCATTTTCTTAAGAACAGAAAGACACGAGTGAAGTGCCACAACAGGCTGTTCTCGCAGGTCAGAGCTGTATTTTAATATCTACAGCATTTAAGCATTCCTACCAAGGCTATACGACTGCTAGAGACATCTGGACCTAATACTGAAATGTTCCCTATTGCAATCTGTGTGCCCATGAATATTCTTGTGCCAAAATATTTATTTTAAACTCTCTTTAAAAGAAAGAACAATAAATTCAGTGAGTTGTAATTTTTTCAGTTGTTTTTCTTTAAATAGTAAACACACCTCAGACAAATAAAAATGAACAATTCCAATACCAATGTTGAATAATGCTTCTTCTCACTGGTTAGTCAGAACCCGTAAAAAATGGCTGCTTTCGCCCTAATTAATGGCCCATTTTCAGGAGAGGCTTTTAATTAACAGCTGACATTTAAGCAGCACTACAATGTGCTGTGCAATTATCACCTGGCCTACTTCTGTGTGATTCAAATGCTCTTGGAAAAAAAGGCACGATGCCTCTTTTTCCTGAAAGTTTTACAGAACAGAGTGGCGAGAGAGAATTGAGGAAGACAGAGAAAACACAGATGGATCTTCAAAGGGATTTAGGGTGGAGTTTTCCAGTACAATTAGCCTGACCCAGGGACTGGCTGCCCCCCCAAAGAAGGGCACCTGCTCAGGCATCTCTCAGCTTTGCCCTGGGCCACATATTTCTAACCCACTCCCTCTCCTCAAACTGGCAATGCCCTGAATGCCATGGGGAAAGTCAGGCATAATAATACAACCAAGCCCATTTGACAGCTCAGTGCTGCTAAAACAACACTTTTAAAAAAAGAAAAAAACAAAAAAAAAAAAAAAGAAAAAAGGCCTTTCTTATATGGTTTTCCCCATCTTCTTTCCCCTGTTACGTGTCCCTGCAGCTCGTCTGTCTGGTAGCAAGCCAGGCTGGTTCAGTTCCTTAGCACTGGAATAAAAATGTGCTAAAGCACTTTTCTGCCAGTTTGGTGAGCTCAACCGGCTCACTGGGCAGTCGCCCTCAGTCCTCACTCCAAGGACAGAGGAGAAGCGTGGGACCCCCACCCATCAGCGGAGATGAACTATTATTTTAATGTGTGCTGTAAGTTGAGCAATCTTGTGAAATAAGATCTTATCTTGTATAGGAAGGTAAACCACTCACAAGCATATTTTTGTACTGTATACATTTCCTGACAGAAAATTAATGTCCCATCAAATGACAATGTGGTAAAGTGAAAGGTGGGACCACGTGGCAGGGGCCTGCTGGCCCTTTTGGTAGCAGCTGGTCTGAGCCCACCCTTCCAGTGGTGAGCTGGAACCAGACGGAGGACTTTGCTGAGCAAGAACATGCTTTACCTGACCTGTTCAAACTGCTCCATATTGCATGCAATAATTTAAGTAGCTATTAATGTTTAAATACATCAGTATTTGCTGGGTCACTGAGAGACTGAGCAAACACCAAGCTGTGGCCATGCTGAACCTCTCTCCTGCTCTCTGGCCTGATCAATGTTTCATTATATTTCAAGTGAAACAGCTTTTGGCATGGAGGCCTGGGCTACTTTCTCTCAGCTTCCCCACAACACACCCCAGCCTGCCGATCAGAGCACCTTCCCCAGAGAAATGAGCTGGTTTGCTTGGGCAAAAGATGACATTCAACCCGGCCTGGTGACATTTTCCCATGCCGTGCTACAGAAAGCAGGTATTTCTTTGCCTTTTCCTCCAGCCATGTCTTGGTGGAGCCTGGGGTCAGCTCTGCTGGTTCCCACAGATCCCGCAGGAGGAGACCCTTAAACAACGTGGGCAGAGAATATCAAATCAACATTGTGGTAGGACTGGTATGGAGCTACCTGAGAAGAGCTGAGCCCTTTGTGGACATGTCCAGTGACCAAATCTTGTGTGGGATGCGGACATGTCCAGTGACTGAATCTTGTGTAGGAAATAATCCCAGTCTTGTGTGCTTTGATTCATGAGACGGACAAGTTCCTGATAAGGTTGCAGTCCCGAGGTATGCACGGTGACTGCCCTGTCCCCAACCAGCCCCTGCCGAACGAAATCAAACCAAATTTAACTTGGCATGTGGGGCTGTGTTTAGAAAGCTGCAGCAGCTCAGGGGCATCTCAGATATCCGCAGTGGGGACGGGACAGACAGCTGGGGCGGTAGTCTTGTTAGCTAGCCTGATATAAATTGTTTCTTCCCGTGAATCACAGCTGCCAGGCACCAATGGGATTTGGGAGCCTCCAGGGCTAGGCTGTGAGGACAAAGTGAATATCATGATTTTGGATCCAAAATCTGAATTTTAGAAAGATTTCAGAAATCTAGAAATAGAATGCAGGTATCCGCATAATTTTTGTGGATGTAGTCTTTGGAGTATGCATTAGGCCGTCCTTTAGCCTGTTACACAGAGTTGATGATATTTGCCTCCTAAAAATTACATTCAAGGAACCCTTTATGAACTCGCGGTGGGGTTATGTGTCGGTTAGTATCCAATAATTCCTGAGATCTAAGCCCGGATCTGTCATCAGTTTGTTCCATGGCTTTGAAAAGGGTTTGTAAAAATAGCACCAGGGAGCTCTGTACCTATAGGAATTCAATATTTCAGTCTGGCAGTCTTGGATCCAAGAGTGAGGCATTGCTCTTTTAGCCAGCACACCGTCATCAGCTTCTGGGTCAGTGATGGGGAATGGGAACATTCTAAATAATTCAGGCGGTGACCTGACTCTCCTAGGGCAGTACTGCTTTAGCAATGCAAGCAGAAAGTGTTACTGAAATCAGCGGGATTATTTGCATGAATAAGAATGAGAAACTTTGCAGGATTGGGCATATTTTTCCTCTTTTTTTTTGCCTTTTTGGTCTTTTTTTTTCCTTCTTATTGTACAGTCAAACATGCAGGGAGTAGTGTCGCCATCCTGCTGTCGCCATCCTGCTGTCGCCATCCTGCTGTCACCATCCTACAATATTGTAAGGATCTTTAGTGTCTGTTTTCAAAGAGGATCCCATTTGTCTGTTCATTTTCCTACAGTCCTCATTCTGCACTCTGAATGCTCCTAATATATTGTATTCTAATCATTATGTCGTATATGATACAATGCAATAAAAGCAAAAGTGAGGCAAACTGCCATTTATGGAACTGCAGGTCAGGTTTGTGCTACTTTCACTAAGTGCTGCTAGGTGGCAATATGTTACCTAGAAAACCACGAGCTTCCCACCACCATCACTCTCCTCTGCTTCAGACCGAGCTGGGATGTGTCTGGCCATTGCTCTGCTCCAAAGGCGACAAGGCCTTGGGAGCAGGACCTGGTGAGAGCTGCTTCACGCACACAGATTTCTAACTTGGTACTGAGATTTTCCAGAAACAAATGCAGAACTGAATCCTACTGGAAAAATCTCTCCTCTGTGAACCCAAGAGGAAAAATTAGGAGGGGAGCCCGCATGTTGCAGTATTTCTGTTTATATTGGGAGTGTCATAATAAGGGAATGAATCCTTCTACTGTATAAAGATATTGCCACCTGGGACTAGAATATTTCATATCGTCATAGCATTCTCTTAACAATACAAAATTTAAAATATCTCTTCAGAGTGCAAAGATTTTGTTTTTCCAAATGTATGATTAATTGAAACCCTCTATAATTGAAACCCTCTACATATTCAATCATATTATTTCATCAACTGGACCAACTTCAGGATGTTTGTATTGACAGTCGGGTTGAAAAACAGCTTTAATAAAGGTGGAGAAGATGTATTTCCAGATACATCTTTCAGCCATGCTACAAATATTTAAAACTGAGTCATCTTATGTATGTGTATTAACAAGGAAGTAGTAATAAAGACTGGCTCATATTTGCATATTGCTTTGACTACACTAAGTGATCTGCACTGAAACAAGCATTTATTTCCCTTGGTCTGGCTCCTGGCATGGCAGCACACGTTCTTCCGCGGGGGAAAACCAGCAGCCAGGGGAAGGGCAGAGAGGGCAGGGCTGTGTGTGACGGTGCCATTTCATGCCAGCTTTAAGTTTAGACAAAATTATACCCAAAGGATTACTCCCTTTTGATGCCAGGGTAGTTTGCAGCCAGCTGGTCACTTTGTCCCAGCTGGCAGAGCATGGGTGCAGGTGAGCAGCACCTGAAGCTGGGGAGGCAGTGGCCAGGAGCAGGTCTGCAGGAAAGGGCTGACAGATAAAAAAGGGCTGATTGATAGATAAAATAGATATATATGAAGATGAGGAGCCTGAGTCTCTCTTTGTGGCAGCATTAATGCCTCCCCAGCACGAGGCGGGAGGTCAGTGAGCAGCCCTTTTGCACCAGCTGAATCCCCCCGGCAAAGGCCTGTGTCTGAACCCCAGCAACCTGAGGCAAGACGTTGTTCTGGGACGGTGGTGAAATTAGCATCTTTAATTACACTGGCTTGGGTGGAAATCCTGGGCTTGCTTTTTAGCGATGCAGGCTACCGGGGCAGGAAACAAAAATAATAATGAGCTGCTTATGTGGTACTTAGCAACCTTGGAGCTAACAAGCACCTTCTGCAGCAAAACTGCTTAAATTTAGGCTGGTTTTGGTGCGTGGGGTCACCCCTAAGTGGATGTGGCATGGAGCAAGGGACACTGCTCCCCAGCTGCGGCTCAGGCCGCCCGGCTGCCGGCCCCCACGCAGCATCGGGCTCGCAGGGGCTCAATATTCTCTTTAATCGCCATTACTTCGCCCCGGGGCCTGCCCGCACCTGCTGCTGCCCGCGGCGGGGTGGCTGCAGGCGCAGCCCCGAGGCCTCGGCCCGGCCCCGCCATCCCTGCCCGGCCCGGCCCGGCGCGGCGGCGGTTCCCGGCGGGGCCGCTTTCCCCGCAGCACCGACCGGCGACGGAAAGGGGAGCGGCGGGGCCAGGTCAGTGCCCGGGCGCGGGCCTCTGCTTCCCCCGCGGCTGGCCCGAGACCTGCGGCGCTCGGGGACTGCCCTGGCGGTTCGCGGGGGTCGCGGGGGGAAAGGGGATGGCCGGGGCTGGTGAGGCGGCTCGGGGCCTCTGCGGCGCCCTGGGGCGAAGGAGATGGGGAAGGGCAAGGGCAGGGTCCGGCCGGGGCTTCGGGCTGAGGAGGGGCCCGGGCCCGGGCCGGGGGCGGCCCGGTCCCCGCGGGGCCGCTGGTGCTAAGGCGAGGTGGCCTCGCCGGTGCTGGAGCGGCCGCTGGTGTTTCTGCCTGAAAATGTTATGCTCTTGCTCGGCTTCAGCCCAGAGACCTCGGGTGTTATTTTGGGAACAGCCGGTTATGGCCCCCTTCAGCTCTGCTGGGCACAGAGCTCTTCCTTGGCTGTGTATTTAAAATATATAAATACATAAAAAATGGTCCGTGCCAGGGGTGCTTGCCCAGGTCAGGCCAAGTGCTACAGCACGCTTGTCAGGATTTTGGCATTGCACAAGGTCAGCAGCAAGAAACCTCTGCTGGGGAAGGAGCTTCCCCTCTCTCCCCCTCGAGCCTTTCTTCACTTTCTTCCCAGGGTGATACCATGCAGGATACCTTTGCTTCCCGAAATTTGGTGTGTAGAGCCAAGGAGCCAGGTGACAGGCTGTCGTGGTGGGCTTCTGCTGGTTCCTAGTGCTGTTACAGGGGAGCAGGAGATGCGCCCCTGAGAATCATGCTGCATGGCCACTTCCGACATCAGGATGCAGATTTCCTGCTGCTGTCAGCAGGAGCATTTATTCACTGGTGGTGATGGTGGTAAGGAGACCAATAGTAAAGAACACTGTACCAAGTGGAATTCGGAGCAGTGCTCGACTACAAAACTTTTTACAGTTCTTAAGTCAAATTAATCCTTGTGAAAGCATCAGTATTTGCAGTTGCAACTGCAATGAATTCATCCTTATGCTTTTTATGGTTTAGGATTTAGCAATTAAAAAGTGAATGGTGAGTTAGTTGTGGTGATTTCCCTTCCTGTGAAGCAGCTCATCTGTTCATTTTAAAGGTGTCCAAAATACACGTAGCGGGCAGCGAGGTTTATGTGAACTTAAAAGTGTTTTCTGTCACTGTTACAGAGGCAAAGAGAACCTCTTTAGGTCAAAGCGGTAGAAAATAAAGGGTATGTGTGCTTTTTGCAGAAGATAACAGATTCCTGCTCTCACCTTCTGCTGTGAAACTCAAGATCTTGTACTCACCATGTGACCAAACCCAAATGTTTTTAGGTAGTGTCATGTGTATTTATGGAAAGACTTCTTTTGTCAGCTGTTTTGCATCCTTGAATGACATTATTTTTCACTGGATGTGGGTATGTTTCTTTGTGATTTGTTTACTAGGTGTTCAAATTAATTAAAATGTGATTAAAAGAGTACATAATTGGTTAGGAATAGAGAGACAATTCACATGTAAACCTTATCCTGCAGGGACCGTTAAAAAATACAAAACTAAACAAAGAACAAGTAATTTGGAAAACACATAGCTTGCTGTCCCTGGAATTCAGATGCTCAGAAACAATGGGAAAAAAAAAACCCAAGGAAAAAAGACAGGTAGAAGCAGAAAAGAGGCATAAAGGGTAGGACAGCTTAAAACTGAAACCACAGACAAAGGGGGTTTTTACTTACACTGTTGAAAAGGGTTTTTTTTTACACAATTTATTTTTATTTCACATATGCATGATTTGAAGCCATTTCAGTTGGTTGATTTGGACACCTGACTTCTTGTTCTCTCAGTTTCTGAACAGGTAAACATTGTTTCTAATGCTGACATCTAGAAACTAGGAGGCGTAAGCTTCTTGTTCTCTTCTCTAAGTAACGTAGAGGCTAAAAACCCTGTCCTTTATAATACCAGCTACTTCTAAAGCTGGCTTTTAGAGGAGTGACAAAGCTCTTTAAGTGTCATCACGCTGAATTGGAAAGACTACTGATCCCATCTCATTTGTCTACAATGCGGTTACCAGAGACAATACACTAAAAACTTGAACGGGGTTCATCAAGTTTGAGAGCTGCAGTGTCTTGAGAAAGGCATGAGCTTGAGGTGGCTCCTGTTGAACTTAGTAGGAGTTCTGCTTTGTGTAGAGATGCCACAGACGAGATGCATTTTCCTTCTTGGGGAGGCAGAATTTCCCATGCTTTGTTTAGTTTCTGTATTTGTCAGTTGGTTTTCTGCTGCCGATCCTTAGCATGCTTAAGATCTGCTCACTGCTTTCTTCCAGCTGAAGGAAAGCCAGCTGGAGAGGTGACTGCCCTCAGCTTGCCTCAGCTGGTAATTATCAGAGTGGGAAGAACCTGTCAGGTAAGGTGTTTAAGTTAACCTAACCCACGCATCATTGAGGGAAAGAAGAGAGATGCATAAGCAGATGAGGTAGATGGAGAGCTCCGTAACCTTCAGGTGAGGGGTGGTGACAAGCAGCTGGCAACGGTGACCTGTTGAGCCACTGCTGGGGAGGAATCCTGCAGGTGAGACCTCCCTCCTACACCTTTCTTGTGTCTGAAGGCAGGGTCTGGTGACTCCTGTTTGCTATGAGATCCATGCTGTTGTCTTGATTTGTTTCCAGGCTGGCTCCCTTTGATCTTGCTGTTTCTGAATTCCTTCTCTCTCTCCAACACTGGAATTATTTATTTTTATTTTTTTTCCTCTCCCCACAATAACCCACCAGCCCACTGGCCCAGGTTCCAGTCAGTTGGTGTTAATGATTTCCATGCATTTTCAACCTACTTTTTTTTTTTTTTTTGTACAGATAGACTATTTTCACGCTTTGATTATATTCTCTTTCACTCTGCTCTTCCTTCTTTCATGCGTCAGCTGTAGGGTCAGTTGTGCCAGTCCTCAGCACAGGGTCACCTCTTGCTTTCCATTCATTAGTCAGTCACTGCAGGAACCCGTTGAAGCATACCATAGTCACACACATTGCTCTGTAATACAGATGAATGCCTCGTACAGGGACTAGTAAAATACACAGGGTTGAACTGTGAGTCATATCATCATCATCTTCAGTTCACATCTTCCATCCCTTTCTCCATGCCCTGTCTTCACTCTTCTGTGCTCGTCACTGAAAGTGCAGCTGCTGAAGGTCTTAATCAAGTCAAATTCTGTGCTTCTTAACCCATCAGCTGCCTTTGATGCCTTTGGCAGTTTCACAGAAGTGGCTTTCTAATTGTTTTTTTGTTTTGTTATTTGAATATTTTCTTCTCCCTGAAATTTCTTTTGTAGATTTTGTGTGTTGGATCCCTTTATCTCTGCTACAGTTTATCTCAGTATACCTTCATCCAAACCCAGAAATGCAGCTGATTTTTTTTTTTTTTTTTGCAGGTGGTTTACAAGTCTGTATTTTGTGATACAGAGAGATACATTGCATCTCTCACTTCCTGCCCTGTGTGAAAGGCCATGCTTATTTCCCTGATGTATTAAAAACACATCCCTGCATCTTTTCTCCCCATCTTCTTTTTTCCTTGCTTGCGTCAATAATTCAGGCACTATCTTTGAGTTGGTTTTTTTCTTTTCTTCCCCCCTCCCGCTTGTGTATTTTAACTTGCCGATAATTTCTCTGTAGCTGCTCTGTAGGGCAGCATTTCTTGTTTGTGCATGCAGCTCAAATGCTTGTTTGGGCTCCCAGTGTCCAGTATTCTGGTTTGTCTTAGTTGTTCTGCCCACCCGGTAAGTTGCTACCTGCATCCAGTGCTCTGGCCACCTATGGGTAAGATTGCTGGCAATTGCAACTGGCAACACTGCTGGAGGTTGCTGTTTAATACAGCGTATTTTAAGAGGAAAAAATGGGGTTGCAATAGATCAGTGGTGAACGGCGAGGGCAAATATTCAAGAGTTGGGGTTTATTAGTTTCCCAAAGAATCTGCTCAGTTAGGGAATATTAGTGCTGCTGTTATCCCTGTTATTTTTTTTTATTAATGTCGTGAGAGCTGAATTTTAACTAGGCAGTTACCAGAGGCTTTCAGAAGGCATATGAATACACAAAAATACATATACTGTGTGTGAATATCTGCATGTCGATACATATGTTGCTCTTGTGTAATGTGTATCATTCCTTTGATACTGAAGTGCTGACATTGGATGTGTTCATATTAACCCACAGTCTGCTAGCCCACAGGCAAGGGTGTTATAAAATCACTTGAGTGCCAAATCGGATTTAAACTGTTTTTTTATGTAAGAGGTACAATAACTGTGGAGTGAACAACTATTGATATCCATACTGTCGGCTTATCTTAGTTATCACCAGTGACATGTAAAGCTGCAGCACTTCTTAAAACATTTGAAAGATGCTAATTGCCCACAGTGTTTGTTATTCCTGTACTGTCAGAATTTTTTTCACTGTAAAAACTGTGGATAAACTGTGTGTGCTACAGATGTTAATGGATATAGCATGTCTGACTTTAAAATTAGATTAAGACTTAATTTCTGTAAGTGTATCTAAATAGATGTAATTATGTTAAACCGAAAATCTGAAAATTTTAGTGTGATAAGTATCTCTTAGCTTGTCCTATACCATTGTGCAGGTTACTGCAATTTACTGGAGTTACTCTTGCACTGCTTTCACTTACAGTACAGAAAATCAATCTCAGTCATGCCGTGGATTGCAAGTGCTCCGTACTGATTGAAATTTTGGATGTTGTTTGTCAGAAGTCAGCAGAAATCCCTTTAGTTTGAGAGAGCTGTAGTTTAAATATCACACTTTTCCTGAGTGGTTAGCTTTCTCAGACTGAGCTGTTAAAATAATCTTATTTTTATTAAAAAAGTACTGGGTACTGGCCAGTACTGAAAGAGATGGTTTTAAAGAAAATAATTCAATGATAATACCTTGCATGAGTCATTAATCATGAGTCATGATCAGCAGGCAGCGATGTCCAATTTGTTTTCTAATCCCGTACTCGCTGATGCTCTTTATTACCATAGTGATAATATTAAAGAGCTGTTAATGCATATAACCACGCAGTTGAAAATGACAGACTCTTTTTTTTTTTTTTTTTTGGTGGAATAAAATTTCCATATCTTAAGTGTGTTTTCCTCTGTACGTTTTTATGACGTGAAATCTAGGTGGTATAAAAGTGATCAAACAACTATAATTTGGCAGAGTTCAGTTCACAGAACAGACTTTGCTTTGCTTTCAGGCCAATCATCGTGGCCTCCCAGAGAATTAAATCTAGCCTATCTTCTTATGAGGACTGGGGAGGCTTTGTATTCATTAAAAATTGGGAGCTAATTGTTCAAGCTACGCTTTGCAATGAGAGCCTGCACTATCCATCTTTTTAATGTTTGTTCTTTCCTGAGCAAAAACTAGTAGCTGGATGGAAAGTTTTATTGCATGAATGTATGCTGGGGAATGACTACTGAAGTTTTCAAGAAAATGGAAGGCTGTTTCTCTTCTGAGTCTGAATATAAAAGAATCATTTAGCTGAGAAATGAGCTTTGGAAACCTGTTAACACTCTTAAATAAAATTTCACCAAGAGAAGCCATTTTAAAAGCTCTGCAAGGTGATGGCTGAAATATTGCAGACAATATTAGAATGTGCATAGATGGAAAGTGTGGCGGGGTGCAGCAGCAGTCGGGTTATAGTCAAGAAGCAATGAATCTCGTATTCAATCAGATTTTAACTTGATTTAATTTTAATTAGTTTTGTTAGTTTACACTTGAGTGTAGGAACGTTGATAGTGACAGATTGAAACCTCAAATTTAGTAAGGAACTCAGAAGATCCTTTGAAGTGTCTCACCAGGTGTGAAAAAACGATCCCTTTAACTATTTCAGTGCATATGACGTTATAATGCATAGATTCCTATAGGCCTTACTAGTTTCTTTGTGTTGAACTTGTGAGATAGTGCTGTATTGGTGGATGTGATGTGACAGGACAGGTATGAATCTACTGGCATAGGTGGTTCTCTTTGAAATTGCCTGGTACGATGCATACTCCTCTGCAAGTTGTAATCTGGTTGCTGTGCAGACTCCCCTGTTTCCATGAGGATTATACCTGACCCAACAGAAGCATTTTCCACTTTAGTGTGGGATGGTGCAGCTAGAGACAAGATAAGTGTACACCTGACAAGATTGTTCATGTCTTTCATTAGAAACTAATTGTGTGTGGTTTTTTTAACATGTGTTTGCTTGTTCATATATATCATAAATGTTTGAAAAACTTTGAGTCTGTAAACTGTAAGATGCCCTGAACACAGCACAAAATGTAGCTGTCACTGAATTCTGTCTCTGAATATGTTTGTGTCCTGGGTTCACCTTAGAAAAACTTTCCAGGAGCTTCTTGCCAATTTTGAGAGAGTCTTGTTTCTGCCAAATATGATTAAGAAACAAAGAAAGTCTTTTCCCAGTTCTCCAAAAGATTAGCATCTACGATGTCTTCTGAACAGCTGTATCCATTAAAAAGGGGGTTGGGGCAAAGCTAGGACTAGTCTAGCAGATTGCAATACTTAAATATAGTAAACATTTTTCTGTGTCCTGTGGTGGTTTTTTTGACTCCCACTCTGAGTGCCTTCTAAAGATGACTTGATTTTTTCAGATGAGCTGTCTCTGCTTCAGGCTTTACCCAATTTCTTTCAAATCACTTGTCAGCCACTTTCTCCAGTAGACCCATTTCCAAAGTAAAATACGGCAGAGCTGCTGACCAAGAATAATATTTGATAATGACTTCCATATTATTTCCTGGTATTTTCCACTCTACATGCATACATTGTAGAGTGGAAATAGCAGAGGAATAAACCATGGGTGTACTTGTACATTAAAATAAACTACCAATATTATATAGCTGTATAAAAGGCAAATGTGATGCTCTGTGTATAATACTGTTTTTTCTCCTTTGGGTTACTGTACAGGTTCTAGTGTTCCATGTCCAAGTGAGATCAGTCCAAAGTGGAACAAGAGCTACTGGAATAACTGGGAAAAACACATAGCTACCAGAGGCTAGGAAGTCTAACTAGTGTTAAGATGGAGAGTGATAAATGTGCTAATGGAATTAGGTGACAGGGAACAGACCTCGATATAAGAATGGTCTTTGGTTCTTAAATTCTGTGTTCCTCAGGTATTTCTCTCAGAAAGGTCTTGAGGTGTAATAGTTGATAGTTGCTTACAGAAAATCAGGAGATCCAGATCCTGAAAACTAGGGGCTTTGATAGGATTTTGTCTCCAACACAGGTGTGTTGGTGGGGGTTGTGGGGTTTTTTTTGTGAAAATTTTTGGAAGATTAGTACAGAGTAAATTGGTCTAATGGCATATGTAAGTGTCTTAATACAGTTTTTGAGCCTCTTTGATGTTCTGCACCCAAATACTTTTGGGTAATTTTTAGAAGACTTTAAAGGATGCTAATTTATTTCTTAACCACCAAAGTCACTTCATAAAACTCCTTCTATTAACTTTGTGGGAATAGGTTCAAGCTAAGAGTTTTGCAAATATAGTCTGCAGTGATTTCTGTAGACTTTTGTGATTGCATCACCTTTATATTAGTTTCTGCTGTCCTCCTTCCCTCTCTGTCAAAGGACTGAGGTGAATCTCAAAGGGAATTTCCTGATTATTTTTTTACCCTCCGTTTATTTCCAGAAATGGCCATTTCTCTGTGGAAGAACTTACTTCAGACTACAAAGGAAAGGATATTACAACAGCGAAGGGTGTCACTGTATAATGGTGCTCATGGTTATGAGGAAGAATTGATAAAGAAGAAACTTCAGCAGTTTGCTGGTGGATCCATCAACCTCTCCAAAGAAGACAATGGCATTGGAATACTTACTTTGAACAACCCAAAGCTAATGAATGCCTTCACAGGTCTTAATTCATTGATAGGGTTGCTGGTTTGTTGTTTTTTTTCTCCTGTAGTTACCCATTTTAACATTTTGCCTAACCAAAATGAAAATCTATGCCTTACCGTTCCCTAGTTAGAAGAAGAAATGTTTTATTCAGATGTGCAGCAAATGCCCACTGTTCTGCGTAGTAGGTTTGCCATAAACGTCATAAGAATGTAAGAAATTCTCAGTGACACAGGGACTGTCAGGCAGAACATGCCTCTTCCCCCCCCCCCCTTTTTTTTTTTTTCAGTCAGCACAGTTCTGCTACTGTGCTCTTTCTTGTATCTCCTTTCATTTTGTCCCTACTGCTCTGGAAACATGTAGGGTATTTTTATGGGTGTGGGATGATGCCATCTTTGCTTTGTAGGTGGTGTAGAAAGAGTGAGTTTATTTCTTTATTCTGTATCTAAAGCCTTCCCTGTAACTTAAGCTTCTGTAATTTGGTCTTTTCCAGTCACTCAGACTGGCTTCCATTTCTTTTTAATTTGCCTTATGTCTTAAATACCAATGACTGGTTAATTAAAGATCGGATGAGCTTGGTATTCTCAGTTGTTACAGGTCAGGGATCTATTTAATATGCTTTTATACTGGACAATACTTAGCTATCAAAAGCAAGTGCCCTATTTTATTAATCTTGTATTATGAGAGGCTTTGATCTCCAACATAGGTATATTTGCTTTCTCTCCTTAACTGTCTAGAATATTCCAATTTATGCCTTCAGACATAAGTGGCACAGGTTCAGGGTCCGCATCTGCCTGAGCCTGAGCTGTGCATAAGCCTTTACTCTAAGAACGCCTTTATCTCTTAATATTTTGAAGTGGATACATTTGTATCATCTTATTAATTTGTTTTTTGCTGTTCTGTTTTCTTGCCCACTTCTTATTGTTCCTTTGCTGTCAGCAAATATGTTTGCAACCCAGGAGCAAAGCATAGAGCTGTTTACATGGAGAATGTCAATCTGCTCCTTCCACTAATAATTGTTAGCTGAAAGGAAGAGAACGCAACAGAACAACAGTGTTAGTGGTAATGCACCTAGATGTCTCTGCAGTTTCTCTTTTGTTTCCCTTTAAAAGCTCATGTATAAAATCATTACCTAATTTGAGAAGTTGTATCTAGAAGATATTAGCATGGAGATTGTCCTTCTGAATGCCTCCCTGTCAGCATACATGTTATTATGCAATCATAATCACAATGTTATTTCCTCTTTTTCGACACATTGATTTTTATTTTTGACTCAAATCAGAGCTGTGCAATGTACAGCTCGTAGACTGTGTGTTAGCTTATTTGTTGTGTAAGTTGAAAGGGGCATGAGAAACGAGATGTAATAGCAAAACGAGAAAGGACAGATAAAGCCCAGTCTGCTAGGGAGATCAGATGTAATACAAGTCAAATTGCTTAAATCAGACCTTCATAGAAACTTACAACTTTGTTCTGTTTCCTGGGTGCTGGGCAGAAGGGGCTCAGAATTGATTTGTTGAAGTGCTGAGCAGTTGCAGCTGCTCTTTAGGCCACTGGCAGCTGTGCTTTGACTATACAAAGTGCTATATAATGTTAATGTACTGAAATCATATCACACATCTCAAGTTGAGCACCCAAAATCAGCAGATTATTTTCTCTCTGGCTCAGTTAGTGCTCTATAAAATATCTTCTCTCCTTATATGACTGCTGTGAAAATAAATTACTAGTGTATGTGAATTGAATTAGATGCTCCAGTAGCAAAGAGGGGCTACAAAAACCTGTGAGTAAATTAATAGTTCTGTCTTTGTTGCAGACCCTGATTAGCATATAGCAAATGAGCCATGGGATCAGGCAGTTCTGTTTTACAGTAGTATGTAGAGCCCTGTAGAAAGCAGTACTCCATTTTGCTAGGTAATAGCCACAAAAATTTGCTCTGGAAGATCTTACTATGGCAGTTCAAGAGATTACTGCTGCTTTCTACTGTGCATTTCTGCCTGCCAGAGACTTTTGTTGTTACAGGCGGGAAGAGTAGAAGCAAAATCATGCTGGGCCCTTGGCCGCTGTCGTGGATGGTATGACATAGTAATTTATACTGCTCTTCATTTCATTTTAACGTTACTGTCTGTAAACTGTAGTTGCTGAGGAACTAGCAAGCACTTGATCATTTTCCTTTTGTTGTGTATCAAGTAATACCCTTCAATAGAATTATGAAAAGGGATGGGATGCACAACCCCTAAATTGCCCTGGCAAGACCTGGTTGACTTCATTAGCCACAGTGTGTAAATACTCCCCCTCAAATACATTCTGTTGATTTTTGCCTCAGAGATTTTGGATAGTGGCAGATGTGAATTTCTGTATACGTGTAAGCTTCCTTTAGAAAGCTGCAAAACATCATTAAACTGTTCAGAGAAATCCTATTTCCTAGGCATTTACTTTACACAGCAGCTTTTTATCTCAAAGGAATTATGTTTATTCTAAGCTTGAGCAACTCATGGAACAAAAAGCAGAACAAAATTGTTAGCAAACTGCTAATGGGCAATGTGGAGGTTGTTATGCTTTTTTTTCTCTTATTAATTGGAATCTGATAGCCACCTGTTTGAAATGGTCTCTTTGGAAACAAATGCTAATAATGTCAGTTTAAGCCTGGTGGAACCAATTTCAGCAGCCCAACCTCTTGCTGAACTAAGGTTGAGCTTAATTTAAAAGAGAAGGAAGCCAGCCTGCAGGAATTAGATAATAATGGTGATAATTTTATTTTCTAGATTTGACTTTAAAGCATTTATTCTCAGATTATAATTAAGATGCAAACAGATTATTATTTCAAGTGGATTTAGTTCTGTGAAGAGCACAAGACTTACTGGTAACAAATACTGAAAGACCAAGACTGGCAGAATGAGGATTTGCTTTCGTATCTTGTCCTTGTCATTATATCAAACATCATGGACTATGCGTGTTGGTAAAATAATAGCTCAGTGTTGTCAGTAATGGAAGGAGGATGGGACAGGCTCTGGCCAGTGTCTCTTGTCGCCTGCTGTTGCATGTAACTGGCTCATACGGTTCCTTTTTGTAAACTCCATTTTTCAGTTAACTAGATATTTGGCTTGTAATACTCCGTGGAAAGACTCTTTAATACCTCGCTGCTTTGATTATTAAAAGCACCACAAACAGTGGTTGTGCTGTATCTGATTCCAGTGAAGCTTGGATGCCAGCACAAGCACCTTTTTTGTAAGAAAACTTGGGAAATATGCAAAAAATTAAATCCCCGGGTTTCATGCACACCTATTTAAACAACAACATTTGCAGAAAAGTCATTGTTGAGTTTACCGTCAGGCTGGGAAAGCATTTCAAGTAAGACCCACAAAAATCTCAGCTAGGCCTAGTTCTGCTGGGTATTTTCATTCATGGCTTGGATGATGGAATAGAAGGTGAACTGCTGAAATTGTCAGATGACCCCAAATTGGGAGAGCTTGGAAGAAAATTATTATTTGGAGCTGAGGAGAGGAATTCAGTGTGATCTTGATTAAGTGCTACAAAGAGCTCAACATCAGCAAGGTTAAACTCAATGAAAGCAAATGTGATGTGCCACACACAAAAAGTATGACCGAATTATAAATGCAGAAGACAGTGCAAAAAAACCCCGACCCAATGTCATTCTTGTATATAATACGTGATGTCCACTTAATTATTGCCCTCCTTGTGAACATTGTCAAAATGTGCTATTTCAATGCTGAGACCAAGCTCAAGGTGGAAGTGCTTGACTGAGAATTCGCTCTTGACCTGGTGCTGGGAAGCGTACTTCATAAGGAACTGCAAGGAAAACAAGCAGGAAGGAAAAAAAAATAATCTCCCACATGAGGATGGCTGCTAACAGGCAATTTCAGAACAGAATGAGTTCTGTGCATGCGGGTGTGGGGTCAAAACACTCAACACTCTTTGTAGAAAAGGAAAGAGCCCTTGAGGGTGTTAATGTAAAGCACATTTCTGTCTGAAGAAGGTAGGCCTGTCCACCTAAATTCTTGTCAAAGGAGTGTAAAGCTGAGAGTGTCATCAGCTTGTATGTAGCCTGCTTTCTGCAGTTAGTTTCTGTAAATGTTTTCTCTTAAGAATATAACTGAATGAGAGTCATAGACATTCAGAGAGGAAGAGCTTTAAGTTAATGCTGGGTAAGTTCAGTTGGTGTGGAAGATACTGCAGTCTAGGAAGAGCTCTATAAACAGGAGTTTGTAGAGTTCCATGTCAGGAAAGGTACTTAAGCAAACATATCAATCCATATATTTGGAGCCTCAGATATACTTTGTAAAGACACCTTTTCTGGAAGGGTATCGGGGAGGGAATCAAGGATGTTTTAGAAAGATTTTTTTTTTTTTCATGTTCTTTTAAAAGATGAAAGGCACTTTACTCCTACTATCAAATATATCTTTATTTTCTTTTGCATGTATACTTCTAAATGTCTTTGTCTTCCAACATAGTCTGCTCTTTGGCCTTTTTTTTAGGAATCTGTTAACATTGACTGGTCGTACATTTACCCCACCTTGCATGTGATTCTTTTCTGTATACTCTGCCAGTTCTTTGAGCAGGGTGAAATTGCAGTAACATCAAAATGACTAGATGGACAGATTTAGATGGATATATACAAGTTCACGTGTCCTGAATGTATGCAATTGCAAACAAGAGTAAATCAGTTACAGTTTATGCTTGCCTCCCTGCACTTTCTTTTTTTTTTTTTTGACAAATTTGTAACACAAATATCCTTCATGCAGAATATCCTTCAGAATTTCAGGAAGTGCATCTTTGAGGAAAAAAGTATGTCAGTGCTTGTGTGCAGGATTTAAGTTGATGATTTCCCTTGTGTTTTTAAGCCCATCGCTTATTAACGATAACTTGGTTTTGGTGGTGAAAAATGTAACATAAAACACGATGATGATAATAATTTCCTGTTAAAAAGTTCGCTTCTCCTCTATTGTGACAGGTACTATGATGCTAGAACTCCAGGAGAGGGTAACTGAACTGGAAAACTGGAAGGATGGCAAAGGCCTTATCATCTATGGTGCAGGAAACACTTTTTGCTCGGGATCTGATTTGAATGCTGTCAAAGCAATATCCAACTCCCAGGCAAGTAGTGATACAAATTAAGTTTTTGGAGAAAAATGAGCTTTTTGATATTCTGAGATCCTTTTCAGACAGAGGTTCTATGGTTCTGCTGTAATTTTACATGCAAGTCACAGAATGCAGCTTTTAATGGTTGAAAAAATGCTGGCAACCCCTTTAAGCCATGGCTTAAGCATTATTGTAATTGATTCATAAGTCCGAATTCCTACATTACATACTCTGTTTAGCTTTTTCTTTTAAAAATGTCAGTTTAGTTTCTCAGAGAAGTTTATGGTGAATTTACACATCAAATAATCTGTACTTCCGTAGTTTGGCCTTTAGAAGCAGATGCAAGTAATGATTTCTCATATATTCTAAAGTCAAAAACAAATTTAAGTAGCATGGCTGCTATTACAGAAAGGTTTCAATTTTGTCAAAACTGTGCTTGGACCTGCATGAAATGGAAGGCCAGATGCAATTCATGTGCTGTGGAGCTTTGGCATTGATCTTGTAGTTCAGTCAGGTGAGGTGAGTCTTGAGTGTAACTATGTAGTTGAAGAGGTCAGGGTTTGATAGCAGTTCTTCCCTCGTGCCACCCGTCTTGACAACTTTGACATGTGCTGCAGTTCTTTCTGTGGGTTAGTATGTGGTTCTTGGCAATGTGTGAAATAGGACTTCATCAACTGCAGGGGAGAGGGGTCTTCCTGTGCTACTCTTACATCCCGGTTTGCAACTGTGGTGATGATTTGTTTCTGTCGATGAACTAAATATCATAAAAAACCCAATATCTTAAATATTTCTGGCCTGATAGAATAAATACAATGGTCCAGTTTTCAAAAGGCGTAGGAGGCTTTGTTTCCTTTGTGAAACACCATGAGAGGTAAGCTTTTTTTAATATGGAGACACCATGCTTTATAGATATAAATGGGTTTTTGGGAGTTTTCATTTGGATGCCTTATAAGCACTAGTAATTTAAAAAAAAAAAATCAATAAAAAAACGCCCAACCAAAATCACAGGTACATCTATATTTATAATCTGAACTTTAATATTACAGCAACAGAAAAGGAGCTGAAACCAAGCATGGGCCAGTTCTTTTCTCATCTGCAGTCAGGTTCTTCTTCAGAGTTCTGCATTCAGTAATTCTCAGTGATTCTGCTTCCATAGTCTCTTTGACGTTTAGTATTCTGTCTATATGTTTATACAAATTACTTGGAGCCACTGCAGTGGCAGAAAGGGCTCTTGTAAGGATTCGGGTCCATAACCAATCTACTGGGCAGAACGAAATGCATTAGCATTAATTATATCTTTGCTGAAAATTCTACGCAAAGAATCTAGATCTCATGCTAGTACTGAAAGAGTCTCCAGAAATGCTCCACGAGAAGTTAAACATGGTTGCTTTCTATTTCCTTGGGAGACTTCAAAATATTTATCCTGAACTGAAAGTTTCTTTATAATAGCCAACTCTTAACCCATCTGTTTTGTGGGATTTAATAGTCTTTATTAAATAAAACTTTAATAGAATAAGGAATAGCATTTGCTGTGCTTCAGTCTTGCAGAACTCTGCTCTCTAACTTGCTGCAGATGAGAAAGTTTTGTCTGGTTTCAGGTTAAAAGAACTTCAGGTTAAGTTTTCTGTCCACAGGCATCCCTAAGGCGCAAAAAAAAAAAAAGTGAACAGCTTTGTGCCTGAACTGGTATGTTTTGCCTTTATTTTTTTTTGCAAGGCTGCTTTACCTCATAGCTTTTAGTAATTACAGAAAACACTTTTATTTTATTCAGCTGGTTGGTTGAGGGAAGATTGTATTTCTTATAATCTATGATACAGTTTGCCTTTCCCTGTGGTGCAGGAAAGGCAGAATAATGGACAAGAATGCTGAAGGATTTTCATGCCCCCTAGTGGCTCCTCCTCTTCCTCCTCCTCTTCCTCTTCATCCTTATCCTCCCATTTTCAGTTGTTCCTAACCCTGATATAAACCCAGGTCCCCTGCCTGGTCATCTTCGGTGAGTGCTAACATTATGTGAGCAAATCACAGAAGGTAAATTAATAGTGGAATTAAAAAAAATAAAATGTTTTTTTTTCTTTCTTTCATTGTAATCCTGGCTCCCAAGAGCGATAACCTCATCCTGGACCAAGTCTTGAAGAGCTGGCTAGCTTAAAAGCAGGAGCGGCTCTTGAAAGGGCAGCTGAGAGGAAGGAGGCACAAAGGAGAATTTCACTTTCCTTGGTCCCTGTCTAGTAGCCCTAGGACAGAGGTTCCCAAGCAGTAAACTGCAGAGGGAGGACTTTTGAGCAGTTGGAGATGGTCTGGAAACACTGTTCTATCTGTAGTGAAAGCAGACTCTGAGCTCTTGCGGCAAAAAGAGCCGGTGGTACAGTTTTCTGCTTTGCAAAGTTGACTGTCTTCTTCCCTGCCTCCCCTAGCCCTACTGCAAACTATTAATCCTTTTCTTCCATATGCAGTGCATGCTGTATTTTACCTCACTTTCTGCTTGTTAGATTTCTTCTTACTCCAAGGACAGTATTAGAGCTGAAAATGTGATTATACCACTAGACTACAGTGAACACCTCTCTTTATTCAGGTAAAATACTCTGACTAGTAGCCTTATTTTTCTTATCAGGAAGGTTTGAAGGGTATGTTGGCCAGGACTCAAGTAATTGTAATTTTTGTTCAGAGTGTTTTCTGTGCAGGCATTTTTTCCATGTGATATGCAAGTAATCTCTTCACCACCTGAGAATATGAAGACCTTTCTTTTTGTCTGCTCAGCCATAACTGTGTTTATCAAGCTGGTCTGTTCTGGCATTAATCTTTAATTACCACTTTGGATCTTGGTATGAATTGAGACAGCCAATTTGAATGCAAGGGCTGTTGCGATGAAGTGAAAAATTACTTTCTCTGAAGAGCTTTATTGCAGCTTCATCCTGATGAATGTAGTACGGGAATTGTGCAAGTCCATGTCTGAGAACTGGTACCTTGTATGTTTGTGTGGGTTTTGAACTTACCTGTTAAGACAGCTATCATGGAGGATTTGATTGTTCTTTAATTTGGCATGGAAATACTGATACTGGTCTTAATGGCTGTACAAGGTAGCTACAGAGATAACTAAAAGCCGCTTTGTAAATCGGCATGTGCTGAAAGTTTCAAGCAGGCCTTTAATGTGGTGAAACTGAATTCACTGGTTCCTGTGTAGTGATTGTCGTGGCAGCTTATATCTGCCAGAGATCTGTCCCTAAACACTATAATGCAGGTTGGTGTAGGGCAGGGTAGGTCTTGGGAATGCATGAAAAAAAGGGCAATAAATCAGCTGAAGTTGATGTCAAGGTCTTATTCCAAGATGTACTGAAGACTTACTGCATATCTTCTCTTTCCCTGAGGTATGAGTCAGAAGCTTTTAATTAAGGCAGATTCTTTAACTTGCCAACGCCTGTAAAACTGTGTTTTAGAAATTACTAAATGCCAATAAAGAGACGTTTGCTTGTTCTTTTTCTTCCTACCATTTGTTTGGGGTTTTTTTTCGTGTTTTTTTTTTTATCTGGATTAAATGGCACATGTGTAGTGCAGTGTACGCAGTTCAGTATGTATATGAACATGGTCATACTGGGTCATTTAGCCCAGTAATTTTTTGAGTTTCTGATTAACACCAGATATCTGAGAAAGAATATAAGAACAGGGAAGGCAGATAGATAATGATTTTGCTTCAAAATATTCTCTTAGTCCCCAGCAATTTGTGACTAAAATTGCTAGAACTAGATGTGTTACCTTGTATTTAATCATTTTTTGTTGATTTTTCTGTTGAGAGTTTATCTAGTTGTTCTTGAATTCACGTGGAGGTTGCTGTGTCCTGCTGCAAAGTGTTCCACAGTTTAACTACAAGTCGTTAAGACCTAGCAGTAACTGAATTTGTAGCCCCTTCGTTCTTGTTCTGGAAGAGAAGGGAACAATTGTTCTCTATTCACTATTGTTTGCAAGCTGATGTAAAATATAAAGGAGGAGAGAAATAAGAAGAATCTTCTTTCAGGGTTGTTTGGTTTTTTGTTTGTTTTTTTTTTTTTTTGTCTGAAATGCTTTTGGCCCAAACAATAAATAATGAAGTTAGTAAATTGTATCTGTCTAAAACTTTATGGGTTTGGAACAGTAAAAAGTATGCAGTGGTCTACGGTCCTGTACAAACTTTTAAAACTTCAGCTTTATGGGCGTTTAACTGGGAGTGAGAAGAGGAAATTAAGAGGGAAGGATGTAAAATTTCACATCATAGAAATTCAGTTTGGCAATTACTCTAACAGTGGCTTAATTATAACTGAAATTCATATAAATTGATTGAGTTCTGATATTTTTTTTTAACCTAATTTATACTAGGGTTTCTATTTGTGCGTAGTGGCGTTGGGCTGGAATTTGGGCAAGATTAACCAAAGAGAAAAAACCCAGCTAGAGTAAATATAATGAATACTCCTGTCTACTCCATCTGTGTGTTTAATTGCTTCACATTAGGATTACTTAACATTTTTTAATTTCCTATTCGTTGTAGGATGGGATGAATATGTGCATGTTTATGCAAAACACCTTAACCAGACTTATGAGGTAATATGTTTTATTTACCCTTCTTTATGAAGTAATTATAAGGATTGGAATATGTTTTGGCTAACTCTTTAACAAAATGTTTAAAGTTAAATACATAGTTTTGAGTATGTAATTTTGAATCCCAGAGCTTGTACTCACACATGTTAATAGTGTGGGTATTTATGGATTTAAATTAGGTCTTGACATTTTGCAACTATTAGACTTTCCAGAGATTGGAACAGAAAAAAAACCAAACCTATAGGCTTATATAGTGTTAAGTTAAGCTAGAGTTAAGGAAATCTAGGACTTCAAAGTTTTTGAAGCTGACTTCTGTAACTCATTGGAAATCGGTAGCTCTTAAAAAACAAGCAGGGCCAGCTTATGCAGCCTACACGGGTAACATTTATTTAATATATTTATTTAATCTTCCCACTTCATAAGAGGAATGTATTCAGTTCTACCATCTGGTACTTCTGAAAAACATTTTTTCCTTTCCTTTATATTTAGCTTCCCTTCAGAAATCACATTTCTATTAAATCCATGTGCGGTAGTGTCTGTCTCTTTCTGCTCAGAGCTCTTTGAAGATAAATATTCTTTGTTTTCAAATAATCTATATGAGAAAGTGTTATGAGTTAACAGTATTCTTTAAAACTGCCCAGGAGATTGGAGACTTAGTAGTACTGTAAGGAATCCTCAGGATCGGAATCATTCGTTTAAGTTGGTCTCCGTATAATCAAAATCGATGGGGCAAGCAAAGACGAGGAAGATGTATGAAGGTTGAGCCCTCACCTCAGGTGTCTTGACTTAGAGTATGTGGAAGCTGTGGTTCAAGGGGAGCGCTGAACTGCTGTCTGGGGACATCTATTGTAGGTGGGATGATTCTCCCCCAGAGGGAGCTGAGACCAGCTGTGATCCTGGAGGAGGCACCTCAAATAGATCAGAGCGTGGATGTAGAGGACTTGGACCTATATCTTCTGATTCCCCATAAACCACAGGAAAAATGAGGTTACCTCCTTCTAGTGGGTTCACTTAGGCCATGTATTGTATGAAGTGTTCTGCCATAAGTGAATTTAGGCCAAAAGAAATTGTTGGTGCTTCTGTTAAAGTAGAAGTAAAACCAAACATGTGGTCATGATTGGGAAGCTCACTTCTGAATGTGGTTTCAAAACTGCTCAATGAGTTAAATGTGTCTTTGTAGTAAAAGACAAAACAGCTGTATCAGCATGCAAGGTCTGGGACTAACCAGTTAGCTGCATTTCTTAGGGAACTTGATTTATCCTAAGTCAGTCACTGTTCATTAGTATTCATCTCACAATGGCAGTGGGGAAAGAGGTTCTCCCTACACACTCTTCCTTCCCTCTGTCCTTTGAATTACCTTGAACAAGATTAAATACCTTAAGCATCATTAAATACAACACCATCAAAGGTAACAGATTGTTGCTATCCTCAAAGGATGCTTTTGTCCTCCAAAAAGAAGTTCTGTTGATGACTGATACGGTAGCACTCTGAAAAAGCTGCTGAAGGTATTATGCTGGATCTCATTGTTCTTAAATAACCCAACCATGCAGTTCTCCGTGTCCCTTTCTGCTGCTTTCTGTAGTGTACTGGCTTAGTGTAGGGTCTTGTGTCGCAGTGCTGTTACTCCTTCTTGCAGATAGTCTTTCTAGGTATAATCTGTAGGATGTATTTTTATAACATAGGCCATGTTCTTTACTTTGATTCCATTTGATATCTGTCTTGCTGTTTCATTTTAACATTAGTGGAATTGGTATTGTGCTACTTATCTGCAAAGGTGTAGTTATTTGAATGAGTTGGAACAGTATATTTTTCTGATCTTTTACTGTAGAGATGGTTTGCTTGAATCCTTTTGTAATTTCTAGAAGACTAAAAGCATGAATTTTTGTTACAAAACTCTCTTGTGTAGATTGCCTTTGATCAGTGTTGCACTAGTCCAAGGAAAAGCTGTTGGAGGGGGAGCAGAGCTTACCACAGCATGTGATTTCAGGTAAGATCCACAATTTGAGTAGCTGCCATGTTGGGTCAGTGATTTAATGACGGCACCTATGAAATGTGGGAAGCCTGAGGGTACCACTTTTACCTGAATTCCAAGGCACTTGGAACTGGGCTGTCAGCAGATTTCATGGAGGGTGGGGAGGGAAGTTTGGGTTTCCTGATAGTACAGAGGAAAGATTATTTACTGTCATGTTACACAGTTTGGATCACTGTGTCAAACAAGAGCAGTGAGGAGCTTAGCAACTGACTGTGTCATAGACCAAGTGGGTTCAACTTCTCACCCCCAAGTGAGAGGTAGGAGGACCACTAAATTGTATATCCTCTTATGTCTCTCTGTGTGGCTGTCATATGTGTATATGGTTGGACTCAATGATCTCAAAAGTCCTTTCCAACCATGAAGATTCTATGATTCTATAAGTAAACATAAATAAGTAAAACTCTCCATTAGTCTGGTACTTTGTGTTCTGGGTTTATTATTTGTAACAGAACTTTGTGTTGTACAGCTTCTGAAACAAGAGTTTGAGATGCAGAGGAAGGCAAATGAGGTTCTGTCCCTGTTTTTTTTCCATACAGGTGCAGGGATTTGCAAGCATGAAACCACTAGTAAAAAACAGACGGCTTTAATTAAAGAGGTTGAATGCAGAACAGGAACTGGGAGAAACTAAAATAATAAAATGTCACTTTATTTAAACAGTTGCTAATGTGCAAACAGCCTACAGATGTAACAGGATAAGCACTGTGCACAGCCTCTCTGAAAATGAGGAGCTTTTAGTGCAATTTCTGCCTAAGAGAAGGAAATGCTCCCTTTAAGAGGGCCTCAGCTCTTGCAGTAGGAAAGGAATTGTCCAGAAGAAGCTGAAAGTACTTACATTCAAAAGTACTACTAAGCAAAGTAAACTAGAGCATTACACTGCTGTTCTAGTTATCAGGAACAGGCTTGATAGAGGAGATGGTATCTGCATTGGCTGAGATGCTTAGAAGCAATCTTCCTTTGCTTTGAGACTAGATGCGGCCAGATCTTTCTTCGTGTCTACACGGCAGCCGGTGAACTGCAACCTCAGCTCTGGCTATGGCTTCCGAGTACAGGCTGTATTATAAATGCCCAGTAAACATGCAGAGAGGTACTGGGTTTGACAGCAGCAGCGCTGACAGGAGAATGCACCTGGGAGACTTTCTGTATCTGTGAGTCCAGTGACAGAAAGTGAGTCCTGTTATACCTAAAGAGGAGTTTAGGGAATGTGAACATAATGAAATGGAAATCTTTTGGCTTTCTAAAATATGTACTCTCTACTTTTACTGCAGCTATGTTGTTTGACATACTGTGTAATTATAGTCATTGTCAAGTAGCTCTTATTTGCATGAATTGAGCAGCTGCAATTCCTCTGATGTGCTGCCATAATTTTCATAATAACTACAGCTGTTGATCCCTCTTCCATTACTTTCTAACACACCCATCCAGTGCAACTAAATCATAGCAATTCAGGAGCAGGAAATAGGACTTAATTAATAACAACAACAAGAAAGAGAAACATACTCTGTGCTGCTATTGCTCCTGAATTGGAGAATTGTAATACTAAGGGAGAAAATCCGGGGTTTTTGGAGGACTATCAGTAGATATTAGCTGAACAGGTATTCTTTCCTGAGTCACTAGATGCCAAAAGAGGAACCTGAGAACAGAAATCGGAGAGGTTTGTTTTCTTCCTTGAATAAACTGTTTAGACATTTTATTTTATTAAGAACAAAATGAGTGACTTTTAGCTGCTTTTAATTCTAAATTTTCAAATCTACTTTATTTTTCACAGTTACCGTGTAAACTACCAAACTGCATGGTATTGGCCTGAAATATTTTCTTATTTTTATCTCTGCCAGTTTGTATTATGTTAACTATACTGATATTGTGGAAGGGATTCACTTAAACCAAAATGGCATATGTCCCTTCTCTGAAATGTCCCCTGGCAGTATGATACACATCTCTACTAAAGTAGGGGTGTGGACAAATCCAATTTTAAAATAGCTGGGGTGATTTATGATATTATTGATGTATTCTTCCAGTGGCAGTTCTTGTGGCTAATTGTCTCTTACTCTGTTTTAAGCCATCTCATTTAAAACTGGATTAGGGAGGGCTTGCATGAACTCTGGCACGTTTATTGCTGACACAAAGGAAGTGATGAGAAGTGAAAGCATCTTAGGTCACTCCACCTTTGATCTGGAGGAAGAGGTCTTCTCAAAACATCTTCTTCAATCTTAGCTGCTTTATGGATTGTTGCAGTATGACTCTCCATAACAGCAACATCCTTATAAAGATCATAAACACGATTGGAAAAAAAAAAAAAATCATTGTCCAGACAAGTGCAAGGTAATTAAAATCTTTTCAGTTTTTTTCTGATATGAAAATTGGGAAGATAAGGCTCTGACACTGTAATTATTTATCTCAATTGTTTCTGTAAAACAGTAATGTAAAACCATGCAGGTATGAAACTTGTTTGGACAGCTGAGCTTTTTAGTACAGTTTCAAGAAACCTAGACTTTTTCAGTGTGCCGTAGCCCATGAAGATGGCTCGTGGGTTCTGCTGCCAAATGTCAGTGTATGTTTTGGTTCCGCATGACACTTCAGTGAAGTGCACAAATAACTGATGTTGGATTTGGTGATGCAATTTTACAAATAATTGCAATGAAGTACCTGTTCTGAGTTCCCTATATGTAGAAACTTGAAGTGTATCTTGTACTTGCACAGTGCGTGAAGTTAAGGAGAACTGATTTGTCAGGGTTGGTTAAGGAATTTGGACAGGAATTGTAGTGGGTTGTTGGGCAATAAGCTAACAGTTAGATATGAGGCAGAGACAGTTTGGTAATGAATCTATTAGTGCAATTAGTAGATCACAATAATCTCTGAGCACCGTAGGTGCAGAGTGCTACCAGCTGATAGCCAGAATAACTAACTTTGAACTATGAGCTGTCTTGTCTCCTATTTCACATTGGTGCCTTTGAGAAATCTCTCTGGGGCAGTGTCTGTGTAGGTCTTTTAGCACATCTACAACTTCGAAAATTTGCTCCTATATCACTTAGCGATTGGGCTTCCATTGTACTTGAGTGCTTCTGGAAAATATAGTCTCTTACCCTTTCCTGTCTAATGCTACTGCAGTCAAAATAGAGGTATGTTGCTGCCTTGTGAATCCAATTTAATAGATGGTGTCTCCAGGTAGAGGATGAGAATGCAACGATGGAAAGCTACCTATTTCTCTTACCATTGACCTCAAAACGGGCTCATGGGTAGAGGCATCAGTATTTTCCTTTTCATTTTTAGAAAATAAATGAATCAACTATAATTTCTTCAGTTGGAGTTGATGTTGCACAGTGAAATCACAAAGGGACAGTTTCGTTATTCTTGTTAGTGCTGAGCAGTATCCTGCTTTGCTTAGAAAGCAAGCACCTCTTTAAATCGATGGTGCTTTTTACAGACTCCTGACCTGTATCTGTAGGAATGGCAGAATCAAGCATTTAACATGGGATGAAGCTTGTGCGAACAATACTGCATTTATCAAATTGGCCTCACTGTGTTTTAATTGGCTATTTTCTTTATTTTTGTGAAATATATAGGCATGTTTAGTTTTACGTTTTAAGGTGTTAGGCATGTTCCAAAAAATGCCTAATAAGAGATAAAATAAAATGCACTATTATTGAATAGCTTTTGGTGTGTATGTTCTTGTGATGACTTGTGTTTGTTTACTTTTACAAGCATGCGTTTAGCACATTAAATGTAATTTATACAAAATGAAGGGAGCAGTAAATAATATAACCACTACATAGATGTAGGCCCGCTATGACCAGCTTTTCAGTTGTTGCCCCTTTAAAAAAGAGAGGGGGAGAAACTGTAAAGACGTTATTTTTCTACAGTAAGCTTTTCCAAAAATAGGTTTCAGAATGTCAGAGCACAAGACACAAACATCTCTGGAAATATTTTGCTGTATGCAAGGATTTTGGCTTTCAGTTTTATCAGGAGGAGCTTTTAGGTGCACAAGATGCTGCTGTTTGAAATAAGGGTGCCTCAGTACATAGTAGCTCTTTTCACTGGGCAGAGCATGATATGAATGTAACAGGATGGGATTCCCATATTCATGAGATCTTGCAAAGTCCAGGCTGACAAAACACTTGTCATTAGATGTGACTCCGTAACGTTGCTGCACATCATCAGGAAAAGAATCAGTAGCCGAATCTGAGAGTGGGTTCTCACAGCTTCAGGTGCTTGCTATATGCCACAGATAACTTTATTTTAACTATATAAAATTTTCCTCTCTACTATATATATGTATGTATATATGTGTGTGTGTATATATATACACACACATATATATACAATATATATATGTATATATACATATATATACACATGTGTGTATAGTGTATATATACATAAATATATACACGTGTGTATATATATGTAAAACCTCCTTCATATCATTTGGCAATTTTAGAATTCTGTTGCGGTCATGCATCACTTCACATTTTTAGAGCCCTGGGAGGTTTGTTAGTACAACTTTCTGATGAATTTTCAGGGAGATGGATTATGGTTTTAAAAGTTTCACGCTGCCTGCCTTTAAGAAGGCTGCTCTTATTTTTGACATGGCACACTTGACATCTGGTTAAGTAATCGCAGCACTGCTAGAAATGGACTTGAGGGCTTGTGTTTTTGGGCTTGTATTTATGGACTCATATTGTTTTTTTCTTTATTACCAGTTTTCATTTGGGTTTGAATTTAATGTATTTACAATATTCCAGGCAGAGAATTTTTTACGTAGTCTACAATTCAAATTTACCACTGTTTGATTTAATTGGTAGTGTAAATAATGGCAACAAACCATGAATTTGAGTTGACGTTTTCTTTCTGAGATTGTATTTTTTTTAAGAATTTACTTAATTCCAAGTTGCTGGTTTTTTGGTTTTTTTTTTTCTTTGGGAGGCCAAACCATCTTGTCCTTATCCTGGGTGAATGAGGTTTTTGTTATCAGCATGTGTCTACATTTTAGACCGCTTCTACCATTCAATCTTACGTCCTTTCTGTTGAACAATCCTGACTGCAGCTGATTCTGTGCTTCACAGTAATAATAAACAGAGATAGCCCCGGTAATGGGAAGCTTAGGTAAGGCAGATTTTAGGGAATGCAGAGCTGGACCCATGCTGGTTCTCACTGAGACACTGGGCCGGTGGTACACTGCAGGGAAGCATTCAGGGTTCAAGGAGAAACAGTTTAGGAAGAGTACAAATGCACTGGAATTGTCCATTATGCTTGCATCTGTGAAGTGATTAATTCCCGGTTTAGATAAACTGCCTGGAGGTATGAGTTTGACGCTCCACTGCTGATCTTCACTACCAAAATAATCTTTTTAAAATACACGTATATAAGCAGATAGCTCCACAAGTTGGTTGATGTGAAGTCTGAGAAGAATTTCCCTGGGTTTTTGCAAGTGTAAGCAGGTGTTGCTGTGTAGGTCTCAACCTACTTTCATTGTAAACGTTGCCTTCACAATTGCAACTTCCAGTCTCCCCCTTCACCCCCTGTTTCTTTTTTCCCCTCTAATCTAAAGCAACCCAGTGTCTTAGTGAAGACTTGGAGCCTTGCAGGCTCGACCTCTGTGTCCCTGTTCCTTACAAACTTACCCAAATTGTGTGGAACGACTGCAGACTGAACCTTGTTTGAGTCTTGGTGGCTTCAGCTTCCTACTTCTTCCTGGATTCTGGAGTTAATAAGAAATTAATTACTACTCAGCAGTCACAGTAAGAATAAATCAAATTATAAGTTCTTATATTAAATAAAGTCCTATTATGCTTAAACTGTTTATGTGTAAGAACTTCTACTGTATTCATAGTCTGTTACTAGGTGTTATCTTTCAGTTCTGTGTGCTGATGCACTCATAAACGCAAAGAAAATACGCAGACTGAGGAAAAAACAATAATATCAATTAGTGCAGGGGTGTGTGTGAGAGAAAGATTGTAAATAAAAAGAAAACAGGAAAAATTATACTTAACTGGTTCCCTGTCAATATAACTAATGTGCTGTATTAAAAAGTAGAGGTGAAGAAGCTAAATTACTGTTTTAATGTAGAATTGTAATGTTAAATTGTCTATCTCATTTATGCCTTTTTTGAGATATGTCATTGTGTTACATCCCTCCCCCCTCCAAAAGAAAAAAAAAAAAAAGCTCTGAAATCATGTATCATATCTGGAAAACTTAAAACTTAGGTCCCAGCTACTGTGATGATTTAAAAAAGAAGCCCACAACCCTCAGCATTTTTTGTTTGACATTATTAACCTGGTATACTGACAAAATGGCAGCATTTCATTATAACTTAATCACCAGTGATTTCAGATAAGTATATGTTCTCTCTTTGCTTTAGTCAGAGATTGTTGTGTAGGATGTGCAAATGCAGCATCAGTAGCAGTGCACGCAGAGACAGATGAATTTCAAAGTGTGTCTTGTTACCCTAGGTCTTGCAAAAGCTTGTTAGTTACTGTGATGTTACGACGTATTTTAAATCCTTTAATGCTGCGGGTTGCAGAAATATGATATATCAAATCCATCATAAAGTCTTAGAGCAGCTTGAACCTTGCATCTCTTAGGGCTGATGTCAAGAAATGCTGTTCCTTTCCAGTCAGCTGAGTTCAGGCAAGTGAGGTGATCTTTGCCTTTTTGACATTTTAGATGCCAAGCTCTGATGCTCCCCCTCCCCTTTCTGTATGAGCAGCAGAGATGAGCAAAGAGTATGACTGAAATGTTCCTGCTTTAAGAGACTCTTGAATTTGGTCCAGGAGGCTTGTTCTGTTTTCTTTGGTCTTGATAAACATCTATGATGGAAATACAGGTGTGGGAAACTGATGTTATAAACATGGGGTTGTACACTGCACGAATGTGTGCACATAATTTAAAAAATACAGTATTTTCAATTTGAAAACAAGCTCCATTGTACTTTTTTGATTTCTAGATGAATACTGCCATTCAGATTTGACAAAAAATTTCAATTATTGAACAACTTTACCTCCAAGTGGTCTTTTTTCATCGAAGAATTTGGTAAAATATCATTGGATCTTTTCTAATGGAAATTTTTGCTTTAGTCTAAAAGCTGTATCTGTTGTTGAAAATGCTTGCTTGAATGAAATCCAAATAGCTGTAGTTCCTTTTTTGGAAAGAAAGACTCATGTAACATTTTAGACTTCCAGCATGAGTAATTTTTATGTGAGCATTATTTTGGCGTTCACTTGCTTGTGTATTGAGACTTTGGCAGCCTGTACAGAATAGCTAAAACCTGCTTCATGAGTAAGACCTGAGCGCTATGTCAAGATGAAAACTACTCTGGAAATAATTGTAGGGTAACAGAGGTTGCAGTGTGCCTGTGCCTGGGACCCATTGACACCAGGGTAATAGATAGAAAGTCATTGCGGGGAATTAGAAGAGAGACAGAGTGTTAGTAAGACATTGGTCATTAGCAGGGGAGGAGAAATGGAGTGGTACCCCGCGGATTGCTGTCGTACAACTGCAGGGACAAAGGAGGATCCAGGCACTACATTTTGAATGATGGGTCTTCAGTCCCACGTTATGGCTCTGGTGACTCATGCCATTTTCAGAGTTTATAGTACACACTTCAGGGGAATTAACAGCTCCGCGGTGTAACTAGCTGCTTTATTCTCTTGGTTCTGTGTGCTCTTAAATTGTGGTAGGAGCCTTGTGTGCATTCATAAGCCTTTGTAAAGCCATGCTGCTCCTTCCCCCTGTGTGCACAGGGCGTATTATCAAACAGATAATGGGGTAGCACCCATGGACTGGGGACTCTTTATTGCTAACTGTAAAATTGTAAAAAGTCTATGTCTCTCCCACTTGGTAACGGCGTTTTAGTTTACATTTTTGGCTGGTTTTTGGGTGTCTTCAACTTACTGGAGTGCTCAGGCACCAGAGTGGGGATGAGGGAACGGTGTGTTGCTCACACAGCTTTCATGTCGCGTGGCAGCTTGCAAAGGGGCTGCACGATGTGTGTGTGCAGCACTCGCAGCCTTGTGTGACAGCTGTGGGGGGGGACTGCACGAGCCCTGCCCAGCCCTCTTCCCATCTCTGCAGCCCCCCTGCACAGTGCTGCCCACCTCCTGGGACCCCCAGCCCGCCATGGGGTGGGGGGGAATAGTACCCCGGGCTGTGGGAACCCCCTGTAAGCATCGAGTGTGGACCTCAAGAAGTATCAGCCTGGGAAACGGGGCAGATTTGCTTTGTGGTTTGACCAAATAATTTTCTTTCCTGACAGTTTATTGAAGAATGAACAAAAAAACCCAAAAAGGCTCATCTTACTTCCTTTAATACCGCTTGTGGAGTTTTAATCAGTCATGCTTTTTTGGGCCCCTATTTCTTGCCCTGTGATCTGTCATTTAATTCAATTTTTCATTCCTGCTACAGAAGAAGTCTTCTGGTAACTTCCAATATTCAGCTTCATTTATCCCTTTTAGAAGAAATGTAGCTTTTTATAGCATACTTTTCTCTCTCCAGCTTCAGTGAAGCCACAAGCGAGAAAGTGTCAAGCTGGAGGTAAAGCATTAGATTTTAAAACCCTAATCCAGCTCTGCTGGGCGAACCTCCATCTGTAGCCGACTTGTGGGAGATTCTGGTCCAGAAATGAGATTGGAAGAGCCGTCTGTGCGGATGGCAGCCAGTATGACAGCAAGTGTCACTTGCGGGAGACTTTTGGAGGGCCCTTGTTTTGTTTGAGGCTGCACCAATCCCCTTGCAGGGTGTTAGCAACAGCTTCTTGCCCTGTGTTTCTTTCTTTCCATAATCCCCCTCTCAAATTAACAGTCTGTCTTGGCCACTTCTTTTAGCCACTCTCCTTTGATCAGGGAAGTGCTTGAGAAATAAACCTTTTTTTCACTTCTCTGGTTGTTCTTATGCAATCATGTCTGGACCAGTTTTAGTCTGGGTCTTGCTGGGTCACAGAGTGCTCAGCCACTTTACTCCTGTTTTGCTGCTGATAGGCCTTTTTAAAATTTTTCTCAGTGCAGGCTTTGGTATTGATGAGATGCTGTTTTTTGGGGCATGCAGATTTCTGTATCTGCATGTTATAATTTAACTGCTGTTATCCACGGGATCGTTTTGTAGTAACAATATTATTTTTATGCTTCTTCCCTGGGGTGGCTCCCTTTGAAATTGGTAATCTTGCAGCCTCTTTCGGTTGACTCTCCTCCTTTTGGAGGCTTATCTTTCATCGAATATCCAAATGTTTGGGCAATAAGCAGTGGAGTTATCCACACCTTAAGCTCCTGTTTATTCTTGGGAGACCATATTTCTCCTAAAAACCCTTATGTCTATTGAGCAGCTTCTGCTCTGATGTCCCTGTTTTCCATCTCTGCTTGAGTTTTTTGTTACCTCAAACTCTTCTCTTCTTACCACATCTTCCCTTTTTATGATCCAGGACTCCACTTTTCAGGATTTTGAGCATCAACCAAATGTTTTGTGCCTTTACATGAAAATATGACTCTGTCATTCTTTTTTCTGCATTTCGTTTGACTCTGTGTGATGTGACAAAGCATGATAGAGTCACGTTATAAATGGTTATTTGAAGGTTTCCTTTGAAGAGTGCATCTCTCACTGTTTAGGTTCACCTGCTCCCCTCTGGGAAGTGGCCTGGGTTTTCCCAGCCAACCCAGGAGAATGTTAACTCTTGCTCAAGAAAATGCATCTGTAATTAGGGTCTATTTTTGGATTGGATTTTGACCCTGATTCTTAAGGCTCCATAAAATGCATTGGAAAATCTGACTGGAGGGCAGAAAATAAGGTGGTAAAGGCTACGTGCTAGGGAGACTTGAGATATTTTCCCCTAGGCTACTTTATGTAAACCTTGATTGTTAGCTTTTGTTGTGAGTGGGGGGGAAAATGGAGGCACTGAGTGTTGCAAAATAATTCAGTAACTATAAATAAAATTCCATATAATCTGTAAGGCAATCTGAAAAGAGCTGTGAGAAAAGAGAGCTCTCGTGTTGGTGAGATTTCTTAGGCTGGCATCAAGCCTACTCGTTTGACATCGAGTTTTAGAGCGTGTCTAGAACACTCTGTACTTGGGAGGCTAGATAGGATTTTTTTATTTTGGTTCATTTGGGTATCATTTTAATTTATTTAAACCTCAAGTAAAGAAAGTGTCTTGTTTTGTTTTAATCACTGAAAGGATTTGAAATGACTGACTTTCTGGTGGGTTATTATAAAATAGTAGCTGGACCTACTTTTTTCCGTTGCATTCCTGTAGTAAAGGTTAGATTAAAGCTCATAAACAGGAGAGATTGTTAACAGTAATGTGCACAGTATTCTCTTATCCTGCTGAAATTTGGGATTGCAGAGCTGCTTTGTGCAATTGTATACAAGATACGCACAAGGGACGTGGTTTCCCCAAACTCTCTTAAACCATTTTGTCTTCATTTTTACATTCTTTAGTGGTTACCATTTAGGCATCTGTCAAGTGAATATTTGTGACTAAAGGATTCTCAGAAAGAGCAAAATTTAGGGGGTTGTTTTTATGATGCCAGTCTGCATGGACTATCACCAAAAGCATGTAAGACAAATCCTTAGTTTTATCAGTTTTACGGTATTTTCACTTTGGAAATCTCATTTCATGTTGCCAGAGCTCTGAAGCAGCAATTTCTGTAATGTCTAGTGATCTTATTCTTTCTCTGCATGGGGCAGAAACATGAGAAGCTCTCCATGAGAGAGAAGATGCCGGAGAGGAGCAGGGGGAATTAATACTAGCAAGCTGTGCTGGGAAAGCACAGAGCAGTCGTGGCTGGCCGATATTCACTGCATTGTTATAGTTTGAAAATCTGCTAAATATAATTAGCAAGGAGTTATTTATTAAATGTATAATCGAGGCTTTTTGATCCTTCAAAGCCTATCCAATTAATCAAGCGTGATTGAAAGGTAAGTGAAATTATGACTGACTATTCTCAGGATGAATCCACTTTTTAATATTTTTGGAGGATTAGGTGTTTTTTGTTTTTTTTTTTAAAAATAGCTGAATTTCAGAAAAATCTTTAGCTGTTTTGTCTAGATAATCCCTTTACAGAGTACCTGGGTAATTATTTGATGGTGTAGTGATAAAGAGACTGACAAGACACTGCACTGGATAGGCAGGAACAGATTAATTAGTCCCAATTTGCTTTTTGGAGGAGACTGTCTTATTCTTGAGGGTCTAATTCTAACAGCATCTGTCATGAAAATTGAAGTAAGGACTAGAAACTGCTCATCAGCAGCATTGCTGACTAGCTAAATTATTTTAGTGTAGTACTGCATATTTCTTCTGGAGAATATCCTTCCCACAGTACCTTGCTGCTTCAAAATTCATTTTTTATTGTAAAAATGACTGGTTAATGCAGTTGTTTTAAGATGAGTTTCTGTAAAAACCATGGAAGGCTTTTGTGTTGTAATATTGAACAAGGTTAGAACTGTTTTTCTTTAGTTAAAAATAAAAGCCTTTACACTCAGCAATTAAATACTGATGAAAGTATTCCTAGCATTTCCAGTAAGATTTATGGTCCTAAGAATGTTTTGAGAGACTAAATACTTATACAAGACAAGTTGTCACTATTAGAACACAATGTTGTCATGTGGTTAAACTATCAGTATTTAGGTTTCCAGGTGAGGTCTCTGCAGGCGTGAACTGTAGCCTTAACTTTAGTAAGTACTTTTAATTTTGGGCTTTCTGTGGCTTTGTGAAGATGTCAAGGCAGTGGTTTGTATTTAGGCCTTGTATTCAAGGCTATACTCAGAAATTACTTTTGTTGTGAAAAAGATTCTGGAGAAGGTAGGGATGGCAGCAAATTGCCAAGGAGCATTCTTATATGAGGCCTCAAGAATTTTTATCTTAATGCTAAGGAAGTTCTGTAGTTTCTTACGTGTGTGTTGACACCTGCCTGTGCGTGGTGGGAGGGATAGGTTTTAGATGTATTAAATGGGAAAGGTACATGATTCCTGGTGTATCTTTCTGACTATAAGATTTGGAAGGCAGATATCAGAGGTGGATTGAGTGCTAGGTACCATGTTAAAACTTGCAAGGCCACCTGCCATGTTAAAGCAAAGGGGGAGGAGGCAGCTAGCCTGGAGGTTTCCAAACAGCAGTGTGTGCTACATGAACTGTTCAAGACAGTGTGCAGTTGCAACAGTGCTTGACTACTTGTGGGGTGGTCCTTTCCCAAGCTTCAGGCTAACAGCACCTGGAGTCCCAATTAATTGCTCCTTACAGTCCAGCTTGCAGGGCTCCCACTTGCCAGGGCAAGATCCTGGTGCCCCTGCCTACACCAAGGAACTGAAGCTCCAGAACTGGCTGGCCACATTTGCAGTGAAGGGGCTGGAGGTATCAGAGGAGACCACCAGGACTTGGGGTTTTGGGCAGGACAGGTGCTCCCAGCATGTGCTGCAGACACTGCTCATAGGTTTGCTCAGCCCTTTTGTCGTTGTGGGAAGATGGGAAGAGCTTTATCCTGCTGTTGGCTGAAGACCCTTTTGCACACTTGCATCTTGTCAGGCACAGATGGACCTGCATTTTCATGTGCCATGAAGGGACAGTATGGGAGATCCCACATTCAGATCCTATAGTTGTACTGAACTCTAGATGCCTATGGCAATGCTTTTGCCTCCAATCAAAGATTCAAGGTGACTTTTTTTTTTTCTTTTTTCCGCAAAGCCAGAGATGTAGAATGCTGCCTAGAAGATATTACTTGATTTATCTGGTGCACTGTGCCAACCTGAAATAAAGGGCTTCCGTTTAATCTCAAATCAGGGATTTTGTTGTACAGATAAAGGAACAGGTAGTTTAGTTCTTACTCTGATGCTACAAATCCAAGAATCGCAACTCTCCCTTGCTTTGTTTTAACTTACTGTAACACTGTGGTTGACTAAAACCATCACATCTACTGCATGTGTTCAGTAGCACTTTGTGTGTAAGAGCTGCACTTTTTTTTTTTCCTTTGGGAGCAGGGGGACACGGGTTGCATGCATCAGCAAGAGGAGGAGATCAGGTTACAGATATTACCTGTGTAACTCTCTATCTGTTGCCTGAGTCGCAGTCACTTGCTGCAAGAATCCACTACCAATAGGTAGTGGGTGTCAGGAGGATGGGGCCAGGCTCTTTTCAGTGGTGCCCGGCAACAGGACAAGAGGTAACGGGCACAAACTTGAACACAAGAAGTTCCACCTAAACATGAGGAGGAACTTCTTTACTTTGAGGGTGGCAGAGCACTGGAACAGGCTGCCCAGAGAGGTGGTGGAGTCTCTCTCTGAAGAGATTCAAAACCCACCTGGACGCGTTCCTGTGCAACCTGCTCTAGGTGACCCTGCTCTGGCAGGGGGGTTGGACTAGATGATCTCCAGAGGTCCCTTCCAACCCTACCATTCTCTGTGATTCTGTGTAATACTGGGATCTCCTGTGCCCCTTGGGATGCTGAAGAAGTGTAAGGAAGATGAAGTGAGACTATGAGGTCCAACGTGCAGGTGAAGTGATGGGACAGGGACTGTATTGTGAGTGTTGTGAAGGTGCAGTAGGAGAACAGGGAAGAATTGGACAACGGATTCCAGCTTTGTTGCTCACTGAAGGTCCAGCGTGTATTTGAGAGCTGCTGCTGCTGCGGTGGATGGTCCTGGTAGCATTTGCCAGGCAAAGTTACAAAATCCTGAACTAGTCACACCTGAGCTTTTGTCACTTGCAAGCAAGGTCATCAAATTTTCATGCCCACCTGGCAAAACAAGTTCCATTTGCATGATAAACACCATCCACAGATAATGTCATATGTCACCTCTAACAAATTCTTGAGCTTGCATTCCCCAGCAGTGTGTATTTGAAAAACCTGGTTTTGCCACATGTCAGCATAGCATGGCTGTTACTTAATTTAATAAGAGTTAATTAAGCTGATGTCATATTGATTAATGTATTAGAAAAACATGCACGTTTGGGAAAGTGTATGACTGGATTGTACATGAGCTTTGTTCTTCTGTTGTTTGCTGGTTAAAACAAATGTTTGGCCCTTGATAGCCTTTTTTCTGTTACCATTTTCCTGGTAGTTTTCTTTTTTCTTTAATGTCTGTCTTTTCCTGTGCTTAAAATAGTTGCGCGTGTGGTTTGGATGGTTTTGAAAGCCTTTGATATCAATGCTGTATTCTTGCTGTCTTCACTGAGTGATGACAGTCGTCCAAAATGCACATGTGGCTGACCATGGCCATAGCTTTTCATGTGTCTGCATGTCTTGCAACTATGTTTTGCAAAAAAGTCTAGTTGTATTTGAAAATTTATTATTTCCGGTTCTGTAACTCTTGCTTTACAGCATGTTAAAATTATGGTTGTCTTTTAATTGTGTTGCAAGGCCTTTCACTCTGTCTTTGGAGAATTTTCCACTTTGTGTTGTTTCAATCGCCTCATAGATAGGTGTTACCAAAATTTATAAAAGGCAGCAGATTTGATGGGGGAACTTACCATGACCCAAAGGCATAAACTTTGCTTATCACTTATGTTGATTGGTGGTTTGAGAGCAGGAGACCAGAGTATTTGTGGGGAAGATGACTTACCTCCTGCAGTTCTGGCTGCCCTCTCTCGGTATAACCGTAGCTGAGAGCCAGGTGCTGCAGCACGGCGTGATGCCGGCTGCCTCTCCCCATGGTGTGCCAGTCTCACGCCAGCTAGGAGGAGAGGATCGGAAGTCAGGAGCTGTGTCCTTACGTGACACTGGGAGTCAAACAGGGATGGGAACAAAATTCAGGTTGCTGACAACACATTTAATGTTTCAGGCATCCTTTTTTACATCGTGGATTTCAGAAACATAGTGGTAGGAGCTCTTAAAATGCAGAAAATTGAGTATGGTGTTTGTCCCTCCCTAGTAAACTCCATTAGTGCCCTTGCCTTGTCAGAATGCTGAATAAAATTCAAACCCTGAAGTCCAGGAAATGATGATGTAAGGGCCAGCACAAACCTTAATATAATCTTAATTAATTCTGCCCAAGGAACTGATTATACCTGTTGGAACAGTTCAGTAATGGGAGTACTATAAAAGGCAGGGATGAAAAACTGAGAAATACATTCTTGTTTGCATTTTCAGCTTTCATTGTATCTACTCCAGCTTCAAGTATCTGGGAAATTCGTTAGCAAAGGAAGGCATAGCTGTTAGCTCACAGCAAGTGTCGCCTTTGAGGAAGCAAGTGTACCTGTTTAAGGATGGGATTTGTTAGGTTGTGGTGTTAATGGCAAACAAGCTTTTCTTTTCACGTGCGTTGCTGGTGATGTGATGCGATGTGACAGTGGGCACAATGAGATGTCACGGAGTGAAGGAATCCTCTGATCAAAGGTGGAGGGTTTGTAACATTTAGTGCTTCTGAGAACTTTTTAAAATGTACAGCAGGAGCATTTGCTGTAGCTCTTGTTTGCTTTAGATGACTAACCCAAAATTGGATGTGGCCCATGGTGCCTGTGCATTCTTCCTAGGGGTGTTGTATTGCTTGTAATGTAGAAATATAACGTTCCTAAAGAAGGTTTCAGCTGCACTTTGGTGCTTCTATTACCTTAACCTATTTCCCATTTAAGTTATGACGATTTTGCTACCCTTCACATTTCTGAAGGATGTTTCTTTGCTTGCAAGGTCTTCAGTTACTTTGTACATGAATTACATTTAATAAACATTTTTTTCACTACTGTCGTGCAACAGATTTTCTCCTTTTTTTTTAGGGCGGGGGAGGCATGTGTCCAGGAGCCTCGTGGTGTGACCTTCCCCTGGGATACAGGAGACCCAGATTTTAATTCCCTTGACCTGGAAGACAAGAACAGGCACATTGAGTCAAGTCAGGGTTCATTTTGTATTCATCTCTGTCTCAGGCAGGGCCAGTACTTGAGTGAATAAGGTATAAACAGTTTAGGAACAGAGTAGTACTTCTGTCTTTTCAGCTTTTTGATGTCTGCCTCTTTGTGTTTAGTAATGCTTGATGTACTTTTGTTACATAAATTCATCTAATGGGGGATCAGATCTATCATGTCTCAGAAGGTAGGCTCAATTCCTTTCATAAAATAAAAAGGGAAATATTTATGCAAGGGTGCAGCTGGTGATGTTCAGAGGCTGATCCCAGGCTAGCTTGGCAGAGGCATACGCCGTTGCAGATCTGAGCTCAGGTCTCCATTGCTTTGGGCCTGGGGACTGGCAGTGAGTGGGGTACCTAACAGAGAGTGTGATGGGTCATTTCTGTAAGAAATGGCATGACTTCAGGAGAAGATTCATAGCTGAAAAGTCTGAAAAAACACAGATTATTTTTTTAAGCCTGAGGGCAGTCTGGGACTACCTTTACACGTTCTACTGACCACCACTTATTTTAGTATTTTTCTGAGAAGCATGTTCAAAGGAGTACTGTAGGGAGGGGTGAATCTCAGTGAGATCCAGGAAGGTGCAGCCTCGTGGTCTCTCCATGGATTTAGCTGTCAAGCGTTTATTTTCCTTTCATCATGTTTGGTTCCATTTTCTCGGAGAGAGGTGAAAACTGTGCAGGGTAACAGAGCTTTTCCCATATACTAAGTGCTTTCAGCTTTTTCTTGTTGGCGCTCATGGATTGGCAGTGCTTCTAATGTAAAATTTGACTTCCTGTGCAAACTTCAGAGTGCATTGACCCAACTTCCCAGATAAGTCCACGTGCTGCCCACAGGACACTCACTGAAATGCCTGCTCTTTAAGGCCTGAACCCAGGTGCCTGGGACAGACTCAGATTCAACAAACACAACATCGTCCTTACTGCCCTGTGGTGGCTGTCTTACGAGACTGCCTACAGCTAATCTAGCATCAGATATCTACCTGCCTATGACCACTTTTTTTTTTTTTAATGCTTCATGTTGCTCAGCGCAGCTAGAATTAAACCCTTAATAATGTTTTCATTATTGTGTTCCCAGTGGGACACTGGGTGTCAGCACATTGCAAAGTATGCTGAGCCAGTGAAGGAGTTTTGGAACACTTGCGGACTCTTCCTTGTGGAGAGGAGAGACCTGAGCTCCCTGGGATTTGCTGGGTTTGGGAAGCAGTTGCTAGTGTTAGCTAAAAGCCTCTCCTCCCCTGCAATACTCTGCTTTCTTCCTTTTGTCACACAACCTTCCTCCGCTATCTCTACAAAAAGGCTTTCATGCAATCTGGCATGTCAGCTGTTGCCTTTGTGCATTGTGTTGGGTCTGGGATAAAGCGTAAGCTCTTCAGCCCCGGTGCTTTATAGTACAGCATGAATGCTGATGGTGCTCTGGTTAAGAAAAAAGCAACCAAGCAAACTTACAATTAACAATAACTAAGCAGATTTGGGAACAGTGAGTTCCTAGAAGTAGTTGCATTTTTAAAGGTTTTCCTTTTCTTTCCCCTTTTAAAGCTGTTCACCTTGGTATTTTCATTATGGAAAACTGCATTGTTAGGCAACAGGCTTGTGTGCAGATCTTAGTATTACATGATTTATCTTCAGAAAGCCAATTAGTGCTTGAAGTAGAAGCTAATCTACTTCACAAGTGTAATTTACATGCCTTGTCTTATAAACAGCAGCAAACAACCCCACTGCAGAACATAGTCTTAAGGAAGAGGAAGTACCGGTCTGTTTCTGTACATCTTTTCTGTATGGTTCTATTTCTAGAGGCTTTTTCCACTAACCTAATGTGTGTCAGTGTGAACACTGTGCAGAGAGAGTACAATGCGCTGCAGCAGAGCTCCTCCAGGGAGGTAGCTTAATCAGCCCTAGGGTGAGTTCTTAAATAAGGGAGGTGACAGACTGTAGAAAAGAAGCAAAGACGTGAAATCTTTGAACAGAGGAATGTGACTTTACCTTCTGGAGGGGAGCAATTCTATTACACACTGTAAGGCATACATAGAAAGCAATTCTATTACGTGTTGGGAGCCATAAGTCAAGCATCCATCCTGACTTCCCTTGCTGTAGTGAGCGGTTAAAAATCAAACTCACGTGGACCCTCTAAAGTATGGAACAAACGAAATACCAACTATGCTATAATTAAGCACCAGGGTGCTGGCAGAACCTCCCCAGCACAGATCAGCACCAAGACCACGATTCACCCTCTTGGGAAATACGTTTTGTGCGTTAGTTTGCTTGGGTTTTACCCCAAACCCTGTTGCTTCAGGTGTGAATTAGCAAGGCAGTTCTGGCACTGTGAATAAGCGTAATGTGCCCTCCATCTTTGCAATTCTGTTTTCAAACACTTTTTAGAACTGATTTCTGGCTACAGGTGTCAGTGTGGGCACTAAGCATCTTTACTTGTGGCAGCCTACGTCTCTCCTTTTGAGAAGGGCCAAAAGCTGCAGCTAAGGCACGAGGCGATGCAAAAATTAAGATACTGCAGCTCTGGCTGTAATCAGCGTGCTGTCAAGTTGTATCAGCCTTTGGAAGCAGAGGGGAGGAGAAAATAGAAAATTGAGTGCGAGCGAGCTGAATACGGACGTCGATGCACAGATTGACCTCAGCGTGTTTGTTCTTCATTGACAGGTTGATGACGCCTGGGAGTGAAATTCGATTTGTCCATAAGCACATGGGTCTGGTGCCAGGCTGGGGAGGAGCTGCCCGGCTGGTGCGGATTGTCGGCAGCGGGGCTGCCCTCCGGCTGCTGAGCGGGGCTGCCAGGGTGGACCCCGAGAGAGCTCTGCGCCTCGGGCTCTCGGAGGAGACATTGGCGTCTTCAGATGAAACCGGAGCATTAGAAGAAGCCCGCGCCTGGCTGAGCCAGTACACAGAGGGTCCAGCCAGCGTGATTCGGGCTGTGAAAAAGGTGGTGACAGCGGGAAGAGAGCTACCACTGGAAGCTGCCCTAAGGACGGAGAAGGATATTTTCGGAACTGTATGGGGTGGGCCTGCCAATTTGCAGGCATTGGTTAGAAGACCAAAACATAAATGACAGTCAATGCATAAGAAATGTTCTTGACCTTTTCGCAAACAAAGCTTTCACTAAAGCAGGTATTAAACGGAATCATTTGAGGACTTGTTCATTTAAACTGGCATTAACATTCCTGTCATTCACGTCAGGCAGACATATTTGGTGTGCAACAACAGAGAAATCCCCGGCAGATTCTTTACTGTCCTAATCACCAACCGAATGGAGATTAGTCAAATTAGTATGTAAAGGTAAATACTGTGCTGAGAATAGAACTATAATTCTTTTGGAATGAGCCTGAAGATTACTTTCTTTGGAGTTTTGTTTTTCTGGCTGGTATGGAAATGAATTGCTTGAAAGATGTGAGGTTTATTTATTTGCAGGTGCATCTAAGGCTGCAAAATATGAGTTCCCCAGCATGAGACCGGTGTCTTTAAGCAGCTTGGAAGGGATGATAACTGATGAGATGATAGTTTTTATTTTTTCATCTTCAGTCAGTTCTTTATATAATTGCTGAGAAAGTATCTAATCAATTTTAATGATGATTTTTACAGGAGAAACTCTAACTCACTGAGGAGCTTATAGGCCTCGGTCACTGACACCAGTTCAGGTCTTTAAATGCATTTAGGTGTCTCCTTACTGCTTGAGGAACCAACTACTTACACATCTGCACATTCCTGCAGCCTGGACCAGTGCTGCTGAGCACATGGCAGAGCTGCTGACCTGATTCTTTACATAGAATCTAGTTGAAACCTCGAAAGGTTGTGATGTATCGTGCCCCGACATGGGATGTCCTTGACTGACTGGGTGGTCTGAGTACTTCAGCATGCTGGAGAGAACCTGGGTGTGGATTTGTCTATGTCTTACTTCAGAGTATTTTTACCGGTAGGGTGTATTTGGGCTGACCAGAAGATTTGGAACTTGGTCTCCACTTCAAGCCGGTGAAGCTGCAAGTAATTAGATAACTCAATGGGGACAGTTTTTCCCTTTAGAAATTAGAAACTGTCACCAAGTCCCTGCTTTGGCAGATGATTCTTAAAACAAAACATCTGTGAGAGCAAAACCACACAGATGTATCCATAATGGGGATTGAGTGCACCCTCAGTAGGTTTGCAGATGACACCAAACTAGGTGGGAGTGTTGATCTGCTTGAGGGTAGGAAGGCTCTACAGAGGGACCTGGACAGGTTGGATCAATGGGCCAAGGCCAGCTGTATGAGGTTTAATAAGGCCAAGTGCCGGGTCCTGCATTTTGGTCACAACAACCCCATACAGCACTACAGGATTGGGGAAGAGTGGCTGGAAAGCTGCCTGGCAGAAAAGGACCTGGGGGTGCTGGTGGACGGCCAGTTTAACATGAGCCAGCAGTGTGCCCAGGTGGCCAAGAAGGCCAACAGCATTCTGGCTTGTATCAGGAACAGCGTGGCCAGCAGGAGCAGGGAAGTGATCGTGCCTCTGTACTTGGCGCTGGTGAGGCCTCACTTCGAGTGCTGTGTTCAGTTCTGGGCTCTGCTGTACAAGAGGGACATTGAAGTGCTGGAGCGTGTCCAGAGGAGAGCTACCAGGCTGGTGAGGGGTCTGGAGACCAGGTCATATGAGGAGAAGCTGAGGGAGCTGGGCATGTTTAGCTTGGAGAAGAGGAGGCTGAGGGGAGACCTCATTGCCCTCTACAACTACCTGAAAGGAGGTTGGAGAGAGGTGGGTGTTGGCCTCTTCTCCCAGGTGAATAATGACAGGACCAGAGGAAATGGTCTGAAGTTGCGGCAGGGGAGGTTTAGATTAGATATTAGGAGGAATTACTTTACTGAAGGAGTGGTCAGGCACTGGAACAGCCTGCCCAGGGAGGTGGTTGAGTCACCATCCCTAGAGGTGTTTAAGAAACGTCTAGAGGTGGCACTTCAGGGCATGCTCTAGTGGCAGAGATTGTAGGTTGTTTGGTTGAACTCAATGATTTTAAGGGTCCTTTCCAACCATGAAGATTCTGTGATGACTGAGAGTTTCCTGTACTGTTGGTTAGGATGCGCTTGTCTCTAAATCCAGCAGGGGCTGAGATCTGCGCCCAGGAACGAAGTACTCCAGGGGAGCCTGTTAAGGTGGAACCTGGACTACATGGCATTGACATGCATTCTTGCTCTGATCAGGCATAACTAACTCTAGATACATGCAACAAGCTTCCTTTAGGGAAAAGGAGGCGATTCCTTGGGTGGAAATCCATGTTACCATTTCTACAGTGTGGCAGGATTATGGATTTTTAGACAGCAAGGTAACTGTACATATGTTTGAGGAACTTGGGACAAATCAATGATGGGAATTAGGTCTGGATTGCCTGTTAAGATCCTGTAGCTTTTGAGCAGATGCTGTGCTCTGCTGGGGATGTTTTACTATATGGCTTTCACGGCGGGGAGTGTGTATAGCCTGAAGCAACCAAAAGAAGTGCTGAAGAAAAGGATATGTTTTGAGCTGGCACCTCAGGGAGGATAAGGAACTTACTCTGCCTCTGCCTTCACACCTGAAGCTACTGCTAGAGGAAGATGTCAAACCTCTCTTAACCTCCCCCCCAAAAAAAAAAAGAAAAGAAGTTCAATTTTTACTTCCAAGTTAAAGAAGAGACAGGAATGGGAACATGGGGAAAGTGTTCTGGTTTGCGCCTCTTTCCCCGCCATGCACCCATTTTTTTTTATCCAGTAGCTCAGCTGCTAGTGCCCTGTGTGGCTATATTCTTTCCCGTGCTCTAAAGGACTTCAAACCCATTACTTCTGAAATATGAATGTTTTAATATAGTAGGCCGTACTTGACTGTTTAGTAATGAGGCTGTTCTGCTTTTCATGAAGTTCCTCAAGGCTTGTGAGGGATTCCAGACTGCCAACATCACTGAATCTTCAGAGCACGCTCCCGTCCATACTCCTCCAACTTTTTGAAGCAATAGCACATCACGTTGTCGTGAGTCAAAAAGTTAGTGCTTTAAAGGGTAACTGGTTATGTCTTTGCTGTAAGAAGAATAAACTTGCCATTACTAATACTGTGATTATGTTTTTAAAATGGGTATGAAAATTGCTTAGAACGTGAGCAAGCCCCTTGAATCATTTTTGATCTTTCAGGTGCCAGGCTGTAAGGCTCATTAGTGTATTCTCTGCACCGGGTGATAAAAATTTGAAAGGGAGGAAATAGCAGCAGAAAAGCAGAATCTGTTTTACTTGCACGTTTTGAACTAGACCTGTGCTGCCAGTAAGTGAAACTCTGTACCTACATCTATTAGGGGCCTCTTTCTATTTTCATTTGTAGACAATGAGCTTGCTTCTCACTTCAGCAAATGCATTTCCCCAGCCATCCTCTCCAATTTGTATGAAGGGCCAACGTTTGCTTCTAAGAACGGGACAAATAATTAACTAGTCCTGAGTAAGACACCTTCAGAAAAGGTTACAGAAACTCATTTTGTCCTCTGGTCTGTTGGAATCACAAATACAGCAAACATAGCTGCAGGAGATTCTGAAGGTAATTGCAGCTGTTTGTTTTGATCAAGGATTTTATGAGCAGCTTAATACCGTATTTCCTGGTTTCTCTTCTGTTTTAAAAACAAATACAGTCCTTCGTATGAAAACCAGCCCCACTAAATTACCGTAAGTGCTAGCACGAGAGCTCCAGACTGAGTGAGATGAAATGGAATCCCATTTTACCAATTTCAAACCTAAATGTTTTATTTCATAGAATACATGCTTATCATCTTCAAGTGACAAATATCTGTAACCAGCAGCTGATAAGCATTTATATTTTCTTTACAATTATTTAAGACTACACGCTTCATCTCAGTTTTTGTTCCCCGTCAGAAACGGCCTAAAAAAACCCAAGTGCTAAACGCACAAAATAAATTAGAAATCTGTGTTCAAAATTGATACTCCCAGTCTCCTAATTACATGGAGTGCTAGCTTTTGTATTTCCTAGGGGCTAGGTTTCCTATTATATTGTGAAATACCCATCCTGTTCCCTTGCCTCTGCATAGCGGGACAGCCTGCGTGCTTAATGGGGGTGTGGATTCTGTCCCAAGCGTTTAAAGGGTTGATGCTGGATATCGCTTTTAGCATTACAGATACTTCATCATATTTGCTGCTGACAGAAATATACTTACCAAATGGGCACCCTGGGTAAGCTAGGTGTTCTTTGCTGAATGCTTGATGCACTATGTGATTTTTTTTTTTTTACGATGACATAGAATTCCTATATCTGTGGTTATCTGTTCTCCTGGAAATGAAGAGATGCGGTAGATTTTATAGGATTTTAATTTGCTTTTTCCTTTCCATTCTGCTCCACTGTGCATTTCTCTAGCTATGCTGTACAAGTTTAAAATCACTTAATGCATGGAGTTCCAGAAAACCACATAATGCAGTGTGGCCCTGGCTTAGCTAAAATTGATACGTCTCCTGCTGAAAGCAATGGTGTAAATACAAGATAGCAATTACTGGTTACTACTTTTTCCTGGCTTGATCGGGGGAGTGCATATGCCACTCTAATGCTTGGCTATTAAGCTCTCACCAACCTTACTTTAACTAATTTTAGTACTTCACAGCTGCAGTCAGGCAGCAGGAGCCAAAAGCAGCATCACAAGTGTTTGGCTGAACAGAGGTCTGCCTCTCTACTTGGCCGTTCTTGACCGAAGGATAATCAATCACTGATAAAATTATTTGTAGACTGTTTGGGCTGAAAGTCCTGAAATTAAGTACATCATAGCCAGTCAAGTTCTTACTCTCTTTAACAGTACATACCCTCATATGAAGTAAAATACACGCACATAGCAGAAGTGTTCTTACTGAAGGTTTCTGCAGCACAAAGTCAGGCTTTGATTAAAGCCACTGCGTGCTAACTCAGAACAGAGAAATAGGACAGCTGGCACCTAATAAACAGAAGAAAAAACATTCCATCTTCTTTCCTTCTGAAGTCCGCACTACTGGCTTTGCCCAAGATTAGACACATCAGCCATCATTACAGTAAAAAGAATATTTTAGAAGTTTAACATTTTTAAAACCAGTCTATTTAATTCCCTTCAAACAGTTATATGCCTACAGCACCTTTTGTATGAAGATATGTAGTACTTTCATGTATCAGCTGCTGTCCCTTTCTATTCAGGGAAACATGTATGAAGAATTGGAGTTTAATTAGCTTTATTGTAAAGATTGAGTCCAGAATCAGCTGATGGTGTTTCTCATTTAAAAAAAAAAAAAAAGTAAACCAAAATAAAACAACTGCCATAGACAGAAAAGACAAGCTGTGCTTTTCAAGATTCTAACCTCTAACACGCAGAAGTCAGTTTGCAGAAGTGGGGGCCGATCCAGGAGATGCATTTCTAATACAAGCACAAAACTACCTTTCCTGTGCTGCCACTACTTTTGCTACGAAGATCAGATAAACAGCAACATAGTCCTTAACATCTGTGTTCTTTGTTATAGGGTCAAGTTTGATAACATTTGCTCTTTTATGTCAACATTTCTGCTGCTAAAATAAGGCTGTGTGTGATACTTCTGCCCACCATAACAGTGAAGCAAGTTATTCAGCTCTTCAGATGAGAAGTGAGCGTTCAGACTGCAACTCATGATTTTTCAGCAGAAAGACATATTCCTGCAGTGCTGTGTTTGAGAGCCAGCCAGCCAGGGATGCAAGAACTTTGAGGTACCACTCAGAGCCAGTCCTCCCTTTTGGCGGCAAACACAGGAAGCTGTTTTATGACAGTTTTCTTTAAAGTTCCTCCAGTGAAGTTCAATTAAACCGGAGACATATCTACGATTGTTACTGATAAAATGTAGTTTTATTAAATTATAAATTCCGTAACAAAAACGAGACAGATCAAGAAAGACCTCAAAAACAAAACTACAAGGACTAGATGGCAAAGCCAGTGAAAAGGCCATGAAGAGTGTAAAGGTAAGAATTTGCAACAAAAGTTAACAGCATTTTTACATTTCCATTGAAGGAAGGTAAATGATTGCTCTTGTCTAGTAAAAACACATTTTAACTCCAAACTCACATCTATTTTCTCACATTAAATTAAGCATCCTGCTCACACCCAACATCTTGCCTGCTCCCACATTGCTTTAGTGTTCTTTTCATACATCAATCCATGCAGAAAGTAGTAAGACACTTAATGCAACAGTCAGATAATGAAGACAATTCAAGTTGTACAGTAGATACACATTGGCCAAAAAGGGATCGAGTATCTCCAAGGGGAAAATGCTACAAAATAAACACAAGACATTTTCAAGAAAACTGGGTATTGCTAAACAGCTTTCAAACCATTAGCAGGACAACCCAGTTTCCTACAGTTAGAGTCTTCCAGCTGAGACATGTTAAGAGACTTAAGTTAAACAGGCCAAAATCTGTTTCTCCCCTTCACCCCACCCTCCCACCAAACACACTCTAGGTTTGAGTGCAATGCCAACGTGGACAGAAAATTTACAGGTACAGGACTGAGTTTTTATTCGCATGGCTCTAGATTTAAACTTCAGTGACTGTGCACTGTCCATCTGGCCTTCTAGATCTTACGCTTGTGTTGACCACCCCGCCCCCTGCCACTGGTCTATCTGCTCCTGACTGGCTCGCATTCGCGTTCAAGTGTCTCTGCTGGACAGAGGACGGGCGTTGCTGAAGGTGGGCAGACACATCCTCGCTATCGCTGCTAGCATCCGATTCGGTCTCCTCCACAGAGGTGTCAGGGGCTGGCACCCTACCAGAAGATGATGATTCGTGGTCTTCTTCTCCCTCTCCCCTATGACTCCTTTCAGCCATACTGTCTGCATTTATTTGTAAGTGGGCAAAAGAGTTCTCGAGAGAATTGCTTGCATCAGGTGATGGCGTTGAAGGACTCACCAGCTGACCATCTAGTGAGGGCAGGGGCCTAGCAGAAATGGATGCTAGCGCCTGCACAGCTGCGGCCCCCGGAGCGGGCGTGCTGTCTGCGCCGTCAGCGGAGCTCTCTCTTGCCAGGTTGACAGTGTTAGCGTCACAGTCCAACCTCAGCCCAGCCACTCCCTTCTTTGGTATATCTATTATGTCCCGTTTTATTTTTCTGCGGCGTCCGTGCTCATTTCTCCTATACTGAACCATATTTTCAAGATCTGCTACGTACAAAAACCCAGCGATTAGCATTTCAGTGCTCTTTTTACCCTTGGAAAAGGCATCTTCCAGCTCTCTGCTGGTACGTTCATCATACTGCCACCAACCATTTCTACCTTCGTAGTACCAGGCATATTCTCCATTGCCTCTGCTTGCCGCTTTGAGTTCTTCTGGTGACAATAAGGTTGGCTTGTCAAGAAAATCCTCTGGAATCTCCTGCCGGCAGAGTGCACATCGTTTCCCAAGCCAAGAAGCTCCCTTCACACACAGATAGCAGAAAACGTGTTTACAAGGCAGACTTACTGGATGGACACACGTTTGCAGACAGATAGCACATTCGGGGACTGTCAGGGAAGGTGCTGCGTTAGCACACGACTCATTTGTCTTCCTGTTTGTGGGAAGCATGTTGATCGAATGATCTATTTCGCCACAGCCAGCCATCCTGCAGAGGATCAAAGATAGATTTAAATCAGTTTATTGCATCAACCTAAACCGGCACCTTACATGACCTTTGACCTCAACATCCACAGAATGAGATGCTTACCCTAAATTAAGGTAAGGTATCATTTTCGAAGCTCAGCTAAAAGAAACTGACAGGTTAACATTCTGCTTCCTGAGCTGACAGACTAAATTGAGTACTGGGAGAATTTCTTTTGCTAATCACCAATCTTTATCTGTTTCATTTTCATGCCAAGTTAGAAAACAAATTTTGGAATTTCCTCTGTTCTCTCTGAAGTAAGTGCTGGTTAATGAACCTCCAGCCAGCCAGTTACTGTGGAGCCTCCTCAGGAAATTTAAAGAAGCTACAATTCTTTCCTCAAGAGGTGATCTAGCTGCAAACATTGACCTTAAAACAGTCTCTCTTCACGGTATTGGTGATCATCCATTTGATTAAGGGATTGCCTGAACAGTACCTCAGGCTACGTTTCCACAGTGGAAAACACGTCTGGCAGCAGCACCCAGCTGAAGTATTCCCCCACTCGGTTTCTTAGTCCCTATGCACCACTGAACACCATCCCTCAGACTGGGCTCACAACAACCACAGTGCTGCAGAAAGAACCAGATTTGAAAACTAAGGTGGCTTTTTCAAAAGTTACCCTGTATTTCTTTTTCCTAACGACCAAGTGATATAGCTGAGTGCATCTCAAAAGCAATCGTTGCAGCCCAGCAGAAGGAGCAGTATATCACAGAAGACACACAACCAGGATTTGATTGGTTTGTGAAGTCACTGCCTCTGCCTTCTCTGGCCATATCTTATCTCTGTCATTAAAAATGATTTTTGTAGCAACTGTAAGAGAGCAGGGAATGCAAAACTGTGTCAATTTAGCATTGCGTAGGATTTCAGTAGTTGAAAAATTCTAGCCTAAATATGCAAATGCCTTGTCAACTACATTTTTGCCATGGCAATCTTCCACAGTCTGTTTCATGGTAATTTCCCTTTTATGTTCTTATTTATTAGCAATCAAAACCAAACACCAGGTATCAAATGAGGGAGAAGAATGGGCTTTGGGGGATGGGATCTAAAAAGGTGCCTTTTTCATTCAAATCCCCAAGGAACTTTGAGGCATAGGACTAACATTCAGCAAAACAGCCTTTCAGTGAAACTAGTCTTTGTTGTACAAGCAGCTACGAATAGTTAATGCAAAACTATCACAGGCATGTGGGCCAAAAGGGACCTTTAGAGGTCATGTAGTCCCATCTCCTGCTCCTCATGGCACTACCACCACTAGACCAGATCAGCTGTACTTTTGTCTAGCTGAGTTTTTTTGAAACCTGCAACGATGGAGATACCACAACCTCCCAACCTCCCCAGACAGCCTGTTCTAGTGTTAGAGACATTTCCAGCAGACTGCGTTACCTCAGGAGAAAATGCCTAGTGCTGCTGTAAAAGCCTTCACCGCTTTAAACATCTTATGAATACATGCTGGGATTAAAAAAACAAAACAAAACAAAAAGATTTAGGCTTTAGTATCTGTATTTAGCTTCACAGTAACATATAAGTGCTATTTACTTAAAAATGTATTTCTGTATGCTGTCTGTTCCCTTCTATCACTGTAATTTCCTCTTGGAAGACCAATGCCTCTTTAATCCCATTTTTTTTTATCAGATCATTCTTTTAAAAGCTCTATAGCTCAAATATTTTTTCCTAAAGTAGCACATAATTGTATCTACCTATGTTTCAGTTTCGTATCTGAATTTCTTTCTCTGAGATTAAAGACAAATCTGCATACCAGTTCTTAAATCAGCATGACAGATAGAGACACAGCATTACCTACCACCAGATAACTGTCTTTTTACTGTACAGTACACATCTATCTGAGAGATTCATGCTAACATTGTTGTGAACAAGTTGCTTTCTGGGAGTCTCACTCTTGAGGTTATATTTTGCAACAGATTTTCACACCAAAACTAGGGGTTTAGGGTGAGAAACTCATTAGAAAAAAGGGGGGAAGAAAAGCTATTGAGACTTCAGAATACCCACAAATACAACCCAACCAGTATCTCACAACAGAAGAGCTGAAAGAGAAATCCATGTATTGATTAATGTGCGCTAACCATGGCTGAAGTAAAGGATCTGAATTTTCAAGTGCTCCCACCCACAATGAGATACTATTGTGCAAAAAGGCATGGCAGTAGAGATTTTTACTTCCATGCTACAGTTTTACAAAAGGCTCCTTCTTCCTGAATACACTTTATAAGGTTATACTTTTCAGAGTCAAAGATTAAAACAACATGTAGATAAGTAACTTCTATACAAGTCACGTATCATAATTAAGATTTTGGAGGAGATTAAAATGCAATGCTGTGATTAAAAATGCAATGCATTTTGACATATCAAATTCCGATACCATGAGCTAACTTATTCATAACCTAAAAGCAGAGTGAAAGTTCTCACCTGTTCACCAAAAGCACAAAAATGCAAACAGCTGAACTGTGCTCAATAGGTCACCCATCAATGTGAGGGTTCTTTGACTCTTACTATATCAAGACAATAATGCAGGATATGAAAAAGGAGCAAATGCCTTATCTTTAAATTCCTATGTGATTTTTAATGCTCAGAGGAAAATGTGATGTGTAAAATGAATACAGCTGGAGGAATAAACCCTTATCTCTAAGCAAGCGCTACCCAGCAACATAAAACTCTTAAAAGATAAGCACAACTGCACTTGCATGTGCTCAGAATGCAGGACAATTATGCACTTCAAGATTCGTATCAACTAAACTGAGGCTGTCTCACTTTTTATTTTTAAAGGAAGATCCTAATTAATCCTTTTTTGTTTACCTTTTTAAGTATCAAATCTAGGTCGTAGAGAGTATTTATAAGCTGGTATGAGAACATACATGTAGATTCTCATTGAAAAAGTAATCCTTCAGAAAGGAGGAAAGACATCTAGGACTGCTATTCTGCTACATTATGGCTGTGGAAGCACTTCCATTGCAACTTCATGGTATTAAGAACTAAACAAAACTGACCGCAGAATATTTTTCCTGAAGTTAAGAGTAATATTTCATAACAACGTTTAATCAAAACAGACTTCATATTAGAACTGTTATCAAACAGTAAAGCTCTGGGTTTTGGAGGGTTGGGTTCCCTTAATTCACTTATGGCAACAGGGAAAATTACATTCTTGAATAGGGAGACTAAAAATTAATCAAACTGAAAGACAAGTTCTAAAAATTATTTTATCTGAAGTAGTTAGATCCTCAGTTCATGTATAAATAAGGGAAAAATAAGCATCTGAACACTGCATTTTAACATAAATACGGCCTAAAGCCAACCTAGAAGCAGCTAGTCCAAAATCTTGTCAGATCCCACCTCTCTATTATCCTTTTGTGGGGGTTTTTTGTTTGTTTTTTTTTTGTTTGTTTGTTTTTGTTTTTTTAATACTAAAACATATTTAATTTGTAAGCTTAGGATGCACAGCCTAGAGCACCTTCATCAACACACCAAGTATGGAAGAGGTGATGTACAAAATCTATATGAAAAAGCCCTGGGCCTTCTAGGACTCTACTGAAGAAAAAGTAAATTCCCACAAAAGCACCTCAAAACTGAGTAGTTTTTCAAACTCCAGGTCAAATTCTAGCTGCAACTAAGCAGTCTGTCAAGGAGATGACATGTATAAGTCCATTAACAAAACAAGAGCTTACTTTTTCTGAATAATTCCTACTGGAGCATGCCACAAGACTAAAATGTCCTCTCTTCAGATGTCTCCAGCTAGGATGGCAGGTCCTCTTTCCCAAGGCTGGCTCATTCCTTACTTGTCCTGCCCAATGGTACGCTACGGTGTTTCAGCTTCTCTGCAAACTAATGGAAAGCAAATAATATCACTATTACAATGTTGTAGTACAGAGGTATGAGCAAGCAAAATACAATGCCACAGTCCTGTTAGAGACAAGACATTACTATGCTTTCATTGACCTGATTTTCACAAAAAATATCATCAGAATTCTGTTTTATTTTTTTGCAATAATCAATTTTAGCCCACAGCTTTGATGTTAATTATTTTGATGTCTGACTTAAGCAAAGTATCTTTTTCTAAAGTATTACAAAAGGCAATTATCTTTAACTATAAGTTAATGGCTCATTTCCATAAAGTGACCACGTACACAAAAGGAGAAACCAAAATTAGGAGCATGTTATGCATATGCAAATTTAACCTCTAATAAATGACTCCTTATATTCAGAGAGTTTAAAAAGCCACAACACCTTCCTAAACCTGTTTATAAAACCATCCATATCATATCGTTCCAAAGGACTACCTGGGCTTGTATCTTGTCTCTTAACAGGGGCTAGTGTCAGATGTTTGAGGAGAAAACAGTGCATGCAAACAGCTGATTTCCCTTAGGTCCTCTCCATATTTCAAGAAGTCTGTAGCTCAGAGCCTTGCATCCTTGTCCCCTTTTTCAGAGTTCACATGCATTCATTTCATGAATGAACCTCAGAACTCTTCAGCACATTTTTTTCTTAATGAGTCTACATATGTATGTCCTCATACTAGCTTATAAACAAACTCTATGACCTAGATTTGATGCTTACCAAGGTAAACAAAAAAAGGATTAATTAGGACCTTCCTTTATTTCTTGAGAAAGTGCTGTGAGGTTCATTCATGTAATGAACGCGTGTGGTCTCTGAAAAAGGGGACAAAGACACAACTCAGCCTCCACACCTCTGAGGTAATATACCTCTCTCCAGGCTAGCAGGTAATGTCAGTCACAATACATTTTATGTATGTCACCAACCAGAATCTGAGCTAAGCCATTTCACAAATACATAATAATCACTGGAAACCAGTGAGTGTCTAACAAATACCTAAATAACTCTACCATAGGGAAGCAGGAATCTGCAAACTCAGAGAAGGCAGGAGGACCATCAAGATTTCACTGTTGCATCCTCACACCCTAACCAGGAAGGTCTTGGCCTAAAATAGTCACCCTTAGTTACAGAAAGTAGTTGGGAATCCTCTGTAAAAAGACTGATGAGCCATAGGGTTATATCTTCTTTCTGGGCTGTAGCTTTCAAGATGATTTTTAAGCATTTTGAACCACAATTTCCAGTTGCTGCAAAATACAGGAATGATCTGATGCAGACCCAAGAATGTCACATCTTGGATTTCAATTTGCTCAAGGAAAGAATCATTTCAGTATAAATACAGTGCAGATCAGACATGTACAGAGTCGAGTAAAGTCAAGGAGTGGTAAGTCCCTTGAAAGAACATGGAGCATTTAGTATTATAGTATTCTGTGTTATAGTCCTTCATCAAAGGATTGAACATTTATCATTAACAACATCAGAGTGAAACGTTCAGAGAACTTCAGTATAAGACACATTACTCAACTATGTTATTTTCTTTATAGCTGAGCTCCAAGTAACATTCTGTGCAGCTATTTTTAGAAAGAGCTCCTGAGGAAAAATGCGAAAATTAACAAGCCTATCCACACCTTTTCTCCCCTCATGGTTCTAGCAGCTTCCCCTTTCTTCACACATCAATCTCAAACCAAGAGCTGCAATTGCATTAAAATTTTGGCTCTACTAATCCACTCAGACAAGATACTATGTTTGCTACGATCAAAGGGACAGTTGCAACACGCTTGATGCTGTGGGTGTGGTGTTCAGGTCTTCATCTTAGGAGCTGGCTTTCTGTTACTTCTGTAGGTAGCACTGAAGCCTTTTATCTACTACCTCTCGCAATCCACTATTAGAGGTGGCACATCATAAACCCAGATCTTACGTGGAGATGGGAGAAAAAGGTTGGGTCAGTTCTGACAGATTTCTTAGGAAATAAAAAAATATATGCACATATCCAAGGTATGTAATTATACCTAGAAGAATCCAATTAGGGCATAATTATAGGATTATGGTAAGGCAACTTTCTAATTGCTGCATAGCTTTTAAAAAGAACTAGTTCACAAACTGACTTCATGTAACCTCTATATTTCGTGACATTGTTATTTATTTAATAAGCTAGTCTTGAAAATCTTACTAAACGGGATAAAAGACACTTGTGGTAACTTACACACACACCCTTTCCTGGATGATGATGACTCCTTTAAAGTCAAGTGGGTAAGGGCCATGTTCTAAACTTAGCAATTAATCTTCTATGCTAGCAAAGCACGTAGTATGAGGAGTTACGCTATCTGCAGCAACCTGCAAGAATCCCTTCCTTCTGCACACTCATTAAATCCATGCATCCTATCACACACTGATTTTGAGACTTTCATTCAAGATGCAACAGATAAAAGGACAACCCCACTGACCAGGAAAAAGAATTTAAACTGGGCAACATCCCCGCCCAAACTGAGGCTCAGCCACCATTTAACCGCTCTCTCTGTCCCCTTGAAAGTCTCCCAGGATGCTGGCTGGGAGAAGTCACATCTGCTTCTTCCACCCAACTTTAAGACACTGACGTAGTGGACTTCCTACCAGACCGACCTCCCAAAAATGATTTCAAGTTCTCCTTAAGAAAAATTTCAAGCTTTTACTAGACCAAGATGGAATGAAATAATTTCTTGTTCCCAGTGGATTCCCAGCAAACTATCAGACCAAACACAATTTTTTCCACTTTTCCACTTCTTTGGAGAAGACAGTAACTTACATATTTAAGAAGCCAGCTCTAGATGTCGATGAAGTGTTACCTACATTCTTAAGAAGTCTTTTCTGTAACTAAAAGCTTAGCTTTTTTAAAACAAACAAGCATAAATCATTGATAAATTCAACTAACACCAGCTCCTAACCAAACCAGCCAAAGACTATTATTTGAGTCCTACCCCAAATGACACATGATCTCACAAATTCTGCAGCTCTGTACACATTACTCTAAAATATCTATCACAAATTCACCATTCCCCCCCTCCCCGCCATAGGTTGAAAACTCAACCGCTACAGCATTACTTCAAAAGAGTAAATATTCTTCTGCAATTAAATACTTGGGATTTTTCCATCAAGCTCCCTAACTCGTAGCTCAGTTATTGGGGGAGGGGGGAGGAGGGGAAAAAGCATCACAGATTTCTGCCCTTCCCTACAAGCCACCACAAACCAAACGCTGTGGGAAAAAAGAAGGAAGGTGGCTGGCTTTTTAAATAGGAAAAATCACTCTCCTGTCTGAAGGTCCGCTACTGTCAGTATAGTATTGGCTCAAGGTACTGAGCCTATTGGGTATTTTTTTAAACTGTCCCTGGCACTGGATAGCACAACAGATAAATAACCTCACTGTTTCCTGTTAACCTACTTTTCTGTATCTGTTTCTTAAATTTAGAATATCTTCAGGAATTGCCAAATGCAATGAGGCTTCAAGTTGCCTGTCATTCCTTATCCTTTGCTATTGCACATTTATAAAAAAAACGAACCCGTATATGTACATTTGGAACTGAAGCACAGAAAAATAGTCGAGTACAGAACAGTCAACCATTTCAGTATTGAACTGCTACATATTAATTCAAAATGAGGTTCTTCTCCTGTGCTACAACTGGAGCGCTGAATTTGAATTTTGAGCATACATCCCATTTCAATTTATTTAACAGAGCAAAATGTTAGTTTTTCACACAAATAAAATGATATTGTGTGGAAAATGAAGCAGAAACTGGTTCATCTGAAGTTATCAATGTTAGAAACAGAAAGTAAGTACAGGAACATCTCTTCATATATATATAGACTTGATTAGCATGCACAGAAGAGAGGAAAAAAAAAAAATCGATTTCAACAAAAAGGCTTTTCCCCCACCAATTCCAGCAGTCTGCTCTTCGATAGCCTTTAAAAATACTGCACTTCCAGCTCTCTAAATAAACGACAGTTCAATTAGATCTAAATTGATGCAGTATATTTTGAAGGAAACAAGAAGAACAGAACTTTTCCTTTCACTCAGTACAGATTCTGCATTATAGCAATTGAAACAATTGGTACTTTGATTCGCTTGGAAAGAAACCACGGTATTAACCACACAAGACTATAAAGCACGTTCTTGCAAACATTCAATATTTAAGATTCACTCAAAATGACCAAATCAATATTCAGATTTCACTGTGTCTTCAATACTATTACAAACTGTAATTTTTGGTAGTGCATTTTCAGAGATGCTTTAAGAACTATTTTTAAATAGCCCGCTGTCCGCAGGCAGCAGCTAACAAAGTCACAGGACCGTATTTTTAGCGTTACAATCTGACAAAAGCAGAGCTCTACTCCCTGTAATTACTGAGTGTATGCTCGCATACTACACCTCCAGTAACAAAACCTACAGCATTTCTAGTTTATATCACTGAAAATTTATACTAGGATTTTAAACCCCCACACCTTTATTTGGTTTTAACTATTTCACCATTCTGATTATCGGTTTGTTGCTGGTTGGGTTTTTTTGTATGAAAAACTCGTATTTACTAAATACTTTGTAATAATTTTTCAGTGGTGGCAATATGTACTGCACCAAAAGCCGGACCTATTTCCGTGTCCCATTTTACCGTGCTGAAGGGACACAATCCCAACACTTGAGCCGAAGCCACTGAGCACAAAGAAACACAAGCACTTCCATGAAAACAAACAAACAAACCAAACAACACCAAAAACCACCAGTTACTTCTTTTTACGTGCTTTGCTCTGCGCTCCCGTGCCTGCCTGTAGGACTGCCCTGCCAGGCTGACACCGCTCCTTACCAGCCACCAAAGTGACATTTTGAAAGGCAAGTGACAACCCGCAGGGACTCCTTTTGAAGCATCTCAGCACACCGGTGCGAGAACCACGTCTCCTCGGGGGACTCCGCCACGCGTGACGAGGCCACAGCGAACGCTCCTGACCTATTTCACCACACAACGCAACGAAACCCGGAGATGCGGGCCCCGGCCCGCCGCACCGCCCGCACCCTCCTTCCGCACGGGACGCCGCCTCTCTCGGAGGCGAAGCCCCGCCGGCAGCAGGAGGGACCCGGGCCCGGCCGAGGGGACCCGGCGGGGACGGGCAGGCTCGCCCCGGAGCCCGGTCCCGGCTCTCCCCTCCCAGCACGGCGGGGGCGGGGGCCGGGCCTGCCCGCTGGGGCAGCGGGGCGGCCGGCAGCGCCCTGCGCCGCCGCGGCCCCGACACCGTCACGTGACCCCGCGGGCGGGGCGGCGGTGGGTGATTCCCCCCAGCCGCCGCCGCCGCCAAAACAATAACGGGCACCCGGCCGTCCGCTGGGCCTGCCGCCCCTCAGCGCGGCCGAGGCGCCGCGGCAGGACTGCTCCGCGCCCCGCCGCTCGCCGGCCTTTTGTTCTGGGCACCCACCCGCACGGTGAGGCCTCCGCTCCCCACCGCCGCCACAGCCGGCGGAGGAGGAGGAGGTGGGGGGCAGCCTCGGGCGGCGGCGGAAGAGGGGCGCTGCTGGAGCGACCGTTGGTGGCGGCCTCCTCTTCCTCCTCCTACCATCCCCTTTCCTCCCCGGCGGCGCCGCCATAGTCCCCGCCGCTCAGCACTCACCCGCCGGACCGGCCGGCTCGCACCGCTCCGCCCGCACCTGCCGCCTCCTTCGGCCCCGCCGCCGGGACAGCGGGACGCGCCGACGTCACGCGCGGGACGGAACGTTTGGGGCGGGGGGGGGCCGAACGCGCCACTGTGACGCGGCGGAGGGGGTGGGGTGAGTTCACCGCGGGGAGGGCCGCGCGCGCGCGGGTGTGACGCCGCTGCGTGACGTCGCCTCGCGCCGTCCCGTCCTCGCGGCTGCGCTGCCGCTGCCGCCATGGCGCCGGGGACTGCAGTGCCTAGGCTAGCGGGGAGGGGGCGGCGCCCGGGCGGCTGCAGCCCCGGCCCCTCCGAGCAGCCCGTGGTGGTGGGGCTGGCGAGGTGCCTGGGACTGGGGGGAGCACCGCGCCCGGCCCAGCCCGGCCTTCCCGGGGCCCCTGCTCAGGTAGAAGCCCCCTCCCTCGGAGAGCAAAGGTGTGGAAGGGTGGGAGCTCCTCAGCACAGGAAAGACATGGACCTGTTGGAGCAAGTCCAGCGGAGGGCCACGAAAATGATCAGCGGGCTGGAGCACCTCTCCTATGAGGACAGGCTGAGAGAGTTGGGGTTGTTCAGCCTGGAGAAGAGAAGGCTCCGGGGAGACCTTATTGCAGCCTTCAGTACCTAAAGGGGGCCTAGAGGAAGGATGGAGAGGGACTTTTTACAAGGGCAGGTAGTGATAGGATGAGGGGTAATGACTTCAAACTGGAAGAGGGTAGACTTAGATATCGGGAAGAAATTTATCACAATGAGGGTGCTGAGGCACTGGAACAGGTTGCCCAGAGAGGTGGTAGATGCCCCATCCCTGGAAGTGTTCAAGGCCAGGCTGGATGGGGCTTTGAGCAGCCTGGTCTAGTGGGAGGTGTCCCTGCCCATGGCAGGGAATTTGTAACTAGATGATCTTTAGGGTCCCTTCCAACGTAGACCACTCTATGGGTCTATGATTTCCTGGAGCTTTCTGCATAGAAAGTAGACGGGCATGCTTCCTTGAGGTTTGTCAATTGTCATGGCATTGGTGACCCAGGCAGGTGACAGGGCTGGGGGAAAATGAACTGGCACAGCTCCATTACGCTTGATTGAAGGCGGATTGCAGGTGTAACTGCCCACCAATGAGCCCAGAGAGTAGAACCAGCAGGAGACAAGAAGGGTTGCCGGCCTTTCCAGGAGCACATCTTGTGGCTCATTTGCTGGAAGATTTTAACGGCGTGGCAGCCTGGCAAAGTCACTGCTCCAACTTAACCAGGCCAGTGACTTGTGCCACTGTACGCTGCCCAGCTGTGTTTGGGTGGCTGGTGGAGGGCTGGTTGCTTCAGTGGCCTCCCACAGGTGGAGACGGACCTGGGCACGACCCAGGTGTAGCTGCAGGGGCTCGTACTGTCCCAAAGCTGATCTGCTCTCTTTGAGATGGGGTGCGGGGAGGAGGCTTGTGTTGCCCGCTGTTGTCAGAAACAATTGAAAAGTCTGCTGTATTAATTCTTGAATAAACCAGGGTGGGAAACAATAATCCATGCGTCATTTAAGATGGAATGATAATCATTTAGATGGGGGAAGAGGGGCTGTGTGTCTGGGTACTCATTGCACATCAATGGAAAACAAAATGTTTCAACATGACTAAACGTGCAAATTGTCTAGTCAAGGGCTTGATAGACCTAGAGGTCCTGTTGTCTGCTCTTCTTGGTATTTTAACACCCAGAAATCACGAGCATCAGAGAACATTAAAGATCAAAAATCTATGAATACTAAAATCTAAATGTGAACAGGAATACTAAAACAAATGCATTTGGTTAAACCACTGACTTTTTCTAAAAAATCTAGAAGAGCCTACCCGTAATTAGCACTGGTTTTAACAAATGTGACATGATGGCATCCAAGGACAAACATTTACATGGCAACCTCTACGGCTATTTAAAGAGATTTGTGTGAGGCTGAGTCAAAGAATAGAGATTAGAGAAAAGGAAAGGTCCCTTACTGTCAGTGTGTGTTCAGCAACAATAGGCTTAATCCTTTACTGAACCAGACCTTGATCCTGTTGAAGCTATTGAGGCCAAATTCCTGTCGGTTTTGGTTAGAATCTGACCTAAAAAAAGAAAGCAGGCCTGGGCTCTTAAGAGATCTAAAGAGTTCATGCAAAGCTACTCTCAGTGTGTGCAGCTTCGTAATAGAAGCAGCACATTGGAAAACTGTTCTTTGTAAAAAAAGAAGTCCATGGCTGTGTTTGGACAGGTTTGTGATTGTTCACTGTAGCTGCAGGTCAACTGAGAAAATGCACTAGAGAAGGCAAGATTTTATTCTACACTCCATGAGTTACGGAGCAAACACGGCAGTTAAAGGGAATATCAGACAGTGCCAAAGCTAGTAACCAAGGGATTAAATGGATTGCACCTTACTGGACTAAAGAAATAAGGAGCAAAAGGTATCTAGTTGAATAGATTGGAATAAGGGGATCAGAAATTATCGGCCTAAATTCTAGTAAGATTATACCTTCTAAAATGTTACCTACACTATTATCAATCCTTATTACCAGCTCTTATTTCAGTCAGAATGTGTATTATTTACATATCTCTTTTTTGTTTGTTTGTTTCTATTTTTGGCATGAATCCATCTATTCCAGCAATGGCTTCCTTGACACTTACTAGTTTATACCTTTCTGTTATAATTGAAACCACCTCATTTATAACTTTTCTACCTCTGCTTATTTTACAGTTCTGTTCTCTCCCATGTTTTTCCTTGTTTGTTTTTACTGTTGTCTACAATGTCATCAATCTGTAATGTATGTCTGATGCTTGCCACTAAATTATTAATGAATATAGTGGATTGAAAAGTAAAGAATCACCAGACTAATCCTTAAAAGACACTGCTTTCCCTGTTAAGTGTCTACAGTCCCACCATTAATATTTTGCTGATGCTTTGACAATGGAGAACTATTAATCCATATTTCAGTGATTCTATTTATAAAACACTTTTTCTGCTTCTTCAAGTGTATGTGATACTATATAAACCTTTGCAGATATGCCAATGTCTTATATTCACCAAGAGCTCAATCTTGGCGCAGTTAAGGAGAGTGGGGAGAAAACCAGTTCCCTTCTGCTGTGCTTTTGAGTCAGTTTATGTCATAGCAGTTTGGGGACTTAGTGTGGAGACCCTCAGAATGGCTGCAGGTTATGCTAGCAGTAAAGGGGTGGATGACAAGTGGTATCATGCTCCTGCTTTCCACACTCCTGCACCTTCAGCAGACTCTCTGTACTGAACAGAGAAGGTGTAGAGTAAGCAATGCGTCCCTCGAGTGTACGTGTACCCTTGGTTCTTCTGTGCTGGCAGCCAGAGGAGGGGATGCAAGTTGATTTACAAAATGTAAATAAATATATTAAACACAAATCCCGATTGTGTTCCAGTGGCACATTTCTTCCATGAACGCCTGTTGCTTATCACTCACTGTGTTCCTTTTCTCTAAGCTGCTGTAGAATGCAGGATTCACATCTGACACTACCAGATGTCCCCGCTCATTGCAGGGGAGGTTGGAGTAAGTGACCTTTAAAGATCCCTTCCAACCCAAACTCTTCTATGATTCTGTTCTATGATTCTGTGATTTTCATTAGTGATAATTTTTTTACCGTCATTGAAGACTGAGTAAGATTCACAATTTTTCCAGAATTATTTATTTTTTTTAAAATGATGCTTATAGTTTTTACAGTCCGTGACACAAGCTTGTCCCTTGTGCTTCAAGTGTTTTGAGTTTGAGCATGCTAACAGCACAGAGCAGCCTGACAGCCAGTTGGGCTAGCCAGGGACTTCTCTGGCAGTGGGCAACCAACATCAGGCTGCCTCCATCAGTCTCTGGCCCTGGCAGTCCTGGCAAAGAGTGTGAGAGCAGTGCCCAAGACGGTGTCACTGAGACAAAATGACATCCCTTGAAATGCTATTGCAGTTGTTCTGGTGATGTACAAAAGGCAAGTTGATCGACGGGAGTCCAAAGCCTGGTCTTGGGTTTGCAAGTGGCTTTTCATTTTGACTAGCTGGAAACTGTCGAGGTTCGTTGTCTGTCTTAGCAGTCTGCACTTATGGTCCCGCTGTGCTGTAGCTGAACTGATTTCTAGTCACTAATTGTAGATTCAGAACAAAGTATTAAAGCCTGAATTGGCGTCTGAAAGTCCAGCTACTGTACCTCATATAATTTCTGTATTTTGCTTACATAATCTGGATACGTAGCGACCTCTGCCAAATAAGCTGTTACTTAACAGTTTTGGAAGGATTGTGTTGGTTAGTCATAAGAACAATCTCATTTTGCTCTAAAAACAGAAAAGTCGAACCATGCTGAGGAAGGGAAGTGGGAGAAGGGGAGCTGAAGGCGAGTTCTCTTTCTCAGTTCTCTCAATCTGTGACTTTCGCTGGATCTGTACCCATTCTGTCTGTGAACTCCCAGGGAGAGATCCTGATTGTTTTGCTTTCATTTAGTGGCAGTAAAAAATTCCACACAGCATACAAAACAAATTTATTTTATTGCCCCAGTTGGCAGGCAAGGTAAAATTTTCTTCCACCAATAAGTAAACATTGACTTTTTCCATTATCCCAGCTGTCAGAATCATATCACAGTGTATGTTGCTGTTGAACTGAAATCATCCATATGGCGATGCAGACGAGCAGAAAAAAACACACTGCAAAAAAAGTTACTGCCTTACAATACAGCGTGTTTAAATCCTTTAGTTTTCCAGGCAGAGAGTTTCCAGGATTAAAGCCTACTTTTCCCATTCGCGAATCTTGTGCCTTAGTGTCAAGATCATTAAGATCTTTCTCTTTGACTTCCTCCCCATCAACAGGGAATATTAACCTCGTATTATAAAAAAAATAAAATCATTATTTTGGACCTTCAAAATCATGAAGTTTACAAAAATTACAAGGTTAGATTTTGGGTTTCTTTTGAATTTTTCCTAGAGTTTTACATCTGTAGGACTTAGGATAACTTATAACTACAGACAAAATGCAGTTCTGTAGCTATAAGGTAGACTTTATTTTAACTTTATTGAAGCTGAGGTTCTTGTATAATCATACATCTTGTATAATCATACATCTACAAGAGATTAAATCTTGAAAACTGGCCAGAGTCACAAGATTCTTGGTAGATGGAAAATCTGTTAATTGCAGAGAGGAGATGGCACACTCAGGACTACATTTTACTTTAGTGGAAGGAAAGCAAAATATTAAAAACATGTTGGTGCCATCTTCATCTTTCATTTAAAGAATAATGAATTAGAAATTGCAGTTTCCTTTTGTATCACTAGATGGTATATGGTAGCTGTAGGGAAGCTGAGCGCTTCAAAAAAGTTTTTGATAGAGCGTAGGTGCTGCTGTTTCTCCCGATCCAGCTGTTGCACTGACCAGACTCCTGGCTTAGAGAGGACATGCGTGCAAAGCTGTTCCTGACAACTAAAACTGCTTCTTCTTATACCAAAACCCGGGTCCTATTGCAGTCAGTGGCAAAACTTGCCGAGTGGTTTGGTTCTGTGCTGACGTCTTCTAGGAAACGGCACACTAGTTAGGCCTCTAGCTCAGGGTTATATTTAAAAAGAGGAACTCTGTCTCCAAACGCTTGAAAACACCCACACTTTCTTGGAAAGTTGGCAAAGTCTTCAAACTGCGTGTGTCGGACCCTCTGAGCTACCTGCTGGTGAGCTCTTGAGAGGCCTGAAAGTCCTTACCGAGACAGAACAAATGGAAATACAGGCTTGCCGTTTTAGTTATGCTTATATGAAGTATCGTATAGTTGCCGTGCAAGCAGCTACTTTTACACTAGAGGGCACATTATTACCTTTGCAGGTAATTTTTTCGAATGCTACAACAGCACAATCAAAACAGGAAAAAAAAGGATTAAAAATAGATAGAATAGGAAAATAAAGAAAGAAATAAAAAATAGAACAAATGAGCAAAGGATAGCTAAAAAAACTCCGTTAAAATATTTTTTCATAGATGTTGTAAGAAGATCAATGTGAATTTTAACATCCGAGAAAAATTCTCTTGCAGAATCCATTAAAAGGCTGATGTGACTGAAGAAACCTTCCTTGCCTGAGCTCTTGTTAGGGCCTGGAAACGCTGCAGCCTCAGGGCAGAGAAGTCTTCTAACAAGTAAGATAACAACTAACAAGCGCCCCAGTATTTTAATTAACAAGTGAGATGATTTTGTTATAATTTTATAGAACAACCAAGAGCATTTTATGCTGTTCCATTTGGTTGAACAGTTCAACAGCTTAAAGGGACCTATTTCTGCTTTTCAATTATGACAATGACATTTTAGTTTGAAAGTTTTCAATTGAAAATTAAACATCTCTGGATGACTCTGTCCTCTAGGCTTTACTTGTGTGTAAAGGGTAACATTAACAAGATTTATGGGCACAATTCTGTAGTTAAATCTTTATTTCTCCTGTTCCGTAGAGGAGCCAACAATTTCTTGGTGCTTTTTAGCAATTAAAAAGAAAAAAAAAGCACCCAGTTTTCGGAGGCTACTTTGCTCTTTGGTGGTTTGTGCTTTTTGCATTCCCTTGATCTCTCCTGTGCTTAGACTTTGTGGCTTTCTGGGTGAGAGACCCTTTCATTATCATCTGAAGCTTTCACAACAGCTTCTCACAGTGTCACCAGTTTCCACAGCCACATGAAATGCTGTGGAGAAGGACTCGGCGTGTGGGGCTCCCTTCTGCACAGCCAGCCCCGCTGTGCCTTTGCTCTCCCCCCAGTCTTCTCCCCGAGGTTTGGCAGGGCAGTGCTCTTGGGTGGTATATCCTTTCTGCCCCAGTGGCAGAGAGAAAGAGTGGGACAAAACGGATCTCGGGAGGGAAGGGGGTGAGGAATGGGGGACGTGCTGTGTGGCGTGAAGTCCCCCAGCGTTGCACCAAGGCGGCGAACGAGGAGAAGAGAGTCGCAGATGCAGCACCATCCTGTTACAATATCCTCATCAGAACGGGAGTCCCCCCTAAAGCAAATTTCGGTTTCTGGACACAGGGAACAGATCAATTTTTGTAGCGCTTAAGACCAGCAAGAGAAAATGTTTTCTGAAGATGTATAGAGCTACGATCATAGAATCATAGAATGATTTGGGTTGGAAGGGACCTTAAAGATCATCTAGTTCCAACCCCCCTGCCATGGGCAGGGACACCTCCCACTAGACCAGGCTGCTCAAAGCCCCATCCAGCCTGGCCTTGAACACTTCCAGGGATGGGGCATCCACAACTTCCCTGAGCAACCTGTTCCAGTGCCTCACCACCCTCACCCTAAATAATTTCTTCCTAATATCCAATCTAAATCTACACTCTTTCAGTTTGAAACCATCACCCCTTTTCCTATCATTACACTCCCTGATAAAGAGTCCCTCCCCATCCTTCCTGTAGGCCCCCTTTAGGTACTGGAAGGCTGCTGTAAGGTCTCCCCGGAGCCTTCTCTTCTCCAGGCTGAGCAACCCCAATTCTCTCAGCCTGTCCTCATAGCACAGGTGCTCCAGCCCTCTGATCATCTTCATGGCCCTCTGCTGGACCTGTTCCAACATGTCCATGTCCTTCTTGTGGTGAGGACTCCAGAGCTGGGCACAGTTCTCCAGGTGGGGTCTCATGAGAGCAGAGTAGAGGGGTAGAATCACCTCCCTGGACCTGCTGGTCACACTGCTTTTGATGCAGCCCAGGATGCAGTTAGCTTTCTGGGCTGCAAGTGTGCATTGCCTGCTCATGATAGAGAAAAGTGAGAGTAAGTAGCTATGCCACCCAAAAGAAGCGTTCACCTTGGCTACATTTCTTTCTCTGTACACTCACGTCTCCCAGCGAGATGCCTATAATGGCTGATGTTACAGAGAGTGCAGGATTAGGTCAGACTTGTAATGCACTTTTCAGCTACGCAGTTGAAGTAGTATTGCCGTGGAGAAATGCTTCTTAATGTTATTTGAATTTTTAAATGCCAATAAAGTAGACTAAATAAATGTCTGTGAGAAGGAGTTTCTTTCCGTGGTTTCACCAGGCTTTTCTCCTTAAAGAAGAAAAAGAAGACAGAGTTGTTCTGACAAAATCTAAGACAAAAATCAATGTCAATCAATGCTTAAATAATTATTATAATTGCAATTTTAATGACTGTCACCTGTAAGAGCCACACAGAGTGGGACAATGAATGCAAAGGTGGTGTTGCAGATGGAAGCGACACAGTATCTTTTGCGTCTATTTTATAAAGCGTTCTCAGACAGTATGACAGCATAGCATGGAAAAGTGCATTTCTTAGTGGCATGAACTCTGAGCTGACAGGAGTTCACTGAGGATTTGAGGCATGCATTAATCAATAATGCTGCACTGCCTGTTATGTCTTAGAGTTTAATTAACAAATTCAGTGAAGGGAAATAGCATCCATAAGCAATGATAAAGGGATGTTCAGCATAGCTTGCAAAATAACCATTTGAACGTTAAAAAGAATAAAGTCAAAAGTTAATAATTCTGATTACCCGCATAGCCCCCGAGCCAGCACTTACTTACACACAACCTTACATTTTGTGCGTAGTTTCATTAGATCCAGCAGGATAGACTGCCCACGTGAATATCTGTGTGTTTAACTGCCTGCTGCCTTGCAATCCACTTGGATTGGCCCTGGGCACATTTGAGGGGGTTTTGTGCCTTATCCTACAGAAGGGAACAAGAAAGGGTTTAAAAACATGAGAGTGCAATTAACCCCTGTGTAGATCTTCCCCAAGGGGAAGAGAGGGACAAATCTACATCCTGGTTGAGTTCGCTGACAAACTCGTTTAGAAATGGCATGAGCAGGCTGCCCTGCTAGCACCATTTATCAGGAAGAGGTACTCCAGTAGAAGATAAATGACTCGTAATCTCCAGGGAAGGGATGCATTTTCTGTGGCCTGGAGTGCAATACCCTTTCCTTCTGTATGCTTAATGCCTTAACTTTGGCCGTTTCCTGCTCATCGTGTCTGCTCTAGTAGTCCTAATTGTTCTGATGGAGTGCACGTCAGTTCTGCGGATTTCACTGAATGACAAAAATTAGCTGCAGCGACACTATATTCCCTCTCTGGACCCAGAGGAAGAGGGCAGGCAAAAGAAAGCAGAAGGCAGGGAAGGAAAGTTCGCAGAAGGATTACTGTACCTTTGGGATCCTGAGTTCAGGAAGTACAGCTTTCTAATCTCTGCTCTGGCATAAGCCTTACCAAATCAGTAGTCAATTTATCTACCTGTGAGATGGGTTATAATACTTACCTGTCTCACAGGGGCCCTGTGAGGGTTCGTTAGTTACAATCCTTTGAAGATGGAGAGTGTGAAGTGGTAGTATTCTGCTGGCACCATAATCCTCTCCAGGTTTCTAAGTGTCATCAGAGGACCCTCTGAGGAGAGCAGTTGTTTCTAAACTGGTTACTTACCATTTATTGTCGATTGTCTATTATGTATGCTTGAGTTTATATCTACTTGAATTTTCTCTACTGCATTTTTTTCTCCTTCTTAGGGCTGATAGGATCTCAAGATGAAATTCATTTGTTCAGCTTGTGGCGACGCTGCCCAGGGGATTGCTACACCCGAGCCTTAGCCTTTGTGTGCGTCAGTTCATAATTATTGTTCTCGATGGAATTTAAGTGAGATAAAGAGTGCTATACCAGAGCTTATTGTTGCGTGAATTAGGTCTCTTGGTGCATCTGTAATGTTAACTTCGAGTTTGTTTGTGGTTTTAGGTCCTTTTTAATAATCCTGAAAAGCTTCTGATGTATTAATGCACCATTAATGTGAAAGAAAGTGTATTCTTTTGAAGGGCTAAGGTAAACAGATTATGCATTTTGTTATTTTTTTCAAAGTCCTCACATGAGCTGCATTTTTAGAGGTGTTCTAATTATGTGGAGCATTGAAAGCTGGGGAAAGAGCAGTGAAATCAGGTGTTCTTGCTTCTTGACTTCCAGCAGTGCTGATATGAACCCATGAGGGGTTCATATTAGAAAAAGATGAGGAGTCTCAGTTCACCACCGTTTCTGGGTTTGAGTAAAATTTTACTTTGGGCTTAGTCGTGGCCCTTGTTCTTGCTGGATAGCACTTTACTCCAGAATTAGTTTCACCAATTTCAGTTAATTCATTCAAACATACAATAATCCCTTCTTCCACTGCTGTTGTCCTCTCTCCAAGGGAGCTGTGATAGGCTTCTTTCAATTCAGGTAAAGGAAATGGCTACACAATTGCCATTAACTTTGAAATGAGCTCTGAATAATCTCATTTTGCATGTCTCCATTTTGTGTCGCCATTCGGCACCACTGACTTTAGCTGTGTATTGGGCAATGCCACAGGGACATGCTCACAGCCAGCATAGCTCAGTGCCATTCCGTGGAGTTTAGCAGACTTTCAGCTACTCACATCAGCAATGAGTAATGTCTAGCCTTTAAACTACAGAGCATGTGAACAGCAAGATGACTAGGCTGCATCCATCCCATATTCCTGGATTTATTCAAGGGCTGAATTTATGGCATCTATTTACCTGGGGGCTTAAAGCTGTCTCCATTATTCATTTTGAGCAAGATGCTGCAACTATGTTATTCCACAGATCATGGACTTATTTCATTGCTGCTGTAAGAACATATAATTCCTTGAGTTCCAGTGAAGTGACACTGGTTTACACCTGCTGCAGATACATTTGTATGATTTCATCCAATACTCCAACACAATTGGATAGTGAAACAAAGTGGAATCAGACTGCAATGTCTTAAAGAGTGAGCAGTAGGGCTAGAAGAGGTGAGCAGATATGGATGAATGCATTAACTTACTTCTGATTCATATTACAGAATCCGCAAGGCTATAGATTGCAAAGATTAAGCAGTATGTTTTATAGGAGGCATAGTGTGCTTGGTTTGAGAGAAGATGATGAATGCACCTGCACTTTCATTTCCATTTCCATAGCATGGAAAGTATCTGTGGGTTTTTAAGGAATGCGTGCACTTGTATACGTCCTCACATATACAGTTGTGGATGTTTCATGTTTGGTGTTCTGTGGCAAAAATTCTGTGATGCTCAACCCAGCGAAGCAGATATTTTGTGTACGTTCAAGTAAATTAGCACCGGTAGTTTTGGTTCAGCTTGATGTGATGTCGACTAATTGTGTTGATGGAGCAATTCTTTGCATTATCTAGCTTATTATACCTCATTACTCCCACTTCAGTTTCTAGTTTGCTGTAAAATGGCATCAGGAGGGATAAATTACAGAACTCTGCAGGAGGAGCAGAAAGCTTTGCCAGCTCTGCAGATGAGTGTTTGGGACTCAGGGTATCTGGACAGATGTCGTGGACAGTTTGGGATTGCTGGGTAAGTGTGGAAGCTGGATATTTTTGCTGAAAAGTTTAGCAGTGGTATGATTACTCATTCTGTAGTTCTACCTGATAACATCAGGCCTCTTTCATCAGTGAGGTGCATGGTATCTATCATCATTCCTCTTCAATTAGCTGAAGAGCTGCTGAATCTTCTTTAGGAGCCCAGATTCTGGGGCATTGATTTTTTCGTTAAGATTATGACCAGCAATGGGATAGAAAGCTCTTGTAGCTAAAATAAGGGTGAGAGAGCCTGCAGCTTCACACAGAGCAAGAATTTATAAAGGAACATTCTTTAACTGGTCATCCAGCTAAGATGCATTAGCAGTCAAGATCTCCCTGGAAAATATGAACGCTCTTATTGGAGAGGCGCCTGGGGTGATAGTAGACTGAGAAGGGTAGAGAAGGGAGATCTCATATTTTACACTCATTTAAAATTGTTAACTTGGTTTAGGCTAGACACATAGTCCAGTTATGACAGCTTAAGAGCTGATGCTCTTAGTTGAGTGCCCATAACTGTCTTTGTATAAACTTTTAAACCAGAAGGAAGTAGGTTAAAGCTACGTCACACTGGATGAGATTCAATATGAGTTTAATACATACTTCAGCCTCTATATGTAGGTTTCTGTAGATATGCTACCCATTTAAGTCTATGGAGATGTAGTTAGGATTCAGGTGCCCATGTACAGGTGTCTTGTGCCACTTGAGATGCTGTAGTTTCTGAGACACCCACCTGGGGCTTGTACATCTGACACAAAGTCTTTGGGATATGCATTTTCCTCTGCAGTGGTAGTTGGACTCCAGGCAGGATGTCCCAAGGCACCTTGGATGGCGCTCCACGTGGTGTTCAGGCAGCTGCACTGAGCTCCTGGGCAATACAGTCGGAAGAGTTTCTAAATTAATTCAGTTTACTCTAGACGCCAAAGGTGGGGCACAGTTGCTGTGACATCTAATGCCATTTCAGAGGGCAGGGGAGAACCATGAGTCATTGGAGATATGACACAGGCCTTACAGGAGACCCATGCCCTTTTTGAAGTGCTGTTTGGAAGACAGATGGCTTATGGTAAGGAATGTAAAATGGCCCTGGGTACTGCCTTTGGACAACTGAATCACCCTCCAGACTCCACTGGCTGGATTCACCAATTCTCCATTGACAATAACAGGACTTCAGACACCTAACCTTCATGGAGACGGTGAAAATTAGGTATGCTAATCATAGACTGAACCTCATCCTTTCCCTCAGAGCTGATACAGAGAGGTCATGCACAGAGGGTGACTCAGCCAACAGGGTTGTGCCCCAGCAAGACACTAACTCCTGCTCCTCAGACTGTCCTTTCTTGCTGGGAATTACACTTGCCCATGCCAAAATACGTGTGTGCTGGTAGAAGCCAAAGGTCTTCAGGGCAGCTGTGAGCAAAAGAGATGCTGTTGCTAACAGGGCTGGTAGCCGCTGCACTGGCCAAGGCTGCCAAGGCTTTTCTGCCGTGATGGCAGATGCTGAAGAATTGCATCACATGAGCATACACTCGTGATCTTTTTCATATATAATGAGTTGTACATAAAAATTTCTGCTGCATGGTGGCAGTGAGGGGACTGTACAATGTATACAAGGGACACCAAAGTTTTCATCTTTCCGCTGTGCATCTGTGGGTAGTAAGGTGGAATAATACCATAATAGAATAATTACCATAATATTCTTTAACAATGGAAGTCTTGCTGATAGTTGAGCATATTTAAATTAGGAGATGCTGTTTCTCGTGATGCAGTGAAAGACAGTATTGTTAACTGCCAGTACCCATAACTTTACAGGTAATTGCAGCTATGTATGAGCCATGCTCTTGTTTGATTAAATTGGTTTACCCAATAGTTGAAGGCTTATTGTAATATATTTGTAATTGTAATATACTGTGTTATTTCTGTACAATGGAGAAGTAAAGGGTAAAGGGTATCCAGTGGAACAAAATACCTCCTGCATGCAAATAAATTATCCAGTTGCTGTTATAAACAAGAAGCATTGTCTTCTGCCAGACTTGCGACAAAGAAATCATTATCTGTCTGGCCTGTGCGTTGAAGAACAATAATGTGTATTTCAAAAATTAAAACCATAATTAAGCTATTATTATGAGTCCAAAACACAAGAATGAAGAAAATGATAGTGTTAGGCCCTTCTGAGTCTCAGATCCCCAATTAGCAACCCCTGAATCAGTGGTTCAAATTTTTCCCACATGAGGATTGCTTCTCCTGACTCTGTCAGTTATGGAGACATCACCCCATGGGCCAGCTGAGTCAGTGTAATGCTTCTCTCATTACCCACCTGCCAAGCAGGACATTGCCAGGAAAGACGAAGTCTAGTTGGGATGTACTTCAAATACCCTGAGAGGTCATTTAGGCTCTGTTAGTTACTGGAAACCAGAAAACTGTACAGGAGCCCTTCGACTGGTAAACAATGGTCATGGATTTTTTTGAGCTAATAAAAACAGGCTGAAATCACTTCTCATGCCCTTCTTCAGGGTGACATTTCACTTTCCTTTGGGTGCGGCTGGGAGTCTTGGTCATTGTGTCTAAACAGAATAATAGAAAATAGAGTAAAAAAAGCCAAAGTTGATCTTTCAAGGTTTCTACCACAAGCAGGCCCTTTAAATAACAATTGAGAATATGCAGGTGTGCGTGTATGTATGCATTTGTCAGATGTTAAAACCAAGATCTTCATAAATCTTATGTTTCATGTGTTATTAATGTGTCATTGAATTTAAAAAGAAGACATTGTTCAGATCATCTGAACATGGTGACAAATAGTAAAAGTTACTAAGAAGTCCCTTGGTAGGTTTTCAGTATCGCCTAAGCTTCTATAGAAAATAAATGAGTGAGAACGCTGTAGCTAAGGAATTTGCTACATGATCTAAAATGGTTGATGGTGCAAAAACTTCAAATTTAGAAACAGAAAACTGCAGTAAGTTAGAAAATACAGAGAACAATGTTAACATGACTCACTTATATCCTATATCCAGGTTTAAGGCTGAAACTGATTGAGAAAAGAGTCTGGAATACCCTACATGGGTAGGAGCAAAACAAAACCAAGATCACTAGGGGTTATTTTTTGGTTTTGTAATAGAAACTTGGAGTGAAAAACATGATCTGGAGCTAGTAGTAAAGAAGTTCCAGGTAAACTATGTTTTACTGGCATATTATCATCGCCAAATTTTCTATTCCATCTGTTATTCATGTTGCTTCATTCTTCCTCAATACTTCTTCCAGCCAAAGAGCTGATAAGTATTGATCTGGGACACCGGCTCTCTCCTGCGCTTCATATCCTTCAGTTATGATGTAAGGAAATGTCTTTTGGCACTGGGTGTATCACGAGGAAGCTTGTTGTGCTAGAGAAGTTGTAATCTTTTCAAGAGTGCTGTGAAAAGTCGGTGACTGCTCAAGTGCATAAACACGTCCATCCCTCAGCTCCACTGCCTCAGATTAACACTGTACGTTGCCAACATTGCCTTTGCAGCGAGTTGTGAACAGCACAGCCTTGAAACCAGTAACTAGGCTCTCTTTTTGCCTCCTGTGGTGCCTTTGAAGTGGCTGTTTTAACCACTGCCTTCCTCAAAACTGCTCCTTAACTTGTGCCTAGATCAGTTCTCCAGCCACACCGCGTTCTGCCCTGCACACCCGTGTTTGGCTGGTGAACACGTGTAACTCTGCTTGAGCGCTGGAGGCCACCCACGTGTCCAAGAGATCTTGAAACAGGGTGGGTTTTTTTAAGTAGACGTTCCTTTACTTCCTAGCCATGTGATCCTAATTGCTTTAGCGTGCACGGCCTAAACTGGGACAGTCACACGGTAGGAACGCTGCTGTGTTCCCATCTCCGCTACAAACGGGGACACTCAGCTGTGAACCCAGCAGTCTGCTCGTCCACTGAAATGTCACTGTCCTGGATCTTGGTATTTGGAGTAGAGGTCTCTCCCTGTCCCTTTGCATGTGTTTCTTTGACTTCCAGATCACAACATATGCATGAAATGACACACCTGCTCGGGTGGATGTAGCTATTGATGGACCCAGCTGGGGATTCAGTCCCAACATTTGCTTTTCAACTCTGACTGTGTTGGGCAGCTCTTTGCTTCTGAGGATCCCTGTAGGGACCTTGCATTCAGGATACCCTGCCAGGAGAGGGGAAACTATCTCGATATTGGGAAGTGCCATATGTGACAGGGAAGGAAGGAGCTGGATTTCTAATCTAGCTCCAAGGCTTTCAAGAAATCCGGGACAGTACTTCATTTTCATTAATTTTAGATATAACGTATATGTGTATATCCTAAGATGTCAGAATCAACAGCTCTCAACATCTCATCTGCCTACCTAAAGGGGACTGCTGGGGTGGCTCCGCATTGCTGTACCCCATCGGCTTCTCCGCCGAGTGACACCGGGGGGGTTGCACACAGAGGTGGGTGCCCAGGGGAGCCAGTGGAACGGTGGCATGAGTGTGCTCCGTCTCTTGTCTCTTCCCTCGCACTCAGGCTGGCTGGAGCGACCTGCAGCACTCGGCTGCCTTCTGGCCACAAATCCACGGTGGAGAAGCTTTCCCTGAGCTAGACAGGGTTGTGGTACAAGGTATGTGCAGTTCAGCTGCCTTGGCCATTAACGGGGTCTTCCAGATATCGTTTTCCTGTTGTTGAAGATGGGGGGAGGCTTGGGTGTCATGTTAGAGGGGGCTCTGCTCTTCCAAGCAACATCCTTCAGTTGTGATGTCCTGGCTGCTAACAGGTACCACTGATCCGGTTTAGAAAGTAAAGCAGGTCACTCAACGAGCAGCAAAAATAAGGAGGCCAGTTTTCCTTTGGATTTGTGTCTTTGGGCCTCAGCCCTTCCCTTCCCCCTCTCCCTAGTGACCCTGCCTCTGCTCCATGCTCCCCACGGCACCCTCACAGACAGGTCTACAAGACTGTACCTGCTGCCTGGCAGCCCAGGATCTGGCTGTCGAATGCCTACCTTCTACAAACTTAATTTTGTTGGATTTTTTTTTCTTCCAAACCAGGGTGAAACTGACCAGCAAACTGAAAAGTTGCTGGGACAGGTAGCTGCCAGCCAGCCATCATGACAGCATAAGGTTTTTTCCTCTAAGAAAGGAGATTATAAAGTTTATGTTGTGTATTTGTCTTCTGAATTTGGAGGCTTTGGCGTTCATTTCAGTCGTGGGGAAACAGGGAGGGTAGACGGTAAATTTTGTTTGGAAAAGAATAGGAAAGCTGTGATTCTTGTCTAAATGTATGAATAGGGGAGCTAGGAATGCAAGCACTGCGTATCCTGAGAAAGGGTAAAATTATGAACTGGCTACAAATGGGATGGAAGGGATATTTTGGTTTTACCTACCTAGATTTCTCAGTGTGTTTGCCATGTGCTGCATTTTTATTTTTGCTCCCTGCCTTCAGCAATTGTTGTTGTTTATTATATCCAGAAAGGAGGATTTTATACATATAAAGATTTCTTTAGTCCTGTTTCCTTCAGCTGCCCTCCAAACGATTCCCGTTCGTGCCCATATCCCTCTCATCCTTGGCAGTGTTGCTCTATGTCTATTATGTGCTTCATAGGTACAGTTAGATGTGGGAACGTTTTTCTGGAGCTTTGACCATTCTCCATGCTTTTGCCTGAACTATTTCTAGTTAGACCAGCTCTTTTTTGAGCTCTGGTACCTTAAGGGGACGCTGCACTTCAGCTGAGACTTCTAGCAGTGCTGAGTCGAACAGAAGAATTGCTTCGTATATATTACAGGCCATATGCCTGCGTGTGTGTCCCAGTGTGATATTTGCTTTCTTTGTGATATCATGACACTGTTTGCATTCAGCTCTGAATTACCACTGCCGCCTAAGGGGCCTTTTCTTATTAGTCCGTGAATTTGTACATTCCTGCCTTCATGGAGTGCTCTGCATTCTCCCCTTTGAATTTCATCTTGCTGCTTCGCAGAAGCTTGTGGGAACCTTCTCCGCCTTTGGCTGCAGCCTTCTGAGAGACTCCTTCTTCTGCTTCGCTGAGCAAAGAGACTGCATGAGCTTCAGACCCGCTTCAGCAGAGCTCGTGCAAGGGAGCACGTGTTTGTGCCGGCAGCTCTATATGGAATTATAAGTCACTGTTATTGCTTACACACAAAAAAATGATATGCAAAGACACCATGACTACAGATCTGTGTCACTGTATTAAAAAAAAACAAACCACAAGTTAAAAGATGTTTAAGAAAATACGCAGTGGTGTCAATGTATCCTCTAAATAAGCCACTTCATCAAGATGCTTTGCATTGACTTTTGCCTTATAGCAAGCCAAAAATGTCCACTTTTCAAATTAATATTGAAATTCCTCATGATACTGTCAGCTGTTTTTCAAAACATGGCAGTTATTGCTCTCCCCCAGGGGGAGATAGCTGAAGGATGATGAGGATGCTTCTGCAGCTCCCACTCATAGTAATAAATAATACAATGCATGGTGCTGCTAGTGTGGTTTTTTATGAAGTAACATTTCAGTAAAAGCTGGTTACAAAACACACTAAGTTTGATTTATAGGCCTGAAATTATGACTATCCAGCATTCCTGACCGATGACTTATTTATTCTTCTAGTCAGAAGACAAAGCTTTCTATATTGAAAAATAGTTGATACCTCTTTAATTACAGCTTAGGTACAATGTGGACATTGTGCTTTTTAACCACCCACTGACAGTCTCTAAAGTGCAGTGGACCTGCATTTCCTAATGTATGAAATTGCTCCTAGGATTCTGCGGGACCCATGAGAAAATTGCAAAGAATTTTTACTTATCCCCGAGCAAGTGTGTCTCGGCTGAATAAAACTTCTAAGTCTTTCTAAAAGCTTCATTCTTAAGATCTTATATTGAGATGGCCCCCTAATGGTGTACCAGAATCTCAGCTTAAGGTGCCCAGCTGACTTTCAAATATTCACTTTTAATTGTCGTTCTTTTCTTTCCCCTGGGATTAATTTTGAAAATGTAAGTCTCAGGGTGCATGTGCTTAAGAAATTGTCTTATGTTGACATTTCTCCCTTGTACAAAAAGCAAAACAAACCAAAACAAGAGATTGATCTCTTGAGCAAGATTGCTACTACCATGAGAATACTTAGTTCTCTTTCCTCCTTCCCTCTAAGCAGCAAGCACAGTATGTCTAGGATTCAGTAATGCATTAGGCACAGCAAATGTAAGGTCAGAGGAAACAGGATGTGAAATGAAATCACAGATGAGAGATGTTAATTGCATCATTTGATGAGCTACTGGAGCTCAGAGAATACTAGTAAAATAAAAGTTCTCATAAAGAGTAGAATATGTACTTGTACTTCAGGTGATCTGGAGAGCTATCACCAAAAGATACTCCAAAGAGGATTTGTCAGGATGGAGAACCAGGAGTGGTTCGGCACTCGCTATTCATTAACAGTAATGTAAACAATTCAGGAAGAACATTCATTTATTACAAATCCCATTAGGAAGTGAGCTGAGCATCTGTAGTGAGGAGAATGACACAGAAATAACATGATATATTGCAAACATGTAGAAACGGACCAAACCAAGAGATCAGGCTGTGCTCTTGGGATTCATTTCAGGGATGACTACAAAAGACTAAGATGTGTGAATGCAGGCTTTCACGGTGTTTATAATGGTCATTCATCTAATGTCCTCCCTATTTTGGAGGGATTTGATCCAAAAGCCAGTCTCCACCAGTCCTTCCATCCCTGACCCCGGTGTGCATCCATATACACATGGGACATCCAAATCACATGATATTGCTGTCAGCAGAACTGGGTTAGTTACCCTACATATGGCCCATCTACTGAACAGAAGGCAGGGGCTGGTGGGTAGAAATGTGTTTTAGAAAGAAGTAACTAGGATCTGGAAAAAATAGAAGCTCATCACACTCCGGGAATAGTCAAAGCCACTCTTTAATGGAAGGGAGTATTTGAGTAAAATCTCAAATACTGTTAGTGAACAGCGTGACAGCGTGATGCACCTGACGTGGAGGCATCCTCACCAAAAGTGATGCCACCACTTCAGCCACAGTTCAAGAAATCTCCTGGCTTAAAAACAGAGTGAGTGACAGCTCCTTCCCCAGCTGTTCGGCCTCTGCCTTGCAAAACAAGATGCTCTACTAACAGTGGGGAGAAAAGGCGGTAAAAGAATGAACTTGGGTTTATTTATTATCTCAGACATTACTTTTCCAATAACTAGCAGGGGTACACTGATATCTGTCAGTGTCATGTGGAGATAATTTACCCATTTTTAGTCCCCTCTTGCTGTCTGAGACTGTAAATCCTGTTTCCAGAAAACAGAATTACTAGAGTAGCTATATGGCAGATTTTGTTGTCATTTGCTCACTGGAGGTTTCTTTTATGAACAAAGCATCACCGTGAAAAATAACTTCCTTTATCATGTTGAATTATGCTTTTGCTGCAAGGTGTTTTTCGAAGTTTCTACCATTGTTCAACTTCGACAGCAGAATAAAACAATATGTCATTTCTTATAAAAAAAGGAACATACCCTTGAACAGGTTATGTTGATTTGACTAAGAATTTTTAAGCACATTTTCCTTTTTAATAGAAGCCTATTTTATGGACTGATGTGTATTTATCCAGTGCATTGATGCTATAGTGAGGATCAAACCATTTTTGAAACCAGGTATTTTCTGCTATAGCATAAAGGAGAAAGGGGAACTGCCCTCCTGTTTTTCAGTCACACAAAAACAACCCAAAATCACAAAAGCAGTTCCTTAATCTCATGCTCTGGGAAAATACCTGTTCCAGTAGTGCCAGGTATTGGTTGCTGTACTGGCTCCCCCTGGATAATAATGGCTATACTGACATCTGTAGAACTTTATGAACCTTTTTAGCCATAGGTGCACTGGAGTAGACTGAGTAGAGGTTATTTAATGCATAGATTAAATAATAGTGACAGTATGTTTTTCAGCTTCTTGCTTATCTGCAGCCAGACATCCCTCTGTTCCCATCTCTGCATTAATTTGTCTCATCTCTAGTTTCATTCTACAGGCACATCAAGAACTAGATAAATCAAAACCTATTGGTTTCATTCTGGGATCATTTGTCCTAGTCCTTAATTCCCTTTACACAAGAATAAGAGGTTGCTGTTGCTAGTTTAATTTTGTTCACAACATCCTTTTAAAGGTGGCGGACCAGCTGACAACTCTTTTCCCTCCAGTCCCTGTTATATCGCGTCCTATTTTTGTGGTACCTTCAGAATTTCTCCTGCCTCCACAGTACCGATGACAGAAAAAGTTGTGCTGGCAATTTTATTGAAGAGAGGCCGCTTACCCTACCCTCATTCTCCAGGCTGGGGGGCCGTGACTGCAAGCAAGTCTGGTGGTAAGACAGCTTGGTTTCGCTTTACTTCATAGCCTTCGTAAGAAGGAACAACTGAAGTAAGATAAGCAAGGGAGAGGTGGGAAGGGAAGGAAAAAGAGGAGACTCGGAAGTCAAATTTGTCAAGCAGTCAGTCGGAAGTCAAGCAGTTTGCCACTCAGGTGGCAGTTGGATTTGTCAGTGAGGATACTCAAGGTGGATCAGAAGGAGGAGAGGAACAGCGGTAATGCAGAAAGAAGCAAGGGGGAGCAAAGGACACTTAGGCAGAAAGTGGAGAGGACAGGGAGGAAGATGAAAGAATAGAGGTGAATGTGAGACTGTTCTTTCCTTCTATGTGGGGCCACAATGACCAGAGCTTCAAAAGTTCATTTGGAGACAGAAAATTCAGAATATACGTGCACTTAACTGAAGAAAAGCCAGTCAGAAAGGACAATGGTTAATGATCCAAACTCAAATCCATCTGCAGTGTCTACATGAGCTAAGCAGGGCAGACTACTTTAGATGTATGCACAAGTACAGACATGCACGTCCACTGAGAGAGGAAGGTGGAGAGTACTGTACCTGTTATTAATCTTCCCATGAACAGCCCAGATTGGACGACGTAAGGTTGAGATGGAAACAGAGCCACAAGATGATGAAATATGTCTTAAGACTACTCCTAGGAAATGTTTAGAAAATTCTAAAAAGCAGCACCAAACGGCCAATTTCAAAGATCCTTAAAGGTCCATTTTCTTGCTGACACATGCATAATCATTCTCAGACAGCTTTATATCTAAAAAAGATTTTTAACAAATGTCCCTCAAGCAAGATGGACTTCCAGCCAGCCTTCTGCAGGAGTGCAGAGAGTTGATTTTTAAGAAATTGAATGACTGTCTTGTGTATGAGGGATTGGTATGGACATTATTATTAGTACTCTGAAATGCTCTAGAGAACAATATCAACAAAAATTTCATCTACCCATGAAAAAACAGAAATTTCTGTGCTAAACCAATGAATGGATACTCTTGTTTCTCAAAGGCAAATGCAATTAGCATTCTGGATCTGAAAGAGCAGGCCTAAATCCACTAGAAATGTCACAGCTGAGGTAGGAGAGGAAGATGTAAGGGACAGACGGGTTATTATAATGGTGAACAAACATGCTGACTTAACTTCTCTTTAAATTATACTAATTACAAAACAGTAGGAAAAAATCTATTCCCCGTTTAACAAGAGGATATATGGGAAAATTATTTGAGGACGTGTAGCTGCAGAGTATGCTTGCTGCATAAGACTGCAAGGTCTTCACCCGGAAAGCTTTGGGCTAAGTAACAGCAATGAAGTAGCAGATCTGAGCCTGACAGTGTGATGGTACCACCCAAGCCCTCGCTGCTGGGCTTAAGAAAGCCTGAAACTGCAGCTTCTGAAAATAACAATGCATAGCAATTAAGTGGAAGAGTCATGGTACATTCATGCGGCATCATAAAGTTAAGCCTTCAATAAGTTTCAGAGCCTAAAACCACAGAAACAAAAAATAAATGACAGTGACTCATGAGGGCTATAGAGGAATACTTCTGAATTAATAACAATATCCATGTGCTGCTTTCCCATCAGCATGTCAACCACAAGCATCCAGAGGCAGTTGGTAGAGGGTATGACGCAAGATCTCCATTGTGGGGGATGACTGGTGATGGTCCCATTCTGCTGATGGGTCCTTCTGCAGCCACTTCATCTACTGGGTAGAGCAAAACCCTGTCATTTATTTAGTGCATTGATCAGCCTGACAACTGTGGGTGGTGAGGCACTGGAACAGGTTGCTCAGGGAAGTTGTGGATGCCCCATCCCTGGAAGTGTTCAAGGCCAGGCTGGATGGGGCTTTGAGCAGCTTGGTCTAGTGGGGGATGTCCCTGCCCATGGCAAGGGGGGCTGGAACTAGATGACCTTTAAGGTCCCTTCCAACCTGAACCATTCTGTAATTCTATGATTCTATGATTCTGCTCTGGTGGCTCAGAATAAAGCTGCTGGGACAATTTCCAGGAAGGGTTCAGCGTTCAGATCTTAAACTGTTTATGATACCTGCACACTGGATACCCTTATTCAGGTCTTCACTAACATGTGAAGGGGCCAGGTGAGAGAACAAGCTGCAGCTTGGTCAGACAGATCTGAAGCCTGGGCCATAACAGTCGCGCTTTTTTTGGCATTTTTCTGCCTCTTTGTTACTGTTTATAATTTCCTGAGCAGCTTAATTGTCAGAAATAGCACCTCATTTGTGTTTATCTACTGACCATAACTGCTATTTAGTATTTTATTCCAGACCTGTTCTTTAATAAATAACACACTATGAATTTGGCTGACAATTGACACCCACTCAATTTAGGTCCCATTTTAAGAAAAGTTGTTTGTAATCCTACTCTGTTCATAATCCTCTGGAAATTACTTAAAAATGACTCTTAAGCTTTGGAGGTATTTTGTAACTAGGAAGCAATTGTCAGGAAAGAAGTTTCACACAAATTTAGTCACAGCTACTTGCAGAACTTAATCAGATCTTCTCCAGTAAGGTCGTATGAGTCCCCATTAGCACTTTCTCAATTAGCATGTAAGATCATTGACTCCTGATTTTATGTACTTATTACTGGATGGGCAAAAAGTGTCATTGCAATATATATTCGACCTACAAAGGTCCTTATTATTCTTCAGTTTCTTGGGAGTTCCCAGTGGAGTAGTTCACCTACCATCACAGCAGTCTACATTCAGTGCCAGGGCTGGAGAAAATGTTAGTTGCCCAGATGAGTTGGATGTAGTTTTTACTGCTTCACCATGGCTACAGGCAATATTATCAAACATTATCCTGTGTGGCAGGGAACAACATGACAGCATCTTCCTTGATCATTTCCAGGAAAAGTTGTATCATGGTTTTTCAGGTATTATTGCTATGAATTATTACTGCCACGGGCCAAATTCCTTTTACATTTTTATATCTTGCTGAAAGGTGATAGTATTCCAAGTCCTGCTCTTGGTAAGACAAACCATCTCTTGTCACTGACGCTTGAGTAAGCAGGGAGAGGCATGCTGGAGTTTGTAATAAAGGTTTATGTGGCAGTGCATAACAAATCTCGCACTTGTATCCTAAATTCTCTTCCTTTCACCCTCTTTTTTTTTTAACTTTAATCTGTAGCTCTTGAACTACTACTTGATACTGCCTTTCTGGTCTTCTGTCTGTCTTTGCCAGATAAATGGTATTCCTTTTACTCCTCCAAGTGCTGTAGTGGAGAATAACTGAGATCAGGGACGTTGCGGGTTTAGCTCCTTGTTTTGCTTTTCCCTCTTTTCAATTCCCCTCTAATCACTCTTGTTCGTTTTTACAGTTTTTCCTTGTGCTTTTATCAAGAGCCATTCTTCCATCTGAAAACCCCTTGCCATTTAACTCCCATATTTAGTTAAGGCAGGCAAAAGACACAGTCCTACTGTTTAGTTTTAAGAGTTGCAGACAAAGTTTCCTTGGGTTCAGTTATCCATGTGGGCCAGCTCATGGTCTAGTTTGCCGAATCCAGCGAGGGATACTTCGTCTGGCCAACAACCCATCCCTGGAAGCAGTAAATTGAGCAGTAGATCTTCCTGAGCAGCTGAACATCCCTGTCTGCCCACCAGCACCCCTGACAGAAGGGTGACAGCAGCTGCAGGAGAGGGTCTTGAAGCACCGGGTGCCGCTTTCTGTGGTGATGCTAACCCCTCTCAGCCCAGAGCTGCTGCTTGCACCTCATCTTTTGGTACCAGCCTCTGAGTCTGGCAGCAGCAGGATTGCTCCTTTCGTCTCTCTGCCTCCCTTCAGCATCAGCACAGGTCCTGCACCTTCCACTTCTCTGAGACCAGATTCTCCTCAGCTGCTACTGCTAATAAGGTGGGAAGGTGTTGGTGGAGGAAGACGACTGCTGCTGCCAGAATCAGTAGTGGGAACCTCATACCTGCTCACTCTGGAGGAGAGGTTATGTGATGGAGCTGGGAGCCCACAGATAGGCACCCCCACCCCAGTTTCCCACTGTTAGGTGCCCCTCACAGGCAGTCAGCACACCCTGCTTTTCTCTCTCACCCACTCGGACTTCACTGTATGTGATGAGTGTTACGTGCATACAATGCTCATCTCTGTAAAATTCAGCCAGTAGCATTTAGGTCTTCTCACCAGCAAAGATATAATATATTCATATAATCAGGGACTGGTTGCAGAAAGTTTTGACTAATTCTCATGAAAGTTGGAGGCAAGCTGTAAGAGTCTTAAAAACCCATGTTATTATATGACTGCATCTATACATGTATCATTAGGAGACAAAGCTCTTGCAAAGCAAAATGTAGGAAACTATCCTGCTTCGCTGTCTGGATAATTAGGATATTTGTCAAAAAGTCACTGAAGCCTGTCACTCAGGCTTCCTCAACCTGAGAGACAAACTTCAGTGTAAGGCAAAGTCTTTTTTAAGGTCAAACGCACTGTGAGAAACAGAAATAGTGAATAGGAACGGGAACTGTCTGTGAAGGCTTACCTGACACATTTTCTAGTCCATGCACCACCCTGGGCAGGCTGTTACTCCTATGACAGCTGCCCTTGGGGAAAGCATGGCAACAAAACACCTGCCGTGAAGCATGTTGGGTCCTCAACGTATTCCTGTAAAGGGTACATCCATTTCTGAGCAGGGAGTCGGTGTATAGCATAGCCTGTGCTTCACTCCTGGGTCACTCTAGCCACTAATATAGCCAGCATGGTACCAAGGGGGTTGGTTTGGCCTCTAAGCAGTGGAGATTTTCACGTCTGCTGCATCAGAGAGAACTAGAACAAGAATTTAAGTAAAATTGAGCAGAAGTTTGTAATTTCTATCCTTCAATAGATTTATCATCGTGGATACTCTTTCACTAGATGGCATCATGGACTGTGTCCTGTTCTGTCTGTGAAGCTATGAAATGGTTCCCTCCCCCAGTACAAAAGAAGACACCACCACTGTGAAAAACACATACTTGCATGATCTATTTTTCTGGTTTTTATTAACTCAACATTGTCTCCTACAAATACGATTTGTCATTCACCAGAAGATTTGAAATGTAGACTTAAGTTACACATAGGTATAAAAAGCATAAAACAGCACACACGGTACCACTCTTTAGACCAGAAAACATTGTGTTGTCCCACGGATAAGAGCACTCTTCAAACTCAGCTCCGTCACCTTCTGCCTCAGGGGTTCAGTCTTCAAAGCTGCAGATGCTTCTCCTTCTTTTCCCTCGGCTCGTGAAGCCCCGCCGGCTTTCCCATGGGGTTCCTCCCCCACAGACTGGGGAACCACAGGGCAGTCCCACCCTGCTCCACCAGAGGTTGTAAAACCTTGGGTTCCTACTGGCTCTTCAGAAACGTTTTCCTCCTTCTCGTAATATTTATGTACAATATATGAAGGGATACGATTTGCGTCTTTGATTTAGACATATCTCTTGCCTCATACTTAAACAATAACTTGAAAAATATTTTACAAAGAAAAAGAACATTGTTCATCTGAATGTCATTCATTATTATATTGCTATATTTTATACCCTATTATTAATATATACAAAATTTCTTAATTGTCTTTTACAGATGCATGGAAGCATATAATATAACAGTTTTAAAGTATCCCATTTTTAGATTTTTTTTTTCCTTGGCTCATGTCAATCTCTTTAATAAACTATGGTTGCTTGGAGAATATAGTAAGTATTTGGAATGTTGTTTAAAGTTTAATAATAACTGGTAGCATTGTCCATTTGCGGCCTGAACAGTTGGAGCACCTGTCAGGGCGGTCTGGTAGAGATAGCAGCATCATAAGACTTAAACAATCATGGAGGGCTGTTAGTGTGCAGTGTCGACAGGTGCCAGGTTTTCTTCTTTATTTGGGGCTTTTCTTTTCTTCGGCTGCGTTTTGTTATTGTTTTCCCTCTGTTCTCGGTTTTGTCTTCGGGCTGCTCGCCCTTTGCTTTCCTGTCTTGTCTCCTTGCTTTCATCTTTGTTGGATTTTTTTCTTTTCTCCTCCCTATTTTTTTTCCCTGAAATAAAAATGATGGCACGTTAGAAGACTTGCTCAGGCTGTTGCAATTTCTGACTCCCTCGCTTTGCCATAGCCTATAAAACCAGCCCTGGATTAGCACCTCCCAATAGAAGCTGGACACTAGTACTAGTGTTTAGAAATGTCCAACTCTTCATCAAACTACTAAATTTGGCCACCGGACTAGCACCTCCTGTCAGTCTGACTCCGAGCAAAGCGCCGAGAACTCCCTGGGGATTCCCGGTGCTTTAGAGCTGGTATAAATATCTCACACGCTCATAGCCCGTCTCCCACAGCCAGGGGCACAGCTCCATGGACTCCACCAAAACACAACTGGTTTGGGGACACCCATGGCTGAAGCCAGGTAGCATTAACTATTGACTGGTCTAAATTTATCTTGGGCTGGGACCCAGGGCATATGGTGCGAGGAAAGTAGCCATCATGTTCCTCCCCATCACTGCCAATGCTCAGCATCTATGTCTTTTAAAAACCCCTCTCCCCTCCCTTAATGCCCACCACATCCCCATCCCCGGGGATTCTTCGTATTACAACATGAACTCCATGACAAAGTGTCAGCTCCGGCACAGGCATGTGACCCTCTTCAGACCAAAAAGTGGTGTTCCAAGTCTCAAGTCAAGCTTTAGACCATCGTTACAAAATTAGGTATTCAAGTAATTTATTGCTTTAAATACTTAGAAAGATAAGATGTTGAGGATTTCGTCACTGCTACAGACCTCTCCAATAAAGCTTCCCATCCCCTTAGGAACATTAAAACTTTGTGTATTGGCTGTGGAGATAATATTGTGTAGTGCGTTTGTGCTTGGACCTAAGGAAGAAATTCTTTATGCTGAGTGTGGTTAGATACTGGAACAGGTTGTCCAGAGAAGTTGTGGATGCCTCATCATTGGAAGTGTCCAAGGCCAAGCTGGATGGGGCTTTGAGCAACCTGGTCTAGTGAAACCTGTCCCATGGCAGGGAGGCGTTGGACTAGATGATCTTCAAAGGTCCCTTCTAACCCAAACCATTCTGTGATTCTATGACTCTATTCCTTCTATTTACTTTACAAACCAATGCAGGTATGACATTGAATCAAACTTGTACATACACACAAGACTGTTTCTGTGTGGAACTGGTTCATCTACAGAGCTATGCAGCTAACATTCACCTGTGGTTAGATGAATCCCAATGACGTCTTCAAAAGCAACCTTGCTTGAGACTTTACTGAGACAATGTCATACTGACCTGTATGCCTCCTTACATGGAGAAATTTCTGGACAAGTATTGAAAAGCATCTGGCCAAACTATTTTATGATATCCTGGTAACGATATTACTGAAAATAATCTATCCCTCTCTGTTACGGCAAAAATACTTCTTGCTTTTAAATGTCAACAGAGATAATCCAGGCTTTCCTACACCAAAGTTGTGGGAGTTACAGAAACCTGGCAATAGCTCATGTTGAGGGTGCCGAGTGCAGGGAATTGTGCCCATTCCAGAGTCAAAACCAGAGCTGTGAGCTTTTTGGTGCCTCAGTGGGCTCTCTGGGAGTAGGACACAGTGGGGGAGTAGGTGCAGGGACAGTGGCTTTGTTCTGAGAACGAATGACCATCCAAGGAGGAGAAGGTCAGATAAAAGGAGAGAAATTCAGAGGAGGTGGAGAGAAAGCAGAAAGCACGGAGTAAGACGAAGCTGTCAGGATGCGCTGTATCCTCTTCTTGTGTAGCTCTATGGGCTTATTTTACAGCTTCTCCTTTCCTTACCATCGCTGCCTGAGATCAGAGAGCAAGAGAAGGTTTAGATACGCATGTTAAGTCAAGTAGGGAAAAACACCTGCCTTCCTCATCTGTTGTTTCTGAAACATGCAGTAAAGCTTTAAATGTAAAATGGCACCTCGAATTTTAGGTAACCGGTCAGAGGTTACCCCAATATATGCCCACATACCTGCAGAATCCCTCTCTGAATTTGGCAATGCCATCTAAGATGCGCAGAGGTGAGCAAGGGAGACCTGCAGAAGGGGCACGGGAGGCTCAGCGGGAGCTGCCACCCCGGGGCGAGCTCCATGCAGAAGCGAGCCTGCATCTCACCCAGCTGTAACGTTGCCTCTTACTAATGGATAAATGACAACACGGGCTTTCATTCCAGCGGTTTGTAAATACAGTTGGCCCGAGATGAAATGTTGTTTGAATGGAAACTGTCCAGGCATTCATTGTTTGACATTGTTCACTTGATGATCAGCCAAAATCCTTCAGCTGTGACTTCCTAGCCACGATCCTTTAAGTATATTGGAATGGCATGTAATGGTTTCCCGTTCGGTCATGGATGAGCACGTCTGTATTTATATGTATGTGTCTCAGAATACACTGCCTCTCTCTAGCTGCAGAGTTATCTAGGCACGGCTTCACTGGTTCTGTCTTAATCAGACTGGTGTCATTATAAAAGGAAAAGCAAAACTGCTCTCTGGAAAATGCTTAAAATTCAGTCCTAATTCTCTTCTGCTCTGAGGAAGACTATTTTGGAGTCCTCTGTGCAATTTTGTACATGCTTTAATGGCATCACCCCCGTGCTGTTGCCATTTGTGAAAAGGTCTGCCCTCTGGACCTGTGCTGTTCTGCTAATGCAACAACGCATAGAAGGGTCACCTCTCCTGGTTGTTTTGCTCCTTTCACCGCTATTTTAAAAAATGAGAGTTTTTATATGACAGTATAATGTTAATTCCAGTCAGTCCTTGGTTCAATTTAGAGCCAAGGGAAGATTGTACCAGCAGTTATCTGCTGGCACTGGGGTGCAGCTGGAGCTGTGTCCTTGCGTGCATCTCTCTCCCTGCTCATATCCCTGCTCTCTTCTTCCCTGAGACTTCTTCCTGAATATTTTTCCTTCTTCCCACTGCTTGCTGGAGCCCACTTCTTAGCAGCGCATTGAACTGGACGCCAGAAGTTGTGGAAATTCATTAGAAATTTGGGCATTTGGCTATCTGTGAAACAAAAAATGCAAAAATGACACGGGCCGTTACGTTTACAAGTTAGTCTCTGAGCTACTTCGCATTTGGAGAAGAAAAGGCAAGGACAGCATTAAAACTGAGGCTCATCAAAGCCGCAAACAATGCAATAATATCACTTAGAAGATAGTATTCTCCTGAAACATTTGTGAAGAATGTTGTTGTTAGAAAACCTTTTGGTGTTTGAACATGTCACCTTTTATACATATACATATATGTGTGTTTATTTATATGTATATGTGCCTTTTCACGTGGCTTTACTGTATTTAAAGGAGGGTCTCCCCAGGGAAGCGGGAGCCGGGGGCGGTGCCGGGGGTGGCCGCGAGGGGGCGCCGCGGTGCCGCGCCAGGCCCCTGCGTGCGCGGGAGGCGGCGGGGGCGCGCGGGGCTGGGGTTAGGCAGCGCTGGTGGCGGTTATGTCTTCTTGTGGCTTCGATAAAACGTTCCAGAAGAGAAAAGAGAAAAAGAGGAAAAGGAAAAGGAAAAGGAAAAGGGAAAAAAGAGAAAAAGAAAAAGAAAAAAGAAAAAGAAAAAGAAAAAGAAAAAGAAAAAAGAAAAAGAAAAAGAAAAAGAAAAAGAAAAAGAAAAAGAAAAAGAAAAAGAAAAAGGAAAAACGAGGAAAAGGAAAGGAAAAGTAGAGAAAGAAGAAGAAAGAAAAGAAAGGAAAAGAAAAAAGAAAAGAAAGGAAAAGAAAGGGGAAAAGAAAAGGAAGGAAAAGAAAAGGAAGGAAAAGAAAAGGAAAGCAAAGGAAAGAAAAGGAAAGGAAAGAAAAGGAAAGGAAAGAAAAGGAAAGGAAAGAAAAGGAAAGAAAAGAAAAAAGAAAAGAAAAGAAAAGGAAAGAAAAGAAAAAAGAAAAGAAAAGAAAAGAAAAGAAAAGAAAAGAAAAGAAAAGAAAAGAAAAGAAAAGAAAAGAAAAGAAAAGAAAAGAAAAGAAAAGAAAAGAAAAGAAAAGAAAAGAAAAGAAAAGAAAAGAAAAGAAAATAATGGAATTCTCCTTAGACAGGAGATATTAAAACATTTTCCAAGAGAATGTTTTGCTCATGAAGATGTGGATTCACGAGATTCTAATAGTTCTGTGAAGTATATATTTGGCATTAAAATAGCTTTTATTCCAGAAACGAAACTTCGTACAGCCAGCTGTAGTGGAAGAGTTAGTCTGTAGGCACTGTCCAGTGAATTTGCTTGTAGACAGGGGATACTTTACTACTTCTAATAATAGCAACTTTGTATATTGAAGAAAATGTACAGACATGCTATAATTTTGAGAAGTGCAGTAGTTCAAATTAAATGGAGGCATGAAATTAATTCAGACAACAATATAATTACATGTCCAATCAGCTTAAAGGTGCTGAGTTCTTCTTCATCTAATTTATAGCCCCTGGTCGAAGAAATCACAGAGTCTGTATTTATGCAATCCACGGCTGAACACATCTTTAAGTATGCAAGCCAGAGTATTTCAGAGATGTCTTTGCATTATCGCATCAGATGTGGTGTTTCCACCAGACCTATAACCGTATTTTATGGACGAAAGGGAGGAAGGGTTGGTCACGACTTGGGAGAACTTGGTACTTAAGACCACCATGCAAGAGAGAGTTACTTACTGAAAAAATCACAGCTGATGTGGATTAACTACTGCAGGTTCCAGATTTCACCTACTTTAAGCATTGTCACTTAGTCCCACCCTATTATATTCAGCTGTAATTACTACAGGGAACTCAGAGCAGCATATTTGTTCCCTTCTCCCTTCCGCGGGCACTGAAACCCCAAACCACCATAGGAAGGCATAAAATCTGATTGTGCAAACTGCTTCGCTTTGCTGGGGGGTTGTCACGGGGTAGGTCTCATGGAAACCCCAGAGGGATCAGAAGCTGGCGTCAGGCATTTGGAATGAGTGTATTTCTTTTGGAGAGATCAATCCTGTGAAGAAATTTACCCTGGGAGAGCAGAAGGGGCAAAAGGAGTCACTGCACTGCGCCTGTTGGGGTTGCAGGCACCGACGTAATAGGCCCCTATCTGGATGGGTCCTGGCGCTTCTACTGTGCATGTCACCACGGACCACAAAATCCTCCCCACTACACTGTAATAAGCTGAAGAGCTATAATAAAAGACCACAAGCCACAGCTGTAACGTGCCACAGTGTTCTTTCACACCCCTCCCAGCCTTGGCTGACCTCTCAGCACTTTCCTGCCTACTGGAGCTCCAGTACCAGTGCCCCAATGCCTCCTCTGTACCCCACCTCGTAGGGGGACAAAACCTGGGGGCTAAGTGCCACCACTTGGTGTCGCCCTCCTTCCCACCTATCTGCGCCCTTCTCAGAGACTTTTTTTAGCCCTCTCAGACTAAAAGTCTGCCAGCCTTTCCTCATGACACAACCTGAACAACAGCATGACATGTGCTGAGTGAAGATACCAGTAAGAGGAGCATGCTCCAGGCTCTAAACCCACTTGCTACAGATCCGTCTACAACACAGTCATGCCATACTATGCAAATGAGTCGATCACTCTTATTTTCAAGAAAAGTGACACATTTTGTTCTGGAACACAGGCTGTAGCATGTACTCACGCTACTTGCCAAAATAATAAGCCTCCAAATCCCCGACTGCCCAGTGATGCAAAGGGCATTCTCCTTTCATTCACAAGTCACTAGAGGCTGATTCATCTGATATGTCTTTTGGACATTCAAACAGCATAACTTTCTTAGCAGCAATCATTGTTTTCCTAGTTATAGTGGCCCTATTTTATAATCACTAGATTTTCAGGTGACCAGAGTGGTGAGGGTCAACAACTTTAGTACTACCTAGATGCTGCACAGCTCAGTGCATTTCCTGGCCTTACTTACTCTTGAAGATGCACCAACTGCTGAAGTGAATATGGGTAAAAATTTTAAAGGAGCTAAGGCCCAAAGGCATGCAAAGAGCAATTAATTTGGCCAGACATAGGTTCTCCTGCTGTTGAGATGTATGAGGAAAGTCTAACTGGCTTTTACATACCAGTCCAGATGGATTTGGTCTTAAGGTATGTGTCATATCCACAGTCCTATGTGGTGATCTTAGATAACCCAACATACCTCAAATGATATTGACACTTATGGTTGCCCACCAGCATTAGGGGACTTAGTGACTAACTTGTACTTACATGCCCTATCTCCTCTTGAAAATGGAAATAGTTCTTTAGATGTAGACTCTAGGCAATGTTGGAGCCTGACACCTGCAGAAGTCTTTCTATGAGATTTAGGATCCTTGAGTGTCATTTGCCTCTGAAAATAGGATCTGGACTGCTAGATTGTATTCACTTGAAAAATTTTCTTATTTATGTTGTGTGTGATAGCCTGTCCTTGCAAGAAGAAGACAATGCTGAGAAAGACACGTTACAGGGAACAAGAACATTGTGTCTAAACACAGGAATACTCAGGCCTGTGCAACAGCTGTTTGCATAAAGCAGACAGAGAGGAAAGAGAGGAGGCTGAGCAGATCAGCTATGCCAAGACAGGTGATGTCAGGCTTGGCTGCTGTAGCAGATAAAGAGCAAGTTGTATCCCATTAGGTGTATGGGAAGCAGGAAAGGATCATTTCTTCTGTGGGTTGCTTGGGAAAAGACACTGCTACACTCCTGAGCTCGTAAGCAAGGCTTATGGAAAGCCCCTGGCTTAACTGTTTTGTGATGACCTCTTTGCAATGGAAATGGGTTGGATCTGCCTTTCTTGTGCCACAGAAAAGACATTGCCAGTGTCTGAAAATACAAGAATATCCTCCAGTCAAAGAAGCGGCCAGAGGAGGAGCATTTCTGTAATGAGTTCTGTTTGCTGTTTGTGGAGGCATTTACTGCTGTGTCTTCAAACCAGAGCCTGTGGGGATTTATTTCCTTTGCACTTGTCTGTTGGGACTAAGGGAATTTGTCAGCAGCCCTGTTTTAATCAGGACTGGTGTTGTGCTAACAATGGCAATTTTATAATTACATAAGTTTTCATCTTTTAAGAACCCGTAGCTTATAAACTTTGAACACAGCTTCCAAAGACAGGAAAGTAATGGCTATTTAGCAGAGCAGAAAAACCAGTCCGCGTTGCTTAGGATGGGAAGTGATATACACCATGCTGGTATTTCGGAAAGTGGCATTTGCTTGCCGAGCTTGCTCTGAGATTATTAATGGTGGCTTCTGAATGGGATTTATTTTTTACAGTTCTCCTAGAAGTAGCAAAAAAGGTAGATGAGTGTCCAAATCCACCTTATAAGCCTCTTTTAAGACTAACAGAATCAGATGCCAATACAAAGATTGGCGATAGCAGTGATTGGTACCGAAACCCCTTACCCTGTTGTTAGAGCGTCAGGATATTGGCACAAATCTGTAATAGCTTGTTTTCCTTTTAGGCACCAATAATCCAAGCCCTCCCATTAGCCCAGATTGAGGTCATAAATATAGTCTTTTTTAGAGACTCAGTTCAGCTGGTGCAGGCTTTTGAGCAAACCAGAAATAAAAATGTGATGCTGCATTATGTCAGAGCTGCATGTTTAGTCTGCCTCTCTAGAAATAATCAAGAAAAGTTATACATGATAAGAGACAGATGCTAGTGCCTCAGCAGACATTTGAACTCTTTCTAGTACAATAGTAAAAAGGAGAAAACCCCCAAAGAAACTTTTTTCTTTAGTACTCAAATTTGCACTTGGAGTGCTCTGAAGGGAGGGATAAATGAGAAAAGACGTTTTGCTTGGCTTTACTTAAACTGATTGCATTAAAGTAACCTGCCAATGCAGAAGATACTGATATGACCCCAATGTTGGGATGCATCCATAAGAATTCCTTTTTCCCTAAGCGACCACGGCTCAGAGCTGGGCTATACCAATGACCGAGTACGGATCCTGGAGGGGATTTGCGAGTGCTGACGCTTAAAGTTCGGACCAGGCCAGCAGTTCCTGCCCCGGTACCGGACACCGGGACCAGGAAACCTGGGCATCTTCCACCATTTCATTTGCTGGTATAGGTGCAGCTATATGCTCCCCCTGGAGCCCCCTCCTTACATCTCCTTAAGTTTCCTAGTGTGCCAGGAAGGTAAAGGAAGATGAGGAGTCAACAGGATGCCCCTCTGGCCCTGCTCTGCACGGTTCACTTGTCCCCTCCACTCTAAGTGCGGTTTGTTTGCGTTCCCACCTGGGGTGACACCTGTGCTGACAGGTAGATGGGAGCCCATGTGTGTCCCACAGGTAACCCAGGCCAGCCTGACGGATGGAACAGCCGGTCGGCAGTAGCTAACACACAGGGGGATGGCAGCTCCTGACGGATCCACTCAGCAAAACCATCAGCCTAGAGCCAGGGTGCTATTACTTAAATTTGCTGGAGGCCCGATTCTGCCCTCTGTTGTACTTGCTCAAACACATGGAGGTCACCAAGGTTGGTCTCTGGTGTAAATGAAGGGACAATTTTCTTTTAAGGATACTTTTCAAAACAAGGTGTTGAAAAATGACTGTTTCTTTCTGTTTCGTGTCTCCAACGTGTGTGTACTATTTCAGCTGGTCAAAGCATTGATCCCTCTCTAGGTAGTGCTAGCATTTCCAAATATAGTTTCACACTGATTAAAATGACAGGTCAGGTTTCTAAATTTCATACAGATCAGGGACTCCAAAGGTCCCCTTTCAAAAAGGGTGACATGACATTTCATTTTGGCCATCTCTGTAGTTTCCGAAGAGTTTTTCTCACCTACTGAGAGGACACCTGGCAGTTCACCAGGTAGAGCGCAGCCAGTGGAAAAGGGAATCGGGATCACCAAGAGTCTTGGGCTGTGTCTGTAAAAGGCCCAGGAAGTTTTTATGCCAAAGTGATTCAGAGCTTAGCCCTAGGAAGCTTGGGGAGCTGGGGTGACCAAGATGCTGTCAAAGGGATCTCAGGTTTTCAGGCTCTCGAGTCCTTGTCAGCCTGCCAGGTGGGTTGCCAAAGGCCAACCCAATGGACAAGCCGGCAGGATAACACAGAGGCAAAGTTGTTTCAAAACCTGCCTACTTTCCACTGTGACTTCATTGAAATCAGTGAGTTTCTGGGAAATGTGATGACTTTGATAATCTGGTATTTTCCATTCCTTTGCAAAATTCAGCCCTATAAAATATTTTTAAAAAAGATTTCTAAGTAGGGGTCATGGAGGACACGCATGAAAAAATCTTGAATGCAAGTATTTTAATATTGCCCGTAAGTCTTCAATTTAAAATGAATCACAGATAGAAATTGTCCATGTAATTTTTATCCAGGCTGTCTTGCTGTCTTCTTTTTTTTTTTTTTTTCCCAAGAATGTGATAAGTTTATTCTTTTTAAATCCCTCTGGGAATGAACTGTGCGTTTAGAGCTGTTTGTAGTAACACAGCTTTGCACACTGAAGTGAGCAGCCGGCTTTATGAGTAGCTTGAAGTGGAATGTGAAGAATGAGTAAGCCGTGTGACAGTGCATCACTGGAGTCCGCTTCAATTAGTATACTTCAGAAACTGACCACCACGCCATTTAGATTGGATACGAAGGAGGTCGCATGGCCCAAAGATTAGAGGAGATGCAGCCCCCACCAAGATGAGAAAGCAGCCTCTTATGACACAGGGAACCACTAAGTGCTAAGGAAAGCCTGTAGCCCCTTAGCCACCCCACCAGGAGATCTGCCCTGCGTCCTCTCTAGCACAGTTCCCACCAGCAGTATACAATGGCATGTAGACAAGTTTTGTTTTTCTGCTTTTTCTGGTGCTTGGCTGGTGTCTTAAGAGTGCGACAGTGGCGCTGGTAAATTGGTAACAATCCTAGGCTTTACACTTCCAGGTGTGCCTGTGGGGTGTGCACAGTCCATACGGCAGGGATGGGTGCAGGACCCGAATTGTAGGGCTGCAAAAAGGTTCTAGGGAACCTGAAGCAAAAGTTCAGTGAGTGATATTTTCTGTACTACGATGTATTGCAAGAAGTCAGGACCTCAGGACCTTCTGTAGCCTCTGAAAACTGTGACTATGGGGACCAGTGGTCTCTTTTTCCAGCTGCCTCCTGCCTCCAGATGAAGAAGCCCACTGTACACCAGTCAAATAATATGTTCATGCTTCTCTTTAAAACTAAGTCCTGCTTGGTCCAGGAACTTTTGTATTAGTCAAAAGGAGAAACTACTCACTATTTCTACAGACTTGAGCGCCACCTGCTTTAGCTAGCAACTCCTTAGGCACTCTTCTGTAACATCTGAGACCAACCCTGTAGCCACTAAAACCAATAATATTTTGCAAAGGTCTGGTATGACATGCTCAGAAACACTTCATAGACTGTCATACAGAAGCGTAGAAACCTCAGGGGCAAGAAAACAGCAAACAGTTGGCACACACATACTGCGGTAAGATACCAAAAGGAGCAGGATGCTTTGTCCAAAGAATCCAGAGCAAACAGACCCTTATGCCAACCTCAACCAGAAACTCTAAGAAGTTACTTTAAAAAAGTACTTTTGAAAATGTTACCCAAGCTGTCTCTATGTCCAGGAAGTTAGTTTATGTGCTCTGAAAGAATGACTTGCTTTTAGTTAGAAAACAGAGGTTCCATCAACCTCAAGCCTGTAGCATTCAGAGGGATTCACAGAGACTCTTGCATCTCCGTGTTGCGTCTTCCACTGTGTCACATTTAAACTTAAGAGATTTATCCATCACAGCTTTATTTTGATTTAAGACCACTGCGGAAAAAAATCCAGCAACATAAAATATACTGTGGCTGGGAATGTGATCCTTCATCTCAGTGACGAACCTGTTTTTCTTTATAATATGGTCTTCGTATGACTTCCCCAAGTTCCAAAACTGTAAAATGGAGATAAGAGTTCCTTAATTTGGGTAAGCGCTTTGGGATCTATGGATAAAAACCCCTACTGCTGCAAATCAGAGCCACTGAAGTGGACTGAGAGTCCTCCTTACTTCAATTAATGTTTTGAAGGACCAAACATCATGCTTCAATGAAATAGAGAGCTCAGGATCCTTTTTTCCGGAGTATCGTTTCCTTGGTTGTGCTTAAAGGTAGCAGGGACTGGATCACCCACTGGCATTCCCTCCCACCACCCACATCCGTACAAGAAATAAAGTCAGTTCCTCTGGATTTAAACTAAATCCTTCTGGTTTAGCAATGCACATTTCTACTTAAGCAATAAACATCTGTCGTCTGCCATTCATTAATATTAATTATAAATGGTCACTAGCTCATGAGATCCAAGTCCACCAGCTGAGATTTTTCCAACTCTGACCTTGTTAGGGTTTGTATAAAAAGTGTTCAGAAGGGTCCTCCGAAGCTCCAAGCCAACAATAAGTGCAATTTGCAGAGTACAGCGTTTAGATTACGCACTTAGAACAAGGGCAGTCAGAATGGGTGATGGGGAGGGGGGGAGGGAGGGAAGGAGAGAGCACAGAGCCTGAAACAGCGTACCCTTAAATGCTTAAGAGTTTTAGACCTTTCTGCAGGCTAATGACAGGGAGAGGCATTGTCCATAATGAAACTGGCCCATCCATTAAACATTACTGTAAATGAAAGGTTGCGTGAATTAAAGGTTGTTCATCTCATGTTTCAGGAATGTAGCTGTGTTTCATGTCTGAAGCCTGTTTTCCTTTTAAATGGAGTTCTTCAGATGACAAATGAGAGAGAGAATTTCAGAAAGCAAATGGGCAGAAGTAAATACATGCTTAAGAACAAAGCAGAGACATAACTGTAGCTGTAAATCTTTATACTGGGGCTACTGTTTGCCACAGATATTGAGGAGGATTAGATTAGAATTGAGAAATTTCATTACTGGGTCACTTTACTTGTAAAACAAAAACTGATAGAAAAAAACCCACAGTTAATCGTTAAATTCCAGCTTTAATATCACCTGTGTATATTTCACTCAAGGACCCCTGGTTAATTCTTTTGATACCATTTTGGATTTCAAGGAACTAAAAATAGAAAATGTAGGAAATACTTTTTCTCAGTTTTGCGTGTCCATCACATCCTTAAATGATAAATGTGGGGGTTTTTTTTCTCCCCTTTAATTTCTTGCCGCTGCAAAATTGCGTCAACAAAAATTACTGAAAAATAATATTTGTTTGCATCAGTCCTTAAAATTAGCTCATTTCTTTTCAGGCCTAAGCATACAGCAATATGGCCCTCATGCGACAAATCTTCAACTGCTCTTAAAACATACATAGCTTCATTGGCAGAGAGGTGCTAGCTTATATCTCTGGTTAATTAGTGTAACAAGTTCACTGAAAATTTCTGTGAGAAAATCCAGCCCTACACACTTCCTATAACAATGATTCAAAGCTGATGAATGCAAAGAGGAAGATGAACGGATATATCAGCAATGCAAATGACTAAACTTGAAAAAATGAAAGGGAAGTTGGTTTCAGTTCCTTGGGTCAAGCCCAAATAAAAGTCTGAGCTTGAAAAAGACAGCAGGAGTCCCTATATTGATGTCAATAGATAGAGATACTTGGATTTGTGCTCTGTAAATGTGCAGTAGGCTGCCTCTCTGTGAAAGTCTTACAGAAGGCAACTGGCAAAGCATCAAAGTGTTACCTAGTCCCTTACTAGGCTATGAAGCTGGACTACTATACTTAGACTGGCTGCAATGGATGTTTGTCTAACCTCCTTAAAAATCTTCCATGATGGAGATTCCCACAACGTCTCTCCTGGTCTTTACAATCTTTGATAATAACACTGGATGTTGCCATCTCATTGGGAACGCTCCGAAGGTCCTTTGGACCTTTGTAAAGGAAAGTTATGGCAGCCAGCTTTTTCTTTTTCAAAGCTCTGAGGTTGGAAGAGAGATGGGAGGTGGCAGCCTAAGCAGACCAAAGGCTACATCAGGTGTCAGAGCTGGCAGGGAGAGTGAGCTGAGAAGAGACGACGAGACTGGAGATGCAGAGACCTGGGTGGAGAAAAGCAAACAGAGCTGCCTGGGTGGGGAAGAACAGACAAATATCCAGTAAGATGAGGAGAAACAGCAGCCAAAAAGTGCTCCTTTGTTTTCACTTTGTTACAAAGGAATGCTGAAAATCCCTTCTTCGCGGCTAGATCCAAAGTACTCTGAAGTCAATGGGATTTCAGTCGGTCTTGGATCCGTCCCTTTAAAAGAAGGGCGGCTATAATACAATAGTGAATGAGTGCCATTGCTGTCCATGACTGGCAGTGTTATAACAGCATTGCTATACATGGAAGTGTTCCACAGCCCAGGATTTAGCTCATTAAACAGAGCTGCGTGTGTCACCATTAGACTTGAAACATCCACTGCCTGATTTACTCTGTAGCTCACATACCCCAAATGTTTTGCATTCTTGGACTAAATTTGATAGATGTACTAGCAAACTTCTCTCTTGAGTTTGTTCTTCTTTCCAGGACACACAGGCCAAAACAGTGAGGGGTTTAGATCTCCAGGTGGCGAGGGCTGGGTGAGCCCTGCTGTCAGCAGACACTTCCCTTCACTTTTACTTTATGGTAATATTGCCCAAAGGTGAGGAAACAGCTTGCTGTGGTCTTCTGGAGAGTCAAGAAAAAGAAGTTGTCAAGATATCTTGCCATGGCACACAGCCTGGAAGAGGTTCATGTCCATTTCCAGCTGTGACAAAAATGTCCCTCCCTCAGAAAGAGCTCCTTAAAACACTAGAAGTTAGGGCAAGGACTTTGGAAGCGTCAGCTGTGAAAAGCGACAGAAAGACCAGGGTGGAGAGAAAGACAGGCAAGTGAGGATGTGCAGGCAGGGCAAGGAAGTGATGTGGGGTAAGAGAGGACAATACTCAGCTCTTTCGCATGTGGTTTCTGCCCTGAGCTGAGAAGAAAGAGAAGCCACAGTTCCACAGTTTCCTATTTGCCTCTCCCTGAAACTCAACATTGTGAATTCACTGAAGGTGAAGGTGCCATAGATACGTCAAGTACATCTGTACCAGGGAAGAAGGTTGGAGACCAGGCAGACTCCTGTGTGTCTGCACAGCATAACTGGTAGTTTGTTGTAGGACCCTGTTTGACCTGCAACAGCCATCCCTCTTCCCCAGTCAAATCTGCTACAGAGGGAATAGCCTCAGCTAGTTTGGATACAAGCCAGAAGGTGGCCCTTGGCCTTGTGGCCAAGGAGTGGACCTTTGCCTGCTTTTCTGTAGCAGTATAGACATAGCTGTGGATTTCACCTTCTAAAGCTGGAGCTGCTCTTCTCAATCCCAAACATTTTTAATCAAGAGGGAAGATTTTAGGCAGGTGCTGGAAACTTGGCGCTGAATGAATACCTGCTGGGCACTTTGGAAGGGAGAGGAAGAGGAGTTCGTGAGAAGTTTGTATTCCCTCCTGTTTTTCCTACACAGCTCAGGCATCTAAAAGATAGTCAGCCAGCCAATTCTGGAGCACAAGGAGGCACCAGAAGGGAAGATCAGAAAGAGAAAAAAAAAGAGCTAATTTCTATCCCTTATTTGGTTTAGCGATCCGAGGATAACAGCTCTCACATCGTTCACAATTTAATGGAAGAATGCAATCAGTTTTTTTCTGATTCACTTTCCTTACGGGAGCAATTGACCACACTCTTCTTTCTCAGATTTGATACCAGTCCTGTTACTTTGAGGTGGATGCTGTTTATCAGCAGTGTGTCCGGCACATTTTTTCTAGCATGCTGCAGAGGACCTCAGGGCTGCTGAGTGACCTTCCCTCTGCTCCCAGGCCCCTCGGGACAGGGGGGAGATGGCAGGTGGCAAGAGAGGAGCTGGCAGCAGGAGAGGAGAACATCTCCCCAGGAGCACAGAGACAGCGTCAGCCCAGTGCCCTGTGAGGCTAAACCCAATTTTGATACCTGAGGGCCTGACAGGTTGGTGTACAGCCACAGCCATTTCCAGCCTGACTGGTCATCGAGATGCATATTATTGAGAGAATACAGCCTTGGCATGGCACACATGTACACAGGGTGTGCATACGTGTATAGTACCATGCGTGCAGAGGCACACGGCGTTTATGTATTACCTGCTTGCATGGTTGATAACGCTTCTCTCAGAACTGGGAGGTATGATGAGAATTTAATGTTCACACTAACACAAACAAAATAAACATACTTGCACGAAAACGCAGTATTACTATGAATTAGTTCATATTTTAAGGTCTCCGTTTGCAGGTAGTAACCTAATAAGACTTTCAAAACTGCCTGTGTTTAAATTTTGAGAAAGCCATGATTAAAGCTTAAAAATGGCTTTTCCCAACCTTTTCAACCCTTGCATTGTAGTGACAGTACATCCTCTGCTATTTTGGATTCACAAATCGCTTCGACTCCTGCTGGTCCTATTTTTCCCCTCTTTACCCTTCTCACGCAGATCTCTTTTCTAGATGACCCCCCTGTGTGCCGGCCGGCGGCAGTGGGCAGCCCTGTGCTGTCCTTGCTCAAGGCATCCCCAGGACGCCATTTCACTTCATGTTGCAACAAGCGGATTCCCGGTCCCAACAGCCTTAACTCTCGGAGGCTGGAAATGTGTTAAAGTTAAAGAGTCAAAACCCCTTCAAGGAAAGGAAATGAGAGGTCCCCTTGGCAGCAACAAACAGAAAATAAACAACCCAACTCTTCACAAGACAGATTCCTCAATTATAGTAACAGAGGCTCGCAAAGGCCAGAGTTATGACCCATTGGCGTATGCAGTATGTAAACACAGGGATGCAGTAATTAGCTTTGTGTTCATTTTGAGGCTTCAGAAGTCCTGTGACCTGCCGTGGAGTAAGGTCATTAACCATAACCACACTAGTGACCTTCACACAGGACACCCCATCTCTCACAGTTACGCGAGCGAACCGTGGGCTGTGATGTCTCCCCGGCTCATGCGCTCCAGCACCCTTGTTTTAAATGCCACTGAGCTATACATGAGGGAGAGGATGCGACTTTTGGGATGAGCTGGGGTTGGAATATCTTATTTTCCCAATTTGGACTTAAATGTGATTAAGTAAAAATACTCAGTACCAAAAATAATATCCAGAATTTCCCCCAATTCCTTTTTTTTTTTTTTTTTTTTTTGTTTAAAAATAGTACACTGAGGAATTATTGGGCTGGTGTGGGCCTCCTTTGCCCTGGGAAGAGACCTTTATCTTTGGTGTGTGGAGTGTATAGGGAGAGACTATTCATAGCTTATTCTCTAAAGGGCAATTCACCTTTGAATAAGCAGGTGTATTCACAGCATAATATCTGTATTCCCCTTACAGCACCAACCATTAGCTGCCAAGCTACCTTGCCTCCAGGGGGTTGCAGTCTTGTGAATTTTAACTAAAATTGCCCCTCTTCCTTTCATGACAGTATCCTGCTTTCAGATTCTACAAGGTGACAATTCCTACACTCCACGGTGAAAAAGAAATATGCCGTTCTACATTCATCTCACCATGTCTTCGTGTCTAATGCTTCAACTTTTGCCTGTTAGGAACAGGAATTTTCTTTGGTCTATGTTTGCACAGAACTGGACGCAGTTAACATTGGTTGTCTCCTTTGAACATCTAAATGCCACCAGCATGCAAATAAATCAAGATATGAAGAAGCAACAATTGAAATGTATTATTTATTTGTTTACAACAATAGAACTGTGTAACCAATGTAGCCTATCTGTTGGCTTGCATAATACCCAGCTTTCTAAGATGTTTTCCTTGCTCATGTCTTCACACTTAGTCTGTTGGTGAGTGTTTTTAGTCTCTTCAAACTGATCAGAACATGTTCTCTGAAAGCACTTAAAACGGTCTGCTCACTGGGGGTTTAACTGGGACTCAACAGAAAGTCATACGGTGAATGTTCTCTTTTTGGCAGAATTGCTCATGCATGAAAATGTGCAATTCTTTCCCCAGAGATACGTTCATATGCAATTCTGATATTTGGCCAACAAAAGTCAATCTCACACATTTGCTGACAGCAGTTCAAAGGGACATGTGCTTGGCTAGAGCACATTTGTTAAGGCAAAGGAATAATATTGATGGATAATTTGCAGTGTTTGAAGAGCCCTGCAAGTTATGCTTTTCTGATACATCTATTTGCCCCATTTGGCATTAATGGACAGGAAACTTGATTCTCAACATATGTCTATCAGTGACAGGTGGGAGTCAAGAAGATGCTAAGTATGGGAAAGTAAAAGTAACAGTGCATTGCACTGAGGGAACAAAAAAAAAGTGAGAGAAAGAAAGGCAGAAGAAACTGGAACTTGAAATCATATAGTCGTGCAGACTAAAAAGAACTCACCATCATGGGATTAAAAGAGGAGAATTATGAAATAAAATCCAGTGAGGTTTGGATGGGACTGAGGTATAAAAGGACCCTGTATGTGAAACGCATGGGAATTACCGCATCAAATACACTGGGATCCACTAATTCAGTGCTAAAATGAGTAAAAAGAACCTTTTAGGCTAGTTAGGCTATTTGTATCCTCATTATTTCCATTTGTTTTTATTCATTCTGTAAATGCTAGCACCTTCTCCCAGTAAAACTTAATTTTATAGCCAGTGAGGGAAAAAAATGAGTTGTAATAGATCTCACCAGCTTTAATGACACCGCAGCAGACAGAAACAAAAAAAAAAAAAACCCTTTTCGTCTGTTTTATCTTGTTTTATGTAGCCATTCCAGGAACATGTCCTTGGTTCTGTGTGATAGCAGCGACTTAACTGACTAACATCCTGCCTCTGACCTCAACTTCTCGAGCAAAGTCATTGAGGCATCTGTGACGAGCATACCCCGTCATCATGTGGTCTTTGCCCTAACTCCCTCGGCCACAGACATCTATTCAACATGGAAATGGCTGAGCTAACTCTCTCTTCATGGCCACGGAGGAAAGGTTAGCAGACTGCTGGGTCTGCTGCTAGACTTCAAAAGCCGATGCCATGAAAGCTGAACTCCAAAGCAATGCCTGAGCGACAATGGGGAGCCACACAATACAAAAGGGCATTTTTGATATTTCTCAACAGTAAATACAAATGTATTTACTTTCCCTTCCTTTTCCCAAAGTGTTTTTGTTGTTACCCCCTTTTGCTCTCACTGACTGGACGCAGCTAGCCATAAGAACAGAGGCTGGCTTGCTTTCTCATGCAATTATTCTGTTGTTCAAAAAGGAATAGAAGTTTTTCTCTATGTAATAAGGGACACTAGCAGTAGGGAAGATAAGTTGCCTGGAGTTTAAGTTGGAAAGCTTCATTTCCCCATTCCAGTAGGAACAGAAGGAAAACTGCTATCTTAATTCTGTTTCCTGGCTTGTCACCATAATCCACCCCTTAAAGCTATTTTAACCTAATGTTTTATGTGTGAATTCTCTCAGTTTTATTAAGAATAATCTTTTTTTAAAAAAATGTAAATTCATCTCCCTGTGAAGTTGTATGAAAGTGAATGGGACAAGCTTTTGTGGATACTGAGGAGTATATAATGGAGGATTTCAGAACATTAAAAAAAACGGCTCTCGGACATAGACATACAAATCCCAAGGGCATGGGTAGAGTTGGAACATGGGTTCCGTCTGTCTGCATTGATTTCGAAGGAATTGTCTACTAAGTGGTAGAATATAGTCGGTGACTTGCTCAAAAGGAAGAAAAAACCCCATCTTTATGCACACTGCAAGAAAAAAAAGGAAAAAAAGATTCATGATTGTGAATGAATTCTTGTGGTGCGCAGTATTTTTCAAGTATGGTTTGGCTCAGATCCCATAGAATAAGAACTGACAGTAAAATACGTGAGTACTTCTTCTAAAGTACTTACTACACGGGAACAGCAGGCATTCGTCAAAGAGAAATGGCTTGTCCAATCTGAAGAGACTGCCAAATTGCCATAACACAACGTCATTATCACCTCAAAAAAAAACCAGCATCGCAGTTCCAAAATTATGGTTCAGTCCTACATTTTTCACTCTGGCAAAATTAGCTTTGGTAGAAAAAAAGAGGATATTTCCCCCAGTTACAGTGGGCTAATAAGAGTCTGTGTTTCAAGTTGTGCCACTGGGCAGGAGCAGGAGCAGGAGCAGAAGCAAGCACGGGCATTTTGGATGTAGATTCCAAGCATAAGGGAATTTGTAAATAGCTTGCCTTGGCTGCTCCCCTGAGGCAGATACACCTCTCTACCTCTTCAAGGCGCTGCCTGACACAAGGAGGAGGAGGTGACATCTACCCTATAGGTTCCCTAAATCAGTCACTCTGCCCAGTTCTTGGCTGAGGGGGAGGAGGCACCTGTAGCTATCTGGTTCATAAGATCCTCCTTCAATGTTATTTCCCTTCTCATGAGGTATTTTCCTTCTCATGAGGTATATCCCTAGGGAACACGCCAAACTTCCAGAGCATTACAAGCTCCGAACCCCTTTAACGTTTCTGTAAGTAATCTGCAGAGATTACTAGAGATCATTTAAACCCTAGAGATCATTTAACAATGAAACAGTAAGTTACTACTTGGTATCAGCAGCTCATGCTGGCTCACAGATGGTCACACAGAGGGCAGCTGCTCCACCTGCTCCACTCATCCTCAAAAGGAGTGAAACCTTTGAGCTGGGAGGAAAGGGGGAAATCGAAGCGATGGGGAAATGGGAAGGATGGGGAAAATGGGAGGGATGGGGAAAAGGAAATATTCCATCAACACTCCTGTGCCAACCAGAGTAACTGCACCCGGGACAGAGCAAGTAACTTCCCTGCTGCAAGAAGGGGAGAAAAGGGAACAGTAGAACAACAATCTCTACTGGGTGGAATTTGAATAAATTATTATTTCATAGCCTTCTTAAGCATCTCCCATTCTTAACATGTGGGATGCCATTCACTAGGTGCCATGATGGGGAATAAGTCCAACAAGCTGGCTTGCATGGAGGGGCAGCTCTGCTGGCACTCTTGCTTATTGGGTGAAACCAAGTGGAGTTTCCCTTGGCTGACCTGCAGTGTTGTGGTCTTTCTCCCATGCTGGGACTCCATAAGCCAGATGCAGATGGCAGGATCAGGCCACGATGTTCAGACAGAGCTAGTAGAAGGAGTTCAGGGTGGGAGAGAGGCCACAGCGCTGCAGTCGCAAGAATTATGGTCTTACCTGTAGGGAAGCATGAAATAGGAGTTGGTTTGGAGGAATCCCATGGTTGAAGGGTGAAACTTGGCTGCCTGATACCCAACAAACAACTCCCACCATGACATGTTTACGACGGAGCTTTTTGTTCTGAGCTCCACATGCAACTCCTCATCTTGGCAGCTCTTTCAGCAGAACCGAGAGACAATGTGCCTTCCCATCCAGCCCACCCTGTCCTCTCTAGATCACACAAAGCACATTTTTTGAGCAGCGTTAGGACTTTATTTACTCCAGGCAAGGGCACAGTTCTCTCCAGCCCAAAGAACACCACATCAATGGGAGCTTTGGTGAAGCCTGCAATCAAGGCCTGGGATTTCAGACGTGAGTTATTAAACAAGCACAATACCAATCTCATATTATGATGATGATAACGTGGTACCTTTTCCTTCCTTCTGACATCTCTTTCTTTGTACAATACATTTTCTGCTCTCGCTTGTAGCTGGGCAAGGATTGCCCCTTGCTGACGGATGCTGTACGATCTCTCTGACCCTTACTTCATTTCCTCTTTTGAAACCACATGTTTTTCCTTTCTTTGTGCAAGGGCTCCACGGACTCCACTCACTAGCTTCACAGTGCACTGCAATAAACATAGGACAAGCTGAGCCTGGCCAATATCTTTTTGTATACACAATGCATATGGTACATTAATTTTATTCTGCATCAGCCAAAAGGTGGCAAAAATTAGTGGAACTAATCAGGATTTACAGCAGTGAATTGACAGAAATTGGGCTGCTGAGGATATACTGCACAAAATAATGTCAAATAATTGTCAGTTACTGTCAGTTATTTTGTATTCGCTGTTTTGTAATTCCATTCCTGAAACGGGGCAACAACACCACAATTGATCTCATGAAATCAGTTACTGGGGCTTGTTCTGAGGTTGCTCTGGTTTTGTGGAGGTATAAAACCTTGTAGCTTCAGTGGAATCAAACTTTGGTCATGTCTATGCGAAAGGAGAGTGAAGTCATGGGGTCAAGCTGCTGCAGCTGGTCTCAAAGGTATTGAATTTAGAAATCAATAGAGTTATAAAGGACCAACTGATATCAAATGCATTACATTAAGAATCAAATATCTTTGGAGATCTGCTGCTTGGTATTCAGCTTAAATAGTGAAAGAACTATCATCTGTAGCATATACAAGCTCTAAGTAGGCAAAGCAGAGGAGAATTTGGGTCAGGGGAGTGCAAACTTTTCAGAAAAGGGCGGGTTACAGTTTATAAACCACAGTGATCCAAATGTGCATCCTGTACTGTTGGCAACTCAAAAGGTGTGCAGCTGGACACTTGTCCAAACAGTGTAGACAAAAATGGGAGGAATCTTGGAAGCTTAACAATGTGCTTTTAATAACTATCCTTCTTTTGTGCCATCTCCTCAGTATCCTTCTCTTGAAAAAAGATAGTAAACATTTATATTTACTTTATGTTCATGTGCGGGCCTAAGACCATAAAGCACCGCTGAAGAAAGACAGACTTACAGCCGCTCTATAAGGAGGAGTTTGTAAGTCAACATTTTTCCAGCTCTAGAATTTATTTCCAAATCTTTCAAAACGTGAAAATATAACTGACCTCAGGCAATCTCTGAGCCTTCCTCCAGTGAATTGTCATGTGGGTCATTTTGTTTTTCATATTACACTGGAGCTCTCCTGTTAAAATAATTGGCCTTCACGTGCACAAAAAGGTTCTGTTTTTCCTCCGTAGCTTTAAATGGCTTTTCCTAGTTGAGACTGACTCATTGTTAAAGCAGCTAGGTCTACAGCACTTGGAAACAGCCATCAAGAAACAAAAACGATCCCTTGAATTTCTTTCAAAGATGAAAGTCTTTGCTTGAAAATAAAACCATAAAAACTGTCACTACCACCTGAACTAATATATATTTGAGAAGGAAAATGCCAAACTACTGTACATTATTTTTATTCCTGCATTACTTCCCCTCCAAAACAGGCGATGCCAGGGAGAGCTATGTGCATGATACTGTGGGGGAGGAGATTTCCATCACGGCCAGACTGCGCCTAAGTGCTCCCTGGTTGCTGGTGGCTGAAGAGGTTACCGCTTCCACCGCAGTTCGCAGCCCTCAGCCACCACAATTCACAGCCGGCGTATTAAAATAAGCTGAACCTTGCCGCAGCTTCGGCATGCCCATGGCAGGGGATGTCAACTGCAGCAGCCCAGAGGCAAATATATCACTTGTTCTGCTGTCAGCCGGAGGGGTGGCAGAGGGATGGAGCAGACTGTTAGGTGTGGTGACCTCCAAAATTGCCCCAGCATGAATAATCGGAGCTTGTGAGTCAGAGGCTGGAGAGATACAAAAGCAGGTCTCTTCTCCACAGCCAGTGAGTCACAGGACCAGTGTCGCCAATCTCATTCCTTCAGTGACAGTGCCACACTATTTGGTGTTTTATTTTAATCCTTGGTTTCTGGAGTCAGGTGATTATGCACATATACCATTTTGCGGTTTGGGGGGTTTAGGAGTTCTTTTTCATGAATGTTTTAGTTTCTAGCCTTCACCTTTAGTGAAGGTAAGCTTCAAAATGTTGACGCACGCATGCTTTGAAGGCTCAGGTAGTACGAGGGAGCTAAAGCAAAGCAGTTAGTATTTTAATCTTTCAACTACATGTGGGGTCTGGCTCAGGATTTTTGAACCTTTGATGTTAGCAGTGCTGCATAACACCGTAACAGAGCAAGTAAGAGATGGATGTCATTCTGCCTCAGGGCAGACCAAACAGGCCGTATTTCCTGAGGCAGGATCGCCCTTAGCATCAAGGCTGTGTTTGTGGGCCACAACCAAGCTTGTGCCTCTTGTGAAGCGGCAGACTTGGGAAATACCTTGAGCGTTTTTGTGCTAGGGAACACATCTGGTGATGCAGAACGTTTCCATTTTAAGTTGCACTTCCCTGGTGGTGCAACTGATCTTGCAACTCATGTCCTCCGTACATCCCCCATCCCTTGTGAGAAAACCAGGCAGGGACTTACCGATGCTAGTGCACTCCATCGTGTGATTGTTGGCTTCCAGCCCATCAGGGCACTTTTCAAGGCACTTTCCGCTGTATAAGTAAAACCCACTTTTACACTTTGTGCAGAAGTTTCTGGTGAAGCAGGTATCACAGTCGGCTTTACATTCTGAAATACAAACAGTAAACAACAATGTTGTTGCTCTTTGCCATGAAATGCCCTCTCACATATACCGGAATCACGCAATTCTAGCAATGTTAAACAATCTTCAAAGGAAGCAAGTTCTATTTAGATCTTCTTCGTGGCCTGCACACACAGTGAAGCCAGCCACAAGTGACCTTGACATGAGTGAGGGTTTAATAAGGGTGGCCTGCTGCTGAATGGCCTCACACTGCTTGTCTTCTTGCAGACCTATGCAAAGAGAAGACAGAGCACAGCCCATCAGAATAACAATATGCTGCTTCTGCCCTACACTGACACAGCACAGGTACTAATTAACCCCATAGGGCACAAACACTGGGACAGTTCCACATTATCTATCTCCATTCATCCAGGAGAAATAAAAATATGCCAGAATTTAGAATCTGCCTAAGACTGTTTTACATCAACATCTTTTTCTTTTTTAAATTACTCCCTGATGTTGAATCAGATGTCCTGGTGTATTTTATGTATTCTCTACATGACTACAAAAATTGCCATTAGTGGTATGTTTCCCAGTTCTCAGATATTTTTAAAAGAAATACATAAAAACTCGTGTATGGCACAGCTCATGTCTGATATGCAATGCCACACACTGCTAAAAAGTGAGCAAATACTTTACAGTGTCAAGTTACTCTGTAAGTCTTTACTCTGGGGTCCGTTCATTAAATAACTTTTATTACCAGGCTAAAACTGGGAGAGTTGCTTGGCCGTCACTCTTACGTTTTTATGTCACCTGCGGGATCAAAAACAGTGAATTCAACAACAAAAAGAGAAGTGGGGAGGCCATTGCGATCTTTTCCAGCTCATTTATGGTTCAAAATACATACTGGGGTCAAAATGTTGCCTGAGCGGTAAAGAATAGAGTTGGGTTCTCTGTCCCTCAGCCCGAAGGTGGCATGAATCAGTAACTTCTCCCAAATCAGGCTGAAACCTGGCCAGCTGCTACAGGCATTTAGAGGACTACACTGAGTGTGAGACAAGCTATAAAGAGAGACCAGGGTAAATCGCGTCTCCAAAGAATGCCACCTGCCATCTTCTGTCCTTGTCGCAGGGCTCGGGCGGGTAAGGGCAGTGGGTTAAACGGCTCCAGCCACCGAGATTCAGCATCCCTCGGTCCCCGCTCTTCGGAGCTGCTGCCGCTGCCTCTTGTTGCCAGAGGGCAGTGCCTGGTGCCCACCGGCGCTGCCCTTTCGCATGGGGGTGTCGAGGAGGAGAGCATCACCTGGGTCCTAGGCAGGTGACTCATGCAGAGCCGGGATCCCTGAGCTTTAGGCCATTTTGTGATCTTTCACCTGAACTTCTTGCTGGGGTTAATATTTACTGCATTACCATAAAAGAACCGAACAAATAAAGACACGGCCTGTCTGTTTGCTTCTCTGCTGACTTGACTCCTAAGGGGACACAGCACTCAAAAGAGAACAAATCCATGCGCTTCCCCTTTCCCCAGCACTTACTTGCACACTTATTAATGTCGGGATACCGTGTCCCGTAGTATCCGCTTGGACACGAGGAAAGACATACTCCAATCTGTTTCATGCCAATCCTCTCCAGAACAAAAAAGAGCCTGGGTTTACATGACAGGCATCCATTGTAGTCAGAACATGTAGCACACCCTCCTTGGCAACCCTGGCTCACGTTAGAATGCACTGAGAAGACAAGCATCAAAAAAAGAGAAAAAAAAACAGTGAGAGAACAAGATATTAGACAAGACCATGAAATAACGGTTCCTCCGTACTTGGAAGGGTGGACCATCCACCTCTCCGACAGCTCTTAAAGATTGCTTCATTTTTTCTTGTGTCTCTTATGACCTGACATTTCATTTCAGCGATTATTTCATCTGCATAAAAATGAGAAGCTCAGCTGATGTGCTCACATCTTGCAGAAATAGCTAACAGCAAATTATATTTGAAATAGATTTTATGGAACAGCAGTATCCTAGAGAACAGTTATTTTTCTTTTAGTTATTTTCAGTGGTTTTTCTGCCTTGTATGCACTTGTCTCAGCAGATAAATACATGTTCACTTATCTTTGCTTTTCCTAGCTGGATGATTAAAAATCAACTTAGTGTATCATTTCCTTCATTGACTAAATGCCTTTTGATTGAGTTCTGCTGTGCAGGAATATGCCCTTGTAAGATCTGATGCTAATTTGCCTTAATAAAAAGACACAGGAGAGCCATCCTTCTCACCCTCCTTCTTTCCCTGGAACGTTCTCTCTGGCATGTTTTTAATCTCTAACGATTACAACCTGATGTTCAGACTTAACTGTGGCATTTACCCTGCTCCAGTCCCAGCATGGAGCATAGGTAGGATTATATTTGCCTTTAAATTGAATTGTTCTAATTCTTCAGACAAGGAAAGGAAAACTTTTTGCGCTCACTGCTTAAGATTATTCAGTTCTTCTTTAGGGGTGTGGGATAGCACAAAACAGGATGCTATTGCAGACTTCTCAGGAGCAGACATGAATCAGTGTATTATTTCTCAGTCGTAGAGAATAATGTTTTGCATCTTCCTGTACTTTAGAAGTTGTTACCTACTTTTAATTCCTTCTTGGTTGCATTCTTAAATAGCAGTTGGATCTGAAAAATAAGTAATCATCAAACAGCTCCAGACCCTGTCCCCTCTTTTTTTTTGGTCTCATCTTGTATGAAAAACCCAGGCATTTTTCTAAGTGTAAGCTTTCATCTCTCAACCTGACACATCTGGTTATATTTCATATGTTAGAGAAATCCAGTCCTCATTTGCAGTTGTACATCCTATTTATAAATAATGTTTTCCTGTTCTGCCTTATCCTCAGGCCAGTGATAACTTTATAAATATGCACGTGCCATACTTTGATTGCCTATATTAGTGTTTTGATTTTATTTTTATCTGCAGACACCGATAAATAGCTTGCATAAGCGATGAACTTGCTTTTGTCAGCTCCCTTCTGTGGATCCCTTGGACCACAAATCCATGGCTTACAGGTTGGAAGCCACCACTCTCTGCTAGCTCAGGGGAGTTTGCCTGGCAGCAGGAACATTCAGGAATACCTCTGTACTTTGTTCACTCACAGTTTTGGCAGAAAAGACACAGCCCATGAATGGGAAAAGCACTCCTCTATGCTCTGAGGTTTCAATGACCAGTCCCGCAATCTGAGAAACCTCAAAGGGAGTTCAAGTTCACTTTTCCTCTTTCATTAATAGAATGAGGAATGAGGGTTATTTCACTCCGTAGGGATGAACACATAGGAGAAGAGCAAACTTTGGCCCTGCTGCAGAAAAAATAATTTCAATGAGAATATAAGAACCCAATTCTCTGTGCCCCCCAAGGAACTCACGTTGTAGAGCAACCTGGAGGAAGGTGTTTTACCACCTGAACACACTGCTACTATGAGAATAAACAGCATTCTGCATAGTGAGAAGCTGCAACTCCAATTCAGTTACCAGACTTGCTTTCGCTAGACTCTCAAAATGCTGAGCGCTCAAGAAGTAGAGCATATTTTTTTCTGAGAAGACTCCAAAGATACAGAAGATATATTTATTTTGAAATTAAGAGCCTGAAAAATTGGCTTTCTTTTTAAAGCTAAGTAAATGAAAGTGTCCTTGTCTCTCTCTCCCCTGTCTTGCGGCTCTTGTATAAAACTACTTTCAAAGGCAGACACAGTAACATGATCTAAGGAGCTGACATTATTTAAAAACTATCCGTGACTTTCCTTCATTAAATCTGACAGAAGGAAGAAAAAGCAGCTGAAGTACAAAATATTTGTCATCAAAGCTGCTATATAAAATATGGATGATCACTTTTGACGGGAAACATATTATGTGTGAGCACCTGTGACACGTCATTATGAATAGATTCTCTTGACAGAGAAAACATTACGTGCTCTGAGGTCAAGCTGTGTGTGTGAGCCCTTGAGACAGGTAATACTTTATTACCGAAAGATGATAATTCTCTATAGTTAAGATCCATTACATGGCCAATTTCCATCTCCCCTTTAACTCCAAAAGTATTAAGTATAAAATAAAGTGTACTCCTAGCCACTTTCACAATTTCTGCCTCCTTTCATGCATCCCAGAAACATCTCATGCAAACAACACAGCAAAAGAAGAAAGCCTGTAGTTCCAAATGGAGAATCGTATTGTTAGTATTATGTAGCATGGAATAAGTTAAAATATGTAGATCAAACTCCATTTAAAGGTTGATTTCATGCTATGTTGTAACTCAATGTGAGAAGCAAAAAAAGCTCCCGTTCTTGGAAATGCGTAGAGCAAAATTCTTGTTGAAAAGGTAGAACTGACATTTTAAATGAAGACAGAAATTTTTTCTCTTAAAAGCTATTAAAGAGATCCTACTTTGATTGTCTCCTATTGTGCCTGGCATTTCTTGGAGCCCTGTATCTATGTAATGAAAGTGTTTCTCATTGTGTTTGCTCTGAATGCTGGGTAGAGCCTTATTCTGGCTCAGGCAAGAAGCAAAGCAAGGACAGCCAAATGCTCCAGGAACTGGTACTGTTTGAAAGCAGAGCACTGGGCTTTGTCATTGAACCTGGGAGAAAATAAATGGTGGAGGAAAAATATTTGTGTCTAGAGAATGAGATAGCATGTTTGAAATAAGGCGTCTCCAAGCTCCAGCTGAAGATCTCATTCTCGTTACCTCTCAGCCTCCTCCCTCTCTGGTTCAGATCCAGGCGCATGCCTGATCCCTGTATGTAGGGGCTGGTCCCTCCCCTCCTGCAGAGTCCAAGTGGGTTCGAAGGGATCCCAGAAGGAAACAGGGCAAACTCAGGCTCCGAAACTCCTTCCTGCCACAGGGAGGGAACTCATCACTGCTGGGTACAGAACTGGCCCTTACTACTCCCCTCTCATTGCAGCAAGGTGTTAGTGCCTGCAGATCTCAAGCACTTCAGCGACTGCACGCCATAACCATGAGGAAGCAACCAGAAGTTTTACCCTTTTTTCAGACACCGTGACCTCAAAATATAAGTGATGTGCTGCAACAAGCTGGGAACATAAACCCCATCTGGGAAATCCAGCCACAGCGCACCTGGTATAAGCATTGCTTCAAATTTCTATACTTAGGTCAACAGTAGAAATGGGCAAAGTAATGTATTTCCACTTCAAGAAATACTTTGAAGTCTACAGGTGAAAAAGCACTAGGAGAGTGTAGACCACTCCTGTTAGCCACAAGTTTTAGATGTGGTAAGTGGAGCAGAGAGAGGTCCGGACTCTTGGCAGAGGGGCAGGCGCTGTGGCCTCGTGGGTTAGGCACTGGCTACAGAACTAGGAGGTCTAGGCTTTAGCATTGCAAATAGGTACAAGAAATGCTCTCGCTTGTAACCGCTTCGTCTTTGGTGCTACCTGCTCCATTATACAGACAAATAGAATGAAATATAAAAAATTCTCCACAGCCCTCAGAACTGACTTCCATGAGGATGAAGTATCCTGTGCATGGGCTGTTAGGAGCAATGTCTGCCATCAGACATGACCCTACCAGCCATCAAGCAGTCTGCCCTCTTGTATTCAAACGTACTTTGAGCACAGTGAAATCCTAGACTCTCAAGGATGGAAAACACAGCACAGCAATGGGCAAAGCGAAGGGTGGAAGCACAGAGTCCCACAGACAAGTTCTTCCCCATCACACAAGCGACAGCCAGGCCTTCTGACTCGTCAGGTACAGAGTGTGTATGTGAAGGCTCATGACTGGCTTTAGGTCCGGAATCCATCCCTCCATTTTTCTTTTTATAGAGCGTAAATACTGGATATCAGAGAAGACACTAAGTTAATCTTGAACTATTCTCTTCCCCTGCCTGGCTTTAAGCCCTTTTTGGCTTGGAAGCCTTTTTTTGTACAAACTGTTTGTCCAGATATTCGTTTTAAGCCTCATTAGCAAATGCAATCACTGGGGATTTTCCTTTCTCAGAATATTTTCCGAAGCCCTGCTTTGGAAACAATGAGTTGTGGCCTCTGTGTTAAAAATAGAAAGTTAGGGACAAGGAGCTGAATTTGAGGCTGAACTTTCAATGACAAGATGATAGGAGATTTTGACGGCATGCATCAAATAAATTCTAAAACCTTTGCAATGAAATTTTTCTATCAGTTTTACTTTTTATATAGATTAAAATTTATGGGATCAAAAAAAGAAAATAAGAAAATGCGGGAGGAATCCAGGTGGATGTATGTTCTGACAGCCAGGGGAAAAGCTCAGGGTGGAAGATTCTTTGCCCACTTGCTGCAGCTGAGGTGCACTGTCTCATCACCAACCTTCAACCACAAGATGAAGTCCATTTAGAGGCTCGCTCTTGAAATGGATGTGCTAAACAAATGAAATCCATCCCTGCTAGAGAGCTGCTGCTGCTACTCCTGGTTTCTTGGGCTTGCGCATTCTCACAGGAAATATTTTCACAGCAGAGCTGTGCTGGAATTCAGCCTCCCCGGCTGGGCTGACCCTCGCCAAGAGACCCAGGCCCTGCCTCGGCTTTACCCACCGCATGGCACACATGCGGGCATTAGCCCATGTGGTGGTGGGAATTTGGGATGGGATAGCCCATGGGTTCTTGTGTTGCTTGATCGCTCCGTGCATTCACTGGTGTTTGTTTCTCTCTCTCTCTCTCTCCTGGTGCGAAGCAGCTGCCTGTGGCAGTGGCCTGAAAACAATACTTCATGCAAAGCAGAGCTACTCTTAATCATGCGGACCGTCCTTTAGGCAAACGCAAACAGCATTTGGCAGCGAGCTCTTCTAATGAGAAAGTCATTAAGGAATTCAGTTTGCAAACCACAGCGTATTTCCTCAGACTCTTTCTTGGACAGAATTTCTCTGTGTGGAAATGTGTTAGAAGCAGAACAGACAATGGTGGGGCAAAAACTCTGAACCAACTTGTAGGCAACATGCAGTGTGGAGCGAGGAGAAAGCCCAGGAGTGGTGGGACAGCACTGGGAGAGCAAATACACAGGGGTTTGACAAGTTTGTGTTATCTCTGCTAAACAGATTGCCAGCCTGGGCCAAGATGAAACCTGAGCTCAGTCTTGCAGGCTAAGCTCCCCTTGATCGCGTGGCCTTAAATCACCCACAGGGAGGCAAGGGACTTGACACATCATGATGGGGCAGCAGCTGGGGTCTACAGGGAAAAGAGACCCATACAGGGCAATTGCTATATTGGATTGGCCATAAGTTTTCTGGGATGCAACCGAACCAGTGGTGATAGCTGAGGAACGGGGACTCTCCATCCAGCCTCCCCTGTACCTACAGGACTCTGAGGTGGCCTGAAAGGAGAGGCAGTTGCAAAAGTTGCAAAAAGGAAATATCAGTCTAAACGTCAACTGTTAAAGGCTTAATATCTTCTGTTTCTCTTTGTGATTTGTGCTTCACAAATACTTTAAAATTTCTTTCTAAGATGATGGTAGCTCCTCCAGAGATTTGCCTGACTTAAATTTTATTTCAGAGCATTGCTGCCTTCTACGGTACAAAACACATAAAAAAGAAGATCCTCAAGTGTCCTGTGTTTTGAAGGAAAAAGATCCCATAACGACTGAAAAAAAATTTCCTCAAACATCTGCCTGGCTTGACAGAATATTTTCCTCCTCAAGAGGCACTTCCCATCTGAGGGAAAAGAAACCAACCTATTTTGTTCACCAAATGTCAACAGTTCTAAAGAGCAACAGAAACATGAGCATGGGACTGTCCCACAGTCTGAGGGAGTATCCGTAACCATTCTGTAGTGGTGTCTACGAGAAAGGAGGCCCTCAGCCCAATGGCCAAGATCTCACTGGGGAATGCCTCATCATTATTAAACACATGTCTGGCAAAGTGATCCTGAAAATTAAGTATACTGGCTGCCAGAACACATTTCCCCTGAATTTGGTTAGAAAGAGCATCAACAGGCTGAAAAATCTCACCAGGGGTGCAGAGTTTTATGCAGTCTCCTAGCATCTTCAGCACAACAGAAATCAGCCACAGCAACCACAAATGGCTCCTTCTCATTCCAGAGAGTTTTGTAAATAAACTGAAAAATTCTTTTCATGGAGAGAGAAGGGAAATTGACTTTTTTTTCCCATGTACTACGGAACACCACCAAAATTCAGGGATCCAGGAAGTTTAACCAGTATAGGAACCAAAGAAGATCGCTGAGGGAAGTTGCCTTAAGCACCCTGGTAGTGATGGTAAAGGTAGGACCAGGTCACGCAATACCGTCTCACAGTCGCGCAATACCGTCTCACATCAACTTCTAAATCCTATAAGCAACTACAGATCTTACTTTTAGAGTCAGCTGTTTACAAATACCCAGCCTTCAAGGCTATACATTATGAATCTTCCCTAAAAATGGAAAACTGAATTACGTTATCTCCTCCTTATTGTCTAGATAAGAAGACCTGTTATAGAAAGGAAAGTATGGGGTCTATAAAGAATAGTAACCTAACAGTTGTGTAAGCTAGTAGTTGTATAACCAAAGTGTCATGACGCTTGTCAGACTCAGCTACTTGCAAATAAAGCATCTGTGCTGAGATGAAAAAAGGAGGTGTGAGTTTTGGAAAGAGATTATATTTGATGCATGTATATTTAGACAGTATTTTAATACTCTAATCCTGCAAGATGCTGTCATGAAGCTCCCTGGTTTATTTTACACTGTTCGTATGCACGCAGAACTCTAAAAACAAAGTTGTCAACGTCACTGTGACTACCATGACTCCCCGGCCTCTTCCCTACAAGAGACGCATACTTCTATCAAGTAAAAAAGCACAGCTGTATATTGCACATGCTGATTCTTTGAAATATGCAGTCTTTCTGCTTGATTTTCTGCTTGATGCTAGTGTCCCATCTACCGTTTATGTGTTTCTAAAAGAGCTCATTGGTGCTCGGGTTGTTCTGGTGTCAGCAGAGCCTGTCCCCCGTTTGCTTCTCTGTTTTGTTCCTTTAACATACTGGAGACTTTTATTGTTGCGTATTACACAGATGCTCGTGTACTTCCAAGCTGTATAAGGATCACTCAGCTCATACTGTCAACATTACACAACTACAGTAGCATTTGCAAGTTTCTTGTTTCCCACAGGGTCTTTTGAGACTAGAGTTTTTCTCTCAAAGTTTTGTTTCAGAAACCACAGAAAGAACAGCAGGATGTAACAGATTTTACTTTCCATGCTGGGGAGTAGGGAGAAGGGTTTAGACAGCAAAAGCCTGTAATCCCATGTCGAAGCTATGATTTTCTACTACCATGTTTACAGCGTTAAAAAATTAATAAGCCAGACAGCAAGCCAGCCCACTGCCTTGGCGTTGGTCAGATGTGCCTTTAGTCAATTACTTAATATCCTGTCAATTTTGTGTATTTTCCTAAGTGGAACTGATCAAAAGTTTGTACTGAATGAAATAATTTTTTCTGTGTAACTATTAAATTCATACCACACTGAAGCTAACTAAAAACCCAGAAGTATGTTGTTTGCTGTGGAACTGTTCTGGACTGATGCCCGCAAAGACTGAAGCAGAACCTGTCTCTTTAAATTCAAGTCTCGCATCAAGACTTGAACCCAGAGTATAGATACTAAGGAGTATCCCACTGCTGGAAGGTCTCTAAAAATTGTTTTCTACAATATGTGACAAGGGGAAACCCTGATGTGAAATTTTCGCAAAGGAAAAAAGGGTAAATTCTCCAGCCTGGCCGGACCATACATCTGTCAGTGACATAAAATACTGTCCAAAATTCCAAGTTTAAATTAATGATTAAATTGCTAGCTCTGGTGACTGCTTCTCTGCTGTAGCGCGGTGTAGCGATGCATATGCTAGCAACACCCAGCAAAGGCTGACCCAACTATTTTCACTTTTCCTCATGCCATTGGGACCCATGCCAGCCTAAAAAAAAGAAGTCAAAGGTTTTTGAGTGCAAAGCATGAACAGTATGATATGAAATCAAATTCAACTCTGATGGAAAACAGACAAGAAACTTTGCCACCGGTGTGCTCGGACTTGCTGACCGAAGTCCTGGCCCACCGAAGTCAATGGCAAAACTCCTGCGAAAAGGTGGGAGTGAGGGTTTCACTAATTTGTTAATCGGCATTAGAGTAACCCATGGTTCAGAGTACAGCTATCCGATTTTTAGAGGGCAGTGTGATTGGATAGCCTGTTTTCATTGGGATTAGAGTAATAGGACTGGCGAGATTTAAGTAGGCATCTGATTCTGGAGAAACGGACTGAGTTCAACAGCTCCACGTGCCTGGCTCTTCTTGTGAAGTAACTATGAATGGCACGTAGTTAGGGCTTGTTTCATCACCCCTTCTGCGCTGCCCTCCCTTTGAAGTCTGAGCCTTCCCCTCCCAACCGGCTTCGCTGCCTCACACGCTGACCCACATGAAAGAAATTCAGCGCTCACACCAAGCATCATTCACTTCCCCCAAACCGTAATACATCTAACATCACTGCAGTGATACACAGCAGGCAGTTTACGGTCCAGCTAAAGCCACACTAGGAAGTTTTGGAGCTGAATTATTGGGGTGCTGGTGATGAAATCAAGGCTGTCGTCCATTTTGTGCTTAAGCAGGGATACAGTTCATTTTTTATGTGGTGGTGTACCACCACTTCCCTGAGGATTTGCGCGCCAATCAGCTCAGTTGATTGCAAGAGAAAATGAATTAAAATTAATTAAAACTGGTTGTTGTTGTGTTGGGTATTTTAACGTAACATCTGTAAAAATATGTTCTTTATCCGAAAACCGAGGAAACGCTGACCCATCAAACTTTCCAGATAGGCAGATTAATGGAAAGTTTATGCACAGGCTGTATTTGAAAACAGAAACAGCAAACTGCGCGGGGTTAGTGGCTGTTGTGGCCAGTTGTTGCGCAGACCCGGTGAGCTCTGGTCAGCCACGCAGGGAAATGGCCGGCAGCACCATTATGACCTCAGCGGTCAGTAAGCCAATCAACCACAGCTTTCCCTCCTAAATTAGTTTGCTTGCACCAGTCCTATTGGGTGCCTTAGTGGTACAAAGGTTCAGGCAGAGGATGCCCTTTGTCCCCTTGCTGCCACCTCCAGCGTAGAAGACACCCCCCAACAGCTGCTGGGTCAACGCAGGGTGAAACCAGGTCCCCCGTACCCACCTTCACCAGTGTTCTTCCTACTAAGAGGAGCCCCATGGCCACCACCTCCCTTGCAACCTAAGGCTGAAAGCTGTCAGGCTGCTCCAGCTTCTTGAGGATGCCCTGGAGAGGATGTGCAGCAACTGGGAAATCAGTTTAATTGCTTAAAGGTCTCTATGAATGTTTTGCTCCGCTCCAATGCCTGCCTGTAAGGATCATACTATAGGGGATGATGGCAATGCTATTTCACAAGGATTTTCAAATTGGGATTCATGCAAAATTGCTGTAAAATGCAAAAAATTATGAAATATTCTACAAAAAAAATGACGAAATTTTCTACAAAAGAACACTTGGTTTCAGTTATTTGAAAAAGATTTTGACAAAATTATGTCGAATCTTTTTTACAAAATATTTCTATTTTTAAACACTGATGCGTTCTAATGGAATTTTGTTCTGTCAATGATTCTCTGAGTGCCGTTATTTTGAAATTATAATAGTAACAAAGTAAAGGTGATAAGGAATGGTAAGATATAGAATTTCAATTTAAAAGGAAATTCTAAAGTAAAAAAATAAATAAACTGAGGCCACCTATTGACAATACTAGGTAAAGAAAAACAAACAACCAAAGTTATCTAATTATATATGAAATCAAGAATGAAATATCCAGGAAATTTAGAGTAGTGTTATGAGTGTTATTAAACATTGTATGGTAAGAACTAAGGTTTTGAAGCCACTTTAATGTTTTTCTACAATAACAAAAAAAATATGGAAAAAAAAAAGCTTTATGTGTCTTTAAAACCAGTTTAACCTAAACTAAAGAAAAAACATTTGGAAAGATTAATGGTTAATTTAAGAATTATAACTTTTAGGGATGACTGGTTTTTGTTTGTCTGATATGTTCTTTAATATTGCTGATGCACATCCAAAATGATATCTGATACTTTTTATGCACATTTGAACAGGTGGTCTTAAAAATAAACTTTTGCCAAAGTATTTCACCAATGGCAATGGTAGGAGCCACGTAATTTAGGCTGGATCACAGCAGCATCCTGAGGGCACATGTTTAACCTTCTGCTGCACGTGCAAGTACAAATTTGTGAGGCACCTCTTCCTACGCAACCTGCTGCACAACAAAATGATCCGTTTGCTGTTTCGTGGCCTGAGCGAGCTGCTTTTTCAGGTGTTGGATGCCTTAGCCAGCTTGCAAAATACCCTTGGCACTTTGCAACAGTGCTCCGTTGAAGAACATTTTTCTAATAGCTACAGTAATGAGGAAGAGAGGACTGTTCAGTTCTGTTTTGTCACGCTGTAAAATAATTAAGTTAAGCTGATGCAGAATAAATGATAGAAATAGAATCTGTTACTGCAAATAGAACTGTCTAATATAAGTTATACCAACAATTAGTTAGGCTTCGGCGAAAACCAAACATCCCCTAGATATTAGAAAAACATGAAATCACAGCAGTTATTTTTAAAGCATCCAATACGATGAATATTTGGCAGCTCGACTGGTGGCTAGTGGCTTGCGGCACCACTTGGTTGGGCTGCCATGAGACAGGGCTCGGATATGAGATGACCGCAACAACACCACTCCAAATGCTGGGCTGCTGCAGCAAAAAATGTGATAAAAAATGACACAAACAGATGCCAAAATGGAATAAGTGAAAGGAAAGGTTGAACTGTGCCCTAGTATGAAAACATCCTTCTTAGCTAACTGCTTGACCTCACAGAGTTGCATGAAGCAAGTCAAGTAATTTGCTTTCACAGAGAGGTGGCAGTTCCCCACAAGTACATGCCCCCGATGACAGCAAGCAAAATTGGACGTATAGGGGATTCTGTCCTGGGGTGGAGTGATGGACCCAGTTATCAACCTGTAATCTGTAGACCACAGTAAGTCTGCATAATGTTAGAAATGAGGAAAAATGATTGTGATGGTATGGGTTCCCCACCCCCAAAGCAAACATATACACAATCCAGTACGCATAGAAAAGAAACAAACAGCATGGAAGAAAATAGGTGAACTTTCCACATCTAGGTACTTTATCTTTTCCTATATTTGAAACCCCCCTAACAGCACCGCTGAGTTATGTGCTTTTGGAGAAAGCTAGGGGTTCTTGGATTTGAAGGTTGGTGAAGTTGCCAGCTTATGGTCCCCTTCTAGCATTGGAAAGTCAAAAGTATTAGCAGTCGCATTTCCAAACCCAGGGCCTCCAGTGAGACAACTAATCTCCTGCTTCATTCCTACCTATATAACCTGATTTTCAGAGTGCCTGTGGAAGATGCAGATGGCCAGAGGACTGAAAATGCAGCTATTTGTTTAGGAGTCCAACCAAAGGATTGCTGCTTCACTTAAGAGCCAAACTTGAAAGTTTTGGCCTTGTCATCTTTGGGCTTCAATTTCTTCATCTGCAAAGGAGAAATGATACCTATCTCTTAGGAGTGTTGAGGTGTTTAATTCATGGATGTTTACAATATATCCTCAGCTTTGGCTGAAATTCCTGGCTTCTTTGCACATGTAAGCCTTCATGTGCGATTCTGTTCCTGGCGCTACATTAAACCTTGCTTTATACGGGATTCTCTCATATACATCAGATTGTTATGAACACAACTGCCGAGCCATGGGTGCAAGTGTGGTAACAATTTGTTGTAGTCACTCGCACAACCTTTCCATGCACAGATTTCAAAGGCAGAGTGAGACAAGTTGAGAAGCCAGTTCTTTTAACTTTCTGATTTCTGCTCTGTGACTGAAGAGATTAGATTATTGGAAAACATGCTATTAGTGCTGGCTCACAGCCAAAGGGTCTGCTATGCATTCTGCAAGGGGTGCTGTACTCGCTGTAAATTAAAGAAAAGAGCTGGGTAAGTTACTCCAACGAGGAATGTTCCCTTTGGGAATTGTCCACAGCAAACGAGGGCTGTGGTTGGTGAGCAAAGAGCACCAGGGAGAAGAAAAATAACAAAAACGGTCAGAAATTTCAGGGAAATAAAAGAGCCTTTTTCTCCTCTACACTGAGCACCAAGTTAACAAGCTTTAGTGTTCGTTGATCCCTTTTATGCTACTTTCTGCATACCCAGACCCAATTGCAAAAAAAAAACCCTGAACAATTACTGTGCAAAACCATGCTTAAATTCCTCCCCATTTGAAAAAGCACATCAGCATATGGTTACCTTCACACATGTGTTACAGACCCCTTGACTTCAATTAGACTTAAATACCTGATTAAAATTAAGGACACATTCTTGAATAGAGGCTCTTGTGCTTGGAGCAGACACATATCTTCCCGAAGTAGGCAAAAGCCTAACTCTTAACATACTAACTTTGAAAAAATAATGCCTTGAACTTCTCAGCCATTAACTAATTCAAAGTTTAAACTATTTTTCATTTTTTAACTTTTCAATATTTTTAGGTAATTTTGTAGTGGAGAAAATGAAATATCAAATATTTTAAACATAATGACTATGTTTTCATGGTGTTCCAGAGAACAAAACCATTATTCTTTTCTCCTTTTTTAAAAGATTTAAAAAAAATAAATTCTCTTCCCTAATTCTGCAGAGAAAAGCATAGCTATGTGAATTCAAAAAGTACTACTTTAATTTATTAACTTTTTAAAATTAATGTTCATGCATTTTAAATCACTGCCATTATATCGGGGAGTAAGAGTTCTACAGTGCTTGGAGTTAGCAGCCCTGTTTCTTTGTGTCTCAGCAGGAGATCCAACACAGATGACAATTTCATTGCTTTTTTAATATAAAGATTTTCAACTTTGAGATTATTGAATAATTTTATAAGGGGCTACTAAACTATACCCTGACAAGAAGGAAAACATTGCTTTGATTTCAGGAAGAATCAAATTGGTGTCCTATAAAAGGACATATTCAAAGCCTGTTCATTAATCTCTAAAGTATCTTTTTCAGCTTAAATCTGCTGTTTACTATGTAATACTTTCCATACCAACATCATATGTAACACTCCATATGGAAAAAAGCCAGTGCAACAAAGGTGTTCTCACAGAAAATTAGAAAGAGGTGTTCAAAGGGAAGCCAAGTGAAAAGCAGGCCAAATCATGAGGGAAAATGATTACAGAGCTTTCCACAGACATGTGAAAAAGAGAATATATACAATTTTTGCAAACTGTATTGTGATTTCAACCATCCTTAAAAACCCCCAAGAACATCATATAATCAAATAGCAACAGCAGCAATAACAGTAAGACTCCAAATATATATGCAGTTCTGTAGGACCTTTCACCCAGTGGTCCTCAAAGCACTTTATAGCAATGAGGTAAGAGGCAGCTCCATGATGTAAGTAAAGCCTTTAGGGGTCATTTTACCTTTCTCTTAGGTGACTGCGGCAGCTCTTTAACAACACATGTTTGGAGAAGGAACGGAATGCACCTCCTGTTTGATATCTGCTAAAACCAGTCTGAACTGAGACATTTGGGGAACCTCTGGAGCTGAAATTTTGGCCCTTACCAGCAAACCCAGCATGATTGCTATCGGCCTGATTCCACTTTGTATTGCAAGGAGGAGGCGTAGCCATCCCAATGCCCTTGCTGAAGCAATAGTTCAGTACTAGGGATCCAGAAGGGTCAGCGCATCGCCTCACTGCTGTTTTCTTCCTCTGAAGATCTCTAAGCTTTTAAGTGTCTTGATGCTACATATTGCCTGGGAGCTGCTGGTGGTAGGTGGGACACGGGCATGAGGGAAAGTGTCACTGGGATGTTTTCATGGTCTTCCTTTCCATCAGGAAAACAGTTGCTTGGTCACAAGATAGGAACAGCACTGTGGTGGACCCTGCTCCAATTCTTCTGTTATGGTTTTATAAGCAAAAAACAGCTCCGTGAAAGTTTAACACCACAAGAATTACACTGGCATAGAACAGGGCTGAGATCAGATACGTTAAAGCCTCAGTCATGCCTGTTCTTAGAGATAAAAAAGCATAGTAAAAACTCCTTCTAGCTTTGTGGAGTGTTTTCTCCAAAACCAGCCTTGCCTGAGGCACGCTATACACCACCACCTTTTTCTCCAGGCGGAAAAAATGTCAGTCTGTAATTAAGTGTTGCCCCTAAAATATCTGATGCTACTGGAATTAAAGGTAAAACAGATCAATGGACGAGTGAGTCTCAACTGCATTATCCAAGACAAATTTCAGAAAGCCTTGGTAGTTAAATCATTGCAACTGTCTCAGGGAGGCAGTATAAACTCAGTCACATGTATGCTTCAAATCAGAGGTCAGACATCTTTCCAAGAGCATGCTGTAGTTTAACCATAAATTATTGTGCCTGAGAGAGGAACCATTGAGTGGGTCCTACAGTGTTTGTTCGGTACCTTCAGACATCCCTTGCCGCTGCGCCCCTGGCTAGGGGCTGCACGTGCTGGTGAGCCAGCCGTTTGTTAGCATTTCGCCTTAAGATAGCATCAGCAATATCATCCTTTTCTTACTCGCAGTGAGTTGTATTATGCTCATCAATCTGATTCTGATGACTTAAAAAAAGAGAATGAAATAATTGTGCAAAAAAGCAAATAGAAATGCCGTATTTTTTATATAGGCCGATCATCCAATATTTTCTTTGTGATTTGAGAACTACTCTCTTCACAGGAGTTTTCAGAAATAAAATAAACTTCAGTTTCCTTAAAACAAACTCCACATTGTTGCCTTATGAACAAAATTGGATTTTTATGTCTCATAAGGTTTCAATGTAGCATATCTGCTGGATGAGGCATCAGTGTAAGCAAACAGATGGTAGGAGACTTGTTGATTTTACCACGATATATTTGTGCAGGATAGAGAAGGGGAGAATCTCAAGAAAGTATCCTTTTGATTTCACATAATTCTCTCTTGCTGTGTCTTAGTCACTTGTCTAACGCAGTTTAACATTCATATGAAATTACTGGCAAAACAAAAGAAAATTAAAAGTACCTTTTCATTTTTTGCAACCTAAACATGTATCTAAATTATTCAGCAATATGGTCTCTTCCTCAGTTTGTTTATTCTTTGTATCAGAGGAAATTAAGAAAGCACTAATAAATTAGTATTTTAAAGAGGATGGAAAGATGGAATGTTGTTTCATGTAAAAATGGAGTGAAATGATGGAATGCTTCTCCTCTTTCAAAAAGCAGAAGGAATAACAAGCCAAGTTATTTACTGTTTCTGTCTTTTCTGCACTACAGCATACATTCCACTTTGTTTCTTCAAACTAGCATCTGGGAGGAGCGTTTAAGGTACTGTGTTATACTGAACTTGGAGACAACATTACCTTAAACAGCACATTCCCTCAGCCAGCATGGCTGTGAGCAAAAGAAGAAAAATTACCTTTATTATTATAGCTTCTCTTTTTACACTTTTCTTTCATCCCTATTGCGCTGCTCTGGACTAGATCCCCCCTCCCGCTGATGCCGAGGTATGCATTCACATCTGGGCTAAGTGGCTGTAAAGTTCTTCTATTCTCAATCAGCAGTTGCACACTCAAATTGCATGGGCTTATACTGTAACCAACCACGTGGCAATGGAATAGCAAATTTGGAGAAACAATTGTTTTCATTGTGATCATTACATGGTAAGAGAAATGGGAATGGCCCACAGCATCACAAACTTGAGGAGAAACTATATCCCAACAACCCCCCTGAAATGAGGTATAATTAAAATATCTTCTGCCCTTCAACATTCAAGCATGACCCCAGAGTATGTATTAAGAGCTCTGGAGGTTCAGTTCCCTTTTATCTGTATTTTAGCACCTCTGAAAGATTTTTATCTAATTTTAAAAATTAAGGTGCCTGCACTTAGGGACCCATGCTGGGATTAATCTCCCCTGGTTGTAGGCACTGAAGATTTGGACATCCATGATTGACCCAGCTGTCCAGGCTTCTCAAGCATCAGCATGGGTCTTGTTGGGTTTAACTCTTCTATGGACAGAGAGGGGGAGATCCTCTGGGCTTGGGCACATCAGACTTTGCAGTCTTTGGAGGCAAACAGACACTTCTGCGGCTCAGTCCATCGCAACTATCTTAAACCTCTGCCTGAGGGTGAGATGGCCTGGGAATTGCCATGTAATGTCCAATGACTAGCTCAGTTGTTGGTGTTTATGCTTTCGATGCCTGCAGTCAAGGGAGATGTTCAAATTATTTATTTGGGTCAAATGTCACTGTCCTGTAAAAATCAACAGAGTCCTGCCAAATTATGCAGTGGAAGATTTGTTCCTTGAGGTACATAAGAGGTCTGACCACCTGGACTTCAGCAAGATTTGCCACCTCCTTTTCACTTTTTGAAAAATTATGACAATGCCCTCTTGCAAACCTGTCAAGAGGATTAATATGAAAAAAGAACTGATATTTGTACAGGTTATGAAAGGTGCATTCTTGATGCTTCTTCTTATTGTTTTTATATTAAGATGAATGGTGTCACATAGGGGAGTTTTGTGCAGAACATCTCCAGTTGCTCTCAGCTATCCAAGCCCACTAGCTTAGAAACACTCGTTGCTAATGTTCCTCTTCCTTGAAAAGACCACCTAGTCTGCCCCTTTGTAGCTTTTCTAGAGCATGAGCATCTCTTCTACCTGACTTCCCAAAGCTCCCATACATGCACACATGGAGGTACAGAAGAATATAAATCGCCTTACATCCTACCTGACATTCTTTATCCTTGCCACTGTCAAGAAGCTCAGGACAGTTCCCTCATTCTCTCCCCCTGCTGGCTACTGGCTCTGGAGGTGGAAGAGCATTGTCACCTGGAAGCCTATAAACAAGTTCAGAAAGACCAAGGCCTAAAGAAGACTTCATGGCTTTCTGTCTCCTGCTTTCGGACATGAAGGATGTGTGGTGCAAGGCCAGACCCAGCCTGTAGCAGTCATTCTCTGGCAGACAGCTACTAACTTCAGCCAAATGTCAGAGGTGGCCCTGCCTCAGCAGCGCCTCAAAAAATGTACTGCACCCACTGGAGGCCGGCACATCGCTGCCGGTGTTTCGAGTCCATCTCGTACTTGGGAACAGGTGATAACAGCACCTTTACTTCATTTGTGCTGGGTACTAGTTGACAGTGCAGAGGGGAAGCAGGAGCAGATGTTATCTTCCTCTTCACACTTGACACCAGCTGAGCATCTGAACTAGCAAGGAGGTTGTTAGTAACTTCTCTTACCACCACGCTTTCTGTTTAATTTGCTGAGGTCTGCTTCAGGTGATCACAAGGATTGTATCTTCCCCTTTTCTTTCTCTGGGGAACCTGCAGCACCAAACTTTACCTTAACAAGTTTCATCCTTCTTCCCTGCTGTGACACTGAATCCAGCAACTCCATAAGCCACAGTCAGTGATGGGAATACCCGACAAGTCGGCATGTTCCTGCTCAGCAGCTCACACACAACTCTCCCAGTTACCCAGCTTGCTTTTTATTTATTTCCTCAGAAAAAGATATAAACTCGCATACAGAAAATGGTGACTCTAAATTTGAAAAGTCAGATGCAGCTATGGAACTAAAATGAAAGGATGAACAACTCAGATAACTCCTAGAGACTATGTAGACATTTTGTTTAAGGTAGGGGACAGGAAAGTAGAAAGGGGCTGCTAGCTTAAAAAAAAATTATGCCTTACATGCATTATTTCTGAATATCAGACATACCACCCTAGCAAAGCATCATGATGGCCTGGATAAGCCACAGGCCACTCTGCTTGCAGGACCTAACTGGTGCAAGGTGGACACCACAGCCAAGCCTTGTGATCCATTTTTAACCTCTTCTGTATTGGAACCGGCACACTCTACTCACCACGAACTGACAATACGTAATGCAATTTAAACGTGGAAAAAATCAGAATCACCAGCCTTTGTTGGGAGAGAAAATTCTGCTATGATATGCACATGCATAGACGTATAACTGCTGTTCACTGTGTTCCTAGAATATCGTGTATTTTTTCAGCAAAGAAATTGGCTAGAGTGTAGATGCCTTTATACATCTTCATTCATCTCAGTTTTTTGTAAACATGACAATTCTTCATATATTTTGGGGTGGGAGGGGGCTTGGCGGTTTTGTGTATTTTTTAAATGTATGTATTTTTGGGGCAGAGCAGAGAAAGGCAAAGTCCAAACTGGGGCTCTGAGTATTCAGCCTGATAGAGATCATTTAAAATACATCGGTTGGGATAGCACACTCTACCCGTTGCTGTCTAGAAGATTTGCAAGCATGGTGCACACACTACAGAATGCTGTCTCTGCACTGATTATTTATAATGATAACACACTGATGCTCAGATTACACTGTGTTCTGGCTGCTGCCTTCTATCTTGCCCTTTCCTACAAGCAGCCTAGAGGTAGGACTTTCACGCGCGTTTGTAAATCGCCTATTGCTGCAAACATTAATAAGAGCTATCACTTAGGAGCAGTTACTTACACTTTGTTTAATCTCTAATGGATTCTTCTAAATATTTACAGTAGAACAGTTGTCAGACCAAATGCTGGAAATTACTGGCAACCTCCCAGCAGCCAAAAAGGAAAGAGAAGAGAAGTGAAAAGGAACCCACTCGTCGTTGCATTCTTATGTGGGGTTTTAGTAAGTCAGGGTCTGCATTCTGTAATTTGGTGGCACTGAGCAAGGATGGTCCAGACAATTGTGTGCGCACTAGCCTCGAGTTGTGCCTCAGCCACGTAAAACTGCCTCTGTTCTTGCTAATCTTGAGGGAAGTGACTGTTTGCTTTGCAGACCCTGAAGTGAATAAAGTGTCTGAAAGGCCAGTGGGTGCTCCACCAAGAGGTGGAGGAGATCCCAGCTGTTTGGGGGTGTCAGCGTAGCGCACAGTGCTGTTTGCTGTTGGCTGCATTGTGCCCTACACTTGGGCGGACTCTTGGCTGTTAGATCTGGAGCCTCCAGTATTCCTCTGTTTCTGTGGCTCCCTGGCACAGGCTGATTGCAGGCATACGGACAATAAAGAAAAAAAAGAAAATGAAAAGCTAAGACCATGAGGCTGAAAGAAAGCCTTTGGTGGGCTTCACCTCCACAGCCTCTGAAGTTGCCTGGCTCTGATGTGCAAGATGTGTGTGAAGGAGGTGTGGAGGAGGAACAAGAGGATGGACAGCAGTGGGAGCCTGTGGCTCCTGGGAGGAACCTGGTGCCAGCAGCAGCTGGCTGACAGATCACCCACCAGGCTAGCCACCTGTGCCCAACAAATGGAGCCCCCGGACAGGGCAGAGGAGGGTACGGCAACTGAATCGCTGCTTCACAGCTGGCAGAAGTGCCAGCGCGTGGGAGGGGGACCTGGGACAGGAGGCACTTGTGTGGCTTGCTGTCTCTCACTGGGACACAGCAGGTCTGCACTTACACAGAAAGGCTTGAAGGATTGTTATCTTGCTTTGGAAAAATTCCCATTGATTTGAAAATGAGAGCTTTGCCTGAATAAGGATCTCTGAATTTACCCAGATATAGAAGTTTTTTGTAGTATAGGCTATTGTAAGGGCCTGTCCTGATTTTGAGATGTGTGTGTGTGCGCGCGTGCGTGTGTGTGCGTGAGTGTGTCTATGAATGCATGTGCGAGAGGGAGAGAAATCTCACTGCCTAAAACTGTTCTGCCAAGATAAACTTTGGAGCATTTTATAAATTAACTCTGCTCTATGTGTTTATTTTTCTTTTGGAGATTCTAAAAGGAGACTGTTCAACTCATCTTATTAGGGGCAGCATATTTTTTTAAAGAGAAAAATAAGTTCCTACTCTGCACTGGAAAGTATTTGCTATTTTCAGCTAAAAGTATTCTTTCCTTCTGACCTGGCATATTAGATAAGATTTATATTTCTGACCTGACATTAGGTAGTTAAGATTTATTCTCCTATATTAACTTTACTGAGCTTGCAAGCTATTCATTTACAGCATAGGGAATATATTTATGGCAGAAGCAAAGAAAGTTCACTACAAAGTAGTAAAATATGTTATTAGGAGTGTCCCATAGACTGATGAAAATTGTGAGTACCCTTGCAGCTGGCTCCCTTCTGGCTCTTTTTTCCTTCTTTGTTATTTCAACTTTAAAACTTGAATTTGAAGTCAGTTTCGATGGTGAATAACTTAAAAGAGTCCAGATGATTCTAATATATCCGCATACATATACGTACGCATATGCTGTGATTGAGAGGTGCAGGGAAGGGGATAACAAGTGACTTGAATTCTCTTCGCGTTCTGCTGGCAGTGACCCAGGCATAAGTAACGTTGGACCTCGCTCTCCTGCCAGTATAAATCAGGAGGGACTCCACGGAGGTATAAAGCTGGTGTGTGAGTGAGAGCTGAATCAGATCTAGAGCTTTCCTAAATCCAAAGGTGTGGGCCCAAGCAATCCGTTAATGTCCACTTGACTTAAAGAGGGGAACCGCAGACTATGATGGAAACCTGGAAGCACTTCAAGCCTCTATAGACAGAAAGTTGGAAAGTTAAAGGCCTCGTATTGAAATCAGTGACAAAACCTCCCATTAACTTCAATAGGAACAGAATCAGGCCCTAGGAATGGCCGGAAGCCAAAGAACTGGATGGCTCAAGAAATAGGTAATAGGACCTGATGACTTTCACCAATAAATCACCCGTGCAAACCTGGCCGTGCTTGGTTTAGACTCAAAATTGCTTTCATCTGATGTTTGTTTGAAACTGTATGCATTGTAAAACCTTCAAGAAGAACTGGCAGTCGTGATAGCTGTCTCAGCAAGAGGCCGACAACTGGACAGGGTGTGGTATCTCCTCTGTCCCAACGTCGTCAGAGGGGGTCCATCTTAAAGAGACACGAGAACCACCGGCCTGCCTATAGAGAGAGCAGTGCTTGGGCTCTGCTGTTAACCAGAGGTTTTCTATTTCAGAAACTGTCAGACTAACTCTGTAAATCCACTTAGACTGAATATACTGGGGGAGGGGGTTATGGCTCCAAAGCAAGCCAAGAGGAGGAGTAGATATTTCCATTTGTAGACATTATTCAACTGCTGTCACAAGAGAGAATAGAGATGTGCAGAGCTTTGAGGAATTAAATGTGTCAGAGAAAGGGCTTGGCGTAGGGAAAGTTAGGACCATCAGGCATTACGAAAGCTGGGAATTGCTTATAGAGAGCAGCAAGCAGTGCTGCACGTTGCAGTTCGGCTGATGAACTCCGCTGCCCATCCCTTCTGCAACACCGTGTTGCTCTGCAGCTGAGGAGAAGGATCTTGTAAGTTGTACCAAATTGAGGCCAGTTGCCCTGCCGTCCATCATGGCACCCCCTGACAAAGTTGTGGGGAAATGCAAAGCATTATGGACGGGACATTCACCTCCCCCCAATATTTTTGCAAAAAGTGAACTTCTGCTAGTCCCAGAAGGGCCCTGCACTGCTGCTTGGAAAGCAGTAGACCAGCTGGGTGAATATTTTGGTATCTGTGCTTGGTCAAACAGCCATAGCCATGTTTGATGTCAACTGACACATTCAGAATAGTTCACCACTTTCCAGGCTCCGACCTTCATATTTTTGTATTTGATAGACCACAGGGCTACGTACTCTGTTACAGTATGCAAACTTTTCCAGCTCCTTCCTTACTTCTACCAGGCCATGTCTGACAACGGCTCCAAGGATTCACATCTTTTTGTATATGCAAAGATTCATAGCTTGTTTATACAATCTGTCTTTGTAAATCAAAGAAGCTGTTCACTGCTTCTTTTCTCTCACCAGGAAACCCACTGCTATCATCAAGTCATCACACCACAGCTCAAGGGCATCCGTTCTCTTTCCACCATTTCTCCTCAGAAACCTGGGCTCAGAAGTGTGAGTTGCGTGTGGCTTGGCATCAAAAGGGAAAAGTCTGCTGAGGAGGAAACTTGCTAATAGGTACGAATAGGGGAGCGAGGGAGAGGGAACACTAAGGGAGTGTTCCTTTGGGGTGACACTAAGGAAGAACAGGAATTGATAGGACAATGAGAAAAAAAAAATTTTAAAAAATCGTTTGACAAAGGGCACTTTATCATATACCTTACATAACACTGTTGCATGTGAATTCTGTTGTGTCTGCTCTGGTTCACTACATTCACCTGCTAGTTCTGGTTTCCAGTGGGCTTGGGTTGGATCCAGGCATGTTATGCATAGTGAGGAGGACGTGGACCATGCCTGTATTAAATCAGGCGGCCTAATGGTGCTGATCTAGAGTTCCTCTACCACTTGCCACTTCAGAAAATGCAGCATTTCAGGTCTATCCCTCTGCTCACTCATTTGGCTAGTCTGGTTTGCTGTATTTTCTCACTCTGCGAATTACTTCAGTCAGTACTTTGAGAACTAGTTCCCAAATTCAATACCTGTAGGAAGAGAGGGAAGAGGGAAGCTTGACAACTGTAACTGAGCATATGGCAAAGTTGGAGAAAGCTCATGAGTGCTGGGCAGGGTGAATAAGGACAGCATGGGGAAAGCAGTAAAAGTATCCCTCCCACACTTTTAAGTGGCAAATTGCAGCTGTTCTCTTGGAAGAGACAGTGGAATACCCTCGCGACCTTTACCGGCACCTCGGGAAGAGAAGCGCAGATTGCATTGCTGCTCCTTTTCTTGGTGAGTGAGAACAAAAATCACCCACCAACTATCATGTTTTTTTAATAGCCTGTATAAACATTTAGGCTGGATTCTGAGCACATGCAAATTTTCTGCTGGCAGAACTCTGTGAGTTATTTGCTTCCTGACACGAGTTCTAACTAGAAGCAGAATCAATCCCTTAACCTTTATGAGATGTTTATTCTGCCTAAAACAACTCCCATTAAAAACAATGCAGAGGCTCTAATTGAAAACCTTGTGTTAGTCGGGCATGTGCCTTACGATTGTGACATTTCTGTTCTCTGATAAAAGGAAGGAATATTAACTTTTCTTGCTGTTCCCTCAGCAGACTCACAGATGCAGGCACACACATACACCCGTACACACGAACTACCGCTGGAGAACATCAGCAGTAGTGCTGCTGGATTGCCACGGGGGCAAGGAAAGATGCTTCTTCTCTAGCACCACCAACTTCCCCTGCCCAGAGCCCAGCTGAAGGAACGTTATTTTCCTCCTTATTGGCTGAAGAAAATTTCCAGCTTTGTGATACACATCATATGGAAAGCCATAAAGGTTTCACCTGTATACACCCAAAAAGGGAAGGGTCCATATAACTTTCTAGGCATGCCAGGCTCAACAGAAAGAGGATCCCCTACCAAGCTTCCCATGCCTTTTTTTTTTTTTAATTTAGTGTTTGATTTAACCTGTATAAAACTAATGATTTCGTTTTCCGTGACCAAACAGACCATAAGAAGTGGGAGAAGAGATGGAGTTTTCAAACAAAACAAAGGGCTTTGTGTGGCTTGAAATAAAATTTCCTCTGTCTGCGGTTATTGGTGTCCTTTAACCTGTATTTTAAGACAATCTCAAAGTGAAAATACTTTAAGAACCTTTAATTCTTGCTTGTGTCTGTGTGGAATTGTATGTATGTATCTGAATGTGTATATACAGGTCCAGATATGAATGTGTAGGGGAGAAGGCAGAGACGACTAAATGTATGAGCATTTCCATTATTTTTATTTATCATTCATATTTTAAATTTAATAATTTTTGTTTATGGTTTATCAAATGTTTTTAAATTTCCCATCAAAATTATGAATTTTGTCGATATTTTATCAATATTGTGACCCTGCACTTTTGGTAGGTTTACTGTTTTCTGACACCTTTGCCTAGTATTATATATGCTGATGGTCAAAAAGGTCTTTTTAGCACATCATGGGCTTGAGTAAATGAGTTTTTCCAGCTCTAGGACTACAGCTGTAGGCTTAGGGGGTTCCAGGGGATGAAGTATGTAAGCCAGAGAAGGCTTATGTAGGAGTGAGGGAGTATGCAATGGAAGATTCTTCTTCTGAATAAGCTCTCTTATATGCAGTACTGTAATTTCTGTGGCTGATCTTTTTTGGACAAGATGTGTCCAAGGTCCATGCAGACTTCCAGTTGGAAAACACAGGCCCTTTTTGGTGCACACAGCAGTAACCACAGTCAATTAGGGAACCAGGCAGGGTGGAAGGCTCAACCAGCAAGTTCCATAGATGAATAACTTATTTTTCAACAAATTATGCAAGGCTTCAGAAAAGACTGTATTTCATAATGCTTGGTGGTCTTTTTGTGGTAGCTATCAGTAGAATGCTCTTTTTTTACATAATCAATGAAGCATGGAAATGCAAGAGAAGACTACTCTTTTTGATCAATCTATTTTGTCTGGACACAGGTGTGATTTATGCTGAGGAAGAAATGAACTTTGCTCACTGGGTAGCTGGGAAAAGATGTGATTTCAGAAAGAGGTGAATAACCTCTTCTGAATAAACTCACCTCAGAAAGAGGTGAATAACCTGTCCTCGTCTTGAAAGCGTACAGTTTAGTTTCCTTTGTGGCCAGCCAGATCCTGGCAAATAGGAATAAGACCCCCCCACTCCATTCGCTCCCCACCCAGTGCTTCTAACCTCCATAAAGCTTGGGAAGACTTGTGTTCATCGAAGTATCCAGCCACAGTACATAGAAAAATGGTAAAAGAAAGACTATTTGAAACCTCCTCCACAATCGTCATGTCCATGGGGTGACCGAGTCCACTTTGAGCTCTAAGAGACCACAAAACCATAATATATGTCACCACTTGTTACATTATTTCCTGAAATATACTGAACACAAAGTTAGTAATGTAACAGATTACTTGTTCTAAGACATAAATTTGAAAGATGGGGGTTTAAAATGTGATTAGCATCTCAGTGAATTACTCAGATGGAAGAACACCGTACCCAGTCATGGAAGAGAATAAGCATCCTCACATCATGCTAATTTTATAGGTTGTCAGCAGAAATAAATGATGCCAACAGAGAAAGGGAAATATTTTTGTCCGCAGTCTGTCCAGGGGAACTTGGTTTTATATTTACTTGTTTCTCAAAATAGCTTTGGTCTTTTCTTAGGAAATAATATATGGCCTAAGTAGCCATATGGATGTCCTCTTGCTGACATTCATTCACAACTGAATCCTACCGAAAAATTCTTACACCACTGAAGCTTCCCCTTAATGGGGAAGCTTAAATACCACATTTAAGTTGTTTCATTTCTAAAGCCAGGGCCTTGGGCTTAAAAACGCTTGTCCAGGACATAGCATAAGTTATAAATTCTACTCTAGTACAGAATTCTACTTTTGCTTTGAATAAACCCTCAACTCTGAAACTCGTTAATTGCTCAACTTTTTATAAAATATAAACACAAAAGATGAACGTGTGACTTCATTTTGGACTGCAAAACAGAAGCTGTTTTTCTGCAAAATACCAAGTCGTGTAATTTGTTTACCTTTCCTGCCTTCAGGATCTTGTCTATTAGATTTTATGACATCCGTGGCCATCACACTCAGCACAAGGAGGTCTCATCTTAGTTGATTGTTTTCAGTTCTGTATTATACTAAAACTTTCTGGAATCTTCATCCATCTCCATGTATTTCGTAAATACATGCACTTAACGTCTTCTGACTCCCATGTTAAATAAATATCCTTGGGTTCCTTTCTTTTGGAGGCATAATTCTTCACTAGGCAGTGTAACATAAAGTAAAATAAAACCAGCAACTCCTTATTCAGTGGCATAGAAAAAAGTGAAATTAATTATGAACATTCTAGGAAAGGGAAACAAGGTTATGAAACACTTGCCGACGCTGGTGTTTGTAATCTTCATGAATAAGCAATGCAATAATGCAGGACAAGTGTGCGTGGGAGGCGCGCTCTGAAGAAACTGGCTGTTTTCCTCTCTCTGACCAGTTGAGCTGTTATGAATAAAAAATGTTGTTGCTAAAGAAACCTGTAATAAATCCTGTTGGGAGTATTATATGTGCTGATAACATACATAAACTTTGTAAACATATTAAAGTGTCAGGTTTTAGTAGCTCTGGTTCATGTGGATGTTTGTAAAAGTTAGTCGAGAAATGCAACGGAAATCTTGTTCCACCAGCTGGCTGCTCCTACGTTTCTGGTTCACATGAGAGCCTTCTCTTCTCCCTTCCCCTTGAAACAGAAGCTCACTTTGTAGGGAAAATGAGGAAAAAAGGCTCAAGCCCTACCTCTGCTGTAACTTCCCAGCAAAACACTACCACCAGAGAAGCTGCGCGCCGGGTGAGTTGGTTGGAGAGACGTGGGGTGGGTGTGCTGGTGCTTCATAAAGGATTTATGCTCTTCTGAACAGCCCTGCTTTGTGTAGCGATGCCCTCCATTGACGCCTCCATCAAAGTACAGTTGGCAGCCTTGAGCGAGGCACTTAAGTTGTCTTTCAGTAAGTGGGAAGAGTTGGGTGCCTCCAAAAGGGCCTGACAAAAAAACAGCACCCTGAGCAAGGGATTCTCAGCCTAGTCATGAGGAAATGCTGGGGTCAGAAACTGTCTCAAACCCTGGCGGTCCAGGGGTTTTAGGTGCCCTGGCACTGCTTCACAGCCCTGCGAGCCAATATATTCTTTAACAAAAGAAAGGAGACTTCATTCTTTTCTTTAGAAACACACCAAGAAGGGAGAAACAGCCTTGCTGCCCTTAATGTATCCAAAACCTTAGCAGCTAAAATATTCAGCCAGGAGTTGAAAATCTAAGTCTTCTACCCAGCATGACTCTAGCCTGTGGTGATCTGCTCTAATAAACTGACTCTTTATCACCTGGATTTGCTTGTAATCTCAGGTCATTTGCGTGCACCCATTTTAGGTAGCACAGAAGAGGAAGGGGCTCGAGGGGGCCCGTGTACGGGATCAGGCGCGTGCGTGCCTATGTTCCAGTGTCAGTGAGCAATCGCCTGCAGAGTCCTGTGCTCCCTGTGGAAGAATTTTGTACTGTTATTTTTATTATTTGTTACGATTTATTTATTGTCTTTTTTACACAGGGTTTCTCGGAGAAAATCTCAAAGTCTCTGCAGAAGGGACCTGAGCTTAGAAGCCTCCCGTGCCAGATGGGCGCTCAATGTCATTAAGGTGAAGTCTCACGTTAGAAATGACAAAACATCTGAGAAATGCCCGTGCGTCAAGGGTGAGGTGGCAATTAAGCAGGGCTTTGAAGGTGAGGGACTCAGGTGTTTAAATCCTGCCCCAGACACACCTTAGGCACCTAAGTCCTGTTCTTGGATCTGAGCCTCGCTGTGTCTGCCCTTGCGCTTTGCAGGAAGCCGCAGGAATCACACATCGTTGCTATTCCAACACCCATCAATGAGCTCCTGTTTTATTTTACAGTGCCCCAAAATCTGCTTTACCCCGCAGGTAATATCAAACGTCTGAAATCCCATCTAGGACCTTTCAAGTTTAAACGTGAAACGTGTCAGGACGTAAAACTGACACACAATAAGAAGCTTGAAAGGATAATGTTTATAGCAGCACGCTACCAGAACTAGGGGTAGACCTGTGGTTCGGGGTTTTGCTGTCGTTTAAAAGTATCACTATATGCATTTCTTTACGTTCTTCCTCCTAATCACTCTGTTGTGTGGAGCTGAATTACTGGGGCAAGGCCAGGGTGCTGCTCGGAGCAGGTGGGAGCCCGGTGCCCCCACTCCCAGTTCAGTTCCGGTCCCCATAGCCGAGTTCTTCCCTAGCAGCACTGGAGGGATATAAGTTTTGTGTCTCCGTTGCTTCCATGGGTGCTATTTTTCATCACACAAGTAAATAATACTAACATTTTAAAATACATGGTCTATAGCTCATGGTCTAGAAATCAAAATGCAGAAAAATGTTTGTTAGTCAGCTATCGTGTAACCGTAGTACAATCATTCCTTCTTTTTAAGTAGCGTTGCTCATCGCACTACTCACCGCTAACAACAAAAATAGGGTTAAAATAATCATTAATAAAATCTGCTGTATTTTATTATGACAAAGCGTCTAATGAGTAATTGCTCTGCCATCGCCAGAAGCTCGTTATTCAATTATTTATAAAAAAAGTCGTAGCTCTTCTCTTTTTTTTTTTTTGAGAGCCATAACGTGTTTTGCATGAATAAATATTCTCTGAATATTTTTATCTGCGGCATTGTTTGTGGTAATAGCAGGCAGACAGACTTTTGTATAAAAACCTACATGGTTTCAGCTGCCTTTTGTCATCTGATAAGTTTGCTTTGTTCTGCATTATTTTGGTAAAAAATTGGCAAAGTCATTTTGAGTAGTTCGGTCTCCAAAATTAGAAATGAGACAAAAATATTATTTTTTATTAGCTTTTATATCTCCTCCACCAGCCTTTCGCAACTTTTCATTTAATTTCAAGAGCAAAAGGGACAATCTACCTTTGGGGAAAAATCTTCTTAAGAACCTCCATGGTTTTAACGGATGAGTTTTCCTAGTAGTCACTGTCTATAAATGACTGAATGTGAAGTGTTAGACTGCTTAGTAATGTTAGTGATAAACAGCGGTGGTCAAGCCAGCACACTAGCTTCATTAACCAGAAAGCAAAATGAGCATGTGAAGCAAGAGATAATGAGTAATTCTGTTTTTTTAAGTCCTAAATCAGATTTTAGTAGGCATAACTTCCATTAACTTTAGTGAAAAATTCACAGCAAGAAGAAGGAACAGACCGGGGATTTGCTAAGACTTGATACGCTAATAACAAAGCTAAAAAGAAGAAATTAATCTCAGGGTTAACTTTTTTGACTTCGGTTGGCTCAATAGGTGAAAGTACTAAAATAGCTGCTCTTTTCATATGTTTAAAAAAGATGTTGCCTCCCAAGCAGGCTATATATCACAGTTTTGAAAGGTACAGAGCATTGTTTTTTCCTGTATAGGTATCGTACGTATATGGATCATGCAATTTTGCAAGTACTCTAGCATAGGAATTCTTCCAAACTCAAAATGTTTCCTGAGGTCCTGCAGAAAAAGAGCCCTCTCCAGCTCCAGTGAAGTCCATGGGACTTTCTCCACCGCAAGCAAAGGAGGCAGGTTCAAGCTCTAAAACCATCTCATTAATAATAGCAATATTTTATTCTGCCTGCAAAGAGAAATAGGACTTCTTATATATTTGCTGACATACCATCCTGCATCAATGGCTTTGAGACCCTGTGGTGATCTATGTATTTGCAGTTTAACAGAAATTCTAAATAGTATGAGAAATGTCTTCAGGAGCCGAAAGAAACAAAATTTGAAATTTTCACCCTTTCAGATGGCATGTATGAAATGGGAACTGGCCCGTAACATCCTTCAGTCTCTTGGGACAGTAACACATATCGCTCTGCATGCAGCTGGTATACTTCAAGCACAGACCTACACACACATAGAGTTATAGAAAAAAAAAAAAAAAGGCAACGCAAGCAGTCTGTCCCTAGAATACTTTTAACGCTTTCAGCAATGGGTAGCAATTTTCTAATATTTAATTGTTTAAGATACCACTACTGTGAAATACCTTAACAGTTTATGAAAATACCATGAAAGAGTTCTCCCTCTGCTTTTGTTTCTAATGACTGCAATAGGAATTTTTAGTCTATTTTGAAATAAACATGATCTCATCCAAAAATGAGAAATATATTTTCATTGCAAAAAAGATGCACTTGTCACCATCAAAATGTTTACTCTGACAATACTAATATAAAAACATCACACACACACACACACAAAATCAGCAGCATACAAATACTTTGAAAGAGAACTAACACTATATAATTTAATCCCACCCAAGGATTGATTCAGCTTAGTTGACGGCTGCTTGCTTGGCTAACTTCTGCTTTAAATCATTGCACTCAGATATTAAATTGATTCCTTTTAAAAAAATTGGTAACATCACGTCTATTTTATATAGAATATGTAGCATTAGCATCTATGCCATGCCAACCCTGAATATACATGTAGATATCAGTAATATATATATTGATGGTGAACTATTAATTTTTTTTTCCAAAATGCAGTGTTATTTTAACTAATAATGTAATAATTCCTTGATTTTTGTTGATATTTTACCTCCATGTAAATGACACCCTCCACAAGGGTATTAAAAACCTGAATAATTTTGCCACTTTGTGTTTTGTTGGTTCTCTCCTGTTTTGTTTTATTTTATATATAGCTACGTTTTCGACCAGGCTGTTACACATCTGCTTAATTTTGAATTCGTAAGTAGCTGCATGCAAACCAAGCCAGAGAGGCAGAGTGTTTGCAGGGTGGAGCCCTCCACTCGTGACCCTGACCAGAAGCAGATGCTGGAAGACCTGCAGTCCCACGTCAACAGAGGAACCGATGGAGGAGCGACCGAAGGAACAAACGCCGGGTACCGCGAACGTGCCGTTACTGCAAAAGCAATTGCCAACATCAGATACCGGTGGGCTACCAATAATATACATCATGGTAGCTCTACATCCAAACTGCAGTTCCACTAAGTCATGGTTTTATTCCCAGATGTAGGAGTCATGGTACAAACGCAGAATTTTCTATCACTTTGCTTATTTTAGCGATTTCCAAATTTAGTCCGTGGCTCACTGGTAGTTCACAGGGTCACGGCAGATAGTCTGCCGGTCATTCACAGACCCATAGCAAATAATACTTCATTTCCGTCCATTAAAAGGTCAATGAGAAAGGTGCACAACTGTCAGTACTAAATTTTGAGTGTTGGCGGTGGCCTGCAGAACCGAAATATTTTGGAGCTATTGGCTTAATCCTGCTTTTTTTCTAAGCAAACTGTAAGCACTGGCAGATACGTAGAACTTCTAAGTTGTCGGTGTGCTAGTCTATACTAGGCTGCATTTTAATCTCTCTTGTAGGACCCGAACAAGCAACTTGATTTGTTAATCTTAATTGCTCTTATCAGAATAAAAACAAATCTCTTTGCTTTTGAATATGCTTGCTTTTGAACTTTTATTGATCTTGCCTGCTACATCTTATTATGGACCCAATCCTCTGCACTCCGTAGTGGACTCCAGAGGAGTTTTGCCCCTGTACAGCCAACTACGCATTTACTACGGATCACAGGACAGAAATTCAGGATGTTCAAACTAGCAACTTCAGTAGGAGTTTGAGGAGTGAAAGGACTGCAAACCAGACTTTTCTCCTAGTAAAGATTACTTTGACAGTAGATACGAAATAAGTAATGCTTCAGGACCAGGTCCTTATGATGGGGTAAGTTAACAAAGAAACTTCTATTTATACCAGCTAAGGGTCTGGCCCAGCACATTCTCAATTAGTCAGTCCAGGATTCGTTATTCCTTTATCTAAAAATGTGGGAGTCCACAATATACCACATAGAATGCGGGGCTTGGACATTAAACCAAATGAAGTAATACGGGCTCACTGACTGCTTGATGGCAAGTGGTTTGTAGTGAATTTAAAAATGCTTAGGTTAAATGGAAATTTGAAAACACTTCCCTAGCAATGAGTGTAGGACTTACACTTAAAGTAGACTATCTGGGCAAAAGAAACAGAAATCCAGAGAAAGTCTTCCATGTCATAGATGAATCTGACAGGTGTCGTCTTTATCTGCACACTATCATTTTTTTCAAGTTACAGTATTCACTAATAGCGGTTCACAGATTTTTAAAGCCAAAATGATTGGTGCAAGTGGTGACTGTAACCTCTTTCATAATAACTTTCCTAAACACTCATGCTCTATTTTTTGCTTCAAACCAAATAGCACTAGTTATACCAAAGCATGTTGTACAACCGGCCCGATTTGAAGACGTCAGCCAGTGGACGATGTACACGGTGTCCAGGTGAGGTGTTCTGACAGTTATTTGTCTTCGCTGCCAAAATAACAAGCCAGATTTCCACTCCGACTCTTTCAAGCTGTGATTTTTCAGCTACTTGCTCCGCTGTGAATTGAACTTAACTTTTAACCAGAAAACTTTGAGCAAGTACTCGGTACCTTCTCCACATTGTACCAACCAGCTCACCATTTGCAGCCAACGCATCCACCTCCCGTTTCCCAAAAACCAGGCCGCTGCACAGGGTTGCCTGACGAAGCCAGCCCGAGGTGGGACGGTGCTGGTGTGAGGACCACGCCAGACGCGCAGGCAGCGGCCCCCATGCTGGGAAACCGCCGCTGCCCTGCGCCCACCCAGCACCGAGACCGGCCCGGGGGCAGGAGGGAGACCCGCTTTCCCTCCCTCGGGAGGGAGGCAGCCGCCGTGGCGAGCCGTGGCGAGCACCTGCCGCCGTGGGCTGCCCGCCGCGGCAGAGGACAGCAGAGGTCGCCGCCGTCCCGGCTCTGGCCCGGCGCGGAGCGCACCAGGTGCCGGAGCAAGGACGGGCGGAGGAGGGGGACCCGCTCCCCGACCCTCGCCCCACTGGGGATGGGTGTCCTGCCCCCTCTACCCCTCCCGTGTCCCCGACACGGGGCTGAACCCCTCCACTGCGCCCGTCGGGGAGCCCCCACGGGGGAAGGATTGGGGGGCGGGGGTGTGAGCCGCAGCTTGTGGGCCCGCGGCTGCCAGGGGTTAAAGGAGTGGGTGGGAAGTGATGGAGGCTGCGGAGCCCTCCCTTGCCAAGGATAATAAATCGGATGCCCTGACATGTTTTACTTAGCCCTTAGTGCTCCCTCGCTCCGCGGCCGTGGGGATGGGAAGGCTGGAGCCCCGGTCTCTCTCCTCGGCTCCGCTTTAGGGGCACTTTAGGTGAATCAAACCTTATGTGCAGGAGGCAAACCATACAAAGGAGGCTTTCAAGGACTAGCCATGCCAAGCAGGGGAAAGAAGCGAGCTCTGAGCAAAAAAAAATAAATTAAAATAATAGTAACCCCTCCGTCCCCTCCCTGAGGAAGTAACTCCGTTACTTCTGGCTGATTAAATGCGGGCTGACGTGTTTTACGGTATTTCCTCGGTATCTGCAGCTGTCAGGGAAAGAGGACAGGCATGAGCAGCCCCTCCGCGGTAGGTGCGCAGAAAATGCCTCCCCAGAAACGGCGACGGGTCCGGTGCCGGCGGAGTGGCGAAGCGGGACCGGCGGCATGTCCCGGTGCCCCCCGCTGCCGCATCCCGCCGCCCTCGGCGGCTCCTTGCGGCGTCCCGGAGGGGCTCAGCCCGACAGCCCTGCCGGGGGGGTCACCACCGACCCGGGTCCTCGGAGCTGCCCGGTGCTGCCCGGCCACGCCGGAGCCCCACGCCGGAGCCCGGCCGCCCGTCGCAGCGCCCCGCCACCTGGACAGCGACTTCCCGAGGGGGCGATCTCTTCTGCCTCCTTTTCCTCCCTGCCTCGATGCCGGGGGGGGGTCTCCTCGCCTCTGTTCTCCTACATCGCCTCCTCCGGGCGGCAGCGCCCAGGGAGCTGGTGCCAGCACCCCCGGGTACCGACCCTCGCTCCCCGGCCTGCGAGGATGCCCCGGGCCTCCCGGCTCCCTCCAGCCACCGCCCCGGACCCAGGTCAGGGGCTGGCTAAATCAGAAGGGACCAACTCCCTTCATCCCATGAGATTTAAAAAAAAAACCATAAAATAACAGGGTCCACAGCCCCGGAAAGGTACCGATGGATGACCCAGCGGCTTCCCAGACGGTGCCACCGAGGTGACTGGTGGCGAGTGAAAGCTGGAAGTCAGCGAACCGGGCAGCGCCGCGACAGGCCAGCCCCCCACTCCGCATCTCCGGGCGCCAGGCTTAACCCATAGCGGTAATCTGTGCTGCTGGTTCTTGGGGTGGGGGCTTCTCTCACCGTCCTCCCCCAGGTCGCTAAATGGTGACCGGGGTGAAGAAAGGCGCTCAGGGCATCACGGCAAAAAGTTACCTGTCGCGTCATCGTGCTTTGCCTTTAGGAAATGGCTAGAGCTGAGAAAGGACGTTCCCCTTTACCAGACATTAAAACATAAAGGAGCAGAGGCAGGTCTTCCCGGAGCCGGCTCTGCTCGTCCCGGTGAGGTGAGAGAGAAAAGCAGAAAGAGATTAAAAACCGCCTTCAACCCTTCAACTCAATGAAACTGCCTGCAGATCCGCTCGGCCGCGCCGCGGGCGCGGAACTTGCTTCCTAGCGCACTCGCAAAGGCACCGGGGGCACAAGAACCCCCAGGACAGGTGAACAGCACAACGAGAGGAAGCAGAAGTTATCAAAGTATAAATCTCTTCGCACTTACTTCTTCCCTGTCGCCGTACCCTGGAGGCGTGGTGGCTGCCAATGTATTCCATAAAGTTCAAAGTGATAAAAAACCAAGAAATCAGTCGCAATTGCATAGTAACCCTTTGAAAGTTCGACTTCTCCTTTTCGTTCTTTTTTTCTTTCCTTTAAAAAAAAATAAAATAAACCGGGGTGGTAGGCGGCAAGGGATGAACACAGCAGCAGAAATACCTGCACTGAGATCCAAAGCTGGGCTTGGCTGGGTTGATGGCTTCTGCCTTTTTTTTTCCTCTTTTTTTTTTTTTTCTTCTTCTTTTTTTTTTTTTTCCGCTTTTCTTATTGCACTTTCCAACCGTCCACCCCGCTACCTGCCGCAAACCTCAGAGGGGAGTTAGCAGCGGAGGGGAGCCGAGCAGCCGCCGCCGGGGTCCATGCCGGGCCGGTGGCCGGCAGCATGTTGTGGGGGTGCCGGGGGTGCGTGCGGCTGTGCGCGCCCGTGTGTGCGCCGGGCGGGCGAGGTGCCGAAGGATGGATGGCGGTGGGAGAGGAGTGTGCGAGGGCGGGAGCGGCGGGGGGGCAGGAGGAGGACCCAGTCCCGCTGCCGCCGCTGCTCCGGCTCAGCCGCGCTCTGCGCCGCGGGCACCGCCAGCCGCCGGGCGCAGGTGGGCCGGGCCCCCCCCCCCCACCCCCCGGCTCTCCCGCCCGCCGAACAGGAGCCCCCGGGCTTCATGCGGGAGCTGCTCCGGAGCGGGGCCCCGGGGGAGAGGCCCCGGGGCGGGGCGGGGCGGGAGGAGGCGAGCCCCGGCGCCCCGGCACGGCGGGGGGAGGCTCCCCGAGCCCGGACGAGCCCCCTCGGGGCATCAGCGCCCGAGCATCCTCCAGCGGCGGGGCCGGGCGGGGGGCGCCGCTCCGCGCCGGCCCCGCGGCTGCGCTGCCCCCCGCGGCGGGGCGGGGCGGGCCGGAGCCGGGGCCGGGGCCGGGGAGGGCGGTGGGGCTCCGTAACCTCGCTGGGAGCCCCCGCCCGGAGGTCTCCCCTCGCCTCCCCTCCGCCGCCGGCCTTCCCGGGGTCCCCGCGGAGCTGCCGCTGCCCCCCGCGCCCCGGCTCCCTCCGTAAGAAGGAGCACCCCCACTTGCCAGTGGACCGGGGCGGTGTGCTCGGCCCCTTCCCCGCCGAGGGGGACTCAGCACAGCACCCCCTTTTGCCTGAATCTGCCCCCCCACATCCCTGCTCAAAGTGGAGATGGGGAGACGGGAGGGGGGTGGGGGAGTCTACAGCATCTCCTTCTCCTCGGGGTTTTCTCCCTTGTTGCCTTTTCCCCGTGGGACAGGGATTTTCCCGGGTGGCTTCTGCGGCGGGACGGGGCAGAGGAAAGCCGCGTGTCCCGTCGGGGCCGGGGGCCGTCCCCAGGGCCGGCTGGCAGCCGTGAGGAGAGCCGCGGGTCGGGGCCCAGCCGAGCCGCCGCCGGGACCCGGGGGTGCCCGCAGCCGCCTCCCCGCCGCCGCCGGGACCCTCACCAGAGCCCCGGCAGCAAAGGCGCAGCTCAGCTGCACCCCGGCGAGGCACGGCCGCCCGTTTGACAGAAGGGTATCGCGTTTCCTTTCTCCGGCAAGGGTTTCTTATTTTTGGGGGGAAGGGGAGGGCCAGAAAGGGGGAGGTGAGGCTGGTTCAGGGCAAAACCGGCGCCTTCACTGAACCCTTTCTTGCTTCACTTCTTATCTCGGTGGCTATCGCTGGGATGGGAGAGAAAGACGGATAAAACGGCGCTGATCACATCAGGAACCTCAGCGGTGTGAGGAGCAGCCACTCTATTTGTAACTGTTTTCCTCAGGCTCTCCCCCCGCTGCCCCTCTCAGAGCTGTTAAATATCTGTACCATAAAATGTGGGGGATTTAAAGGTCTGTGGGAGGCTCCCTTTGAAAAGGACTCTGGGGAAAGTCTTTCTAATCCAGGATACTTGAGCCGGATGGGGTGGGATTGCCAGAGAGGCATAAAATAAAAGTCATTCCGCAGACAAGCCGAGGGGCTACGCTGACATGAAGAAAGCGCGTTCGCCTCAGTGTTTTGTTTTGTTGGGAGATTGAGACTTCTCGTGTGCTAGTGCGCGTGTGGAAATTTCTGAGCAAGGCAGGCGAGTGGCATAAATAAACAAGGCTGGGGAGAAAGGACGGGACACGTGTGTGAGCCAACCTGCAGCCAGCCAGCCAGTTCACTTGAGCAGCGTTAGCACCAGTGGGCAGAGAAAGCATGTCAAAAAATAAACGCTCCGCGAGAAACATAAGGAAAACATTAAACAAACGGGGAGTGCACTCCCTCTCCTTGCCCTGACAAAGCAAGGCTGAGAAACTCCGCTCGCTGCCTCTCCAGCCCCTTCCCTTCCATGTGTCCCTGCTACAGCGGGGATGCGTGGGGCAGATGTGTTGGGAGACGGTCCCGGGGACTGCACGGGTCGCCCAAGAGCCTCAGCAAAACCGACCTATGGAGTGTGTGCCAGCCGAGGGCCAAGCAGAAGGGCAGGGTATGCATGAGTGACCAGCGGCGGGGAGGAGAGGTCGCTTATTTGCTGTGGAAGAGGGGCAGAGGCAGAGACTGGGGAAGAAAACAAAAGCTGCGCCTTGACTGGAGATGGGATCTGAAAAGAGGCAAGGCGAGAGGACGCCGGAGAGCCAGGTTACCCCCCCAAACCAGCAGTGTTACGGGGGGAACAAAACACCCAACAACAATAACAAACCGAACCCATAAACAGTTACTGCCGTTCTGCGATAAAAGGAGAAGATTTATATTGCTGAAATGTGTGGAAGGAGCCCGTTCCAGCCCAAAACTCTGGTGTGCAATTCCCTGTTTATGTCGCTCATCCCGATGAGATATCGGTGGCAAAGTTCAGGCTGACATCAGCCCGGGGGAGGCAGAGCCAGCGGCCGGGCTGGCTGCGCGGGGCCGCACAGCTGCGCGTGGGCCAGCGGCTGGTGGGCTGCCGGCATCGGGGGCACCCGGCTGGCAAAAAACCTTTCACCAGGCCCGGGGAGGTGAGGAGCCAGCAGCAGCGCACACGGCGGAGGGAGCTGGATGTAGGATTCCCTTGCAACTGAAACGGGTCAATCAGAAACAGCTCCCGGGGCAGTTTTGTGCACCTCTCTGTTTTGGGGTTTATTAAAGAGGGTGGGGAGAGGGAGGATGGCTGATGGTCCGTATTGTTGCCAGAAAGTCAAAGATGTCCAAGCCCTCCGTTTTACTGAAACACATTAAAACCAGCAGCAGGAGACTGTAAAATCAACTAGGTGGTAGTTTTTTATATTTTTTTTTAAATAATTTAAGAGGAATAGTACGTGGTGGTTTCACTACTGCAATTCCTGCCCAGCGGTTTCTCTATGCAACTTTACATAGCTAGAAAATGTTAATTTCAGTTTTCAGAACAGCTAACAATTTGGGGGGGAAAGGAGGTGGGCTCAAGATGCTCAGATTATATCTAAAATAAAATAATAATATTAAATTAATAGCTGATATTATGCTTGCTTAAAATGGCACTCTAGTCATAAAAACTAGCCATGTGAACAGGACAGCTGAATGCTAACCCTTTGTCGTTCTTCTCTAGACTGGAAATAGTTTGTGTAAGTGAACAAAAGGGTCACTAATTTGCCTTTTCAACTCGGGAAACACAGTAAAGAAATGAAGGCCTTGGATCACATCTGATACATAACTTGAAACTGAAGCATACTGTGTCCAATGCAATATCCTTATTTTTCAGGTGCTGCTCAGGATGCAGATGGCATAGGTCAGGCTTCACCACCGAGGAGGTATCCACCGCAGCGTCCCCACAGACCTGGGTCAGTAACGTCCGCCGAAGGGAGAAGGGTTAGAGGACTGGAGCAGGCATCCTGAGTAAAGGTCGCACAATCCGACACATCTACTATTTGTTAAACACCAATAATATTCTTGGCACTGCACAGGACCCCAAATGAAGACAATCTTTGCTCCAGATTTTTTTATTTTCTGTACAAACTAAGAAGCAGGCACAGAGTGGGCAAGGCATGCAGAGAGGCACAAATAGATAAGAAATTCCCCCAAACACATGCACATATATATATGTCTGTACTGCTACTCTTTTCCATCTTTCCAAATCTGGCAGTTGTAACATTTCTCTGTGTTTCCTACCATAACCCGTTTGTGCTTTAGTCACGTTCAGTTTAGGAGGTTAATTATCTGTAACACCATGAGCATTCTCAAAAGCTGTTAATATCACACACTCAAGATTATAATTGCATAGTCTAAATAAACCAAAAGAAGTGTGCGATGAGAAATGCTTTACTCACAATAAGTTGAACCTATGAGAACACGTGTACTTTTTAAAAAATAAACTGTTTCTCAAAGATCGAGTCCTGATATCTTTAATAATGTCTTTACGCTTCAGATGTTTAAAAGATGTAATGGCAGAACATTAACAGTATGTGCAAGGAGGGAACAATTCTGCACTGGCAACAAATGGACTAGATGACCTAATTGATTTTTCCCATCTCCGACTTGTGCAATTCTGTCATTGTAATAAAATCCCAGTGTAATCAAAGTCTGTAGGATCAGGCCCTAAATTAGCATGTCGGTCTGGACTATGCCTCAGCCTGGGCCAGGTTCAAAGCCTGCTGCTGTCAGCTTGACCCTTCATCAGTCCGAGAGAGGTTTGGATCTGGATCACACCGGAAGAGAGCTGAATTGTTGTTCTATTGTACGTAGGGGAAAAAAAAAAAAAAAAGAGCATATTTGTGTGAAAAACACATGGGCAAATTCTGCAGTACAAGCCTTCCAGATGCAGTTCAGTTAAGAAAGTCCAACAGGAAGGCCTCAAAATGAAACCAAGAATTTTTTGGCAGCGAGGAAGTTTTAGCAGTTAATACAAGGATGATCAAACCTCGCTAAGTCATTGTTTCCCTGTAGTCATCTATCAGTTGTTCGTCTCTTGGACTTGCGATCAGATTGTAAAACCTTCGGGATGCAGACCAACTTTTTGTTCTGTGTTTGCCGAATCTGTGCCTAGAGCAACTGTATCTACAAGAAAAAAAAATCTCCGCATTGCCATGGCAGTATCTATATATTTTGGGTGTAAATACTCAAACCTAGAACAGAAGTGATTAACGTAAGTGATTTTGCAATGTGTGCTATGTTGGAAAAAACCCAAAGCTTTTGGTTTAGACTAACTTTAACCACCCAGGAGGCAGTACCAGAATAACTGCACTGGTTTAAATTCATGCATCAGTGTGCCCAAGTACACTTCTCCTGCAGTGACAGCTCGTAAGGTAGAACTGGATAAAGGTGGAGGATGTGAGTAACCAGCAACAAAGGTTTCACAGGACTCTGACACATCCATTTGTCCAGGCATTGGCTTCTCTATGATTGGAGTACTTGGGAAGGCGATTCACAACACTTAAGTTAGGAGCTGTTTTCTCACTTTGGCAGTGTTTCCTGCCAATTTCTTTGGTGGTAATGTCAGCCTAAGTGGATCCCACACATGCCCAAGTGACTTGCTCATTCCCACTTCCTGGGTTGTGCTGGTCCAAGCGTTGGAAGTTGCACACTGAAATAGGCAAATATGGGGCTGAAAAAATTAAATCCTGACAAAAAAAAAGAAAAAGTTCCTTTCCAGCAGATTCAGTTCCTGGATATAGTGTGTCTCAAAGGGGTCAGTGAAGCAATCTCACTACTGAAGGTGAAATTACGGATGTAGGGTCCTTTGGAAAGGCAGGGAGTAGAGAAGAAGCCTGTTTCTTCATGTGCATGCTCACACCTCAGCACGGGTGATGGATGGGCATGTTTTCTAGTGTGCACATAGAGGAACAGGTGGGCATGAAGGACAGTGGTGCACAGCGTGGGTGGAGTTCACGTGTTGCAGTTCCAGCTGTCCTCAAAAACCCCATCCCATTGCCAGGAAGTCCTGAAGGAGTTCAGCCTGGGTGACCTGAAGCCATAAGAAGGACTACAGGGCTGGTAGTCACTGTGCTCTGATGAGGGACTGGGCAGCCACTGTCACAACATGAGGCACAGAGCGTGCTCTGCTAGCAGGGAAGAGCAGCATGAATCTGGCTGAGCTCCACAAAGTGGGTATTGGCTCCCACATTAACAAATACAGTGAAACAGCAGCACTCCCCCTCCAAAACAAGCCATCAGGGTTGTTTTGGAGGAAAAGTTGTTCCACTGGCCATGCTTTGTGGCACTTAATTAGAATTTTATCAGGTGAAGACAACTGTTATGTGATTTAAAATGTTTCTGGTGATGGTTCTTCACTAAACATTGGCAAATGTGTCAATGATACTTATTCTATGAGGTATTTCAGTAACATATGATTGTATTAAGCAGATAATGCTGAGCAATCAAATCTGTACTCAAATGCTCTTGTTGCTTACTTCGAGGTGTAAATTGAAGGTTCTGAAAGACTGCAAAACGGTAGTCCTGAAGAAGGATGTTCTATGCTTAACTCTGGTGCTTAACTCTGGAGACAAGATCTTCAGTTGAGAAGAACTTCTAAGCACAAGCTGATGTTAGTCCCTGTGCCTGGAGATCATGAAGCAGATTCATATGTTGCATTGACACCACCAGAACCGAAATAAGTCCTTGCACCTGTCCAAAGAGACATCTTCCTCAGTCAGAGCCTTACCATTTCCGTGTACCTTCCAGCATATTTCTGACCACTATTCATGACTGGAAAGAACCACTCTGTGTTTCAATTCAGAAATTAGATCCTTGTCATATGGGGCTGATAATTGGTAGTGGAACAGCAATGATTTAGTGATGTGGAAGCTAGTATCAACATTTACTACACTGAACAAGCTGTAAACCAGGCATCAGACAGCTACAACTTGAAAGCCAAGATTTAATGAAATAAATGGTGGCATCTTCAACCTAGGAGTAACAGTTCTTTTATTTTAGGCATAGGACTTTGCAAGTGACATACAGTGCTCAACAGTTAGGTGCCTACACTCCCCAAATAAACTGTGGGAATAGGTGCCCCCCTCCAGACTGCTATGAGAACAAACATTCATCCTGAACTGAGAGCCAGCAGGAGCTGGCAATAAGGAAACAGCCACCCCAGCAGAGGTTTTATACCTAACTGAATATCCGCCATGCCTGAGCCAGCCAGCCTCCTCCATCAGGGGACACATTCAGATCCTTTCTTTCGAAGAATTGAGTCAGCTTTCTCTTTTAGTCCCCTTTAGTATAAAAGCCCAATGGCAATAAAACTTGGCCAGAGGGGGAACTACACTCCATGAGCGCCTTCCGTATGAGTGTGATTTAGAATGTAATCACACCCAAGGCTCCAGGGTGGGGGATTCTTCAGCTGGGCTCACTCTGCAGGCTGCTTGCTGCAGCCGTGCCACCACGTAGCAAAGGAGACCAGATTCTTGGTGTCAAACTATAAGAAGGAACTGATTTTAAGGCACAAGAAGGGAAGTCTTAATTTCTGTCTCTTTTTTGAAGATTGCTTGCACATTTCACATTAAACGGAAATTTATGAGCAGAAACTAGTATCTCCTAGCGGAACCACTAGCTGAACCTTAGCTAACCACTAAGCAAAGGCATTATCATTACCATTTCTTTTTTCCTGCCACTGTTTTATAAAGAAGCTATGGCAGACTGTTTCTGAGAGGGGTCTGGTCCCGCTGGTGGGCTGGGTCTAGCTCCTCAGTGAATTTAGCTCTGATACGCTCAGCTTTGGCCCACAAGCTGCTCACCCAGGAGTCCCGCCTGGGCTGGCTCTGGATCTCTGCAGGGACTGAACTCCGAGGAGAATTCACCCCAAGCAAGGAAGGACACCGTGAAATTAAATTCGGTGCTTCCAGGCTAAGATGCTGCTGAAGATGGTTCTTAAATCACAGCTTCCTACACAGCCATCAAAGTCCCTGTTCGGATCAAACTTCTCGTACCAACCTGCTTTAATGTGCCTACTGAATTACATACAGCAGTAACATTCAAGACACTGCAGGGAAGTTTCACGGTTCCTTACATGACACTGCCCCACCAAACTGCCAACTAAAGGTGAAATAAAATCTCCAACTGCTTAATCTGTTAGTTACTTATCTGTAATAGTTAACTGTTTGAGAGGGGTTTAGTACCCATGGAGTCATAAAAAGGCATCTAAAGTAGCATTTTGTAGCAGGACTTAATGATCATTGTTAAGAAAGTGTATCTTCCTGGATAAAATATTTATTTATAACGTGTGGAGCTAAGAGTGTTTTTTTAATCCGCAACAGCAGCTTCTCCAATTGTTACCGGCAGGCTACTTAACAGAGGCCAAGCTGTTTAACCATGGGGTATGGCTATAAAGAGCGCATGTATATGTATTTCAGGAACTAGAAAGCTAATTTTGTAATATGGAGTCAAGCAGGGTGTATGGGAGATAACAGTCCCCTTTCACATTCTAAGACAGGATTGAGATTTCTTAACAAAGGCAATAGAGTTGCAAAACAGCATGACTTTGTTGCAGCTAGTAATTAATGAGGTGCTAAAAGTGCCTAAACAGAGGATCCCAGACAGAGAATGCATGACTCAAGAGGATAAGAAGCCCCCATCATTTCAAACAACAGTGTCATTTAAATAAACAAGCGGCAAGTCGCTGGGTGCGCGGGGTGGGGAGGGTGCCGCAGCAGCCCGGGCTGCGGCAGCGCGCACGTTACCCGGCTCCTTCCTGCCTGTGGGAAACCAGTTGGGCCTTTCCCGACGCAGCCAGAGCCTTAAAGTGTGAAACATTTGTTTAATCCAGTAGTGGGGTGGGGGTGGGGGGAAATCACACGCTCATCGTAGCTGCCGCTTTTCTAGTGGCACCTTAATCAATTCGGCTTATAATCAAACAGCAGCGATTGCCCTGAAGGCTGTTACCAGCCATACGCTATGCAGGATGGAGTCTACCTGGCAGGCCTTTTTTTTTTTTTTTCCTCATAAAAGGCATAATTTTTGTGTTCTCAGAAGAGATATAAATAATTTTGTTTATACTTTTTGATTCAGTTTTTTTTTTTCTTTTTGCTTTTTAACAAGCATGGGAGATTTCATGTCATTCTGCACAGCACTCCAGGATTATTATTTTTTTTAAGCAAAACCAATTCCAGTTTGAGTATTATATGAAAATAGCAAAGGTTTATAAAGTGTTTGTCCTGTGATGTTTGCTTTCTTTCCAACCAAACATTTATAAATAGATTGAGAGAAATGTGGCAAAGCACCAAAGTCATCCACTAAAATATTTCATAAGAAACTATAATGTGAAAGGGGAATAAAGGAGCACTTTTGGAAGTGATGTTTGTTAGTGAATTCTTTTTCGTGTAGGGGGATATGATGCAATATGTCATGTTGACCCCTCGGAGTCTATGGCATAGTGATCCAAATTTATTCCTGGAGGGACTGCAGCACGGTACATGAGTTGTAGTCAGATTGAATTTATCTACACATTTCTGCAGCTAAAAAGATGTTAGTTTTTTGGTGGTGCTTTTTTTTTTTTTCCCTTTCTTTTGTGGCTTTAGAAAACTAGTAACTGAGAATCCATCACATGCTGGGAAGTAATGGAGCTAGTTAGTAAGAAATCCAATTTCTGTATTTTCAGGTCCAGGCAGCTACGGTATATTTACTTTTTTTTTTTTTTTTTTTTTTCCCCCTCTCCAGCTATCTTTCCATCTTACTGCCTGGTAAAAGAGAGGAGAAAAAGTATGCATGTCCTTTATTCCCCCTTCATTATTACACGTGAAATTTACGGAAAGTATTTGATGTTTTGTTTGTTTTTCATTAGAAACGTAGATAAAAATTGCTTTGGAAGACTCTGTGTCTTGTTTCCACTGGGCTCTTTCTTGAGAATTCGGTTGCTTTTTCTGTGCTGCCTTTTCTTCTGTTCAGTCCTTTGCGGTTCCCCCAGAGTGAGCGGCCGTGGGCGCATGAGTGGATACAGAGCACGGCGGCACATTGATGTTTCTTGTTGTGTTGTGCACGGGACTGAGGGGGTTTAACTGAAAGGGTTGTGAAGACCTCGCTAACTGTATAGGCACTGCTTGTTTTGAAATAGGTGACTGATCCTCCTTCCAGAAAAAATAAGACATTCGGGATCTGCAGATGTTGCAGCACTGACTTGGGCTTGTTTGAATCCCCAGGGGTCAAAGAGAAGGGTACTACAGCACAGAACTGTGCTACAACAGCCCCTACAGACATGGATCAGCTATGTTCTGACTCCTCACCCCAGCCCAAATGGACGCCCTTCTGCTGCCTTTAGTTGACGAAGACAGGGAGGATTTAGCCCCCTTTCTGGAAAATGTAGGCATGCGCTGTTACGGCTCTTTCATCTCTCATTAAAAAAGAAGATCTTCCTTTGTTTTCGGGTCTCAGTGAGCCCTGCTGGGGCCTGGCTGTGACCAGCCCCAGCCAGAGAGCTCCGCTGAGGGGAGGCTGCTGGGCACAAAGGGATTATTGCATTTGGACAGAAGTACATTTCGGTGGGACTGCTGCGTGAGAGTTTCTGCAACAAAAAAGAAATCTCCTGTATCAAGCTTTTCCTTAAAAATACTCTAGAGGGAGTCAAATCTAAAAGTTTATTTATCTTTAAAGTACTTCAGCTGTGGTTCCTTCTTTTAAAATGTTCTGTTTGCTTCCTGTTTATTTATTTTAGGCCTGTCTATTAATACAGCATTTTTGTTTGAATGTGTTTGTACATTTTCAGATCAGATATGTGCTAATAGTACTTAAGAGGCATTACTTGGAGTGATGTGTCACTGTCACAGCAATAAATAGCTCTTGAAACCAGCAAATACCAGTTTTAGCTTTGAAGGAAACAGAGCCCTAGGAAGAAAAAAGCAGAAAAGAAAGTGAAAGAGTTTCACATCCCAAAGAAATGGAGGTATTGCTTGGACTGAAGATCATTTTCTACGGTGCTTTGTATGACTTCAGTGTGGAGTGACACACTAAGTCTGTTACATGATAACTTCATATTAGAGACATAACTCTGAGTTAGACGTAATATCCCATCAATTACACACTGCTAGCTTGGATGAAGGCTGTGGACATATTTTATTTTAAAAAGTGAGTTCACTTTTAACATTGATTCGTGGTGTGAATATGCAGCTATCCTTGCCTTACAGTGGTCACCGGGCTATGTTTTTAAGGATTAAACCTGTATTGAGGTGGGAGGGGAGGGAGGGCTTCAAAAATTATTCTGGGTAACAGTCTCTCCTGGAGCAGAGCTACCTCTCTTTAACCTCACATTGTGTACGTATCCAGTGTAGCAGCAGACTGGAAATTTTCTGCCTTTATTTAGCTTCCACTGTTACAGCTGCTAAATGTCTCCTGGCTTTCTGACAACAGCAGAAAACAAGCATTTGTCAGAAAACCATGAATTCAATTTCTTCCCTCAGAGGAGAGAGAGAGAGAGAGCAATGCTCGTGATGTTCCCTTCTAGAGATTCCTCCACAATCGTTGAAAGGATTACACTCACTGCCTCACAGAAAAGACTATCTGGTATCTGGAAACCCAGAAACTCCACAAATTCCCTGAGGTCTAAACACCCAGTGGAGATAATGAGTGGGAGGCCAGAGCTAGCAGTTGAATTTCAACCTGGTTTCACTCATCAATGAACACATCCTGGTGTGATTCTGCAAGCAGAGCCCTGCTTGCGCTCAGCCTTGTGCTGTGAGGGGATCTGTATTCTTTCATGGGGGCGATGGGGAGGATGTGGGGGGAATAGTCATGGGGTTAGAATTGATCTGACCATGTATCTGCATATGAACTTGTTATCCAGACTGCTTTTGTAGTCAGTGGAAAGACACAGGTATTTTCTAACTGATATATTTGTCTTGCGATAGATGTCTAAAAGCTGAGTTGAATTGTGTCCTAAAATATGTAAATGCCTGAAGTTAGTTAGATGAAATAGCTTCCCTTCTGCACTGTTGTCTATAGACAAAGGGATGCACAGAGGGAAGGTCAGGCAACTGTTAGAGTATGGAAAATTAAATCCTAGCTCATTGATAATTCTGATTTCCAAAATTATTCTTGTTGGCTTTGTTTCACACAGGCCCGAGGAATTTTGACCCCCCTGGAAACCCCTGGAGAGCACTGCTCCCTTCCCCTGTTATGCCTGTGCCTCCTAGGGTGATGAGGGTGCTTGACTATTCTGTGGGAAAACTGTGCTTGTGTCCCTCTTTGCCGTTATATTTGCTATGGACCCTGCGGCAAGAAATTGAATGTGACATCTTACCCAACAGTGTTCCTCATGTGGACACAGGCTTTTCCAGCCCATCATCTGCAGCTTGCTGTCAATGCTTTTCCCAGCTTTTGAGCTCCAGAGCAGCACGTTGCTCGGGTTGCTCTCACTGACTGGCACCGGGGATGGGTGACCAGATCTCTGTACGGCAGCTGAGCATCCCTGTCACTGCAGGCTGGAGAATCTCTCTTCCTCTGTGCAGTCTCCCTGCTGGAAAAGTCCTATCTGATTTGGGAAAAAGGAAGTAATTGATCAGAAATCACTGGTTACGTCAGGGAAGAGCCATCTTGGTATTCCTGTTTGGAGCCAGGAGGGACAGGGGTTTGATTTCCATCTCTCCATGTCCTCCAAAGCTGCCCTAATCTACCCTACCCTACCTAACCCAATCCAACCAAACTCAACCGAGTGCAATCCAATGGTTTCTCCCTGGTCCTGGCTGGAAATTGTCCAAACTTCTGTGATAGTATTAATAAAAACCCTCTATTTCCATTAGAAATGTTAGCTTCAATGTATCCCCTTTTCTTACAAAGTGCTAGATAGAAAAATCTAGTTAAATTCCTCAGCATTATTTTTCCTTTAGCTCTTTCTAACCATAACATTGAGCGTCCCTGAGGAACAGCACACGCCGTAGGACCAGTGGATGAACTATGGCTGTGTTTTTCAAAGAAATCAGCTGGATGAAGAGGAAGCCGGGGTTAATATGAAACATTGCCCTACACCTCACATTGGCTCAAAGAACATATTTTCCTTCTCTGTCTCTCTCTTTCTTTCTCTCCTTTCCTTATTTTTCTTTTCATTATTAAATGAGATGGATCAGGTTTTCCAAAGTTCATGAAGAGGAAGTGCATCTCCTGGTGTCATTGTTTATGTACAGACATCGACTGCCCCCTGTCACATTCAAAAACCAGCATCACTAGAACGTTATAAAAGGATACTTTATTTAAATTAGATGGTTGGCTGCTACCTTTGCCTCACCTATGCTTTTATAACTCATTAGAATGCTTCACATTTTTCATCTTCAAAGCACTTCATAAGCATTTATTTATCACTCTTCACAGTGACCTTGAGAAATATCATTACTGCTATCGTGTCCATGAAGAAAGTGGAGACAGAGAGGACCTGATGAAAATTGCATTTTCCTTACCAGTTGCCCACCAGCAGAACTTCTGTTGTGGTACTAATGATGGGAGACCTGGTGTGGACAAGCCAGCAGCAGCCACCAGCATGGACTGCAAACACGGCAGTCTGCCTTGAGCCTCGATTAGACAATATGTTTGTTGAATTCGCAGTGATCGGTCACAGCAGTGTTATGATTATTCTTACCTATTGGTGGAACTGCAGCAGAGGGAACGTTCTTTGGATTAAAATCAGTACAGACACAGCAAAACAGACTTGCCCACAACCAAGCCTATTAGCTATTGCAACACAATTCTTGTGTAAATACTCCCATTAAGTTCAGCTGGAATTATGAACTCTTAACTCAGGATGCTCTGTAAGTCATGGCTAGGTTGTGGAGAGGTGAAAATAGTAGTGCCAGTAATTCAGTTTAAATGGCTTTTCCTGTTTGGTTTTTTTTTTTTTCCTTTTTCTCCCAAAGCAACTGTTGATCTTGAAAGCAGATGCCTCCAAGCCTGTGTTGTCCCTCCTGGAGGAGAGTGTTGCAAACACTTTTACATGGCAATGGGGACTGCCTCCCACAGGGCCTCAGAGGGGTAAAAAGGCAGAGGGTACGTGGCAAAAACCAGGGATGTTGGGCAGTTCTCGAAGGACAGTGAGTAGCATTAGGCCCATGAGGTGCTAGTTAATGATAGAAATGCAGTGCTCTCATCAGAAGTACTGTGGCCCAGATTTCTACTCGCGCGTGATCCAGCCTGCAGGGTCTTTCTTGTTGTCTGCCTCAGGACAAGAATGTCCATGTATATATAAAACCATTTAGGGATAGCTAATTAACTTCAAATTTATAACCAGCCTTCATACAGATTATTTTGCACTAATCATCAACCCCCAACATTTTGCCGTCACCTAGTTGAGTTAAAGAGGTGAAGTCAAACCCATCCGAGCCCCTACATAAATATTTTGATTCAATTTCTTAAAACTAGCTCATCTTAATTCACATAACAGCTCTTCCTGACAATTAAAAAGGCATTTTAAGAGAGGCGGAACTACCTCACCATTCGGGATTTATGCCAGCTATTAAAACCATGGAGAATGTTGCATCTGCCCTCCTGAGGATTCTTGTTCCTGCCTCTGCAGTGCCTTTTCCAAATTATTGCCAAAGACAAACACTGCAATATTTGTAGAGTCAGGGTGGTTATGCCTCTGCTGCAGCAGAAGTCCCTGGTTCAGCTAAACCACTGACACACAGCATCCTAAGAAGAGCCTGTTTCATGCCTAGGCTTAAAGAGGAAAGTTCTCATTTTTTGTCCTTGCTTTTCTGATTCATCACTGAAAACACTGAGGAGCTCTCCTTCTGTCCTTTGCAAAATCTCACATAAACTAAACTCAACTTTTTTGAAGTTGAAGGAAGAAGGAAAAAACCCTGAAGAAACAGAAGGGGGGAGAAAAAAAAAGCATACGCAATCTGAGCTCTTTTGCAAATGCCATTCTTACTTGTGGTATTGACTTTTTATGGTAGACTTTGGGGGAACTGGGTCCTGAATGAGTGGGTATTAGACATGATTCTGCAGTCTCACCTGGTGTTGGTCAGCATTGACATCCGCACGGCTATTTGTTGGTGGTGTGCAGTTTATGTGGATAGCAGGGTAGCTGTGCCATGGATAAACAGGCACACAAGCAAACACCAAGCTGAAGATTTATAACTCAGCGGTGATTTAAAGAGAATATGGCTGTACCGTTTCCAGCGTCTGCTGGGATCCAGAAGTAAAGTAACTGGTTTGGTTGAGGATGAAGCCCAAGCTAGGGAGCCCTGCTGGGCCTGGCCGGCTGCTGCGGGGAGCCTGCTTGGAGAGCCTGGCAATGATCCAGGACACCAGGGGATGTGGTGCCTCAGGCACAAGGTCACACAAAGGCAGGTGTTCAGCTGAAGCCTGGCCTGGTGCAAAAGCTCTGGTCTCCTGCTGGGTGCCCATGTACTCATGGGGTAGGTGTGTGGAGCGGCGGCTCTGGTTTGGGATGGCTGGCAGTGCCCCACAGGACCTGCTCGGACTCTCTGTTCCACGTCTCTGTACACCCCCACCCACGTCTGCCTCCCTGTCTCTGAGCTTCACCCGGGGCCTTGCATCCCTGCCCTCCTCACTCCCCATTCCCCTCTCCAGACCACACAGGGTTAACTGGATCTGTTGGAATGGGAGACCCTAAATCTTAGTTTTCTCCTGGAAAAAAAAAGCCTGCAGAAAAGGCTCCCACGATGAAAAGAGGTGTCCATCTGTAGGCTAAGAATAAAAGTGCCACCCTAAAATGAAAACCCCAGAAAAGACTGAGGAAAGAGGAGAAATGCATCCACTTACCGATGCTCCAGACTGTCTAGGTGGCAGCCTGCTGGGGCGAGCGCCCTGGGTTAATGGAGTAACCTCTCACCCCTGGAAACTAGTTTAAATCTTGCCTTAGGGTAATAAAGGAAAATTGCATCTGATGGTGTCAAATTAGTCCCTAGCGGACTTTTCTCCACATCACAAATTCACCACAAATTTCACACAATTTGTCATGATTGGCAGAATCTGCCGGGGAGATGTTTAGGATGGGAATAGCTCCGGATTTGTAGGGTGGAAGTCAGGGGCTGTTTGCAAATGGCTTTAGCACTATCAGGTCTTGGCTGTCAGAACAAAGCCCCAGATTCATCCCCTCCCATCAAAGCAAAGGAAACAAATACAGGAACCGTCATCGCATGACAGAATTAAACCATTATTCACCTCTACAGCCAAGGAGGTTTGTCAGAGCCAGATCTGACCTATTCCAGATTTACACCAACGTCTCGTTTGGTGAAGTTGTTTGGGGTTTACATCAGTCTAAATGAGAGCAAAAAATACAATCCCATACTACTGTTTAAAATAATCAAGTATTTTAAAAGATAGTGGCCTTGGCATAAATAAAACTGCAGATTCTGATGCACTTTGGTAATTTCACACGGACCATGGTGTGTGAAATACCAGTTTGAGAGACTCCCTCTGGCCGGGTCTGCAGGCGTTCATCTGCTTTGTGCACAGGCACACAGCTGTGTCTCACACTTGCTCTGTACACACAGAGCATTTGAGGATAAATTACTTAAAAAGCATATCCTGTGCGTTAGAATTTTGAACAAAAGATTTCTAAAGAAATAAAAAGACCCTTTTAGAAGGCTTTGAAGAAGAATTAAGAGGATAGGGAAATAAACAGGGAGGAAAAAAAAAAAGGAATGTAACAAAGCAGCAGAAAGGTGGGGTCTGGATTCATTCTCAGAGCCGATGGGTTGCCTGGTCCCTCTATTCTTGGTTCTGGTACCTGAGCAAAACCACCTCTGATGGAGCTGGAAGCCTGCTAAGAAATGGATGGGAGAATTTAGCCCAAAGTCACTTCATTCAACAGTGTAATTTGAGAAATAAAGTCCTTATCTCTGGATGCTGTGAGCAAGAGACAGCAGGCTGGCCCACGTGGGTGTTGGAGTAATAACACTACCTCCTGACGCAGTCTGGGGTTACCGTGCACCGCCTTTGAAAGCGTCACAGCCCCTGTTTGTGGCATTACTGGATGTCCTGACTGCAAGTCATAGGACTTGTCAGACGTCTGCTTTCCAGATTTATTGACTTTGCTCGTATCCTGTTGAAAATTCTTAATAACGGTGCTGAATTGGATATAAACATGTGCTTAATGTCTTTGAAAATGAAACTTAAGCACTTTGCAAAGATTAGCTGAAAGAAGTGGCAATAACATCTGCGCTTTCTTTTAAACAACAGGCAGAAACGCTATGCCTGTTTTTTATGAACAGGCTGTCTTGACAAAACACACTTTAGAAACCTTGAGCTGCCCTGTCCTGCTGGTCGTTTTGGCTGGTCCCCACTGACCTTTCTGTGTGCTGGCCAAGGAAGGAGGCGGCAGTGCCCTGCTGCAAGGCTGGGGCTTCCCTGCGCCCATGGTGGGGCTGTGCACGGGCAGGGGGATGGCCACCAGTGAGCCTCCAGGTGGAAAAGAGCTAGAAGTCATTGCCCTAGAAGTTAGGGACATATGTGGGGGTCTGGGATCATGAGGGTAGCACCAAGTCCAGCCCTTGACCTGCTGTGTGCCCCACAGGAGGTGCGGTTTCATGGATGCCTTCCATGGCAGGGCCAGCTCAGGGAGCTCTGTCTCGCTGCCTCTCCTGCCTGTCCCTCTTCTCCAGTCCCCTGGGATGTGCCGGCAGGACATTTTGTGGAGACCCCTCAGCACAGTGCCTGTACCTGCTACAGAGGGTCACCATTGCATAATGCAAACGAATGGTATGGTGGACATCATAAATTAATTTAAAAAAAAAAATAAAATATATAATATATATAATTTTTCAACATGATTAAAGTACAAAAAAATGTACCTGCGATAATCCTTAGAAGTTCTGCCCGAAAAGCAAAATTCTCGTGTCTCTTCCTACCTTTTCACACCCTTAGCAGCTCCCTTTGAATGATTAATGACAACTTTGCATTAAGCTTTTCTTCAGCGTAGTCTGTCGTGTTGCAGACCCCTGTCTAGCTCTCTAATATGAGCAAATGCTAACATTTAAACAGAATAAATCTATTTTCTGGTGGAAGTGATTAAGTGGATCAAGTTTTGAATAAAGTGAGCTTTTGTAGCTCTAAAGGCCAACTATAAAGCTGAGTTAAGAATTGCATTAAGGTGAAATATGCAGGCTCAAGTCTTCCCTTGGTACTGGGAAGGTGAGGAAGGGAGAGAGGACTCAAAACTGAAACATATTTAAATTGTTTATAAAAATAAGCCATTTTCTAAAGTACTCTCTCATTTCCTGTTTTTTTCTAAAAAAAAAATAAAATTTCTTAGAGTGTGCTGGCTCACAAAACCTCCTACACCATTTGCCACTACTTAGGACTAAAGTTGATCTGAAATTCGACTTTAGTTTCATTGTCCACATAAGCAAAGGAGCAAGTGATTCTCAGCACATGCAGAGATGAATACAGGCATGTCCATCCCCTGACACGCATAACCCGCCCCAACCTGTTCAAATAATACTTTCATCAAAAACTGCTGATAGGGGGGAAGGTCACGGGATATGATGTACAATGGGTAGCTGAGGACAACCAGAGACGGTGTCACGGGCAAGATCTGACAGCAGAGGAAGGATACAGATCTACACTTACATTAGTCATGGTTTCCGTACAAATCCGTGTAGAATTTTTTTTTCCCTTCAAAAAAATACATGCCTTAACTATTTTAATCTAAAACAGCACTCTGTTAGCTAGTAAAAACAGTGAGGTCTCATCTTTTTGCTGGCTACTCGCTAACAGCATAAATTAGACTTAGAAAATTCTTTCTGCTGTGGATGTCTGAGGCATAAATAACACCATATGTTCAGCAGCAGTTTAAATAAAATATCATTCTTACCTTGACAATGACACTCTAATTTAGGAGCCATGGCTGTAATCAAAATGCAAACACTGAAGCGTTCTGCTTAATCTTTTTAAAATGCTATATTATTTTTGCCCTGCCCTTAAACTATATAAAATACTGCATTATATTTGCGAGGGCAAATGCCCATCATCTTCTAGCTCTGTGCTGCCAATATATAGCAATCAGAAAGCCTAAATGTCGTCAGGAATGACCCATAGAGTGAAAAACTTGGTCTTAAGAACATATGGACCCCACTGGCCTCAGGAAATATTTGAAGAGTGCATACACATTTCATCAAGATTTTTGAAATCCCAGGGGGAGAGGAAGGAATGAAAACATGACAGAGTAATTTAAAATGGCAGGTATTGCACTTTTCTTGTTCAACACTGGAAATCAGATACCTAATATTAATAGAAGTCATTATTTTTATTACTCCTATTAAAGAGGCTAACACCTGACATCTCCCAGATTTCTGAGGGTGGTTTAATTTTTCCTTCCCCTCTGCAGTGGTGGTTATATTGCTCCAGGCGGGGGCAAATGCCATTACTTTAAAGGTTGGCATCTATTTTATCTTCCCAGGAGACTGTACCTGGAGCAGCCTGTTCTGAGCAGAGGGAGAAATAAACCCTTGCTGCCGGAGCAGAAGCGGAGGCAGCAGCCCCTGAACCCAGCAGGGCCAGACCTTTCCTTTGGGGAGGGTGGGAGGCAGCTGCCCTGCAGCCTCTCTGTCCCGAGGATGACCTGCCCCGCTGCAGCCCGGCTGCTGGAGGTGACGGAGACACGTCCTGCGTCAGGGTGTTCAGCGCTGCGCCTTGGGGATCTGCTTTCCCCTCAGCTCTTCTGCTACCCCACAGCTTGACCTTGGGCATGTCGTTCACCTCCCATTTCCCTCCACTCTTTGTAGGCATTATCTAGATGGCAAGGGCTGAGCTCCTTTTCTTACTCAGGGTGGAGTAGGGTTTAAAAAAAACTAATATTTTTAACCCATTTCCATAAATAAAAAAGGAAAACAACTTACAATTGATGACAGCCAGATGAATTCCTCCTCTTCCTGAGTACATTTCGCTTCCTGCTCCAGCCACTTTGCCTACTCATCAGTTCATTCTCAGGACCCCGATGGAGAAAAATTTCTTTTGCTGGTACTGGTTTCAGGCTAGTCCTTTACCAGCCTCAGAGCTTGTTTTACTCTCCTCTTAGTCATTTGAACGGGACTTTTCCAAAGTCCTGTAGTAACACTTTTAAACATTGCAGTCCTGCAATTAAAGTTTTCTTCTTTTCAAGGCTAGATACAATCATGTCTCTCTCTTTTTCTTTCTTTTCTTTTCTTTTTTTTTGGTAAGGCAGACTTTATAAGCATAGATAAAAGTTTTAACCTTCTGACTACATGCAAAAGTGATTGGGGGAGTCTGATATAAGGCCTTATATGAGGCAATTTTTGCAGCTGCTGCTGTTGGAGTAGTCTCTCAGCACAGGCAGGTAGCCACATAGGATGGTGGTGAGAAATTTTCTACCAACACTCAACCGCAGGATTTTCAAAGGCATTGCACATATTTTTCAAGCTACTGCATGAGCCATTCCCTCGAGAGCACAGAGGGCTTGGATTTACTGCCGCTGGCACGCGGTATGTGTTGCACTCATCTAGTTAGAGTTTTCCCTATAAATCACATGCAAGTTACCTACTTTTGCCTTTGCAGCAAAAGAATGAGAAGCCTCTGCCCCTGGTGATGTATGGCTTAATATTAGATGCTTTCTAGTAATGTGTAGCTGAAATATTGCAAAGTTGGAGCATTTTGCAGAGATGAGTTTGCTGCGCTGGCATTCAATGCTGCAAAACACTGCCACCGCTTCCGAATTTCTCAGAGGTTTTCACAGTTTGTTTGCCTTCAGGTTCAAGGACACATGAGTCATGTCACCATCAACAGGGAAAAGAAAGCTTTGGTGGTAGAGTCCACCTCGAGACTGCTGCTGCATCTGGGCTCGTTGTGCAGTCACTGGGTTCCTCAGAGAGGCAGTGAACCAGTGAGGCTCTCACACAGGTGATGTTCCTTCAACTTTCAAGCCTTTACTGCTGCCAAACCCCCCTAGGGACACATTTTGTGGCGTAACAGCGCTGAGCATCCCACTGGGCAGAGACACATTTTCAGTGAGTGTCGTGGAGAAAATAAACTGCCTTGGCAAAATGAATGTGTGCTATTAAAACCCCAGAGATAAGAAATAGGAGCTGCTGAGGTATACCAGGCTGCTACAGGTTTTCAGTGACCATATTGGTGGCTGGTGCTGTTGTGTCTAGAAGCAGACCAAACAGTCAGCCTTGCAAACTCCATGAACAAATGACATCGGTGCTTCTTGCAGGTTGTTCTGTGCCTATATGAGAAGATCTGGCCAGCATATGCTGGGAGAAGGAAGAAGGGGCGAAGAAGAAATGTAAGAGATGTTAACAGACATGACCCTTTACGGTGTGCATCAAATTCCGGGTTCAGAGACATAAGTCCAACTACAGCCCTTCCGTGGGGGCCTATGGTTAAGCCTTCCTAGTTTTTAGCGGACACATAAGTAGTAAAGTGAATTAGAAATGTGGACTGGTAATTACCATTCATAAACTTCACAGTTAACACAAGCCTATGCGATGAGATTCGGTGCCAGATGTCTGGGCTGGCACTGGATGAGGTTGCTCCAGGAACAGAAGCAGCGTCACCACATCGGTATGGCACGGGACCCAAGAAAATGAGCTGTGCTCGGAGAAGCTGCTCCATGCAGTGCTGCAGTGTGCTGGTTATCTCGTTTCTGGCATCACCGCTCATCCCTTTGCACGGTGCTGCACGGTGCCATGTAGCAATGGGAGTGTGCTCTGAAGTAATGTAAGGACATAAAGTCTGGCTGGAAGTTGCCTTTCCAGGGCAGAACTGTAGAGGAAAGAGCCCTCCTCATTGCTGCCAGTGCAAAATCAATGGGGGACTTTAAACAGTGGTTGCTGTAGGATGCAGAGGGATTTGTTTCCTTTCTCTTCCTGTATTCGCTTTCATTAGACACAACCCAAATCTTTATTTAGTAAGCTTCTGCTTTTCAGCGCTGCTCTAACACGTAGGGGGATGCTCAGCTACAGGCTTGCAGGCAGAAACTGGCCTGCAGGTTTGACCTCGCCTCCCAGAAGAGCGCAGACAGGGCCAACACAGCATGTACCAAAGCAATCCTTTCCTTTTTCTCAGGGGAGACCTGTGGCTGGAGAGGAAGCATGTGCTGCCCGGCTGTCTTTTCCCGCTCAACCTCTTTCTCCAGTATGCCAAAGGCACTGCACTGCATGCTGCACATGCCTGCGCTAGAAATGTGGGAGACTGGGAAAGGCAGAGGAAATATCAAGAAACTGATGGATGAGACGGTAAAGGTAGCAGGTGTTTGAAATGGGTACTTCTGACCTCGCCAGTCTTTATCTATGTATGGTCCCTCTAGGCTATTAATTAGCCATGCCATGGGCGCAGAAACCCCAGAACAGAACCACGCATCACTAATTCCAATTTAGCAGGATTTATCAAGTCAGGCTTTGCAATATGTAAGTCAGCTGTGCTACTTCCAAGGCCATTCAGCCACTTTCCAATGTTGTCCAGCCTAATAAACCCTGACAAGCTTATTCTGATTCCATGCAGGGGCAAAACAAATGTCTGTGCTCTGCACTTCTGGCATACTGCGGTCCAGAGGGTTTATTATGGCTTGGGCACTGCAGTAGTTTGCTTGAGGCTGGGGTTCACCAATATAGCAACTCCACCCTAAGGGCTCTTCCTACCAGATCAAGAAGTACCACAAAAACATGATGCAAAGTACTGAGCTACTTTGCTAGTGAATAAACTCATTTTGCTAGTACCAATTCGTTGAGTTGATTGCACTGGCTTATCTTTCCATCAGTTAGGTTTATGTGGCTCAGGCATTGTCTGTCCTGTGATTGCCACCTTCGAAGCATCAAATTAACAAATTTTAAATAATGTGCTCTAGTTCATGTGTTGGAAGAAGGGTTGCACGTCCACCTTATATCCATATCAAACATTTGCATCTGGGTCAGCTGGGAGGGCTCAGATGTGGTGTTATCTTTGTGGACCCATGGCTGGGCACAGCAGGAGCTAGGGTGGGAGTGGAGGAGCAGGAGCTGGCTCCAGTTCCACGCAGGCACAGTGGTCAGTGTCTCAGTGCAGCTCGATCCGTTGTTCCTCTGCCTCAGTCAGGGCTTTTATGTTAGCTGGGGAAATTCCACCTCACAATCATCCTGTGACACCCCTTGTGAAAAAAACCTGACACCAAAAATAGCTGCTTCTGTATTTTGTGGTAGTTCTCCCATAATTAAAACCCAGATGTTGGATTCCCCATAGAACAGTAACAGTCGTCAACAGCAGAGAAGTGGTTATGAAGGTAGGAAGAAGACTCCAGAGATATAAAGCTATTTATATCAAAGAACACTTCCTCCATGAATGAAGGCTTCTTGCTTGCTCAGAAATCCCACCCAAAACCTTCCAAAGCCTTTGATTGTTTTCTCTGCGCATTCTCTGAAAGCATGTTGGACGAGGATGGTTTGCACTCTTGACACAGTTGCTGTAGCATGCAGAAATTCTGCTTTATGATAGAATGATAGGACCAGTCAGCACGCACACGATTTTAGGAGGTGGGTGGCAAGAACACCCAGCACACGTGCACTGTTTCTGTACAGGTGATAGAGCACTGGGGTGATGACAGCACTGGATTCTCTTTCTGCTGGCTTAAAATTTATTTCACATGTGTTTTGCTTTCTGCTTTAACTAGATGATGATTTCATTGATTTGATTGCTATCTTATGAACCCCATGGCATCTTATACCACCATGGCTGCCTACAACGGAACAGCTCTGCCACGTGAGAAACAAAGTGCCAGGTCAACTTGCATGCGTACTGGTGACAGTGATATGTGCCTTATTGACAAATAGCGGAAGAGAATAAAACAGTGTGAGCAGGATAATAAGTTTTAGAGTGACAAGAAGGGTTTCCAAGGGTCAGGCAACCATGTTTCAAAAATGTCGGAGCTGATCTTGATCAGTAACCTTTACCGTCATGACTCAAAATACGATTTTTGTCAAAGTTTCACAGTGGCAGATCCCTGGTGTCTTGCCAAGAAAAGGTAAAATCAGTTGAGATTAGACCTTCATGTTATACTTGTGTATGCAACCTAACAACTCTCTTTTCTACATTTGAGAATTCTGGATTTAATTAATTGTGCAGCTTTCTGCAACTTTTGAATATTGTATGATTTTAAACCGGATCTTTTTAGTCTCCAAAAAAACAAGTGTGCGTATTCCAGCTGAGCCCCCACCACACAGAACTCTCAGCCTAGTAAAATACTACTGACAAAGATCCCATTTCATCCTTTCACCGACGAGGTGAGATTTGATTTTGTTCTTCGGGGGGAGAGGTATTTCTTCATCAGTCTATAGATCTGAAACAGGGGGTTTGAAGCAGCCCACGGCGATTTGCTGACCTCACTAAGCTACATTTCAGAATAGGTATATCTTTCGGTTTCATGGCCAATTAGCATTAGTGTCTGCAGGAAAACTTGGATGACTGGAGCCAGCCCCCAGGGCACCATATCCCCCTTTCAGCTGGTTAAGGTAATGCAGCGGGGGCTTTCCTTATTAACCTGCTCCTCCTGAAACAGGGGCACACTAGGGAGCAATCACAAGGTGAAGGGCGTTGATATTTTGGCAGGTGCCCCATTTACTTTGGAATGGCCCTGGAAATAGTACCTGCCCAAATTAACATAGGTAGGACTAAATTCTTTATTTAGCACAGGCTGTGGTACTGAAGTTGGTGGGAACTAAACGTGCACCGAGGAAAAGGGTTTTTTACAGGAGTTCCATCATTTCGTTTGTCTGGCTGAAGCGAGCGAGGCTGACATGGTCAAGGTGCTTCACAGAACAGAGCTGTTGCTGGAAAAGCCCCAGTCACCGCTGTGAAGTACCCAGCTGGCTTTCAGATAGCCCCAGCCAGGCGGTGCTGTGGGGTAGGCACGAGGCATAGTGCCGGCATCCCTTTCGCCCACTCAGCCGCCCTGGCTGCAGCAGGGATGCGAGGCTGTCGCCTTGGCCGCTGGCAGCGTGGAAGCTGTTGCCCAGTGCTGTGGATCCACAAAAACCTGTCACTGGGAAGTACGAGCAGTCGGGACAGCCAGCACAGAAAGCTGCTGTCAAGGAGAAAGCCTTGCCAGCACTTGCTCGTCAACAAAGTGGCTCTGCTCCCGCCAGCCTCCCCTTCCCGGTGCGCCGCAGTCAGTGATGCTCGGAGGAGAGCGGAGAGCTTCAGTTGCCTCGTCCTCTCGCAGGCTGGAGCTTCTGATCCACATTTTGCTCTTTCCTGTTGCTGGCAGCCAGCACAGCTTTGTGCTTCTGAAGCTGTAAGAAAGGAGTTGATTCAGCAATAAGCATAGCCTGGGCTGATTTGTTTTTTCAGTGGCTGCGAGCAATGGGTATTACTCATGCCACACCTCCAGGATCATTTGAATCTGGTATAAATCTAATCTGCTGCTGAAAGCGGTGGTCTCATGCTGTCCTGTGGGCTCAGTCTTTCACTCCCACATCCCTCCCTAGTGCTGTCACTAGCACTTATGTGGGCCTGTGGTGAGCTGGATCAAAGAGGGCATCCCACTGCAAACTAAACTCTCTCACCCACTCCTTTGACCATGAAAAACTCCATATTGGTATAAGCAAGTGCTACCTCGGAAGTGCTCGATCTGCCTCTGCTGGGAGCTTGCCTCCCATAAATGGCTCAGGATACCAAAGGAGGAAATTAAAGCGTCAGGAAGCAACTTCTTGTTGCTTTCCAGCAGTCGTGGTATTTGTGTTATACTTGTTTTTAGACTCTCTCCAAATGCCAAAATGGGATAAGACAGATCAAAACTAACTTGGAATAACTCAAAACACTGTTAAATTCACAACACCTCTCAGTACAGGCCGTGAAAGTTGCACCTGCTTAGTCCACACTGCATTATTTTGTTTCATGTAGTGCTTCAACGGTCCCTGCTATTTGAGAAAACTACACTTAAAGTGCCAGGAAACCTGATTGAAAATATGTTCAATAAACTCCCCAGGGCAGTTTGTGAAAAAGACAGTGTAGTTCAAGTAGCATCACACATGTTTAAAATTGCAACAGACACTTTGAAACCATGTGTTGTGTAATGATCAGGGTGCTAAATCATGTGTCAAAGCTGAGGGATCTGGTTTCTCTGAAAAGCGCTAATGTTTTTTGATTCTGAGTAGAAGCTGCGTTTAAAAGAAATGATCAGAAAGCACAAGCCAGTTTATGAGAGCATTAGTGCTTCAGATGTGGTTTATCTACTTAGCAGCAAACCTAGCCTGCAGCAAACATATTTTGGACATTTGAATCGAATAATCCTATCTGCACACAAACTTCACATAACAGTTTGCCTTGGTAGTAAAAGTAACCAGTGATTAAATTGCTGCAACAGTGAACTTGGTAAAAAGTGATGTGTCGGAGACAACGTGTAGTTTAATGGTAGGTGCCCTTCTGTTGCAAATGAAGGCTTAATGCAGCTTCTTGGCCAAATCTGAAACACATTAGTCATTCCAGTGACTTGAACTTCATCCAACTTTCTCAGAACTGTTCCTAATAGTCTGTCTGCACCGTCTTGCACTTGGAGTTGCCCCAGTACATCCCTGCAAATCTGTTGCACCTGACATTCTTGGTGTCCGCAAGCTGGACCAGTGGTTTTGTCTGGTAGCTAACTAAGATCTCACCTATACCATGATGAGCTGGACCGATTGCTTACCGCTTCCCCAAGAAGAAAGCCCGTTGTCCTTCTGAAAAATGAGAGCTACTAAAACTCATCTAGGAACAGAAAGACAAAAAGAGGGGAAACAGTCACTAGAAGCTTTGAGACCAGAGGGAAGTAAGCAGCTTTCAGTCAAGACATCCCAAACTGGGATTCTTTTGACCTCTGTAAGGACAAGAAGGAAGACCATACTGGAGAGCACAACAGAGAAAAGCCAGCCACACAGCAACCCAGGCAGCGCTGTCTTTACTCTTACTGTGGGGCCATTTACTGGTCCAGCTTTTGCCTAGCATTGACAAATCGCTTACTGGAGTGTAAAATACTCCCTGAGCTAAAGTGGGATTTTTCACATAAAGCTTTAGCTGAGGGCAGGACCTGCGTTTTCTTTATTTCACTTTTGGTCCCTAGCAGGTGTGACTCAGAACATCCTCTAAGCAGAGGAAACCCATTTTCAAATATGTAAAAAGTGGTTTACAGTATCAAATGCAATCAAATTGCAAATCCAGCAATTCTTGTGGATGAAAATGCAGGATGCACAAGCATAGGTATATTGGGCCATAGGTTTATCTACTTAGTAGCAAACCCAGCCTGCAGCAAACATATTTTGGACATTCGAATCGAATAATCCTATCTGCACCCAAACCTCACATAACAGTTTGCCTCAGTAGTAAAAGTAACCCGTGATTAAATTGCTGATTAAATTGGTAGGATTTTTACCTACCTTGAGTTTTCAGAGAAATTTGGGTGGGAAGCCCAGTGTGTAACTTCAGTCTACTGGCTGCTCTGAGATAATTTTCAGCCCCAAGTACTTGCAAAGTGTACAGATCCCACCGCAGCTTGCCATGAACAGGGGTCCTGCAACCTCACTTATTATCCAGTTCCTATTAGCACAAATTTCAGTCCCTGCCTGCACAGCGGTGCAGGGCAATTTCCTTTGTAGCGGAAATTTCAAGGCAGTGTGTTGGAAAATGAACTCCCAGCACTTTTATGTAACACACAAATTTCCTCAGTCTTCAATGCACTCTGTCACCAAAGCTCAAAAGAGGTCCATAAGCACAGGCAGGTATACTCCTACCAAAGTCCTACTCTATAGCTAAGTTCAGCTCTTCCAGCACCACCTCACCCTCTAAATACATTAGCACTGTAGCCAACAATGTCTCTCTTCCTCACAATGTCCAGCTTAAAAAACTAGGTAGAAGCCCCAATATTTGATTTGGTTGAAAATGTCAGGAATTTTAGACATCTTTAATAGTACCATTACTGCAGCAATAGCTCACCTTTCCTTATAAACCCTGCAATTGTCAGCATTAAACCACAAACCTTTGGCAATTTAAAGGACAGTTAATGATGTTAATGACAACCCTTTTCTGGTTTGATGGGGTCTTTCTGATTTGTGCCTCCTTACCTGGGTTGGAACATGTCCCTCATGCAACCTCTTAAAGGCTACCCCAGAAAGAATGGTTGTATCGTCCTGGCACTCTGTTCCAATATTGACAATCAGCACGAGGAAATGGTGTAGTTATTAAAACCTGCTGTATCCACTTGTAATCTGTGTGATCTTCTTAACAAAGCCAAGCTGCCTTCCTCAGATGCCAGGTTGCTCGACTGTACACCTCACGCCATGAAATCTGCTCGAGGGCTACAAAATCAAAGCTGGATTAATGTCAACAGCTAGAACATCTTGCCATCTGTTAGAACAAAAATCCTGCACAGAAATATGGAGCATAACAAATCGGAAGGAAATGTTGCTGAGCTGGTGGGCTGTGAGCGCTTCAGCGTAGGCATCTGGAAAGGAACAGGGTCTCTCCTAACACATAATGAAAACAATTCAGAGTAGTGCCACTTCATACAGCACTGTGAGTCACAGGATACGTCCTTATGAGTCCTAGCACCTCATACGAGAGGTGTGCACATCTGGATGCAGTAATGAGAGGATGGCTTTCTGCTGTAGCTGCTCACATCCACACTCAGCTAACCCAGATGCCAGGGAGCACCTGAAATAAATTCACCGGGGTGGCATATTCTGAAACACTCTGTGAAGAGACATAAGACTCTTAAGATTTATTCTCCACACCACACTTGAAAAACCCATCACGTGACCTTTGTTTAAGCAATAGGACATACATGGTCCAAGACAGTGTTTAGGATGAAGATCTGGATTCAGGGACCAAACCAAAGTCAGTAGCCAAAAGCCAAGCCGAAGGTCAGGGGAAGGGCTAGCAACAACAGGCTTCAGTTGTCAGCCAGCCCAGGAGAAACTGCAAGTTCTGGCCACTCTCTCTCCAGCCAGTAACCCCGGGTTACATTAGCATGACCCAAAGCGGTTGCTTATTCAGTCATTCCTGCCAGGCCTCACTGGCAGGGAGGTCTGGTCCAAACCTAGGACCCAGAAACAAGCGCTTGGTTTTTATTTGAGAAAATAAACAGAGCTAGAGTTTCAAACTGTGGGTGTTAAATGCCCATGAAGAACTTGCACGGTACAGGTCATTCTCTCTCCTCGGTTTGAAATATTCCACATGAAAATCTGGCAGACCATATCTAAGCAACAAACACATTCGTCCCACTGTGGGATCTATTTTGAGACAATACTTAACCAAAGAAGAGCTCAGCCTGAGGAAAACATTTTTCCCGGTCACTAGTAACTTGCAGAAGCAATTTTCAAATATGCTTCATGTTGGACAAAGTCTGCTATTAAAGTGAATGTCTAAATTCATGGGCACCAACAGAAGCCAATTAATAGCAGGCAGAAAACACTTTTGACAGTCTCCCCCACATAATTCCCTGTGTTGGAAACACCGTAGGAAGATTAATATCTGATGAAGTTAATATGAAGAAATAAAGAAAGCGATCACCCTTTCAGCTTCTTGCATTTGTGTAATTCTCTTCTTGCATATGGTAATCCTGTCAAATGTCATGATGGTTTTGTAATTTTGTTTTGTTTTGTTTTTTTTAAATGACAGGATACTTCAACGACCATTACTAATATCTCTTGGTATGCAAAGCACGGTCATGATACAATGCAGGAAAACTTCACAATTCAGAGAGCAAAATGATTAAATGCAAGCCTCAAAAATCTTTCCACTTGCGTATAGATTTTTATGAATAGATTTTTTAGAAGAGACCTGCAGATTGTAGACAGTATTCTTATGTTCCACATGAGTGAAAACTGAGTGATGATATCAATTGCATCACAGTGCAACTTCTTTGGGAAGCTAAAGTAATTTGATTGACTTTAACTGGAAACATCCCAGATTTGTGTTAATATATCTAAAAGTAGAATTCAGTATTTATCTTTCCTTTAATCAGTGAAGTAGCTCCCACTCTTATAGGAAGTCTTACTGAAGCTGACGAAGTATCTATTTGTTGTGCATGGCACAACAGATTTATTAGGTTTACATAAATTGCAGATGCCACTGAGCTTTGTCATGTGTTGCCTAAACCCAAGTTTTAGTAAAGATTTCAAAACTTCTTGCACTTCCAATACCATATTTTGCCATACTGACAAAATAAGTATTATATTTTTTAGAAATTTAATTTCATAAGAAATTGAAAAAAAAATTTGTTGCAATTCTAAATTAAAGCTAATAAGAGAATTTCTACATTTCTTATAAAGCAGAAATATGAGGTTTTTCTCTCAGCTTTATTCATTAAGGGAAGAATGGGGATAATTTAGAATAGGTGATTCCAACTTTTCCAGAAAGTTGCGTGTGGATTTACTTGTAGCTCTGGAAATCTCCAAGAGAAAGGAACTGAAAATACCAACACAAACAACAGCTTCTTTATAAAATTTGTAAGGATCTCTGAAATGTATAGTTAGAATATTGTATATCCTCAGGATAGGTACATGAACAACAACTTTGACAGCAAAGTCAGTGTTCGCATACTCTCTACTTCCTTTCCCCACTCTCATTACCTCATTACAATTTCTCATTCTCTTGACTCTTTCAGGTAGGCCAGGGAAAGCCGCTTGTGGGTGCACACTATAAATCAAGCTACTGTGAAGTTATCCCAATTAAAAAAAATAAAAAAAATTGCTTAACAAGGAAAGAAAAAATCAAAATTCTTACAGACGTTGCTGCTTTCTGCCATAAGATGCTTGTTAAAGAAGACACTGGGAAATCTACCTAAAGCTACAATTTTTCACTTTCCCTTTAATTTAATTTAATTTAATTTAATTTGATTTCATTTCATTTCATTTCATTTCGTTTCAATTGAATTCACTTCACTTCATTTTATTATTTGACTCTTTCATTTTTCCTCTTTCCTTGCCTCCTCTTTTTGCTAAACCAGATCAAGAGATTGAACTCGCCCTAATACATATGCTGAGAGAGAAACAGAATCATATGGTAAGAATACAGTTTTTATCTATTGGGGTTCCTGGCTCCTTTGCTACGGACTTTGACAAGTTTGTAGTGAACAAGGCAGGATATCGCAGGGAAGGGACAATCTCACAGGAAAAGAAGCCAAGTGCTCTCCCAGACAACCTTGATTCCATCACAGCACACTTTCTTGTACAGAGATTTGCAAAACTTATCCATATCATAATTCATTGCATACGAAGATGGCATATTAGCTTGTAAGCTATACATTCTTTGGGGCTTCTCATGGGTCTGGAGTCCAAACACTAATATATAAAAGAGGGGAATCTAAGCCTTTCATAAATATCTTTCCATATTTTGTCTGGGTTTTTTGGGAAGTATAGTGAGATCTTATTTCCTGGAAGCTTTTTTCCATGTCTATAGTTTGGAAGTATTCAGAAAGCCACAGTCTAGCTGACAAATACACTATACATTTCCAACATATTCTCTGCTGTTTGGCTACTAAACCCGCCATAGCAGCTTTAATTCTGTTTAGTAGTGTGACTCCAGTTCTCTCCAGCAAATATGATTCCAGTAAGCACAGGCAGGCTTTGCTGTCCCGTTTGAATGATTTTCTAGGCAATCTGCTAAGGTACTGCAGTATTGATAGCAATGGAAAAACTCTTTCTTTTTCATTTAAGTGTCAGTACTTTTTTCAGCATCCAAATATAAACATGGGATTTATTTATACTTTGTGTTAACGCAAGTTAATTTATTAGTCTCTATTTTCTTTACTTACTTACATAAACTATCATTCTTCAGCTCTTTCTTCTTGCTAGAAATCAGTATGTTATATGGCAAAAAACTTCCCTGGCACTTCTGCCTTCTGTTACATGCAAGGGATCATTTTGGTTGTTTCCTTACTGATTTTTCTCGTCAAAAATATTTCTTCTGTCTCATGCTATTTTACTGTTAGCATCTCAAAGATCCTCTCTCAGAATATTCAGTCTGTAAGGATTTGTGGGGAAGAGCTATTTTCTTCCATGATTTTTTTTCTTTGCTGTTTGAAACACAGGCAACTAATTGCTTATTCTTAGAATATGGATAGAGCTGATGCCAAGGAACTTCCCCAGAGCAGGGAATTTTTGCCTCTTTGGCCAGACTTGCAGCGCATCCAAATTGATATAAATTCATTCAAGACAACAACTTATTACTAATTTATATGGTGATAATCTAATGCATTTCAGTTTAATTATTTCACAACATGTGGAAGGTTGGTGTGCACGTATCATTTTGATCAATTCATATGTCTTATGTTAAATACCTGAAGAAGAGGGACCCAGGAATAAATTTAGAGGTGTCAAAAAACTGTAGCCTTACCGTTATTTATCTTGGGAAATGTGGATGGAAGGCTGGTTGCCATATAAGATTCTTTTCTGCACAGCAGTGTTTCTTCTACCTCGCCCTCAACAGGTATCTGCTTTGCTTTATGGTTGCTAAATTCAATCCTTATCTAAGGATTTTTTAGAAGGCCTTGATGTCTGAAAAAAACAGGCAATAATGGAAATTTATATAAAATGGAAAACTAAAGAAAAAAGCCCCCCAACCCTTTGATAGAAAGATTATTAATGATATTCATATAATCTGTTATTCATATTTCTTTGCACATGGTTTTGATCAAATCCATTTTTTTTTACCATTTTGCACATCAGATGAACAAAATAGCACATTAAATTGGCATTCGTAGGATGGAACAATTGTCACCAGGATTTTCTGAAGTTAGCTTTGCTCTTTCCATACATCCTTGTCCAGTTTTATCAGTAAAGAAAGGTAGGTCAACAAACTTGAACACAACTTTGCAATCTGTCTGTTGTGGGCCGTGCCAACGTACTGACTTGTATGCTTCTTTTAAGGTGTATGGATTCGCTAAAAGCAATTATAACCACATGGGAACATTCAAGGCAGTGAAGGAAGACAATGAATTAAAAATGAAAGAACCTGGAAAAGCGTCTTGCAAAGAATCAATGTCAAGAGCCACCAGAATTTTGTAGGAATGAAACTATGCAGATATTATCCAAACCACCACAGTGAGAAAGGACTGTAAGTGACACAGACACTGCCATACAGATGATGTGGAAAGGAGTCCCGTCAAATGATGATTCCTGGATAAAGCCAACAGTAAGCACAACCATGCAATGCTGGGCTGAGGCGTGGCAACCTGTCACCCTTGTTATGCATATATTTTTCAATCCCTTTAATTACAAACTAGGATGACTCAGAACACGTAACTTTTCTGATTTGCTTTGGGCATTTGCTGCTTCTTGGGATTTGAGATTGACCATTTGTCTAAAGCTACCCAGGTGGCATGGGAGGAATGGGAAACCTGGGCACAGATGAGTAAACATGGGCCTGCCCTCCCTTGCAGGACTGAGGCTGGTCCATGCAACAGCTGGGTCGTTACAGAACTGGAAGCTTGAGCATTTCCAGCATCAGAGGATGGACTGGAAATACTCCAGTGCCTGCTGCCTTTGTGAAAAGGGAAACACTATGAGAAGGATATGTGTCCTAAGAAAATCAGAAAGCCCAGAAAACCCAAGAGACTGATGTTCTGGGTGATCCTGAGGTCCACAGGCTGGACATTTTTTTGCCTTCTTCACCTAAAAGTAAGAAAATGCCTTCACAAATCAGGTCTGTGCAAAGCAGTGTCATTAGCCATTCCCCCTCACGACTACTGGAAGAGGTAACAGTCCTTCTCACCCATTTCAGAGAACATGCTGTGGCTGACAACATTCAAGAAGTGAGAGCAGTATTGAATACCCTCCTGCTCCTGAGAAGGTTCTCACTCTCCTTTCCACCATCAAAGGAGAGGCACTAAACCGCAGAGATGCACTCACACTCGTTCCTTCTTACCGTGTTCATGAATATTTCATTCTTAAAACGAAAAGTTAAACCGCTGCAGCTAGAGGGAAGTGATATGTTGCATTCCCCTCACTAGTTCCTAAAAAATGAAAGAGTTGCAGGAGCCTGGGAGATGTGGTGTGACCTTTTTTCAGCTGGGAAAAAAAAACCAAACCCAGAAGGACACCTGTGCTGCAGTGGTGCTGAGAAGAGAGTCTAGCATGAAGAGAGAAGGATCATTTAAAGTATTCTGATTTCCACATTTCATAGTAGTTGCAATGGGGATGTCTGTGAGGAACAAACTGGCTTCTCCAAATTCCCTGAAGATCTCCCTTTTTCCCTTTGTAGGAATTCCCTTTGTAGACCAGTGGAGACTGGGAGCTTCACTTCAGGCTGTCAACTGTGAGTAGCAGGAACTGTCAGCACAAAAAAAAGCTGATAGGCAGCATACAGACCATATAGACTTGGAGAGCCAATCTTTGATCTCATTAAGGTTTATTTACTCATCTGTAAGTTTTTAAATCTCAGACTGATCAGTGGAAACATCTCTTGTTAAAGACAATGAGAAACAGAAAGGCAGCCTTACACTTACACAAATAATTATATTTGTACAAATCTCTTTTCAAATGGAACAGTGCTTACAGTACTAGGAAGACAACAATAGCTTTTATGACAGCTGGAAATTCCTCAAACAGTACTCGGGACTTTTAGAATTAGCAAAAGTTCTCTTTAGACACTACAGATAAAAGCCTGGCTCCTGGAATTCAGTGGGAGTTTCATCATCACTTTCAGTGGAGTCTGGATTTCAACACACTGTATGAAGTCATAGAAATTAGAGATGGAAAAAGCTGCTTAATCATTCAGACTAGACCCCAAGCCTTTTTTTAAAATTTTTATTGTTTTCCCCAAGGACTTCTTTGGCATCTGAGAACATTTCACAGACTTTTGTTCTGAGATGCTCCTTTCCCTCTTTCCTAAACATCTCAAACCCCTTATTTAGCTGGGGAGCTGAGGAGCAAGGCTAGCAGCCTGGAGCTCCTGATGTTCCTAACTGACAGGTTCATCCCTCTTCTCCCTTCTGTACCTCACCAGTTCCAATACCCCCTTGTGCTCTCAGAAGGATGGGAAAGAGCTCCTGTCACTCATTTCACCTGTAGGATACTTTCCTGCCATAATGTATACATGAAAAACCCTCCCAACTGAATAACCCACAGCAGCCCCAGAAGCCCAGCTTTGGCTATGATGACTTTAATCTATCCTGTGCCAGTTCAGCATCATACCCTACAATAGAGCTTCTCCATCCTTGTAGGCTTTACACGCCTAATTTTTTACATAGTCTAAAAAAATCTCCGTTAAGAAATACCCTTGCCTTAATAATCATCATGCAAATGCAAGAGGAAAACCAACGTGGTGTTCTCCAAGTGTGAGGAAGACAACACCTACTCATAAAATACTGTTTGAAAGCTTAGCAGGTTTGCTCTACATAATTTAAACCGACAGCTTCAGTCAGGCAGCTTTCCTAAAGGAGAAGACAAGTCAGAGAGGGGGCGAGCATGAAAGTCAGGACATCTTTATTCATATCTTGGTAACTTTGTGGAAAGCTGTAATCTAATGGAGTTTCATAGGAGATCTTGAGAAGGGAGCTGAGCAGGTGCACTAGTATGGTTAAAGAAGAGGGAGAAAAGTGCCAGATATCAAAAGTTATTAAAGAAGCTGAAGCAGCAGATTACCTGCAGGCATATTTTCAGCAGTGTCAGGGGACCTCACACCTTCCGATCACAACCAGGTCTGGGAATCTGTAAGAGCACTGTATGTCTGTCTGCTGCATGATGCCTTCAATGGTCAGGTTTGAAGACACTGAGGAAAGTGTCTGTAAGGAATGAGCTGCTTCTCTTTTAGGCCTATTGAGAGTTTGCTGTTAGGAAGATTTAGGAAACTTTTTTTTCCTTATACTTATTCTGCTTGTTCTATTTCTGTTTCACTATTTCTAGCTATATGTCTTAGCACTGTCTTCTCGACCCCTGGTGATACATCACAAAATCTTCATAAGGTGCTGAAACATAAGATAGATACAGGGGGCTTCCAGGAGTGAGTGCAAGCACAGGAGGTGGCAGTGGCTCCTACAGGGCCTCATGGCTGCATTACAGTGCAGGTGGGATACTGGTACCCTCTGGAATCCTTCCTCCCACTTTCAGAGATCGGGTTGTCCCAGGGGTCTACAGGCAAGCTCAGTCTTACTGTCAGTCAGCTGGCACAGATAAAGTTGGGCAATCCCGGCACATTGGGAAAATTTATTTTTCTTTCTTGGTATATGTGGTGCTGAGGAACATGAAGGAGGGCTTGTGTCGCAACTTAACCAAGCTGTATGAATATGTTAACATTTCTATTCTTTCCTCATAGGTTGTCCCCCTGGCTTCCAGTTTTCAAACTTAGTTGTGTTTCATTAGCCCTGTGGGTTACTCTGCAAGGTTTGTGCAATATCTACAATGGAGATGTGTACATGAGGTCCAGTTCCCTAGCTTCTCTTCACTATCAATTAAAAAAAAAAAAAAAAGCACTGTTAAGGTGTGGTAACAGATCTATTGCAGGAAGAGATGAGCACTGCCTTACAGGAGCCTCTTCTTCTAACTGTCTGAAAGAAGCGCTGAGATGACCAGCTCAGATGTACACATTTACAATGCTGACACACATCTAAAGTAAGAGGAAGCCCAACTAGGTACCTATTAAGACATCTATATATTTGGACGATATTTTCATTTGGGGGTGCTGAATCAAGTCTTACAAACCTGAAATAAGCTAAAATCTAGACATGGATTTATGGGTTCTAGACATTCAAATATGAAAATTGGACCTTTCAAGTTTGCAGTGAAGAAATGTATTCATCTTTTCACCATATTCTAGTTCCACTAAGACAAAATCCTATAGTTTTATCTCTATAGGGCTACATCCTATATCTGCAGATCAAGACCTGGATCTGGACAACTGTAAAATCTTAGATAAGGTCTAGAAGATGCAAACTATGTGTTTGTCAGGCCCATCAAATCCTGGAATTAGAATCATCTGTAGTGTTTTATCCACTGCCATGTGGGAGGGGTATACTGTACAAAGGATAGATGAAGGTACAGGTCTTGGTAGAGATGAAGAATACATGGCAAGAGCACTTTGCATTGGAGAAGGAATACATTAGTGAATATATCGCTTGTTCTTTATGGTGGATAAATGCATTACATTTTGCATGCACTTATCTAAGGGACCGAACTGCAGCCCAGTTTAAAAAATTTCCCAGTTTTCCTCTCTTCTTATTAACATTTGTGTTCTATGAAGCTTTATAATTTAATGTGTGATTGTCGGAGAGGCAGATCACATTCTCCAAAGTTTCCTGCATGTGAAAAAATAGCATAGCATTTAATTTTAAAAACTACTTGTCAAGAACTGCATAGCAAATCACACATGATCTCTCCCGTTTCCAATTAAAAAGCTTACCTTTAAGAAATGTGGCAATAAGCAGAGGCACATGGGCTGTTTGGCAGCCTGCCTGAAAATCCCTGCAGCCAATGAATAATGATTACACTACAGAGCATCTGCCATCCAGAAACAGACTATTCTGTCTCTTGAACCTGCCTTTGTGTCTTTGTACACAACAGGGTGGAGGTGAAAGTATTTTTTCTTCTGGATGCAGTGAGGAGCCAGATGTTCATTTAAATTAGAAATGTGATTAAACAAGGCCCAATAATACATGAAGTTAGTAAAATATTAAAATATATAATCCATTCTGCTTCAGATTTTTTCCGTATGAATGTTAAGTATTTTGTTGCTTGTTATGTAAAGGTAGAATGGTGCTAACAAAAAGTTGTTTTCCAGTAGTCTCCTATTAAAAATTTCAACACTGATTGAGATAAATGGCTGACATCCCAAAATAAATGTTTCAGACAAGTTACTAAACACAGAGAGCTGTCAGGGCAGGTCAAGCCATTGCAAGCACTCCTTCTCCACCTACTACAGGAAAAGTATTTCCATTCTCATCAGGGACTTAGCTGATAAATCAAAAGCCAATCCTACCTTTCTCTACTTGCTGGGGCATCCAGAGAAAGTGCTGAAGGGTCATGAGGAACAAAAATGTCTCCAGAAGGTTGGGTGGAAAGAGCAAGCCATAAATAGCTGGAACCGTTCTGAATTAGGAAGAATGAAGAAGAGGTCTGCTTTCCTAATTTTTTTTTTGAAGACACGGGGCATCTCTGTTAGAAATTAATAGGCACTCACCACCTTGATATTGATACCACTCTTACATCAAACCAGATCGACTTGTATCACTTAACATTAAAGGCATGTGAATATTGGGCAGACACCACTTCTTCTCCTCTGTGTTTCAGTGACTTGAGTAGAAGCCACGGGGATTTCCTTTCACTACTGAGCAAGGAAAATCATAATTATTCTCAATTCCTAGGACTTCCAAAAGAATATGATGTTATGATGTCAATAGGAATTTAGGAAGCGTATGTATGAACAGACTGTTCCAATCTATGCCTGGGTTTGATGACCAAATAGAATTTAAAAAGCAAAAGATTGCATGTCAGGAACTTGTCAGTACTGGAACAGCATTAATAGGAATGCCAGCTCAACTCTCCCATATGCTTCTAAGTGGCTCAATTTAAAAACCTGTGAGTTTAGGATATAAAAATGAACATAACACATATAAAAATAAATGGTTAAACTATGAAAAGATTTCAGAAATTTTGGTATTGCTGGATTCAGCTTTTCTCCAGAAAACCTGAAGACAAAAAATTAATACATATTCTGAGCAAAGCTTCATTTTTGTTTGCTTTCTGGTGCCTTAGAAAGTATATTAATTTTAATCAAGTTATCACAACTTGAAAAGATGTACGAAGGTGAAAAGGATGATCTGTGCTCCACTGTGATACTGATTAGGACGTGAATCTGCAATTCGTTATGCATTAGCTACCTCTTTTTCTCCATTGGCTGCACAAAGGTCAGAATATATAAAATTATGCATAACTGTAGACATAGGCTGGATCAAAGTCACAGACAAAATAACCAGACAGCTCTGGAATCATGGATCCCAAACTTTACTTGGATAGCTTATAAGTATATTATCTTCTTCTTCTTTTCCTTCTCTTTTATATAAAAAAAAGGTTCAGCTGATCTTTCAGAGCTGGACATCTAGCCCTCAAGAAATTATTGGGTTTTTGTAAGTCTATAAAGAGAGCTACATAGTTCTTTGTTATAAATATCAAAGAAAATTAAATGATAGTTGTAATTTTGATACAGTAAGTGAAATCTATCCTCTAACATACAAGCTATTGCTAAAGTGAAAAAGCATTTAAAATATTAAGACTGTGTATAGTTTTCTGATTCTTTTCCTTATAAGGAAAATTACTTATTGCAATTGTTTCCTCTGAACATCATTCTCTTATTATATATCAACCTTGGTTCAAGCATCTCGATACTATTGTCGCACGTCAAACCAAACATTACTTGGCAACAGGCAAGGGCAAACAGATAGGCTTACAGTTTGTTTTTATAATTAGCTACTGTGTCAGCGTGAAAGCTAGGCAAAAGTCTTAGGATACGTGGCCAAGGTACATAATCATGAAGTGCCGTGCAAGACTACCTGCTAGGCTCATTTACAGCAATGACTGTTGTGAACAAATAGGTATGCAGCAGTGTGTAATCTCAGGCAGGGCAAGGACAGTTTTAACGATTAAAATGGCTCATTACTGAAGCTGCGTCTACAAATTTAGGTGGAGTTGGACTATGGCAGGTCGTCACAGAAACCTGGAATCATCCCACCTACTTTCAGATCCTTGGTAATGGTGCTTAAGTTATGGGCAGAGACTTGCTAAATTTCTTTTCCTGTCGGTGGAGAGAGAGAGGACCACTGCCAGAGGTAGATGTCTAAAGTTAGGGGGGATGAGTGAAAGCGCAGCTGTTTCCAGGCGTAGGGAAGGTGGCACGTACTGCCTTCACATCTTTCCACATATAGTCCTAGAGAAGATTAGTTTACATAAGGTGTAACTGAGCTGTGGCTGCTGCAATTCAGACTTCCCCCCTGCTCACAATGAGTAGATGCTACCCATGGTAGGAAAACTTCAGGGTTTATGGGCTACATGAGGCCCATCTCCTTAAAGTACTGGCCTTTGTAGACTGAAAATCATACTAGAGTGTTCTTCATACATTATAACATGGCAAAAGGAGTTGTCTGGACATAGAGGAGACATGACAGTGCTGGGTGAGATATGATGGGAGCAAGTAAGCTGATGAGTGCCGTGGCTGCTAGCCTGGGAAACACCACTCTGTGCTAGTGCAAGAGGAACTTTAGGGCCTCCTTAGCTCCCCACCAGCCCTCCCAGGAAATTCACCACTAAATAATGCATTTGCTTAAACTGTGCGAAGCTACGCTGCAGTTTGTAATTAAGTCACATTCTCTTTGATGGGGAATGTGCTAGGGTGGGCTACTTGACTGTGTTGTCTTTTTATGCCTTGCAACAGCTTAGGAAGTAATGCAAACACATTTAGACTGTATACATGTAAATGAGTCTGTAGACGTATATGCATGCAAAAACTCTTTGCAGGGCTTGATAATTTCTCTGGGTTGAAACTGTGTGTTAAATGCAACTGTTCTTATCTGACAGAGGTTTTGTACTGTATTGAGCTATGTCTGTGACACAACAGGACATGCAAGAAAACCAGGACCACATTGTCCAACTTCACTTCTAGAAAAAAAAGTAGGTTAGTTTTGTATTTTGGATACACTTCAACAAAGTGATTACGGAGATATTTTACTCTGAACATGTACTTCAAAATGTTTAAATACTTTTCTTTGTTGGGGTCTGGTTTATCTTTATGCTTTTGTTCTTTACTGTGAATACATCCCATCAACATTTTCCTGATGGCAGGAGGCTCCCTGTGTATTGTGTGCATTTGTTTTCTTGAAAATGTAATGAATTTGAGACACTTTCAGCAAAACAAAAAAGTGTTCTGCAAATTCTCTTCATTCTTGACAGCTCTGCCCCAAGGACAGGACCATGGGATCCCCAGCCTTGGGCAATCGGTTTTGTCTGAGAACAGCGAACCATCAGAATCTCCTGTTAGTGCTCAGAAAAAGTGTTGATTTGTCTAAATAGCTGCAGGACAGAGGAAGAGATGAATTGGGCTTAACCGTTATTTGTCCCAGTATGGACCAAACACAAAAGGAAATCTTGTCTCCTTCTACCCCATCATGTTTTCCTAAAATGCGGTATATCTGTTTCCTTATTGGCTCTCTCCGCAAATATTTTTTTGGAGTAACTCCAGACTGATGGCTTAAAGTTTCAAAACATTCACTCAGTCATTTTGATCCACAGCATGATGGAGATAAGGGGTTAGGTGTTTAAATATTTTAGTGATAACAGGAGGGGGGCATGGCATCCAGATCTATTTCCCTGAGCACAACAGAAGTCAGAACATTTTCCTGGAGCCCAGAAAAGCTCTATACATACTGTGCTATTATGTGTCAAAATAGACACCTCTGTGGTGCAAGTTGATTCGGGTTACTTGGCTATTTCTCTAACCAGACACTTGTTGCTCCCTATTTTTTCTTTCTCTGATCCTAAGCAGCCATAACTTTGCAAGCCTGGATTTATCACAAAGGTGAGAGGAGAGAGCTTTGGTTCCCTGGCCCATCAGCCAGAGCAATGTGTGCTCCTGTATCATGTGTGGCAGTTGTGGCCACATGGCCGTGCAGCCCCTCCAGTCAGATCAGGGCTGCCACTGCTCTCAGGCCTTAGTAGATCACTCTCTTAAAAACATTGCCCTCCAAGAGCCTCACTCCAGCTGTCTCTGTGGGTAAGATTCAGCTAATAAAATAAAGACAACTGCCAGCTAGTTTCTGTACACTCTCTCATGCCTCCTTGCTGAAGGGATTTGGGCAATTTTAAAGTATTTCATTAAAAATTCCATAAAAATATTCATTGTAAACATACTTTTTTTCTCCCAAGGGAGGGAGGCAAGAACAGGCAGCTCACAGGGCTGATATCTACTGTGTAGGTATCTGTAGTCAAATGACTTTAGAGTTTCATGACCCTAAGAAGCTTCTAATATTTATGGCAGCATAAAACGTCTTGTGAATGAGGGTCTTTTCTCGCAGGTCCTAATAGTGTGATGTGAACTGGTTGAATTTAGAATACTGAATATTTGGCCTCAAAAATGTGGGGGCCAGTTGGTGTGAAGAAATGTACCTCCTCAAAAGTTAATATGGTCTCTATTCCTGTAGTAGAGAACTGCCACGGGCATCAATGTTTCTATCCTTAATGTGTGTTAGAGGGAAAAAATGACATAATTCCTATTTATGCTGGAAGAACCAAGGATATGGGCAGGATATGGTACTTTTACTTAACTAGCCAGAGTAGTATATTAGTTGGCTGCCCTGTCAATTTGTTATCACAAGTCCACCAGAGCTTATTGCCACATCCCTCACCGGGATGACATGACCATCCCTATGAGCTCTCTTAGTTTGTCCCAGAGCCTGCTCAGCGCTGCTAACTTACACCTTCTTTGCAGTTTTCAATCCCCACTCGCAAGTGCTGCAAAGTCTGTCTATCCTCTGAGGCAGCAGCAGTGGCTGCATCGTTAAAATAGAGAGGCCATATGGGTTCACCTCACATAATGCCAGGAGGACTGTGTGGTGTAAGAGAGAAGGGCAACACTCTCCATTCTCCCCCGTCTCTGACCATGTCTGTAAAAATGGAGGGATTTTCCCCAGGCTATGCAAATTATCTATTTAAGAGTCTGGGAGTTAGGTCTGCGTGTCTTGAGCTTTAGGTTGATGGCTTCAAATCTGGATCCCTCAAGCAAAAATAAAGGAAAAGAAAGAAGATGTTTTATGGAGGAATTAAGCAGTAAAAATACCTTGTTGGATGTGAAAACCGATAACATTCCTCATTAAAACCTCAGCAAAGAAAGAGTATTAAACATATTGTCTAGAAAAAGATTTAGTCCAGAATATAGGTTGAACGCAGACTCTGAAATGTCTGGGATAAATTTATCCTCTAGTGTTCTTCACTAACTTCACTGTATCCACAACACATGTGACGAGGTAACAGAAATGTGGCAAAATAGATGGGGCTTTTACAAGGTTAAGATGCTGACTTGAACCTTTGTTTGAACAGAACTCGTCTATAATGCCTCCTTCAATGCATGGCAGCCATGGGCTATTCCAAATTAACCAGACTTACTTATTTATGCTATTCTATTTCCTCGCTTTTGCCAAGATCAATAAAAGCATTAAGACTCAATGTTGCAGAAAATGGCAAATAGATGCAGTAGAAGGGGAAAACTGAAAAAAAACCCACCCCAAAACCAAAAAAAACCCCCAAAAAACCAAAACCTCCAAACAATTTACATCAATGTTGAGCGAAGTAATTGAAATTCTTAAGAACAGATATTACTTAAAATTCACAAGCACGGATCAGCATTTCGGACAGTAAGGAAGTTTACCATTTAAAGATCGTGTTGGCATTCAGGAGCCAAGCAACAGCAAGCAGAAGAGACGCTATATTAGGATTTGGTGAGGCTGTATGCCTGGATTCATAGATGGCAATTCCTATATACTCATTAAATGTTCCTTAAAAAGTTAAAGGCTGTATAGGACATCCAGAGTCATTTTCTGTGGTCATAGGCAAACAGCACAACTAGTTTGCTGGCATTTCAGATTTTCTGCATCTTGTTTTAAATTCTTTAGATTCACCGTACTGTATAAAAATGTGATAGTTTGCATATAGGGAGTTGTGGTTTTGTTCAGATCTGTGGGTTTTGCATCCTGGAAGTCTTGTTTTGAGAGCAAATCTGGTCATTCCAAATTGATTACACAAAAGCTATAGAGTAAGTTATAATTTCCATGGTGTGTGTAATATGTGGTGTAGCTGATTGGGTGCTCAGAAATTGTGGTAGACCCTCCAGCTTGCTAACTTCCTAACTCAGCAGATCACAAGCCTTTATATATATATATGTCCCATAACGGGGACGGTGATGTTATTACTGTAGGTCTAATTAGATATCCTTTAATGTTGCTTTCACTCAAAAATCTTGGAGATGCGTTTCATCTGGATTTGGTTCTTTTCCAGATTTGTTAAAAAAAAAAAAAGAGGGAAGGAAAAAAAAAAGTTATTTATTTTGTAGCTCTGCCACGATTTAAAAAATATCACTAAGTACTTGTAGGAGATTGCAGACTGAAGGGAATTAAAATAAAACCTCCCCAGGAAAAGGAAACTTACACCAAGTTACAAAAAAAACCCTCAGCATGAGTAATTGGATCCCAAAATGTAATGAAATGTTGGCTGAGTGTTGTGCTGCATACTGAATACTCCCTTTAACAAGCTGAAATCTGAAAACAGTGGAAACATAGGTCAGAGTTTCTGCTCAGAAATGATAGTGCAAGAACAAGGAGCTGCATTAGAAATAGGTTTCCCATGCATAAATGTCTTTATGCTAAGCATTGTTTTGAAGAGACCTTTTTTCTCATGAACAGCTAAAATCAGAAAGGAACAAAAGCATCAAATAAAACCCTACCAGGGCTTAAGGGAATGGACACATCCCATTAGGAGAATGACATTTTTCCTCCTCAGACAGTGTTGTCCCTTGGCAGAAATTAAGAACAGAGAGAGAGGAAATAGAAAATGTAATTTATACTCCAGCAATAAATTTGAGTTGGAGATTTTTAAATGGAAATATGGCTCTCTCAAATAAAATAACGGGTGAGTTTATTTGCAGTCATTGGATCTATTAATAACACAGACTAAGGTTGTCACCACTCTGGAAAAAAAGCCAAAGATGGGATATTGCATGAATACATTTGCAAGAGATCTCCCTCTCCTTTCCTCCTCTCCAACTCTAGAGTTTCCTGCACAGTGTGGGACAAGGATGGATCAGGCAGAAAGTGAAGCTGAACGAGATTGCTGTGGCCCAGGCCTTCCAAGGTATAAGCAGAAAAGCCACTGAAGGCTTAACACAGCACAAATGTCACTTGACTAACCCTGACACAAGAGTGGGATGCTGAAAGAAAGGCAAGGTTTTTAAGATTCTGTAAGTGAGGAGCAAAACCGTGGAGAGCAATTGAAGGAGGACCGTCCTGTGCACTCTGCTCAGCAGCCACTTCCATGCCTACGTCCCAGCTTGCAAAGTACCGCATCAGTCCTGTGAGACTTCACTGTCCTCTCTATAAGGAGGAACTTTGGTATCTTCTGCTGATGCCTGGAGATAGGAACAGGTCCAAACATAGGGAGAAACAGCTACTGTAAGTCCAGATGTGCTTTATAAGGTCCTAAACTTCACTTAGGTCTCAAACTTCACCGTATTAATAAGACGTTATTTAAAACCTGAACTGCATTTTCAAAACTGGGGCAAAACACCGCATCAAAGGAATTTGTGTTTCTCCTCATTGTCTATCCCTGTTACAGGTCAAGTGATGTTCCGTTCTATGATTCTATGTAATTGCAAAAATCCCAAGAAGAGGAATCTTGCCAGGCCATTTGTGGTAGATTAACAACTCCCCACTAAAGTGAGTGGATCTCCTCTGAATTTTACTGGCTGGCTATGTGGCACCCATGCTTCTTTTCCACAAGGAAGCAAAGTACATGAACTTCTTCCTGCATGATGAAAACCTCATTTATTTATCAGAAATTGCTTTTGGGTTGATAATTTTGAATCTAAACTTTCTACAACCAGGAGAGGTCAGATCTATAAGCGTTTTCAGACACCCAGGGCTCAGTTCTCTTAAACATAGGAGAGTATCACCCCCACCCTCACCCCCTGCCCTTATCATGAAGATATTCAAGCTGTTGAAATGTATGATTCTCTTGGAGGTCCTTATTTATATCTGCCAGTTCTGTGTGGCAGATACCCTCCCTCAGATACTGTAAGATCTCTGCAGTGACTCAGTACCTGTGTACGAGCAACTGAATCAAACCCATTACGACATTTGCCATAGGATTTTCAAAAATGTTTTGTTGCCTTTCTCCCACTGAAAGTCACTGGAGGTGCACTTGAATCATTAGCTTTATTAACAACCTAAATATCTGGCCCGAAGTGCTCTAACCTATCACCGTGCAGCTATTGAATATCTTGCATAATAGCTGGTGTGTTTCTACTGGATAATTTGCAAGACACCAGGAAAAGTGTAGAAGTGTGTCTATGGGCAGAATAAAACACAGGAATTTAAAATCAGCACACAGTTGACAGCGTTTAGAAGATTTTTTTTTTTATTGCTACATAAAAGCATTATAAATTTTTGTTAGTAATATCAATCTGTAATCACAGAAATAGTTATATATAAAAATGACTGTATTTCAAGTATAAAAATATTATGTACCTGAAAGTTTTAAACATATTTTCAACAATGTATTTGAAACAGAAGCCATACTTTCTGTGGTTTTCATCTGTCTACTTTGGCATTTAGCACCTTTTTCACAAAATTGATATACAATTATCTTAATTTTGTCTGGTTCTAGAACAGTAATCTGGGTTTATTGTCCAAGCTCTAGTTCAATATCATATATCCTCCATCACAGTCTCATAGTTCATAATCCTGTTTTTCAAAAGGTAATAGTGACACAAGGTAAGAAATAAAGCACAACACGAAGCAGCAGATCAAACAGCATAGGAATTTCTCACATCCCAAACTCTCCTCCCAATCTAACTGTGGATTGCAGTCTTATTCCTTGCCTGTTTATGTTTGACAAATCAAAGAGAGAGAAAGAATAAATTCCAGGGGTCCCGTCACTTACTGGCATTAGCTTTACTTGGTGGCATTGAACAGAGCAAGAAGGTCTCTGCAGTCCCTTCCCCATCCCTTTTTGCCTTGAATTTCCCTCCATTCAGTAGCAGGAAGAGATAGTTAGCTGTTGGTGCAGTAGGAAATCCTTCAGTAGGAACAAAATTATGACCTGTTTGTAATTCTTGAGGAGCCAAGGCACTCATGAAAGAAAGTCAAAGGGTCCCTACAGCTGCCTTGATTTCTCCATTTGCGTGTGCTCCACAGATCTGTGAGCTATCTTGGAATCATGCATCGCTTCTGTGCCCCAGCAGGGAGCTGCAGCCTTTCTCCCGGAGCTGTGGCTCTGCAAAGTTTCTTCTCAATCATTTGTGGTTGATGCAAGTTTCCCTTGCATAGGATGGGATATAATGCCTTGAAGGTTTAGGCACCCTTTGAACAGGCTGAATGAAGAAAGTGCATTCCTCAGTACAGTCCCTGCTTTCCGCTACCCTGCCCTGCTGTGCCCAGCTCAGCTCCAGGGGTGCCAAGTGTCCGGGGAGCAAGGGCCAGGCTTTGGCTCCCTGGAAATGTGTAAGAATAGTTGTAGATACACGGGAACAAGTAACCCTCCACAAAAACATGGTAGCATCCCCTCACTTTTGTTCTTGCAAGGTATTTTTCCCCTGGACTAACAGAGCCATTTACACTACAGTGGTAATGTGAAGTGAGCAGACAAAGTCTACAACTCTAACAGATCCCTGCGTGAATGGGAGACATGTCTTGTTTCTTCACTTTCGCCCTTTAACTCACCTCACCATGTGGCTGACAGGTTGTGCAGCACGTTGGAATGCAAGAGCCAGCCTATGTGACAACATCTCCTACCATCGGCCTCGCTAAATCAGTTTCCCTCAGATGAAGATGCCTGGACAGAAGAAAGAAAATCTGGTAGTTTTCTCCTCTGTAATAGGCAGAGCACTTTCTCATTCCAGTGAGACCAGATTGCCGGCTGACTTCGCTGGAGCTCCACCAATTTAGCACAGCTGATGAACTGGGCCAAAATAGAGTCACACATTCAGATGAATAAATATTTTAAAATGTTTATACCTAAGGGGGAGAAACTGAGGAGAGAGAGGACTAGCTGTGCTCCAGGCCTCGAATGTGGGGATAAGTAAGAGTCGCTACTAAGCATCCATACCTTTGGGGCTGTGAACAGGGTCTCCCTCACCTCTGGATTTTATTCTTGTCTCTTCTCCTCCCCCCACTCCAACATGTTTGGCATTTGGAAGTTTTGAAGTAATTTCCTCCATTGGTCTCACCTGGGATCACTGCTGTCCCAGAACCTCCTCCTGACCTCAGTGTTGTGTTTTCATTTAAAGTTGGGGATGTCTATAAATGTCAGCAGTACAGGGCAATTAGAAGTTTGAAAAGGGCTGTAACATAAACCAGCATTATAGTGAAATGGATACCGCCTTAAGCTGCCTGAAATTCACTTGCTGTTGGAAAGACAATATCCTGCCATTCTCCCATGGTGGCCTTCAATTGAACACATTTGGCTGAGGGTTGACCCATTATTAGGATAAGTCTCTGCATGGCTTGAAACAACGAAGAAACACAGAGAGAGAAAAGCCAGCAAATTGGGCTGGTAGTTAGCCAGCACTGGGCAGAAATGTGACACTGGATTAGGCCTTAATAGCTGTCTGTGGGGCTATCTGTGAAATCCAATGCTCTCCTTGTTTCCCTGCATTGCAGGGCAGAAGCATGTGGTTAGATGTAGAACGAAATCCCCCTCTCACTTCTTTTTTTTTTTTTTTTTTTGGCTAATAGCCTCTAAAACATACCTCCTGTAACTCTAAAAATAAACATTCATTGTAATAACAATTTGGTTCGTTAACAAGGTCCATTTTTTTCATTTGTCATCACACTATGTTAATTTACAATGTTTCTGAGTAGCTCTGTCCTTGTCCCTCCAGTGCACACGTGCTGCTTTCCCTCCCTGCCCTAAGTTACTATATATAAATTCTACTTCTGCCTTCACACCAGCTCTATTAAAGCCATTCAAACACCCTTGAAATTCAACATGCTGCTTCACCATGAAGGGGAAAGAGAGGAATTTTCTGCACAAAATGTGTTCTGGATTCATCAACACTACCTTCCCTTTTTTTCATGATGTAACTTAGTGCAAAAGCAATACGATGACACTCTCAGAGTGCCTGGGAGTACGTGCCAAAGCCAAGTAGGACAAAAAGAAAAAGACAAAAGCTCCAAAGTGATCTATTCCATGGATTTCTAAGCCAATATGTCTATTTCTAAGCAAATACATCTATTTCTGCAGAGAGATTTCATGGAATCTGTCTCTCTGTTCCTAAAGCACAATTTCATCTTATCGTACCTCTAGAGATCATCTAGTCCAACCCCCCTGTCAGAGCAGGGTCACCTACAGCAGGTTGCACAGGAACGCTTCCAGGTGGATTTTGAATGTCTCCAGAGATGGAGACTTCACCACCTCTCTGGGCAGCCTGTTCCCGTGCTCTGCACCCTCAAAGTAAAGGGTAAAATCTCCTCCTCATGTTGAGATGGAACGTCCCATGTTCAAGTTTGTGCCCATTACCTCTTGTCCTGTCGCTCGGCACCACTGAAAAGAGCCTGGCCCCATCCTCCTGACACCCACCCTTTAAGAATGTATACGTGTTGGTAAGATCCCCTCTCAGTCGTCTTTTTTACAGACTAAAAAGAGCCAAGTCCCTCAGCCTTTCTTCATGAGAGAGGTGTTCCAGTCCCCTAATCATCTTGGTAGCCCTTTGCTGCACCCTCTCCAGCAGTTCCCTGTCCTTCTTGAACCGGGGAGCCCAGAACGGGACACAGTACTCCAGGTGCGGCCTCACCAGGGCAGAGTAGAGGGGGAGGATGACCTCCCTCAACCTGCTGGCAACACTCTTCTTGATGCCCCCCAGGATGCCATTGGCCTTCTTGGCCACAAGGGCACATCGCTGGCCCGTGGTCATCCTGTTGTCCACCAGGACTCCCAGGTCTCTTTCCACCGAGCTGCTCTCCAGCAGGTCAGCCCCCAACCTGTACTGGTGCATGGGGTTATTCCTCCCCAGGTGCAGCACCCTACACTTGCCCTTGTTGAATATCATAAGGTTTCTCTCCGCCCAACTCTCCAGCTTGTCCAGGTCTTGCTGTATGATGGCACAGCTTTCTGGTGTGTCAGCCACCCCCCCCAGCTTTGTGTCATCAGCAAACTTGCTAAGGGTACACACATACATACAGACAGAATTTTGCCAATTTTCTGACAGGGAATTTTGAAAAGAGATATATTTGAACCTAGTATGGAAATACAGCACCAGTTTCTTACCTTGAAACATGCATGTGAAAATAATCATGCTTTACTCTAGCTCCTTAAAGTTCCACTAGTTCACTGATCCTGCCTACTGCCTAATAGATATGCTTGTTCTTTTTTGGTACCTTGACTTTTCTCAAAGGTCATGTACTGCACATTCACCCAAACATACTTGATTCACAATCATACCAAGGTGTCCTGATGCAAAACCCTGAAAAGATTCCCATTCCCTGAAGCAGACTTTGGGTCAGGCAATGCAGGTTTTTTGAAAGGATGCTCTAGTAAAGTGGTAGAATTTCAGCACAGCCACCGTACCACACAGCATAGCGGTGTGTTGCCCCAGGAACGTCCCTGGTATGTATAGCCATACACTGCTATGACATGCATGCTGAAAAAGGAAGGTATGGCGATATGTTACAAAGGCTGATTTCAGAGCATGTGTCAAAACCTCCTTGTCAGTATGATGCCATTTTAACATCTGTAATAAAACTAGTCCTCTACATGAGATACACAAACAGGTCAAGGCCTGTGAAAATATCAGAGGTACCAAGGGAAAACCAAAGTTTGAGGAAAAAATGTGTAATTTACTACACAATAGTTAGTGCAAATTCTTGTTCCAAGCAGGACTCACTTCCTAGAAGCAAAACTTTGTCGCTCCATAGGGCATATGATATGGCTGTTCCAGCACATTTCTAGTCACCCTGAGATGTTTTGCAAACAGCGTGGTGCTCAAGCTTTATCTCTGACCTTAGCAGTCCTGTTATGAAACTTAAAATATACATTGTCTCAAGTAAATATGTTGCTTACACAGCAAGCATGTCTGCACAGCACTATAGTGCTGTGCTCATCTACACAAGGGTCAAGTCCAACTTTGGGAAAGAAGCAGACATGCAAAAAGACCATTAAATTTATCTAAAAATCTCTGTATGTTTTCAGCTGAAAAAAGAGAGGTATATGAGATCTGGAACCTGAAAAGCACACAAATAAGAATGGAGACCTTTATTATAATTTATTTTTTAGATGTAAAGCATAGAAAATTGCTTTACCTATTTTTATGGACTCTTGAAAGTTGTATAAACTAACCACTCCAATCCCTAGTTTCCATAATACCTGAGTTTTCTTCCACTGTGGAACATAAAACTCCTCGGTCATATCTCCCATTAAGAGCTTTTGGTGATGGAGGAAGATGGGAACCATGATATTACTGACTGCAAAGTCTTTTTCAGCTGTTGATACACAGCCATTCAAGAGTTCAGTCTATGACTCTATAAACAGACACATCTCCCGAACTATACAGATATCCATGGTTCAAAAATCTGTGTCAATGTATTTCAGGGTCTGGATACTGAAAGCTGAATGGTCCCCATGCTGTGAGTTAGGCTCTGCAGGGAATGTAACATTGCCAAAATCCTACTCTGATGCTAGTTCTAGATGCAACTCCTTTCTGAACCCATTCAGCAGTATACCTCCAGGGAAGGATATTTACTGCGTACAACCAAATGGAAAGCGTAGAGGAATAATTCCTTTTCATATGGGCTTGGGAGAACCCTGTCCCAGCTGTTCATTAAAACATGGTCCCATGGAGACTGGACGTTCAGTTTAATACAGCTCCCAACTCCCACACACCATTGCAAGAGCTGCCAAATATCCTGTGTGACGTAGAGTTTTCCATATTACATAGCCAAATACCATGTCCTGTATTAAAAAAAAAAAAAAAAGGACATGGCTTTTGCCGCATTTTTGCAGCAACCACTTTCCCAGTTTTCCAGCAAATGGGGTCTTGGAAAGAGACTGCAGAGCATACGGAGGGGGCAGAGTAATGCCGTGCCGAGCATACCATGACCCTAACCAAATCAGTCCCAGTTAAAGATGTGAGCCAGAACTGGTTCCTGACTCCGCCCTGCCCGCAGCTTCCAGGATCTTCTGCTGATCCAGCCATGCTTGTGGACTTGGCTGGCTCCCACCGGCATGCCGTCCCTTTGGCCCCTGGTGCTCAGTCCAGAGGTTGCTTTGCAGCAGTGACCCAACACATTCACCTAATTTCTGTTGCTCTGCAGCAGAGGTAGATGCTCATCAAAAGTATTCACTGCACTACAGTCTCAGGGGCATCAACTCGAAATTCAGCGTGTATTTAACCACTTTACTGCCTTCAGCTGGCTTAAGATAAGCACAGGCCCAAATGCTTTCCAGAACCATGGCCTAATATGAAGGACCATTTTAGCTGATATAAATTAGTGCACCTCTGAGTAGTGTTCATTTGCTGCTTAGATTTCACTATGTTTAGTCTCTTCATTGGGACAAAGACATTCAACTGTTTGGGTAAAATCTGCCCTCAATTGTGGCAGTGTAAAACTGGTTACTCCTTCAGCAAACAGTCATTTCGGCCTTACTTGGGCATCGCTGAGAAGAGGATTCAGCTGCAACTTACAGTACTTCTCACAATACCAGCTGTGCATTAGCCACAAAACCAACTCAGAGATGCTTAGGTTTGTTTCAGTGGTAAATGACAACAGGTAATCCCTTCTTTAGAGATGGTTGTGTGGGAGCGTTTTTTTCCCCTTCCATCAGAAAACCTCCATAGGCCTCTAAACCATCTTCTTCCTTGGGACTCCGATTCTAATCCTTCCTACATGACTTTATACCACAGTGAGCACAAGCCAAGCCCAAATCCGTATATAGCAAGCCACAAGATTGCACAGCAGAACACCACCAACTTGCAGGCCAAAGGCAGAACAAAATGTGGGATGCCCATAGACCACCTGATTACCTCCTGGAATGACCAACGTAACAGGCAACAGAAGGGGCTGCAGCACACGGGACTGTGTTCAAGGAAAAAGCTGAGATTACTTTTGCCTTCTCAGGAAAATATTTACAAATGCTCCTAAGCAAAAGTGGTCTGAATTTCCTGGGAGTTCAAATTAATTTGAGCTCTACTGAAGTCAGTGAGGCTCTGCCAGGATATATCAGCGTAAAATGTGGGTCATTGTACCCAAAAATATACACAAGCCTATTCATTGTTTTGTGGTTAAAAATGACACGAATAGGGAAAATCACATCCATTTCAGTTATGATCTTGTTTCTGTAAATGCTGCATGGCCATTCCCCAGATCCTCTATTCATAGCAACTGACTGTGAATACACAAGAAACCAAAGAATTATCACTGACTTTACGATCTTATTCACCATGCAGATAAAGTATCTGAGAGATCTGTATAATTAAAGCAGAGTGCCAAAGAGGTGGGGCAATGTATTTGTGGAAAAGTGTGTAAACAGTGAAATAAACCACTGATACTTTTATTCAAAGAAACTGAGATGTTATATTTGAAAATGTTATCCAGAAACCAAATAAATAATTAATTACCTTTACATGAATCCTTCTCAGCTTCTACTTTCTTAAACTGAAGAGTTTGCATTAACCAACTTGTACACGTCATCTCTGTTACATTTTAAAAAGACAAATAGTGAGGGGAGGTAATATATGTACTTTAATCTCTTCTCTCGGAAGTCTGACTGATAGTGCTCAAGAATGCAGGATAAAATGAATGAAAGCCTACCTTGGGAACCTTAAGCAAATTCCTTGCACACCACACTGGCACTTTATTGCATAATTAAATTTATAGTAAAAGTCCTTTATCTTCATTACACATGACAACTTTACTTGTTTGCCCTGCAGTCTTCTCTTGAAGTCTTTAAATTCAGAAATTCTTGCTTCTCCAGAGTTACATGTACATGCAGTTTAACGAATTACAGAAATAATTTATCTGGGAAGAGTTAGAGTATATTTTTGACTTATGCCTCAGAGTTGTCAGACAAGCACAATTAATGCAATGTATTGCTGTCTGACCCCCTACTTACCTGTGCGAATGTTAAATGCACTGTGTGCCATGCTGTTTCTCTCTGTGTTACTACGTGACTACAGGCATTGCATCATCACAAACCAAAATAAAAGTCAGTTGTAATGGACTAGTACCAAATAATCTTTAGCTATCACTTACCAAAACAAAGAGCACTGAATTTTAGAGCTGAACAGCAATTTCTTTTAGAAATCATCGATGTAGCAAGCTAAACGCTATTCAGAAGGCACCCAAGCTTGCGTCTTGGTTGGTAAGACGTAGCAGAATTTGTAGGTCAGCTACTCTTGGTGAGTGAGGAACTTAAACTAGGGCCAGAGGGCTATAGGAAAATAAAGAAGGAAATGATCCTCTAGGATCCTGTTTGGGTCTTTAATGGGAGGGCTGGAGAGGAGGGAGGACAACGAGAAGCCAGAAGGTGGGAAGGAAGTGGGTACCTGGAAGAAGGGCAGATGGAAAGAAGCTGTAGCCAGGGAAGAGCCCAAAGCTCTGCTGTGTGGAGGATAAAGCACAGGGACACTTTGCATATAGGAGAGAAGATGCCCACTGTGTCTGTCCTGATGAGAGGTGGGGAAAGGGATACAGACAGGCAGAGAGGGGAATACAGTTATCCACAGGACATAGTCTAGGGAGAGGACAGCATAAAGTAATCCTGGTTCTCTGAAATCATTTTGGAGAGGACGTAGGAGTTGCAGACAGCAGCTGAAGGGAGCAATCAAAATTCAGAGCACAGCAGGAGAGGCAAAGCGCCAGAAGGGCAGGTGTGGGGGGTGGACAGGACAGAAAAGAAACGAATTGGCAGCTGTGTTTGGAGGAGGTGACAAAGCGCCCTGTGAAATGAGGTCTACAATTGTGCTGGGGAGAGGGAAGGAGGCTTGGTGGATAACAACCTGATGGCAGCATGGTTATGAGTCATGGGGAAGGGTGGTGGCAGTGGTGGACCTTATGAGTAGTAAATGGGAAAACTTTCTGAAAAAAGCTGTATCTAAAAACTTAATGAGTTTTTGCAGAGGGAGCTCATTGTGTTGTGCCACCCTGTTAGGAAGGGGAAGGAAGGATGTTTAGGTCTGGCACAGGAAAAACATGGAAGAACAGTATCTCTCCTCTTTCTTGTGAGAGCTGTCCCTCGCTAAGCCAATGAGATTTCCTCATTTCACTGCTTTTCAGCATGTAGGATATTTAATATTACACACTGGCCTGGCTTTCCTTGACGAAGGTTCTAGTTTCAGGCTTCGACAAATAAGTATGGCAGAGCCCACAGCTGATTATTCTTTTTCCAGGATTTTTCATATGCTTGCCTGGGGTCCTGCAGTCAAATAAAAGACACGCTCCATGGTCTGGAGTTCTTATCATCTAGGTGGGATTTGAGTGGGATTTGTGGATTCAGGAGAATTCTACCAAGGGTTGCACAGACATTCCTCCCAACAATCACACCACATTTTTCATAGTCTACAGTTCTGTACCAGATTTAAAGTTTGATCCTTAGTTGTGAGGTTTTGGGTTTAGACCAGACCTGGGACATTTTTGGATCTGCTTGACAGATCGTTCTGTTAGTTTCTTTTTCTGTCATAACCGACATTGGGAACCACAGTGATCAAACCTCCTGTGTGTGCATTGAAACACAGCCCTGTGCCTGCAGACTTTCCAGCTTGATGAAATAGTAAAGGCTGTTGCAAGAGATCTCAAGGAGAAAGGGCCCCCTCACGTGCTTGCACCTTGCTTAGTGGTGCCATTGCCAGTGCTTGTGGTCTGGGAGGAGCAGAAGGGTCACAGGCTGTGAAAATAAAAAACCCCAGAGAGTGAAAACTCCTTAGACTGGATTCTTCTGCCCCATTTATGTTCCTTTCTGTCGCATGGTGTTCATGGGGGTGGTGGTAGTGACTGTAGCAGAGAGCAGGAGCATCCCATTTCTTCTTCCACTGTCTCCAGAAAGTAGTAAAATACATTAATGATTTATGCAATAGACTCTAGGTTAAGATTGTAAATTACTGTATATTTAGAATAATTATACATGAGATGCTAATGGTTTCTATTTCAAAGCACATTAAAACCTACAACAGCGATGTTCGTGGCAGCTCAGACCTCGGTAAGCTCATATTACATTTTTAACTACAGCCTTTCTTTTGTTTCCTTTTTTGTATAGCATATGTTTGACATTTTATTTTTATGTTACAGTTCAGGGAGTCTTTTAGTGAAGCCTCATGGCTAATTCTGGAGGACTGAAGACATCCAAACGTTACGTACCCAACTGCGCCAGCCACCTGCTACATCTACATGACAGAAGCCGGGAGGTGGTATCCGTCTGGATTTGTTACTTGCCTTTTGTAACCAACGTGTGAGAATCAGAAGAAACACCCATACAGCTCATGTGTGCCTGACATATCAGCAGCCTCCCCTGGGAACAAATGTCAGCTCTGTTTACAAATGTAGGTTCAAATGTTGGTTATAATAGCACGGTCGGTATGGCTACCTCAGAGATGAACTTTGATCAAACCTTTTGTGGTTTCCAGTTGCAGCTGGTTTGTGTTCCCTTCTCTTTCTCAAAGTCTTGGGAGAGGACAGGTGTGGGACTTTCTACAATGCTCAGCACTTATAATAACATTTATGTGAGAGGGGAGACATTTATTAAAGGACTCCCACTGCAGCAGCACCTATGTAAACAGAAAGACCAGCATGCCAGGAGCCGCACGAGTAGGTGTCTGACAAGAGTGCCTGTCCCTAGGGAGCTCTCAGCCCAGCCAGGCAAGCAGAAAATGGAGGAGAAACAGAAGAAAAGTCGCTGTGCAGGTCACCTGCAGAGCCAGGGTATGGGGAAGGCAACTCCAGTTCCCCAGAACTTGACTCACAGGACGCACAGCAAGGTTATGGTCACTGGCCAAAGCCAACCAGCCCCTAAATACCTCAAAGAAATGATTCTGTGGAAACCCAAAAAAAACCCCACCTTGTTTTCAGGCAATTGAACTCTTGTCTCTTTTACTTAAAATTGCAGCCAGCATCAAAATAAAATTGTTATTCCGAAATGATGAATTAAACTCTCTTGTCTTAAGGCCACTGAAACAAAACATTTGGACTTCAGAAATGCCCACCTCTTCCCCTCATCTTTTTGATTTAAGTAAATCTTTCAGTTCCTAGGTGCATTTTAAAGCAGATAATTTTTATATTTGTATTTTATAATTGCCAAAGCTACATTCATTCAGGTCTACACATAGCCCTCCAGTTTCTGGAGTGAAATAAGTGAAATTAATACTTTTTATGTTTAACAGAGATGTCTATAGCACTGTGTGAATTTATTGAACCATGACTATGTGGTATTTGCAAGCTGAAATATCCAGTACAACTCAGTTGCTGTGCAGACATCCCAAGGAAACCTCCCTAACAATCTTATAGCCCATCTTCCTTCGTCCACCAGCAAAGATTTGATATCCAGCCTGATAAGCTGGATGGAGCAAGGTAAGAAGAATCTCGCTATCCAGTGAAAGGCATTGATTAACAGTGGTGGCTGCATGTAGCTCTCACATGGGGGCTTATTCTGCTTGCCTCTCCTGTCCCCTGCTCGGTGGATGCCGCCGCATGGTTGGCAGGTCGTTAGCAGCACCAGGGGGTTGCTTAGCCCTGCGCAGCAGCCCGCTCCCCACCTGTTTTCAGTGAGTCACAACAACTTGGGACACGGGAAGGACACGGACAAACTGGGTTCAGCTCTGAAGGGCCCCTTTGCATTTCATGACCTGAACAGCAGCAGGATATAAGTGGCAGTCCAGTGTCCTCTGATAGGAGATGGAGTCCCCCCCTCCTCTTCTCTCTGCGTCCTTCTCCTCCCCACCACAGCCTGTCTAACTTCTAAAAATAGTTCTAGTAAGGTGACCGGAGGGTGAAATTACTGTGTTTTGATCTTTTCCTTTTCACTGAAGCCAATTTTCTAATGACTTACAAAACCCATCATTTAAAATATGCATCAAATGTAATCCAAGCCAACTCCACTTTACCCTGATGCCTAAAGGTGAGAGAAGGCGCCCATACTCAGCAAAGTGGCAAAAGCAAACCTCAGCGGAAATGGAGTGAATTGCTCTGCGAGGCAGAGAAGGGCTGTAGTCACAGACCCTGCTCTCCCATGAAGCAGCTCCTCCTCAGCCTCTCCATATTGCTGCATGATATCTGGCATTCTCTATGCGATGAAGCCCCTGGGGGCATACAGCACCATCCCTGGCACCCAGGAGGGAGCTCGACCTCTGCTAGATTACTCTTGGTGGACAAGGAAGACGTTTCCAGTGTGGTTTTGTCTCCATGACAGGTCAAAAGATAATGAAGCCTTTAATCAAACCCCTCGGTTTGTGGCAAGGAGCGAACAAGACTAATAGGGGCAATAAGACAGTTCAATGGAAAATGACTGCAGAAACAGCCTCATATTGATTAGTGTTTCATGAGAACATCTTTAGCAATGCTCGTAATTTTTCTAGGGGTGAACTACTCCACATTAAGTTACTGGAAATCGGTAGCAGCAAGAGTGTCAAAGCCCAGGAGGGCAGGGGACAGTCAGTTAAGTCCATGTTGTGAGAATTATCAGAAGGTCTTTAGATGGATGGTGATTTTGTTTGTATAAGAGCAGAACAATGCAATAGGCAGCATTTCCTTGAAGAAGGAATACAGCTTTTGTATGTGACTGTATGGACATGAGAACACTGGTGTCAGCAGGGATTTTGGAAAGCTACAGTGAGGCAGATAAACAGCCCCACAACCTTCCAATTGGACATACAGCATACTGCTGTGTAAATAGAGACTGAGTTATTTCAGGTAAAAAGCGAAAAGGTAGGTAGAGACTGTTGATAGCATCGGTTTGTCAGCAAGCTAGTACATGGCTATGGCAGGGTCTGAAGAGATCCAGCGACTGTGAGCTATAACAGGCTCACAGGCAGTTTGAGGGGAACTCCCAAATGTGAAATGTGACTTTAAGTTTGACTCTGTTATCCTGGGTGTGCCGGGTATGCTGAGTCCTCCAGCAAGGGTGGAAAATTCCTTGTCACAGCAGCTGAAACTGACATTCTCAGTTCTGTTTGGGAACCAGTTCTCCATCCAGCCCAGCCTAGTCATATAGTGAAGCAATGCTATCACTTCATGTGTTCATAACATCGTAGAATGTCGTATCATCGTAGAATCATAGAATGATTAGATTTAGAAGGGACTTTAAAGATCATCTCGTTCCAACCCCCCTGCCATGGGCAGGGACACCTCCCACTAGACCAGACTGCTCAAAGCCCCATCCAGCCTGGCCTTGGACACCTCCAGGGATGGGGCATCCACAGCTTCTCTGGGCAGCCTGTTCCAGTGTCTCACCACCCTCTCAGTAAAGAACCTCTCCCTAATATCTACTCTAAAATCTCCTCTCTTTCAGTTTAAAACCATCGCCCCTCATCCTATTGCTACACTCCCTGATAAAGAGTCTGTCCCCATCTTTCCTGTAGGCCCCCTTTAAGTAATAGAAGGCTGCAATAAGGTGTCTCCGGAGCCTTCTCTTCTCCAGGCTGAACAACCCCAACTCTCCAAGCCTGTCTTCATAGGAGAGGGCTCCAGCCCTCTGATCATCTTCATGGCCCTTCGCCGGACTCACTCCAACAGGTCGATGTCCTTCTCATGCTGGGGGCTCCAGAGCTGGACACAGTCCTCCAGGTGGGGTTTCACAAGAGCGGAGTAGAGGGGCAGAACCACCTCCCTGGACCTGCTGGCCACGCTTCTTTAGATGCAGCCCCGGATACAGTTGGTTTTCTGACCTATGCTATGTCTTGTCTGTGAGCTGCTCTTGAAGCTTTCCTTCTCATGGCTCCCCAAAACAGATGGTAGGTCATAAGGATCCTGGTAAGATGGGTATTTGGGAATATAAGTGGTGAGGACCAGTTTTAGGCAGTCCCCTCCACAATACCCTCCATGAGGGCCAATGGATGCATGCAGTACTGCAGCTGCCATGCCCGCGCGCTGTACATTAGCCAGAGAACTGGGCAATAGCACCAGGGGAAAGCAGGGAGGAGCACCCAGGCACTGCTGGCACCAGGCACCATGCCAGCCCTCTGTGCCACAGAGTGGGTTCACGTTGGACTTGGTGCACAAGGAGAGGGTTTTGGAGGGTTGTTGTGTGACGCGGCTGTGTGCAGCAGCATGGGTTTGGGTGTGAAGCAGAGCACGGGTTTCAAATCCAAAGGCTGCATCTAATCCACTGAGTTGAGTGTGTGTCATCCTTCTTCATACCAGACGCTCTCAGCTGGCAAGTACAACCCCAAACATCTCCGCTCTCCCTCTCCCTCTGCAGCCTGTGAATAACGCTTATAATCCAGACAACCTCTTCCAGAAATGAGTGTTTTATTACCCAGATGAAGCTTTCACCAGGGGCTTCTGATGGAGCAGCAGCCTGTGCCGGGACCGGCGCGGCTCCTCCGGCTCATGGGCTCAGGGTTTTGCTGGATCCTGTTCATCTTCCCTGCAAATAAGGGAATCTGAGGAGTATGTGTCTGATTTCTCCAGTAACACCAAGTTATGTAAACACACTTGCTGCTGTTAACAGCTCGCCATTTTTACTGTGTGAAACATAATCGGTTTGTATAATGATATGGACTGATTTGGGTATCCAGTCCAACACGCCCTGGCTGCTGGCTAAATATTTTATTGTTGTTAGTTTATGAGGACTGTGCTGGTCCCTTTGAAAGACCTTTCAGGATTGCAGCAGTTTATAATGGTACCACAAAGCAATTCAGCATTTCCAAGAATTACTTTTGTTTTCTTTAGAACAGAAAGGACTTTTTAAGTTTTTTTTCTTTTTCTTTTTCTGTTTCTGACCAAAGAGAAATATTTCTACTTATGTACTTTAAAAAGAGCATTCCCAATTTCTTTTCTTTTCTTTTTTTCCCCCTCCCCCCCCCGCCTCCGCAATTGTTGGCCTTCCACTCTGACTTCAGCGGGAGCCAGGGAGGGATGTGTTAATATCTTGTTGAAAAGATTGTAAGCATCCTGCCCAGAGCTCTGTGGGTTCCCAGTCGGGTCCTGCCACTGCACCCCGTGCACGCTTTGGAGACCAAGCACAGACACTCAGGAGCGTGTGCCTTGGCCAACCTGAGCGCAGACGAAACTATCAACCATTCAGAGCAATTGTTGACAATTTCCAGTCACCACTAATTGCTTGGGGCTTTCTTGGACCTCAGCCACGTCTATACCTTTGTGTCCTTAATCACTAGGCACCCTTTGGATAATATGTCACACCTGGGACATAAGATAATTTATCGCTTGCAGATGGATTAGCATCGCAGCTCGCTTAGATAAATTTTGCTTTAGCCTCGGTCCCAGAGGTCCCACTTTTATAGCACAGTTTTATCCATTAAAATTATTACTTCCAAAATTCTGTTGTATTTTATGGCTTCCATGAGATATTTATGACCCTTACTGCTTAAGTGGACATTTGTAGAGATTTACTGCAGAAATAATTCAGGCAAATAGCTCAGAAGAGGTACTGCCAATAGCTTACAATTTAGGTTTGGTGCTGTTAGAGGACACAGAAAACAGTGTGCATATTTAAGTATGGATTCTTAATGCATAATACTGAAATGACCCTGAAAACATATTCAAAAAACCTGTTCTTATAGACTAGTTCTAGGCAAAATCCAAACATTGAGTTTTAATCTTCCAAGCTCCCTCTTTTCCCGAAGCTGTTCATATTCTTTGCTTTTCCGCAAAGTGTAAGAGATGAAAGCAAAGGCCAATTAAAAAGAATTTATAGAGTCAGAAGAGCCTAAATAGGTTATGCAGACCATCCCCTTGCTAATGCAACACTACTCCATAGCACATTTTGAGTGTTTTTACTGCTCTTGTTCTAAGATGTCTTATGAAATTAAATATATGCTTTTTACCTTGGGAAGCTGTCACACAGTTTATTAAAAAATCCCCCTTTCATTCTTTCTTTATAATTCTCTGTGCCATGGTTGCCTTCAGCTATTTTGAAAAGCTAAATATACAACTTATAGGGGCTGCATAGACAGTCATTTGCCTGAGATTTATTTTTTTCCTAGAAATCCAGAACTCTGTATATTAAGCCTTAGATGTAAAGCAGAAAGTGACTGCAAATGGCTGCAGTTCCTTAAGTCATTGATCAGCAGAAAAGCTGAGAGAAAAGATTTTTCTATAAGCAGCTGTTTCTTATAAGTTGTCTTTCACTAGTGAGCTTTGATGTGTGTCAAAGATGCAATACTCACCTAGATGAGGCTAGAAGTGCTGCTGGTTTTTACACAGTAATTAAATCAGTTGTACGTTGACGGATTTAGGGAACACAGAAAAATGCCAGACGAGGATTGTGAGAGGAATACATGACAGAATAGCTTTTAGCTCAAATACAAAACCTAGTTTATGTGTCTAAGAATAATGCACCGGGTAAAATCCTAATCACACCGCAGTCAGACCCACATGAGCAAATTTGTGGTTACTGTGTATTAATCTCAGCTGGCTCTTGAGATTCCAGGGGACCCACAAGTTGTCTGGAAGAAATCCACTTCCACAGGTCCTGTGAGAGGGGAGACCTGAGAGGTGTTCCTCTTTTCCAAGCTGCTTAGTTTTGTCCTAATTGGACTAAGGCTATGGGTGGCCGGGGCACCGAAAGACAGAGCTCAGGTTGCAGTTTGACAGAGCCACTGAAGGCTTAACTTGCTGCAAGGGGAAAGCTGAGCTCTGTCTGTTTGGTCCTTTTAGGACTAGAACTGGTCATGTTTTATACTGTAGAAAGTCTGAGGATTAGAAAAGTAGCCTCCGTGGCTTACGGTGTGTCTCTGTGAGAAGTGACTGGTGCTGTCTGGTAACTAATACATTTCCCAGCTTTTTTTCTCTTTGGGGTGAACGCGAAGCCTTTTGCAGCACTGCAGCGCAGGAGCAGAAAGCACTCTTGCTAGATTGCCAGCTTCCACGCTTCCAGCGTGCACCTCTCTTATAGACATCAACATCTTGATCCCTTGGTGAAGCTGCTCTGTTGGACAGCTGAGGGAAACCCCATGGAAGGTCTCCAAGCACCTCTCTGGGAATGGCACACCAGGCGATACAGGTGCTGGGCTCAAAGAGTGGCAAGAGGCGCTGCTCACAAAGTGCCTCACTCCCATGGATTTTAAGTGAAAATCCAAAAAGCAGACTTATCCAGATATGCTTGCAATGCATACTTTGTATTAGGAATCAGATTCCAAATACTTCTAAAATCTGACATAGAATACTGTTCAAAACACAGAAGTCGGTGCAGTGTGAATACCTTTTACGCATTAAGTTAATGTAATTCAGTATAAAAGACTAAATCCCTCCCTGCAGCTGGTTCTTCAATAGATTTTACAGCATGACAATATTTCCCCAACGTATCACTTGTATCTGTGAAAGATATGAATATGGTCGTCACAAATGCTTAAAGGAACTGATTCCAAGCAGGTTTATCTGTTTGCAGGAGCAAATTCATAAGAGGTGACGGGAGGAAGACAGCCAGGTTTGACTGTTAGTTAAAGGTAGCCTGTCCTCATCTGTCTGGGAGAGAGATAAATGTACCTGTGGAAGATACCCTGACTGCAGCAGCTCCAGCTGCTAAATGGCTCACTTTGGTCCTAGCATCTCTGGCTCTGCCAAGGAACTGCAGCCAATAGCAGAGCTGCTGCAGAAAGAGAAGGGGTTTAAATTAAAGTAATATGATTTAAGGCTGACATGGGTCTTGAACTGACCTTTACACATGGCAAATTTTATCCTTTGAGTCTCTTTCCTCCACCCCCTGCCCCAAAATATGCTCCTTTTCCCTTCACTGCTCTCTCTTGCTGAACTTACTCTATAGAGTTTTGTAACAGAATTGAAAAAACAAGAAACAGACACACTATTGTATGTTCAAGCTCATACAGGGCTCTAAAACTAATCTTTGTTCTGGCAAATATCATGCAGCATTGACTGCTTTGCTGGCTACTTCATTCATCATGTGGAAAATGCATTTTACTGACTACCAATTACAAGAGCCAAACAGTGGCTTTGTCAGTATTACATGGTAACCATTACCTTTGTAATTGCATAGTGACTGATGTACAGTATGATGTAATGACAGGTTAAATAAATGCATACTAATTTGTCCTGCTAAAAGAAAAGAATGCCAGCACGTTAACACAATTGCAAGTTATTTTATATGATTATACATGAAGTAAAGGTATACATTTATCATAAAAGTCACGGCTAGCTGCTATGTTTCAACTTCCAAAAATTCTTTTTCACCTTTAAAATGTTTAGAGATGTATAATCTCTCTGCACCCTCGTTAACAGTGTTTGCAGAAGAAACATTTCAAAATATGCCACAAATGTTGGAGTTCCCTTGGTATAAGACTTGAAATGGGTTCTTTTTTTTCGGAAGGTAAAATGTTCCATTAGAAATTTTCATTTATTTATTGAAAACTCAGCAACAAAGTATATTTTGGTAACTACCTGAAACAATGCAGGCCTAAATTTAGTGTGTCATGTGTTAAAGAAAAAATGAATAGAAAATTACTGTGAGATCAGTTATTTACCAAAAAAGCACTCAAGTAGTTAAAAAGATTTCTGACAGAAGATGTTGACATGAAAAATGTCAGTGAAACATAACTGGGAGGAGGGAATTAATCTCAATAACATTTCACATCATATGGAGAAATAGAAGTAAAATTAATGGCACAAAAAATTACCATAGTTGGGGGAAAAACTTGGAGGTTTTCAGTTCTGCACCGAGAGCACTAACTCAGGAACAAAAATGAAGAGTGGGAAAGCGCTGTTATTGTGAGCCAGAATGACCAAGCAGTAACAAAACAGGTTTCCTCTGCATCCATATTTCAGTTTGAGTATTCAGGATAGTTTTCCTCCCACGTCATCGAAAACCCAAATTTCCCAGTTCATGTCCTGTAGCTAGGACTGCCTCTACTGCAGGTCCAAAATGGCAGGAAAGGACAGGGATACGGTTGTCTTGCTTTGGATTTGACAGATCCAGAGGAAAAGAAGGAAACTGAGCAATTTGGAAACCTGTGTGTCAGAAAAACCCATGCCTAAAATCCTTTAGATCCATCTTTTCCCAGATACAATCTCTCACCTCTTCCCCACTTGTATATTCACCTTCCAAAACCTCCTTTTCTCTCTAAAACTGGGGTGTTTTTCCTCCTGTTCTCCAGATTACATCTCTCCTTAGTGCTTTAACATTACGTGTTCTTACTATAGGATGCCTTCTCTTCCCTTCAAATAACCTGAGCTGGCTTTGCAACTCACAGACCCTTCATGCTCCCAACAAGCTCTGGGGCAAGTAGTAGTTTATGGAGGAAAAAAGATTAGTTCTTTCCTATATGTGACAATTCGCAATCTTCTAAATCTGTAATTACCTTTTACATGTTCAATATGTAAAATTCTGTGGAAATGTTCTTCCTTGTAAATGTAGGGATTTGTGGGAGGGTTTCCTCTTTAGGTGATAATAATTCCAATAGCAATTTTGTAATGCAGAGGAAAATGAAAGGGAATGACAACATGATTATTAAACCTGGATAATAGCCTTGAAGGTAAGGTTTTGACTTGGTACAATTCCCACATGCACAGACAGAAAATGGCTCAGGTCTTGAGAATGGTTGGAAGTCTTTCCTCTCTGGTTGGAAGTCAGCAATGTCCTCATTTTGGTGGAAGTGGTGCCTAAGTTGAGAAGTTATGTTCCTGTTGTATCTTTATCTTCTCATAAGTTGCAGAGGTAGGCTTCATCATTTCAGGCTGGCTTTGTAAAAGTGAGGAGCCTAAGCGGGATTTCATGCCAAATTAAGGATCAGGAGTCATAGAAGAAATGCAAAAGCATTCTGGCTGTGTTTGTTGCCTGCATGGCAAGATGCCAAACGTGATGAAGGTAAATGCCTTGGAAGGTGTCAAAACGCTCATGATGCACAGAGAGGCTTGTGTTATGGGGGCATGTAAGTAGACGGAAAGCTAGGTGAAACAGGTGAACAGGAAAAACTAGGTGAAAGCAGCACCCATCAGACTGGTCTGTGAAGGGGAGCTCCAGTGGGACCAGCCTTCTGTCAGCACCTCTGCTGCTACCGCTATCCAGAAAAACAGGCTTCACACACAGGCATAAGAAGTAGCACTGACCATGATGGAATTGAAGGGGTGAGGGAACAGAGTCCAGGAGCTAGAGTACCAAGGAGGAGAAGCTGCTCAAGTAAGAGGTGGGTATCATGTCATCATGCTGTGGTTTCCGTTCCTTTCTTATTTCTTATTTTAATTTCTAAAAATTAGAAATTAGAAAATTACTGTGCCCTGTTATGCTGGATGCATGAACCTTGGGAATCTTGTCAATTGTTTCCATCCTTTCAGCTATGTTGGACTAAAATACTATTGAAGCAGTGAAATTTTGTAATGACATCTGGAGGATACTGCTTTTCTCTGGTTCAGAATACAAAGCAAAGTTATGTTCCTATGTAGAAGGAAGCGGTTCCTCCTTCTTTCTAAGCATGCAGTAGATGTTAGAAGCTGTCAGAAACTTAGAGAATCCAGCTTTAAGTTACAGGACAGCAGTATGATGTGAGCAATCTTCAAATTATCATGTCTGGTAAGTCTTCAGAACTGATTGCGCAGTATCTTCCATGCAGTGGCTGGATGTGGTAATTATTACTGTATCGTTACAACATAAATACATGATTGGTCTGCCCTCCAAGATGGGAGTTCAGTTCAGTGAAATTATAGTTACCAGGGAGGAGCAATTGCCTAGATTCACACACAATTTTAGCAAATTCTAGTGGCTGTGTAAAGTTGCATAATTGCATTCAGTTATTCAGCAATATTTTTTTACAGCAGTTTCTGCTTACTGCCATGTAATTATGACATATTACATGGTTATTTCACCTTAGAAAAGAAAGTAAGCCATTAAGGTTCAGAGCTTGCTTCACAGTCCCTGCTTAGCTTTAAGCAGAGGAATAACCCAAAGTCAATGTGGCTTTCCCAGGGCTTGATGCTAAACAGGGCTGGGGCACAACAACATGCAGTGTGCCAGATTTCTAAACTGCCTTTGAGTCTAAGCAGGGAAAGTCAATCTCATTTTGGATTTTTAGCTCACTTAAATGTATTGATCTCCATATACAGATGTGAGCACAATTTGGTCCATTTCCACACTGTGCCCCAAACTGCTCAGAGATTGCATGTTTTCCTGGTGCTGCGAGATCCTTATGTCTGATGGACTGTGTTGGGCTCAGGACGACAGTTCTTTTGAACAACTTTCATTTTGTCTGCAAGGAATTGTAACAAGTCTTTTTGTTATGCATAGGCTGGACGGGGCAGCAGTGGAATTTGGGCCCCTCTCTCTGTCCCTGGACAGGCAGCTGCGTGCCAAGCTATGTCCCGCTGTCTGCCAGTCATGGGAGGGCTTTCCCCCTGCAGAGCTGGGAGGAAATTCAATCTCCGTGTTGGATCAGGCCTGGGCCATGTCCGAGCAGAGGTGGCATGTTGTGTTAAATTACACTTGCATTTTTTTGTTATACTGTATGAACTACTGTTTGGGGAGACTGAAGTGAGACCACCTGCTCCGGAACATTGGGTCGGGCAGGGGATGAAGATGTTTTTGGCCAAAAGGCAGGGTGTTTTCTCACAGCTCTCGCTCGCTCTCCCTATCACCATGCTAGTGCAGCACAAGCGTGAAGTTGATAGCTGAAGGCCCAAAGACCCTTCCAACAAAATAACCTCTCCACAGCCAATGGTTGCCCTTGCTGCTTCAACCTCTTGTGTTGGAGGACCTAGGGCTAACAAAGGTTATTTTTGAAATGCTGCACATACAGCTTCGAAAAATTCAGAGTACACCAAAATATTTTAGACTCGGCTGCAGCCCTCCAGACCACCAATTACTTGTGACTTAAGTATGGGTTAATTATCATAGAATCATAGAATCTTTTAGGTTGGAAAAGGCCTTTAAGATCACCGAGTCCAACCATTAACCTAGCACTGCCAAGTTCACCACTAAACCATGTCCCTAAGCACCATGTCTAGCCGTCTTTTAAATACCTCCAGGGATGGTGACTCAACAACTTCTCTGAGCAGCCTGTTCCAATGCTTGACAACCCTTGCAGTGAAGAATTTTTTTCCCAATATCCAATCTAAACCTCTCCTGGAGCAACTTGAGGCCATTTGTTCTCATTCTATCACTTGTTACTTGGGAGATGAGAACACCTACCATCTCGCTACAATCACTTTTCAAGCAGTTGCACACAGTGTTAAGTTCTCCCCTCAGCCTCCTTTTCTTCAGGCTAAACAACCCCAGTTCCCTCACAGGAGCTGTTTCTCACAGGACTTGTGCTCTAGACCCTTCACCAGCTTTGTTGTGCTGCTTGGGACATGCTTCAGCACCTCAATGTCTTCCTTGTAGTGAGGGGCACAAAACTGAACACAGTATTTGAGGTGCAGCCTCACCAGTGCCAAGTACAGCTGGACAATCACTTCCTTAGTCCTGCTGGCTGCACTGTTTCTCATACAAGTCAGGATGCTCTTGGCCTTCTTGGCCTTCTTGGCCACCCAGGCACACTGCTGGCTCATATTCAGCTGGCTGTTGACCAGTATCCTCAGGTCCTTTTCCTCTAGGAAGCTCTCCAGCAGCTCTTCCCCAAGCCTGTGGCACTGTATGGGGTTGTTGTGACCCAAGTGCAGGACCCAGCACTTGGACTTGTTGAACCTCCTACCATTGGTCTTGGCCCATGGATCTAGCCTGTCCAGATTCCTCCTACCCTCAAGCAGATCAACACTCCAGCCCAACTTGGCATCATCTGCAAACTTACTGAGGCTGCACTCGGTCCCCTTGTCCAGATCAGTCCTTTCTTAGCTACTCAAAGCTGAGTGCCCTCAGCTTTCAGCACTGGCATGTGTCCTATAATCTTTCAAGATTCTTCTTTGAGATGACGGTCAATTGCCTTTGCCTTCTTGGGCAGCCCACAGGTATAGAAACTTCCCTTTTGATTGACAAGTATCAGAGCAAATGGGAATGTGAAGCTGGGTTGAGGGAACTCTGTTCCCTGGCATTTTAATATTTTTTTGTTGTTGATATTATATTTCTTTGAGGTATGACTTTTCAAATTAGGGAATATGTAAAAACCAAATGTATTAACTATGTCCAGCAGAAAAATATTCAGATCTGAGGTGGCTAAGACTCTAGTTAAAATGGATCTTCTGCCTTCTTGATTCACATGAGACTATCAAAAAGTTCCATTAGGAACAAGAAACAACATGATACTATTGACTTTTCTTTATTTTCTCTAAGATTTGGAAAGGTCTAAAGATTTGGAAATACAATGCTATTTATGATAACACATTGTTCTCGAGGTAATTGTGGTTCTCAGGAGGAATTTAAATTTGCAGTGTGTACGCTGCTCTCTTGCTACAGTCTCCAGAGGCTAAATGGTCAGGCAGGCACATCTATGGCAAGTGACTTAAAAAGACTAACTAGTAACTACTCTGGAGAAGCAATTCATGACAGGTCAATAACTGCCAAAGATATTTTAAACGATCACACTGTGGGGTTTTTTATGCTTCTTGCTCATGACATTTCTGTGCCAGTCGTCCCAATTGGAAGGTTTGAAACAAATAATAAGGGGTAGTCATTCCCAGGAGGCACAGGTGAGCATTGCTTTTTGTGGCCTTTGATAAGTATAGCTCTGCTCTCCTGAGGAAACATTACTCTGGTCTTTCTTCCTTGAGCAAACCTCAAATAAAGGTGAGCAAATAAGTAAATAAAGCTTATTTTGCATGAGTAAGTTCAGTGGGGTATTTCAGTGCAACCTACCTTTTCTTCTGACATTCTGAACTTTGAAATAAAGGGGAATTCATGTCTCTTTTTCTAGCATCAGCAGCTGATATGAATAGCTCAGGAGTGCACCAAAGACTGCCACCCAAATTGAGAGAAGAGCAAATAACGTGCAGATATCAGTGTAATCTATTGATTTTAACTGACTGGTTACAGCTGTAGAGGATGGTAAAGGAAAGCAATTCTATTAGATGTCATTGTTCTGCTGTGATCCTTACTTCAGACTGAAATGTGTCTGTTCGGTCCCAAAGTGATGATGTCTCATTTTAATCACGCGTGTAGTTGCAATAGGAAGCATGAAGTTCTCTGTATTTTATTCTGTATGTTAGAGAAATTATTCCCCACCTTCTTTTTTTGACTTTCATATATTACCCTTTTCTCAGGTTTTGCTCAGAGCCGTCGAAAGTGAATGACTCCACCATTACCACACCTCTGCTCCATTGAATCAAAGTACATAAAACCGTATAGCAATTTGCTCCCAGAACTGTGACCTTCAGTGTTGCCCTGGAGTCTAGATGAGCTGAGCGTGATGGCTGGAAAGAGAAAGCATGAGGTGGGATAAAGTCAAATGCTGCATAGGAGCCCAAAAGGAGCTGTAAAAATGTGGTCACTTAAAAGTGCAAATCTGGTTTATTTTTCAAGTATTAAAAACAGACATTGCCTTTGGCAGCAGTTTGGAGAAACGTGTCTTAGCAAATTTCCTGACTGAACCAAAGAATTATTCAACATTACTTAAAGACTTGAAGCTATGGCCTAAATAGTAATTAACATACTTGTTATTGGCATTGATGCTTTTCTCTGCAGGAAGCAGATGTATCAGAAAATATGAAAGTGATAAAAAGTTTAATTTTTCAACAGTCCTGAAAGTCATTTGAGGATATTGTTTCATTTTTTTTTTTACCATCATGTCATTCACTGTTCAGAGTTCTACTAATGTTACCCGTCCAAATACAGAGAGACAAAACTAGCCAGAGATCTAGGAGTGTTTCAGCGCAGTTGGCATTGTAGAAAGCCATTGAGATTAAATGGTGATCCATAAAGGATGCTCTGTAATCCCAAAGAGATGTGTGTCAGTGGAAGCAATGAACCACACTGACATTTTTACTGATGGTGATGGCTGGTATTCAGAGTATTTAGCATTTGGCAGTGATCAGCGGGCAACCAAGGCAGCAGTGAAATTTGGAACCATCCGAAAACGTACTTCTGTACCTTTGTTATGAAGTTGACAATCTGGAATTCATGGCTTGTCTGGTGATCAGCTGCCTTGAAGGGGGGAAATGAATCAGACTTTTTCTATGACACAGTGTTTTCTTACATTATATATGGTCTGTCCTGTGGCACTTAGTTTCAGACAGTGCTTCAGCCTGACATTCATCTTCCCAAATCCATACCATAGCTCAGACAGATGTCTCAGGAGCCTTATCCAGAAATTGGAGGAAAAGAAAACAAAGAAAGAAGAAAAAACTTGATTTGTGGAAGGAATCTTTTGATCCTTATAGTTCTCCTCTTTAGAAGGTCTAAGATACGCAAACATATATGATTTCATTTAAAGAAGTAAAAATCTTCTTAAATATTCTCACAGCAATGGTTAAGAAATTAATAAAATTCATTAAGAAAAAAGATTAGAGGAATTAAATAGCATCCAGGTTTGTGAAAAGCAGTGGACAATAGGGGTGGCCAGAGTATGATGTTCTGAAGATATTTTCCTCTTATACTGGAATGAAAACCAAACCTTCTGGAAAGTAAACCGTATCAAAATATCTGCTTTCAGGGAAAAAAAGGTTTATTTATCTATTTGCCTTTGATGTGCAAAATCAGACTCAAGACTTTCCAGTGCCTGAATAAGAGTAGATTTTTCAGGTGAAATCCATCTCAGCACAGGCAGGAAACTATGTCTTCCATCCTGGTTCCTGAAATGCTGAAAAACTAGTAGTGAGGGATAGAGAAAGAGAGTAGGATTTACTTAATCTACTTTAGACACCAACAAGTTACATGTTTTCATGTGAACTAATGGTTCCCTTTACAATCAGAAGAGTTTTCAGGCAGAGAGTAATATAGGTGTTTCTGAGATGTGATTCACTTGCCGTAATTAGGTCTCTATGTTAGGGTGTTTGCCTTAGGATCCATACCCATTCCTCAAAAGTGAGGTGGCACTGAGACTCCAGTGTTTGTTTTCAATATGTGGTTATATATCTGAAACCTGGATTTATTTCAAGTTCATGCACGAAAAGGACCAGATTCTGAAATCTTCCTCAGATAAGACCTCTTTCCCCACCGGGTAGAGAGAAGTTCATCACTTCGATTTCATTGTGTCTTCCTCAGTCTGTGAAAGCACATAAATAATTAATTCAGACGGAAACATCTGCTAGGTGAGCATCTAAATTTAAGTCAGGTATTTAAGATCCAAAGCTTCTCCTTCAAAGCTCTAGAAGAAGAGATGATCTTCTATGAACATTTTATTGAACCCAATACTACTGCAAACAAGGCACCAATGAAAGAGCAAGATTTCATCAAAGCTTCAGCTTCATGAACATTTTCCAACTAGATCACTTTGAAAAGATGTAGTTCTATGAGCCGAAAAAATTCATCTGTGTCCTTCCCCTCACACAAACAAAAATTGCTGTGGGTTGGAAGTATGATGTGTTGAGGCTGTGGGGGGGAAAGCAGCTGTGCTGTTCTCTCTCTAGCATTTTACCCATCCTCATGGAAACACCTTTATGAGGGCTGCCTGGCTCCAGGCTTGGGAAAAGAGATCAGGCCAGTGCAAAGGGTGGTCAAAATAAACGTACCACACAGTCCTGCAGAAAGTGTCTGCTTTGCTACCGCTTACCTACTTCCTCTTCAGTCGTGAAGAAAGTAAGAGACAGAACACATTACACCCGCTATTTTATTGCCTTTGTAAGTGATATTTTTTCTGTTTGGTAAAAATGTGTGTTATTGTTTATTTTTAAATTCCTCTGCCAGGCTGACATCACGCTCTGCACATTATGAGAAAAAATACTGCAGGGATTTTTCTTTTTTTTTTCATACTTTCCAGAGAATGTAGTGTTGCAACTACTGGCAAGTTGCACACACAAACAGCAAACGGATGCTACTGCATTTAACTCTTCATTGGACCATTTAACTCCACACAGTAGTTTTTTTCTTTTTTTTTTCTCTTAAAAGGTACTGTTTGTGAAAGGTGCCACCAATGTGATCTCCACCTGAAATCTCAGCTCCGAGAATACCACTCTTTTCATCTACTACCAAACACCCCAAGTTTCTCAGATTCAGCCTCAGGGAATGAATAAAATGAATAAGTCTTTAGCTCATAACTTGTTCTCCTGCCCAACTACTCCCTTCAGTAGCCCTGGCCTGCTCCCTCTAGTCCAGCTACTTCCTCCTGCCCCTGGCTCCCCACAGTCCTGTCTTGCTTTTTCTCTTGCCCCTCAGTGTGCCTTATCAGCTCTCCTTTGATTCCAAAACTTGACACTGAAGTTTCTATTTTGGAAATTGCTTTCTAATTTTAATGTGGACTTGAAAACAGTCTGACTTTTACCCTGAGTGGCTTTCATTCATATCAAGGAATGTGAAGGAATGAGGAATGAAAGACTGGATATATTCTTTTATTTTTTTTCTCAGTGATTTGTTGTAACATAGTCCCTGAGTACCACAAATTCTTCTTCAGGTTGGTCCTTATGGCTCGCTTAGGAAGGCAAGTGTTTTCCACCTTAGATGCTGGCTTAGATCCCCCTGTTTGTTTAGCTGGGTCAACCTGTAATCTGCTGGGATTGTTCCGAGATTATAATAAAGTCTTTAGGAGTCTGTGCTCCACCTTGTGTGAGCTCTGCTCAAGAAAGTTTTATTCACATGATACACCAAAGTGCAAAGAAAAGAGACAAATCCCTGAGGGGCCTGAAAGCAAAAAACTGATGGGGACAGGGCCAGTGACACAAACAGCATTTCAGGCTTGGTTTCATCCTCCACTGTTGTGATGTCTTCAGTGTTGAGAAAACATGCAGCAATAAACCTGAGGTTTCTATAGAAATTTGACAGTACCTGCTCCCCCCGCCCACTCTGAGATCAGTTGACCTTTGCCGTTTTTCAGAGAAGTGACCGTAATAGGCACAGACCAAGGGAGAAAAAATGCTCCTCTCAGTCCCAACGTCTGTATCTTATCACTTTAAGAAAAGCTTTAGAAAGAAACTTAATAGGTTGGAACAAGCAACCAGATCTCGCAATTAACTCCACAGTCAGTGAGACCCTGCTCAGGCCCAAGAGGCTGGGGAGGGAACCTCTAATGACCTGGCTGCAGACCAAGATCAAAAGACGTCTACCTTTTATTTCATGTGACATAAAGCTAATGCAATGTTTTAGAGATGTTGTTGAATCAAAACATTGGCTCTGTGCCCCATTTGAGCATACAAAGAATCAGAATCTAAACTCAGAATTAAGCTCTGAAATTTATGGCCGTTTTTTATTGGTATGCTGGAGAGGACAAAAATCCCAGCTATAAACCATTGAGCGTTGGAGGAGAGTTATCTCCCAGATCAAGACCTTGACTCTGCATCTTGCATATAGCTCAAAGTTTGCTTGCTCATTTCCCACGAGAGTCATCTTTGGCTGTGTCTGTATTGGTAAATTAAAGGTGCTTGGGATAGTTCTCTGGCACTGAGCCCAACCCACATGTGAGAGCCTGTGTCCACATCATTAGCTGCTCTTGCCCTCCAGAACAGGATGGCTGCATCCCAAACCATCCATTTGAAATGATCCTTGGCCCACTGCGGGGATGCTTGCACAGCCCACTCTTGGAAAAGGGCCTGGATAACCCCACCTGCTAAGATAAGCATGTGGCTGTAAACAGCATGTGTGGATCGAATACACAAAACCGCCCCAAAACCCATCGCGTTAAAGAGGAAGATGACCATAAACCAGAGTAAACTGCAACCAAGGAATTACAAAGAGACTTTTGAAACAAAGACAGAATCAACTTGAAAGGAAATATAAAAGAGGCATCTCAATTTGTAAGAGGGGAGGAGATCTTGACGTGGAAACAGCACTCGTCAAAACCTGGTGTGCCACCTCCAGAGACACCCTGCAGCGCCCTGAGCTCGGGCAGGACAGGCAGAGCAGCCAGCACCTGGCCACTGGGCAGGCAGCGAGGGAGCCCACCACAGCTGCCCACCCCGACCTGCTGGGGCATCGGTGGGTTGCAGGGAGCAGCAGGGGTAGGTGGACAGCTGGACATCCCCCCTGGCCACCAAATATGCGCGTGTTGGTGTGTGCACGTGAGTTTAAAGCTTCTTGGGATTAGGCCTGGAAGGGTGCTGAGAGGTTTGTAGGCGTTTATTAGCATTTTAGAAATGTCTAGCACCATGATTTATCTGTTGTATTACTGATATAGATCCTGAATGTGTACTCCGCTGACTGGTGTTTAATTACTATCATAAACAACAAACCACTGCAGTCCTGATTTGACTTAAACTTTGTGAACTCAGAGGTTTTCCCCTGCGACAGCTTGTGCGAACCCTTGAACTGCGTGTGGATATCGTGTGCAGGAGTGCTGGCAGTCCCAGTGAAACAGGGCCAGGGACAGGTCTAACACTTCTAACAGTACGGATAATCAATTTGCAGTGCCCAGGAACATTTACTGGCCCTGTCTAATTTACCAGTATGGATGTAGCCTATATTTTTCTCATGAGATGACCAGCATCCTATCTATCTGCAACATGTACTTCATTTGCTCCCTTGGAGGTGCTCTCCCACTAAAGGCCAGGAAAGAAGTGGTATCTGTAAGAGTAATGTAAGTACTTGTACGGATGTAAAAAAGCCTGGAGCAACTTTTGGTTTAAGTGAAATGTAGCAATTGTGGAAATTAGCACAGCATCAGCTGGTGAGTAGCGAGAGGGTTATGTACACTGGTCCTTCACCTTTCTGTCCTCACCAGATCTTTAATGCTTCTTTGTTTACATAGTTTTATATTAAAATTACAATGCCAGTTTGGACCCAGTACTGCTATGACGGTGGCTAGAAGTTCACATCTACAACTTCACAAGATTTTGGTGTCAGTCCCTGCGCAGTCTGTGCATGGCAATCCAATCTGACAGTAGTGGCACAGAGCCCCTGTAATACTGGTACAAGCAATTTTAATGCAAGTTACTCATGGGGAGAGCCAGCTTGCCTTCCTTTGGCATCTAATTCAGTGTGTAGTGAGGTGACGGTAGAAAAGAAATCTCCTGCCTCCACTAATGAGGGAGCAGGCAGCACCTTGGAGACCCCCCAGAAGAAGAGCAGGTACTCAGTTTGGGTGTCGGAGCAGGCAGGCAGAGTTTTCCCCTGGAGACTCCCGGAGATGTTTTCCCTCCACTGGGCGGGCAGCAGTGCTCGACTACCTGCCTCAAACCTTGGCACAAGTTCATTGCAGGCAGACTCCACCTCAGCCGGTGATTCCTTTGGGCCTGATCTAACACCTAGTAAAGAAATTGGAAATTATCCCACTTGTTCCACTGACTTTCATAGGCTTTTTTTACATCTGCCCGTCTCCATTTCTTCTCTCTTGTGATTAATATAGAATGCAAGAGAGGATAAAACATTTAAATACAAACATTCTCACATGAAGACCAGTGTTTTCTTTTCGGGGGGGCGGGGGGAGAAGGGGGGCAAAGACAGCAAAGTGCCTTTTCCAGACTACTTCAGTAGTGACAATTGCTTGCTCTTCAGCCCCATCTAAGGAATACAGGGCTGTGCAGAAACAGCCGGGCTGGCTCTGAAGGAAATATTTTGACTAATAATGGACTAATATTTGTGGCTGCTTTAATTGCATGTCATTTAGAGTAACAGTCATAAAGTGTAAAACAACAGTCATAAAGTGTAGCGCAGTATTTTAAATCTGGGTATTCTCAGCAGGGACTCAATGCAGTCTAGGAAAAGCAGGTAGAATAAAAACCATATCTTGCACATTTTTTATTGCCCTTTATGGCATGTAAGACTACAGTAAGATTCCCCTATTGTTCAGGAAAATAAAAAAAATTAGGTTCTCAAAATTCTGACATATTAACTAATGTTTAAAATAACAGTGCTGAGGTGAAATCACATGTTATCAGTGACTGTATTGTTAAGTCTGCTTTGGTCTATAGCCTGACCTAAATTCTTTCCACTCGCTTTCTTTATGAATTTAAGGCTAGCTCGACATTTGGGCATGACATCACCACACCGAACTTGCTGTCTGCGCCCAGATCCTTGAAGTATCTACTCACCTAATGGCCGCTGAGGAGCACAGCTCCCATTTAAATTAATGAGAGTTAGGCTCCTAAATAGCTTTTTAATGCATGCATTTAAGTGCCATTGGTGAGCCTGCTGTAACTTGCAGAGAAGGAGTGCAAGTCAGACAATACACCATGACAATAAAGTCACAGCTAATTGTTGAAGTGATACCATCCTCAAAAAATAATAGTTAAATGTTTTGGGCTGTATCTGGAAAGGAGTTGGATGCTTCCTTGCATGGAGAATGGGGGAGTTAGAGCTTCAGCTGGGATTCACAACCAGCCACTAACTGAGCGGGGACATGCCTACACCATTCATTTGGAAAAGCTGACATCTCCCCTATTCAGCAGGCTAGGCACTCATCTTCAGCCTATGCGGGACTGAATTTAATAACCCGTCTTATTTTTAAACCGAGGTATCAAAATCACCTCATTTAGCAATAAGTGGTTGTCTCACTCTTTTTGTCTGAATTACGGCCAGCAGTGGTGGCACTCATGTTTCATGCTATGCATTAGTCTGCATAACAATCCTGGCTCTCTGGACTATTCCTGGATTTTAGCAAATGATCATCTACTGAAAAATGCACCAGAAGTCCAGACCACAGTGACCAGGATCAAGTTTGCCCCTCCAGCTGCATGTTTTTTCCACTACGCAATGCAGCCAGACTTGTCTCTCTGGACCATGACTCCTACGCTCGTCACAGTGGCTCAGCTGTAGCAATAGGGCAGTACTGCCTTACAAATTGCATATAAACTCCATGGGTTCAATCTCAAAAAGCTCTGGAGAGGCTAGAGTCCAGGTTTCCCCTTTATGGGTGAGTACTCCAACCAGCAGACTCATAAGCAAAAGGTCTCCTCGCCTGTTTCTTTTTTAAAAGGAAGATTGGTACTGGTGACTTGCTTTCAGGGGTAAAAAGAGGCATCCAGCACTGATGTGGACAGCAAGGCTTTGGAGAAATGCAGGTGCCTGAACTCGACTTTAAGCAGCATTTAAATTTTCTGGATTTTTTTTTTTTCTTCCCTCCAAAATTTATAACCTTTTATCAACTACTTTGGAGTCTTATATGTATAAACTAGTATTACTGGGATCATACACCCATCTTCAGTCATTTTAGTGTCCAAGTTTGGAACTTACACATCTTACCTTAAGTTACTTCTGCTGAATCCCCATCTAAGGAATATAGGGTTGTGGAGAAACACAGGTCTGCGTGTTTCTGGTGGAGAAAGTGTCCACAGGTGGAGGAAGGTCTGTGGAAAAGCGAGCACCTGAATACGGAGCTCTGCAGATCCTGCAGAGTTACCAAACTACTGACCTGTCCTGTCTTCTTCCTCAGCTGAAGCAGAAGAGAGCTTGCATATTTATTACATTTTAAAATTCTGTAGCATTGCCTCTTCTGGATTTCTGGGTTTATGGGTTAGTGATACAGTAACCATTTGCGAACATCTATTCATTCTACTTTCAGAAAGAGAAATAGCTGACTGTAGGTGTCTGGAAAATTTTATCTGATATGAGTTCAGAGATCCATCTCCTAGATATTTGGCTTGGCAAAGCTTAGCAAGCACTGTCATCTCCAACTTAGAACCACAGTTCCCCCCAAAACCTTGGAAAGTTGTATGGTACAATCCCATCAAGACAGGACTTTTCCTCCCTCCTCCCCCAACTCGTGATTCTCCTTCTAGGAGTTCAGCTGCCTGTGATCCCAGGCTTAGTTGTGATGCAGCCCAGCTGTGCAACCTCAGCTCAAACTTTAGAGAAAATGTTAAGTTATGAGAAAGAGCTGTGAGGAAGTACATAGACTAGAATCAGCCAAATTAAAAGGCAAAATTGTAGGCAGAGGGAAGATCTTTGGGAGAAGCACAGGTAACAACTAAAGGATTCAAGGAGAAAACCAATGACAAGAAAATTTATAAAATCTTACAGGAGAAGGCAATGAGCCAGAAGATGGCAACTCAGTGACACTGAGGACCAGCCTGTTCCCAGGACCAGCACCAAAGACTGATGCTTTCCACCTGACGGATGCCTGGCTGGCCAGCAATGTCCTACTGGGTGTCTTGTGGGGCGTAGTGAGCATGCTAATGCTCAGCCTAGTATCTAATAGTAATGCTTGGCTCCTTACATCCTAGCTATCTATTGTGTACGTTATCCAATGCGTAATTGTCTTGTGGGTTTTTTTTGTTGGGTATAACTTATTTGCAGAGTTTGGCTCTTCATACACGGTAAAAGTTGCCTGAATAAAGAGAGTCAGGGGACAGAATAACAACCTGTAAAAACATGGCTCTGTACTGCTGTACCCTAACACAGAGTAATATAGTATTACACGGGGCACAGTTAAATCATTAAAGGTACTTTTATATTGCATGTTTCCTTCCCAGGAACACTTAAGATGTGCTAGTTATAATGGGTTAGAAATCTCCAGCTGCCTATAGTGGAGACACATGCCAGTCTAAGTCTGTAACACAAAGAGTGGGAAGTATCCCAGAGGAGTTCAGTATTTGAAAAGAAAACTACCAAGACCAGAACAACTCTCTCACAGGCAAAACCTACACAGACTTAGCAAAGGAAAGACATTATTGAAACACATTCTCACTTTACTTTTTCTAGCATGGGTAGTGAAGAATAGAAGGCTAAGAAACAGCACTGCTAGTGCAGTGTGTGACTGTAAATACCCCTAACACAGTTGAAATATCTCTTGCCGTGTTTAAAAATCAACTTTCACATCGCTGCCTGTAGAAGAGTGATGGCACTTAAGGTCTACATGAGGTGACTCAGCACTTCTCAAGTCTGGTCTTACAACCTAGCAGGGAAAAATCCTGATATATCAAGATTTGCTGACAGAAGAATGGCAAAGTTTTGAAATTTGGGGGTGCCTAAAATTAGGAATCAAAACTTTTGTCATTACTGTGAAATTTTATTTCATTTTGCTCTAGTGGGTAAGAAGCAGCATAAAGCAACTTTAGTAGTCTGAATGTTAAAAAAGGCAACTTGTGATTATTGGCATGTATAAAGTTGTCACAATGTTCCCTCTCTTGATGTAGTGTCAGCAGCTTTTGGATTTTTGTAAATATTCTGCCTTCCTCAGCTGCTTATTCCTGTATTTATTTGATAGTACTTCCTTTGAGTATAACTCCAGTTATGTAAAGTAGAAGATGGCGAAGTAGAATACTCTGGAAACTGAATATTAATGTATCATGCCTTTTATTTATAAACTTCAGGCTTCTTCAAATTTTTCTTTTATTCCTGTATAAATGTGAACTTTTCAACTTGGACAGTCTTGCAAAGCACTAAAAAAAAAACGTACAAAAATTGCCAGTAGAAACATATATCTTAAAGTCATTCATGTTCTGGCATATAAGTCCTCGGTTATTTTATAATGGTTACTTTATATTGTTCCCTTTCTTTTCTTTCTTTCTTTCTTGTTTTTTTTCGTCTTCTTTTTTTTCTTTCTACATTCAACTGATTATGTCCATGGAAACTAGCCCTAATTGTAGCTTTGCAGGCAGGCCATGTTTTCCATCACTGGCACATACTGATGTAACTCACTGGGGAGTAGCACGGGACCGAGCTGCTGTTTTCTGTTATGCTGCAAATCAGAACAAGATTGGTATTTCTGATTAATCATTTTTGCAAGTGGCCTACCAATTCCCTGCCAGATTATCATGTAATAAATAAAAACATCACCAGAGATACTAGGCTCAGCACTGATAAAAAAAAAAAACAAAAAAAACCCAAACGGATAGTTTTTCAAGGAAGATGTTTCTAAGTTTGAACTTACTGTACTTGGTCTTCATGACCAAAGTTCATTTTACTCATAAAATGCCTAAGTGTTCTTCCTGTAGGTGCAGAGGTGTATTTATCATCCCTTTTTTCACCCTTGGTGCAGTGCCATGATGTGGAGCCTGTGACATCTTTAGGCAGGCTGCTATGGAGATGCATGGACCACACTGGTGGTGCCAGGATGCCTCCAAACCCTGCTTTGATAGATGGCTCCGTGATGGCTGTAAGACTTGGGAAAGCTAACTGAACACTGCTAACCAAAAAGGGAACCTGGGAAAGTCCTTTTTGCCAGCAAGGTCCAGTCAAGACCTCCAGAGGTGTGCGGGAAAGCACCAGCAGAAGCTCAGTAGAGGGGCAGCAGTGGGCAAGGGTGCTCACCGGGCCTCACTGCCCATGGCTGCTCCCCATTGCTGTCCTGGAGAGCACCACTCGTTGCACTGTGAGGGGGGGCAAGGTGGGCAGCCTGCCCGCACGGGTCCATCACCCCAGCTCGGTGGAGAGAGAGGGCTGCAAGCGAGAGCTTCCCTCTCCTGGCTGGCCAGGTGGCTACCTACCACAGAGAGGGGATGCTTGGGGCCGGGGACGGTGAGCCAAGCTGCCTGCTCGGCAGCCAGGACTTGCTCCGCAGCTGCTGCGGTTCGGGAGGCTGCTGGCCCCTCGCGCAGCCGCCTGCCCCGCTCGGTGGGAGGGCGAGGGAGATTTCGTCCGCAGGGGCCGCCGAGCATCGTTAGCACGCTGAGACGTGGGCGAGCGAGCGGGCGGTAGCCGGCCTCAGCAAGACCTCGGAAACACCGCACAGGCGACGACCCTGGGCAGACACGATTCCTTTGGACTTTAGCCCCTGTTTTGACTCTTGCTTGGGTTAATCCCTATTTGTTTCTTTAAAGCCAAAGGTCCTCGGCAGAAGACAATACACGTCTCTTAAGGCAAGGGGCCATCCCAGCCCTTGTGGGTTGGTGTAAGAATTAAATCAGCTGGCGTAGGAGGATTTCAGATAGCACGCCGATGAGCGCGCCGTGCCCAGGCAGATAGGCGAGCTTTCTGTCAATACAGTTTTGATCTCTGGCCTTTTCCAGCCCGCTCTCTTCAAGAACAGGTTTTTGGAGGGGTAAACTGAAGTTTAAAGCTTCTGTTGTGAAACTCTCTATTGTGCTTTTCTGCAGCCTTCATAGTATGAAAAAAGGATACCCTTTTGTTTATTACTGTTACCTCTTTTATGTTAATCCACCATGCACTTGTCCTTGGCTGACTTTAAGAAAAACTTGCTTTAAAACATCTGAGAGTTAAAGAAAAAAGATTTTTTACCACTTTCAGCCTCTGAGTTTTTGAGGATCCTCTATGTATTCTGCAGCAACTCATGAATTACAAGTACCAAACCCTATGAAGGTGTATGAAAACATGTTTGCATTCCTGATTTTTCTATTCAGATGGTGTTAAACTGACAGTGACCCTGGAAATATAGTGTCACACCACCAGGCACTGGAGGTTAGCTGTTAGAAGTCATCAGAGCTCAGGCACATGTGCTCTCCTAACGACATCACTCATTCAATCACATTTTAGCAGCCTCTGGCAGGAAGCGCTGATTTGTTTAACTCTATTAAGCTTAGATAAGAAAGGTAAATATAATGTCTACCCAATATAAGACAACCACTCCAAAATAAGTTTGACAGTGGCCAATAATCACTCTAACATTTTTGTGGCTTTAGCAGCTTTGGAGCCTGTTGAATGGCACAATGGGGGAAAAAAAGGAGCGAGAGAATGAACGCCCGCTTGTTGCTTTAGCCTATTCGAGATGAATTATTAGGAAGGACAGCCAACACTCGGGCTAAATGCTAACAGATGTGGCTCCGAGTGTGCCATTTAGAGGCTGGTGGTTTGCTGCGGAGCAGTAGGAAGTGGCCGCAGTGGGTGGCAATGGGAGTCGGTGTCCGGGCAGCGAGTGGCTGGGGGGGACATGGCCCCAGCTTCGAGGAGAAATCCCACCCAATGGTGGGGCTGGCATGGCGTCTAAGAACCAGGTTTAATCTTTTTACCTGATTTCTGCCTGGAATTGTCTTATTACCAGGTATGCCTTTGACAGTGACTCCGGCCATGAGGCAGGAGAAGGGGCTCAGGTCTTTTGGGGGGGCACACACAGCTCTAAAATTGCTCTGTCAGGAGGGAACTAGTACAGACCAGTCATCAAAGCCACGGGGACTGAAGAGAGAGGCCTCCCTCAGCTCATTGGAGTCATTCAGGGCGTGATGAAGCAATAACTTTGCCATTGACATGTTTAGGAAGGGTTTTCACAAAGTCACTGATGGGTTTTGGTGTAAGATGAGTCTGGTATCCATTAAGTGTGAGTCTGGGATGTGCTGGGCAGCCGCATGGTGTGACAAAACCAGGCTGGCTGCTTCACCTTGCAGACAATCTGCCAGTTGTTTTCCAACAGGACTGATTTTCAGCTTCTTGGCATATAAATTACAGTGACATAGCTGTGTGTCGAAATCTGACAAAGCCATAGCAAACTGCTTGAATGCCTTGTGGTGTTCAAATCTTCAGTGAGAGGGACAGAAAGGTTTTCAACACAAAAACTAATATTGTGCAGTGATGTAGGAAGTCAGTCAAGGAGTGCAAAAAACAATAGCAAAGACCCACAACGGGAGATGAGATTAACTTGTGAGCAGACCACAAGCCAAAGTTTGCTCAGTAGAAGCCATTACTGAACACATTTGATGAATTAAGACATTCTTATCACAATCTGGTTGCATAAAAGAGTAGAAGATGGCCTGTTGGACAAGATACTGTGCATCCCCTCCCACCTGCCTGCTTTGAAAAGGCGTCGGTGTGAATCCTGATTCATGGAGGGTAAGGAAATGTATCAGCCAGTGGCTGAAGTTTTTACCAGGACCACGCTCAGGGGACTCATCTTCCTGTGTGCAAAGAACATGAGTGGTTCCTGACACGGATTATGATTAATTTTTTTTTTTTTTTTTTAACGGACAACTCTGTTTGATGGGGAAAAAAGTGTCACCAAAGAAAAGATTGTCCTGACTTCTTTCAACCTCAACCCTATTTGGGGGTTGGTTATATTCTGCCCTGTACTCTTCCTGGGATGAAGAGCCTCTTCATTAAATAGTTTAATATTAAATGTCTGTTCTTCATCCACTGTGTCTTCTCACCTTCATTTTTGAGGTCTGAAAAACCAGACCATTGCACCTTTCTTTCTTTTTGCCTGTTTTGACTGGTCAAATCCATGTTCCTAGGGTCAAAGAGTTCATCATTGGAAGATGGATTTCTCATCCGTCACTCTGGTTTCTTGCCTGCCAGATGAGACAGGACAGCACTGTGGCCAAAAGGCTCCTGAAACCCAAGCAACTACATTTTTAAATGATTGCTCACAGTTTGATAAATTTTGTAGCTCTTAGGAAAAAACTTTCCAGTGGACCAGTGGGAGAAGCCCGGGAGTATCTTGCCTGGGGAAGCTGTGGGCAGTTCACCAGCAGCAGTGTGTTAGGTGCATGTTAGATGGACATCTGTGAGGAATGACATAGGCAGTGCTACCTCAGGGTTTGGGGTGGCCTGGAGACCTGCTGCAGTTCCCCCAGACATCTGACTGCCCAACGGAGGATGAGGGCCTGCCTTATCTCACAGGGAAGAGGCTGCATGCCACTACAGCCATATCTCATTAGCCTGATCCTCCACTTATGTGGAGGTGAACTTATGAACTTTTTATTTTATGGATATCTTAACAGCACTGAACAGAAGGATTTTGGCTTCTCCTTACAGTGTGACAGATTTTGCTGAAGAGACCACAAAAATTGGAGAGGTAGCCTCTAGTCCAAGTCCAAGTTTAAACTGCTCTGAAAACATCTGGTTTAGCTTGACTCTTGCAGGTGGGAATGTCATTCCTAGTACATTCGTGAAGCTGCTAACATTGAGTTTGAAATAATTTTAATGTTAGAAAGACAAATAAACAACTCATAGACTTTAATGCAGTATAAGCCACTCTGGTGCCTCCCATCTAGGTCAGTTTGTCAAGGGCACAATTATCACAGCCATTCCCAGACTCAGTTTAATCATGGGACAAAATACAATGGCAAACTCCATTTTTACAGGGACAAAGGCCTGTTATAGGATCATAGAATGGTTAGAGTTGCAATAATGACAGCAGGGTCAAAAAGCTATTTTCCAAATGCTATTCCAGGCTTCCCTGCCCTTGCTAGCGTTGTGTTCACCAAGTCAGGTGGATTTTAAGGGTGCTTGCCCTTTCTTATGGTCACAGTCTCGAGGGGTAATGGTTTTAAACTGAAAGAGAGGAAGTTTAGATTAGATATTATGAAGAAATTCTTTACTGTGAGGGTGATGAGGCAGGGGAAGAGGCTGCCCAGGGAAGTTGTTGATGGAAATGTTCAAGACCAGGCTGGATGGGGCTTTGAGCAACCTGGTCTAGTGGGAGGTGTCCCTGCTCATGGCAGGGGGATTGGAACGAGATGATCTTTAAGGTCCCTTCCAGCCTAAACCATTCTATGATTCTATGATTCTATGATTCTATAAATCTATGACTCGTCCGGACTTTAATGTGGGTCTCAGTAACTGCAGAAAACAAAAGTGATGCCTCTCTGTGGTCACCACTCAGGCATGGGTTTATCCATGTGTGTTCAGGAGAGATGGCAGGGACGCGGACAACCCTAAAACCTTCTCACCTCAGCAGTGCTGCCTGTGTAGAAACCAGACACTGTGTGATAGGACTAAGCTCAGCCACTTGCACAGGCTGTTCCAATAGGCCTGTGTGTTTCAAATACCGGTATGTGCCGATTTCGGATTTCTCATTTAGACCTTTTTCTTTCTCTGCCCCAAATTTTCTTAAGCTGTATAGAATATGTTCATTACTATATCACACGCATCACCAGTAGTTGTTTTAAAATGCTGGTAAAACACTGCAACAAGGACTGAAAAGGCTACAGGAGAATGTCATTTAGAATTACAAATGAGTTGGACTGGGATGCTCTTCACATTGAACTGTTTTATCTCACTTCTCCCCCCTCCACGCTGTGAAGTTAATAGAGAGAAACCTGAGTCGCAGAGCTGGCTCCAGACAACATCTCCAAAACTCAGCTAGCTGGAAGCAGGGCTTTTGCCTCAGTTTTTGAACAGCTGATATAAATCAGTAGACATCCACTGATTTCAAAACTTCTGCTATTGGTTTATGCCAGCTGAACTCTGGCCCACTTTCCCTCTTGCCATCCCTCATCACAGTAGGTGGTGAGTACACAAGGCACACACTTTTCTGTCGTAGCCACCCCCAAAAATGGGCCCTGTCCTCAAGGCAATCATGTGAATCCAGGAAATGTTTTTGGAATAGCAATTCATTTGGGAGAGGGAAATCATTCATTAAAAAGGGTGGGTGCATGGATAAAACTTCCCTCTGTACAGGAGCAAGGTCCTTATGAGCATGTCTCAGCCTAGCAACCAAGGCCATGACACTTATTCTATAAAAGCTGCCTAAATATTTTTGACTTCTGCTCAGCATTGTTACATTAAGGCTTATGAAAAATTAAGGAGATCTTTTAATTCTTGTTTTTAAATGACACAGAAAAGAGAACTATATTTACTGACAATGGCAGAAGACTAGATAAATGTGATTCATCCTTTCCAATGAATTAAAGAGTATTAACTACTACAGTCACTCAGCAAGGATTCCCTGTTACTTGAAAATATGTTGTACATATTTAGTGCTCCGCACAATCAATTAAATGTCTTTTTCTTTTTTTCATGATCAGAGATACTGCCTTGTGACTTGCTCTGTTACTTCTGAGTAAAACAACTGGATTTTGCATGTAGCTTGAATTCATCCCTGCAAAATCTCTCATATGATGGAAACTTATATTCCACATAATTACCTTAGATATTTTCAGTTACAAGGTATTATTTTAACTGTAAGAGATCATATAGGAAATTAGTCACGCAGCAGAGTACTGAATGCATCATTATTTCCTACATTTGTCTAGGAAAGAGTTTTCTTGTCCTGCTAGATTATATGATACTGCAGGCTATTTTTCCATCCCAAATCATAATCAAAAGTCAAATATTTTTGTATACGAAGGACGCAAAATATATTCTGACCAGAGTGAAACCATTACTTTCAGTATCGATTCACATTTTAAAATGAAAACTTGTTACGGTCCAGAAAATAAACTTTTACTTAGGAAAACATCAAAACAAAACTGTTGAAAGAATTGGAATCATAAAAAAAAATCTAAAATGTTAGTTTTGAGATTCTGTTTATGTTTTCCTATTGGCAGCTTTGGTTTTCATTGCCAGCTTTTACCAATTGGATGAAGTTTCCTACAAAACGTATATTTGATGCCTAGTCTTGCATCTGTGATCTTTCTCCTTATTCCCAGGATTATCCAGCCTTATGTTTCAATTACAAAACTAATATAACTCTTCTTTCCCAGTTCTTTAGCAATACAAGCCCGCTTTCCACAGTGATGTGTTGGATGCCCCAGCCATGCAACTCACGCACAGATGTGGGCTGCTTGCACAAAGAATGGCTGTGCAGGGACTCGTTCGTTGAATACATATTAAAAGCATTTGCCATGAAGATGAAGGATTTGGAGTTCATTAATGGGGCAGCTGGCTTCAGTCTTTGTTTTCATCGCTTGTATTCATGTTAAAAACTCATCTCTTCTGTTGGACTTCCTTTATTTATTTAATTAGTTTTTACATATCCTATGCATGTGTGTATATATATTCATCATCTTACATTTTCCCTGGCACAAGCCCATGCTAAAAGGTATCATACTTTCTCTCTAAGCTCATAAGAATTTTACTTCATGGTTGTAATAACCCGTATAAATAGAGAGAATAATAAAATTCTCCTAGAATTTAGCAAAAAGGTTTAACTAAATGACACATTTTTTTGCAAAAAATGCATCTAACTCACACACCTAGCTGCAGATGTCTAGTTTCATAAGTCACTGTTTTTTCCAGTAATTTAAGAATTCAGCACGGAGAGAGTTTCTCCCTTAGATGAATACACTGAGGTGAACATGATACGAAAAGCAAAAAAAGGTAGATTAAATTTTTACACAGCTGTAGCCTTGAAAATGTTGTCCTCTTGTAGAGGAAGCTCTATAGTGCTGCAAAAAGAAGGTTACAGTACTTTTGTGGGGCCAACTACATTTGTTTCAACAGATCTACCCCAGGTATCTGCCTGGCCCACACCTTAGGCTTTCTGTGCAGATAGCATGAACCCTACAGTTATTTTTGTCATCAATTCTGATCATACTGGCACAAGATTTCAGCTTCACGGGAGAAAAGGAAAGGTTGCTGCTGAGCTGGAAACCTTTTCCAAGAAGTTACTGATACAATGGAAGGATCCATTGCTTTCAGGTAAGATAGTGCTCTCCCAGGAAACAGCAAGGGTCTGGGCCTACAAATGCATTTTTTCTCTCCAAAAGTCATTATTCACTGGTCTAATAACATTAAAATCAAGTATGATGGAGGCTTTCACTTTAGAGTTAAAATTTTAGCATTACTTCCTGCAGAAGATGTGTAGCCAGTCCACCTGGAAGCCTCAGTGTGTGTCTCTGCTTCATCCATCAAGAGGAATCAATGCAGGGACTGGCTGATCATGAATTGTTTTAGGATCATCCAGATTATCAGAATCAAATGACTTTTAGTTGCTTTATTGCCTACTTGAACAAACAGCTTTACTTACCATTCTGTAACATCTGGATACCCAAACAGTGTAAATCACAGTATTCCATCTGCTGGCGGGGAAGCAGAGGACAGCCAAAGCAATGTGGTCAGTCCCTAGCCCAGATGCCGTCAAGGATGAAAAAAACATGGCTGTTTCTAAATGGGCTCCAAAGCACAGAGAAGATCTACCCCAAGAAGATCAAAGTGTTAAACCTTTTTGTTTCAAATGAAGAGACCAGGTCAATTGTGAGAAGATGCCTATAATTCAAACCATTGCAAAGAAGTAATATCTCAGCCTAGAATAAGCAAATAGCAAGTTGGAGGGTTCTTAAATTAGGTATTTCAGTTTGAGTAACCTTAGTGAACTCCATCCTAGAATACCTAAAGAATTGGCTACAGCAATCTCAGAAGCGTTAACAGTTATATTAAAGAAATATTGGAGGACACACAAGGTACTGGAAGGCTAGAAAAAGTCATACTTAATTTTTTAAAAAAGAAGGGAAGGGACAGATTATTTGGTTTAACTTACGTATCTAGGAAATGCTGGAAATAATGAGCAGACATGTTTTTGAAGGATTAGTTGAATAGCAAACAGTGTAGACTCATCAGGACCAGAACAATCTAATGTTCCTCCACAGAATAGTAATAAACTTTCTGGACTGCATAGTAACAGTAGGTATAGAAACATATATCTTCACTGTAGTAAGACTTTTGACACTTTGCTACACACAAAGCAAGTGGGCTAGTCTTGAGAGAATGTGGAAACTGTTGAGATAAATCTGCCAAGAGACTCATAATTTTTCACTCTCCCATGGGAAAAATGAATGAAGAGGGGTTGCATGGGACTGTGTCCTGGCCAGGCTTTGTTTGGTGCTCTTGTAAGTAAGCTAAATGGTGGATAAAACAGAGTTACTATATTTGTAGAACTACATGATAATTAGAAAGACTGTACATATGCTGATGGCAGGAGAAAAATTCAAAAGGATATAGAGTAACTGGAGAAATGGTCTAAAATGGGATCATTCTGTGTGAAGACAATAAGCACAAGTACCAGTTTCTACAGTTATGTGGAAAAAAAAGTTCAGCTCACAGTGGGGAACAACTGACTAGAGAGCAGATCTACAGGGGAAAAAGAAGTGGAGTTATGATGAATCGGAAGCCGAACATGCTTGCTGAAAAAACATGAATGTCACACTGAGGGGTATAAACTTGAGTAGAGCCTAAAAGTGATGTGACATGATCCTTCAATTCCATTCAGGTTTGAAAGGCCTTTGCTGGACTCCAGTCTACAGTTTTGCTTCGAGGAAGATGTGGACTTACAGGAGAGGGTCCTGAAAGCAGCAGCTCGAATGTCCTGAAAGGAATGGGTCCTTTTTAACTTCGTGAATGGAAGAAGGTACTTCCAAGATAAATATCCATGGCAAAGATGTCAGTGTGGGGAGGTTCCGGTGGCTGTTTAATGTGAGGTCTTCAGGTAAATATATGCTGGGAATGATGTAGTTTGTGTAGTTTGTATAATTTGTTTCTGACATGAAGTAGAAAAGTAGAATATATGATCCTTTGAGGTCCTTTGTAGAGGACCTTGAGATTTTACCATGATCTTATGATTAACCTTACTCCATGTAACACCAAGGCCTGTGTAACGGAGAGGCCAGTGGAGCTGCATCCTGGCTTGATCACACTGCTGAATGTTGTGTTTAAGTATTAATACCAAACAAGAAAATAATAGGAACTCAGACGGCTTCTGGTGCTGTGACTGATTTTACTGAAGAAGCTGGCAGAATTACAAGCAGCTACATGTCTGTGTCTCCCCAGTGGAGGAGATGCAGGTACACAGACAACTAGTCAATTAGCTCATCAGGCCCCATAGTCCAAACTGGGTTGGTTCTACTGCGCATATCATTCAAACTTACAGGAATGAGAGCAAACTAAAATATCAACTGATTTTAATACCACAGCTCAGTGATTTGAAGAATGTACGCTAACTGGTAGAAGTGGATATCCATTTCAACCATGTGCAATCTGCAAAGTTCATCAGTTCCAGAAACAATCAGCAAGGGTAGATGCATGTGGAAAGCCATTTATGAAGATTAAAAAAATCCATGAAACAGAACCTGGAGTTTAAAAGTATTTGTTCGCTGTTAAGGATAAGTGAAGAGACGTGGGCTGTATGTGGCTGTAGGAAGAACTGAGGGGAATGCACACAGGAGGAGGGATTTTTTACAGTCACCAATTTAACAACACTAGGCAGGGCCATTAGAAGAAATAGGCTATCTTTCTATATATTATAATTGGGTGTGTGGTGTTGTTTTTAACTTGTTAACTCTGTATAAAATCCAATAACATGCTTGACTGGAAATATAGTCTTTATTTGAAGGGATTAAGAGGTGGAAAATCCACCACTTCTTTTGTAATTTTCTCTAATGGTTTAACATTCTCAAGTCTTGGGAGGGAAAAAACCCGACGCAATCCAAACCAAAATAACCAAAAAACACCTCCCTTTCCCCCGGTCTGCATTATTTCCAGTCTGAATGTTTGTGGATTTTATTTTCAGCTCTTCTCTATTTTCTCAGTAGATTAAAGAGCCCTTGAGTGATTGACTTTTTTCTTTTCTTTTTTCCAAAGCGTTGATAAATTCTTCTGTTTCTCTCTTTGATAAGTAAACAGAAAAATTCCTACTGGTAAAGCCTAACCCCAGTCTTTCTGGTGGCTCTTTTTTGTATTCTTTCCAAGTTCTTGACACCCTCTTAAAACTGCAGTTACCAGAAGTGGATATGATGCTGTAGCATCTTTCTCCCAGTGCTGAATACAAAAGTTAATTTACCTCTCAACTCCTACTCACTGATCGCCTATTTGTTTAGCCATGAACTGCAGAGAGATGAAGTGACCTCTTGCATCATGAGCCTGATTCCCTGCTATTTGAATTGCCTAACCATTTATAAGAACTACAACTGCTGCACTGGGTCCAGCCAAAAGTCCATGAAGGCCGCTACCACACCTCTGACTGTAGCTAGTCACAGAGATTTAAGGAAAGACAGAACAAGCTTACAATGATGTTTTTCCCAGTATATTTCACAGTTTTCAGCAGTTTGCAGTTTAAAGACATCTGAAATAAAAAAGCTGCACCTTTGTGCTTAGTAAGTCTTGGTAGATATTTTCCCCCATGCATTTATCTAATCTGATATTTGCTAGTTCTTGGACTGCGAAAAATAGTGAACAATCATTCACTGGTCATCTTCTCCATACTGCTCAGGACATTTTATTTCTTTATTATATATCCCTTTAGGTTTCTCTTTTCCAAGATGGATACTCCCAGTCAGTCTCACTCTATAGAAGTCATTGCCTAATTTTGCACTTCGCTGTCATTTCTGACATATTTTTCTCTTTCTACTCTTTTATTTTGGAAATGGGGAAAAAGAACTGCACATCAGACCCAAGGTGCAAGTTCTATTTTCAATTTGTTTGACCCGGGAAGAGAGCTCTGCAAAAGGACTCAGCACCAAGACTCAGTTACCTAAATTAGATATTTAAATTGACTGGCCAGATTTCCAGGACTCTGGAGTACCCACTGCCTTCCACTGAGGTAGTGGAAAATGTGGTTTGCTCTTCTGAATATCTGAACCCTGCTGTGGACATTGAGCACTTTGGAACTAACCTTTATAATATAAATATATCTTGGAAACAGCATGTTTGCCTGAACAGCAACAGAATGAAAAAATTCCTCTAACTCTCTCACATTTTTTAATGCTGAGGTTAAATATGCAATCATGGGTAGGCAGGAAGAGGGTGTGCAAACTCTCTGCAACTGTATCATTTCATCATTTTTATGAGCAGTGGGGATTATTTTTTTGTAAAGAACACTATGCATTATAAAAACATCTGATTTTTTGAAACACATTTCCTGGCATCTTATACTTCAGCAATATTTCTTCTTTTCTTGTGTTTCACAGTTGTTTTAGAGGGTTTTTTTTTTCACAAACAATTTCTCGGGGAAATTATGACTAATTATATCTAACTTAGGCTGCATTTCTATTGCCCTATGGAAAAAATGTTTATCTTTTACAGCAACAGTGGGAATGCTGAACTGCTTTGTTAATGCTGATGTATTCTTTTGTAACAGATATGGCCACAGTTTTAGGTCTTTTTAAACAGAAGGCTTTTCATTGGTACAACCCTTACTCTTTGCCACGGATCATAACTTCACTGAAAGGCGCAAAAGAAAAAAAAAAAGGAACAAATAACGAAGGAAAATTCATGAATTCAAGTACACCTGCCTCTTGTACTGGAAAAGTCCCACAGAAAAGTAATAGTATTGTTCTCCTCTATCATCAACCTGTCCCCTTTCATAAGCACTGCACTTTTTTTCTCAACGTAATTAAAAAAGGAGAGCTGGTGTCCTGGGAATTTATATGCTTCACTTACTAGCACCTGGTGTACCTCTTCCTCTCTTTTGCTTTTTCTCCCAGCAAACATATACAGAAGATTATATAACACAGAAAAGGCAGCGAAGTCCACAAGACTGCTTCTTTCTAGAGAAACATGGCAATGTGGTTTTATTACATTAAGAAATGCAGTCCTCCTTTGTCCTTCACATAAGTCCTTCAAATATGAAATAAACATATAAAAATATATAACATATATATATATTAAAAAAATATATATACATATATATATATAAATAAAATAAATCCTCTATTCCACTCTGGTGAGGCCCCACCTGGACCAGCTTTGGAGTCCTCAGCACAAGAAGGACGTGGACCTGTTGGAGTGAGTCCAGAGGAGGGCCACGAAGACGATCAGAGGGCTGGAGAGTCTATTCTATGAAGACAAGCTGAGAGAGTTGGGGTTGTTCATCCCGGAGAAGAGAAGGTTCCAGGGAGACCTTATTGCAGTCTTGTAGTATCTGAAGAGGGTCTACAAGAAAGCTGGAGAGGGACGTTTTACAAAGGCATGTAGCGATAGGATAAGGGGTAATAACTTCAAACTGGAAGAGGGTAGATTTAGATCAGATATCAGGAAGAAATTTTTCACTATGAGGGTGGTGAGACACTGGAACAGGTTGCCCAGAGAAGCTGTGGATGCCCCATCCCTGGAAGTGTTCAAGGCCAGGCTGGATGGGGCTTTGAGCAACCTGGTCTAGTGGGAGGTGCCCCTGCCCATGGCAGGGGGGTTGGAACTAGATGATCTTTAAGGTCCCTTTCAGCCTAAATCATTCTATGATTCTATGATTTGGTGATTTAAGTAAATGGCAATGTTGGCTTTTTTGGCCTACAAATGGCAACTAGGGACCTGCATTGCAGGGATTTCAGATCATGAAGTAGTAGAAGAAGGTGGAGGTTGCTGACAGTGTTCAGCCTAATAAATACCAAGTCTTTTTGGTGAGGTCTACCAGAGCTTCCTCATAGCAAGAAAACTCTTCACCCTATGGATGAAAAATGGAAGTTTGTCACTATTCTCAGTACTGCTTAGAGCACGTTCTGCATGCCTTGGCTTCTGGAGTAATCATCGTTGCCAACTTTAACAGTGCTCCATTGGCCAAAGGGATTTCACCAAAGAAAATCTGCCTCATTATTTCAGTACTTAAATTATGCCTACACAAAGACTTGTTATCAGAAGTAGAGCATCGCACAGCGTTAGCTGAAGACATGTTTTTCGTCTAATTGCAATTTAAAGCCTACAGCACAGACCAGTGAAGATAAAGCCTATATTATGTGGTGGACATCTTAAAATTGCACTTTGTCCCCACTGCAATAAAATACCTGTCTGAATTAAGCTCCTACTAAATTATACAATCATCCAATTCTGAGAGCTGTGCTTTGAATTTCCCTTCATAAGCAATAAAGTTCAAATAAAAGAGAATTTTCCCATCAGGACATAAGATACAGCATCACAGGTGCTGCCCAGAGAAATGAATGCTGTCTTGGGAATTGAGAAGCAGGATTTATGGCTTTAGCTATACTTTTGGTTGCTCATACAACCTGGGGAAGTGATTACACTGCCTTATTTTTAAAAAATAAGAGTAATTGCTGATCTCTAGAGCCATAAGTCTGGACCCATCTTAATGTCTGCCTTCTCACTTTCAATGGCTGCAGATGTCCCCCTGTGCCCACACTCTTTGCGCTGGCCTGTCATCCCTCACTTTGAGTGGCAGTAATGCCAGAGGAGGTGTTTGTGGCCTCAGACGTGACAGCCTTTGCCTGACATCACCTCAGAGCATGCTGATGCCATGCATCCTTCTCATCCCACACCTGCTGTGGCATTGCCTGCATCCTCAGTCAGCTACCTTAAAAATTACCATTGCAAAGCACTGTAGAAGTGGTAGGCCTATGTTACCATTATGGTCAGGAGCACCTTTGCTAAAGAAGATATCTGAACACTAGCTCTCAGAGCGAGTGCCAAAGATATTTTTGGGAAAGGCCTGTATGCAAGAGCTAACAGCCACTCCCTCTGAAGCCACTGGCATAGCTCCTGGGAGCCCAGCTGACCTGTGGTGGCCAGAAGCCTGCTGGGAAACAACTGCAGGCAGGGGAGGGATCCCCGGGCTTTGGATCCGCCCCAGGTGAAGACATTGCTGGCTTTAATTTTTTCAAGCCTGGGGAAAAGTGAGAGCTGGCACAGAGAAGGTGTTAGGAAAAGTGGACAAGCTTCATCCTCAAATAGGCTGAACAAGGGCAGTAACACAAGAGTGCCACTGCAGCCCTTCGGTCTATTGTCTTTTGTTACACTGGGGAAGAAAAGTGGGTGAAAATTCTGTACCCATGGATTTGCCTTACAAAATCTCAGTTCCTTTGTCACCCTAGATACTGTCCAGTGGGATGGTGTGGATGGGATAGGATAGAGATGAAGCAGAAAAACACAGTATTCTACTTACCTGAAGTTAAATATTCTGTGTTAATTAAGAAGAAATTATTGGATTCACAGTTTCAATTTACCTAAGTCCCAAGAAACCAGTTTTGTTCTATATCTCGCTTACTGTCTCTTTCCCAAAGGAAGAGTGAAATCTCCCTATACCATCTCAGTGGAGGTGAACCGAGGAAATGTGCAGAAGATGCACAGTGAAAAGTAGCCACAAACCATTCAGCAAAATTGGAAGATAAGATGTTTTTCTTGCTGTGCTGATGCTGTGCAACTTGCCTGCTGACGTGAATTTTTCATTGCTATAGCAAAATCGTAATGCGTTTTTTCCCCAATATGATTTAGTTGTGCTATTGATTTTCTGGAAAAAAAAAACAAACCACAAACCACAAACAAAAAAACCCCAGACATCAAATACCAACCCCCCAGATAAACCCAAAACAAACAAACAAACAAACCAAAAATCAATCAAACAAAAAAATCCCCCAAAAAACAGCTAACTGATTTTCCCAAATGTTTTGTTCAGCTGTGGCTGTGACCAGGAAAGGTAACTGCAGGATATTTTATTAAACTACTAATTGTTCTCATGTCTGTACAAAACAGCAGTGTGCCAGAGTTTGTGTTTGTCAATACTACTTTTTCTTTTCAAGGGGTGGACACTGAATCTTTGGTTTATTTTTATGCCATGCCTATTTTCAGATGTTGCAGATACTGAGGCAGGTAAAGCAGGAGGTGCCGAATGGAGGTGTTAGTGTTACTACCTAGTGTCTAACACAGGTTCTGCTATGCGAGGAGCTTATGGAGACCTGTGAGGAGAGCAGAACGGTGGTGGGGGAGAATAGTAAGCCATGATTGTTAACATTTCCCTGGGTGATGAGCGGTACCTGTGGAACCCATTTTTGGGTGGGGGTCGATAGTTCACTCCCCTATCTGATGAGGTACAGATCCTTTTATTTTTTAATCAGAAGAAATTACATTAAGAGAGGAGAAACTAATGAGGCTGGCAAGGTAGCTGGGGGTGAGCAGAGCTGGTTACTCTTACAAGGGTGCCTCCTCACTCCTTCTAAATGATATTTCCGGGACTTAGGGACTTCCTACCTTACTGAAGTCAACCCAAATTTTGCCCCGGACTTCACCAATGCTGCGAATTCACCCCGATCCTTCTGTAGGCCAGGGAAACACATCCTGGGCACACACTGAGGCAGCGGCACTGCTGTGACCCTACAACAAGAGTGCAGCAGTGCCCTGCAGCAAGGGCTGATGTCTAAGCAGGCACCACATTGTAGTCATTCAGGGAGTCGTTGCACCACGGAAGCTACATCAGTGTCAGTGTAGAGGCACAGAAGTACATCATACATAAAAACCTCCTGTTCCTTTTGAGGCCCCTGGAGTGAATCTGCCACCCTCCTCACAGCTTGGGCCAAATCCAGAGCCCTCCCCACCGCAGCTGATCCCAGCGCCGGGTATTTCTCACAACGAACAGCTCAGCAGGTTCTGGCTGTCATCAGAACAGTCCCTTGTCCCCCTGAATAGAATTAGTCCATTGTTTCATGCAACATAAACATCACTTTTTATATTGCTTCACAGAATCTAACTTTGCATAGTACAAATAAATCGGCAATGGCACCTTATCTGATGCTAGCGCAGTGCACTTCACATTCAATGCTGCAAAACAGCCTGGCTGTGCTGTGACCATTTGCTTTTGTCAGGCCTCCTGACTCAAGAAGAAATGGAAAAAAGGTCACAGATTACTTATTGATGAATAAGACTCCAGATGTTGTTAACCCCATCTTCTGTTGGACATCAACAGAGACAGTTGATGGGTGCAGCTATATTAGATCTTTACTCTCAAAGGAAAAAAAAAAAAGCTCGCTCTTGTTCAAAAACGGGGCGGAAAAGGAGTCACATCAGTGATTTGTTTTACTAAAAGAGGCTCATGAGATGTCCCCCCTTCAAATTAATCTTACTGAGATCCTAAAATTCAGAGGGGTGCCACAGGGTGTTAGGTTAGCAAGCCAGAAGCATTTGCTGCGAAAACTTCAACTCCTCTCACCACAACTCAATCCAAAAAACATCTCCAAGCAAGCAGATTTGTATTCTTAAGAGGTTTATAACATGGGTGAAATGGCTATGTGTAACTTTTTTCTACAGGAAAAAAAAAAGAAAGACAGAAAAGATTGCTGCTGTGATCAACCCAGAGACACTGAAGCAACAAAATGGAGTGAGAACTGCAGGAGAAGGGAGTTTTGTCGGAGCCCAAACGTGCTGCTGGAAAACGCCCAGTGAAGATACCCACATTCCTTTGCAGAGGAAGAAAGGATGCTGCCTAGAACTGGCAACCCACACCAGCCAAGTGGCTGGTCATATTTTAAATAGCTATTATTTATTCATTAAATAAACCCAATTAAATATCTTGCCTCACCGAATACCCATAAGAAACATTTAATTTATCATACAGCATGGTAGTTCAACAGTACAAACCCTCACCCAGATAATTAATCATCCAACACAGACACACTGTCCACGTAGGAGAAAGCAACAAAGAAATACTTCAGTCTACCTGCTGTTTTCTCCCCAGCTGCCTGGGAAATTTGGTAGACCTTATCAGCATTCCAGGTTATGAATTCCAAGCAAACTCAAAAATCAGATCCTCACATCAAAAACGTCCCATCAGCAATTCCTTTGTTTTTCCCTTCCTGAAAGTCTGGGGCAGAGAAAATCATTAGACTGAAGGAAAAAAAACCCAACTCGACTATAGTGGAAATAAGGTGCAGGAAAAATCTCAAACTTTTTGGACCACCCAGCAAGTACCAAACTCAATGCCTTCCTTCAAATGCTTCCTGGCTTCTTTCCTGGATAGACATGCCACAGGCAGCAGACTGAGACTCTGACAAACCCTCTCCACCCTGCCTTCACGGTCAGCAGCTGATAACCAGCCAGACCCGATCTGACTCACATTGCAGCAGAGGCAGTCTGGAGGGTAACATTCACCTAGGAGAGCACAGCTCTTTGAGTACGCAGAACTTTTTATTACCTCTGCAGTGTAGCCACAGGGAAGCATCTCTCGTCCTACAGAGCAGGAGTTTCCAGCAGAAAGGAAAGAAAGTTTTTAACATGAGGAGCAAATGTCTATTTATTCCATCATGGCCAGAAGCAGAATTTCGGATATAACAGGTCCTTTCTTTGCTTTCTCCTGCGCTCGCGGCAGCTGCTAGGTGCATATCCCATGCCTAGCTTTGAGGCAGCTATGCTGGCCCTCCGCACCTGAGCAAATGTCATCCCAAGGCTGGATTTTTCCAGAGCACTGAGTCCTGGCTTGGTTCTGCTCTCACTGAGGTCATCATCATCACTTTCCTGTGAGGAAAGTAGGACAAAATGATAGAAGCACCCGAAAACCCCATTTAGATTCACCCTCTTTCCCAGAATTAGAATTTATTGTAAACATGTTCAATCCATAGCTGTTGCTGAGATAGGTAGGTTTTTTTCTCTTCCTCACGTTCCCTTTACTTTTCTATCAGCTATTGCCTGCATTAAGTGTAAAAAAGGACAAATATCTTTGAAACATTCATTCCCCCTCTTCCATTGATCTGAACTCTAGAAAACAGGCTTATGAATTTTTTTGAAAAAATGGAGATCAATATCATGGGTCCCTATATTACATATATAATATAGTATTATAGTAGCATAAAGTACAATATATGCTAGGTAATGCATTACTACGTTGTAGTTTAGATAGTGTATGATAAATACTATAACACACTGTGTATATATATAGCATATATAGAACGTATATATGCACTGTATGTATACATGTACAGACATATATAGTGTGTATTTAGATATAGAATACAAGATTGCCTATTATATATGCAATATATAATAATGTATATATGATTAAAATGTGGCATTTATGTGTCCCAGTATTAATGTGCACGGTATTCATGTGCAAGTTGCTGTGTGATGAACAATTAAGGAGGCCATATAGATTTATGAGGTATGTCTTTCTATGCACTTTCACCACAGTAACCTGAGATTACCTATGACTTCATACTTCTGCAATATATGCAGTTTTCTTCCATGCCATCTATTTTCTCATGCCTCTCTGTCTACTGGATTTTGGTTAGAGAAGCTGAAGTATGAGCTGTATCAGTTCCAATGCTGACTGGCCACTCAATGCATGTGTCCCAACTGGCTAGCTGGCAGACAAAACCAAGTAGATAATTACTAGTCTCACACTGCAGCTTTTTGTTTAGTCCTTAAGCTAGGCTAACCTCCATTACCAAGCCACTGACTCCACAAAGTTTGTAGAAATGTAAGTTTGTTTGCATATTCAGTCCTTCCGTCAAATTTGGTTGGAGTTAACCAATAGCTGGCAGGAGGAATGACAGACACATATGCAAACAAACGGAGAGAGAGACTGAATGCATACGACCCAGTTCCTTAGGAAACAATGAAGGGTTTAATATTCTTAGGCACTTCAAAGTTATGTGTCTAGTCTAAATTACTTGTCTTGGTCACTTCTAAACTCAATGAAGAAGACAGGAATATCCAGCAAGCATTTGACCCAGTTTAGGATACGCAGGGGAGCGTTAGTACTATATAGCATATGGGCAGCTATTGATTCAGGAAGGCTCTCTGTTGGTTTATCACACCCATTAGTTGAAGCAGAAGCTTTTCAGTGACCCTAGCAACCAGCCCCCAGGAAGCAGTACACCCCCGAAGAGGAACCAAAGCCAGATCAATCTATCATCATGCAGTTACACCCAGACCTGCATAGAAACATCTACAGGCACATCGTCTTCTTATAGTCCAGATTTTATTCAGAAAGAAAATAATGACAACGTTAGACAAGATTTTTCATCCCTGGCAAAATTACCAGTGACCTGACAGTACTAATAGGTACGCAAAAGACCCAGACAAGTGGGCTTTCTGCATATAAAGAAGACTTGCAAGAGGTCCAGCGCATGGATGTGCAGGCCTATTGCACAGGCACAGATGAACCACTTGGGCAGCCCCGCTCACCTGACCATGGCAGATTCACTGCGGCTACGTGTAGAAGGCAAGTGTAACTGGTGTGACACAGCCTGGGCACATCAGGCTTTCTGTGTGGGCACCACATGCTTCTCTGTCTGGGGAACCCCCAGGGAACCCCTTGTTATAGTTAGAAGTGTTATTGGAAAATGTTAACAAGGGTATTTTTCAAACAGTAATTTCAGAACGCGCAAAGTCTCACTGAAATAAAGTAACACAGCACAGAGAATGGCATAGGTGCAGAGCATGAAATAATTACTGTGTTTGGAAATAAATAACTAAGCAAAGGCTTGTTAGGAGAGTGCTGTAAGCTTCGCAGGAAAGGGTGAAGTTTACAGACACACTCAGATCACACAAGACTTACTATTTTCAATATCAAAATCACAACCAGTCACAGCTAGTCTCTATGAATGTAAAGAGAAGATCTGAAAGCAACAGCTCTGATGTGATTTGGTTTTATATCTCAAAATACTTTATTTATATTCCTTAATTTTGAGTGGTGATAAATTTGGAAGTGTTCTAGAGCACTTATGAAAGTGATACAAAATCTCCATATGGTCAATAAAGAGAAATGTAATCTATTGATTGGGAAGCAAACAAGATGTAATCCTTAAAGATAAAATTAGCCCAGCTGTAGTTTCAGGAAGCCTCCCTCTCAAGTGAAGAGAGACAGAGAATTTTCTTCAGACTGTGGTTCATATTTTGATTCTTGTTTTCAGTTGCCATCTAGAGAAACACTTGGTTGACTGGTGACCTGACTAACTATTCCCATCCCTTCAGCCTATCTCAGCCCCTAAATTCATGGAGTTGTTCTTTAGTACAAGCATGTCCACTGCCTCCATCACTGCTAGACTCTCCACAAAACAACAGTGTACTCCAACTTCCTCAAAACCCGACCTTTGTGGGGGTACCTGCAGTCTGCAGCACAAGTGGACTACAACGGCCTGCATTTTTTATATTGACCACAACCATTTTGATGTCCCTTATAATCTTTGAGATGCATATTGTATCCATCTGTTGCCTCTGCCTGCAGACTATGAGGTCCTTGTAGCCGGACCAGCCTTTATTGTTCTTTAGCTGTATGTCCTGTAATTAGCACACGGGTTGTATCGTGATACAGTCCTTGACTGTAGCTACAAGGAAACGCCTCAAAACATAGGTCTAGCTGTAGGCAGAATCTCAGTTTGCCTAGGGACTCTCGGAAAAGACAAAAAAGTGGTAGCCAAGCCTCCTTCACCCATGACAAAGCCGTAAAAGCAGGTTAGCAGCTGCTGCTGAAAGAGGGGAAGTGGTGTGTGTGGTGGCAGCCTCTCCCAGAATCCATGTTCTTTGCTCCCATTGACTGTGGTCTCCCCATGTACCAGAAGCAGCCAGCTCAGCTCTTGAGGAGTCTTTCCTGGTTCTTCACCACATTGGTATTTTCTACATACCTCACTTTATTTTCCCTGACAGATGTTTCCTTGTCCTTGTCCTTGGTGAAGAGAAACTGTGTTCTTGCTGTGCTGCCTGAGGAGCCTTGAACTGGCACCATCTTTACAGATAGAAACATCTATGAATAAATTACCAATTTTGAGGCTTGCTCAGTTTCTGCTCAGTCATTGTGCATTGAACTTCAGTGTATTTTAGTCCATCTTAGGTGGGAGATGAGTATTCAGCAAAGGTGGTGGCTAAATGCCAGTCTTTCTCAATTCCCTCCAAAGCACACATGGAATAAAATTGCAGACATATATAATGCTTTATTTGTTAGAGGTAGAAAAATACCAGGGTATCTGTACAACCATGTCAAATACTTTGGTCAAGCTGTATTCATTCTATACACAATTATTTTTCTATGCATGAATCAAAACAGAGGGGTTTTTCCTTGCTATCAATAAAGGACAATGTCTTATTTATGCAGGTGCAAAGTGCTCCATGTGTGTGTACCCTGGCCTAGGTGAATGCAGACTCTTACTTGGAAGCCATTTGAAAAATACCACTGATTTGTTTTGATTTTTTTGCCAGCAAGGGTTGGTCACGGGGTCAACATATGGGACTGATTTAGGGCATTATTCAAATGAGCACCCTGCCACTGCTTTCTTGCGCTCTCCCAAACCAGCAGCAAAATACTTCATCCGTCAAAGCACCAGTCATTTTGGTAGAAGATACATCCTAATCCACAGTTGGTGAGTTACACCTTGATGATTTATGCAGACTAGCTGCTTCTCTATTCCCTGAAATCTTCCCCATGTTGTTATTTAAAAAGTATGACAATACATATAGCATACAAAAATGTGAGCATGCATTTGTCTGCTTGCGTTTGTGTGTTTGTGCTGGTGGTGGGAAGTTTAGTATTATGGATGATCTCACGTTGCAAAATTCATCTCTGCATATATGTTTTGCTAATGCTCTGGAGTGTTCAGATCGGTGTTCTGGCAAGGTCAGCGGCTGGGATTAAAATATTCTAAATTGTTAAAATGGATGTGATTTAAAAATACCTCCTCCCTTCTAGCAGTTTGTAAAATATTCCCCAAATGCTGGAGAAAAGGCAGAAGCAGGAACGTAAATTTTCAGTGATTATATAACCTGTTGTTCACTAGAGCCACAGTAAAGTCCTCCTCCCAAATACCAAAATGCCGTCTGGAAGGAATCTGCCCTTTCTGGAGATCTCATGCTGCTGTGTGCTTACAGCAGGGGAAAAAATGATTTGACAAATTGCAGGTCATAGCAAATGGAAGAGTGTAGTAAAGGTTGAATTCAAGTACTTCCCACAAAAAGCTAATAGTTATATAATAACAACATCTTTCTTGGAACGTGATGATGAGTAGCAATGAGAAACCCAAGGAGAAATTGAAGACAAATCTGCTACTGTCCACCTGTGGGGTGAAACTTGGCCAAACTTTAGAAGAAAACTAGAGCAGCTGGACTTGGTTAGGGCCACAACAGACAGGTCAGATATCTATGGTTTTGGGTTTCCTCGTGTGTATGCAGACACATGCACAAACATGTGCAGAAACATGCACACTATGTGCATACTGTACACATACTGTGAACAACAAAAAAAAGTTTACTGGAGAAGTTAATAATCTAGACAACTATTGTAGCTGCAGTACCTCACTTTCAGATATCTCAGGTTAGAAGAGAGAAATCCCACCCAAAATTACTTTATTTTTATCAATACTTTTCCCTGATCAATTGTACCAGTGCTTATAATTTATAAACTGTGTTCTGTGCTTCTGCAGGTGATGTGTTTCGATACTTTCTGTGTTCTTGAGTATAAGAAGATTCTTCTTTAAATGGTAGCCTTTACAAATATGTAATATGAACCTCACTGTTATTCCACCATTACCTAACCTTGCAAAGAGGGTAGCGAGAGTCCAGTATTTTAATTTTGGGTGCCAGGTGCTTGGGTTTGGGTATCACTACAGGCCTGGGCAGTGGTACAGCCAATGGTGCTGCTTCACAGAACAGCCTCAGTTTCCCTTTGGGAGTGTGGCAGCAGGCGCCAGGGCAAGTATTCACATGAGGACAAGTCCAAGACCTCTTGGACATCATTTGTTTCCTATAATGCCATTCGCATCTCCTTCAGTCCCTGTTCAGCTCCCCAGCACACAAAGTAGAGGATCTCTGAGAATTGCCTGGAGTGAATTGCCTGATGCAGCTCACAGGCATCCTGTCAAGCCACGCACTTATAAGTAGACGAACTGTTTCCACAGCTTTACAGATGCTTAAAAAGAGATCTTCAAATCTTAAAGGAAAGTGAGAAGCTGCATGTTTTGTTGCTCAGCTTCCCCCACAGAAAAAGAATTATGTGCACAGAAAAAAGCCAACACATTGCTTAGTTTACAAACTTTCACCATGGGATAGAGCAGCTATGGGCATGCACTTAATTTACGTTCTCCCCCACAATGAATGAACACACAGGGGACAGGAAACTCAGCACTGATTGATATGAAAACTTACAGCATATAAAATAACCCATTGAAAACTCTCCTTCCCTAAATCAGCTAATGTGAGGCTCTCCCAAATGTGCAAGAGAGTAATCACCTTCCTAATAACTTTATTTGAGCCATGGGACAAGGAGATATATGATTATTACCTACCTTGTTTCATTTATACGGTACCTGATAGCGTGCTCCATCCTATCCCTAAAAATCACTGTGAATACTGTTACATAGCTTTTTCTCATATAGGTCTTTGCTCATTAGTCCTCCTTTCTCTTTCTTTTTTCTCTCCTTCTGCCATCAACTCTAACCAGTAAATCTCTCCTACTCTTTCTCATTTTCTGTTTGAATCACTGTCACTACCTGATTGTATTCAGGTTAGTCTGCAGAGTTACTGGACATGTCTTATACATGGAGGAAAAGAAGGAGGAAAGACATGATGGCAACCCACGAAGGCAAGATTTGGAGGCTTCCCCGCTGGTTCTTGAATGAGACAGCAGCAAAGACGCCTTTGCTTACACAGGGATGTGTCAAAGACCTCTTGGATATCATCTGTTTCCAGCAATGCCCTGCCAGGTGATTTCTCACAGGAGGTTTCATTTCCTGCTTGCAGAGGTGCTTGAAGAGGGAGATTTTCTTCAAGCTAAAACAATGGTCCCAGTGAAACCTGTCTTGGAAAACAGTATAATAATTCCATGAAAGAAAAAAACTGGTGGGCATCATGAGGATGGATTTCTTTCACAGTACTCCGGATCTGTGCATTAATAGGTTGCTGAAGGTTAACTATGCTCCAGGAGTGGTCTTTCCTCAACAGACATCTGTGTTTCTACCATAATTCACTAGGATGTCAGGAGTTTAAAAGAACAGCCTAAATTTCCAAACACTTCTTCTTACACAAATAACTTGTGCAGACCAAAGCTGTCCAATAATTAAGACTTCCATTAAGATTAAAAAGCAAATAAGACAGTCCCATTGAACAGTGGTATCAAATGGGTGGGAGGGCAAGGCTTGTATCTTTGGCGATGTCTGTACTGTGGGACGTGGGAGTGCATCCCAGTTCCAAATTTGGAGCATCTCCATGGAACCATGGACGTGTCCATCCTCTCCTCCCTCTGTCCTGACAAACTGGCAATCAGACTGACACAAAGCCCAAAGTCCCACTCTCTAGATGTGGCCATTGAGTACTTGTCAGGGAATTAAAGGATGGCAATTGTGTGGGATGTGGGGCTCAGACTCCTCCTCTAGGAACATAGCTCTAATTATAGAGCTAGATTTTTTGTCTTATTTACAGATGTATTTCATTAAGAGTAATTCATTTAGCACTGGTAGAGTAGCTCCAAAGTAAAACGTGTAACTGGGAGCAGAATTTAGGATCAGGATTTAATATACAGAAACAGCAACTCTGTAACTTACGTTATTTATGGATGTAATTCTCTGAGACCGCATTCGTTCCTGTATAACTCTATTCAAATCAAGAGAGTCACACTGGGGATTAATTCACTCCTTAAATTTAACCACATTGAAAATAATTACGATGTCCTACGACTATAATATTTTCATTTTCCAGGGGGAGAAATTTGCCAAGATGTAATACGGTCTCACGTACCTGATTGCACATTACCTCCAAATCTGTGGGAGCCTGCAAGAATGGCAAAGCTGAAGAGGTCATGCTGTTTAGGTTGGAAAAGGGCCAGCTGCATCATTGGCTGAACATCTAGGCTGCCTTCGAAATGGATGCGCAAAACCGATGTTGAAATGGTACGACATATGTCGATTACTAAATCTCTGAACTTCTTTGTTGTTGTTTCAGCAAAATTCTTTGTGTGAAGAAAAGGGGGCCCAGTCCTAAGAGGGCCGCGGCAGCTGCAGTTCCTGCTGACCTCACTAGGAGCTGGAATTGCAGCGCTTGAAGCTGAAGGATTTGTTCTGGTCACATAGGTCTGGTAAGCGCTTGGAGAGGTTTCTTTAGAACTGGTAAAATCACACACATATAAAACTCACTCAAGCTTGGTCCTAACAGACTTAAGACTGCATGCCGTATTCGTTTTCTGAAGTCATGGTCTCTGTATTATCTAGGATGATCAGTAATTCTTTGAAAGATAAAAGTAGAAAATACTGAGCTCCTGAGGAAAGGATAGACCTATATCCCTTTATTTCCATCAGTCAGAATTTCACAAGTATTTTTGCTGAAATATAACAGGGACAACAAATATTTTAAAGAACTGGAAAAAATTACCAGTCCCTCAAATGGCCTTACGATATTTTTTCCCAACACCTCTTACGATATTTTAGTTTGGTTTTCAACAACAACTAGAAGTTCATAATTTCTTACCTCAAAATATACTTTTGGAAACTGAAGCTTTTCAGGTTTTTCAGTCAGAAGTTTTGTTTTCCAGATTTTGACATCCTACTGTCCCCAATGCTATCTTTAAAAAATGTGGGGCATTGAAGCCAGTTTGTTTAAATGTTTTGAGGGGAATATAAGATGGTACAAAGAAAAGAAATAAAAATAAAAGATTCTTATGAATTTCCTTTCCCTTTCAAGAAGAACTTTTTTATTTTAAAAGTTATAATTTAAAAATCACTTTTTCTAGCAGTCAGTGGGACACTCCAGGGAACAGTCAGTCTGGATAAGCACGGATTCTGTTGAAACAGGTTATTTCAAATAACCTTCAAACTATTTGGTCTTCAAATAATTATGGTTATTTTTAATGCCTAGTATGCAGTGCCAAAAATCTTATCTCCTGAATTTTTGTACTGATTCTTGCAATCTGCTAAAACATCACTTCTGTCTTTCTTATATACTGTTTATATGCTACACCTTTACCTCACAGATTTGCTCTCCAGCCAGGTGCCGCCACCAGCTTAAGAAAGGTTTGACTTTGTGGTACAAATAGCTCTTGGAACATGTAGATCTAAATGTCATCACATCGCAGCATTTTAGCACAGGGCGATGATATTCTGTTTTGACACAGTGTCATCACGCTGCATCCCCGTAGGAAGATGTTTTGACAAAAAGTGCTGACAAAACATCAAAATGTTAACAATTGCTCTTTAATATTCATGTGTTCTGTGATGCCTAGAGCATACTAACTGATAATAGCAAGACAGAGGACCCGTAAAGATTGCTGTTAAATATATTTATTTAATTTTTATACAAACAAGTTCCTACTGGATATTCCTACCCGGGTGAAGGTGAACACATGTCCTCCATAAGGACTACCAAACAGGATGCTACCAACCTAGCATCTTAATCTACAGAAAAGGAAAAAATATATCAAACCCACAAAAAAACTTCTTTCTAACTTTTTTTTTTCCTTGTTTTTACAATGCACAAAGAAAAATAAACTAATGGTCAGAAATAGCAGCGTGGAAGAAGCATGATCTTAATATGAGGGACTGGAAATAACATTTGGTAGAAACTATTAGAGCTGCCCGCATGTGAAAGGACAGGCCTGTATAAGAGGATTGAGTCTTCTAAGAAACATCTCAAGATTTTTGGGTGTGAGGCACCGCGAGGGGAGGAAAGTTTTCAAGTAGAACAGAGTCAGCAAGGAACCAGCCTGCTTGGGGTCCCAATTAGCTGGTCTGCCCAGAAACCTGCAGCTCAGCATCCAGGACGTGCAAACAGCCGAGCAAGCAAGAAAAATGCAAGGTGTTTGCACCCTAGAGCTGGAAGCAGCTGCTCTATCAATTAGCTCACCTAAGGCGGAAGCCCTCACCTAAGTTTCTCAATATGCTTCACAGAAGGGATGCAGGCAGCGGTTTTACCGAACTCTGTTTTTATGGAACCCAAACCCAGGTTTAACGTGAATAACAGCCTTGTGCAATGCACTGGGCAGCAGCTGGGGCAGAGAAGCTGCAGATCGAGGCTGTCCACCAGCCAGGCTTGAGGGGACCAGCAGCCTGACTTGGGATCGAAGGCAGGATTTGTACAGTCCGATGTTCTTCCCACTTTCCAGCCAGTTCCCACACGGCATCGTCACAGAAAGCTGCACAACAGCCACATTATTCACAACATTTTGTGATGTTGATTTTATTTTCATCAGTCAGCTAAAGTGCATTATTTTTTTTTTCAGCCACTGCAAACTGTTTATTTTAAGGCAATGCTAATAAACCATTAAAATAATTATTTTACCATATAGAATGACTAGTACATGGCATGACACTTATGTGGCATTTTTCAGATGAATCAGTCTGGAACTATTGACAGTTTTGACAATTTGAGACCTGTAGTTGTTTTGCAGTCTTGAGCTACCCTTCTCTTTATGACTTTATATTTCAGATTACGGTGTTTACCAGAAAGAAGGTGACGTATGGAGAAATGACAAATAACTCTGAAGTAATTTTCAAGCCACAGGTATGCCTAAATACTACAGATTACCCTAAACATAAAATTATCCCGCATCGTCTGCAAGTGCATAATATTATGCACGCAAATCCATTCTGCTTTGTGAATAGAGCTATGGATTTCTTCAGATCTATCAAATGATTGAAAGTTACTTGCGTGCATAAATGTGTGTGCAGAATCAGACCCTTAATAAAACCTGTGTCTGGACACGTTACTCTGTCCTCATTAATTTTCACTAGCTGCAACAGTACAGGCTTGCTATTGTTATAGCATTGAATTACTTGCACTAATGTTCATGAAACTTAAATTTCATCTCTTTCTTTAAAAGGTGAGAGCCAAGGAGAGGCTCACATGTTCTCATAGTCTGAAGCAAACAATATTTTACTGTAAAGGATTATCGTTAATGTAAAGATTTGGTCCTGAGCCCATTTCCCCAAGGATTAGTCTCTCCAAAGTTCTTGGCACATGTTTAAGTTACATTTAAATATAATGAATGAATGTCATGAAGAATGGCCATAACCAGCCGCTTGTACTGAATGTGTCCTGCACTGTTATAGGCTGAATCCTGTAATAGTTCAGCACCTTCATTTCTTATTGACTTCACTAGAAGCCAAGGTGCTTAGAACAAAAACTGACTGGATGATGACAATTCCATTTTATGTAACTTTCAAGGTTTAACATTTGTTTTGGTTTCATGTTGAACTGTCTATTATTGTACTGGAACCTGAACTGTTCAGCTTAGGGTCCCGAGCAGCATTTCTTGATTTACTTCCACATCACCTTGAATCTGGTAAAAAACTGAAATTAGCTTTCCCAAATGAATGCAGTAGAATACAAGATGGTCTATTTTTTTTCCTGAAAAAAAACCCCAAACCCCTTGCAGCTCAGAACTTCAAAGGAGAAAAATGAACCTGAGGATTTTTGTCCAAGTAACTCCTCATAGGTGTGAACCTCAGCACTTCCTCAGCTCCGGGTCCCTGGGCGCTGCTTTGTGTCACTGCTGCCCAACGCAAAGGCCCTTGGGAAATGCCCACTTAACTCCACGCAGATAAGGAGCCTGACTGGTGTCTGTGTGCATCAGCCTTGGTTTTGCACTCCGGGCAGTGTGAGCAGGAGCGTTCACCACCACCTTGTCCACATGGGCACTCCAGTTTGCTCCGCTGTGAGAGCATGCATCCACTCTTGATACAACCTCATGGTGTTTCTAGAGGAAATCTGCAGTTAACAGTCGATTGGCCTTTTATAAAAATGTATGTAAGTGGTAAACACATGCTTTAAGGCTGGATTCCTTAGCAGACAGATAAAATCACAGTGCACCATTAATTTACAGAGCTGCGTAGGAGAGTTGCAGGCTCTCTCTTTTTTTCTGCTCCTCCATGCTTCCTGACGTAGCCGAGCATCCAGGCCTGCCTGTGCATGCCATACAGAGCTATCTGCACGTGCCCAGCAAGGCTGACGCGTGTTATCACACATGTGCTGGCCATCTGTAGGGTGCATGTGCAGGAGGTTCCGCGAGCCGCCGCATTTCTCCCTGTGATTTCCCGGACAAAGGAACGGGAGCTGTATCCACAGGCACTCACACCACGCTGCCGGTGTGTGACCACACACTTGGCCAGCATGCCGGGGGGCTGAGTCCAGCCCCCAGAGCGCGGCTGACTTCAGCTGTGGGTCTGCCTGTTCGTTGTGGGGTTTTCTCCTTTCATTTCTAGTCATTCTGTCAGTGCCTGCATTGATCTCCATTTGACGTACCTTTCAGAGCCCAGACAGACTGGGGAAGCGATTGCCCTCTGCAACTGCAACCATGTGAAAGGTCTCTCAGCAAATCCTCTCACTTACTCAATTATCCCTTCACTGAAGTGATTTGCACCGCTGTGGGCGGGGAGACCTGAACTCCCAGTGCACCACACTCATTTATCAGGTGAAATGAGGCAAAGAAAGCAAGGTCAGTGAGTGTCCATGCTGTTTACAAGCTGCAGAGCCCTCAAGCCTGTCATTGCCCCGATTACTTAAAAACTCATTCCCTTCCCAACATACGATCTCCTTTATCAGCAGCTGCTCTCCACTCACTGGCAAGAGGAAGCTTGTTAGCCTTTGTCGCCACATCCAAGAGAGCGATGGGCACTACAGACAAAAGCCCCACCAGAGAAGGTAGTACCCGTGTGAGTGAAATAGTCTTTCTTCATTTTTGGAGCATCGGCTGATAAGCTCCTCATACCTCTGATATGTTTTTGTGGAAATCAGTACTGGCAAGAAGACAAATCAGGATCAGGCAGACGGAAAATGATCTCTTAAAGATTGTTTGACTTTTTGGTCTTTGGACAAGTAATGGCAATAAAACTACTTTACTCAGGAAGTTTCAGTGAACCTTTTTAGCCCGTTTTCTTGTGGAAGGGAACTTCTTATAGCCATACTGCCTGCCTGTTTTCCTCTCTTGTTCCTAATAATTCCCATTTCTACCAAGATTCAGAGAAAAGTAGGGATCTTTAAGAGAAAGATTTCATGCCTGGAAGTTTTGGGAAGGTAGGTGTCCCGACAGAAAAAAGAAATCCTGTAAGCGTCCCAGCTAGATCTGTAGGACAGCAAACTTCACTACTTTTCGTGTCATACCAATGACTTGTCACTCTTACAGGCAGTTTTAATAAACAATCTGTGTCTAGCTCAATTTTGACCAGCAACACTCGTGTAGCCTCTGAAGCCAGTAAATTAATGAGCACAAACGTTCAACAGGTAAATTTGGTGAAATTTTTTTTACTATCTGAATATGTATTTTTAAAGCCTAAACCCCATCTTTGAGCATCACTCTAATTCGAATTAACCCTAGCATTAATGTGATTTGCTCAGACACATTTTCTTGCCTACAGGAGATACTCACATCACCCCATCTAACAGAGAAGGTGGCTCTGGGATCATGGGCTGTCACTGTTCTTCATGGTCAAAGCAGAGCTCTGTTTGTAGGACTTTGGAGGAAAAATTATCATACTATTTATGTTAAATCAGTTATGATAAGATACAGATAAGTATAGATATATGTTCATACACATAAACACATGCATACACTCATAACAGTTTCAGATTGCAGCATCCTCCCAGTTGTTCCTGCCTCTGGTTTACACCAGGATTTTACAGACAGTCCATCCAGGAGCTCTAGCATCACACCAAGTGTTTACTGGTGCACACACAAAGACTATGCTATCAGGGTTGTGGCTTCATATTTACCATCTGCATAGTCACCAGTTCTGATTACAAGGGTGCATTTTGTGGGAAAATGGTGCATTTTGTTTTTTATTCCAGGGTAAATCAGGGGAGAGTTCTAGTGCTGCCAAGAAGTTATTGCTGGGTTGGGATTAACTGGAGACGTGTAATGTTGTCTTGCAGGTCAGTTGGCTTACTCTGTGCCACTAACATTTCTATTACTGCCAAAGGGCGAGTTACTTAGTTCTTATGTCTAGCTATTCCATGATCTACACAGGAGAAAAAAAAAATTAGAAATTCACTACACTCTTTTAAACTGCATTCTTCATAATTTGGGGTGTGAGATCCTAGGTTTTTTTCTCTGACAGGCAGCTCAAAAGGCATGTATTTTGGGGAGAAATCACTCAGCCAGGTTGTAAGCCACTTTGAGTGGGCCCTGCTACTAAGAAGGCCAGGTCAGCTTTGAGAACTGACATTTAAAATTTCACTACAGAGCTACAGCACACCTTTCAAGGACATAGAAACTCAGGGATTGTACGAGCTGTGAGGACTTTTCAGCCACCTCGGTGCCCGCTTGTGGTCAAAGACTTATGAAAGACCAGTGAGGGACTAATGGTGAGGAGAATACATGTGCCTTCTGCCAGTCTGAGAAGCCTAGATGCCTCTCCTGGAGGTAATCTTGACATTTACTTGACACATTATTGATATTTGGCTATTGAATGGTAATTCTCAAATTATCCATCACATTATTTGTGTCTAGATTTGGCACTTGAGGCTGTCATGCAGAGAGATTTCATCAACTTTCAGGATCATAAAAAACCTGATTATAATCATATAGACCAAGTTTGGCTATTCCTCTTTTCCTGTACTTTAAAGAGACACCAGAAGGTCTGCTTGTCCTGACATCAAATCTACCAGATTTCCTCTGATTTAAACACAAATGCTATTTTCTGCTTCTTATCCATCCTTACAAGCAGGCAGGATACTCTGGTCTTGATTCTACTGCTCTTGTTCACCTCTACATCTGCCACGTGGGCAAGTTATGAGAATAACTGAATATGTATGTATATGCTCCTTTCACAAAAAATCTTGGTCCAGTAGTGAGCATGTTCCCCAGCCGCGAAGATGACTGAGATATGAGGGATGAGGGAATCCTATTGCTACAGTATGAAAATGGGAAATGTGTCTGCACAGCAGCTGTTTCAGAAGTGATACAGGTTTTTTTCTTGTTTTTTTTTTAACATAAAATGGACATTTGCTTAATGGAAATTTTGGGGCTTCACCCATGTAATAGGTTCCTTTTAGAGGATGGTTTGTGTTTTACTAACTTTCATTTCCTTGTCTCTGAATTAGACTTTTCAGTGCAGGGCTGGCCTAAAAGCAGTAACTATACTTATGTGGGCTCTTTCATGGAGAACTGGCCAAGCGACTGGCATTGCAGAAGGCACCTCTAAGAACAGCTCTTGGAAAAGCTCTTGGAGCCACCTCTCCATCCCTCCTCATGGAACAATGAAAACATTGCTAATTATCCTCCATTACTCTAATTTCTTGCATGCGTGAAGTGTGTGAAGCCCACAGTTTAAAGCTTGTGTTATTTGTGTTGCATTCCTGGGGTCGGATTTTGACTTTGTGCCACCGGCTGCATTATGGGTTGGCAAAGCAAAGGTCTGACCTCTGCTGATGGTCCCCAGAGCCATGGTGAGTTTGGCTGCAGCTCTTGAGAGGCACGTCTCCTCTGCAGTTTACACATCTCTACTGGCTGCTGACGAAAGGGGCAGTATCACAAAGCTTGAAGTTTTCACTTTGAATGCAGCTGCTTGTCACAGGCAGTATCAGATGAGAGAAAATAAAAGGCGAGCTGTAGGATGGTTCACTTCAGGATAGCATCCTAAGGCAGCTGAAATCAATGGAAATCTTACTTCCTGGTGAGCTCTTTCAGATCAGCTTCGCTCCTGTTGGAATATTCACATGTAACTGCGAGGTAAGGAACAGGATAGGAAAGCCAGGGAAATGCACTCAGTGCCTTGTTCCTTGGCCCTGAGTCTGTCACCTTTTATCTGTGTCGTTTCCGTTTTCTCATCTATTTAATGGTAAGTACTTCACAGCTGGGATTACCTCCTAACACACGTACACTCCGTGCACAGTGAGGCCCTGATCTCAGAAACCATGTAATGGCACACGTAAAATAACCCAGAGCAAAAATGTCATTTCCCGTCTGAAACCATATATTTTGGTGATGATGAAAATATGTCAAAGGCAAAGGCTGCACACAGAGTCACACTGAAACCAAAGCAAATATTCGAAGACCGAACATATAACTTCTGTTCCCTTGCTGCAGAGCTGTTGGATTTTATTCTCTTCATATACAGGGAGTTTTTAGTGGGTTTTCATTGCAGCTGAGCTTTTTTCTCTTTTACTATAGACTGGATCTACTTCTCTCTTCATTAAAGTACAAATCCAAAGGCTGTTAGTAGGGATGAAACAAGGCTCCAAACTAAAAAGAAAAAAAGTTATCATCAGCTGCATTTTCTGAGCTGGCGGGCTCTGAAAAAAGCATGTATTTTTTATGTGTGAGACAAATACAAGATCTTGCTTTAAGAAGGGGTAGGGTTTTGATAGAAATCTTAGAGTCCTAGAGCACTCGCCCTGTCGAGTGCTAAGTATCTTTGATGAATATAGAGTGCAATGTGGTACACAGATGACAGAGCAGGCGCTTAGAAAGTACAAAACAAAACAAAAAATCCTAACCCTTGGACAGTGAGATTAAGCAGATAGGATGATACTACACAGGACTCTGAAGACACTACAAGTGCGGACGTGCACTAAATCACAGCCTTTTATAAAGTCGTGCCGGCTGCCATTTCAGATCTATCATCAGCTCCGGTGAGCATGATGGGCTGTCGGGTGAGTGGGTGCAGTGCCATGCTAACAGATGGGTATGAACGTAAACAGGCAGGAGACTGCACGGGAGCTTCAGGATGGGCCCGCTCAGGCCGCAGGTGAGACAAGAACAGGGAAACTTCCATGTTGTTTCTATGGTTTCTACCTCTTGGCATCAACATGTGATCTGCATGCCTCTCTGGGGCTGGATTGCTACTAAAGAGTAATAAAACACCTTTTGTGCTTGTAGAAGGTGGGATCTTTAAAATCCAACTGCTGTCAGTGCTTCTGCAAAGAAAGCGGAATGAATGGAGAGACAAAAGCGTGCACAAAATCTCTTCGCATTTCATCAATACAAACCCCCTCTGGAGACAGCAAGGGTCTGGGTGCCTTCAGTCAGCCCAGTGCTGTCAGCACTGAGCAGGTATGGAGGTCGCTTTTTCATCAGAGAAGTCATCTTGTAGGCAAATCCCGCTGGTGAACAGGCCTTCTGTGTGGTCACAGTGTGACCAAGAGATTTTCTTTTAGTGGGTAGAGATTATTCTAGTGGCTTTGGCTTCTCAAATTGAAAGCAACTTGCTTGAGCAGCAATCTGTTTATTTAATCATTTGCCACACAGTATGCATAGCTGTCAGATGACAAAAATCCGCCTTTCTCTGTCAGCCAAAACTGATTTTTTGCAAATAATTATTTTTTATCTTGCTTCATCTTTGAGGAATTAAGTCCCCCTTGATATAAAATCTTTTTCTCTCTCAAGGTTCCTCAGATGAAATATGCTGCAGCTTCACAGTCGAGTTTGTGCTTGTCTATCATTTATATTATTTTTGTTTCAAGGGACCAGGTCAAACTCTGTCCTCACTTACTCTCGTGCAACCACAGAGGCTTCAGTGTGGCTGCAATCGAGGATGGAATCTGACCCATTGTGTTTGTTTTTAATCGGAATATGCATGACTTAATGTTGCCTTCTCCTTTATTTTAATCTCCCAGGGCAGTCTGAAGAATCAGATGTTGAATCTCAAGAGATTTCTCCCCAGTGAAATATTCTAAATATGTCAGGAAAAATGTTTTGTCAATTCCAGCTTGTTGATTCACCCCAGCCAGCTGGCTGGGCGGGCTCAACCACTGCACGCTGCCATACAAACTGGGAGGTCGGAGCTGGGCGCTTGCAGGCAGGATGGTGGGGCCATGTGCTAGAGCAGATTGGATGGATTCCACGTATTGTAGTGGATGATGTGTTTGGTCTTCTGAGGGAAGGGGAGGTCGCACGCCAGCTGTTGCTCCGGACTTCATTTAACTGACTGAAGCAGAGAGAAGTTGGAGTTAAGGCTTATCCCCATGTTTTCACCATCCTTGACTAGATTCTGCTCTGCCCTTTCTACCAAAAGCATCAGAGTCATGGTGAGCCTCTGAAGATGGAGGAGCTGGAGGCTCTGCCTTGCTAACCTCCAAACCTACTAATATTCAGTGAATACCATGCAGACAAAAAGCACCCTCCGTCAACATGAGCACTTCAGAAACTGTCCTTCATGAAGATCTGATCTGAGGGACCTGCTACAGCACCTAAACATACACAGGTCTATGGGACCAGATGGGATCCGCCTGGGAGATACTGAGCAAGCTGGTGGAAGTGCTTACCAAGACGCTTTCCATCATCTGCCAGCAGTCGTGGCTAACCGGACAGGTCCCAGTTGACTGGCGTCTAGCGAATGTGATGCCCATCCACAAGAAGGGCCAGAAGGAGGATCCAGAGAATCACAGGCCTGTCAGCAACAGGCAACAGAACAAGAGGAAATGGCCTCAAGTTGTGCCAGGGGAGGTTTAGATTGGATATTAGGAAAAATTTTTACACTGAAAGGGTTACCAAGTGTTGGAACGGGCTGCCCAAGGAAGTGGTGGAATCGTCATCCCTGGAGGTATTTAAAAGATGAGTAGATGTAGTGCTTAGCGATGTGGTTCAGTGATGGGTTTTGTCAGTGTTAGGTTAACTGTTGTACTCAAGGATCTGAAAGGTCCCTTCCAACCTAGACAATTCTATGATTCTAATTTTTAGTATTCTTGAAAATAGAAAGGATGACTGACTTTTTACGTGGCTAATCATTAGAATTAAGGATAAACTGGCCTTCTTTCCTTTACAAAACTGACGCAGATCCTGTAAATAATCTAGAAAGTTGTTATTTATCTCTGACACACCAAGAGATTTCCCAAAAAAAGGTGGATTTTCATTTTGTAGATTATGTGTATTACATTAGCAAAGGAAAAATGGTAATGGTGGCCACATTTGTGGCCATGTTCAGAACATCCCCTTGGTTGGGGACGGATTGGATAGGCACACATTTTGAGAAAACATCAGTTTTATGTTCACCTGTGGCTGTGTGGAAGAGGATCATCATGCTACTGGTGCCACGGGAGGCCAGTGAGGTATTTAACAAATCAGAAGGAATGCGTATGTCAAAACAACAAAAGCAATCATACTCCAAAGGTGCAAGTTTTTCCCTTTGAAACCATGACTTTGTGAGCAGAAGCCTGATGTGTTAATGAGATTTTTAATACTAGAGGGTGTTTTATGAAACTAAGGCACGACTGTTTCACTGAGGGCTATATTTTCACAGCACTTCAAGTGCTTAGATCTTGCCTTGGATCATAGCCCCAAGGACCAAACCAATACTATAGGTGCCTTAGTACAAAATGAGCAGGGAAAACAACTAAAGCAAAGGAGCAGACACAGAAAGCAACACACAAAGAGACAAACGATACAAAGCAGAAGCAGTCTTAGACATCAGAGGTCAACCCACAAAATATTGTGAGGGGTGAACATGTAAAAAAGAAAATTCTTCCAAGTAAAGTAGCGACAAAATGGTTTCTGAGAAAGCTGCAGGGCTCCCTCATATGGGCTCCTCATGCAATATGTACCCCTTGCTCTCCTGCATTTGGCTTTGGCGCACACAGGACACACAGTAAGAAAGCAGTCGTGAACGCTTTTTTGTTGGGGTATGTTTACCTATGGAAATCTTTATTCGACTCTAATTCTAATGAAGGCTTGTCATAGAAATTAAGAGGGTTCATTATAACTGAAGATAGATGCAGCAAAAATAAAAGAGCACGCCTTTGTTTTGACATTACTTTGCTGACTGTTACTTCACTTAACAAGAGATACACCAAAATGTCTTACAGAATGAGAATCTACAAGATCAACACATGGTCAGAATAATAGAAAAAGAGAGAGAAGGATACACTGGACCGTGGATGCAGTCAGAAGTGAAACATGTTTCTTATCGCTAACCTATCCCATTTGCCATAACGTTCTATACCCAGGAAAATAAACTTCAGTCAATATAATCAATATTGTGATGTTTCCTCCTAAAATGCAAACCCTGCCTTGTAGATCATTAATGAAAGAAGTTTGAACAGCACCTGTTCAAGGCCATTGGAATAAATGTCATATTTCCCATATGCTTCTAAAAATTAGTGCAGTATTAACCCAATTAATTTCAGTGTCTCAAAAGCCGCAACACCTACCTTCTCACTGGATAACTGTTGCAGATTTTCCACTGTGCTCAAGTGATCCCTGCTGACTTATGCTCAGGGCTGTCACTGTCAAAGACCCAGAAAGACAAAATGCTTCGATTTCTCATAGGAAACAAAAGTGAGCAAAGTGGATGCTTAAGTTAGGCATATGGGTAAGGGTGATGTGATATTTGAAAGTACGCACCCTCCAGAAGGAGCCTTATTTCTGCAAGCAAGGAAGTGATATGGCTTATTCGTAGCATAAATGAGACAGACCGCTTCCAGATCTTTACTTTCACATCCATATAATGATTTTTATATGGTTCTAGACATTTCCAGTCTCTCCTAATCTAACGTAAGCTTGCTACATCGTAGTCCATATTTTTAGTATGGGACTTATACAAGTCTAATCCAAGATTTAGCTCCCAAAGTCCATGTCAAAGCTAGGCACGGACTGTCAGGCACACCTCCGGGTGCCCAGGTCTTGGAGCACATCCCAAAGGAAGATCCTGCCCCTGGTCACTTCTTGCTGGCTGGCCTTTATTCAGGAAAGCTTCAGCCCTCATGACTAAAACAAAACATCCTCGAGGAACTTATGAATAAGACCATTTGCTTCCTGCCTCAAACACTTCTAAAACATTAACCTGAAGCATAAATGTTTCTGCCTTTCGTTTCCTTGGGGATGACAGGAGAGAGAGACTGAGACTGATTGCAAAAGCTGTAGCGCTTGTCTGAAGTTTTTAGCCTGACTCTGGTCAGGCCCCAGGTGACCAGCTAATGAAAATAATTCAAACTTTACCAAAACAAGAGCCATTTATAATGTGGAAATTCTAGACAGACAGCTCCACGAAACCCTGGGAACAAACATGGAGATAAATCTTTGCAAGAAAAAACACCCCTACCTCACCACTCACAAGGTCAATTCTAAATAGCATCACGGGGCACAGCCCCCACATGTGGCAGAAAATTAGTTAGCATTAGCTCTCTTTTAAATACATCCATACCTGTATGCTTGTTCCTTTGTAGTCATGAGATATGAGGAAACATTTGGCTTCAGGGATATTAGAAAGGTTTTTGAAATTTATGCCTTTTAAATAGGTGAACTTTGGGATTGTTCTTAAGAACAGTTTCTATAACCGCAAACGAAAGAGGAAGAAGTGAACCACGGAAAATGGGTAGAAAAGCCCTGATTTCAAATAAACACAACATAGCGATGAAACAAGACACGAACAATACGAGGCACATGCATGAAGGAGGAAATCAGCTGGGGCTCTCCAATAACAAAACTGGAAGCTTTCAGATGTCAAAAACCTCCCAGAAACAGGAAAAGGAGGATGGTTTGCATGCCATGGCACACGGGCTGTGCTAGCTTGGAGCAAGCTGGCACCTCTGAAGCACAGCTGGAGGTAACCAGGGACAGGGAGCCACAGCATCCCAGGAAAAACGTGTGTCACGTGTCCTGGGCTTGGCGTTCAGCGGCCTGCTCCTGCTCTCCAAGCTGTGCCGCCCAGCCCTGCCCTGCCCAAAGGGTTGCACATCCCATGCCCTGTCCCCCTGTGCCAGGAGGAGCTCCTCAGAGGCAGAGCCAGGCCACGGGATGGGCTGGGGGTTGCCAGGGACTTCCCAGCCAAAAAAGCCTGCAGTTATGAGGAAAGTGCACATTAATTCTTGCAGGCTCAGGAACCATCCCCACGATATGCCTGAAGGCCAAGCAACAGGGAACAATTTGGAAACAGTCCCCAAACTGTTCTGAAACACCATCCCAGATACTGCACAAAATGACATGAAGGCACTTATCCCCAGTTAAGTCTACTTAAAAGCCTTGCCTAAGCCTTTATAATTTAGAGATTTCAAATACATTAGAATGAGCTGCTTGTAATTTGAGTTTGGTAAATAAAAAGTCTCTAGAGGTACACACTACGGAGTTAAATAGCCTTTCTTTATATTAACATCACATATACTAAAAAAAAATTTATATGTGTGTGTGTATATATATATGTTCATCTTGCCACTTATTAATACTTTATTTTATAATAGCTATCTTCTAAGCATTTGCCAAAAAGTCTGCAAAGACCCAAATTGTATTTCTGATTCTTGTGGTAATAAAATAATTGGAAAATTGGCTTTTTAGCAATTACTGTCTTCTGAGACTTAGATATGTCCTAATAAAAGAGGTTCAAAACTTACTAAATGAGTTACATCAAATCATATCCTGATCCCATACAGTAAACTAAATATTTTTATCTTAGTGTTTAGTCCCAATGAAAAATAATATTTCCCACACTTGCTGCTTTGTAGGGTTAGAATTGAGCAAAAGTCCTCTCTTACTGTGTATGTTATCAGCCTGAAAAACATGTGGACATACGACATATGGCATAGGACAATGTATTAAGGTTATGGAGAGGAGCATTTTAAAGGTATTTATTATTTCCAAAATAATTGAAAGAGAAGAATATTATACGGAGTCTCAAAATATCCCCATATTAAAGAAAACCCTCAGGATATGGTTGCTTCATTCAAGTTCTCACTGCAAGAAGAAAACTATTTCTGAAAGTGATGGAGAATTCTCAGTGTAGTTAAAATTCCTAAATCCTGATTGCTACATCATGGCGTGTGGTGGTGTATGAAAGTAGCATGGTGCATTACTGCCTACGCCATCAAGTGCAAACAGTTTTCAAAACATCTATGAAATCACTGATGGAAGTCAGATCTATGCTTTTGTTTCCAGGTGTCCAACGTTATTTTGATGGGGCTCATTTCAGTACATTATTAAAACTGTCATGAATTAGCAAAATTAAATGAAAATAGAAGTAAAACTCCTGAGAGTGTCTAGCAGTGTAATTCTGCTGCTTTCTAGCTTCCCTGAGGACAGCTGTCAAGAAGACATCACAAGCACAGGAATTCAGGAAAAACACTCAAAGGCTTTTTGTGTCTGGGCTCGAGGGAAGAAATGTGTAAAACTAAAAAAACTGTTAAACTGGCCAAAAGAGTTTGGAGTCTTTCACTTTTTCAGTACAAGAGGTCTCATTTCTAAATTGCAAGGTAACACATTATAGTTTTGTTCTTTATTTAGTACCAATCATCTTGGGGTATATCATTTTTGTGACGAAAACTCATATGAAATATAAAAATTGAAAAAATTATCTGTGAAGGTCTATAGTTGAACATGTACTACTAGGCCCCAAATTGGAAAATAATGGTGGGATCAGCATCATAAATTGCAGCATTCACTAGCAGTGCCTACTAACAGAGCTTCGGGTTTCGGGTGTAAACTCCCATGACCCCAACTTTGTACTTCCAAAATAGGCATCATTGCCAGGAGTTTCCTGCAGGCAGAGATGCTGGTGCTGCGGTGATGATGGGTCCCTTTCTCTCCAGGAAATGTGGAGGTTAGAGACACTCACATCCACCAGCTCTGGCCGTGTCTGGGAGGCTGTTGGGAGCTGTTGCCTCTCCAAGGGAAGCCCCTGCCCTGGGCGATCATGTCTCCTCCCAAACGGGCTACAGATGCCACCCACGGATAAGTGGGTGACCACACAGCTTCCCTGAAAAAAACTGTAGGTAGTCTTCATGGTCTGAGTGGGGCAAAGTGAAGGGAAACACCCTTTTACTGCTGTCTACAAGCACTTCAGTCCTATCCAAAACACATCTCCAGGGAAGCTTGGGAGAGGCAAGTGTCTTCAGCCCTTCCACAGCCATCCCTGACAGTGACTTGAGTTGCCTCCAAGGTATCCCATTACAAGCTTATCAGGTCCTTTTGACGACCAGATTGTCAGCTTTGCAATGATGGGCTGAAGTTATCTGAAAACATTATGCTGCCTTCGTGTTATTTGCTGAACAACCCTGCTACAGAAGCAAATCAACAGAGGCTAGAGTGAGTCTTCCAGTAACTCAGCGATCTGATAACTAGCTCAATGATCGTGCAAAGAATTAACATTCCCTCAAATAGCGTCTCCATGCCCTTGAGACCCATTAGCCTGATATCCAAATTACAAGATCACACAATAGCAAGAAAAGGAAAAACTTGTGTCTGTTTATCTACTCTATTTATATCTTTTTCCCAGTAAATCTTTTGAGAAAAAAGAAACATTTGCAGGGAAATTTTTATGGGCAAGCTAAAGGACAACAATTATTTTTTAAATGACTTGTGAATAATTTCCAGAAAAATAGCCTTTTCACAGACAAGTTGTTGAAAGAAAAAGGGGGGCAGCTAGATAGGAACTGCATAGAACATTCAATTAATCATGACTGAGTCACTCAGTTGCAGTTTGAAGTGAAAATTAAAGTACAGAAAGATATATTCAAATAACATTTAATGTTTGGCTTCATTTCAGATGAACAAGCAGGCTGCAGTTGAGTAAAGTTGAAAGTTTTCCCTGTTCCCATGCACTGGAAGTTTTAAAGAACGAGCGCCTTGGCATTTTGTATAGGTCAAGCTAAGTGGTATCATAGGTTAAGTTCTGGCTTTCAATCTAAATGCCTTTATGTTTGTACTTTACAGCCAGGTTTTGGACATTACTTGAAAAATTATCTACACCCGAACAAAGAGTGATCGTTGCACAGGCCCCTTCCGAGAGTCTTCCCCTCTATCTTCTCTGCTTTCCCGAGTCAGAGAAATGCCATTTCAAAGCAGCAAGCAAACCTTCAGGCACCCTCTGCACTTGGATGGGATGCGGACTTTTTAAGAAGTGTGGGCTGAAATGTTGCATGACATGAAGCATTTTGATTAAAAAAATTAGTTACTGATACAGGAGTTAGAGTGGCATATGCAGACTGACTGTGAAATAAAGAGTCCTCACTCTTCCTTGTAAAATCTATCTTCCAAGGGTGGGGTGGGGTTTTTTTTTTCAGTTTAGCTGTTATAGCAAAGGATCATCATTCTTATTAACTGTGTGTGACTCAGAGTTTGCATTAATCACCTCCTAGGAGAGCAACAGCTCTCAGTCGCGTGGGTTGTGTGGCTCAGCATTCCCTCCTCGGTGTGCTAGGGCAGTTTCCGGCGTTGTTTATGTTCACCAGCATAATCACTTAGCAGATCTCCAGTAGTGATATTGTTCAGACCCAGATGATCCAATGTCATCAGCTAGGCATTTATATACAGTGCTTTGGGTTTAGAATTTAGCAGAGGCTCTAATTGAACAAGTCTAAGAAAAACTCTTCAAGAGAAAGTTAAGAAGCCAAAAGCATAAACTTTTTGTGAGTATCAGATTTTGTGAGTAACACTACATGTAGTGAGTGTGCTCAAAAACTTTCTTCTGGCTTTACAGATTTCAAAGAACTTCAAGATATCCCCTCTTCTTATAAGGAGCAATACTGCTACTTGCCGATACTCCCTCCCAGCACTGTGAGGAATGGTTTACGTGCCCTCGTTGCTCAAGCAAACAAAAGACTTCCCTAGCTGAGCCACCCTAAACGACCTAGTGTTAATATGTTTAATCCCTTAGTTGCTTTTTGTCTGGGATAGGGACTCTGCCCTAATCAGTGCTGTCAGCAGATGTACCTATCTATCTATCTCATGTGTACTGCAGGCTGAATCCTGTTGGTGCCACTTGGATAAAACAAACCGGAGTTCTACCAGGGACAAGGGGCGTATGGGCACACATACTCTATTGGTGCCTCTTTCTCCCCCACTTCACCCCTCTGGAGGGCTGGGGGACTAGTTTTGGTTGTTCACTGTCATTTGTGGGGGTGGTTGGCGTGGAGAAACAACCTCTAGTTGAACCAAAAGTGAAACTTTTCACGTGTCCAGTAAAACAAAGAAATTTAATTTCTAAACAAACCAATGATATTTGAATTACATTTCAGACACTCTTAAGGGAAAGGAAAGGGAATTTGGAAAGAAGAGGTTAGAAGACCTAAGTGCTTCTCTTTAAGAGAAAAGACTGATCCCCTAATCTTCTAAGCCCCCCCACTTAGAACACTCGCCGTGATACAGGAGGGGGAGGCACACATTCCTCCCAGCACCGCCCGAGAGCTGGGATGTAGCCTTCTGGCATCAGCGTCCTCACCACCAGGCTGTAGGGTCCCTGTCATTTTATAGCTCTGGCCAAAGAACATTTCTTCTCCCTTTGGAATCTGTTTAAATATATGAAAGCTAAAGTCGCTCTATTTCTAAATGAGCACTGCCACAGACAGGCTCACTGTGTTTTGAGTTCACCTGTTTTGTGAATTTGCCTTCATTTTCCAGACCATCCTTGGGCAGACAAGCCATTAGTACCATATTTAAGATCTTTCTCATTTCTCCCTTTTTAATCAACTGGTATAGAAACCTATTGCTCTTTCATATTTCTAAAATATCTGAAAAATTAGAATGTTCTGCTTTAATCACAGCTGCACCACACATGCCTTGGTAATCTTTTGCCTCAGTTACTACAACCTCTGCCATATTGACCTTTGCATCTCATCACGCTTCCCTCTGGTGTATGCATAATGCTGCTAAATCCAATTTACTCTCATACAAATCGAGCCCTTGTCACTTCTCTTTTTCAAACACCTCCAGCAGATTCTGGTAAATTCCTATGTCACGTGAGTTTCTTATCAAAAACTTCTTCACATTTTTTGGTTCTCAGGCTAACGCAATACCTGACTCATCCATACTTAAACATCCCTTTTGTTTTCTTTTTTGGCTTTACTATTTTTCCTATAATAGCCTTGTCTTTGAGGTTTTTTGCTTTTACTTTTGGGTCAAAAGACTACATTTTCTTCATTCCAGCCCTTCCTTCCAAGGAGTTTCTCGCAGTAAGCCCTTCACTAGTCTATAGCCAATGCTTTCACTGTCTGATAGACTGAGATCATATTCTCTATGTTTTATAGACAAACACTAAATACACTGTAAGCACCAGTAAATTATATTTACCAATGCCACATGTGGAAAACAAACTTGAGAGGAGTCACAAGGTGAGGTGTAGTTTCAAACTACACCTGGGACATTTCTGACAAAAAAAACTAGAACTGAATTTTCATCTCAGCATGTCAGGAACTGCATCAGAGATGAAGAGACAGAGGGAATTATGTGTGTGGGTCTTTCTGTCTCAAAGTCTGATCTTTCCCCATTTCAGTCAATGGAAGCTTCACCATTAGCCTCATTGTGCCCAAGACCAAGCCTGTAAAGCGGCTACATCACAGAAAAATTGAGCTCTCAGATCCTGAAAGCCAGCAATGCAAAATACAAAGCAGGATCCAGGTACCTAAGTTCAAATAAAGAGCTTACATATGCAAGGAGCTTCCTCTAGCAAAATGTGAAACATCTAATTCCTACAAGCAGAAATTATTGTTGCTGAGTTGAACAAGTTAAAAAAATAATGTTTCTATAGCAGTATTGATTGCTCTCGGAATTTACAAATAATAGTTTGAATACATTTGTTTGGATAAAATTATGTGCTATCAATTTCTAAAGAATCCCAACAATTATAGATTATGAACAGCCTTGCTTAGCTTGTAAACCAAATAAGTTTCACCTAATTTAGACTAGCTTAGTTGTCTTCCTTCCATCCTCGCTTGTTCCTTCAGGACCCATTGAAACATATGAGGTGCTGCTATTTTCAACAGAGGAGAGGGAGCAAACGTACATAATTGTGGCTCCTACTTCAGTATGTCCCAGTGCCAAATGAGTTCCCAAGGTAGTTTGAGCTATGAAAGAGTCTTGAACCTTGCCTGCAACTGCCTTCTGGAGAAGGCTGCCAAAGTAAGGCTGGCTGCAGCCACTGTTCTGCACAACCAAGGCTTGGAGAGGAGAAGGCAACTCAGAGATTGTCCCTTGGCAAATCCCTAGTGTATGTAGAGGGTGGCATGGCTTGTTTACACATGCAAAGAGTATAAAGGAGCTGTAACAATGCACAGGAAAAACAGGAGACCATAAAAATATAGGAGGGAACATGGCAAAGGGTGGAAAAGAAGTACGTTGGTTTTCCACAGGAGGTGCTAGGTGAGCTAATTCAGTGGAATGTGTGAGACGTTTTCAGAAAGAGCATCTATAGGTTTCCAGAAGAGCACCTATATACTCTCACAGCTCATACTCAGTTGTACATAAGATGGTGCTGCACAATGCTGCTGCACAATGCTTCTGCACACGCAGTCCCGGGGAAGGCTTGCTCAGGTCAAACATACCACTGAGAACATTTTTAAATGGGTCTAAATAATTCTATGTAGATTTTATACATTGTTGATGATGGTTTCTTCAGTATTTTTATAAGAGTTTTTGTGATGTTGACAGTGGCCCTTCAAGTGTTTTCTTATCTTCTGTGAGTGCATTTGATGGGAAATGCCCACGCATATAGAGACCTCATTTAAACGGAACCTACTCCTTGGAGAGAGGAAGATGTGGCCTGCATTGAGGTTAATGAACTGGCTGACAGAGAAATCTCTACGACCAAGTTTTAACCCGTTTATTTTTTAGTGAAGGTTCTGCTCTTAAAGGCTGACTATGGAGAAATTCCCACATCTCCCATTAAAATCTTCCCACCTACTGCTTTTCAACAAGAAAGAATGCCAGAAAGGCCTTTTAGGCCAAAGATTTCAGTCATGTTTTTTCTACCATCCCAACTGAAAATGCCTCCTTCCACTATTGCAGCTAGAAATATTGCCACATTTTTTGTTGTTGAGCTTCTTCCAATAGAAATACCACAAAAATGCCTTTTCTTTTGGGTATTTAGACTATGAAATTCTTACAAATTGTATATATCAACATAGCTCAAATTGGTACCAAGCATTTTTCTTTTTTAACATTACCAGTGTTTTGTGGCATGTCTTCCCTTTCCATTTTGAGATCAGATTAGAGCTCCTGCTGGGAAGAAACTGTCCCCAGAATTCTTACTTGGTCAAAGATGAAGAAAAAATAAATTATCAAAAAATGTATAAAACCTAATCTTTGTTTTAAAAGTTTCTGGGTGATTTATTCATATATATAGTTATATAGGTCTTGTAAATTCTGTTACCACAGTGGGCATTGGTAGAAAAATCACTTTCATTTTGTAATAGCTCCGTTTAGGGTATCTTCTAATTCAGGGATATTTGGTTATGAGAATGAACAGATGTCTCCTTCATGTCTCCTTTTCAGTTTACTGATATGAAAGATGCAAAGGCTGGCTTGAAAGGTCAAAGCAGGGAACAAAAACCTCTAAAATCTTGCTTCTTTGGTGACACATATGTTGGAGAGTAATTGAATCAAAAGGGAGGTGTCCTCGCTACATCCATCATCACTTTCAAAAGGCTCTCTGCAAAAACATTACCTTGGAGGCTCCAAAATTTGGAGTGGAGCTACCTAAGGTGAGAAAGCTGACAAATAAATATACGGAGAGTCACCCTGTGAGAATTCAAGCCTACAGCAATTTCCTTGGGCAAGATGCACACCAAGGTTGCGTCACATTGTGTGTACTGTCAGCATGCACTCTCAAAGGCTCGTTAGGAGGCAAGGCTTGCCAAAAGTTGGTTGGAGGAACAATATTGATAGTTGATGAAGCTGGATGCTGGATTCCCTCCAGTTTGGGAAAGTTTGGGTTTATTTGTTGCGTTCAGTTGGGTTTGCTTCACGCTGTGTACCATACAGGATCAAACTGGGCCACCAGCCTGAACTGATACCCCACGTTCCCAACATTGTGTTCAAATCTAAATCCTGAAGAAATGTTATAGATTGAAACCTCTTCTAGGTAGCACAGGTAATAACTGTGCTTGCTTTGACCCACAAAGATGAAGAAAAGATTTCTATAGTTTATTAAATAGATTTCCATTTTGTGTCCAACACTACAAAAGCTCATCTTTGCACCGTCACTGTCTTTGGTTTCTTTTCAGTTCCTTTGAGTTGCTCACTCAAATAACGCAGTTCTGCAGCATCTCTGGCCAGCAGCCCGGGAAGGCTGAGGCTCCCAAAGGGACTGTGAGACCTGATAACTGCACTGCAGGTTTCCAGAGGACGACATTTCAACAGACTTCAGAAGAAGAGGGATGACTGCTACCAGTCTGTCTCAGCGTTTGAAGCCAGTTCCCAGGCTGAGCACCAGAATGAGCTCCGGGTTGGTACCCAGAAATACGGACGTCACGCAGAGCCTCTCTCTCCTCTGACTCACGCTGCTTCTGTAGTGGTGTGGCCCCACTGAGCAGCCAGCACGTCGTCACAGACATAGAGGACATCAGAAATGGGCCCGCAGAGTAACCGCAGAAGCAAGCAACATCTAGGTAGGCCCCTTTGCTCCAGCCTAAAACGTTGGGGTTTTGTTTTTTCTTTTTTTTTCTCCAAAACTATTTGGCACTCCCCTGAGCTGTTGAGTAACTGGGTTAGAATTTTTTGTTTGTTTGCTTTAAACAAAATGGGGTTGTTATTGTGCAATAGCATTGTTCTGGGATGCAGACAGCTTTTGCAGGCTGTCTGCAGCTTAGTATTTATAAAGTATCTGTGTTTTTAAAACAAAGGTCAGTGATCATGCTATCAGGTCATTACCGTATCTGTGTCACTGTGGGATCAGAGCCGGCCGATAACTGGGCCACCAACTCCCCCCACGCTCCCACAAGCAGCTTCGGTGCAGCCATCTGCAGGACTGCAGGCTTAGTGCAGGTGAGCCGGCGTCCTCCCACCCTGCCCCAGCCACCCTGCAGATCAAGGTTTCCTTTCCCAGGTGTTCCCTGTCCAGACAGGCAGCGGAGCTTGATTTAGTGCCGCTGGTAATCAGCACCTTGAGATGAATTAAAAGCAGGACTGTAAATCTTGACGTGCTCTTTCATCCGCGACTTTTTGGTTCTTAACATCAAAATAGATTGACATTCCTCTACCACATGGCAGGGTTGGGTCTTGTTTTACTGAGAAATTGAAGACTCCAGCCGCAGAGCTCGCGCTGTAACGATATAGTGTGTGGGAAGAGGCTGAGTGACGTGTTGAATAGAGTACTGGCTTTGTTCCGCTGGGATCCAGGTTTTCAGTCGAATCTTGAGTCCTGTGTTAAATGAGTAGTCTCTGCTCCACTCCTGGGGGAACAGCAGTCTGCATTAGAAAACCACGGTGCATAATTCAGCAGACTCAGTAGCTGAAAGCCAGGAACCAGATTCTCAGAGAAAATTAAATGTCTTCCTCCTGGACAGAGGATCCCTCCTGCTCCACCAGACTCAGATCAGAAGCCACCTGATGGGCATCTTGCCCATGGTGAAGCCAGGGGAACTTCTGCCAGAGCTAGCCTTAACCACAAAATGTGGAGACAAGCCTCTGACTGGTGTTTTCTTGTAGCAGGAATGTCATTCTCCAGCTTGAATCTGCTAGCACTTCTCCCAGACAGCACTAGTATTAGTTACAAATGAAATGAGGAAACCTTTGGTCCAAAAAAGCCTTTATACTATCCCCCTTAAACGCTGTTGGAGATGTAAGCCCTGGCGTGGCTTCTACTATTGAGTTCAGTTCGAAAAATTCCAGACAGACACATCTGCAGTACCCTGTGAATTTCAAACAGATCTTGGTTTTGTGAAGGGAAATATCCAACAACTGGTACCAGAATCTGATGATTGATTTGTCTATTCTTTTTAATCAAACGGAATTCCAGGAAAAGGCTTTGGAGCCACACATCTGCCCAGGACCCCGACACCAATATGAGCTTTATGATGAGACTACAAATGATCAAAGGACATAGATGAAAAGAGAGAGGAGTCTCAAGTCTGGATGCTGTAGCCAAACTCCTGGGAAGGGCAACCCTGTTCAGTATCGTCTACTGGTTGGAGGCTACCTCAGCTCAGAATACCAACCCTTCAAGATACAATCATAATCTATGGTATGGAAATTATGGAACAGAATAATAAGCACGGGTACGTGTGTGTGTGTGTGTGTGTGTGTGTGTGTATGTGGAGTGATAAGACCAAAGCTTTCATTAACAGATGAGATGGATAGTAAAAAGGCTGTTTGAATCATATGAGCTATATCCCACGCTCACTCGCTGACGCTGATGTAGTATTACAAGCATGAAACAATTTTCTTTGTTTTAAGAACAGCTAAGGAATGGCCCACAGTCTGATTTTGCTGTTTAAAGGATTCTACCAAAGTCAAAGCCTTTATGAAAATCTGAATCTATCCCACTGTCGTACGAATGCCGACATTTCATCACATTATTCGTAACAGTAAGCCAGATCCCGCAACACGTGCACTTCTGAGAAAAGGCTGTAAGAAACAACTGGCACACAGCTCCAGGGCTGCAGTGGGAATGCAGCCATTCATGTGCGTGCTACAAGGCAGCGCTATGCAGAGATCTGGAAACAGGACGGATAAAGAGCAGGAAGACCATATTGCCCAAGGGTGGCAATGGTGTTCTGACATGGGAACACAGCTTCCAGGCCCAAGTCAGTATCTTTGTGCTGCCCTATAGAGATACGCCAGTTTGTCTGGAGGTTCCTTGCACAGGAATCCTTACACAGCCCTGTGCTGCCTCATACAGACATAGCCAAGAAGGCTCTATTTCTGTGAGGCGAAGATAAATGGAAGGAGTACTTTCACTGAAACAGCTGTGAGTAAGTCTGGGTGACTTGATAAGAGCTGCACAGAGCCAAACGTGCACAAAACAGTTGTATGAAATTCTGTGGCGTACCAAAAGGCAACAGGCAACAGTCTCCTTTTTCCTTGCGATCAATGAGACATCAGTCCATCTTTCACATAGCATCTCCGGCACCATCATATCCATTCTCTCCTCCTTTCCTTCAGCTTCTCCTTTTCCACCTCTCTCTCTGACGATCTGCCTTGAAGCTTCACTGCAGTCCTCCAGGTCTTACCACTCAGCAACACCAGCACCCCAGTCACCTGAAACAACTGTGCTCAAAGCTGTAATTCTCTATTATTCTTCATTGTATACATTAGAGAGAACTGTCCCAATTAATAATGCTTTAGATTAAAACTTATCTGGGCTTTCAGCCACTTAAGAGTTGTCAAGCGTTATACTTACAGTCATAAGTAAGTCATAAGTAAGGCCAAGCTGGAGTGTGAACAATTGCTTTTTTTTTTGTCCAGAACACTCATTTGTTATTAATCTCCCAGCTAAAAGTGTGATGACTGGAGTGTTACTTCAGGGAGACTGATAAGAGTGCTATGTCTTGGGGTAAGGGGATCAGTATCTTAAAGCTATTTGTTTTAGATAAGCAATTAGGCCAACGTTATCGAGCTTGTGTGGGAAAAAAAAAAAAGGCATTTAATTCAGACCCTTACTTAGGCACTCCAGTGGATTAGCAGGAACATGAAGGCTAATTTAGTAGTAGGCTCCTATGTGTACGTGACCAGGTTTGGAAATGTTTGACTTCATTTTCCATAAGAGAAACCAAAGTGAAAATTACCTAATAGGAAAGAAGAAAAACTGTTGTGGAAACAGGGTGATGTAGCAGAGCAAATGTACGTAGTTACCAGCTGCTGCTGAGGAGGGTGCACACCTGCAGCATCCTGGAAACCATATCAAGCAGCAACGCTTGAACAAAAGGCCAGAGAGTCCTGTGTTTAAGATAATAATTACAGGGAAAACTAGATGGGCAGCATGCTGTGGTCCTAATTGCATCTAAATACAAAGCTGAATGTTTTAAAGCCGCTCTTTAAATCAAAGCATATTCCCCTTTCATTACTGGACCTTCAAGGCAGAGTGAATTCATAGTAAATTCTAAGGTTTTAAAGTCCTTTCCCATACATTAAATCATCAAAGACTTATCTGCATGTATTTTGGACTGGCTTATGGCCAGTCAGAGGTGACTTGACCGTTTTCACGCTATCTGCTTACTGTTCCCATAGTAAAAGAAACCATCTTGGGTAGGAACCAATCATCTACTTACTGACTGTTAAATCCACACTACCTGTGTTTGTCTGAGCACTGGAGAGCACAAATCCCCATTATCTCAGGACCAGGATTCCTTTTAAGACTCAAATCACCACCGACAGGCAGAACAGGAGGCAAGCTCTGTCTCTGAATTTAGCAATCCTGCTCAGGCTGAACTGCCAGAATACCCATCTCTCACCAAAAAATCATTCCTTAAATAAGTTTATACCTCACTCCCCCAAAGAAAAGCACCTCTGAACTTCACCTTGCATTGCCACAGATCTCCTAGCATGGGAGGAGAGATGGGAATTCCACAGCTGACAGTCTCCCGGTGGAGATGGACCACCACGAAGGTGCCTCACTCTGATGTCCCCACGGCAGATGTTGCAGCTGCTGCGGCACCAACATCTCACCTCAGGCACGGGGACTCAAGCCACTCTCTATGAGGCATGAAAGGACAAAGCCAGCATCCTTCAGATCCCACAGGAAGGCACGGAGGAGGACAAAACCCTCATATTGTATGCCAAAAAGTGCGGTTCTCTTATTTCTGTGTAAGATGCATTCATTATATACATGCTACTCTGCTGAGCTGCGCTTAATGTGCCATTTGTCTGGCACTACACACCATCCAGAAAATCAGGCGGATGGTCTTTAACTCAACAGAAAAAGCTGCTAGGCAGAAAAAAGAACAAATCCTTCAAAGAAAACATAAAGCAGCTGCCTACAAGGCAGATGCAAAAGTTTAACAAGTGATACGGGGTTTGTATCTGTTGTAGTTTTATATAAACTTCAACTGTAGCCCTTATGTAGTGCTCACAGTAGAAGCTTACGCAATGTAGTCGGGAATTGAGGCTTATTGTATAAAATTTTGCAGCCACAAGTTGTTTTCCACCTTCCTCACCATAAGTGAAGGAAAATTATTTCTATGAATAGTAGCCTGGATAGGAAAAGAGAAACCCGTCTGGTTTCTGAAGCAAAACCAGAGTAACTAATGGCAGACACTCCAGCCTGGGGTAAACCGTCCTTATTGTTGGTGGTCCAGACCCTGATTCAGCTGCAATGAGTAAAGGAACAACAGAAAACTGGCATGTATTACACACAGAAAATACTGCAATCCATGATTTTAGGGCTCAAATTGCAGCAAGATGACATTGCAAGCACAGAGTTAAGCACCGGTTGCAAATTGTCCTCCCTCCTAATTACTGAACTGAAATAGAGCACTGAGGAATCCAAAGGTGTTGACTGCAAGTGACTAGTAGTGGGCAAGATTTTTTTCCTTACCTCTGTGTCTAGCCGAAGCCATCCTTTAGCACTGGAGAGAAAACCATTCTACCTTACAAAAATATTCCAGGATGTCTGGGGTTTTGTTGGAGTCAAAATGAATGGGAGACTTTGTGATAGCTGAAAAATTCAAGCGAGGCAAAGAATACCGTTTGGATTTAACCAATTCCCCCAAAAAACTAAGGCACGAGTAGCAGATCTCAGATGGTCTTCCTTTGCGTTGGTCAGATAAGCCTTAACACGCACGGGCCTGCCCCGTCCTCCCGAATATGCCAGCCACCAGCCCACAATTTCTTTTTATTCCTTGTGTTAAAAAGGGTTTTGCCCAGACTGTGCATGGCCCATGGGCTGAGTTCTGCGGTCCAAGCTTCCGACGAAGACAATTCATGGAGAGCTAACAGTAGAGATACCAAGGATGTATCAGAAGGAAGCATGACAAGATAGGTTCATCAATCAATTTTTTCCTTATCTTTTTACCAGCTCTGTGCTTAGGATGCAATAGGACCCCATTGCACTCAGTGGCCAAACTTGCACTACTTTTAGTCACTTTAACCCAAACAGTTTTTGTGTTCACAGCTGAAGAAAAGAGACCGTGCCCAGCCTCTCAGCAAGGGAACAGCGTGTGTGGAAGAGAAGAAAAAGCAAAAGAGAAAGCACCATGTGCCTGTTGGCCTCCCCCTCCTCCCACCTCGCCTCTCGTGCATCCCCCAAGGTCAGGCACAATCTGTCCCTTTGTATCCAGGAAAGAAATAGGACGCAAAGTGTTAGGAATTTCCTAAAACTGTCTCGAATCATGTGCTGTTTAAGAAACTGTCATTTCACTGCCTGGTTCATTGACACTTGGGTCTTAAATGGTGCTTGTGGAGGAGTAATATTTTCAGCTCTGAGGGGGTAAAGAAAACAGTCTTACAAAACCAAAGCCTTTGAATAGTGATATGCTGAGGAGGAATATGTTGATATGCTTATTTCATGTAAAGCCTGCATTCTCTTTGCATGAAATCAACAAGACATTAAAATAAGTATTTCACCAAAGTGTAGCATGCAGGAGAAGGCTATTTTCATAGAAGGAAAAAAAAGTAAGAACAGATGGTTGAAGGAAAAATTAGTTTAAAGACATCAGAAACAGCTGAATAAACTTTCAGTAGTCCAAGAGAAAAAGAGGCTCAATCTTCTGGTTTATTCTTATTTTCCTATTTACATTCTTTAAATGCACTGGAAATGGCATTCCACTTTTCTAGTACCTTGGCCTTTTTCATTTATTAAAGTTTTTTGGTATGGATCATAATGTTTAAGGTCATGGGGAAGGGGGAAGAACACTTTTAAAACAACACTAGGTCTAGCGCAGCTCTCCATATGTTGATTTTAGAGTCATAAACTAACAGGCACAGAAGACTTCAGAGCTAATATTAGTCCACACCTCATGAGCATGCCATAATAGAGATGGGATCAAAAATCAGGCATATCTATTAAAAAAACCCATAAAATATCTCACTCATGATCTCACAACCCTTTGACAGGTTCTGCTGTATGTTATAGCATGCAAATGTATGGCTGCGTGAGAGCTCATTGCCAGCTTCCAGTGCCAGTGGAAGAAACTTTGCTCAGTGTGACGAACTGCCTGATGGATTAGATACTGGCCAGAATTTTTTCCTGGTGTAATGTCAACTTTTAGATTTAAATATTGAAGAAGGAGGGCACTGGAAACAAACCTCTTACATGTTTAATGGTAATTTCTGCTTGCAGGTATGCCAGAGACGTTAGACAAGGAGCCTTTTTCAATGATACCAGGTCCTATCTGTATCAGTCCTGATCTGGATTAGGAACTAAAGAGGAGTGCTGGATTAAGATGTAGTCTAAAAAGCTATTAGAAATTAGTCAGATCTAACATTAGATATTGCTATTGTTTTTTTTTCTGTGGCGGAGACTTTTTAAAATCTCAATTTGCATGTGAATCCATAGTAATTACACCTATATAGTAGGATACTAAATGCTTTTCTGAGACACAGAGTGAATTATCTAATTCTGGGGCAGGAAGGTGAAGGACATGCATTTTTGATAAATAATGTGCATATTAAATTTGATTGAATGTGAGGCAGCAGTTTGGTAATCCTAAAGTAATTTTATGATTGGAGAGGTCTGAGTCCCAGAGATACCAGGACTGTTTTCCACAACAGCAATGAAACAGAATTCTCATTATTATAACAAAATTATTATAATTTTCAAGCAAAATTATCTTCATGATACAATATATGTAACATGTATCCAGAAGCAAATCTTGGTTCTCTCACGTCAAATAGCAGAATAATAGTAGACAGAAATAATTTAATCTGGAAATATTAAGATTGTTGGCATATGCAAGTAGTTTGTGTCTTGCTGCCGCTCAGGAACACCAACAAATTATAAACAGAACAATATTTTTTTATTGTTAGAATTAAAGCGAGAAAATGTAAGGTAAAATTTTCATTTGTCATACAAGTCCTCAGGTTTTCCTGGTGGCAGAGCAATATAGCTCTAGGATAAAAACTATAATAAGGTGGAATTTAATGACTGATGCCAGAAACATCTTCCTACCTTTTTATGAGAAGTTGTCTTTTCCACCAAAAAAGATTGCTACCAAAAAATTTTATTTTTTTAATCACTATATAAAATATATTATAGATAACTAAAAATAAAAGCAAGCACAAGGAAAATCAATAACTTACAGTAACATTTGAGCAAACAATAAAATGCCATTAAATATTTTCTTTTGTTCTTTCACCAGGGTGTCAAATTATTTCCAACTGAAATTTGACAAAAATAACTTCTTCAACATTTCCTATGAAAGCTAGTTATGTCTTGTATCATATCTAATTTTGATCTTTCATGAAAAAATGTGAACATTTTTAGCAGCTTTATTTTTAGCCCGTAATGTAAGAATATTTTGTCTACTTCCCTTCATAATTCCTAAGAAAGCACACTTATCTTGACTGCATTTTTAGTCTACTAATTTTTAGACCAGTATGTGACTTTTTTTCTGTTCAATAATAGAATGGAGCCAAAGCTGTGTTTATAACCTGTGTTTATTAAGAAAGATAACAGTCATTCCATAATAAACTTGCTTTATGATTAATCTAATCTTGTTCCAGTGGCTGAATGAGATTCATAGTCATATCCTTCCAGGACAGCTTCCAGCACAGGACCCTCAAGGAAGATAAATTTAATTTACTGGTAGAGAAGCACAAGGAGAGTTGAAAGACCAGAGAGGAAACCAACTGGTAGCAGAACATGATCTAAAGAGTCCCCTTTGCAGGAGACTTGGAAAATATGATTCTTATTAGAAAGATTTGAACTTTTATGGATGAGTTTAACCAATCCATTGGTGTACCCACATTAAAAAGCCTAATCCAGCTCCTCCTGAATTTTTTTTTGGTACAATTTGGATGAGGCTCAAATGAAGTCATTGCACATGTACTTCCCCATGCTGTCCTTCAATTTATCATTATGTCATGCATGTTGTTTGAACTGTCTGAACCAGGCCTATATCTTACACAAAACATTCAAACCACTTGAGTATTGCTACTATAAAGTAGCAATAAAATGGCTAGTAGGCCACATCTATAACTTTATCATATTGGCATTTTAAAAGACATAGTTTATCAGCTTCTTCTTAATGACTATCTAAAGAAATTCTCAACCTTCAGGTATGCAGAATGCTCAAATAAGGCATTAGATGATATTAGTCATCTAATTTCCTTTTATTTGTAACAGGTAAATTTTCATTGTGGTTCTTGATGGTTTTGATGGTTTTTGAGCAAAGTGCTTTGTGAAAATTGCCTCTTTCCCTTTTATCACACACATGTCATATCAGAAAAGTACCTTCTGCATCTGCTGTTTAATTAAAACTATCTTCTACCAACAGCATAGAACTGGAGCTTAAGCCATTAGTCACAATTAAGAGATAGCTAAGGTGAACATGGATTCACTGTCCAGTTCAGATAACAACCCCTTTGAAGTCATGGAGAGATCATCCACAATTTCACTTAATGTTGTACTTAACTTCTAACATCTGGTTTAACAAAACTTTAAATCTGTCTCTTTTTGAACTCCAGATTTAGTTGTGCTTCCCTGCTGACTGGATACATTCCCATGTTGTGTGAAGAGTCCACCTCTAGACTCAATGAGATCCAGAAACCTCTGGAAGAGCTCATGGCAAATCAAGGCACTGCAGCTCAGATCTCTGTCTTGTCCTCATTCCTGAGGTGTGGGACCACCATCCAACAGCTGGTCTTTGGAGCTCTGTATGGCCTTTTTGCAGACACTCACGGATAACACAAATCCCCTCCAAGAAGCCAGACACACCCCCCCATTTAACCCATAGGTGAGTTGTATAATAATACACTCATCTTCAGGTTTTGCGCAGCTCCTAAATACGATATAGCTCTTAAAAGGCAAAGTACAAGAGAGATTAAAAGCCAACAAGTGAACAAGCTGAATACAAATCCTTTTCTCTGTCGTTTATTCTTTCACTGGGGACCCATCTGTACAGGACATCACGGTCAGGAAAGCAGCTGTGCCCCAGGGAGCTCCTACCTTGGCACTGCTCACCCTGAGCAAGGAACTGCTCTCCATAAACATCCTTCTTTTGTCATTAGTCTCCAATCAGCCCCTAGTGCTGGTCAGGGACAACTGTAACGGAGTGCCATTGACAGGTAACATTCCTTCTGATGAACTCTTTCACTTGGGTGAAATACCTTCTTTTTTTTGCAGCAAGTTAATTATGAGAGCAAAGCATGCAAATCAGCAAATCTTGTTAGATTTGTTATTCTGTGCCACTAGTGTGGAGAATTTTACCACAGACACGGATAAAATTGAGTAACAAACAAAAAAGTTATAAAAAGGAGTCCCTGCCTCACATTCACATATGCAGCAAATTCGTAATTTCCAATGGGATTCATGAATTGCTATAGATGAGTTCTTCATGTCAACACAAGCATTTGCAAATGTATTGCTGAACTGGGGTTCACAGGAGATTGGTGAGCAGCAGGGACTGATTCTTCCATAAATTTTAATGCTGACTGTGAAACTAAATTTTGTTTCTGAAAAGAAAAGTCAGCCAGGCTTTGATACTGTGCTGTGAGACCGTGCTACAGAAATGAAGTGGTCAAAGGCAGGAACAGAATTGCCAACACTTGTGATTTTATTAGGAGAGAGATCACTTTTTCTTAAAACCCTAGCTCCTGAAGTTATACGATTACAGGAAGCTGTCATGTTTCATTCCTTCAGAAGAAATAGTTTCTACCTTTTGTGGTTGTGAAGAAAAGTTGAAAATATAAATCCAATAGACGGGGCCACCAGATGACAAAAAGACACTGGCTTTATTGGTATTTTAAGGAACGTGGAGGTTTATGAAGGCCCAAAGTTGGGAACACTGAAATAATGTTATTCAAACAAAGAAGGCAGTGAATAATGATGTGAAAGTAAAATCTAAAGAGTCAGAGTGCTTTCCATATCGTACTAAAGAGAGGAAATAGCATGTATAGTGAAACTCCCTAGCTTCAAAGCTCATCCACATTTTTATCCTGGAGTAGTTGTTTAAAAAAATATATCTTTATTCCTGGAGAATGGAGCACGTACTGTGTCAGATGAGAACTGCTAATACACTAATGGAAAGATAAAGCAATGCTTTAGGTCTACATGCTGGAACTTTACTTTTCCTGTTTCTCCAGATAAAAACGAGAAAGATATGTTAAATAATACGAAGCCAAGCTATTGCAGAATTTGCAGAAACTGCTTCCTGTGAAGAAATAAGGTTTAATTAGCTAAAAAGGAAGTGTACAGAGGGATGATAACTGAGAGTTGGTCACCCTGTCTCTCTGATGAGATTATCCTCTGTACCTCTGAACTTTATTATCCAAACAACAAGTCCATGGCGTGATTTGGTGCCTCCAATAATCTTGTGCTAATTTTTACTCATGTTGTCTGTCAGGAGGCCCTGAGTTATTTGCAGAACAGCTCTAGATATGAAGAACAATCAACTGCATTAACTGTGTGTGCAGGAATGTTATTATATATATTAAAGAATAGACCCTGGGTCCCAATGCAAAGTCCAATACAAATAACTTTCAGTATTTTGATTCAAGACCTTTGATTCCTTTTGCTGAGTATATTTTTCTGCCTTTATTTCAAAATTGGCTTACCTGATCATCCTAGGAAGTTCAGTCTTGGGCCTCCTAAACATGAAAACAGGATTGGATTTAACTGACCACCAAAATACCACTTGCAAAGGTCAGCAACGTACTCCTTGAAATACATGCATCACCAGGATACAGGTGAGGAGCTAAGGACAAGAAATAGGTTGCTAGTCTGCATCCTTTGTTTCTGGCCTCATGTACTTTCTGGCTCTGACCTGACCTTGCCATTTGTCTGAGGAAGACATCACGAACACAACTTTCTGCAGGGGCTCAAACACTGGTTTGTAACTACCCATGTGCAAAGAGACGGTCTCCGCTGCCTGTTACAAGTGATGAGACTGGTTGTGTCCCACCTGCTGCTTGGTGAACCCCTGTTTCCCAGGCAAAATGGGGTGGTAAATGCCGCTGTTCTGGTCTCAGGGCGTTCCACAACCACGCGGTACTCCCTACCGCAAACAGAAAGTGATCCTGCCTGGAGCAAAGCTGCACTCTCAGGCTGGTGGAAAAAGCTCTCTATAAAAACGTTTAAAAAGCCAGGAATTAACCCTCTTCGCTGCCATAGTCTTCATATAGGCAGGTACTTATCTGAGCTCCCAATGCAGTGACACTGCATTTTTTAGGGAAGCTATTTAGTGTGAAATTGTGTCCACATTAGTTCAGGTATTTTGAGGGATCCAGAGCTGTGGGGAAGCAAAGCATATAAAGCCCTCCATAAGCTGGTGTGAACAAAAGTAAAGAACAAAATGAGACGATAAAGGGATTAAAGGATGATACGGGATGAGATGCAAGAGTCGTTGAGAGATGTGTATCAAAAGCAGCTGTAGGGATCTTACTCTCGTTTGTCCTTTAGCAACAGTTTAAGGACATCACTGACCGAGGGACCCCACTGTGCTAAAAGTCTTGCACAAACTCATTGTAATTTTTACAGACATGCTCTGCCCTGAACCGTTTCTAATCTCAGTTGGTGAGCAAGGGCACAAAGGCACAGAGAAAGGAAGCAGCTTGCCCAAAGTAGGTTAGTAACAGAAATAAAGATAGAATCCAGATCTCCTGCAGCCAACTGGATGCATCCCATGGAGAAAAGTGTAATCTGCCTCCCAAGCCCGTGGGGAAGCTTCCAGGCAGAAAAATCTGTTCGGATAAAAAAGCAAGGGAAAGGAGAAAGTGTGGGCTTGAGGGTCCTAATTGGCATACGTATGAACATGCCGATCGTCTGTAACTTTCTCCCAGTGGAAAGCTCCAAGGAGATAAACAAGTACAGATGATTTAAACAAAAACCAAGACTCGCTAGCTGCAGCACTCAGAGCCTCTGCTCACAGTACAGCCCATTCTCTCTTCAGAGAAAGAAAAAGCATGGCAAAGACAGCACAGACCTCTCGCTAGTGCATTATAGAGTAAGGACAAAAAGAGGATAAGTATGTTATTCTAAGCTTTAGTGGTTTGGGGGAAATTCTGAACTAGAACATTTCTTTTTAGCTAAAAAAGCACAGATTCATTTCTTCAGATATTTAAGTCTGGGTTTCTTGCTGTTTTACTTCAGCTTCTGTTCCAAGCTGTTTCTGATCCTCATCTTTTAGTTGTTTAGAGATTTGAGAGACTGAAAAATGGCTCCTGTCCATTGAAATTTCAACATGGCTGTGAAAAAACATGGTTTTAAAAAAGTAGCCTAACTATTATCAAGCCAAAGTACAATTCAAATAGGCAAATCACATGCATCCATCGTGTTGCATGCTGCAATTAAGAGGATCACGGTAATTTCCTTTAACCTCCTCAAAGAAATTGTTAGCAATAATGTAAGCATGGCATGAAGTAAAAACTTTCAAAAAAACACTGAGGTTGTCAGTGTACCTGGGGTTTTGTTGATGTCAAAGGTTTCAAAGCCAAGGAATGGAATTAAGGAAAATCTAAGACAAGTGGGAAACATTATGCAGTGTAACATCAGTACTAAATTTTAATGCAATGATCCATTTCTTGTACAGGGAGAACACAAGGTTTTTTCCTCCAGAAATCTGAAAGTATTCTGTTTAAAAGAGACAGAGCACCTCTGTGAATGAAGTATGATAGTATTCCTGCATCAGCCCTAAAGGAAGGTAAGCTGAAGTGCAGAGACACTAAAGATTAGGCTCTGCTACCTGCATATCTGATCTGAGTTAAACAAAATAATCATATTCATCATCTTTGGAAACCAAATTCTGAATAAAGGTCCTCAAAGATGAATGCAAAACCATTACTCTTGAAATGAAGTAGTTACTTCTTAAAGTTCGGTCTTCCCGTTGCCCTTGATGCATTAGTATCAGAGAGGGTCACAACCCAGAAATATAGGCCCCATGCTTCCTGTGCTAACCACTCAGGTAGGACATTATGCCTCCAGGCAAGGACTGCTTGGTTTTTCTTAGATTAATTCCATGTCTTATTCTCTTTGCACACAGACATTCATCACATGTGCACTTCTCTAGCAGCTCAGAGAGAAACTTTGCTTCACATTTAAATATATTGGATTTTGGATATTTTATGGTAGTTACTCTCTCCCTTAATGAGGAAAACATTGCCAAAACTCTAAAATTGTGAATGACACGTTACACTGTCAAACCAATTAAAGCAGGGAAGTTGCATGTGCTTTGGTTTCCAGCACTGCGCAGGATCATCTTTAAAGTGTTGTGTTCCTAGTGCAGGTTAGGTCTTTATCAGGAGAGCTCTGGAAGGTAACTTTTAAAGATGGATTCCTTAGCCTCCAAATTGCTCTGGAAACTTATCTGCTCGAGATCTTTTTCAGGCACATGTGAAGGGAATCATTAGCCTGGTCATTAAACCACAGGACAGAGTCCGGCAGCATGGATTCTGGTCTCAACTCGCTACTGAGCTGCTTTGCTGAACACAAACTAATCTCAATTTTTCCAAATGTCTGCTCAGATTAGGAGATTATCCTCTATTTTCAAAACCAGCTGAGGGGAAATCCACAAAGGGAGTTGGACCAGGCAAGACAACAAAAATGCAGTGGTGGGTGTCCACAAACATTGGGCTTGCACTTAGCTGTGCCTGGCAGAGGAGGCACAGGCTGCTGCCTGTGCACACACACAACACATTGACCTAAGCCACCATGGCTGTGCAAAGAGCCCATCTACCACCAACACACCACCCCTGCGTTCCTCCTGTCTTCCCTCTGCTCATCTGAGCCTCGGTACAGCTCTGAGGTGGACAGCTGCGATACTCAAGTGAAGTTCACAGGGCAGTGAAAAGGTGTGGTGAATTGCTTAAGGAAGTGCCCATGGCTAAAACCAACCTGTTTTTCTTTTCTGGCAATGACAGTTTTAATGCAGATCAATTCGCTGATCTGGATCAGCATAAAACATCAAGGATGCTCATGCTAGCACTGAGAAGTGATGGGACAGAGGTGTGAACTAGACGCTAGGGGTGGAAGACAGTGGTCGCAGTGCTGGTTTATGCTGATCTAAAGTATATGTGAAACTAACAGCTTCATTTTTTTTTCCTTTCTGCTTATGGAAGTGTTCAAAAAAACAGTACTCTGTAGAGTCTATCTGAAGGAAAGATGACTGGATGATGATGATGATGATGACGATGATTACTGTAATTTTTTAAATGGCTTCACTTCCTTTCACTTTGCAACACAAACATTCTCTCTAAGGATTTGGTGCCTAAGTGCTTAAATACCAAATCCTGTTGATGAGACCTACGCTCAAAAATTCATGTTCAAAAAGCATTACCCTTTGTATTACTGAATCCATTTATCTGTTTATAAAACACGACTGACATTTATCTGCATGGCAGTTGTCTCTACTCTAGCTGCCCAGTTGCCTGGAAAAAGCAAAGAGGAGGCCGCCTGCTGATAACACATCACATATTTTTTACATTAAGACCTATGTGTCTGGGATAGGGTTTCTGAAGTTCACAGCTCAGGGCTCACTCTGAGGCTGACCTGAACATATTCCTCTGGATCGGCCCCTGAAAACGCTGGCTGGGTATGAATGGAATAGATGTTTTAAAGGATGCAAGATCAGACTTTCATTAATAAAGTTCAAGGATCAATTAATTCAGGGGATATCCCTGCCACTTACGCTCTGCTTTTTTTGATTATACCCATGGGCCTCACAAGGGCCTATAATTAACAGAAAAAAAAAAAAAAGCAAAAGCAGAGAGGGAAAGAAGTGTTGTGAGGGGTGGGTATGGCTTCCCTAGAAAGGTCTGGAATTGAGACCAAATTTCCTATAGCTTCAATCTCTGGCACCGTTTGATTATGCTCACCCCATTTTTGGGAAGGGACTCTTTGCAGGGATGTTTCCCAGCAGGATGTCACCCCACTGCTGGGTGCCCCACGGGGTGCAGGGCTCTGGAGGGAGCCAGACAGTGCACAAGGGAAGAAAGGCTGGTGCTCGCAGCTTGCCAGGAGCTGCTGGTGATGGCTCTCTGCAATGGACATCTTCCCCCTGAAACGCGTGCTGTAGTCACAGCATCCTGGATAACTCCTTAGCTCCAGGGTTTCTGGGCCAAAAATCCCTGCTCATTTCAGTGGCGTAAACATAATGAAACCACTTAAAAGAAGCCTGCAGAGCTTACCCTCCCCTCTGTCCCCAGCAAGCTCCCAAAGGATGGGTCTGAAAATTACCCACGCAGAAGTATTTTGTTACTGTTAGCCTTCATATTGAGGGACATAGTAAGGACAGGATCTGTCCCTATGCCAGTTCATAAGGTATGCCAGAGAAGATAAGGGCTCCTACCACCCAGTGCAGGTGCGTGCTCTACTTGCTCCTGTAGAACGTTTCTGCCAGCACAGTCGTAACGCATCCTGAGCAACATGTCAGAAAAAGTCCCCTCGGCATACTTTGGGGTGGATTTCTAGAATGTCTTTAATTGCCTCTCTTAGTGGAGCATATCCGCAATGTCTCTCAGGAGCCAGCTGGGTCACCATAAGGTCCCTCTCACTCTTCCTTCTTGCTGCACCTGAGTCAGTCCTGGTGGGCCCACCTACAGGGGAATTTGGGGAAGAACTTTATTTCTTTTACCCTCAAATAAGATTGTCTTCCTTTTTTAGTCTGAGTGAGGTTAATCTGGAAACTAGCAACTCAAGATCTCAGTCACATAGTTAAAGTCTTATGGAAGTATTCACACCATCTTTGCTGGGCTGTTCTAGGACTTAACATAGGTGACATTCAAGAGACCAAGCTGGAGGTCTCGGGTAACCTAAGGTGTGAATTAACCCTTATGGGACGGGGTTTGTGAATATGGTAGAAGCTGTATTAACTTCTTTTTTGATTTAAATCCCCAGTGGCCGGTCTCGATTACAGTGTAGCAGGGTTAGCTATACTGGTAAAGCTGCTGAGGAGCTTAGCCCCCAACGTTTCTTATGCAACAAGCAATATGTTTTATATCCAACAGTAAGGTCAAAGATTACCTGTGGCTAAAGGATAGTAAACCAGCATCCCTTACCATCTTCTGGACTGGAAGTTGCAGTAGAAAGTGCTCTGGACTCCCGAGGAGCATCTTTGCTAAAGGAGCGTGAGGAGTACTGAAGCACAGCGGGAGATGGAGAACAGCAGTTTCATGCAGAACCTGAAGCGAAAGCGATGCTTGTGCGCATGTGGCTTGTGTCTCACCCCAAGTGCACAGTGCAGCTGTACATGAGCTGCCTATGAACCTTAAAGCACAGGAATGCTCACACTAACAAAGCCACAGAGCAAAAGACATGTTTGAAGTTGCCGCCGCCTCCTCGGTGACACAGTTACCCAGTATGTCAAACCTCCTGGCATGTAAATGAGACATAAGCCACTCACAACAGGGCTGTTTTGCACATCTTCAGTGCTGGGAGCAGTGTGCCCTTGGCTAGAGATGAGGATGCAGCAAAATCAGTTCATTACCAGACTGCATTGTACTCACAGGAGGCATGAGGATTGACAAGTGACAAGCGACACACGATGATGTGCGCCAAGTGCCAGTGCTGGGCCTCCATCCAAAGTGGCTTTTCTCAAGGAAAAGTACAGCACATCCAGTATCACCTCGCTGGGTAAATTTGCTCCCTTCTCTTCCTCCTCACAATATTTCAGAGATCTTCAGGGCCGCAGCTGCATAGAAGTCTTGCCTTTTTGGCAAGTGTGCAGGATGGCCGAGCATATCAAATGAGCTTTCTAAGCTTAATTGATAATGACAACAAGTCTAAGGCAATCACATATAAAATTCTCTCTTCTCTCAGATGTTGCTGGACGAGTGCTGGCACAGCCGCCTTCGCTCACAAACATTTCAGATACTGTTTCTTACTTTTTGGCTAGAGCGTTCAGTAAGACTTGGAATAAGACCAAGATTTATCATGGGCCGGGGTTACTTTTTTTTCTCTACTTTTTTTATCCTTATTCTCTTCAGACAAAACACTGCTTGATTCACTTAAAAAAAAATCATCCTCTAACCCTGTTCTCACTTTCAGTTCTCACTGAGGGTTTGGGGTGAGGTCAGGAATGCTCTGAAGCGGCACCTTTGCAGACAGCACGTTAATGACACAGGGGTCAGATTCATTTCACTTACACCTTGGCTAATGGACTTTTTACAGAGTATGTACACACACACACACAGCTTTCTGTGTCTCCATAAATAAAATCTCCTCCGAGCACAAGATTGTAGCTTTATGGGACTTTTATGAAGTGGCATTGTTCAGTGAACTTCACGTAAGTACATGTCAACATTATGTCTGGGCCAGCGTGCGAAAGCGAGGAGCTGGAAATGAAGGCTTCCAAACATCAGGAGTGTTCACCAGTGGGGTTTTGAAACAGGCACTTTGCAGACAGTGGAAACGCAAGGGGTTGAGGGGGTTGGGAGGGAGCTGGAACACAGTCTTGACCCAAACCCAAATACTTTTAAGTCTGAATGGGTGTTTGGATCCAAAGTTTTGGTTTAGTGCGTTACTGAAATGTGAAAGCTATCCATGGAAGAGAAATCTGACGCTAACTTTTCCTCGCACGTGTGGAGTGTCCTGAACTGTGGCTTGGTTCAGGTTCATGCCTAGGTGAAACGGCTCTGCTTCGCAGTGACCTACATTTTGTGGTTCAAACAGCTTTCCCCTCCAGCCTCTTCCCAGTGTGGTTTGAACTGCTGCAGACTCTGTTTCTTCTGTCCCAGCCATACCATTCTACCTAACAATATCACTAAACGAGCCCCTCACATCTCCACTGAGTCCCAAGAGGAAAGCCTCTTATGGAGGCTCAGGTGGGGAGTGATGATATACCTACCAAACATGACCACCTTGCAACAAGGAGATGCCCCCACTATCTGCCGCCTGGCCAGCCCGGGTATCACTAGTTAGGAACCTGTGGCTGTATGGGCATCAGCCTAGGCTATGCAATAACCAGGACCTTCAGGAGGTGTTTGGCTTCAGGCTTCAGGAGGGTTAAAAGCCATGTCACTGTACCTTCACTTTTTAGGCTTCCATATCTCAGTAATGCAGAGGAAAAGACGGGAAATAACAGGTTTTGAAAGGGTCCAAGCGTAGACTTATGGTCACATTTCCAGCTATTTAACTTTCACAGAGTAACAAACATACTTACCACAGAAGGGGGAAAACAGAAATGGGATTTAGGTTGTTCATTTGCAAAGAAACTGGAAGCCTAATCTCTCTTTTTCTCATGGGCTCTCCCAAGTGTGACCATTCTATCTGCAAGAGCAGTTTGTTGAAAACCCTCATATATCATCCATGCCTGTGTCTCTTCTATTCAGAGATCAATAAGAATAAAATGCCAATGACCCTCTCTTCTCAATTCCCTGGTTTCCCTGTCAGAACAAACAGCTAGGGCTGAGACGTCATCCCAAAGTCATCAACTGTTCAGCTCAGCTGAAAACCACCCATAGCTTTCCACTGCAACATATCACTCATTGTCTGACTCACTAAAAATAGGTTGTATTTTTTTGCTCCATTGAAACCTGTACAAAAGAGCCAAAGCCTTGACAAATCCGCAGCAGAAGAGCTATGGCTTTTTATGACCATGACCTTAAGTGACCATGTTAATTTACTCTTCTTCCTGGCTCCATGCCAAATCCCACTTGCACGATCCACACAATGAGTCCAACTTGTCCAAAGCAGACAAGAGGGATTTCAGTTTGCTGCTGTGTAATTAGCCTGAGTAAATGACAGCACTCTTTAGCAGTAAACGTAGTGCTGTTGGGGCTGAAGCAGGAGTCAGGAGTCGTGGGAAGAGGGGAGAAAAGAAAAGAAGAGGAAAGAAGCAAAGACACAAAGAAGCTGTCTCCATGGGTGCAGAACTTTTCTCCCCTGGACTGACAGCAACAAGCAAAGCAGGGACACCTGATCAGTGTTACTCAGGTCCACCTCTATCTTTTTTCCTTCTTTTCTGGCTGATGCTTTTTAGTGTAAGAGCACAGACATCATGGCTGGCTGCAGGCCAGGAGCATGTCCCAGGTGGCCTTGGTTCTTGTGTCAGCTGTGGAGGCTGGGAGGCAAGGCCTGAAGGGACAGTAAAAGCACGGGGGCAGCAAGGCAGCGTAGCTGAACCCATGGGAAGACATAAGCTTTTTCCACTGTCGAGCGACTGGTTAGAATAGCCTGCTCCTCCAGTCTCCTGGGCCAAAGATGGATGTCTTCCCCTGCACAGTGGATTGTGTATCCATCACCCAGCCCCAAGGCAGGGATTAGGTGCCTTCACTTCCTAAGAGTAGTGGGGAGGGATTGTGCTCTACGCATCGACACATCTTTTTGACAGTCACCTGTAGGCCACACACTGAACTTGAAGGGGACGTGTGTTACAGTTAGGTGCCTACTCATGCCCTTTCTTCTGCCAAGTTGACTGGGCCATGAGTTGTGTGCAGCACCCGACCTCCAGCTGGTTACCAACAAGGGTCCACCAATGTTTCTAGTCAGTAAAAGTCTCAGTAGGATTAGGCTTCGGAGTCAATGCTTTGGCCTGACCAGACTACTTGAAACTACTGGAAAAGACAACAAACACTGGAAAATAGAAATGTATTTAAAATGATTGTTATGCAAAAATGGAAACATGGCAATTTTATTTTATATTTCTTTGTAAATGAAGTGCATTGGTAATAAATTAAGCACATGCAACTTGTCCCAGATCCCAGAGGTCCTAGGGAAAGTGCAGGAGACAATCTTCCTGGGCAGTAAAGTGGCCAGCTGAGGTCCCCAGGCCTGTGTAGTTCCATCCTGCAGTTCATCTGTGGAAGCCATCCTTCTTTCCTTCCTTCCTTCCTTCCTTCCTTCCTTCCTTCCTTCCTTCCTTCCTTCCTTCCTTCCTTCCTTCCTTCCTTCCTTCCTTCCTTCCTTCCTTCCTTCCTTCCTTCCTTCCTTCCTTCCTTCCCTTCCTTCCTTCTCTTTCTTTCTTTCTTTTTTCCTTCCTTCCTTCTCTTTCTTTTTCTTTCTTTCTTCCTTCCTTCCTTCTTTTTCTTTCTTTCTTTCTTTCTTTCTTTCTTTCTTTCTTTCTTTCTTTCTTTCTTTCTTTCTTTCTTTCTTTCTTTCTTTCTTTCTTTCTTTCTTTCTTTCTTTCTTCCTTCCTTCCTTCCTTCCTTCCTTTCTTTCTTTCTTTCTTTCTCTTCCTTTCCTTTACACCCCAACTTTCCCTTCTCACATCTGCTCTTCTTTTCCCATTTTCTCTCTCCTTACATAACACCTGTGCTGGAAAAAATAATGTTCCGACCTTTCCACAGCTCCAAAAGGAATTATTTAATCAAAATATTGTAAAAATTGTTAATGTAAACAGGAAGAGAAGCTTTTAATTAGACATAGGAGAAAAAACAGATTAGCCCCAGGACTCTTGTGTGGAGATCATCGGGCCATTACAGCAGCTATTTTCCTGATGTCTGCATGGACCAAAGCCAGCTACTTTTTGCTCCTGCTGAAGAATCAGGTTAATCAAAATGATGACAGCCAAATGGACAGAGAGCAGGATTCATCCAGGCCTCTTTGTCTAAACTCCAGATGGAATTAGGAAGTTAAAGCACAGACAGCGTGTCCAGGATGGCCAAGCCCTCATGTGACAAGCCCTGTCTAAAAATCGTTCCCATTAATTTGCAACTGTCAATCACCTCAGCATTCTGCTCCGAAACAATGGCTGGCCCTGGATCACAGCTTCTCTCCATATCCCTGCACCAGCATAGCAGAGAATTAGGGATTTTTGGTTTTTTTCATGATTAGTAAAGACTTCTTGGTGCAGTGCAACTGGCTTGGTACAAGAAAACAAGCTGCTTGAAGGCCAAGGGACACTTTACTCAGACCCACCCTCCCCCACCCCCTAATAAAGAGCTAAGACAATTTAATGGATTACATTTAGTGGCTGCGTTTGGTCTGTGTGAATAACAAATTTTTCAGCTTGGCAAACAAATAAAAAAAGGGGGGGGGGGTGTGGAAGTTGTTTGAAGAGAAGTTAAAAGCAAGGGAAACAAAACCCAAGATTCGCCACCCCACTGGAGAAGAAGGAGACAGCGGCATCTCTGTTTCACCCAATAGCTCATGGCTTGCTGCTCTCGCCCAGGATGACCTTACCCCTTACCCGCAGAAGGGCTGAACGTGGGTTCCAGTTGCTGCTTCAGTGATTATAAGGAGAAATGTCACCAGGAGAAACTGAGAACATCTTTCCTCAACTGACTATAAGCTTTCTGCACTTTCTTGGATGGGGATTGGTAGCCACATTCAAAGTCAAACAAGCAAAGGAGGGAATGAAGCGTGGTCTCATTCTGGTTTTGGAGAGTGCCCCATCTATGAAGATACAGGGCAGACGGGAGATGACAGCAAGTTATGCTGCAGTTTTGTGTCTTGATCATCCATATTCCCAGGGAAAAAACAGTACAGAATTTTGGCCCAAATTCCTAAATAGCTTTAGGATGACTAAAAGTATATATATGAAGGCATATTTACTGTTATCAACAAAAATAATCTCTTGTTCTGTTGTTCATATAAATTTCATGACAATAAAATTCATATTAGATTTCCTTTGCAGAGAATTTGAATTTCTTTTTTGCAGCCCACATTATCAGTATATTGAATCTAATGCAAGACTCCAGCACATTTGTGAAATCAAATCACATTGTTTTAATATATGCAGAAACCTAAAGAAAAGGATACAGGAGTAATTTTGAAAAGTCAGAAGATATTATTTGAAATGGCAGCCTTTTTTTTTTTTTAAGACATCTAGAATAGTATTTTAAAAGGGAGAAAAGTCAAACTAAAAATTTCAAAATTGACTTCAAACAAGGTTTTTTAGTTTGTTTTTTTTTTAAAGTTCTAAGACTTTCTATTTCAGTTCTACCTGAACTGAGGATCTTTCTCCAATTGTTCAGTCCCACGACCAAATTGAAACTCCTTGTTCTCCCCAGCTCTTAATATAAGGCAATATAATTTATTGCCTGAGATTACTTTCCTGAGTATATAACTTCTCTATCTGGGTGACCCAGCCTGAAGACATAAAGCCAGAGTCAGTAGCCATTTCACTTCCCAGACATAGGCTGAGTCATTGCCCTGCACGGGCTTTGTTTTTTCTGTTTGCCTGTCTAAAGACATACACAATATCTAACAGATGTATGATACAGGAATGACATCATATGCTGTTTTAAAGAATCATACAGTAAAGATCACCTATCGTATACCACATGAAACTTGTGTAACTTGTAGATCCATATTTTCCCCTGTTATTTAGACTTTACCCAGGAAGTTTGTTGTCATAGGAAGGGGAATAAACTGTTAGCTACATGAGATTTAATATAAAATGACACTCTCTCACAACAAACCTTTTGCTAAGAGTACAAGAGAAAAGAAGGGAAATAAAATAGATGAAAAAGAAGGATGAGGGGGTTGAAAAATTACATTACTTCGCTCCTGGGGAATGGGGCTTCTGAAAATGAATGCAGTCATTAACCATCTGGCTTACTGAATAGTTAGCAAAAAGTTCCTCTGAAAGGGCTGGCTTTACATTCATAACTGCAGTTTATTGGTCCACTGGCACTAGCATGCCTAAACACAAGGGAAAGTCAATACTGTATCATAGCATCGCCTAGCTAACACCTGGAATATATTCTCTGGAGTGAAAACAGCAGGGAACTGACCAGAAATAACCTCTCTCATATTATTCCTTCAATTAGACCAAAACAAGTTTCCCTTTGAAAACTTAATAATAAACACTGCAGGTCATTCACTTGTTTGGAGCCCCTTTGGGAAAGCTGAGCAGATGGGTCCCCTTATCTAGCCCCCTCGCTGTCACAGAGACAACAGCCGCAAATCAGGACAGATATTGATTTTAATTGGAACCAACAGCATCTACATACCGTCTTAATATCCACATCTTCCTGGAAAAAAATACATCTTTTTAAAAGATTGGTTTGTTTTGTCCTGTCAGGTTGATTAGACAGAATGAGGTAATTCTTTGCAAGATGAACAATTATGCCGTTTTTCAGGTTCACTGCTTAAGTAGATACACACAGCAAATCCCTAGGCCAACCCTAGGTCCATTTCAGAGCCTTTGTACATACAAGGAGCACAGATTAAAACATTGTTCATCCAAACTGAGGCAGTTATATTCTCATTATCAAACAGATTTGAGGTGTCGTCAGGGTCTCTTCAGTGGTTTTCACTGAGGCGTAAGTATTCCTTAGCTGTGGAGAGAACTAACAACACAAAGTGAACATCTACTTAAAATCAAATTATCTGGGACGTTTTCACCACCCCCAGGGTAAAAGCAGTTCTCTTCAAAAATCTTGTAAATTCATCAACCCTGCTATTCCCTGAAGAACCTCAGATGCATTGCTATTTGCCTTTAACAGATGCAAAGAAGCTCTTCCCCCCTGCCCTCCCCCCATGCAAATCTCTTTCCCATACGGCATGTTAATTCCCGCGAGGGAGGTGAGATGAACAGGTGCCATGGTTCTTGACTTAATTGCTGCGAAAAGTAGAGCACTAATAACGAGCTGTTCACTAGCGGCAGTTTCCATCCTGGCAAAGGAGCCCTGCCAATCTGGGGGGTGTCAGCCAGGCAGCGGCACCGTCAGCCGGCCGGCTGCTGAGACTGCAGGGGCGGGCAGATTGCGGTCTCGGCAGCTGGCCAGCCCCAGTAGACCTTGCAGGGCTGTCGTTGTCGTCGGCATTACCGTCGTCCTTCCAAAGTGGCAAACAACATCACCCTCCCTTCTTCCCCTGGGGAACATAAGAAATAGCTTTATCGCTAAGGGAGTCATCTCAGGCGACCTCTACGGACCCTGCAATAACACAAGCGGTGGCATGAAAAGGATCAGACCCTGTACGCGTATTGCCATGGAGGCCTTAACAGGGAACAAATTAGACTGGGGAAGAATTAGATATTGCTTTAGGGCACTGGGGTGCAAATAAATGGATGATGCAGGGCTTTCATTAGCCCCCTCACTATGGGACAAAGGACTGTCACAACAGGCTGGAGGCAATATAAAGTCTGTTTCTACCCTGTCTCTGCATGTTCCACGCATCGGTGGCCATATCTGGGCCTTTTGAGGTATACACCATGGGGAAAGGCATTTGAGGGGAGCCCAAACACAGATGCCTATACGTATTCCCCAGCTCTCAGACTCGTCCTGCAGAAGTAGGAGGGTGAGTGCTGCACCTCCCCAAAGGGGAGTACTCCCTCCCCTGTGCTGGGCACCTCCAGGAGAAATTCTTCCTCCATGAGAAGCATCCTCAGTTGGCAGTGTAATAGCCTCTCAAGGGAAATGGTATAACCCTTAGCTTGAATCCTTTAAAACTAGATTGTAGCAAGTGCCAGCAGATGTAGGGGAGATAACAATCATGCAGGGGGTGCTGGGACTGAGGGGTGGAACGACTATTGTCCATCTCTGACACCTGTGCTTCCACAATTGATGAAAACCCCAGCAACAGCTGCCCTTTTGGCTAAGACTCAACAAATCTAAGTGTTTTTAGAGCTTTTTGCAGGGCTGAAGGGGAATGTAGAGATGCAGTGGGTCTCTTGCATCTTGGAAATTGTGTAGCTCACTCAGATCACTTCTCCCCTTCACTACCTGATATGCTTTTTAATTTCCCCTTGTGCCACTCATCTCCAGTCCCCCTGCCAGACAGCCCTGTGAGCTTGGCAAGCTTTGTTTCTTCAAGTGCATGCTTACCCTGCGTGCAGGTTTTTCCCAAGCTCTCACTGCTTCTGTTAAAAGCCCCCCTGGAGATAAAATACAAGACTAACACTAATTACCATAATAATTTGTTAGAGCATTGCTTTGATCTTTTCTTACCTACCAAGTCAATCCTGTTCTACTCCATCTCCAAAAGTGTTAGATGTGATTATATAACTAATTAACTCAAGAGATTGAATTTTAAAGAATGTATGACAGTAATTCACATAAAAGTTTTGATCTCTTGATAAACAAGGAAGTGGGTAAACTTATCACTTCCCAGGAGACTCTTAACAGGCCAGTTATTGCCAGAAATTTAATGTATAACACAAATGGCTTAGAACGGCACTGCTAAGCCAGCAAGATGGACTGTTCCCTCAACAGTTTCTGTAGAAAACACCATGACTTTTTTAAAACTCACAATCTTGAAATAGTCATATTTCATTCTCATATGTGAAGCATGATTCACATATAAGACATTTCTCTTTGATCAGGAAAAATGCCAAACTTTTTCAGAGGTTTTATCTCCTCTCAGGATCAATTTCAGTTTGATTTCTACCTCAGAATAAGACAGTTTTGGGCGTTTTTAGATTTCTTGGTGTGTCATCACTATTTCATTTCATAGAACGCCTGGCAAGTTACACAGATCTGTATTCCTTTGAATAAATAAGAAAGAGAAGAGAGGGAGAGAGATCAAATATCACACCTTACAACTAGGTCAACTTACACAACTTCTAAAACATGTTAACTAGGATTTAGGAAACACAATCGGAGCCCATTGGATTTATGCACTGACTTTAGAGATTTTGGCATCAAATCACAGTATGTAAAAATGTAACAGGAAAGCAGATGAGTGTCTGGGAGCATTAGGAACTACATAACTGGGATTATTAAAGCAGTAAGAGTCTCCACATGACTGCTTCCTGTTGTCACCTGCAATACCTTCGCTGTCAGAAGCTTTTGTTGGATGTTAGAAACCTGTGAGAAGGAATTGATCCAGCACAATTAAAGAAGAGTGCTATTACTAGGATTTTTTTTTTTTATTTTGGATACCTCGTATTTTGCAGTCATGGTGCCTACTAGGCTATGGAGAATTTTCCACAGCAGATATAGCTGGTATTTGACAGTTAGGAAAACAGTGTTAAAAAAGTTATGACCACTATATTCAACTCACTGTATTATACTATGACACTTGAAGTGCAAGGAGTGCACTGCGTTGCTGTGGCTGCTAGCACCTCGAGGTTTAAAACGTTCAATAAGAATTTGGCATGGTTCATGTGCCCAACTGAGACATGCATGGGATCTGTTTTCAATAGGAACTGGAGCTCACAAATGCTGCTGAAGGAAGGAAGGGGGCCTTCCTTCCCATCTCAGTGGATGAGAGGGGTTAGCAAACCTGTGTCTCCAGAAAACGTTTGCAATTGCCTTCTGCTTTTATTTCCTGCCCTCTATCTTTCTATCTCCACCTCCTCTCCTCTCCTCTCCTCTCCTCTCCTCTCCTCTCCTCTCCTCTCCTCTCCTCTCCTCTCCTCTCCCCTCCCCTCCCCTCCCCTCCCCTCCCCTCCCCTCCCTTCCCTTCCCAAAAGCATCGAGTGTGTACTTGAGCCAAACTGATAGATTTGATTTTGATAGACTATGAAATGAAAGATTCTAAATAGGTTTCAAATATGCCTGTTACAATCCCTTCCTTTTTTACTTAAAAAAAGTGGGGGGGGGGAGGAGAAAAGCCTAGCTTTTTGACAGAGGAAATATTTTGTGTCTCTGTCATCAGAGATACATAATTAAGACCTGAAAGTTTTTGCAAAATTCTCAACCCGTCCTTGGTACCAGCCTTAGCACGGCATGCTACTTCAGAAGCTTCTTTTATGACAAATTGCATAGGAGCAGAGTAATATATCATCAGATCTGACTCATGACCAATGCATTCATCCAAATGGCCAAGCCCACAGATCATTTCAGGGCTCACTAATGTTACAGTATTCAGTGTGCGGAGAGTGATTTATAAATCTGAGGTTTGTTTAAATAAATAGACTTTGCAAACTACCATGTGCAGACAGATGTCTTCGCATATGAACTCCACTGTTTGGTAACCTGCACAGCTAAGAAAGAACTCTTACCCATTTGGCAAACCAGCTGACACATTTTCTCCTGTTGCGCCTTTACCAATGAAAACTACCAATATAAAACTATTTCCTATTTAAGTCACACAATTTTACATTTCATCAGCAGTGGTATATCATTTCTTATATACACTTTTGCAGGCAAATGGCCAGGTCATTTCCTAGTACTTCAGTTCAGTTACTGGGTTAAAATATAGTTCAGCATCACTGTTATAAAAAAGCATATACCACTTATTAACAATATACTTGAGTTTAGAGGCCTGAGACAAAGAATAGACAGCCTGTGTGTGGGCAACTTCATTACCACTGCTCGCACCAAATTTGAATTTGACCTCCTGATCTTTGCAGGGCTATAATGCAATTTAATTCAGTCACTTCAGATTTCATTTGAGGTACCCTTCACCGAAAAGGAATTTAGTTTCATGTGTGGTTGAGTAAAAGCTGTCGAGAGAAAGTCAGGCAAATGTTCCTCTCATTTATTCCAGTTCAACTTTAACGGAACCCGTCAGCATAAGCAAGAGGAGAATTTTGTTCATTGTCTCCCCATACGACTATGTGTATCCCATTCTTAATGACTGGAATCAGAAGGAAACTGAGCAAAAGTACAGAAAATTGGTCCCTGGGGTCATTTTTAATGATCTACAAAAATAAAGGCTCTGTTAGCTCTTTCTCAATCCTAACCTGATTGATTGATGATGCTTTTGGAGGAAGAAAGGTGAATCTAATCTATTGCACACACTCTGAGGGGAACACTGAGATAATAATGATACACAGAAACTGTGCTCCCTGTTAGAGACCTTTTTCTCTGTAATGTTTTTCCTCATAGGCTTCATTACAACTGCCAAAACATGGCTATCATTTGAGAAGCGAGTGAAAAAAAGTCGTCCTCATCCTACAAACATATTTTTCCTTTGTCTGACTATTTTGGGACCTTAGGGAATTAGTCTGCAGGCAAGGCCAAATCCCAGTTTCCCTGTGAAGGAGAAAGTTGACATCAGTGAATGTTTAGTGAGAGTAATGACTGCAGATTTGATCTTCTTGTAAACCCTGAAGCTTTACAGAGCAGCAGTCCCTGCAAAATCAACTCAGCGTTACCTTACAAGCTAAGTGCGAACTCCAAAGCTTATTGTAGGATGCTGTGATCCATACAGTCCAGTTCACCTGAACTTGTCTTCATCTCTATTCTTTGTAAATATTGAAGGGTATTCTAGGCTCCCTGTATGATCAAGAAAGAGAAACAGATGGAGATGAACAGATGGAGATGTCTCTGAATTTAGGAATTGGTTAGGATCTAAGTCACCCTTCTAGCTTTGAACATCTATGATTGGTGAGAGAAAGGGAAATTCAATGGGTCCTCTGTCCTCTGGAAGCACTTGATTTTAGTTGCTGTGTGCTGAAGTAACAGAGATTTATTAGCCTGTCATGTTAGACTTACATGCCTGTAGGTGGACGGGCTACCTGACAGCATGGAGGGTCCTGATCTCAGGCCTGTTCTTCCCTTTGCAGTATGATACCAATGACTAAAAGCCTTCCAGAGGCTTCCTGCACTATCTGTTGTATTCTCTTGGTTATCTTTGGAGACACCTTTTCAATGTTTTGTGCTCTTTCTTGCCTTTACAAATGTAGTCTGTATTCTACCTCTGGTAGTTAGAACCATTTCAGAGGGAATATAACATCTTCCCCATGTACTCTGGCATTTATTTGAATGTGCAGAAGGACCAGATTCTTTCATACTTCAGTCCCTGAAGACTGAGATTTAATCATCTAATCATCTAATTCTTAGTTCGAGATTTAATTAACCGTCTAATTCTTAGTTCAGATGAGTAAAAATGCCATGAGTGATCATTTACTCCTGTTACCTTCTGGCATATTTCCCTTTTCTACAATTCTTCTATCCTCTGGAATCAAAACAGAAATTGAGAAAATAATTCTCTGCATTTTATTACAGAGAATTATTTACTCGATCAGAGACTCAAAATTTGCTTCCTGATAAGATACACTTTTATAGTTTTTAAATATAAATAATGATAAATAATAAATAAATAATAATTTTCAATTTAATTATTTTATCCTGAAGGGGAAATATATATAAAAGTGTAGGTCTCTGTGTGTGTGTGGTTATGGGTAATTCATTAAAAACACATTCTTCATCCTGCCTGCCCCTGGAAATGTGAAAGGTTAGCCTTTTTAGAGTTGCCACCTGTGAGATGAGGGATCACTGGTTCCTTCTTCCTCCCAAGGACCCACAGTGCTCATTCTTGCTATAATGAAGAAGTTGATTGACGGATGTCACCCTCTGTGCCGTTGACATCCTTATCTCCCCCTGCTTTAAGCAACAGGCATGACCTCCTTCAGGCAGACGGTTTCTGAGTGCTGCATCCACTGCTCACTTCCACTACCCCCTCGGCATGCTCGCCTTCAGCACACATGCCCATTGGCAGCAACCTATACGTCTGTCTGTCAGTGGCTCTGTAATGAGACCAATTTATTAGGTTACATAAGCCTACCTCTTTCGGGAAGGGGGAAAAAATTGCACAGCACACTGGCATAAACCTATCCTGCCTTCTAATTCTCAGAACTACGGGAGGTAATTTCTTTTTAGTCCAAAAACCAAACCAAAACAAAAAAGGTAGAGGTAGGCTGGCATGTTTGAAGTTAGTTCACCGCAGGGCAATCTTGCAATATTTTCTTACTGTTATGGCTTACTGTTTTATTACATTCAGAAGGGGGTCTGAATCAAAATGCCAGATGCAGACTCCTCTGGGCTTTGTAGAAAGTCAGACACAACCCAACTGTGTCATTGTTTTCCTGATACGATTCTATTGCAAGTCATTTTATCAGCCACTGTTGTTTCCTTTAAAAAGCATACCATTTTGTTTTGTTGAAGAACTCTGCTCCTGTTGCTTCATTTCATATTTCATTACTGGCAATACTCAAAAAAAGAAGAAAAACCTAGGTAAATCTTCATTGTAATGCTTATTTTGCACATATGATCACAACCTTTGGGTTGTAGAGATAACAAAATGCTAGAGGCTTGGATGTGATACATGAATAGAATGAGGACAACAGGTTAATTTCTCTGGATACTCGGCACTTAATACAAGATGGTGGCACTGCATAGCCAGGTCCAGACAGGTCCAAGAACTTGCGGTGTAAGTAGACAGGATGGGGGAAAAAAAAAAAAAAAAAGACAACAGAGAATATTCAGGTAAATATTTCAGGAAAAATATCATTAACAACTTCTATGGCAGAAATGACCACAAATTCCAGCAAAGCTCAAGACCCTATTATGCTAACTTCTTCAGTGAAAGGCAACAACAAAATTAAACTCAGCCTATATAACATCAGCAACTAAACTTGAATCATTGTTTCCCTGGGTTCCCCCTAGTAGAGAGAGAAGAGCACATCCAGGGGATAATTCAGAGGTTATATAGGTTGAAATGCCTTTTAGAGGTGCCTAATGCTAAGGTGGATCAACCTAGACGTAAAGGAGCATTATGCTTTTGTAAGAAAAATAAAAGATACATTATATGTGAAAATAATTATCAAAAGACAAGTTAGAAGCCCAACTAAATTTGGGGTTCATTTGTTTTTGACAGGAAAATGAAAGGTAATGGCCATAATTCTTTGACTATGTTTGAAAATATATTAAAAAAATAATTCCTGAAGTTTGTGGCTCAGAAGACAAACGTTTCCAGCAATAGCTAGTTGAAAACTCTCAAGAGCAAAAAAACCCTGTGTGTTTTATGTAACAGATATTAAGTGCCCAATGCTCCACTCAAGAGCTACATCTCCCTCGTAAATAAAACAGGCTAGGGACCATTCTCTACCCCGCTGTTACAGCAAAGTGCTTTGCATCCGAACTTCCTATTGGTAGTAGTCTGTTGCTCATTCCTGTTGACTCCTGAACTGTGTCTGGGAACTGTTTGGAAAAGTGGTTTTTTGGCACAGGCCAAAACTGGGCTAAGAAGCGGGATAACAAATTAACAGCAGAAGTGATCACGTGCCAGTATTCTGGCACTGTTTAATCTACTAGTGCAGAGGTAGCCAAATTGGCTACAACTGATTTACCCACAGCTGGCTCAAGATTCAAGCTTATAACAAAGTCATCTAGCTATAGGACTGGTATATGAAAGCATAGTAAAGAGGACCTAAGGTTCCCACTCACAGTCTTCCTGTAGAGGACTTTGCGTGGCAGCTAAGCTATCTTGCCTCTACCTAAGAGCAGGGTTTCTTTATATAGATAAGCCGTAACAAAATACTGAAAGAATTCATCTCAACTCACTCCCTTATTAAGTCCTTTTTTGGGCCAAACACTGACCAGAAAGCAACAAGCCTGAATGCAACAAGAAATGCAAAGATGCGGCTCCTGGTGTTACCCAGGCTCAAACCCAGACGACCAGCTCCCCTAGTGGAAAGTTCTCTGCATTGAACTTGAGTCACGATTTCCTCTATACAAACGCCTGGATCGTGAGCTTACAGACACACAAAAATAACCAGAGCACTCACTAACCCCAGAGGGCATTGATGCTGCATTACCATCCATTCCTTGTCAGACTTAACATATTTATTATACAGAACATCTTTGGGAAAGGAGCAGACATCATAGTGATTGGTGAACAAAAGCGGAAAAGAATAAACACAGTACAATGGATATCACTCAAGCGGAGTAATTCATCTAACGTACAGAAACAAGGGAAATATCCCCAATCAAAACTATCTGCTCCTTAAGCCTAAACATTCAATAACTTCCCAGCTTTGGAATGTATGTGCATCTTCTCCCTGGGTTTCCTGTGGTTTACATTATCATTTGCAAGGTATATTATGACAAGTTATTTACTTTGGGCCATTGCCCTGAGGCATTTGGGTGTCTTTCCTTTCAAAGAATGTCATAAATAAACATGAATAATCTGCATAAAGGGAGATGACTTTATCTTATAACAAGTCAGAAGAGCAGGCTATGCTCCTCCACACACAATTCCCTACATATATTTCCTTTTGTCTGATCATGAAGGCAGTAAGCTTTTGTCTGCCTGTTAAATAAACAAGCAAACCTTTCCTGATATATTGTACAGCACCGCATTCACATTCAAACACTGAGATGGTCACTTAAGTCAAACGGTTTCTACCAACAAAAGCTACTATTTTACTGTCAACGTTATTTTTTCTATGCTATGCTAACAGAAAAAAATGTGCAGCCAATAAACAAGCAATTCAGTTTAAAACCAGTAGCACTTGTCAAACAACAGGTCCTTAACATCACTCTCTGACATCCCCCAGCATTACCTCATGAGGCTAGAGACAGGGGACAAGGAAGGCTTTTAGATTAAACAACCGAGACTCACCATAGCTCCCAAAATAGCAGAGAGAAAGGCAAAAATAGTTAGACATGCTGATTGTATTGTTATAACTTAAATTGTATTCAGATGCGAACTCCGACGTGCCAAAAACTGTAAGAACTGAGCATGAAAGATCAGAAAAGTGACATCTGGTATTGGATGCCCCTCCAGACATGACTAATACCATTGGTATTGTGTAGGCTTTGCCCTTCCTAATTTAATAGTCAAATGTAAAGATTAGGCCCCCACAGCTCCTACAGTATCACGAGAGACTGTTTTACTGTATGTCTATATAAAATTCCGTACTACGCTTCTCCATGGATCTCCTCCACAGATGGGCTGACTTTGAATAGGCATGTATATCTTTCATATTGCTATGGACAGTTCATCTCATTACTTCCAGCTGGTGGATTTACAACTGAACCATATGACTCCATCCTTTATTAGTGAGAAACGAGGGAAATTTGACCACTAAATATTGATTTTATGCAAGAGCAAGTTTTTATTGCACAGTATGAGACATATATATGCAGCTAAGCCCGCACTTCATTTTCATTAAAGCTGGAGTTATAGCTGTAGATTTCCAGTGCATTATTAACAGCACAGTCCAAGTATTTATAAGTCTTTGACTTTACTTTCATGAACATCATAAACCAGCCAGTATTAAGAATTCAAAACTTTCTCCTTCCCTGAAGTTAGTCTCTGAAGTCAGGAACCCATCTAACCAGGATGATTCTTTCTCTGTAAGTTTGTTGCTGCCGCATCAGACTAGCTAGTGGTATTTTTTAGCTTTTCATACAGTAAAGCAGAATGATAATAGGCAGCTTTCCTAGAGCTCTCTGCAGATACAGGCTTCAAAATATTTTGACCTAGGAAGCGTATTTACCCACCCTTCCCAGATGCAGAAATTGTGCCATGCAAAACCAGCAGGCCTGTTCCACGCCACGAAGCAAACTGACACAAAAGCTAAGAGCAGAAGAGCATCCTCTCATGTATCCTGCTCTCTGTGTGACCCAGCTGTACCAACACACATGTAGATAACACGGTCTTCAAAACCACTAACCATGATTTTGTTACGTGTCAAGGCATGTGATGGCGGCGCTGAAGGGATGACAGGGGTGACATGGATGACAGCCCTGAAGGATCATGGAAATGCTGGTCCATAAGAGAAGCAACACGGAAAATTCTACCATGAAGTAACCAGCCAAGGGCAGAAATTCAGAAGGGCTGGAAACATGCAGGTCAGTGCAACATTTCACATGAGGAAGACTTTACCTATTTTAAAATTACTTTTATATTTATTTATTTACTTTTCGCTTACTTTATTACATTTATAACAAAAATGTGAGTGCAGCTAATCAGACAAGCTTGGGCACAAAACTAGAGTGAGTTGAAATACCATGATAACTCTCTGCAAATACTCCACAGAAAGTGAGTGACAGCTTAAAAAAAAACCCCAAAACACAAAGGCTCGAATTTTGTCCCTCCATTGGTGTGGAGTAGTACACCAATTCTAACATATAAGGTACAACACATGAGCCTTGCTCACGGTGTGTTAACATTGAACTTTTCTTTCCTGTAACAGAACAGTGTGATTATTCTTTCTAATATCTGCTGTAGGAACAGCTTACGCTGCCTTGGCTATGAATTAGCTCTGTATATGACTGTGAGCCACTAGATTTCACACCAAATCATTTAAAACTGGTATCTGAAAGCCTGTTAGCAAACCATAAAAAGCATACACAGAGGGTCCAAAACATTATCTACGCATCAAATAGAAACTCCATGTTGAATCGGGCAGGCTTAACCTGAATATTATCAATACTGAAGGACAGAAGAGAGAAAAACCCTTACGATTCAGAGGTTCACTTTGGTTTGGCTAAGGACCCAATATTTGAACGTTCATTTGGGTTTCATCCAGACTGCCTGACCATCTTTGATCTTCAGAACTAGCCTGGAAGTCTTGCAAAAACAGGGTATTCTTGTGAAACTTCCAGTAATTTCTCTTTCTGGTTGGGTTGAAATACCGTAAAAGTAGTCTTTTTTGTGGTAATTCACTGGGTCGTTAAACTCCAAGCACAGTGTCAGTTCTCAATAAATAATACATAAGTATAGTCTTTCAACACACTTCCGTTTCCAATCCTGATCAGACATGGGAAGTGAAGAAGAGTGAAAAATCAAAAGAAACGGTCAACTGGAGTCTCAAAATGTCTTTAACATTTGGGCTTTTGCGGTTTTGAAGCCAGAAAAGGAGGCCCCATGGCTGCTGTGCAATAACACAGTCACTGCCATCACTGGAGGAAAAAAGATGGGTTTGCTGGCCATGGTCAGAAAAGAGAGGATGGCTGGGTACCACATGGGATAGGCTTTCCAAAATCCATGATAGTGATGAGGTTGAAGTTTTAAGCTAGTGCTCTGAACAACAAAACATACTCCTTATCTTTTAGCATCCAAAGGTTCTCAAGCTTAAAAGTCAAGCAAGCAGAACTTTTGAGTCCTTTAGCTTCTTGATGTTTTCTTCTTTATTTTCAATGCCTTCTGTCACATTTTTTTAAATCTTAGCACAAATCTCTGGCTCCTAGTAAACAAAAAAGCATCTGAGCTGACACTTCTTCCTGCCCTTATAACTGATAGGGGGGCGTAGGGGACGGGGGGAGATCTGTGTGACAGCTGGCCACCACAGCCAACCTGATTTCTAAAGAACAAAATGTCTTGAAGTCTCAGACAACAGACACCAGATTTAGGGAGAGGGGTGTGCAAACTGCCCAGGGAAATATCAGCAATTTACATATACCCCACATGAGAATTGCTGCAATAATTATTAAAACTTAAAGGCATTTGATAGTAGTTCTCTAATTTAGAATTTAGGCACCTTTTATATTATAGCTCCTTATCCTAGGATCTAAGCAACAAATGTGTCCTTTTTTTTTTTTTTTTTTGAAAAGAAAATACTGAGCCTAATCCTGACTTTTTCTCTGATAATACCTCAAATCAAAAAGAAAAACACGGAAAACTGAATTTTCGCACTTACCTTTCAAGTTACATTAGTGTGTTTTTCTGTCTGCTGAAAAAATCTACATCCAGGGAAAATGAAAAACATATGGTTTTAAATAGTTTAAGCCATGAATATGAGTCACTGCTACTAAATTTTATGATACATTCCATCTAATTAATGTGACAGAATATACTGAAGATATACATTTATACATATATTATGGAAGATAATAAACCACTTCATAGTTACGGTTAACTTATGCAGAGATATACACACATACACAAACACTTTTACAAATGCAGGTATATATTACACCTATTCTGTAGATTACTTATATATACTTGCATTGTGCTGAAAGCAAAAATACATCATGTTATAATTTTTCTTGTACACTCAGGGTAAAATGAATATAAATATTCACAAAAATACCTATTTTATTTTCCCCTTTATAAGGGGAAATTTTTGACAAGCTGAATTCTACAGGAACAGGGTCTATGTTAGTAAGCACTATATATTTTATATATTTATATCTTAACTGTCCAGCTTGTGTTTTCTGATGCAGCATGCTCATAGTTGTAGCTGAATATTGACATGACTCGACACCTTGGAGTAAGCTTTGGTGATTAAAACCGTGCAGCACAGCAGACTGTCTACTCCCATGTGAACACAACAAAATATTCATTAACTTTGAATTTTTCACTTGTGACAAAAGAAAAACCTCAGTTCCAAATGTTCTGAAGAAAGGGGCTTCACCTTTCAACATAATGATCACTTAAAAAATGTGTGAGTGGTTTAGTAGGTTAAGTCCACTGGTCTTTTGGAAACAAAGGATGGGACCAGATAAGCTCCAAGGAATCTATTATTGGGAGTTTAAAATATCCCTACCTTGTCACTTCACCTGTCACCTTGAATTATCCACCCCACAAGAAAGTGTGCTGCTCTCTAGCCTGTTTATCACAGTGTTTGCTCTCTCAGCCTAAACCCACTGCCATTATGAACGCCGGTTACTAGACTTCACACTGCGGCAGACACATCACGCACACTTGCCTGATGCTGCTGACACTGCTGCTGGGGCACTGAACTCGGGCAGGAGGGCAGCAACCAGCAGCCAGGAGACATCACACCCTGAACCAATTCCAACAGCGTCTTTGGAGTATATCTGACTGTGGCCTTAGGCTTCTCCATCACAACATTTTGTGATTATGGAATACCATTCACTCTGTGTTACCCTATTTCTATGCAAAAGAATCACAGGAAATCACAGAGGAAGGGGTTGGAAGAGACCAACCCCCCTGCCAAAGCAGGTTCACCTAGAGCAGGTTGCACAGGAACTCATCCTGGTGGGTTTTGAATATCTCCAGAGAAGGAGACTCCACCACCTCTCTGGGTAGCCTGTTCCAGTGCTCTGACACCCTCAAAGAAGTTCCTCCTCATGTTGAGACGGAATTTCCTGTGTTCCTGTTTGTGCCCGTTGCCCCTTCTTCTGCCGCTGGTTCCTGTCAGAGTTCAAATCTGTTTTATTATTCTTCATTGGGAAATCATTCTGTCTTTCTGAGCACCCGTGTTGCCCACCTCTGTAGCCTACATCCCCTTTAGTGTGAAGGAACAGGGGTCTGCATGCTGTTTCAGAGGGGGCTACACCGTGGTCTTCGTCACACAGTGGAAGAACAAAGTTGCTTGCTTCATTCTCCATCAATGAGCACTGAACTGATACTTTTCTTTCTCTCAGGATCTCATTCCTGAATAGGAATAGTCAACTCAAAAGTTATCATTCTATAAAGAACTTTAGGGTTGTTATTTTTCCATTGTGTGTCACTTTATGTTTATATATTGAATTTTTTGGTGCCATCTATTTCTCCATCACTTATTATTGTGTGACCCCCTTTAGTTTTTTGCAGACAACTTTACTGCCTTAAATAACTGAGCATCATCAGCAAACTTTGTTGCCTCACTGCTCATCTCTTCCCCGAATTATCTATGAAATCTATGCCTGGGCCCGTGCTGCTGAGGCCCAAGCACATATTACTGCGACACTATGCATAAACTCCTTCAGTATGAAAAGTGACCTTTTATTCCTACCCATTGCTTCCTAAATTTTAACCAGTTTTTTATCCTTCTTATCCTATGGCAGCTGTGTTTCCTTAGAAGGTTTTGGTGAAAGACAGTGTTACAATTGAAGCATGCCAATTAAATAATCCACTCTACAAAAAAGAAATGTGTTAACCAAATTAAATGAAACTTTGAAAAAGCCTTGTATTGAATTCTATCTTATTAGCCAATAGCAAAATCATAGTGCCCTACACCAGATATTTAGCGCACATTAACACGTAACAACTAATGTACGTGAACACCCATTTTTTTCATCGAGTCTAGACAAAACCTTTTTTTGGAAATGCCATGCTAGAGTACCAGTCACAGCAACCTCACTAGTAACTTGGGATGTGTCCCATTAGCTGGCGTGCGTTCATCCTGAACACTTACACTTTTGTCCTTTCCAGTGAACAACGCCTTTCTGGGTCAGAGTTTTGTAATTGCCAGGCTGGCTGGCGAGTGGCGCAGGCTTGTCCTCTGCATCACCAGCTGATATTAGATAATAGGAAACATATGAAGCGATTTTCGTGTATTATTTCTTCACTTGCCAACACGACTTTGGTGCAACTAATAAAAGAAGGAACATTTCTCCGTGTTCTTTATTATGAACTAAAAGTTTAAAAAACACTTTTTAATGTAAAATGAAAAAGTTATTATTCCTTGGCCAAGTTGGCACATACCAACTTGTCTTCCCGCTTCTGGTTTTAATAGAAAGGAAAAGGGGCATATTACTTTCATAATAATTTGATTACATTATGGTCCAGGTCCCTTCCTCCAATTTGTGTAGTAACTGCCCTGTAATGGTTGTAGTGTTTATTTAGCCAGATCCAGTTAAGTTGTGGTGCCTTACATTAGTAGTCATGCCAAATCAAGCTACTAATGAAAATCCATTACTGAGAAATGATAAAGGCTGTGAAAAACCCTGAAAACGCAAGCTTCTTTGAGTGTAAAAGTGTGTTACTCTAAGGAGCATCTTACTTGGGTCTTTTAAATACTTGTCAGACATTCGCCGCCCCTGAAAAAAAAAAATTAAAAAAATTCGTTATTTCGCTCCAGAAAACTTATATTCTTTACATTGGCTTTACTCTAATTTATTCTATTCTTTACATTGGCTTGGGTCTAATCACTCAGAGTCAGTGAAATTTCACAGGTCTTAGTTATAACTCCCTTCCTATCATCCCAACAACCCGTGAATGTCCATGTTTTCCAGCAGATTTAATTTCTGAGACTAAAGGCAAAGTAGCCCACAAGTTTCATGTCGCATTGTTATAGTTTGCAAGCAATTGTGATTAACTTGCTGTGATACAGCTCAATTATTTGTAACTTTGCCCTCAGAAGGAAGAAACATCAGAGTGGTCTACACTGCTGAACCATAAGCCAACTATTCCTTCTGGTTGTGCTGATTTTGCTTTCAGAAGTACCAAAGACCATGGACTGAAAAACTTGATGTTCTCATAGCAGTAAAGTCCCACACTAATTCGGGTAATGCACAGGGCATTTAAATAATGTATAGTGGCTGAATTTGCCTTTCTGTTAGATCCATGTTCAGAAGCTTCTCAGGCAATGTTTAGGTTTTTACTGCAACCTGACAAGATGTATTGGGTCTGCCGCTTTGGGTGAAGGAGATCATTATATCATCCTCATATCAAGCTTGCATTTTAGACAAATGCTTTTGGTCTTTCTCCGTGGTTGGAAACATAAAATGCTGGATGTCCAGTGGGCCACAAGGCCACAAAACCCTCGCTATTGACAAAGATAGAAAGTAGGTCTAGCCCTTTCACTGCAACAATTATGATTTGATGAAAGAATTATACAGCTTTTCACATGAACTGGGACAGAACTATTTTTAAAGAGGAGCTTCAAAGATATTATAGAGGCCTTCAAACTCTCCATAGACCACTGGCAATCCACAGAGAGTCAGCTGTTATTCTCATTTCCAGCTACGAGAAACAAAACAGATGGGAGGAGATGAAGAACAAAAGCAGAAAATGCAAGTGTTTTGTTTTTCAGAAAGGGAAAAACATTTATCACACTCAATACAGTACAAATGCATAAATACTTTTCTAGTATTAATTTTCTGTGTAAGCAACACTGTCATTGCCATGGGGGTATTATGTGAGTGTGCCTAACAGAGGAGGCAGCCCACACAGTTCTGAAGGGGAGGGGACCTGGTACTGGATACCAGCTCTTTTAAAAAGAGATTATCCACTTTAATAAATGTTTTAGCACCCCTCCCAATGGAATTTGAAGAGAATTTTTAATATCAGTAATTTTCCAGACAGAATCCTAGTGGCTTACTATGCCCAGTTTGGGGTAATGAAAATTTAATTTCCTTAAATTCTTCTGTGCCCAATTTTCCTTCCTCCATACCAAGAAAAAATGAAAACTAAATAATACTTATGTAAAAGCATTCTATCACTTCAGCTGTAAGAGTTGCAAAGACCAAACATCAAATAGCAAATACTATTTAGCAATGGGGAAACCAGTCTAAACAAGTTAAAGGAATCTTTTTGCAGTCTCTGAGAGAGTGATCAATGGTGAGGATGTGGCATATAAAACTATTTGTTAAAAAATGCAGCTTGCTGGGATTTTGTGTGGGATAGCACGTAAGCTGCAAATATCAAGTGTAACCTCTTGTCTTAGGCTACAGGGCACACGTCCCATTGGGACTTCTGTGTTCAGTTGCCAACCACTCAGACTTTCATATTATAATGCTATCCTGTATCTAAGGCATAGTCCATTTTGGAGTCTCTAACACTCTTCAATTCATTCCAATTGCACTTAGTAGCTGTAGAAAGCCACCGCCACACAAACCGAAGAGAAAAACACAGATCCTGCAGAGTACAAAAACTAATGCCTTCTGTCTCGGATTTTCCAAAACCACTGATAATTCTAAATGACTTTGGTTCCATAAGTGTCTCTGTTTAGAGACTCTGAAGCAATAGTAGCCTGGCTCGTAAGACTCTTCTGAACATCAGCTGAAGTTTTTTTTTTTCTCCAAGCTTGACAAGATAAACTTCTGATTGGATTTTACAAAAAATGTGACTTTTGGTGGCCTATGAAACTTCTGGTGTCAAGGGCTTTAAGACTACAGGTTTTTTTGGTGTTTTTTTTGGGGGGGGGGTTGTTTTTCATTTTGGAAACCGAGGTGAAGAGTGTTTGTGATGTGAAATACATCGCCAAGATTACTGGAGGATGTCAACCAACATTATCTTTTCTCTGTCCCAGTGAGATGGTGCTGCTGGACTCTACAGTCTCTTGTTTTGGAGCCCAGCTGGTTCATAGGTCTGTCCACTGTGTAAGGAAGCATGAAACCACTGACCCTGTTGGCTTGAGATCTCCAGCAGCACACTACAACTGCATCTACTCTAGTGAATTAAACAGTGACAGGAATTGTTCCTGAGCATTGAAACTCAATTGTCCACAAAACAGCAGAAATATCCCGGGAACATTTTTGCCAGAGACAGTTGCTGTTTTCCCAAACAATTCTCATGTATGATCTGGAGACTAGCATGCCCCACGTAATATTCCCAACAGGTAAACTGGAGGTAGTTACCCTACAAAGGAGAGTAACAGATCTTTACAACATGGATATGGGATCTTCCATGCCAGTTGGCTTTAATGCCAGAGAATGGCCCCAAGAACACCTAATTTATCAGAACAGACTTAGCCAGGGAAACCGCTATTCCTGCTCTGCTGGAATCCTATCCATGGTTCAAATACAATTCCTCAAACCTGGGATGTTTTTGCAAAAGATTTCAGCTTCAGTAAATCAGTATTTTCCCATTGAACTATTTCATCAGAAGACTTCCAAACCACTTTAGCCATTTGTATTTTCTTACCACAGCCCAGGAGGAGCCTTGAATCATTTAACCCCAAGAACTCACATGCAGATGTGGCCATAGAGAGCAGATAGCGAAAGTCAGAGGTAGAATGAGTACGTGTTGATAAATTTAGTTAATACTCAGCCACTTAATCTTGTTATAAATATTTTCCTATTAAAAATCTCTACCTTCTCCCTGTAATAGTGTGATGTGAACAAAAAAGTTTGAGGCATAAATAAATGAAAATAGGTGGAACTTCTTAGGCTTTGTTTTGTTAAGCGTTCTCATAATTCTTGTTGCTCTACTTTGACTCCCTTTTGTATGTCAACTTCCTTCTAGCATTGTTATGATAAAGCCTGAGCACAACAGCCAGAAACTTATTCAGATAATACAGTTCACACAGATAATACAATTTCTTACTCAATTGGAAAGTCCTCTGATTAGTACAGTCAGGGATAATATCTTATAACATTGCAATTGTAACTTCTGATCAACTGATTAGTCAATCTCTTTTCTGTATTTTTTCCAGAACACAATCCCTCCTTTTACAGGGTATTCTTTATGCTTAATAAGGCTTTCTGTTCAACTGTGTAAACAAGTCTTGTGTTTAAATGAACTGACTTTCAACAAGAACAACAGAAGGTCTCTGCTTTCCACAGCACCACTAATTTTTGTGCTATAAGCTAATATGAATCAAATCAACTCATTAGAGTCTTACCTGAAGTAGGATGGTATCTGCTAGAGACATTTTTATAGACATGGTTACCAGCCTTATTAGCAGCATTGTCTGTAGCATGTGCACAGGATATTACAGTATTCAGACCAATAACCAATATTCAACTGCTTCTCGTCTTTAAAGGAAACAGCAAATTACAGGTTTCATTTGTGGTAACATGGCCTCACTCAGTTCTATCCGTGTTTATGCTTAAAAGCAAACTACACTGAATTAATGGTAAGTTTCACACATTTTGAGAAGCGGCCTCTTCAAATAGCTTCTGAAGGAACACAGATACTATCATCTTTAGTCAGGATGGAGGGTTCTGAACCTGCACATAACTGCAGAGAACAAAAACCATGTGCACTCCCGCACTCCCACTGCAACTCTCCTAGAAGCGTTAAGTGCTTCAGTTTTTCCACAATGACATCTAACTTTGAGAGCAAACTAAGTCATCTTGGGTAGAATAGGGCTATTTGCAAAAAGCAAAGGGCTGAAAGCAAAATTTTCAACCACAGCTATGAAGAGTAAATCCTTCCTTCAGGCAGGAAAGTTTCTACAGTTGCTTCCATCATCTATTTGCCAGCTCAGATGCAATCTCTTCTAAAGTTTAACTTCATTCTGGTCTCTAACTGTTGCTTCAATAGAAGCATTCTCCTCCAAATGTCCTGATTTTACTACATCTATTCCCCCATCCACCTCTCTCTATATTTCTGACATCTACAGATGAAATTTTCCCTTTTGTAGTACTGCCGGTATAGAGTGGGCCACAGCAGCACCCTGAAGCTTGTCTGTTCAATAACAATTAACCACTTGCTTCTGGCAACCTGGATTTCCTGGCACAAAACACCCTGTCGGCACTGCATAAACTGTTATTGACTGCAGTCATCAAACAAGCACTCCATTGGCATCCTGCAATTACTAAATTTTCCACTGCTATAAAATCTTTAGCACCCCAAGTACTGCCACTGAGGCTCCAAAACTGCCTGTCCAAAATGAAATTTTTGTCTTCCTTGTTTTGTTTTCTGGCATTAACCCAATGAGTCCTTAAGCTCGTTTTCTGATTTTCAGTAGTTCTGCAGAGTAATAACATTTCTAATCGTATTTTTATATCAGCAAAATCTACATGATGAAGACAATAAAAAACAGTAGAAGGCTGGTTTTGCTTATATAGCTTCTTCTTTATATTTTTCCCTAAGAAAGACAGAACAATCTCAACATGCAAAAGGGAAATATGGAAAAAGAATTATAAAGTCCAGTATAGCTTTATTGAAATGGGGCATAATCGCATAATCAGAAATGTAAAGGGAATTTTTGGAAAGTGCTGAAGGGAGAGTTGGTGCTGTAAGAAAGCAGATGATGTCTGAATTGTTTGCCTTGATCCCCATCAGAGAATCAACTTTCTACATTTCAACATTTAAATAAGCAGATCTCCACTGAAATAATTGATTCATATTATCATTTTCTTGTTCAACTAGATGACTCTAGAAAATTTGGAGTTGAGTGCTGTTTGAAACAAAAGGATGTTATACAGAGCTCCCATGTCAAAGTTACAGCTTTATAACTTGTCATGACTGCAGCATCACCCAAAGTCAAAGAGAAAGCATGATTTGTGATTAGAATTTCAGGAGCCATCACTTAATCTTCCCTCTTTCCACTCTTCATCATGGTACCTAAAGGCAGGCTGTACAAATGACTTCCTTTGCCAGACCATCTTTGGACTATAATATATCACACAGTTTGAAGTACAACAACTTCATTCTTTCAGGCATTCCTCATCCCATTCATGTGGTTCATTTTAGATGGGTTCGGCTGCGTTGACGGTCTGCACGGCTGGAATGTAAACAAGGAGGGCTTGGCGGGTGAGGCAGAGGAAGGTGAAGAAGCAAGCTCCAGCGATTGTGCTGGGTAATGTGGAACAGCCCTGATATGATTTTAATTAGAGCACATGCCACAGGATCATTTACTCACAAAAAATATTCAAGGACTTGTGGGCTAGAAACCTCTGTTTAGAGGAAACTTTTCTGCCCGAGGCTGCTTCAAGATGTCACTGCATTGGCTAGATTTAAATATGTGTGGCTCATTCCAGCTTCAGTGCCCCTGAGTCTTTCTGGCATTATAGTCACTTTCTACTCCGCTCCTGTCAGTAATCAACAAGGAAGCTGCTGCAGAGCAGGGCTTGGAGGATATTTAGGGAGAACAGATTAAATAAAGTGGAATCAGAGCAGCTTGGTTTCAAATCCAATCTCTTTTGCTAGCTCCTGATCCTACAGCTTGCTGCCTACTTCTGACCTTCTAAAAGCAAGTTCCTACCGTAAATGAGGTTAACACTGCTTAATGCAAAAGCACATATAGCTGAGTAGCTGAGACATTAAATAACCCTTCATAAGGGATATGGAAGGACTTCAAGTTTCCTACCTCTCCGCATAAATTATTATTTGTGTTGCACATAGAAGCCCCAGTTAAGTGTTGTCCCATTACTTCTGGCATACCAGAAACATATAACAATAGGCAGTTTTTTCTCTGAAGATCTTAATGAGATGGGAAAAGTGACTAGCAGATAAATTAACTCAGGATCAAGTGACTTGGCCACGGTCACACAAGAATACCATGGCAGTTCCAAGAACTGAGACCACTTTCCCCCTCCTCCAGCACCATAATCATGAAGTCATTTCACTTCTCTAAGACAGCAGCACTTCAAATGAATTTAGCAAGAAGGAGAGGTGTAAAGGGTTACGTTGCCAGGGTTTAGAAAATGATGACTCTGAAAATAGCAGGCCAGGGAAATGTTTTATTTCTCAAACTCTTGATACTTCTGAAAAACTTCCAAGCAAGTTTTTCTTATCCATACCCCACAAATTAAGGTCTAGACTACTAGGAGGTGAAGTGCTTCTGGTGGAACAGAGTCCCTAGACAGAGGAACAACTAACAGCGAGTACAGAGAACCTGAGGAGTAGATGTCATCTTAAAGATTCTTTGGAAGGCAGGTTAATATACAGTCTTTAAAACAATTATTTCAACAATGTCTTATAATTATTAGGGATGTGACTGCTACAAAGCACGCTCAGAGAATTTTAGAAAGAGAACGTGCTGATGGCTGTGTCCTTAGCTCTCTCCTATATCCATGTACACAAAAAGCAGCTCTTTGGACTTCACTGGGGCTATGTTCCGGTGAAACTCGGGAGAGCGGGATATATACCTGCTATGCATAACTATGCATAACAGACAGTAGCATTTGAAAATAATAACAGTGAAGTAAAAAATCCAGCCATCAAATATTCTGCTGTTAAAAGATACACGTCTGTGATGAAATGTGTTCTCTAGCTCTGCTCTAAGTGTTACAGCATTGCTCTTCCAAAAAAACGGAACTGGAAGAAACTGAAAAAGTGACACATGCCGCTTGCCTCACTGAATGTTATTTTAATACTAATGTGGAAATTTTGCTTTGTGCACAAACACTTTTCTTTAGGGTGGATAAAAAAAAGTCCTCGAAGAATTCTGTATCTGTTTCACTGGTGATGACAAGTATGTTAATTGCTTGCAGATAACATCTGCTCTAGTGAAATCAAGATGCAGGCTCTCGCTGGACTGCTAGTGCTACACTTTGCGCTTTGTCTAGGAGGTCTACTGCTCTTTGCTGAAGTTTGAAGGGAGCTGAAGTGCCTTTGAATTTTTTGAGAATCATCCAGTAACTGAAACCAAATCTGCCAGGAGTCCTGGGTCATCGCAATGTCTCTCTTTGAGCACAGGACTTACCTTTGAAGCTCAGAGAGTTTCACTGACCATGACGCCGAAGTGTGCTCTGGCTGAAACAAGTTCATGGTGATCTGCCAACAGCCCTGCATGAGAGAGCCTCTGATTTCTTTCTGTTTACAGTAGAAGGTGAAGGGCCTCTCCTGCTAGAAAAGCGTGAGCCTGGTAAATATAATGTCAGATCTTAGGAGCCCTTATCCTCTACAGACCACATTTACAATTTTACAGTGTGCATATGCAGACCCTGCCATGAAGTTACTTACCAGATGTGCCTATTGAGTGTGTCAATCACACTGTTGAAGAAGCAGCTCCAGACTGTTACCATTCCCTACTTCCCACCGTGCATTTGCATATGTGTTCTTCAGTAAACTTGTAGCTTCCCTAAAATACTTGAATCTAATTAGCTCTCTAACATGAGGAAAAAATTCTGGCAAACTGTGATTGCAATAGCATTTATGAGGGAGCAAGGGACAAACAACTCCCACTCGTCCTTAAGAGCAGGCCATTATTAAAATCTTAAAGACACAATGAATACCAAGTAGAGGTCAATATGCAATTGCACACTTAATAGAGCTTGTTCTGTGCCAGTCGGGTTCCCACCAGGAATAAAGTTCAGCCATATACTGAGGGACGTTTCCAAGAGTTGAGCTGCCCAGAAAAAAAAAAAAAAAAGACATTTCTTGTTTTGATTGAATTGATTTCCAAGCTCTTCTCCTATGTAGGGATAATCAACTCCACAGAAAAAAATTACAAAGCAGCTGAATTGCAGAACAGGAACTTATAGTGGACTGTATATTTAATCTATCTATAGAGATAAATCTATATCAGATGTATAGATCATTAAGTGAACATAAGTTAATGGTGTTTCCCTGTTTTGGCAAAGGGAAATTCTGTTACTAAGCTGCATAAAGAAAGGTAATGCCTATAAACCATAGGCTGCAGTTCTTCTGCTTTTTGCACTGTTGGCAAGGCTGCAGTGGAAGTAAACGCATACAGTTCATGGAGCCTAATTAAAGAAGGTTGTGGATTGAGTAGGGAGAGTCTTGAGAACAGCATCAAGAATGATCAGAGGTTTTTAAACACACAGAAATATTGAAGAAATTTGAGTTACGTACTCCAAAGGAAAAAGAACCAGGGGAAACATGGTGATGATTCAAATACATGTAGAACAGCTATGAAGAGAGAGAGGTAACATACTATTCTCCATGTCCAGTAAGGATAAGGCAAGGGGCTGCAACCTAAACTCACAGCAAGGGGGATTTTAGTCCAAACCCAGAGAAACCTTTCTGATAGGAACAACTGTGAAGCCCTGGAACAAATTGATGTGGAAGATTGTGAAATCTTTATCACTGGCTGTTTTTAAGAAGAGGCTGAACATGTTCTTTCTGGTGATGCAGCTGCTCCTGTAATGGGTTAAAGGGATGGTTTAAAAGGGTTTTCAAAGGTATTTGCAAGCTTTTTTAGTATAACTTGACAGAACAAGAGCCATCCAAGGTAAATGGTCTTTCTTTTTTATAAGGTACTCCTAAAAATTCTAAACAGCGCCAGTCTCAAGAAAAGCTGAGCAGCAGGGTCCCCCCTCATTAAATTGCTGTAGAAATGGCAACATCATTCCTATTTTTGATCTTGTGTCAGCCAAAGTTTTGAGGTGGTTCTGGCTACACCTTTTCATCAAATCAAGCCCACCACGGGGATTTTTAAACTCTAAAGCTAGATTTTATTTGACTACATACTGAAAAAAAAGTCACTTTTTGAAAAGCAAAGATTTCAATCTGCTGGAAATGATGAAAATAAAAGCAAAATAAATTTCTCCCTGTCCCCTTGCCTACTGTGCTGTTGCAGGAGGGGGATCCTTTCCCACAGTCTTCTCTCCGCTAAGGAACGTTTAGCGGCTTCCTGAGATGCAATAAATTACACGCATTCCCTCTGTGTCCCTAGATGAAGTCAGTCTCCTTCCCTCACGGCGGAGGCGAGGCTGTGTGTCTCCCCGCTGCTCCTCTGAAGACCCGCACAGCGCCCGCTCATGCTGCTGGCCTCCGGCCACCCCTGCACTCCTCACCCTGGCCCTGCACACCCAGCCTTCTCCCCCAGCACGGCTCGCATCAGTTTGTCACCAGGGAGGGCTGCCGGGGCTTCCATCTAAACCCCAACAGGGAACCACTAGAACCAGGGAAGAGGTGTCTTTCCTCCCTGCTGTCAGGTGTCAGCCCTCTCAAGGAGCACAGTACCTCGCATACGGTAAATGAATGAAACATCTCCCATCCATCACAGCAAGATAAGCCTCCTGGCATCACATCCAACAACAAAAGGGTTTCTGCTATATTTTACCCCTTGTGTTGTTTTCACACCATTTTTCTTTTGGGTTTTCTCTAAAGGGAAGCTGGAATGTTCCCCTGCACTGGTCTGCTCTCAGAAGGGACAGAGCTAATATTTCACAATAATAATCCCAAATTTGCCAAATATCACAGAGCATGCATTATGGAGAAGTTGGAAAGCAACTGCATCGGTATTTTGGTCCAGTGAGAAACTTTTCATTAAGTCCTGTGATGCGACATTTCCTTATCTGCAGAAATCCTCCACTTGTGCTCTGTAAGCACTGTTTGAAAGCCTTCTCATGAACAACTGAAGACCTCATGTCTCAACAAGAGAGGGAATTTCAGCTACCGTTGGAAATTAAAAAGAAAACCAAAACAAAACAAATTAAGGGTCAAATGAAAATAAAATGGAGGTTGGTAGATTTATCAGAGAGAGATTTCAGAGCTGGTTAACCAGATAGTTAACAAGGTTTGTCAGCACAGACCACTGAATTCAAGAAGACTGTGAGGTTTTTTCATAGAAGGGTAGTATCAATCATTTCTTGCCCTAGAATGCAGCTCTGGAATTTCTTAGCTGGTTTTGGTACAAGACATATTTCACTACTTACTCTGTAATAGCTTAATAACATGAAAATTTCCAGTTTTTACACAGAGGAATGAAGGATTTAATTTTATTTCATTCATTATATGCAGTAGAGTTTCATTTTATTTCATATATTTTAATGCAGGTTCCTAAAATGAATGCCTAAAATTAGGCTTTTCAGTTTATAGGAAAGAATCTGCTTGACTTTGCAGAACTGCTTAGCACCCAACAATACCTACCAAGGGCATTCGGCATCTGCTGGATACAGAACATTTATTTGCCTGAACCTCTGACCACTTAGAGCCTAAATTAAGGCATCCCCTTCCAAAAATCTAGTAAGAGGTTCCTTGTTTACTGAGAACGTCTTTCTCTTTCACTTCATCTTTTTTTTTTTTTCCTTAATTCCATATGAATACAACAAGCTGCAATCAGATGTTGGAACTACTTTCTCCAATGAGTTTCAGTTTCTGTAGTTTCAACCAACTGTTTATTCTTCAGGTTATAAAAATAAAAGTATTCCTGTTAAACCTTTTAGTTCCCTGACTCCCTTTCCCCCTCCACAACTTTTAAAAATAGGGAAAGTTAGCTAACCTGATAGATTTACCTATGTACAGAAAGGCTAGTGTTATCTGCTCCCTAGCACTGGAAAATTTGGAAGGTAAAAAAAAATCTATATTTTTGTATAGCTAACCATACAGTCCTCCTAATGTGTTTTGTTGGTTTTTTTTAACTGAATGTTTATGTTATATTGAAACAGAGAAACATGATTATATAATTGACACCTATGTTATTTTAAACTGATACTCATGCACACATGCCCTGATGCCTGTGTAGCCATTACTAATGTCAAAGGCAAGAGAGAATAATAACTGTCATGTTGCAAACAAGCCATAGAACGGCAATATATTTAGTAAAGTTATATTGAAAAAGAACATACTGTTTTCCATTGAAACACTGCAAACCCCGAAATCATTCAGTCACTTTCAATTATGTCCTTCCAGTTTCTTCTTTGTGACAATCTTGTAAGATTGGCAGAACTGCTTTCTTTTTTAGTCGGTTTGGTTTGGGGACGGAGCATTGTAGGGTTTCTTTTTCCTTGACTCCTTGTCTCCTTATTCCTACCTGGAAACTGTAGAGATGTCTCATATATACCATGACCCTAGTCTCTTAATGTGTAAATAACAAAGCCTGTATTTCAGCAGTGCCATTTTGTCAATCATTCTTCTCTAACATGCCTGTTATTACAGAATAAAATAAATGCAATACCATTCATAGCTAGGGAGTCCTCAGTTGAGAGAAGATCCACAGTACATTCTACCATAAGATTAATTGGTCTAATGACTCAGCAGACACAGTTAATTTCTGAGGCTGCCTTGATTTAGCACTTTACCCAGAGAAACAACCTTTGAAGGATTTCTCAGCAATGCTTTTGCCAATGTTATCTGTTCACACCTACTGGAACTCAAAACTAAAGAGCTGGGGGCAAATTACACTTGTTAAAACAGCCAGGAAAGTTAATGCCAAAACCAGAAAGGAAGAATAGGAGGGAGGGAAGGAGAGAAATAAGAAGCAAACATTCTTTTGGGTAAAACTCCTGCAGGTTTAGGTTCATAAACTGACCCTTGTGGTATCTGCTTAGAAAGGAGAAAGCAAGACATCTCTAACAGAATTGCCTAGGAGGTCACTTACATATTGTTAGGTGTGGAGCCAGAAATCTAAAACTATTAGTGAGAAAAAAATATATAGCAAAGTTATGGGGCCTTTCCAGAGATTCTAGTGCGTGCACATCTTTGTGATAGAGGGTGAAAGCACCTCTGTTTTAAAAACATGGGATTTAAGAAGGCTCAAGTCTATACCTTGAAGAACCATTTGAAAGGTGGTGAATGCACTGGAATTATATTTCTCCTTTCTTGATTGCCTGACAATATGGCTTCTATTTAAGGAAAACTGCGTGTTTTCATTGTCAGTTGTTCACTAATAAACTGCTTTATAGATTGTGAAGAAACAATTTGGCAATCATTTTCTCCAAGCCACACAAAGAAAAGAAAAATGCACTGTTCCCAGTGCTTTGAACCGTTCCCTCTTGCCACTTGCTTCAGAAGGAAGTTCTGGGTACCGAGCCCCCTGAGGTGGAAGACAGGGACAGGGAGCAGAATTAAATTCCCATAATCCAAGGGGAAATGGTTAGCGACCTGCTACACCACTTAGACACACACAAGTCTATGGGGCCGGATGGGATCCACCCAAGGGTACTGAGGCAGCTGGTGGAAGTGCTCGTCAAGCCACTTTCCATCATTTATCAGCAATCTTGGCTAACCGGGGACGTCCCAGTTGACTGGAGGCTAGCAAATGTGGTGTGCGTCTACAAGAAGAGCCAGAAGGAGGATCTGGAGAACTACAGGCCTGTCAGTCTGACCTTGATGCCAGTGAAAGTTATGGAGTAGATCATCTTGAATGCCACCATGCGACACATAGAGGACAACCACGTGATCTGGACCAGCCAGCATGGCTTTACAAAAGGCAGGTCCTGCTTGACTAACCTGACCTCCTTCTATGACAAGGTGGATGAGGGAAAGGCTGTGGGTGTTGTCTACCTAGATTTAGTAAAGCCTTTGACACGGTTTCCCACAGCATTGTCCTGGAGAAACTGGCTGCCCGTGGCTTGGAAGGGCATACTGATCACCGGGTAAAAAACTGTCTGGATGGCCAGGCCAGTTGTGGTGAACGGGCTCAGTATTGAGGCTGGTTCTGCTTAACATCTTTATCAACGACTTGGACTTGGGGATTGAATGCACCTTCAGTAAGTTCGCAAATGACACCAAGTTAGGTGGGAGTATTGATCCGCTTGAGGGTAAGAAGACTCTATAGAGGGATCTGGACAGGCTGGATCGATGGGCAGAGGACAATGGTAGGAGGTTCAACAAGGCCAAGTGCCAGGTCCTGCACTTGGGTCACAACAACCCCATACAGTGCTACAGGCTTGGGGAAAAGTGGCTGGAGAGCTGGCTGGTGGAAAAGGACCTGGGGGTATCAGTTGACAGCCGGCTGAATATGAGCCAGCAGTGTGCCTGGGTGGCCAAGAAGGCCAACAGCATCCTGGCCTGTATCAGGAATACTGTGGCCAGCAGGACCAGGGAAGTGATCATCCCCCTGTACTTGACACTAGTGAGGCTGCACCTCAAATAGAGTGTTCAATTTTGGGCCCCTCACTACAAGGAAGACATTGAGGTGCTGGAGCATGTCCAGAGAAGGAGAATGAAGCTGGTGAAGGGTCTAGAGCACAAGTCTTATGAGGAGCAGCTGAGGGAACTGGGATTGTTTAGTCTGGAGAAAAAGAAGCTGAGGGGAGACCTTATTGCTCCCTACAACTACCTGAAAGGAGGTTTATAACAGAAGAATTAATTCAATATTAGATGAAGAACTGTATGGACTACAGTGAACTACTTATCAAATAGACAAATGCTTGACGTATATATATACACATACACCCACTTGGCCTAAACACCATATTACAACTGCTCTGATTAAAGTTTTTATCTTCCAATAGGCATATATGCCTGCAAGGGAGCTCCGGGAAAGTCCCATGTACAGTCACACAGGTATCATCTCCTACATGACCTTTACCATGCTCCATCTAGTTTACTTGAAATTGTTTCTTTGTTTCAACCCCACTATTTTTACTGGATAGCTCCTCCAAAACTGCAATTGCCATACTTTGAAACATACTTTAAGCCTTAGCCTATCATCTTTCTTGATCAACTAATATCCCGTTTGTCCTTGGGTCCACATTTTGACAATAAGCCTGGACCTAAATCTTTGCTTGCTTCTTAAAACATACCCAAAGGCTTTCATTAATGATAAGAACTGAGTGAAGCAGAGTTTTTCTGGGGCTGATCCGTTAACACTGTATTTAAGGAAGCCCTGAAGAGCTTTCTAGGCCCAAGGCGGTACTTCATTTTGTGAGTCTGAGGCCTGATTAATATTTCATCTGTGTGGAAATGCTGATGTGATGTTACACACAGAAAAACCTTAAATTCTATTGTCCTGTCCAGGATACTGCCTTATGGAAAGGAAGTTTTGGACAGTGCATCTTGATACGTATGCAAATGTAAACACTTGTGTAACAGCAATACTTGGACTACTTTATTCTGCTTGTATTGATGAGCCCGACACAGTAGGTTCCCAGGACAAAAAGCATGGAAATTACATGAAGTTCTCTCCCTGGCTGCCTGAGCATCCCCTGGGACGGCTCCCAGCTGAGCATCAGCTGAGTAACTGGTCAAATTTGTGTCATCATCAGTAACACAATGCCTAAAGTATTTCACAGCTGGCTAGAAGAATCACAATTTTTATTTTTATTTTTTTAAATTACAAGCTATAATCTTCCAGTAAACTTTTCCAAGGGGTTAAAAAAAAAATCATAGTTATTTGTGCTAGCAACTAAGATGTTGTCCAGGTAACAGGTAATACAGAATTTCTTCCACCATGTTCTAATCAGCAAAATGTAGATGCAATGCTCAGAGTTAATAAGTGTAGCTAAGCAGACTTGCATGTCTTTATCTCAGAACTACTGCAGTTTGCCTCGCAGCATGTTTTCAAATGTGTGCTTACACTATTTTTTAAAAACTGTCACCTTTGCTAAAATTATTATGATAAATCGGTATCTCGGTACCAGATACTTCTGCTAAATGCAGAGGAGGGCTTGTAAATGTTTCAGATTTCCCCTGACCCTTCCACCCTTTTAATCTATGGATGCAGTCAGTGAAGACCACTTAGCTCTAAAGGGAGCATTCAGTTATTTGGTCTTTTCCCCAACTATTTGAATCTCCTTGATTCAGAGTATTCATTAGGGAAACACACTAACCAACGAGTGTTAGCATTCACTGCAAACTATATACTTCAATATATTCTCAATATACTTTAAACTAGATTCTTTTAACGACACTATAAATAAGTCATTTGCTTCCAGATGATCTGGGCATAAGCAGCTTCATGATAATTCTCTTTAATGTATGTAAGTTTGATTGTTCAGTACCAAAGAAGAAACAGGAAATCTTCACATGAGCTGTAACCAAACCTCAAATCTCCTGCCTTCCAGTCTCAAGCTTTAGGCACCGCACTATTTCTTTCTTCATATACATGATGAGTGAGTTCCTGATTTTGTAGAGTTTAATTCCAAAGGTTCCATGGTTTCCAAAAGCTCTTAGATTCACTGTTTTGTAGTCAGTACAGGGAAAACAAAGGAAATCGGGAGCACATCATGGCTTCTGCTCAGGACATTCCTTTCTGTCTGATGCTGTACTAACAGGGCTTCAGCCAGGAAAGGGATGCAGAAAGGATGTGTAGACAAGCTTACATGCACAAATCTGTACTGCCAGGGTCTGTAGCTGATCGCGTATGCCAACTCTAACACTGAATATCAACTTTGGAGAAAAATTAAACCAGAAGAATAGAGAAAGGGCTGGGAAGAAGGTCTCCCAGTCACCATCCAAGGAAAGGAACAGGAATTCCACAGACAACCATCCTTCCTGGACATCCTCTTCCATGCAGCATGCAATCTCCCCACTCCAGTACTTTTGCCATAGTAACTCAAAGTTCCCATACAGCTTTCATCAGGAAACACTCCAATTCCCTATTCCTGCTTCCTATGCAACTAGCGCAGACTGTAGGATGCTCCAGAAAGCTACTGCCATAAGAGCTTATGTTAGAGGTTCTAGAGCTTCTAGCAAAAGGCGAGCTTGAGATGTGCAATGCAGTCTGTAGCAGTGCCCAATTTAAGGCACTTAAGACACTGTGCAACATAGCCGTTGCAAATCATTAAGCTTGCATACCAGGATAGCAGAGTGCAACAAGCCAGTAAAGTCCCCAGTTTCTTGGCCTTTATCACACTAAAACCTCTTTGTCTGTTTGATTGTTCATATTTTAAATAAAGCTACTTCTGCACAATGCAAGCAGTGTAATGAAACATATATCACAACAGCAAACATCAATCACTTGCCACAAATAATTCATGGAAAACAACTACGATTCACCCTTGTAGAGAAAAAGTTGTTTATGCAAAGTTCTCAGTGAATACATATAACAAAGCCATTCTTAATAGCGAACTTAAGTTCAAGATCATTTAGTGCACAGGAAGAAAAAAATGACTTAGTTTTTAGATACTTTATTCACAGCAATAATTTAACTACATGTATTTCAAAGACAGTGGAACTGCTATTTATACTGTGTGGAATCTATCGCCAAAACCTCATTCAACTTAAGTGCTGTAGCTTATAAACAGCTTTTTAAGGAACACAAATGAACATACCATGCTCTTAAAGTGTTATTGCAAGTGGCTTAGGGTAATAGAGATCTGTGATGCAATCTTCTAAAAAAACACTACTAAAGTTCTGAAATGCATGAATTTTGTACTTGTGCTCAGATAACAAAGGGCCCAAGAACACCAAAATTTAATATAGATTTCCTCTCAATAGTGTTTACATTACCAAAGATAACTAGAATTCTCTGTTAACATTGAGCTACACACAAGACAACCGGTGACAGTGAAGAACAAAGTAATTTAACTTGTCAGCTCTTTCTCTAACCGTACTTGAACTGTCCATGTCATATGACATGGTGGAAAAAGCAAATCAGTTGACTCAATAACTGTCAGCAACGTTGCTCATATAATTAGTGAAGTGTCCCTAATGATGACTTAGGCTTCACAGCAAAGAAAAAAAAGCCCAGAGGAGTTTAAAAACATGCTATAGCAACTACATTACTATAAAAATAGTAATGATGGAAATATTGCAATAGATGGGAATCTTTCATAAATGCTGAATGGGATTCATATTGAAGTACACATAAAGTACACACTTTCAAAAATGGCTTCATAGCATTGCCAAGTCATACCTGTGTCTTCCTATAGCTATAATTTTGCCTATGTAAGAAATTACTTGATATGCCAAATCCACAGGAGAATAAATGCTTTGCAGGATGGAGTACACTGAAAATGGGGGGCTGATGGACGCTGCATTGTTAAAGGAACAACAATCAAACCTCTGCCCTGCATGTTTGCAGTAAGTGGTACGTGTGCTCAGCTACTCGTGTGTTCCAGGAGAGGGCAGAGACAAGGTAGGAGGGGAGGACTTTTCCTCCTCTGCTTCCTGCGTTCACTGAAACACAAAGAGGGAAAAAAAAGAAGCATTTTCTGGAGTTGTCTCAGAAAGCTACATCTCCCCCAGAGCTGGGAAATGGTGCCCATATGATACATTGCTGTGTTCTTCTCATACATCTTTAGCCTTGCTGCAGACCTGCTCCTTAATCCATCTTTCATCCACAAGCAGAACTGAACTGTTTGCATAACCAGTATGAGGAAGTTAAGCAGCAGGAGCAAGTGAAGGTTTTAGACAAAAGATAAAATTTGAAAGATAATACAAGATGCAGAATAGCTCTACTGTTACTGTTACAATGAAGTTCCTTATTCAGTGTTAGATGAAAGCTACTGACCACTTTTCACATGACAGATTTATTCCAGTATAAGAGCATTCTGAACAGCTCCAACCTCCATTTATATAAAACAAATCTGTCCGTAAGGCCAGCTCCCTGTTTAAGCTCCAATTTTTAATTTTCTTTCTTAAAAACTTCAGTTTCAGTGTGTAACAGGTGGGAGTCTGTTCGGGACCACTAACTCTTTCCACAGTAAATACATAATGACTACAGGGTTTTGGTGTAGTCCAGAAGAAATAGAAACAAGTAAAAACTTAAAAGACTATTTCCAGTTTATATTTTAACTACATATTAAAGTCCACTTGTAGCCATCAAGAAGACATATTATGTTGTACCCAGAGGGTTCTACCAACACTCATGGGGCATTAGAAACCTGTTTTGAAAGTAATGAAATATGAAACAACCCAAAACTTTTTGAAAACTCTAAGCTGTTCATTCAGGAAGTGAATATTTAAAGCAAAATTTTAAGATTTATTTTGCTTATACCTAATACACAATAATGTGACCTGGGAAGCTTTAATTAGCACTCTTTGTGAAGTTTAGATATTTGCTTGATCTGTTGCCTCTTGTCTCTGCTTCTAGCTCATCAAAACCCAGATGAGGTAACCTCATACTGTGCAATTCAAATATTCTTACATGCTGCAGGAATCCTGAATTTGGTGGAAATTACCACTGTTTGAGAAATGCTGCTCTCGGTTTCATAGTTTTTGGTTTGTGTTTGCTTGTTTATTTATTTATTTCTCTGAGAACAGTTTTCAGAAGGAAAGCTGAGGGGACAGCATATTGGTATGGAAAAAGTTAAATTGGATGTAAAATGAACACCTAAGGTTAGATAAACAACAAAGTTATTCTTTCAACATGAACCGCATCCATTCCCATCTCATAGGGATACAGTAGGACTGGAAGAGATGACCTAGGTCATTGTTTTCTCAGGAAACCATAACATATAATCTAATTTATAAAGTCACATTTCATGAAAAATTGATTAGTAGGTTGGCGGCTTTCCACACCGTCAGAAAGAACAATGTAAGAAAATAAAGTGTTCATACTTCTGTAAAACATGAGTCACATGAGACATGATTTCACAAAATCAAGCTCAGGAGTAGGAGTGCTCAATAAAAAGGTTAACATCCAAAAGAGATAAATGACCAGGAAAGCACTTAAGACATCAAAGAATTGAAAAGCACCGGGACCTGTTATCATCCATGTTTTTGGTGTAGTTAGTTATGTGTCTGCACAAGGGATTACCACAGCCCTATTACATAGTTCTACAAGGAGACACCAGCGAACAGATGGCACAGAGAAAAACAAAACTAATTTTTCAATACTGACCCACTAGACGTTGGTCTCCAGCTGTTTGGAGAGCATTAATATTTATGATGCCAAACCTAACCTCTGACCATTTAGTCAAGCAAAAGGGATAAAAATGAAATACAGGAAGTGCAATAGCTCAGCTTTTGATTCGCAAGTTCATTGTGGAGAGTGCTAAATGTAAGAAAAGAATCCACGGAGTAATGTGGACAGACTAAAAAAGACCTATGATTCAATCCTATAGTCACAGTTATGGAAAGTTCAGGGTTGCAAACAGCTTCTGTAAATGCCTATGCCCTCTGTCATTCTGTCCTCCAAACAAAAACTGCCATGGTTAAGGGTGAGTTACTGCCATCCACCAAACACTGACAGTTGCTGAACTACTGTCATTCCTGGTCCTTACTAGGAGCTGGTAATGGATCATGGCTTGCTCTTTTTTTACATGCCTACGCAGACCATTGTTGCCAAATTGCACGTATGTTTGTACCACATGTGGGTTTTGGTGTTTTCAAATCCCATCCCAGCTACCTGCAAGGGGAATGTCTTTCACAAAAACTACATGGCTTGTTTACAGCCAAGGTAAATAGCAACCTAGTTGCTTGAGAGTCTCTTTGCTTCTTGGCCAGGAGATGTTCCAGGGGACACTGCTTCAGTGCTGTAGTCACTTGGGAAATAAATGTTAAAAATGGACTGCTTGGTTAAGAGTTGAACTTGTGAATGGCAAGAAGCTCATTGTATGAACTTTTGAAGCTGAATGGAATCCTCCAGGGAAAAAGACACCCCTAAGTACAAGGCCGTCCTGAGAGCCAGATCATAGGACCTTGCCAACATAAGGACTGGTTTGCTGCAGAAGTGGCTGTGTGGGCATCCTGTTGTATGGATGTTATAGAGGGGGTCTCCTGGGTTTCAACTGACTGTGTCAGGGCATCATGAGGTCAAATGGCTCCCTGCAGTCAGGCACCAAGAGCGGTGGGGGCTTCCCAAACCAGAAGGCGGATGGGCAGGGCCCTGGTGGTGAGGTCCTGCCTGGCTGCCCCTTGCCAGAGAACAGAGAAGCCGGGAATGAGCAGGGACAGCCCCAGCCCCGGGCATGGGGCACATCCCTGGGGAAAGGCTGAGGATGGGCCAGGATGTGGACTCATCGGTGAGCCCGGCTCAGCGGGGCCCATGGCTGGGCAGGACAGAGCTGTGAGGAGCTGAGACCAGCCCTGCTGCAGCATCACTGGGGCAGGGGCTGACGGCCCCGGAGCGAGAAAATGGGGTCCTGGGCTGTGGGCAAGGTGGGGGGAGCCCCGGAAGGCTGGGCAAGGTCAGTGAGGCCTGTGGGTGCCTCCGTGGCCCTGATGTACAGGTTGCTATAATCTCTAATTTTATCTGACTTTATCTCAGTTTATTTTCTTTTTATGTTTCAAACGAATTGTTATTGTAATAAATGACATCTTAATTAAATACTTTGGCTTCCTTTATCTTAAAGTTTGTCCAGTTGTGTGAGTGATTTCAGGGTGCCTCAGAAAATACAAATACCTATTTCCCAAAGGACTGGCATTCCATGGTGGCAATCTGCTGCCCAGTTCCCACTGCATGATTAAGGCTGTCAAAGAAGCAGCAGGATATTCCTCCGCTAACTTGAATTTTACAGTCAAAAGGACAGGTAACAGGTTGCAGTATGTGAATGAAAGGGGCATGTAAGCTAAGGAGTACTGGTGAGTACTCTTCGTGGGTCCTGAAGAGTACTGAAGAGCAGTTGGATCTGGGGAGGGCTGTGCTCACTCAAAATGTTCTCTTAATGTCAAAGAAAGCCCTGCAGCAACCTTAAAAGAAGTGGGCAAAGAGAATTTTGGAAAAAGCCATGAAGGAATGGTTTATATGAATAAATAAGAATGCAATAGTCCTTATTCATAAATCTCAAATCATTCAACAATAACAGTATCCTTGCCCTCTTTTACAAATAGGTGAAAACCTACACCAAACTGATCTCATTCAGGGATACCTAATCCCCAGGGGCCGTGCTAGAAACCATGCTGTTCTTTGCACATTACATTGTACTGGTTTTGCCTTAAAGCTTCTCCTTTTCTACAGAGGCTCTGTAACCTGCAGATGAATGCCATTCAGCATTGGATTTTAATGAATACAATACTCTTTTGTGATAGTTCAAAGTTCCAAGAATAGGGTGTATGAACATGTAGACAACAGTGATCTATTTCTGAAGGGCAAATCTACATGGAGCCAAAATATTAGAGTCTAAAGAGACTTCATAGATTTCCAAGGCCACCCAGAAGCAGAATTAATGAGTGCTTTCAGTACACCTTCTTATGTGCACCTACAGCAATGGCTCTTCCATGAATGAACAGAAAATAAATCTCAGGCGCACTGTAGAAAGTCCACTTCACATAGAGAGATGTATTTCATGTATACTTTGAGATGCACTATTTAAAAAGGAATTATCTTAACTTTAAACAATTTAGACTTCAGAAGTTAAGGTGCTCATTTTGGAGAACAACTGTCACAGTATAAATCCCATTTCGTTAATTTGGGCAATAATAGACAGCTATAGAACAAAAATAAACGAATGGTATTTATCCAGCAGCTACTGTTCTTTCCTGGCATGTTCTACCTGACTGAAGGTGTCATAAAATACTGCCAATAAGCTTCTGGCGATTGCTGTTGTGCAGTATTATTTTCTCTCAATATTCCCTTTCTTAATGTTATTTTTTAGAGTTTTTCCTGTACTGTAGTAGTCTTAGAAGCTGACCTGTTAGAGCATGTATTTTTCTTCTGACTTTCACGCCTGTTAACTATTGTGTAACAAAAGCCTGTTTCACACAGCAGTGAGCAACTTTCCCTGGTATAGGCTGTGGCAAGAGGTATGGGCTGACAGACTCGTCTCTGCGTCTCCTGATATTATTCATTGTGGAATCCTGGGCCAATGCTAGTCTCCACGGTCTTTTCAGTTTACATTCCTTGTTCTGGAAGATGCCAAGAAACAGCAAGAAAGCATTTATTAAATTAGACAGGGAGACATTACAAAACAGGAAGGGAGCTGGATGGATGAGTATTTATCTTCAGAAGGTCCCAGCAAAAAGATTTGTTCGAATTGCTGGAGATTATTCGGTTTGGTAAACTACAGGCTTCTGCCACACTTTGGATGGCTAAACTCTTCTTTTTAAATTGCTTGTGCACTTGCAGCCTTTCTGGAGGTACAGAAAGTGTGTTACTTTAAATGGGACTCTACAGGTGCCATGGGGTGAACTTACTGTTTATTTGTCATCTGTGGGAAACAGTTCCCAATAAAATGAATCTTACAGAGAGGATGACAGGTTTTTTGTCATTTAAGATCTTCCTTTTTTCAAAAAGGTAAAAGATACAATGTGTATAACTCCAATTTCGAGCTCAGCTGAAATGAAATATCTGTTGCATTCTAAACTCAGAATGAAAGATTACTTTCTATGGGCTCTATTCAGCAAAAAGTCCAATTTTTGTGGTTTTGGCAATGGTTTCCTTGTGGGCTTCAATGGTTTAACTTTCACTGAGCTGAAGTCTCAATCAAGAGCCAGAAGTTTCTCCACACCTCTCCCTTGAGAATCAGCCTGGAGGTTCTGGCAGCAGTTCTTTACTAGTATTGAAAAGATGTCATGATCCCGAAGCACAGAGTTTTGCTTTATATTTACTCATATCTGCAGTCTACCTTAACTCCATCTTGACATTGGGCAAGTGTTAATGTTAGCATATATATGCTTAAACAAAAAGCAAGCTACTTTCTTTTTTGAAGATGTACGGGTAGAAGGAAATACCAGTAACATAGAGTGGGGAAAAAAAAAGCCAATCCATGAATGATGCAATTATCTGCAAACTAGCTTTCTAAATACAGAAAATACAGGGTTAAGGTTAAATTTAAGAACTCCAAATACATTAGCGTGTGGAAATACAGGGGAGATACAAAAGCAACTGTAAATTTACTTATCTTACAGGCTTCTTTTGATTATATCTCCTGTTCAGAGTGAGTATCTGCATACACTGTAATATAAAATACGATTGTGACAAAGCTATTCCAGTGTTCATGATACTTTTCCCAGTGTTGCTTAATTGCAAGAAAAAAAAAAAGTATCTTGGTTCTCTCTTTGTAACCTAATATTATAATAATTCTGCTACCTCATCTCAATTTCTGAGGTTCAGGGTGATGAGAACTGCATAATGTCCAGGAGCTAGTTTATTCTGCGTAAGATATGCAGGCCTTCAACAACAAGCTGTAACAATTGTCTTGAGCCATACACCGAGGAGCAAAGATATAAGTGATTTCATCAACTGATTTCATTTAATCCATGGAAAGGACAACAGGTATGTGCATTCACAGTGCCCCTTCCCCAATGACATAATACCGATTCAAATGCATATTCTTACTGGGTGTGTGGGTAAACAGATGCATAGGGAGTTCCAAAACCTCCTGACTTCCACTGAAATTAATATAACTTATGTGCCTGGGGACATTTTGCAGACAGAGTGTTTGCATGCAACTGTAGCAGTCCAAATGGCCTTCAAAATGTAGCTGTAAAACCTGATCGTGATGTCACTCAGAGATAAATTCTGAGTGAGAAAGAAGTACGAGAGCATATCCCAGGCACTAGGTCTAGATTCTTCCTCTGTTCAGTGGTGATGAGGAGGTAGACTGAAATATGCCTATTTCTTTGGGTATTTTGAAATACGTTAGAGTTATGCATTTTTCCAGGTATTCATAACTTCATCCCCACAAGCAGACAAACCTATTCTGTGTGTAAGTCTAAAGGAGAAAGGTTTAACGAGATCTGGAAACATTTTTTAATGCTGTAACATCAAGTTCATCCTTTACAATGTTTTGTGTTAAAAAAACAACTCTGGTATTTGAAACAACACAATATTTTTCCCTGTTTGCACCTAGAAAGTAGCAGTGGTATCTTAAGATTCATGAGCACAAACAAATCACCATGGAGGAAGCTCAGACTTAGATCAGTTGCCTTACAATAGTTGCTCGCAAGCATGCACTGTGCATCATCCAACATTTGGCAGAAGGAGATTTATCTGGGGAAGCTGCAATACAAGATACTACACACACAGTGGTCATCATATGAGAAGGAGTAACACCTGAGGGATGTTATAGCATTAGTTACTGGGGAATTGTATGGGATTTCCACCACATCACCCACACATGAGAGAGATGTAGGAGATACTGCTCGATTATAAGTGTCCCCACCACAACTACAGCCTTCTCCGAAGTTCAATTTCTTTCTCTCCAATAAATATGACAAAAAAAGTAACAATGTAACTTTCTCTAATTTCAGAATACCGTATTGCTCCAGTCATATTACCAGTACAGTGTAGATGGAGGACAAAGCAGTGGAAGTGATCCAGCGAAAGCTAAACACAAGCTTATCACATTACAGTCTAAATTTCATACGCCATAGAAAGCAAAGTAATGAAACAACTAACTCCCAGCAGAAGCGTATTGCAATACTGAACGGTCAAGTTCAGAAGAAGATGAAATGAAGAAGACAACATGCTTTGAGGACAATATGCTAAAGTAAAGATAGCAATTATCCAAACCCTCTGGCAACATGTAGGTTCTCCTTTCCTTTCCTTTCCTTTCCTTTCCTTTCCTTTCCTTTCCTTTCCTTTCCTTTCCTTTCCTTTCCTTTCCTTTCCTTTCCTTTCCTTTCCTTTCCTTTCCTTTCCTTTCCTTTCCTTTCCTTTCCTTTCCTTTCCTTTCCTTTCCTTTCCTTTCCTTTCCTTTCCTTTCCTTTCCTTTCCTTTCCTTTCCTTGCCTTGCCTTGCCTTGCCTTGCCTTGCCTTGCCTTGCCTTGCCTTGCCTTGCCTTGCCTTGCCTTGCCTTCCCTTTCCTTTTGCCTTGCCTTCCCTTTCCTTTTGCCTTGCCTTGCCTTGTCTTTCCTTGCCTCGCCTCGCCTTGCCTTGCCTCGCCTTGCCTTGCCTTGCCTTGCCTTGCCTTTTGCCTTGCCTTTCCTTTCCTTTTTCCTTGCCTTGCCTTGCCTTGCCTTGCCTTTCCCTTCCTTTCCCTGCCTTGCCTTGCCTGGACTGCATTAGCCTGAGCTGTTTGTGACTGGGTATTTTCAGTAAGTGGTTCAGTAGTGGGCACAAGTCTCCATCACCTGGCTCAGCTGAACAGGATGGGAGGGATCCTGTTCGCAGGCACACTGGAAGAGTAATAGTTTCTCTGAACGAAACCATATACCAAAACTCCTGCCTCAGTGTGGTTGGAAACTTTGTTGTATATCAGGAGAAATCCAGACAAAAGGCCAGTTCCAAGAGAGACACTACAATGGCAGCCTAATGCATTGTGACAGACAGAGTGAAATATAATCTATAGTAATAATTTGCTATATTACCAAAATCCTGCCAGGTAGCTGATGGTTCTATTAGAAACGGACAATTTCAAGATACCCACAAGCAGTATGTCACACAGCATCAGTTAGCACCTGCTCATCTTTAGTTTTTATAGGATGATTTCCACAATTTAAATAGTAAAGAAGGCTCTGGTTTTCCTGTTAGCTAATGAAACAGGTGCTGTGTCCGTTTAAAAACAAATATTTTATTCTATTAATTGACTCAAGAGCAGCAAAATCCATCCATCCCAAGAATCTTCATTGCTCTTCTTTTGAGTTTTTACAAGAGTTGTAAAAAAGTCATTACTGCTCATAGCATAAAAATATTTTCCCATTAAAACAGTGGCCTGCTTTTAATAAATCCCAAAGTTATTGTTGGCTCTGGATTTCCAACGTGTAACCAAATGAATATTTTTTTTGTGTGCAAGTCATGAAACTTAATATACTCTGTAAAACTGTTCAAATCCTTCAACAACTCATTTAGTCTATGCAGATGTCAAGAGAGACGAAGTTGTATTTTAAACTATTATATACCCATGATTGACCTTTCTTTCATTACTATTATCTCCATAAGCAGGAATGGTTGTATTGGCAACATTTCTACTGGGTTGCTGTGGAAAGGGAAATTTGCCTTCTGTGCTGTCAAGAGGATAACCTACTTCAGACCTTTACCTGCAACTGTGGTACGTTTTATCAGCTAGATCATAGCAATATCTAGGGGAGCATTTTTTCTTTGTCTTGCAGTTTAGTCAGGTAAATTATCGGTAATCTGACAAGTTTCCTTGAGCTAAAATTTGATCAGCTAGATTCAAAGGAAACGTGGTCGTTGCATTTGATACTGCTGTGATTTCATCCCGTGTTTTTAAAACACAAAAGATATTCCAAAAAGGTGTGTTTCAGTCAGTCATTTCTGCACCTGAAGGAAGAACAGGTTTGACTGTTCTCTCAGCTTCATTCCACGTGGAAGGCTTTTCATTGAACCATGGTAAAATATTGCTTTGATGGTGTTTTTTATGACCAAAATATTTCATATTTGCAGTGTGAAATATCTTTCATGGAATGTTATTGTGGCTCCCGTTCAAGAAAGCACCCTTATTCTGGAACAATATATGAACCACAGGTATCTTGTGCTGCATGCCCCACCATTTCTCAGTGCTTCAGCAAACAGCTGGTACTCAGCACTTCCCTGAGAACCCGCACTGTGGTGGATTTAACCAAAATTGAGTAATTATGTTAAGGGATTTACCTGTACCTAAGTGGCATAAATGCACAGAGAATACCTTCAGCAGTCTCCAGCTTGGGTGTGATAATGATTTGGCATGCTGAGCTACGATTATCACTGTCACTTGTTTGGGCTTTTTTAAATTCAAATAGCCGTGTCTGCTGGACTCAGTACCATCCCAGACACAGACAAAAATCTGACAGCCAGCTCAAAATTAGGGTCCTCTTGAGATGTATCTCTGGATGCCCACAAACTTGATAGGAGGTAACCGTTTTTTTCCTCAGAGCTGGGAGCTTCTGTACCCTCAAAGGCACCTAGTTTATAGCACCCTGGGAACATGCAGACTGAGTAGGGAGATACAACTGAGCTTCCACAACATCTGGGTTGAGGCTTTCATAAGATTATAGGGTATTCAAATGATTTCCTGAGGAAAGGAACCTAAAATTTATGCAGGTCTCATTTCAGGTGACAAGCAGTTATGCTTCATCTATCTTCCCTCACAAGTCTGAAAAGACATCAGAACTAAATTAGGCATATAACTTTTTAATTAGCTGTGCTAATGACAACCTTTTTTTTCAGAAATTGTAAGGCCTAGGGGAATCATCATGATTATCATGATTAGAAAATCTTATTTATAGGATGACAGCATTAAAGAAACTCACTGAGTAATTTTACCTCAAGCTCATAACCCTTCTTTGAACTGTGGTATGTATTTTAGGGAAGTATTTAAAGGCTTTAGATGATACGGAGCCTACCGGAAGTGGGAGTAAGGGTCTCAGAAAATTAGCCTTGCCGAGGGCAGTTCTCAGTATAAGGTGAAAAGATGGGCTGCTTGAAAGCGTGGTTTGTAACAGAAGCCTACCTGCAACTTCACAGTACATCTAGGACTGCCTGCAGAGATGTCTGTCTAGAATGTGGAATGTGTCCCCGTGAGTTCAGTTGGCTTGATTACATCTCCTCTGCCTGACAGGGCTGCTCATGACAGCCGTCGAGAAAGGCTGACCAGTTCCTGGATTCAGAAAGAAAGGCATAATTATTGAGCAGATAACTTAAAATGCCAGTTTGAAAATCAGTTTTCCATTTTCATATCTCCAAAATCCTTCTCACCGCCCATGAACATCAGTGAAACCCAGGGGGGCTGCGAGTGCTCAGCACCTTGGGACCAGCTGCGTCATGTCTGGTAGTTCAGGGTGACTTCAGTTTTCTCAGATGGAAAGACTTGGTGACTAAAGGCTCAATCTATGGCCCTTACCAGTTATAAAACTTGCCTGCCCATAGCACTGATTTTCTGAAAATTTGCCACAAGTGATCTGCTGAGAGGGCAGAGCAGACATAAAGGATGGTTTAAATAAACCCGGCACGGTACCAGTGCCCAAACCAGCTTCAGTCACCAAGCAGCCTCTGCGACCTTGCCTCATGGGCAGGGCTGGTGGCGTTACTGGTAGAGGCAATGCCTGAGGAGCTGCCGCAATGGCTGTCCTCGTCCTTCCTCAGGAAACTCCTCAGCTGGCAGCAATTTCAGAGGGACACTTTCTCTTCCTTCTTTCAGAAACCGGCTCCAAGGTTTTCTTTTAACCCTGACCGCAGCTTCCCTCTGTTTATTAATGAAGGGGTGAGCAGTGGAAGCACTCTTCAATACGGAGGGCAAGCAAGAAGTCATGATGCATAAATGGTGAAAAACATGCCAGGGAAAGCAGTGTGGGGTGCAGGCACACAGGGGACTGTGCGAGTGGCAGGGAGCTGGCATGGGAAATGTCAGCAGCGCTACAACCTGAAGCCAAACCTGTTGATTGCCATCTCATTCAAAGCAAATAAACATCTGATAAAGGAGTCAAAGGGGAGACACTGTGTCTCAAATAATGAGAAACAAGACATTGTGACCTTCTCCTACAAATCCTTCTATATTGTGGAGTGGTGATATCCACACATTTTTAAAGGAAGCTTCTTCAGCAAAAAGATGCTCCAGAGTGAAACTAAAGCTGTGTTTTATTTATGGCCTCATTTTTTTTTTGTGAAAAAATGTACTATACTTCAGGGTTATTGTAAGAATTAATTAAGAAAAGTAACATTATGAACTCAAGCAGTTTACAGAACTGGGTTAAAATTAACATGACTGTGTCTGTTTTATGTGAGGACACCTAGAAATATAAACTTCATTCTCCAGAATTACCAGGAGGAGAGAATTAGAATCCTTAACGAAGTTGCTTTGATCTAACCCCAGATTTTAATTAATAAGATGCCTGATACATACCCAATATATCATGTTACACTGGGGCAGAGGTACGGCTGTTTGGTAGATTTTCATGTGAAAATATATACGTTTCTAGATTGGGTTTTTTTAATCTTATATTCATAATCTTTTTTGGTCTTACAATGTTTGTTTTAGGAATACCACAACAGCCTCATAAAAGGATTTCAAGCCAAATCACTGCTATGTATGTACTCGCAACCTCATTGTAGATTTTATCTGGGAATATGTATGTGCGTTCAGTCACTTGATGTGGAACAGCTAAACAGCAATCAGGAAACTTATTTGCAGTATCAAAGTGAAGTTATGATCTCTTCCCCCAGAAAGTTGCATTTGCAGCCAGGCATCTGGAGAAGCCCCTCACTGCATGAGACATCTCTACCTACATGAAGTCAGTGTCTGCCCCTGCAGTTATCTTGGAAGGTGATATCAGTCAGATATCTCAGCTGAAGGAAGACATACAGATGCAAGTTTTCTTGCATTTTGGACTTATTTTAGTTTAATTTGTAAAGCCATACCCTTAAACATTTTGTATTTGTTGCATCATCTTTTAATTTTTCACGTATGGTTTAGAAACTTCACCTATTTTCCATTTTAAAGTGTAGCCATTGCCCATTTCCTTTATTTGTCTCTGTTTTTAGAATATACCATTTTCTACAATGATCTTCCTGCCAAAAATAAGAATGACTTTCTCAGCTGACTAATTTCAATACCTTCGCAATAAATTTCTCCTTCAGAGCATCATAACTCAAATAACAGCGATGAGTTCAAAACAGCTTTATAAATGGTGTACAAGTAGACAAAAATATTTGTCAGCATAATTTCACATCTCTGCCATCTCTTTTGGACACAGACAGGAGATTTATTTTCCAGCAGCATCTGAAGCAATGGGCTCCACTTTGTATATACGATTATTTGTGTCAAAGCAATTTTGCATGCTTTTCAGTCGTTCTGCTTAAGGGTGGCTGAGATCTATGACATTTTGCAGTTGCATGCTGGGAGAAGTAGTCCCCCACAGGGCATACTTCCCATATTAAAGGGATTACAATCTCCCCATTTTATGCATATCTGGTTTAGACCTTCAGCTCCATGCGAATTGCCAGTGCAATCATTCAGTTGGGCAACATTTGGATGTTTCTCTCTTAGGTTTTCCAGCCTGTTTTAATATACAATATCTGTTCTGTTCAGATCTTGGCTGTGTTGAACTTTCTTTTCTGGAACTGCAAAATATCATAAGTTTGGCTGCCTAGCACCACTGTCTAATGTAATACTCCCTAACCCGTCTTTAAAAAGCCTGCCAAAGTCAGATTACTGCAAACACGAAGATCAGATATGTCTAATATAACTTTAGAAAAACCATGTGCTGTTTCCGCATCGCTATTATTGTTCTGGAAAGAAAAGCAGCAAAAAGGATTTGACATCTACTGTCTGCTCTGGTAGTTGTGGTGGCTACTTAGAAGAAAAATGTATAATGCATATGGCATCTATGCGTACTTCAATGCAAATTGTAATAAGGCTGCAAGTCTCATTTACAAACCTATATTGCTTTCTTCGTCAAAACAAAATGAACCAAAAACTTTTGTAATGTATTATCTTTCTGTATTGAAAGTGTCCATACATGACACAACCAACGACTATTGCCTCACAGTTAAAGGAAATGCCTCCTTCTATTTTTCTGTCAACTCAACATGAAAATGGTCCCAGCAGTGGGTCAGGAAAGGTGTATGTTTTTCAGATGTACATTTATCTGTTCCTCACTGAGGTATGGCCATTGTAATATTGAAAAAAATATTTTGAATGATAAATGTAAAAGCAACAGAAAACACGTTCTCTGCATCCTCAGACAGAATCCTCCTGACTTCGAGAATATTTCTCAGGTTAATTAAGTTGAGAGATGTAAGTAAGCTTGATGGGATAAAGGATTTCTTTATGAAAGAGGCACAAATACCCCAAATTTCATGGAGCTCTGAAAAAAGGACATCATAGTAATATTGTTGTAGCTCATTGTAATGTCCACAGAGCAGAAAAAATAACTTTGGAAGTTCATTGTACTACAGATAAACCTTTTTTTCCTTTTATTAATAGATATTACAATAAATCTTCCAGTCTATACCTAAGTTACAGCTGTGCAAAATGTCTGCAGCCAGTGTAGTAATTATCAGGTTCTTCTTCAGGTGTGCAGACTTTTCATGAAAAGATGAGCTTAAGCGAAGCTAACACAGCGGTGTTGAAGCCAGCAGGAGGAATGCTTACCTTGAACCATTTCAGTTATTAAATTATTGCTGTAAAATCAGTCGGACTGACCGAGGGCAAAGAGAGTAGACTCTGGCCGTTTTTCTTTGGCACCAGAGAGCTACAAACCTCACTGAAAAGGAGAATTGTACCTCTGTAATGTTTGGGTAACCTTCTCTTTCGCACTTCTTATGAGCTCTGAACACCATCCCCCTAAGCAAAGTGGTAATATGCACAGTGCTTTGGAAGAAACCTGAGCTCTGTATGTGGACTTCTTTCTGTCAAAAGGAATCACACCGAAAGTACCTGTCAGGAGCGTACAAAAGCGGCAGCCTTATCCTGGGTTTTATTCTCCAAACAATGTTTGGCCCCCAGTCCTTGAAAGGAAAGAGATGCAAACAAGACACTTTGTGGGAATTTCTGCAACACAAGATGCCTTCACGCCTAAAGTACTGGGTATAGCAGTGGCACGACTGTCTTTCCATGTTTAGCACTGAGCGTTTCTTAAAAAGTTTAAAACTTATTGTAGCCAGAGTGCCTAAAAACTGCCATAAAATGGATGCATAGTGATTGAAAAATATGATGTACTGCTAACAGAATAGTTCTCTCTTCAGCTCATGGCCATCTTCTCCCCAGACACTGATGAGTATCATGCTGACAACACCACAGGAAAAAAAAACAGCATTTTTTTTAGTTTGCATTGCCCTAACTTCTTCTCCCCGAGTGCTTGCCCTTCCTTATGGCCTCCTGAGAGACACACTGCCAGTAGGGTCTGCCAGGGGCCCTAGTATCCCCTTGTATATGGTTTGACAGTCAGTCACATATGCTGGTATGTACCTCAGATGGGTTCCCAGTGGTGAGAAAGCAGCCGGTTCTCAGCGCTAGGAGAACAGCAGCCGTCTGGCTGGAAAGAGACAGCTACACTGGGTGTACCCAGGAAAGGACTAAAAGCATCTCCTTCGAGCTAACCTGCACGTGCTGCCTATTCCGTGGCCTTTGGTGCAGTCTTTACTTCCAACTACACCAGAAGGGACTGATTAAGCACTGATCATTATGTCCCTTGGGATGCATTTGTATAATCGGTGGAAACAGGACTGCAGAATTCTCCATGCCCTAGTACTGGCCCTGTAATCTCTAGATAAATACTGCCTCTGCTAGCAAGCTGTCATCAATTAAAACAATATGCTCAAAAATATTTAATGGTCCCCGTGTTAATCCCAGTCAGAACTCAGTTTCTGAACACTCTCTGGCTAAACTAACAGATACAGGTAATAAATTAGTCCTTTAAAAATAAGTAAATAAATACCAAAGCTATTTCTCTGATTAGACAAACATTTCAGTGGGTATATGAATCTTCTTAACGTGACATTCACAGTATAAGACAGATACGTGTTTTTCCACATTAAGGTCTTAAGATAGGATATCCCATCAGTCCACTCCTCAGACAATTAGCATATTAGCTAAATTTGCTGACAGGCATTCTGTGTGAGATTTATATCTCCTTTCAGTCCAAGTGAAATATTTGTCTTTCTGCAGTGTTTTCCAAGAACATACAGCATGTTTGAGAGCTTTACTGTCCTATTTTGATAACTAAGTCCAAAACTAAGCTTAAAATGAATTGCCCAACCCAGCTCTCATGAAATGTCAAACTGAAGCTGGCAAAGGAAGATAACAGATCATAAAGGTGGCATTCTCAGGGAGCTAACTGGTGCCATTATGCTTTAGGCTCTCTCCATTGCTACACTGCGTACCCTTGCTTGGAGGGGTTTACAACTTGGCTGCAAAAATGTTTTCTGGGCGAAACTTGGCAGGCGAAGTCTTAACTTGAGACCAAATACATTTTTAAAACAAATTTCTGCAAAATGAAAAAAAAGAGAGAAGTCTGCCTACAGTGAGGCTTTGAGCAATGTGTAGTCAAACTGAGCTGAACTGGTAAGATGCAATACTCCCAGCGCAGCCCCAGTGCCAGCCCTGAGGGCTAGCTCTGCCCATCCTGACACCGTTCCCACAAGGAACCAACACGATGTCTGCTTTCACCCTGGAAAAGACAGGTGTCTCCCACCAGCTCAGCTGGATGAGATTTAGGCATTTGGGAGCAGCCGCCATGCCTGCAGGAGGAGACAGGGCTGCAATACCTTGTCTTCCTTGGAGCGGCAGCAGGTGCAGGCATAAAAACTCAGGGTCACAGTCTTGCCCTTTGCTCACAAAAGCCTGTGCAAGAGCTGGGGCCTGACCCTTCCATGGGAAAGGTTTGATGGCTCCTCCTTTAATGGGCTCTTGCAGACACCCTTCTAGCACTTGCACCCTCTGTCTTCTGCACAATAGCATCACCTTCCTCTTTGGCAGTGTTTTTCCTGCAGGACTATCAAAGCAAGTCAGATACTTGTTAAGCCTTTTAAGATTTCCAGTACAATAACCCTCGCAAGCTGTGGCCTTAGACCACCGCGCAGGGAAGTGAAGTAATTTCAAGCCCCTCAGATTCAGAGAGAATTAAGTCCCATCCTACTTACCTGCTCTTATGATGGTGTGTTTCAGGCTCAGTAGACAGGTTTCCTTTCTCTTAAGATAGGTTATGATTCTCATTGACTTTAAAAAGGGTGTGGATCAGGCTCCAAAGACTGTTGAAGAGAGCCTGCACAGGAAAAAGGCACTAATCTCACCTGAGTATCTGAAAGATGCAAGAAGCTCTTCCCTTTGCCTGGCCAGAGTCACATAACCCTTACTTGTAATGCAGCAGTTGTGCTGTATGGCATGGTTGTATGGTATGGCTGGACCACCTCTGTGAGGCTGCGTGGAAGATGTGGAAGGATTCATGTGTGCCCCCCGACTTCTTTTAAGATAACTGTTTTTTTCACCAAAAAAGGTAATTCTATTTAACTAAAGCTGTTTGTTAATTATAGCTAAATTCAAGAGGGGAAAAAAAAGGTTTCTGATTAATAAGAAAGAAATGCAGAAATTTCAAAACAGTTCATTTCAGCATTTCCAAAATGAAGTGTTTTGCTTTTCTGGATTAGATTCAAAAAGCACATTAAACAATATTCCATAAAAACAAAACAAATCAAACCAGCCAGAGAAAGAAATGATGGCATATAGCCCGTAGTTTGGGCAGTCAGTTGGAATATAAGGAGCGTTCTGAACATCCTGTCTTCCTGGAGAGGGCACTCACTCACCTTTGAACAGGAGAGTCATTCTGTCTTGTCCTTTCTATACCTATGGAAGTTTATTTGTCTCAATCCACCCTGGAATTCCCAATATCTGGGTGGCTAGGAGGTACACGGCCTTGGTTTACCATCCCTGCTCTGACTCAAGCTCAAAGAAAAAGCGTATCTACACTCTCCTTCTCAGCTGTAAAGCAAGAAAAAGAGCAACAACCAGTAAGAATTCTGAATTCAAACCACATAATAATAGAATCAGAGTGGTTTGGGTTGCAATGGACCTTAAAGATCATCTAGTCTTAACCCCCCTGCCGTGGGCAGGGACACCTTCCACTAGACCAGGTTACTCAAAGCCCCATCCAGCCTGGCCTTTAACACTGGGTATCCAGAACTTCCCTGGGAAACTTGTTCCACTCACCACCCTCACAGGAAAGAATTTCTTCCTAATATCTAATCTAAATCTCCTCTCTTTCCGTTTACCATTACCCCTTGTCCTATCACTACACTCCCTGATAAAGAATCCCCCCCCATATTTCCTGTAGGCCCCCTTTAAGTGCTACGAGGCTGCTATATGGTCTCCCCGGAGACTTCTCTTCTCCAGGCTGAAGAACCCCAACTCTCTCAGCCTGTCTATGAAGAGGTGCTCCAGCCCTCTGATCATCTTCATGGGCCTCCTCTGGACTCGCTCCAACAGGTCCACGTCCTTCTTATGTTGAGGACCCCAGAGCTGGACACAGTACTCCAGGTGGTGTCTCATGAGAGAGGAGTAGAGGCAGACCCACCTTGCTTGACCTGATGGCCGCACTTCTTTTGATGCAGCCCAGGACACTGTTGGCTTTCTGGGCTGCAAGGACACATTGCTAGCATGTGTTAAGTAAGCATCATCAACCAACACCCTTAAGTCCTTCTCCTCAGGGCTGTTCTCAATCCATTCTCCGCCCAGGCTGTATTTGTGCTTGGGATGGCCATGACCCAGGTGCAGGACCTTGCACTTGGCCTGGTTGAACTTCATAAGGTTTGCACAGGCCCACCTCTCAAGCCTGTCCAGCTCCCTCTGGATCCATGCCTTCCCTCCAGCATGTCGACGGCTCCACACAGCTTGGTGTCATTGGCAAACTTGTTGAGGGTGCACTCCTCAATTCCAACGTCCATATCGCTGACAAAGTTGTTAAACAACACCAGTCTCAGTACCGACCCCTGAGGAATGCCACTCGTCACTGGCTTCCACTTGGACATCAAGCCGTTGACCGCAACTCTTTGAGTGCGACCATTCAGTCGATTCCTTATCCAGCAAGCGGTCCATTTGTCAAATCCATGTCTCTCCAGTTTAGGGACGTTATTGATTCTTAATTTATTTTGGCCATTGACCTGAAAAATCAAGTCATGGGAATTAAAGTTTTAGCGAATCCTGTATACTTCCACAAAAAATACGTATCTTCAGTTCCTCGGTGTTGTCCAATGCATTAAGTCTGTGAGAAACAAGGTCAAACAATAACTTTCATAGAAGACTTAATGAAGCAATACTGTTCTAGAATCTAGATCCTAAGCCCTAGAAATACTGAAGGACGTATGTAAAGTCATCAGAAGCTAAAAACTATGTAAGACAATGACTAGCCTAAACTTTTGGGTTGGAATTCAAACTTGAATTGACCACTGAGAATAAGATTTTTTTTCTTATTTTCTTCAGTTCCTCTGTCTCTAGGGACAGAATAAGGGCAAAGGTTTATTCTCTGGATTATTTTATCGAAAAGTTACATTATTTCTTTTAAACTTATATTTTAGCTCATATCTCAAATGAAAGTCTAATAAGGCCTTGAGCCTTCAAGTGGGCATCTAATTTTATATTACCTTCAAGGAATTATGAATTTCTAGGAACAGCATATAAATGTGGACAAGAAACATCAACAACAATGACTGTTTTTACAGTGGATAGGCAAATCAAGTGCTGATGCTGTGAATTCAGCCATTTCTGATCAACACCTGGCTCCCGACGCATAAACATTTTTAAATTAAGCTTCTGACAACGTTTGACTAGCTGTCTATGTCCGATTTTTTTTTTTTTTTGACCCAACCATCTACTCAAACTAGCTTGTAGTAGGAATTACCATTTCATGTGTCTTATTGTTTTCTCACCAGTTCCCAACACTTTGGAGTTAGCTCAGATTTACTTGTTCTTTAACACTTTCTGTTTCTTCCTTCCTGTACACATATTGAAACTGGTGCTATATATCTATATTAAACTATGGGGTTTACATATTATTGTATTGTTGTACCAAGAAATTCCAAATTTGATTACATAATCTCTATAAATGAGCAACCCTCCAGAACACAGGTGAAGTTGCAAATTTTGCTTGCAGAAGACACATGAATGTTAAAAAAATGGGCCATCTCAGTATTTCTGGAATCACAATAGGAATTAGCTTTAGCCACAGGTGAAATTAAATCAAACATCTGAATTTGAAAAAATTGAAAAAAGGAAACCCTGGTATCTCTAGCTCAGGAATTTCATGGATGCCACCCTTGAAGGTAACTGTAATGCAAAGAAATGGTGGGGTTAAATTTTGGACATATTATACTTATAAAAAATGAAGTTGATGTGTGTCATCTAATATAAACCCTGTTAATTTTTTGCTTTTCTTCGTTCTCTCATGCTCATTCTCTCTCCAAGTCACTGACGTTCATTCTTCAGTAAACCAATCACTTCAGTCTTCTATTAGATTTGCATTCATTGCTCTCATTCAGCTCTCTTATATCCATGAAATCTTATTCATGATGCACAAGAGAAAGCACAAAGAGAATTGAAATCTAGGGGATTGGCCAGTTTTGATAGAAACTGTGGAGCTGAACCACTGCTACAGTCAGTCCTTTCAAGAGTGCAAGGAAGTTCTTCAGAGGCTCTCAGAGCTTAACTTCCTGCGACTGCAGTGGCAGTTCAAATGAGTAGGATTGATTGGAGATCTTGTATCTACTCCTCACCATTTTAGGTTTCTGTTCTAGTTTGTCAACAGTCAGCTCAGATATTAGACATGGATACATCCCTGCACATAGCTGGCTTGAGCAGAAATCTCAGTGGTGGGTCAGGACTTAGAGGGGACGAGGAGAGCCTCCTGACTTAAGACCATTGAAAGCTCAACCATGGTCATCAGCTGCATCCTTAAAAAATGCCAAAAGTAATTCTAGCTCATTTGTAAGGAAGCTGAGCTACAGTCTTGTGATAAGATAACAAATGAGTGGTTAAAATTAATTATAATTATCAAGCTGTGAGACAACAGCCATTTTGTCTTTACCAAATTTTAATATTGTTATTTCTCTTTGCCTTTGCATTTATCTTTTGTGTCCCATCTCTCACTTTCTCGCTCAATGTAATAAGCTAAAGTTTTGTTACAAACTCTGCTATAATTTCTCAGTAATCTGAGAGGATAACCACAGCTGCAGTTTTGAGGTTGCCAGCAATTCCTGCTACTGGCAATTTTCCGTCAGTCTTGTTAAGAAAGTTGCCACAATTTTACCACAAATAGTAAGTCTGTGGCATACTCCAGAATTTGCATACAATTGCCCTTAGCTTACCAAAATCATCATTTCTGTTAACAATAGCTCTCTAAAGCTGCTTGAAAATCAGGCTTCAGCCAAGCCAATCTGTTTTACATTATGCAAAGTATTTTAATGTGAAATCTTTTAACAGAAATCATCACTAAAGTCACTTTAAGATCATGCCTGCTATCGCAAGACTTGAAAAATTAGTTGTATACTTGCTTTTTGGATTATTCGTACTGCTTTTTCCACAAAAAAAAAAAAATCATTGGGAGCATGTTTAGCCAAAATTTAAGTAGAACTTATTTTGCTTACATTATTAAAATGCATATTCAGCAAATTCATTTGGCTGCATTAGCTTGTACATTTATGCAGCTTCTGAGTCCTTACACTGTGTTACTAGCAGTTCAGAAGAAAATCTATATTAAATTGTGTTCTGAAAATCTATATTAAATCGTGTTTGTGTTGCCTTTTGATTTTATAGGTTAAATATATGTTATATACAAAGTAAGTTACAAAAAATGTAAAACTATTAAAAACATTTGTAATGATATTTAGAACCAGGTGAAACTGGTTTGGTTAAGGATTAATTTATTAATTTGGACAAAGTTTCAGTGTGTAACGATTTATTTTGCTGAACACAACTGAAACTCCATGGTTCGTCATGTTTTCCACTATATTATTTATTTTGGTATATCTGTAGAAGTATAAAATTAATTCCCCCACCAAAAAAATTACATTTAAAATAATGATTTTGGGTTGGGACATTCTTCCTGTAATCCAAAAGTCTCACACTTCCATTTGAGTTAGGTTTTCACAAAAACTAAACATTAAAAAGTTTTCTACAGAAACTAAAAAAGTGAGATTTGTTACCAGAACTGTTCTTGCAGAAAGTCCAGCCATTTGGCATATAGTTTCTCAGCTGCACATGTAAATCAGGTGTGCCATTGCATGTGCATTTTGCTTACACTCATGCTTGATCTTGTTTTACGAGTTAGCATATCTCCGAGAAGGATGGAACAACTTAAACACTCTTAAGGGTTGTGGTTTTGATCTACGAAAACATTGTGGCTGGTCATATAGGAAAAGTCCTTCCTAAAATGCTAAGGGAATCACTTTTTTTAATAACAAAAAATTCACCTATTCAGCAGGTTTTAATTCCTTCAGAGGAGCTTGACAGTATATCAAATTGTCCTGTCATTAAATGCTGACACTATAATGAAGCCGCCTTCTCTCATGATTATATCATTCTCTCCGTTACTGAAAAGACTTTAGCCCAACCATCCATTTAATGGTGTTTTCTTTACTAAAAAGCAATATGTTTTACTGATAAAAATGGAACCAGTATGTTCTTCAAGGTGGAAATTAATTTTCCAAACCGCTGCTATTTTGAAGGTTGGCACAAGGGTAAATCTACAAATCCCAATGAATTTCACTGGTGTTGGCTGTCCTTGAAACAAAACAGATGCTGGTGCTTTTCTTCTGTACCGCTCAATGTGAATTTTGGATTCTGGAAACCAATTTAAAGTGATAGGAGAATTATTAGGAGCTTTCACTTGTATTACCTATTAGCGTCTAACTAGCATCGGACTGTTTAATTTTGAACAGAGACAGAACATAGCAAGGCCCCTGTGGTCAGGACCCTCACTATTCATTCTCTTCCTTCTGACAGTGGAAATCTAATACAGTAAATAAATGGACAAACACTGAGATGAAAAATCTGTAAACATTCACATACAAAATCTTTAGCTTAGGACTCATCTCAATTTATTTAATATCAAGACTTATAGCATTAGTGCCACTCCAACGTGTATTTAATCTTGTGACATCCAGCTTGGGCAGGCTGATAGAAGAGATTGCTTTCATAAATCTTAAGACTAAATGAATTGATCATCAGGTAATGAAGATCTTGACTACCAGTAAAATATTTCCTCAGAATGATGCATCTTCATAACAAGTTATTCCTTTCTGACCCAAGGGCAAGTTAAACTTGTCATACAGTCCAACAGTGTTTAGACTAAACATAGTCTTAATTAGCGCTGTTAGAACACTTCTATTTGTCTGTGGCCATGTTGATGACTTCATAAACCCTCTGACTACTGCTTTTGATATAGTACCGGCTGCTATATTACTAGTACTCTGACACTCATTGTTCAGTTTCAGACTGAAAGGCTGAGGTGCCCTCTTGCCTATGGGCTTGAGCCCATCCCCCAAAAAATCATCTTAAAATACTACTAAGAAACACAGATTTGAATGGCTTTCTTCACCCTAATAAAGTGGAAATGTTATGACTGTATTAGAGAATTAGGGGGTTTCCCCCCCTCATAATACTATATGTATAAGCCAAAATAGTTTCTTGGTAGACGGACAATGCGATTTTGACTGTTATGCCCAAAGTGGACAACAACTAGATTTAAATATGTCTTGTAAGTTCCTCTAGACAGAGGGTAATGGTCCTGCTGAGACACTCCATGTTCAAGGCCCCAACAAAATATTTAATCCTTACCTTCTTCCTCTTTTTCAGTTTTGACCCTTCCTTACAGATACAATATCACACCTATTTATAATCAAGTTGATTTAATTAAAACAGTGCCTTTCAGCAGATCAGCCTTTGGGTCTGTCTCTAAATCACCCTGTTAATATGGTCTTTTAATCAGACTGCTGGAGCTGCATATGAATTTCTCTTCTTCTCAGAATGATCCAGTATACATTATTACTATGAAATTTTAAAAGTAGCATTGTACCATTAAATTAGAAGAACAGGTATTTACACAACCATTCAATGTCCATGGAGCAAAACAATAGTCTGCAATCATATTTGTGCAGAAAGTATTTCTTTCTTGAAATGTTTGAGCTACTTTTTTGGCATGAAAAAAATGCCTGTTGATTCCTAACATGAGCATGCATAATGCAGTCACCACAGCTCTTGTTCTAACTCAGTCCACACAACTCCATTTTGCAATGACTTCTTTTAGATTCTTTTAGATTATTTTAGATTCTTTCAGATTATTTTAGATTCTTTCATGATGCAGCAGTGAAACAGGGTAGTCACTTCAACCATGAATCACTGCTCTAGTCCTCACTGCACTTCTGTGAGTTGGTTACTGTGTTTCTCCAGTCCCACCCTCAAATATCTTCTCTTTATTCTAGAAACTCAGAAGCTTGACTACACACATCACAAATTGCACGTAATCTCCTAACAAGATGGAACAAACAACCCAAAGAAAAGTCACGTAACAAACATCATATGAGGCACGCTTTCTTACGATTATTCATTCTTATTTCATATTCCCCAACTCTGAAGAATCATTTGCAATTCTTTTCACAAAGGAATTTGTCTTATAATCTGCACACAATAGCTAAGCACCATTCACCCACTTGGTCAGAGCTCTAGCCATTCACTGTAAGTTTTTAACAAAGAAGTGTATCCAATTCCCAAGGCAACCTGCTGCTTTCACTCTAATTCACACCATCATTAGGGCATTTTGGTGGCTACTCAAAACAGATAAACAGTAGAGAAGTTAGCCTGAAAGACATCACAGAAAAGAAGCTGAGAATCATGGGTAGGAAATAATAGGTAAAGTCTGGAAATTAGTCTCTGATGAGTTCTTATACATCAACGCTTTTTACTGTGCCTGTAGAAGATAAAACCGTTCTGCACTTTCTCTCAACTTCAGTCAATTCTTCCCTTGTACTGTCCCTCAAGAGAAATGCTTCATAAGACCCACTGACACTAGGCAGGTAAGCAGACATGAAAAAGTTTGCTTAAGATTACAGAAAGAGAAATGCTTCCACGTATGGTCCTATATGCTTCAGCGAGAAAAAAGCAATTCAAGAGACTCTTTCCACTTCCATCATTCCATTTCAAACTTCCCTCGCTGTTATAAACCTAACATCTACACCTTTTCTGCTTATGTTCACGTAATACCTGCACAAATATTGTCTGCAAATAGATTTCTCAAATGCCCTTATTTGTATTTGTTTAGGAAGCCCATCCCAGACTGTCACTGGGCCATATTCACCCCTGAAACATCCAAGTGGGATTGAAATTCAGTCTGTGAATTTGCCGTGTTTCAACTGGTTCTGTGCTAATCGCTGCACCTCCTGTAATTTAAATTGTTTCTTAATTGCATTAGGAAGAAATCCAGAGCAAATTCTTTTCCCTGTTGCCACCAGCAGAAGGTGTTGACGGAATATGCTCAGTCATAGTGGACCCGCCAGAATGAACAGACTGTGGTTTCCTGTTCCAGAGGAAGGAAACAATTGATTTTTCCCACAAGCGCATAAAAGAGGCTGCTGCTTTGTAGGTAAACATAAGAGAAGGTGTGTAAGCCACGTACTTCCTCTTGCAGCCAGCTCAGTCCTAAAAGACCAAGATTACTCTGTATGTATCTGAAATTAATTCAGGCTCAAGTAACCCAATATGAAAATTATACCCAACTGCTAACAAGCTGTAGCTCTTGAAATACACACCATGTCTCTATTTTAATCAACATAAAATTCACCTGGCAAAAATACAAATTTTGATGACACCAACAAAGAGAGACGACAACAATATGTATTTCTTCTGTATGCCCTTTAGTTCTTTGCCATGCAATCTTTTTATAACAATAGGCAAATATTTATATTTCTATGCTGCATTTTCAAAAAAAAGAAATCACCTTCTGCTTAAATTAAAAGCCCCACCAAAGATCAGAAAAAATCAGTAGCAGCTAGATTTCTAATGCTACTGTTTCTTCATTAGATAGTCTTAGGAGTATACTGAAAAGGTTTTTAAAAAAATTGGGAGTGATCTAGGCAGCCAATCTTAAAGATATTCCTCCAAATGACATGTTGCATGTCCTCACTATCCAGCTTTGGCAGATCCAAGAAGAAAAAACCTCATGGTTCAGTTGCTTTAAATGATCCACACTGTCATAACAGATGATTGACAACAGACAGGGGAGGTTTAGACTGGATATTAGGAAAAATTTCTTTACCAAAAGGTTTATCAAGCATTGGAACAGTCTGCCCAGGGAAGCAGTTAAGTCACCATCCCTGGAGGTATTTAAAAGACAGGTAGACGTGGTGCTTAGGGACATGGTTTACTGTTGGACTTGGCGGTGCTTTTCCAACCTAAATGATTCTGTGATTCTATGATTCTGTGATTCTATGAGTCTATGGTATAGTGTCCCAACTTTGGATATTCATCTGCTGAACTGCAAGTACTTAGAAGGGAGCTTTCTCATTTGCGTTTTAACAACTTTGAAGAAAAAAAAACCACAAAAAATCTATGCTTTCAGAGTTTAATATCCCTCTTTAATTTAGATCGCTTAATATTGCTGACCATTTCTCATTTTACATTATTTATATTGCTTTAAATGTTCAGGATCACCTGAAAAAATAAGATGCTTGGACTACACCCCATCAAAACTCTTGCAGACTGCATCACTTCTAGGGAAAAATGGCACAAAACAAATCTGCACCTGACTTCAGGATGTCACACATCAAATTTGGGCTTTCTTGCATTTTAGGGCACCAGAGGCAGCTTTGGATTTCTGTGGTTTTATGCCTGCAAATGGAATTGCTATTGACTTTTCACAATCTATTTTATAAGAGCTTATACAGTATGTTTCATTTTCTAGTTTGCCTGTAGTTTGAGAAAAGCACATATAACTTTTAGAGCCACTGAAGTGGTTAGTAGTAGGTGAAGCAGAGGGATAGAAGCAATCCAGTCTCATCAGGTCTATTTAAACAGTGTCTTATCCTGGTCCCTTACTATTATACAGATTTTTCCTCAATAATCTGTGAATGGTATTTTAGCTTTCCTGTACATAACTACCAAAAAGCAAAGCACAGGACTCTCACTTCTTTTTAAAATTTCCTTTACACAACTTATGCCTTTATGGTGATCAGGGACCACGGAGGACCTTGAGCTCTTATGAAACTTTATAAATTAGCCTCTTGGTAGAGCAGCATCCCATAGGGCATGTTTCCCGCACACAGAGCATGACCCCACCTCCCCACTCGAGTCAACAGAGGTTTGGCCACTGAGCTCGGTGGGAGTAGAATGAGGCCCTAATGCTTCACCAGTTACCTAGTTGCTCAACTGCTCTGGAGCTGGTAGGAGAGCAGGAGCTCGTATGACACCGTGACGTAGGAGTCCTCAGTTCCATACAGCTTTGCAATGCTCTTAGCCTCATCAGAGAGCCTGATAATCCTCAAATGATACTGTTGGCTTCTTGCACTGTTGCCTGGTAATGAAAACAGAGAAATGCTTCCAGCAGTGAGCCATCACCCTTCAGCCCTTAAGGGAAAACACACATGTGAAGAGAAGCACACAAGCACGCGTGCATGTACACGCACGCACACATACAGCTCACTTATCTTACGAAATGACTGGCCAGAGCCATGGCTGGCCTGTGGAAAATCTTATCTTGGTTAGATTAAAATATACCTCACCTCTTAAGCCTTTTTCCTTCACAAACGAAGTCATCTTGTTACCTCAGTGAACCGCATTTTGTCCAAGGCCTTGTACGTTTGAAAAATTATATGGTTAAGCAAGACATTTCATAATCATTAATCTATAGTTAACTCAGCCTGCTGTATTATGCAATACTACGAGGAACAGCTGGGGCCCACTAACCAGAAAGCACTTTTATGGTTTCTCTTAAGGGCCATTAAATCAACGTGATGAGAGCACAGCTGGAAAAAATCCTGCAAAAATTTATCAGATCCCACACAATATGTAAAGGGACCACTTGGTGCAATTGCAGACTCAGCACCAAGCCCTCTCAGTTGAAACTGCAGGTGGAGGAACATTTATAGCACAGCTCATATACAGTCCTGAAAATGTCTGCTGCCTCTCCCTTTTTCTTCATCTATGGGGTTTTCCGTTTGGGCCTCGCTAACTCCTATAATTGCTGTGGATCCCTTAGGGGTAGAATAATGGGATCATGCAAGCAGCCTTGTCGGCAATAGCCATGCTGCCCGCTTCAGCCAGTCAAGGTGGAATTTCCTAACGCTAATGCAGGGGTCGCTGGCAGCGCTGCCTCCCCTACCTCAAGCACACTCTGACAGGGGCCTGGAAATCTCACGCTTTCCTCCTTTTGAAACAGAAGGCAGAAAAGAGGAAAAAGCTATTAATCCCTGAAACCCACATGTTTCACGACTGTTCACACATCATAGGTAATGCAAAATAATTAAGAAGGAATGCTGTTACTGAGTCATAATGTCCCGCAGAATTAACCTCTGATGAAATAAAGCAGATTGGGAAGTGAAAGACATATTAATCAGAATCGAGCAGACAAAAAAAAGAATCACCATATCTGCTTCATAGATGTCTAATGGGTTTTAGGCCCCAGAGCAATTCCTTTAACGTCTTTCTTAAATGCCTATTAAAGACCTGATCCTATGAGTCTGTTGAAGCTGCTGTAGTTGTGCTGTGGACTTCGCAGTCTCTGGATCAGATCCATAAGTGAATCAAATTAAAATACACTAAAAAGAAAAGAGCTAAGTATTAAAAGAACTCTAGGGGTTGGGACAAAAGAGAGGAAATGCAATCCAAAAGGGACATTAAAAAAAGAAAAGAGCACATTTCTAGGAGAATCCAAGTAGTGGTCCATAGCTATTTTTGCACATCGGTGCAAAAGTAATCATTGCAGGTGCCTGATAATCATAAGTATTGGCTGTGGTCTAAATGTATATTAGAAAAACTTGGCATTTGAGGCCTTGATCCTACGAGACCTTACATTCAAATGTAGGCAAGGCAGTAGACAGGTGTCTTCCTACTGCTCGACACAAGTGGCTGGTGCAAAGCCAGATAGTTTATGTATCTAGGCTCATCATGAATGTTTTTATTTACAGAGTTTCCTTCCTGTCTCCTCAAGAATGAGCAGCCCACACAGTCTGCTTCCCTTCTTTGCTCCTCTTTATTTGTGAGACCGTGCTCTCTTTAAATAAGACACTCATGAAACAGCTGCTGCGTTCAACACTGCAATATTACCAAATAGCTTAGGGTAGGAACTAAAATGAAACAAACAAAGAAAAAGCAAACTGGAAATGCGTATGTGTGGGAGGGAGGGTTTTGAAGTAGAATTGAAGACGATTGCCAAATTAGAATTTAGCTATATACACCACAGCTAGCAGCTTTCTTCTTGCAAAGGGAGCTATAATCTTTAAGGATCGCATTTTGGCAGATTGCACATGGAGAGTAATTAGAGAATAGCACATAGTCAGCATCATGCACATATGAAAAATATATGTGTGTGTGTAAAATATGTATGTATGTATACATGTGTGTGTGTGTGTGTGTTAAAATTTTGTGTACAATTTATGCCATTTATCTTCATCTGTGCTATATTTCATATACACATGATACTTACATACACACATACACAAAACATATATCTCACAATGTCACACTGCACATCCTGCTGAAACATCTTTTTCCCTGTCATCGCTCCCAGCCAACGCCTATATGAATCTGGTTTTATGTAGCTTAGGAAGACTGAAGGACTCACAGAAAAAAAAGATGAATAAACCTCTTTTCTGAACCACTAAAGTCTATGGAAGATTTGTCACTGTCTTGAGTGGGTACAGGATCAAGTCCTTCTAGGGCTAAATAAGAAGTCCAGGAGCAAACACTCAAGCAAAAATCTGTGCTTGAGTGGAGAAAGCAGTTCCTTCTGCTTTCTGGGACTTCTTTATAGGATAGTGTACCTATATTGCAGAAGCCACAGGGAAGAACAGTTTGGAGTGCGGAGGGGAGAGAGAAAAGTGGGTGACATAACAAATATCCACCTCCAGGCAATGCAGTCAAAAGAAAATTCTGCTTCACACTGGGCTCCCTCTTCCTCCTTGCCCTTACATCTTCTGGAACTGCATTGAAAAAAGACAAGGTCTTTATGGAAAATCTCCCTACAGACATGATGCTTGAAGGCTCGAAGCATAACACAAACAAGAGATCCAGGACATGGCTGAGGACAGGGGCAGCTGGTGCTCATATTCAATAATTCTTTAAAATTTTATGTCTCCCCAGTGGTATTCTTTGTGTGTGTGTAAAAGGTTCCCCATTCTCCACAGAGAAGAAGCTTGAAAAAAACCCACCACCACTTAGTTTTCAGAAGTGCTATTGGTTCTTAAACATATTTTGACAGGCTTGCTGCTGTTAAAATCTCTTGATATAACCAAAGCAGAAGTACCCTCTGCTCATGGTTCTTTTTACTGAGGAAGTCTGAAATGAGTTTCCAAACCCAAAGCAGGGGAAGTACAGAATTTTTGAATTTTAAAAACACAGAAAGCCAAGACTCCCTAAGGTACACAAAAATGTAGAGGGAGAAATTCTATCTGCCCAAGGTTTGCCAAATGAAATGGGGAAGAGGGGGAATTAATTATTTTCAGAAACAAAAGAAAAAACAGAGGAGAAAGGCTGGGGTCATGAGCACCAAGCAGGCAACAGAGCGGCTTGTTGCAGCACTCGTTCTCACCACTGGAAATGCCGTCTAGCACAGGATGTTCTTGGCCCATTAGAGCATTGAACCTTTACCATTGAGACATGACACACACAGGAGTGACCAGTAGAAAGCTCTTCTACGATTGTACATTGACATGTGACACACTCATAACTTGATAAACTTGTCAGGTTTATCAAGTCTGTCAAAAATCCCAGCAGATTCCAGAACAGTTGTGGATATAATCCAGTTCAGAATCATATTCTGCTATTAATGGCAACTAATGAAAGAGAGGACAGACCCTGACATTCTCGCTACTGCAGCTTCCAAGAGGATGTCTTGCTGTGTTAATCCTTATTCATATCTAGACCACCAGAAAAGTACAAAGTGCTCATATCCCCTTAATTATATTTCAAGATGATAATATGTGGGTAATGCGGCTCATTCACCTCCATTAAATATGAGCAGTGCTTCAATATTATTTCTTTTAAGATTTCTCTAAATATTTCATGAACCCTTAGATCAAAATCTGTTCCTTGCAATTTTGATCCCATCTGTTTCATTTCATCCAATTTCCTACACTTTAAGAATATTTCCAATTTCTTACACTTTAAGAATATTTTTCTAGAAGGAATACTTTCTTTCTTTCCTTTAAGTACTTCCTCCTCACCCTCCATCCCAAATCAATGTTTTTAATTAAAAATAAACTTAATTCAGGGTTGCTGGCAAACTCCTATGTTCATTCTTGATACCTTCTTATTCAAAATGAAAGAAAATCTCAACATCCCTGCAGGGTTAAATTTCAGAGATAGTAAAAAACTCTTATCAGAAATTTTTCAAAGATAAAACATTTTTCTTGAAGTACTGGCCTAAAAACAGTGAGACGCATGGGTAAGCAAGGGACAAAGGACATTATGGAAGAGAGTACAATAACTTCGCCCAGACAGAACAAAAATCTTCCTGACGTTTGGAAATTATGAGATATTATTGAAAGTCTATGAAGAACTATTTCTATGAAGTACTATTATTCTACTTCTAAACCAAAGAGTAATTTCACAAGGACTTCTCCATTCTGTATTCCATCTCAGAGAGATTCAGAGAAGACCTACATAAGAAACACAGTGCTTTTAGACCAATATATCTGATAAATTAACTTGATCACCTTGCTCACAAAAAAAGCAACATGAAAAAGCTTTTAAAACACATCCCAAAACCTGATAGCAAAATATATCCCTAAGTGGAAGAGTGCTTATCTGTTGTTACTGATTTGTACTGTCCAGTATGTGGTCTCATCTTCTATGGCATGACTTCCAACTCACTAAAGGCTTAGCCTTCACTTCCATGGGGGCAGTTCATAAAGTCCGAACTCAACAATCTAAATTAAATGGACAGTTACAACTGACTGACTGACCTCTTCTGATTGTCATGGGTTGTGTGCAGATCACAGTTCAATGAGACACTTCTAATATTGTCTATCTGATGTCATATCAAACCGTTAGATGTCAAATTTGCTGTCAGTGAAGTTTCCATGACATCCAGCTATCTGGTTATGGACATTCCCAAAGCACACACGTCCTTATGGTGGTATATCTAGGACTCACAAAAAAACCCCTTTTTCCTCTCCTAACTTGTATCGGGTTCCACGAAACAAGGCAAGAATAAGTAATTCCCGTTATCTGCTTCTTTTTCTCCTTTAATTTCCTCCATTTGTCAATGTACACCCATTCAAAACTAAAAACGCAGTGATGATTTAGAGGACCTGTCTTTAGTTGCCAATTCTTCCTGGAAGGCAGAAGAGTACTCTAGTACCAGACCTCTTTTGATATCATCTATGATGAAATTGTTTCATATCAAGTTACATAACACTGTACAATTACTTAGTCTTTGGGCAAAGACATGGGGGAGAGCATTATGGGGAAGGAAGACAGAGGAACCAGGCACAGATTATAGTCATCACCAAATGAACGCTGAAAATAAAATAATTTACTACAACTCAGGTGAATTCCTTAATTGTTAGATGATAGTCTTTATTTCTGTTTTCCTTTTTCCTTATTTGGGCCATTGCATGCTTCATCAATGCACCTGAAAGGCGAGAGAAGACAGTAGGCACCACCATCTCCTCTTACATTTTCATAAGGGCTAGCTTAGAGAATTCAGAGATGTAATCCAAAGTAGAGAAAAACGCTGTCTTTCAACTTAAACTCATCTGTGTTCTCTACATCTCTCACTGATTAATACACTACAGAGAATGCTGTTTTCCATGGATGCTGCGCTTACATGTCTCTCCCTATCTACCGTGCAAAGAGTTGGCTTGTCTAGCTGACTTGACACTGGTGGGCAGAGAAACACCTAATAAATTCCTCTAAGTAGGTACCATGACTTAGACCACTACTGTGCCAAAATATTATTGTGATGCAAAAGGTCAGATTGATGACCCTTTGAAAATGTCTCCTTAAGTCCAAGAATCTGTCCTACCACCAAGAAATGAACATTCCTGATGACATGCTGTTAACACACAATGGAAAATTTGATCAACTGCCTCTTTCACACCACTTTGCAAATGACCTTCACTTGGGAAAGCACTGTGTAAGCAATATTTCTTTCCTGATATACGGAACATTACTCAAAGTGAAAATCCAGTCCTCCCTTTGAAAGACTTCTGCCTGTGACATTACCTTTTAAAAAGCACAAGTACTGTATGCTGACAGACTCTCATTTATACCTGAACTTTGCAAATATTGCTGGAATTACTATGAATTTATACTGCTGTAAATACTTAAACACATTGCTGTGCTCTCATTAGAACTGACTTTTTTACCTATTAACTTATAAAACATTAGCATGATGTGCTGGTCGTGAATTTGCCATGAGATCAGACCAGCAGGGAAGGAGCTGATGAGAAAAAAAACTCGCTTTTACCCACAACTGCCTGCGCTCTTCTAATACCTTATCCAGAAGGTTTAGTTGTATTTTGGCATTTAGTGATAGGGTGGTACTGCCTTGGTATCAATATGGTAAAAGATGAATTGCATCACCTATCAATATTCTTTGATATATATGGGCACGCACCTTTGGTGTTTTTAGCAGTAATGCACTTAAATAAACCGGGGGGATTTAAATATCCTTCATTAGAGGGATAGAAAATGTGTTATTGTCATTCGTTGCTCCTGAACACTTTGGGCACAAAATACTTGCCTACTTTACAAATTGGAACCTAAAAGAAAAGAAGTTGAGAGGAATGGATTAGAAAATATACGGCTCAAACAATAAACCTAACAAAGCTAAATCCAAAGCTTTCTCCTAATTTCAGCAGCTTTGGATCTACTTCCCTTACATAAGTCCAAGTAGCAGAAATGACAAGTTAGTTCAGGAGTTTACGGATTGTAAATGTATCTAGATAACAGAAAAACAGCATTATACATTCACTTCTGAGTAAGCCACTTACAAAGAGATATTTTTAAGGGATGTTTATACATTCTTAGTTTCTCGCACGATGTAAGTACTGAAATAGAAACTTTCCCAATCAAAATGGAAATTGCGTCAACCATCCAATTGGCCTTTAAAACCTCAGGCTATAGTACTGTGCTTGTATGTGTTTGGGTGTTTTCTGCTTTAAAAGATTATCAAATGGCAGCCAGAGACAGCTCAAGGTATAGGATTTACTTCTCTCAGGCTGTCAATCACATAACAGCTGCCATTCATCTTGAACATTCATTTGGAAAGAAAGATTTCTCGTCTGGTTTTTAAAGTTTCTCTAAAAAACTTTTTTAGACAGGACTAAGAAGCACAGAAACAGGAAAAGCAGATAGTTCCCTAATCCGTTGGTGTCAGTTACATTACACTCTAAAGTCATCACCAGGCAAGTAGTCAGACTGGCAAAAAAAAAAAAGAAAAAAGCCACCTCTCTACGAGCACAAATGCTATTAGAAAAAAATTTTCAAGCAGCGTTCTGGTCTGCTTCCCTAGCAGCTAGGAGAGGGATTTTTGTCTGGGAACTTCAGAAACCAGATTGCACTGCAAACACTCCCATAGGTAACATTTATAATATAATTTTGTAGTCAAGTACCGGAGATCATGGTACTGACCATTACTCTGAATCTATTTTGAGTGTCTATTAGTAACAGAGTGACAGAATTCCAGAGATAATATGGTAAAAGTCATTGATATTTTCTGGAATAATATGAAATGAAGGACTTACCTGAACTGATCAAAGACCAAGAAGCAGGCTGGGACACACTGAGTCTAAAAGGGGATCCACATTTTCTCTGAGGACCTTTATCCATAGTTGCACAAACCAGTATCTGAAAATCTGGAAATTTTTTAAAACTGACACTGAATCTGACTCTCAATTTCTTTGCGTTTCTGCTTACAGCTGCTGAAGTCAACTTTGAGAGAACAGGTTTGCAATCAGAAAATGAAGTTCTATCCAAATAAAAATGTATAGCAAAATGTTCTTGAAGGAGAAAGGACTTTTAAAAATATATATTAAAAAAAACAAACCCTTGTTTTAGTATTTATTCTGCAAATTACTTCTTATGTTGTAGTACAGCACATGCTTTTAAAAGTCAAAATGAAAACAAGCCATTAAAAGTAGTTTTCAGCTGTTTTAATTGACATTTTGGCACTAGAATTTAGAACAAAATTCTGACGTTCTCCACAAAACGGAATTTATGTTCTCCATACAGCTCTAGTTCTGGCCCACACTGAGATATAATGATTATAGCATTTGAAGCAAGTTTAGCTTTTGAAAAATTCCCAATTACAGAATAATAGCAAAACTCATAAGAACCTTAGAAATACTTAAGGACATTTAGAAAATTCAAGGAAACCTCCACAGCAATATCAGCTGAATCCAACTGAATATAAAATAATTTTAATATCCTAAGACATGACAGACATGTAATTATTTAGAATCACATTTGGTTGCAGAAAAACATTTGCAAGCTAGATTAAATGCCTATCTTGTTACCAGTTACATTATGTTAACGTTTGTCTTAAGAATAAGAATGGTTGTATTGTATCAGAACAAAAAACCCTTTAGTCCAGCATCACGTGTACAATAGTGGCCAGTAATGGATGTAGGGACGCATTATAAGAAGGCAGCTTTTCTAAAACAACCTTTCCTCTGGCTTTCCTTTGACTAGACCACAGTTTAGGGACTTGCTGAAGCAGAGGTTGAAGCCTGACCATCAAATGTAATAGCCATGGATTGATCCATCTTCCCTAAATACGCATAATTATTTTTAGACTCATTTATACTGTGGGCCCCTACAGCATCCTGTGGCCATGAATGCAAACATTTGATAATGTATTTCAATTAACTAGACTCATTCTTCTGGCCCAATTTTGAGTTCATTTCAGCTCTATCCGAAATGTTTCAGCTGGGGAGGAGGGAGTGTTAGATTTTGGGTTTGATTTGTTGGGTTTTCAAGAGCTTATTAGAACAAATATGCAAACTAGGATTTTATTTGTGGATGTTTTCACTTGTAGCCCAAAAAGCTTTGTTGAAAACACCTAATGTAAGATTAATTTTAATGAAAACCAGAAGAACAGGAAAGTGAAGTCCTGATTTCAATTGTATTTCATATCCCAACACATGTAAGCAGTCATTAGATCACTGGATCTTTACAATTTTATGGGTAGCGGACCTCAAATATATTCACTTTTTCTTAGCCTAAAATCTTGATAGGCATCAGACTTTATTATGGTTATTCCAATACAACCTTGTTTAATCTACCAATGTAGGCGTTAAATACACCTGCATAAGAGATAAAGGATCAAAAAAAAAAGAGTTATCTCAATCTCTTCAGACAGCAAAGGAGAGAAATTCGACTGATTCCACAGCCACCTCTAAAGCTTCAGTAATGGTAGAAAATGTCCACTCATACAATTTTCATTATTCAAGAGAGAAAAGAGAGAAGAATGAAGGAGAAGGTAGATAGTCTCTCAAAAAAAATTGTAATCTTTGATTTTGTCCCAGCGTGGGTAGATTGTCTTTTTTTTATTATTACTACTATTTTATAGAATGTAAGCTTTTTACATGAGAGAATCATTTCCCATGCAGTATTGGACAGAATTGACTGCTACTAAATTTTGTCCCCTCATGTTTTGGGTTTTTGACGAGGCCAAGTGCAAGGTCCTGCACCTGGGTCATGGCAATCCCAGGCACAAATACATGTTGGGCGGAGAATGGATTGAGAACAGCCCAGAGAAGAAGGATTTGGGGGTGCTGGTGGATGAGAAGCTCAACGTGAGCAGGCAATGCGCACTTGCAGCCCAGAAAGACAACCACATCCTGGGCTGCATCAAAAAAAGCGTGGCCAGCAGGTCCAGGGAGGTGATTCTGCCCCTCTACTCTGCTCTGGTGAGACCCCACCTGGAGAACTGCGCACAGCTCTGGAGTCCTCACCACAAGAAGGACATAGACCTGTTGGAGCGAGTCCAGAGGAGGGCCATGAAGCTGATCAGAGGGCTGGAGCACCTCTTTTATGGGGACAGGCTGAGAGAGTTGGGGTTATTCAGCCTGGAGCAGAGAAGGCTCCAGGGAGACCTTATAGTGGCCTTCCAGTACCAAAAAGGGGGCCTACAGGAAGGATGGGGAGGGACTCTTTATCAGGGAGGTTAATGATAACATACATAACAGGGTAACAGCCTCAAACTGAAAGAGGGTAGATTTAGATTGGATATTAGGAAGAAATTCTTTAGGGTGAGGGTGGTGCGGCACTGGAACAGGTTGCCCAGGGAAGTTCTAGATGCCCCATCCCTGGAAGTGTTCAAGGCCAGGCAGGATGGGGCTTTGAGCAGCCTGGTCTAGTGGGAGGTGTCCCTGCCCATGGCAGGAGGGTTGGAACTAGATGATCTTTAAGGTCCCTTCCAACCTGAACCATTCTGTGATTCTGTGTGATTCTGTGTTTTTTCTATATAACTAATGGCTGCCAAATGATATCCTACTATAACTGGTGTGACTTTTCTTCAGTACCACCAAACATTAAAAAAACCCCAAATAGAAGCTGCCAATTCCCTCATGGTGTCAGAACAGAAACAATCCCAAGAAAACCCTGAGAAGGGATGTGATGTTCCAGAGGAGGAGACATGGGCTGGGTCTGATAGAGCTCAGACATGCTTCCATGATGTAAGCAGGCGAAACCACTGCTGAGCCTTTGCAGTCAACAAGAAATCTTCCTCTAGCTCTAGGGTCACGTATCTGGGGGACTAGGCCATGACTGCATCATCTAAGTTGTCTCTCCTTTACATGGGAGTACTGGCAAGCTAGTACCATTCTTCATCTTCCAAGATGATAAGAATTTTACATAGATACTTTTAAACAGGACCTTAATAAAGTGTAATTGCCCGCATTATTTTCTTAAACAGCAGGCCTGCAATTAGGAAGCAGTAATCACCACTGTCTATCTGAGTAAACTGGATACATAAAGATTTGCTCTGGCCACCAGTCTTTGGAGGACTGTTGGACAAAGCAGTGTGTGAGATGTGCTCGAGCAGTGAGATTACCCAAGGATCTATTGTCTAACTCCTTTGGAAGAATTTGGCGCAGCATTTGGTCTGCATCTGTTCTCCCTGCTAAAACCTCTGAATGCAAAAATATATGCTTCAAAAAAGTAATTCAAACCAAATTCACTCTGGAGTCATAGGTCACCATGCAGCAGAAAGGACACTGAGACACTTAAATTTCCTATTATCCTAGCAACTTTGAGAAAGGGGCTTCTGCAGTCAGGCAGTTCATTCAGCTATACGCCGCCCAAATAACACCAGAATACAACAACTCATTTCAAACAAACACTGTGAGGCAACAGAAATCCTCAACCAGTAAAGTTCTGTAGCTTCATATAAGTCAGCAAGTGCACCAGGAAAAAATATTGATATTTGAGTCCAACTGGGAGCAGCTTCTGTATAACTGTCCAGGCAGACAGTTTGGAAGGTAAGAAGCAAGTCAGGTTAAAGGGTGTGGAGACAGCAGATGGGAAGTATGGTGAGGATGGAGGCAAGGGGGAGCGTAGAAAAGACCTAAGAATAATTTGGGGAGTATAGGTGAGTGGGAGAATGAGGCATTGCAGTGGTAGAGACAGAGAGCTTCAGAGAGAGCAAAAACTTCTGCAGTGCAAAGGGAAGGAGATACACTTCACAGCAGAATAGGCTTCACTTGTTCAGCTATTCATGGAATAACATGCCACATTTGTGGTGGTTTGGAGAGGAGATGGAGCATGTGGTCCAAGTTTGAAATGGATGTGTGAAGCAGGAGCAAATGGAGTTTACAGTCCAGAGAGGGAATATCCTCAGAGCATCCCCACAACTTTTATTACAGACATCTTTCAAGCAGAAGAGTGGAGAAAACTGTCTTCTTGGCAGCTGCTATCTCAAGATATATTCTCCTACTTTCCATTTAGATCATCAGTTTTGCAGAAATAACATTAAGCTAAACCAGGCCCTTGCATTTGCCATGTCCAGCTCCTTCTATTCAGAATGCAACTGCAAGAGGACTACAATGCCATTAAAGTTAACACCTTTTAAATATTTTATTTCTTTTTTATAGGTCTAATATGCAATAATTGGCAGAACAACCCGTGTGGAAATGTGTAGTGCCAAAACAAAACATTTAATATCTTTCTGTTCAATGCCCTGAGTATTTTCTCACTCCAGGGTGTAAAAACATTTGCTCTTGATTCACATGGTCATTCCAAATCCTTGCCAAATTATGCAAAGAGCTGTCAGATTTAATGGTGCAACCATCTTATTCGTTGTTATGGGAATTGGACAAATAAAATCAATACATTGTAAAAACAGGTAGTGAAGCTACTGCCAAAAGTCATCACAAAAACATGTTTTTAATAGTATTCTGTCCTGTCTGCAGTGCCTCTCCCAGATCTCAAGTCTCTTTAGGGTCTGAGTTTAATCTGTGGTGCACCTGTAAAATACAACCAATAAACGCTATTCTCATTTTATAGATACAAAGGCATTCCTCTCGCAGAGGCTACAGCCATGCAGAGGCTACATTACAACTGAGTAATGTACTGAGCCAGCCATTCGATTTTAAGTACATGATAGACCCTCAAATTCATGTTTTAAGGCTTTACTGAACTGAAGCCTCAGCAGCTTTCCCTTGCGCTCTCAGCAAAATGCATGCCATGCCTGCAATGGTGTAGAGGTCCCCCTGCCTGGTCACGTGTATATCTGCGGGGATAACTTATCCTTTGCTTCAGCAGAGAAATAGAGAAAAAAACCCAACAACTGTACTTAAATTTAATTTTGATGGGTTGTTTTCCTTTCCTCCCCAAGGCAACTAAAAAAAAATAATAAATAAATAAAATAAAAATCAGTTGGAAGTTTGAGTCCCTGCAGGAATATGAACTGTAACCGCCCACCGCTGCAGTGACTGGCCTGAGCAGCTGCCTGTAGAGTCCTGTCAGGTGGGAAGTTTTAATCCTGCTTCTTTGGAGACTGTTCCACTTTGTATAAAATATCTTCAGTCTTATTTCAACAATCCAAGTGATTTATTTGTTTACCGGCATGGACAAAGCACCTTTGACTCTCCAGCCTGCGTGACCAGGTAATCATTTACAGCTGGATCATCTTGAAACTGATCCCATCACAAAATCAGAGTGAGACATGAACTGTTGCTGAGCGCAGAAGATGCCCAAAGGACTGCTACTGTGTCTTTCCTCGTAATTCCTGCTTCTTGATACTACAAAGTGATTGTTGTGGGCCACGGAAAATCAAACCAATTATTTTAAGTATGTGGAAGTAAACAAACAAAAAAATCTGAAAAAACAGCCCAAAATTAATCTTTTAGCCCAAACAATCTGAAATGATCACAAAAATGTATATCTGGCCTGAAACTGCTAATTGGAGCTGTGAAAATTCTCACTTGGACTCTTTTTTTCCTTTCTTTTTTTTTTTTTTTTTGAACAGCCTTACAAGTATGTGATTTGAATTCTGCCATCAGAAAAGCATTTCAGAGCAAGACTGTACTGCTCATTAAGTGAATATCACCAGCTTTCAGCCGTTTCACCGTCTTGCTTCCCAACCTGTAGTCATTTATGTTGGCAGAGAAACCTTTGCAAAATTTGATATGTAATAAAAGTTAAAATAAGGATATTTTTCAGTTTCCACTTGACTGTGTCAGGAAACTGGGACTGAAAGATTTATAGTTTTGGGTACAAAAACTAGTTAAGAATTAAGCAAGAAGGCACTCTTTCTCCCCAGGAAAAAACCTCTAGTGTTACAGTCAATAGGATTTTTTCCATCTACTTCTATGAGAAGAAGATGATCAGATTTCAAGATGTAAATGGAAAGGGGAAAAACTCAGTGATCCAGCTAACTTACTGCTTTTAATGAGAAGGGAGGCACCTCCCATAGTTATAGCAATTTATTTGCCTTGATTAAGGAAGGTGCAGTACCCCTGTCAGGCATCAACACAACTACATCATTTGCACTAGTTCTCCAAATAACCTCTACGTGCAACAACAACTGAAAGGGCTGCTCAGAGTTTTATTAGTGGTGACACCGCAACGTTATTTATCCTTCTTAAACAGAAAGACTACCACAGGTAAACACCCTCTGTTCCTGTGGCTAATTTGGAATATATATATAAGAAAAAAGGTATCTGTGCAGACTTGGCCTCAAGTGCTCTACAGAAATGTTTGAATACTTCTGAATTAAATTAATAGTTCCTCAATCTAGGATAGTCACTGAAGTGCACACCTGAATATCTCCAGGAAATTACTCCTAAAGGAGGATTTTCCACATCAAAATCAGATCTTGCACTCTCCTTTAATCTCTCTAAGCAATTGAAATGTATTTCATGTGAGACAACAGACAATTGGTCTTTTTACACAGCAAGTTATTCTAGCAGGTTTTCTTTCCAATATTCTTAATACAGGGCATCCTTTTTTCTTATTCACAAGTGCTCAGAGTGCTATTGGTTACATTGCTAAAGTTTTGCCTTTCCAGGCAGACAGCATGCTTTACTCTTTGACCCTTTTCTACCCTCCTGTCCTCAGCTCCAGTGCTATAGTATGACACTGGCTCCCCTTCTCAAAAGGAAGAGAGAGAGAGGAAAGTATTTTTCACTAAAATAATAGCTCCCCTTTTGGCAACAAACAAAGGAGAGAAAAAATACATCCAGAGAAACTGAACTCTTTAAAAACTCTCTTTTGCTGTTTGATGACACAGGCATAAAGCCAAAATTCACCCATTGTACTTCATGTTCAAAATTTCTTCACACAGCTCTAAATTGCTGACAGCTCTGTAGCTGCAGCCATGCTACCGGGCGCCGTTATAATAGTTCGCCATACCATTATGATGTGTCAATGTTTATGACCTGTATCCCAAAACTGGACGACACTCAAATCTGTTGACTGCCTCTAAATCACTTTTTTGGAAAGGACTTAAAGCACTGAGATTGCAACTAGAATTGCTATTGCTCAACTGGCCCCATCTAATCTTTTTTTCATTGAAAACACAAAAAGGTTACAGAATCATAAAGCCCATGTGGAACAAAACACAGGAAAATACTTATTGTTCTCATATAGAGGAACACATATAATACCCGCAGCTGTATGAAGGCCCAGAGGGCTTTTTTATTGGTGCATGGATGAATTTTTTATTGCTACTGAATAAAGTGTTCTTGACATAAGTATTTGACCTCTGACACTAGCAAGATTCCCTCTTGGTGGCCATTAGAATATAAATCCTACTTCATGTCTTCTGACTCAAAATGATGCACTATCTGCAGGGGTTTTTTTTAGTGGGAATAAAAGCAGAGAAACAAGAGTAAGAAAGTGTCTTATTGCCTGGAGGTGGGCCAAAGTGGGTTGAGGTGATTTCATTTACCTTAGCCTTAAAAAACTTGAAGGCGTGCTGAGCAGAGCAACCTGCTTCACAAGCAAGCAAGAAAAAGAGCAAAAGGAGAAAGGCAGGAAAAGCAAAGTGAGGAGCTGCTGACTATTTAGGGCTTGTAGGTCTTCAGTTAGCATGGCTGAGTAACGTCTGTTTCTGTAATCAGACAGCTAAGAGAATAACGTGCTTAGCCTTAGGTGATTGCCTTTCCTTCATCAGCCCAAGCGACTGCCTACCTATTTGCATGGAACAGAGTACGACTAGGGGTCCATTTTGAAGGAAAGATCAACCTGCTTTTATTTTTTAGTGTAGGTGCCCTCCAAAGATTTCAGTGCTCACATTAAACTCCAGTTGACTGATTAATATGGAAGTTAGGCTCTATTTTATCCTCGAGGAAGCCTTTATTGATTTCGTTTCTTCAGCAATTTTTTTTTGTAAACTTGGTATCACAGTTCAGCTCAGATTAGCCTCTGAGGACTTTTAATTAAATTGAGTAACTGATCAGATTAAAAGGTATTTGTACCAGTTTTGTTGCACATTTTTCAAGAGAATTTCCTACAGGTATTGACTTAAAAGAAAATTAAGTTTTGGCTTCTGGAATTTTTGTAAGTCCTTCTTGTGTCTTCTCCAACACGCTCTACTTCTCTGACACTTTCCATTTCTTAGACCTGATCACATCTAAGACGTCCCTCATCCTCCTCTGCCTTTGCAGGGATGACCGATAAAGCTGAAAGCAAGGAAAAATGCAGCATTATTGGCAACAATATGTTATCAGAACTTCAGTCCAAGCAGTTCTAACAAGTTCTGTGCCTTTGGTCCCATTTTTCAATTATAACAGTTGTTAAGTCACACCCTTCTGAGTTGTTCTGGTAATAAATCACTTTGTCCATCTGGAAAGTCCCTACTCCCTTCTGGGAAACACTTCCAGTGGCTGTCAGGAGCCCGCACCCTGTTTATGAGATAGTCCCGCTGGACAGCATAAAACACACACAGAGCACCGAGCCACCATTGTGACTCTTTCTGTACAAAATTCACACCGGTTTGAGCAGCAAATTATACTAAAAGCCTAGAGGAGAAGCCAGGAAAGAGGCAAAATGTGTATCTTTTGGCTGCCCTTCTGTTGAATAACAGCTAGGTGTACCTGCAGCATCTGCTAACAGGCAGTGTCTAGGAGTTCTTCGAGGAGGAAAGTCCCTCACCCTCAGCCACCATATTTATGTTCAGTATTTGTGAAACAGCTCCAGTTAACAGGGCTTTCAAATGACTGCACCACATAAGACCTCCAGCTTCTCAAATGAGTAGTTTGAAAAGATAGTGAAAACCAGCTCCTGGTACCCCACTCCTTGATCAGGATCCTTCCTTTCACCTTGGCTGTGTCAGGACATGGACAGAAAGTGGAAGCACTGACTCTCTACATGCCTGCTCTGTAGATGGAGAACTAAAGCCCTTTTATCATTTTGGAGAACGAAATGGTCTTACAAGTATCTGCTTCTCTTCCTCCTCTAGTAACTCAGACATGTTGGTGAGTCCTATCTTAAGGTTGAGTTGGTGAGTGTATCTTAAAAAACAGGAATGGGGAGAAAATTATAAAGCTATGCAACCTCAAAAGTACCGAAGACACACTCTAGTTATCTACTGCTTTTCCATCTAGCAGAAAACAGACATCGAGGTGCAAAAAAGAGGAAATTGAAAGAGTGGGCACCAGCTGGAAGTACAGAAACCACTACTATTCACATCAACTGCAACTAGCAAATATCTCATGGCTCATCAATAGATGTGGCACTGCAGGCAACACAAATCGATTCCTGTGGTGGGACAGTGTGAGACTCTGTTCAGAAGATTTTACATAGAGGGAATCTAACTCTTCAGGCATGAAGGATAAAGCTAGCTTATTCTGCTGTAATTAAATAGTGAATGCAAAATTAAAATGTTTTCTATAGAAATAGCATATTTGCACCTAACCTACAAATACAGGACAAATGATTCTGACAACAGGCAAATGCCATCTACTCAGCCACCTACAACGTGGAAACAACAGAGAGACTCTGAGCAAGTCTGACCTGGTCCAAAAGAAACAACCATTTCCAGGAGGTTTCTAACTTTAGCAGAGGTTTAGCGGCAGGTTTCTAAAATAGCTACAGGGACGTATGTGAAGAACAATACACCATGTCACGGCTGGCTGGTGAGAACAAGACAGAGGAGGGCTTGCAATGGAGCAAGTGACGAAGATGGATTGACTTGAGTGATGTTTAAATTTGGTTTATTATGGGGCTGTGGTTGACAGTGTTGCAAGCTGCTCACCTCCCAGAGAGATAGGCATGTGGGCCATTCTTTGATTTCATAAATCATCCAGGAACATACCCAGAGCATTGACCTTTTACGGGGAGGGAGCTCAGGGCATTCAGCATAATTAACACCGGCATGTCGGATGGTGTCCAGCACAGTTTAACACTCCTTAACCTCTGCCTCATTAGACATCTGTCCTGTCATTTATCTTTCTGTTTATTTTCCAAGTGATATATTATTGGTAATAACTAAGGAATGGGCACTGATGTTACTCTCCATGGAGCTGCCATGAGTCAGCTGGAAGTCAGGCCAGCATCACTCTAAAACTGGTACACAAAACGGCTTTTACAGGATTTCAGATATTTTCTTTGCCAAGCAATTTCCTCCTGGCATGGGCAGCTAGCACCCCTATTATATGATCTTTTATTTATTTTTACTCCTTCCAGACCAGATTTTAGGAGTTTTTAATACCAGCAAGTATTATTACTGTTGGTAATAAGACCTGAATTATTCTTTTTGCAGCAGAAACTTCATCCTGCCTGTGACAACCACGGCTAAATAAGAAGCCAGCAGAGAAATGGCAGGGTCTTCCATTCCAACCACATATATATACATACTTGTACACAGAGGCAAATACACAAACACACACACTCACACTGTTGCCTCCCACCTAGGTCGTCATCATAATGGCAGATATTAAGACTCTTTTCTAAATACAATATTTTAGCATGTCTATAATTGACCGAATATTGGAGGTTTCATTAATGCTGCCTTTCTTTATCAAGCAGCAATTACTTTTCCAATATTTGGTATATAGAGTTACACTCTGGAAGGGGAAAAAAAGCAAAGAAAGCATGGGGCCACAGTGAGGAGAAAATGAAATATTACACATTTTTTCTCTGTTGTGTAACATATGTGTTGTGATATTGGATGGAAAGTAAATTCCAACAAAGATTTTTCTATGGTACATATGGTACTAAGCATGAATTTGGATTTCTAGCAGATTATAAAGAAGGTACAAGTCCAGAAGGACCCGTAAATTAAAAAAAGGCATTCCAGATTTGTTTATATCATGGATATTTGTGAGTCAGCTCTGTAATAGATGTAACACCTTGAGAAAATATTGATCATGTTTTGTTTAACTGAATAACAATATTTTGCTTTTAAATCCATCATCGCATGAAAGATATTGAAATTTTAAGCAATAACAAACAATTTTATATGAACAATATTAGCACTGAGACACAGATTGAAGTTGTTAAGGAACCCACTGGCTGACCTGAAATGTCCTCTATTTAAACACACACACACGCACACAGAAACGTTCAGCAAAACAAATCCTAAACAATATCAAATGTCCTGAGAAACTGCATGAGACAGGTATCCCTGAAATTTGGATTACGGTGATGAGAAAGCGCAAAGCAATGGGAGGCGAGCCTGTTGCTGGCTCGTGCTAGTTGAGGCAGGCAAGCACGGCCAAGAAGGAATTCAATGGGTGGGAGGGAGTTCGCCGGGGTACCAGAAGCTTCACTTTCCAGATGTACTTTATTTATAAAATGCTTAATCCTTTTAAAACTACCTACATCCCACACAGATTCGGCATTGCTTTATTGCTTAATTAATACCATCATCTCAGTTTTGCCTAACACTGTGGTTAGGGAAAAAAATTACATCTCCGCACATTCAAATGCTCTAACATGACACTGTGGAAGCTGTTTTGATATCATAAACATCTGCTCTTTGACTGCTTTGGTTCAGGTTCTTCAACTGGGCATTTAGCTGTACTTTTTTGAAAGCTAGGATCACGTAACTGAAGTTTAAAAGCTTGAGAGCTACTAGTCTCAGACTCTTTGGCTACTTCTTCAGCAGTGAAAAACTTGCATAGACCAGTCAGTCACAAGATGCCTACGCACCATGGGATGCACTTACGAAAAAGGCAATGTGATCTGAGAATGAATCCAGCAAGGTGTTTCTAGGAGTATGAAAGCTACCAATGCAAGGCCCTTGTGAAACCTCAAATATTGTTGGTCTTTTGGGTCACCCACGTTGACGAAACGGGAACTTGTACCAGAACAGGTGCAGAAGTGGCTGCTGGGATGATTCAAGCAACGGAGAGTTTATTTTACAAGAGGAAATTAAAAGACAGTGGCTTATTTAGCCAAGCAGATCCAAGCCTGAGAGGGGATACGGTCATTCTTTGTAAATACAGCTGGAGAATAAACACCAGAAAGGGGAAAGGGCTTTTTAAGCTTAAAGACAATGAGTTGGCATAAGAACAAAGAGTTATAAGCCAGCCATTAAGAAATTCAGGCTGGAAATTAGGTGTAGGTTTCCAGCTCTCAGAAAGGTGAATTTCTGGACCTACTACCTTTTTGGAGCATCGGGGTCAGAATTCACCACTAGTTTGCAGTGGGTTATGAAAGATTTTACATGATAGAGCTGCGCATTGGTGCCTCCTCAGCTCTTCCCGCACTGTCCCCGGCCAACAGGATTGTGAACCAGTCCAGAGCATATTTCCAGGCCACTTTTCTGCATTTTCTTCCTTTGAAAACCAGGGCATGAGAGTTACCAGGGTGGAAATAATTCATACGTTGTTCATACTTCAGTGGTGTTGCTGGACGGGAGTCAAGAAGCACTCCTGGCTGCCTAGGTATGGGGCTGAGGGATCTTGCAAACCTCTTTCAGTCCTGCAAAATAATTCGTCTGAGGTAAAAGCCTTAAAACAAGAGGGCAATCTGTGCTTTCCCTGTGTTAGCCGGGCAAGGTAAATCTGTCACACACCTTGCTTTACCTCAGTCTACTGAGGAGGGGCACAGCTTCAGGCTGCCCTGACTGCAGACTGCCCAGGCCCCAGCCTCCCGCCAGGCACATCTCCAGGGTTTGGTCAGCCACTAACCCCTGCAAAAGGAGCCTCCCAAAGTTCTGAACTCTTTGCCTAATCCTACTTAAGAGCAGCATTTAAATGTTTGTGTATTATTTCTCCTAATTAAGTGCCAAAAGTTTTGAGCTTTCTCCTCAGCAAGGGACACTCAACCCAGCCCAACCTTGACGTAAATCTGATGACTTCAGTGATTCAGTCAAGCTACATGAGTCAAATTTGGCCGTTTTTCCCCCATTAGTAATAAAATTAAAGCTTTATTTTGAAAGTACATAATTGATAACATTGTCAACAAAATTCATCATTTCCCCAGCATCAGCCTATAATGAAAAGCAATGATGTTAATAAAACACAGGCCATAAACAAAAAATTGTTTAGCTCTGTGTTTCTAGCTAAATTCTAAGACTTTTAAATTTTGTATATTGAAGTAGAAAAATAGAGTATACAGAATAGTCTAAATCTATAAATGCATCTAATGAGTTGAAAAAAGAAATTTTAGTTTTTATAGTCTTCTGTTATTATTTAAAGTCCCAGACAGGGTTACTATAACATACACAAAATAGATTATGTTTAGCAAGAAATTTAAAGATCAGAATTCCTGTAAACACCAGTGTAACATTTGGGCACAATAAACTCAGCTTCCTTTTCTGGGTAAATGCCTGCAGATCATTTACTTTGGAAAATATTTGTATGAAAAAAACATGAGGTTTTGTTCTGGTTCTCTCAAGATAGGAAGTGTACTTGCTAACACTGGTATGGACCCCCCCCTCACACGTGCACACACCACACAACATTGAACCTGAAGAACACCTCCGTCTGAACCTCCCTCCAGATTGTGGTGGCAGAGCTTCAAAACCTGATTTGTGCCTGTGATGGGTTTCCCTCTGCACTGCAGGGGAAAGAAAGGGGGTCAACCCCTCGCCTTGTAACAGCGGTATTTTTATCTCACAGCTAGCTCAGGCAGGAATTCGGGGTGCATGGGAGATTTGCTCCCTTTTCAGGAAATCAAATGCTCTTGGCGGCGTTGTGGTGTGTTTTCTCAGCAGGCTGGGATATTACCGCAGGACAGAACCTGCATCCGGCACTGGTCTGATGGACACAGCACTCCCGGGATCACTTTCAATACCTAACGTAGATGCCCATACTGACACACTGCAAAACATGGCAGTGTAATCTGCACTGGAAAACACACTGAGGACGTCTTCCAGAAACTAAATTTTCTTTAGCCCTAAAAGTGGATGCATAGCCTGCAGATGCAGAGGTGGCTCTTCATGGACTCAGGTGCCTGCCCTGCCCAGCTCAGCAAGGCTTGTGAACATTATGCAGGGAGGGGACTGAGCTGGAGACCCCTCCAGCCTGTCCCACTGAAGGGCTTCGCGGCCCCTCCCCCAGCCCAGGACCCCATCCCATGTGCCACTGTGACACCCTTGGCATCAGGGTGTGACCTCTCAAACCAGGATAATGCCCAAAGCCAGATCTGCCCAGCTGAGGGGCTTCAGCAGTTCCACCAATTTGTGTTTGAATTACACTCCAAGGAAATCTTTGAGCAAACACACCAACAGTGTGTGGAAACAACCATGAAACCACACTCACTGATGAAAAAAGCCAGTATTTCAATTCTTCCCAAGAAAAATTAGAAGATTTTTTTCTTTTTTACAAAATTATTCTTTTTTCCTGGTTCACACTATTAATAATCGATGCTATCTCAATCTCAGCACAAACGACTACGGACATGCTCCTGTTCACATGCTGAGGCATCAGGTATAGACTCACTCCGAGACGGTTACACCATGGTGTCACCTGGACCTGCTCCAAACCGCATGAGAAAAGGGCAGTGTGATAGGGTGAATATCATCAGCTTCACAAAGGACCCTACTGTTAAAGTCAGTAGGAAAGATCTTCCAAAAGAGACAGATACAGGTCAGATGTGCTAGTTTCCTCTAAACTCACCTCCAAAATTCGTTCACCACCTCAGGTTCATCATAACTGATAATTTTTGCACAGCACTTTTTTTTGGTCTCTCATCCCATCACATACATTCCTCTCTTTCAAAGACAACTTCTTAGTCCTAAGAGACTGCTGCAGAAATGCTCCAGTTTTGTTGTTGTTGCAAACCAATGAATTCAGGGCTGTGAAATTTCCAGCATTCATAACAAGTTTGTTTAGTCTTTGAGGGTTTTTTCTGCCATTTTTACTTAGAACACCCTGAAATATCTTTAGATGCATCAGTTAAGTTGTTGAAGTTCCTCTGTCTTCGTTTCCATTGGAATTCAGCTTCATTCCAATAAGTATGGGATGAAATTTGGAAAGGAACATACATTTCCAAGAAACACAGGCCCCATCAATTCCGCATATAGTTGAACTTCCCAGGTGCCCCAATTATTTTTTTAAATGGGACTTTATTTCTAATTACAAAAGTTCTTTTTCCTAATGCCAGCATACGAAACAACATCATCTGATACTGATCAGTCATTTTTTGTCTAAGTAGATTATCATCATTATCTACATACACAACCTTCAGAAATTCACACTCTGAATGAGTTTCCACTGTTTTTGCAATACTGTCTGTTTCTTCACTGAAGTTATTCTGTAAATCTCCCACCTATATTTAAATAAAATACATGCATAATTCATGAACAAGGAGGTTTTGAAAAATAGCATTTCATATTAAGACATTAAGGGAACAAGCCTAGACACAGGCTGAGTATCATATCATTCCTCATCCCACCACCATCCATATACTATAGCTGGATAATTTCACTATGGCACCAGAAGGCCCTGCTTTTCATTAACCAAGAAGAAATCTTCTGTCACCCCCATAAAGTCAGAAATACCGTTGCCTTTTCTTCTGCACAGGATATGGGACGGCTCTTTCTGAAATCTTCAGACTTGCTGACAGAGCAAAAAGCAAGGAGCCAGATAACCCCTTCTCCCAGCTCCCCCCCGCCCAAAAAAAAAGGCTGCTGAGCATACCTAACAGTCCAGAGCTTGCCAATTTTTTTCCCTCTTAGCACAACATCTCTAACAAATGTACATACCATATCTTTTTTAAAAATTCATATGGAAAAAAATTTAAACCAAATGCCACATGTTCAAATGACATTTCAGTTATACAAAAAAGTCTTCTCCATTTAGGTTACAAGATGGTGGTTTGCAATAAGTAGGGCTGTATGGTGAAGATATTAAAGTACTGAATTGCAGGTCAATGTCTGAGGGAGTTGATATTAATATAGCCAAAAAAAGAAACTGTGCTTTCAGTTGAGGTTTGGAATAAGTGGTGAGGCAGTGAAGCAGAGATACAAGAAGGCTGTTTTGGATGGCAGAAGCTTAAGAGAAGGTGATTCTCAAAGCAGCGGTGTTTGGAAAGAACAGAGAAATCAAGATGTAGCCAGCCTAAAAGAGCAAGAGCAATGGCAGGGAGATAAAGGTAGGAAGAACTTTCTCAGAAAGAATAGTAGAAACCCAAGGAGGACTTTCAAACTAGTACAGAAACATGTAATAACATTGTAAACATATTAAAGAATTTAAAAGAAGAAAACAGGCCATTAATCTGGATGTGTCTCTGTCGATACCTGACTTGCAGTAACAAAGGTCACAGACTCACTGTTTCCAATAAAGGGCACCGTTCCACACTATAAAGTCCAATTTCTGGAATATTGGATGAAAGATTATTTTTGGAAACATAAACTGGGAAATCATTGAGGTCTCTTTTGTACGCTGATTTACCAGCTTTTCCAAAGAGCAATATAAGAAGCGTTTATGAGTTCCTATCAAATATGGCTTCATTTATTTGTCAGAAAGTTCACAGAAAGTACAGGAAGTGAGCTACTTTATTGCTTACATCAAGAGCGGGGGCTGGGAGCAAATCTGTCCCTACATCCTTCTGCAATAGCGGTATTGTCTGAAAAGAGAAAGTGAGAGAGAGAGGAATGGGCAAGCAAGAGAAAATGGGGAAGAGAAGAGAAGAGAAGAGAAGAGAAGAGAAGAGAAGAGAAGAGAAGAGAAGAGAAGAGAAGAGAAGAGAAGAGAAGAGAAGAGAAAAAAGAAAAGAAAAGAAAAGAAAAGAAAAGAAAAGAAAAGAAAAGAAAAGAAAAGAAAAGAAAAGAAAAGAAAAGAAAAGAAAAGAAAAGAGAAAAAAGGAAAAAAGAGAATTACAAATTGGCATTTCTGTCTAAACACATTGCACTTGGAAAAGCTTTCCTCATTAGCTTTCAGACATTAAAAGAGTCTGTGTTCCTTGTTAAAAGAATAAATCTTGGCAAACTACCATTGTGACAGAATGGGATATATCTGTGTCAAATTATGAACCCTGTGTTGTATTAAGAGTGCAAACAAGCCCGGACATGCTCAATTACAACCTATTACACTAAATTCATATGGCTGCAGGACCTAAAAAGGCTTTTCGCACCTCAGTAAAAGGCTAATGCCCATAAAGCCTACATCCCTTGATTTGGGTGTGCCTATAGGAGCGGGTGCAAAGGCACACAACTGAGCTCTGCCCGTATTTGGAACTAGCCGGAGAGGAGCCAGCTCCGGTACAGAAGCCACGTAGGATATGTCTACACAGCCGATTGCAGGCAGATGTGAGCTCCCTTCGCCAGCACTCTGAACTAGCAGGCAGAGTTGTAGCCATGTTTACTGTGGCACAGAGTCATTTATGAAAGAAACAGAAAACAAAAAAACAACAGCGTTTGAGGTCCTGGTCCTGCCTTCCTCATAAAGATCTGGGTTTGGGCCTCTCCTTGTCTATACGATTTGCATTGTACTGCCAGACAGGGCTTATTAGTTCAGGCTCAGTGCTTTCCTAACGGCAGTTTTGCAGTCTCCAGACCATATATGCAACAAACGCTGCCTGCAAAAGACACACTCTCATACGTTAGTACACCACTAATCTTAAATTAGCTAAGCAAAGCCACTTTGCAGCTTCCAAAATAAAACTAGCCTGGTCTAGCAAGACTGGGAGAAGAACGCAGATTTCTGCATCTGTCCAGATACGCCCGGAAATGCCCACCTTTGGCTCCCTGCCACTGCTCCGCTCCCATGGAATCAGAGTGCGAACACTGCATAGGGGGGAACCCTACGGAAAAGCGGGATTCTGGTCATTCACAGCACAGCGTCACCGCTGACTTTGAAGATTTGTGAAGAAAAGGGACCAGGAGTCTTACTGGCTTTCTTGTCTGAAAATAACTGAAAGTTACATTAGTGTTTCACTGAACCTCAGCTACAGACTAGGAACCCCATTGCAGCTGGTGCTGTGCTACAACCTTCCAATGAGATTAGGAACTAATTAAAGCAGACAGGAGAGTGCTGGGACTAAAGACATTTTTGATCAGCAGGGCAGACAGCGGCCTGAGCACATCAGCAGCCCTGGCGCATCTGTGTATTAGGGAGAAAATGAGCTCAAGTTTGAGGGCCCTGAGTCTCAGGACTTGTTTATAACATGATATTTAACTCCCAAGTGCTGTAAAAGTGAATGATTCACTTTATGTACTAAATTTCTTTGCTGAGCCCAGCAAAGGACTTAAACAAGAAGCTGTAGCTACAAAATCTCTGGTGCAGAGGTGTGGGATGTGGCATGTGTAAGTAACAAGGTAAGTAATTAATGTGTAAGCAAGTAATTAATGGAAGTCTGAAATATCTCTGTAACACTGTCAGGGATTTTTAAAATCTTGATTCACCCTAGTTGAAACCTGTAGGAGTGCGCTAGCTTTAAAGAACGTGGAGTTAGGGGGGTTTCCCAGGTGCACGAGACTGAAGAACAACACAACCATTCATGCCCCTCCTGTACGAGGCAAAATCCCGTTATTGGGGCAGTCACCCACCAGTAATTCAAATTACTGCTCTGGCTGAGCCAGAAATTGACTTCAAATGGGGTTCTCCAAAGCACATGAGTGCTGTGCCCACCTGGCTCTTGTGAGACAAGCGTGGAGACAACTCAGTCCCTTTCTCCCCTCCAAAATTCTGATGTCTGTTGATGGCATATCAAAAGAGAATGGAAAAAATTAAGTCCTAACATTTTTAAAGCAGAGGGAGAAGCATAAGAAGGAGGATCTCCTACCCCACTCCAGAACTCGGACACCAATTTCAGTGGATGGCTGTCTGTGTGTCCATCTGGGAAGTGCAGCTAGTAGGAGGCTGATGTGTTCAAGCCACATACTGCAAGCAATGCTGAATAATAGCCAGCCGCTCTGTTGGATGGGATGTAGTGTCAACATGAGACAGGTGACCATGGAGGTAGGCACTCAGCTGGACTTTAAATATCAATACTTAACTTTCATGTTTTTGCTTCTTTCTAAGGAGGCTTTTCACAACCAACACCTGCATTTTCTCAGCTTCCTCTAGATAGCCTCATTAACTGCACATAGCTATCCTATCCCATTGATTTTTCTGCTATGTCTAGGTTAGATAAACTGCAAGAGTATCCATTTCCAGAGCTGGGAGGGGTTTGGAGGCAGTATCCTCAGTTCCCTAAGAGGGGTAACACACTGCGCTACTCAGTAACCCATGACAATGAAAAACAAGGAGCATTGCCGGAAACCTCAAAAAAGAAGCTAGAAATACTAAATGCAGACCACTACATAATACTGCGAGGATGGACAATTGTTAAGTGGGAACTGCAGCGTAAGTGCAGACAGTTGTTCACCCCGTTCTTTTGAGCAGAAAGCCAATAGGTAACAAAAAATTTTCCCACCCTGGCAACCTAAGGTACGTAAGAGTCAGAGGTGTTAAATATCAAGTAGCATCCAAAGAAGATCAAAATTAAGGTATCCACTGATAAGCGTCTGAGGGAACTATCTTAGCCTCTCTCTGGGAGAGTAAAACTACAGAATAAAGCTGTGTGTATATGTATGCATGCTATATGGCTTATTAAGTGAAGGTCTATAAGCTCAAATTATCTTATATAATCAAATCGATTAAAGATAGTATAGAAATTATGACAGAAAGTTATGAAGATGTGAATAACCTTATATGTCATTAATATCTGGAATAACTTTGTTCGGTTCTGGCCACTTTATACCAGAATAATAGAGTGAAAAGAGGAATCCAGAGGTGGGTGTTCATTATTATTAAACACGCAGGGTAATTCCCATTCAATCACACAGGGGAAAAATAAAGACTGAAAGCAAGGTCAAAGAGGAAACGATGAATGGTGCATATCAGTGGTTTTTGTTTACATCTAAGTAAAGCTGTAGCCAAGGATAAGATCTCCATTTCAGGATGCCCAGTTTAGTGTTGCAAAAATGCTCTTCTGAATCCCAGTAAGAACTAAAAATTTCCAACTTGTTTATAAATGAGCATTCTGAAAATACAATTTGATCCAGGCACATCAGAATATTTCATCTGAGACTCTAAAAACATAATAATACAAAATCAAATAATGTTGAAATGAAACAAGATTTCAAAATGAAATGCAAGATGGGTTTTTTTTGTGTTTCTGGAACACTTTTACCAATTTTCTTTTGTAACAAAATTATAGTGAATCTGACAGTTTTATAAAGCAATTTTCATTCCAGCAAAAATACATTCTCTACTTGAATTTGGTTTTATTAATAGAGCTGCGGCCAACTGTATTCCTACTACTCATTCATTTGAAAATAAAAAAATAATAAAAGGAAGGATATCCAACAAAATTATCAGGCAAAATATTTAACACCAATAAAGGCAAGTACAGCCGTAAGATACAGCTGAATCCAGAGTCTTCATAGGAATCAAAACCAGATGAGATATTTAAAATGGGTAATGAGCACAGGCAGAGTTGCAGTAGAAACATTAACAAAAAGAAAGGTACCATCTAGTGCATAAGTCAAACATTAACTGATTAGGGAGAAACTTTCTCTACAAGCGAGTTATTCCTGACTGCTTGCTATAGTATTTTATGCACTTTTCCTGTGAATTTTCTGGTGCCCCTCAGAGACAGGTAGTATGTGAACGGACAGATGGACGGCCTGCTGCTGTTTGGCCCTATCTCTGTTACTGTACATCCTAAAAGAAGCAGGGGAGATGTTTTGCAGGTTTCATTGCTGGAAGACCCATTTCCCCCATACCTGCTGTCCCCAAACCTTTGCATCTTCTGTTTCAGAATCATTCAAAATTTGGCTCACTATGCAACAACTCATTCATCCATTATCATGCTGCTTGGAAAGACCTCTTTTGGAGATAGTTTTCACTGAACCACTTCCAGAGGTCCCTGTTTTCCTCTGCTAACATAGGTCTAGCATTTCTTTTTACTTTCTTTACTGTGTTTACTGATTCAGATGACTTTTATGTCACGGCTTGCAAGTCTGTTCCTTCCTTTCAGCAGCGTTTCCTCCTCTTGTTTAAAACTTGCTGAGTGCCTTCTTACATTTATGAGGAAGCCCATCCACAGTTCAACCAGAACACTAAATATATTATACGTTCTGTTTATTACATGCCCTGGAGAACTGTATTTAACAGTACTGATAAAAAAAAAAAAAATTGGCTATAGTGTTCTTTGAAGGAAAGAATTAAGAGGGAAGCTCACAAAAGTGCAATTCTTACAGCCAGTCAGACAGACGCACTTATCTGCTTCTCCAGCGTTACCTCACAGGCAGTAAGACACTTAGCTGCAAAATTTATCAGCTATGAGGTCATTAATAAAGCTGGTCAGTCTCAGTAGTCACTTTAAAGACGATAGTGCTCCATGATAAAGTAAAATACTAGAAGATAGTTTTGTTATATGCAAGTTATGATTTTGTAGTTTAAAGGATTTTGACAATGCTTTCTTTGAAATTTCTGGCCTAGATTTTCAGTCAAGGAGCCATTTACATATTCGGCTCTTTCCATCAAGCTGGCTTTAAGAATCAAGGAGTACGAGTGAGTCCTCGCCAAAGAATATAAAAGAAAATGCAAGAATTTAGATTTATAGTAGAGCTGGTACAGCTTAGCTTGGAGAAATCTCACCAGGCAAGCAGGCTCTTTTCCTTAAAAGAAAGCTCTTTAAGCTTGCAAGCTATGGAGAGTTTTACTAATATCCATGGAAAATTCTGATATGGAAGTAGGAAAGCAGCAAAAATTTAAAAGTCTAATTATAAGCTCTTCTGTCAACGCTCTCTTTATGTGAGCTCTTAGCTTGTGCCCACTTCAACATTGTCCAAATTCCCACTTGAAGGAGCCAAGGGACAAGTATCCCTGTACGCAGCTGTCATATATAATGTCACAAAGAGGACCTGAGTCCATCTTGTTCGCTGGTGGGAAGGTTTGTGGGTCACAACCTTCAGCTGAGCTCAGCCACAGAAAAAGAGTGAACTCGCACGTGTGTCAGGCTGAGAGCCCACACGCAGACACGGTAGTGCCATTGGTAAGCTCCAGTTAACTGGGTTGTGTGTGTAAGTGCTTGAGGCAGCCTCATATTCAGAAACGTGGGATGTATGAAACTCCCAATGGTCAGAGTTGCCAACGATCAAGCATCTTAAAACTCTGCTCAGGCTCCTAAATAGAAGCGCTATGGTGAATATTCCCCTGGACCGAAAGGTTTGCATTAGCCTGCACAGGACCGGTGGGGGCTGCCTTCTCCCAGCCCCCTCTGCCTCCTGCCCATCTTTTCACACCTTTACCAGCAACAGACTCTCTGCCCCAGTGTATAGAAGCTGCTTCTTATCACAGCCTTAAATATACATATCCTAGAGCTACGGGGAAATTGCAATCCAAATTGTGCAAATTGAGGGCCACATCTCTCACAAGCCAGGCAGAAAACTGCCGAACGCTTGAAGGTACATTTTCACAGTTAACGCACACAGCAGATTAGTTTCAAATCAGCTGCCTAATCAGGGTTCCCAGGAAGGCTGCAGGCACATTTTTCAAAGATGAAGAGAAAGGCTTTCCTGCCACTTTAACTACAGTCGTTACGAAATCCCGGAGTGCGGGGCTGGCAAGGCACAGGGTGGGTTTCTCCCCAGCGTGTTCCTTCTCTTACATCTCAGGCTGCCCCCTTTCTCCCAAGAAACTCAACTCCCAAGAATATACAACATGTATCTTTTTACCACAGTATTTTTTTCCTTTTCTCATTTTTAATTTCATGAAACAAAATGTACTTCTCCAAATACTACGTCACACAAGAGCTGATATTTATGTGTTATTTATACCAAGTAGCCGACTGAACAATGGAAAGAAAATGGTGAAAAAAAACCCCTCTGCCACATTTTTTAACCTGATTATAGCATCGTGCACTTGTCCTAATAGTTTTACCTTCTTATTGAGATAATAGACCACAAAAGGAATTACTGTATAGGTATCCCACACTTCAGCTTATTAAAAAACCCTCTTAATTTCCTCCTTCGGTTTAAAACTCAAGATACAGGAGTGCTTGCCATGGGAACCCTGTGTAGGACACCACACTATGTAAAACCACCCCTGAAATATATTTCCCTAAATCTAGAAGTTGTCCCTGCAGACTTACGTGAATGGCTCTTCCCAGAGGCAGAGCCCTCCCTGTTGTCTTTATTTGCGAGCTGTGGTCTGCCTGGAAGCAGCCACAAGCCCTCGGCCCCTTCGCTGATGGTGCAGAGCGAACCACCAAGGAGGGCAAGCAGCTAGGGTCTGCAGGGTGGCCTCTGTGCCAGCAGTCCAGCTCAGGGGAAGGACACAGAGAGAGGACAGCATTCCCACCCGTGGCCATAACAAACATCACTCATGCCCATACCCCATAGGCAAAACATTTCCATGAGGCAGTGGCTGAAAGCCTCTTGGAGAGCTTTACCAACTTTTAGGGTCTCATCTAATTTGTATCCTTTTCCTCTGTCTTACATAGCCAGAGAAGGTGCATGACCCATGCATTTGACTGGGATGGAAAGGAGCCACCGTCCCTTGGCCATTTCTTTTGACTGGTGATATGTTGTTTCCTCTGGTCAGAGACCCTTTCTCTTCACAGCCTGATGTAGGACTATTTACTCTGCCTTCTGGGAAATCCATCATTGTTCTGTAAATAAGATAATGAGTTTGCTGCAAAGCTGACACTGGTCTAACCTGCAAATACACAATTAACATTAATGCCATGCATGACTTTTGCCAAATCCTCGCCTTGTGTCATCACTGTGATTGGCATGTTTGCAGCACACATTGCAGGAGCTTGATTTGGTTCACAGCTCTCAGTCATTTTTATGTTCAGACATATAATCTAATGAGGTGAAAATGGAAAGCAGCCCCTAAGCATTTGGCTATTGCTGGGAAAGAATGCAAATTAAATATTTGAAAGAGAGAGCGGGGCACGGGGTAGTGTGTCACAGAGCTTCGGAGTTCCATCAGGTGCCTCGCCAGCTTGCACAGCCTTTGTGTCCACATTGTCTGCCTGTTGGACGGAGCTAAGAGACAGAAGAATGACAGTCTGGGGAAAAGAAAGAAAGACAGTAATTATGGGACGTATGTGATTAGCATGGTAGCCAGAGAAATTAAACCACTAGTCCCAGGAATCTTCCCTTCTATAAGGTACCTGTGGTGGAAGAGAAAAGCTCCTCACTACAGAGTTCAGCTGGAATCCACTCCCTGCTAGTTTAGCTTGATTGCTTTTTTGGATACCTACTGTGGGGGTTCAGTTCCTTGACCTTCCTTTCTATAGGACTACATTGTCCTGCCACGAAGAAAGGCAGATTAAGAATTTACAGGGATCCTTCCATCACTGGACTCTGACAGGAGTGCTCAGGGAGTTCATTTTGCATGGCTTAAATTGCTCCAGGCCAGCATTCTTATCAAAAAGGTTTAGTTTAATGTAAAACACAGAGCTTTTTTCTTTCTTTTTAATTTTAGCTCCGTATTAAACACCACTACAAATTTCCCTTTGAACAGCAAGTTCCTGAGCTGCTTTCCTTTGAATAACATATAAATTTAGACTAAACTTTATTGTTCCTGAGTAAATCAGTCTAGTTAAGAAGTTTATAATTATTATTAGGGAGGAGAAATGTTTTACATAACAGCTGAAAAGTCTGGAAAATTCCTGGTGTAATTAGACCATGGGTTCATTGTTTGCTTGCTCTTTAAAGGTACCAGCTTACAGGATAGTTTCCAAACTTTGTCTTTTGGGTGCCTTGGGATTTTGACAAGGTCGGAAATAAAAAGAATTAAAAGTCTGGTAAGCATTAGCTGGCATCCCAACCGTCACTTCCAGCAGGATTTCCACCCACACCTCCCAGCACACGGTGCTGTTTCTCCACAAACACGTTCCCTCCATAATTCCCCGGCATTTTCACAACACGGCTGCGGTTCCTCAGATGGAGCTGATGGCTTTGGCAGCTCCGGACCGGGTGGTGCCATGATGGGGAGAAGCCCCCCGGGCCCTGCAGCAGCCCAGCACTTCTGTCTGGCACGGGGGTCCTCCAGGCACCCTGGAGCATCGCAAAAGCTGCTTTCCCCCAGTAGCACCGCAGGTACAGTCAGGCTGGGAGCCAAAAGTTCATTCCTCTCCCATCCCTTAGGCACTTTGAACCCACACTTCGCCTGCAAAAACGCTTGAACTATTAACTGCCAAGCTTCTGGGTACTCAGAGACAGGAAGCTGTTTCATTTTACAGGGAATAATTAAATATAAATTTGGCAAGAGACACGGGGCTGGTGTTAGTGTAATTCTGGAGCCAGGTAAGCGCTCATCAGAGAGGATCAGACCAAGCTTTCTGTCCCTGCTCCAAGGACAGTGTGTATAGTCTTAGATTAAGCCTCCCTGAATAAAACAGATGCAGCAGAGCAAAGGGGGTAACCAGAAGCCAAGTGTCCTTCCAGCACCACGCTTTCATGTGCTCTTCCTCTGTTTCTGTGTCCTCTCTTCAGCCAGTCCCCACAAAGTCATGCTCAAATGACCCCTAAACTAGAGCTACAACATCTTTAGAAAGTGAGAGAAATAGCCACAAAGGGAAGTGGAGCTGCGGATGAGGAAAGGACCTTTACCCGCATATACTCAACCCGGTCTATCAAATTTCATCTGTTCCCTGAAGTTGCTACCACACTGAGCACTGTGGGTAAGATAGTTTGGAGAACACTTGTGTGCGATTCTTTTTGAGGAGTGGGTCTAAAACAGGCATCAAACGGCTTAGTGGTCTCCAGGCAAAGGTAATAGCGAGATGGAGAATTTTAACAACAGAAATGTAGGTGCCTAGAGAGTTTAGACACCATCTGAGCACAGATTTTAAGGATCTGAAATTTGGACCTAGAGTTAGATCCCCTTTGGAAACCAGTCTTAAATTCCTAGGGTGAAATAGAGGCCAACTGCTGCTGAAGTCTGTGGGAATTTCACCGTTGGCTTCAGCAACGCCAAGAGCTCCTTTCAGAACTAGAATGGGAACACTTATGAAGTATAAAGAATAGTCTACTTGGCAAATGACATGCAATTTTCTCTAGCCCTGTGATCATAAACAGTACATGAATTACATGAAATACCCATATTTAATACAGCAATTATAATTTCCAAAGAACAAATTAAAAAAAAAATAATCCATTTTTGCCAGCACTTAAAGTATGTGTTTGTTACTTTCTACATGAACACCTACCTAAACTGCCTGTTAAGCACACTAAAAGTCTGGGGAATGAGTATCACAGTCAAGTGCTGTAGATGGATGGTTTCATTCTTTGTGGGAAAGACTTGCTTTTCAAAGAAAAAGTTTTAAAACTTCAGAGATATTGATGTATTCTCAGCTAACCAGATGCTGTATACTAACTGTGTGCCAGTATTCTCTCAGTGCTGGAAGAGAAATAGTTGAGACAACATATTTGATGGATTTGTTTAGGGATTTTGTATGCATATGGAAATCATTTGTTTCTCTATTGCAAAGTATGTTTGATTGTTCAGTATCAACATTTAACTAGAAAAAGTAGCTACAGTGCTCCCAGTTGTGTAAAGCACAAACTAAACTAAACAAAACCTGAAAAGCAGCTTCAGCACATCTCATGTTCATTAGGAGAATAAACGATGAAAAAATTAACTGATGACAGGTATTCAGATTTCCATAGCTCAACAGTTTAATGTAGGACTCTTGCTTGGTTAAGCTACGCAGAAGGAAATCCTAAAAGACTGATGTGAGCCCACCTGCAAAATAAGGTTGGTCGGTGAGCATCAACAGGTTCCACTGAAGTGTTAACTATACAATGCAGCCTCTAAAGAAAAGTAATATCTTGTTTGTATATTCTCACTACAGAAAAACACTGGTGTAAAAAGGTTCCTCCTTCTGTTCCTGAGGTTCCCAGGCGCAAGAATCTCGATGGAAATACAGCCACATGTGGCACGCACCCTGTGCCAAGACATACATTGCAGGTGATACAGGATGCATTGAATTCATTACGTGCACACTGCAGAGATGCACATCCAACTAAATGTATTCCAGATTGGTTAGACTAATTCACATGCATGGATCAGTTGTGCATGCAGGCTACTGCATTCTTCCTTCTTCACACAAACTTCGTTTTCAAGCAGTTTGGATTTCGTTGGACATGTCATCTGATAGCCTTGGGTCTTTCTCTATTCATAATCTGATGATGGGGAAGAGATTCTTATTTTACAGAATATATTCATCTTTCCAAAGCATGATTTTGTCGTCCCATTTTACCTTAATCGAGGTTGAAAGTTATAATTACTATGATATGCTTTTTTTCCTTGAGTGGTTACGTCTAGCTACTTTTCTGGTATAAAGTTCACAGAAAGCAAATTCAAAATTTACTTGACTTATTTTTATTGTTGCTCCAGCATAAGATCTGTTTTCTTGACAACTTTCTCAACAATAAATTTCAAAAGCAAATTTCTTTAAGAATCCAATAACCACCCAAAACTATTCACTGCCTGGGTAACTTGTTCTTTGTCTTTGTTCAAATGCATCATAATTATGTTTTTGCAATCAGAATATGCAATAAGGCTTAGGTTTTGTGAACCAAAAGACTTGTATATAGCTGTTTTATGAAACTTAACATATAATTGTCTTGTAGATATAAGGATATAGACAAATTGAAAAGGAATCGCTACATTTTGGGATACATTACGATCCAAACTGTTTAGGTTTGTACACAAGAAGCAACTAGAAATGGGGCCAGACTGCCTTCTAGGCTGGGGTCTGAGTTAAAATCGCACCAGAAAAATTTGGTTTTACTTACCACAACAAAAATTCTTAGGATTTAGGATACAGATAGATTTAGTGTTACTCCTGCATCTGTACTCCTACTGCCAGCAAAAACCATCAAGTTTAAATTTTCAAATATTTCACTTAAAAAGAATCAACATCCTAGGATCAGTTTCCTTCCCAGAGGAACCTGGATAAAAAGAGACACCTGTCTGTGCACGTTTGCTAGTGCTTCTTCATTTACAAGCTTTAAAACAGTATAAAAAAGGGCCTACAAAAACTGGAGGGGGAAACGAGCATGGCGCCATGCTGGAAAAAGAGCAGTGAAGATTTACACAGCTAGTAAATAAAACAGCCATCTCACTGCTGCCTTCACTGTAGTCCTCCTATTTGGTACCCGAGCCTCTGGCCTGAGTGTTGGGCTCATCCCTGGTGTGGCTGCTGCCCCCTGTCCCCTTCCCATCCCCTTTCCCTCACAGCCTGTGATGCAGCATTGGTGAGGAGGGGGCTCAGATTCATGTCCAGCGGGGTGGGAGATGCTGCTCAGTCCACCTCCGTGCCATGGTTTTCCTGCTGGCATGCCAGTGCTGGGTAAAGGGAGCTTCTCCTGCCTCAGCGCCTTCTGCAGCCCTTTTTGCTGTAAGGTCTCCATGGAGCCTTTCCCATGGGACTACAGAGCCACAGAGCACTGAAACACCATCCTGGTCCCACATATCCAAGCCTCATATTCTCTCTTCATTTACAACCATTTTTCACTGCCCAACCAAGCAAGGCCAAAGGGTTCATGATGGTGACTCCTCTCCCATGAACATAGCCAAACTGCTGTGCTGGTCGCCCACCGGTGAGCTGGGAACCTGCCCCCTGGCAGCTTCTGCCTGAAGAGCTTATTCAGGAACACTTTTATACCTCAGTAGTACCTTCACTTTGAGGACTGTGAAGGATTCTACAACCTCAACTAGATGTTGCTCCAAAACACTTCAAACCACATGTGTTAGGTGATTATCATCTGCTTTCCCAGTGGGGAAACTGACTCCAAAATGGTTAAGGCCAGGTTTAAAATGTCATACCCAAACAGAAGCATTCTAGCATTCACTTTCAGAAAAGCTGAGGTACCCACCAGCTCAGCTGAAGTGAACATGGGCTGCTGTTCTGTTGTCCTCTCAGGAGATCAGACATTTCTCAAGCTGATTAACAAAAGCAGATTTTTCTAAAATGAATGGATACTTCAAAATCTGGGCAAATTGTGGCTTTTCCAAATCTGTGGCAGAGACTTGTACATGTCTTAGTTAAAACAAGTCCTGAAAAGAGAGAAGAGTTCTTCATCTTCCCCAAAATCGACTCTTAACAGACTACTGGCTTTAATAAATTTGGCACCCGAATCAGAGACCCAAAACTGTGTCTGAGGCTTTTGCCATCCAGGGACACTGTTCTGACCCTACAGCAAATGTGCTCCTGTGAGGCAAGGAGTTGGCGTAAGAAAACTGACTGACAGTCAGAGACATCTCAAAGCAGGTACTAAACAACTATGTAATTCAGAAAAGACATCAGTACATTTTCCCAGGAGGCTGTTACTAAAAGGGAGACAGTGGGCAGGAGGAAAGCAGCAGAGTCTGGACCATGCACTTCAAATTATAGTGTTCTCATGCAACATGTTGAGGATTATATGCTGTAGAGGCAAAACTTGCAATGGACTAAATGGACAAATATTACTCATTGCTTGGGACAAGCATTCTGGGAAACAATTTTTAAATTTTTTTTTCCTCTTTTCTCAATCTTAAATGAGGGATTGGTGTGTGAACACTCCTGCCTGGTTATGGAAGACATTCATCGCCTCCCTCTCCCCCTTCCTCAGATCCAGGGGTGTCTGGGTGAGGAGTCCAGGGGCACAAATAATTGAAGTCAAGCAATGAATTTCTAAAAGATACAAAGGTTTGCACTGAGCAAAGCTGTATGGAGAGCAGGTAATTATTCAGACTTTTCTAATCAATGTAAAGTAGGTTAGGACTGTCCCAACTAGCCTGAGAGCAGTTAAATGAGACACTGTACACACAGATTGCTTTTCTGTTTCTACATTTTCCACCTGATATTATTTTCAAAGCTATTTGATGTGAAAAGAAAATTTTCTCACGCGTTCTATGTACCTGTACACCCATCTCTGGTCACAATTGTGTCTCACTAGCAACTGAAGAAAAATATCCGTGTTTCTTTTCAGCAAACACATACCTGAAGTCCAGTAATTATTTTTGTCCAGTTTGACCACTTCTGAGAAGCAAAAATTAGAGAACTCCCATAAGATTCCAAGGCTTAATTTGAAATTAACTTTTTTGTAAATAATAAGCTAAATGTAGGCTATGTCTATACAGACAGGTACCAACAGGAACAAGCTGCTTTGCCCACCCAGGATCCAAATGGACCACATGTGAAGCAATTTCAAAACAGAAGTGATTTAGTTCCATTTCACTGTGCTATTCTCAAGCTATGCCCTCTGCTTTAGTGGCTTGATACTCCACCATGCTAAATCCAGTCTAAACCTGTGATTCCTTGAGGCCAGCCTATTTGGAAGGTGGCTGATGGACGCCTCTTTCCATACCTGCCTATTAAAAAAAAACAACAAAAAAAAAGGAAAAACCAACCTTATTTTTAGCTTTACCTCTGAAAGAAGATTTCCAGTTAACTCATAACACTTACTAGCGTGCATTTGATATCCTAGGGGTGCAGGACAGCTCAGGCAGGGCAAGAGCTCAGGAGGTCCCTGGTCGGTCCCTGCCACAGCACGCTCGGCACCAGGGTCAGCGGAGGCTGCTCAGGACGGTGTCCCATGGGGGCTGGAACCCCCCGATGGAGCCGGCACAGCCTCCCTGGGCAGCCTGCACCTCTGCCCTGCTGTCTCCCAGGGAGAATGTTTCTCTCTATATCCAGTCTGCACCCCTCATTTTAATTTGCACCCATGGTCTCCTGTCCTTCTCTCATGTAGCACTGTGAGCAGCCTGGCTCTGTCTTCATAAAGTACAAACACGCTGTGCACTGTAGACCTCAAGGCACAATAAATTTACCTATGCTTATGTTGTCACTGGCAAGTTGGGTTAAATTACTTTTGGGAGTTGCATCGTGAGCTGGCAGCTTCTTTAAACCATGATAGTTTTTCTAGCCACAGTTCAAGCTGGCCATGTGTGTACAGCTCCAAAAGTGCTTACCTTTGCATACGAGGGCTGCTCCCTTTATGTCAATGTGAGTCCACACCGTGTGGGAAGTAAAACATGTATGGAAATATTTGTATGGTCAGGCTGAGATAATGCAGAAGGATCTTGTGAGACTGAGAAAGCAATAAAACGGCAGAATTCATGGATACACATGTAAAGTGATACGGGGAAAATAATCTTAACCTCATATATAAAATAATGGGCTTTGAGCTGACTGTTACCACTCAGGAGAAAGACCCTGGGATTATGTTCTATGAAAACAACTCCTTCCTAGCAATCAAAAAAGCAAATTGAAAGTTAAGAATTATTAGGAAAGGAGTAGAGAGCAAACATAGCTATGCAGCTGTATAAACTCACGGTGTGCCCATGCCTCAAATACTGCCTGCAGTTTTCATTTCAGATAGCATGTAACAGAAGTGGCAAAGGTTCAGAGGAGGGTGACAGAGGTGACCAAAGGTATGGTGCGGCTCCCATGGAGGTGATGGCTGAGCACATTCGACTCTGCAGCCTGGAAAAGAGGCGACCCAGAGGGGTGTTATGACCATGGTCCACCAGAATCATTGAGTGGAGCAGGATCTGCTCTTTACCATCTCTTTTGGTGAGGATCATCCAGTGAAGCTAATGGGAGCCAGGTTCAAAATCAGCAAAAGGAGGTGGCTCTTGGTGCACAAAGAAGCAGATCTGTGGATCTCATTGTTCAAAGGTGACTTAGGGTAGGACTCAGAATAGAGAATTGGGAATAAAGAGAGAAACTACAACAGGCTCAGGAAATCTCCCGACCTGAAACTAGTAGGAATCTGGGACAATACTCAGGAAATATATAAAATATGTTTGCCCAATTCTTACTCTTTTGGGGCATTTGCTTACAGCCACTGTTGGAGGCAAGACATTGGGCTAGATCAGCCCTTGCTCTGACAGTGTGGCCTTTTTAATGTTCTTTTCAGGGTAATACTGTGTTTGTACTGATGTTCCAATGCCATTATACATGCACTTTCTGCAACTATTATAAGGAAAAAAAAACCTTTGCAAGAAAAAATGAAATGTAAAAGTTCTACATCTCAGAAATTAGGACGAAGAAATTAAGAAAAATATTATCATTCAAAGACTTTCTTTGTAAGCTAGTAAAGAAAGGTTTAACAAGAACCAGTGATGGCAGCTGAAGCCAGATTAGATGGACTCAATACAGGAGCAGTTAGGTAACGTGCAATGGCCTGTGATACACAGAAGGTCAGGCAAGATGATCTAATGTCCCTTCTGGCCTAAATATCTCTGAGTATAGTACTCTGGCAGCCACACAAATGTTGAAAGCAAACTCCAACTCAGCATGTTTTCTGTCAGCCACACTATATCTAGATAGATTTTCATGCCAGGTTTTTAAAAACTTGTCCTGTTGATTTTATAACTGCACTTTATTTGTCTGCTTAAAGAAGATAATACAGAAATTCTAGGATAACTGAGAGCCATGATAACCTGCAACCTTCACTTTGCATTTCTTTGTGTAAATACTTGTTTCAGTTTCAATCAATGCAATATTTTCATTTTTGTCAGCTCCCTGGTATTTTGCTTTTTGACTGTAGCTGTTCAGAAAACACATTTTTTCTCCCTCAGTGAGATTTGATTTCCAAATGTTTATGTTTTCACCAGAAGCGTAATACCAGTGAGTCACATATGGATTTCCTGATCAATCGAAGAATTGCTCATTCTCTGCAGAACATTAGAAGCCTGGAAAGGGATTCTGTCATAGCGTGTAGTGCTAAGATGGAGACTGATTTTAAAACCAGGAAAAAGAAGAAATAATAATATGAATAAAAAACAAAATTGTAATCAAATCAAAAAGAAGAGGAATTCTTTGATAATTCCCTGTCCTTTCCTGATTTAATACAGGTGATACCAGGAATTGTTATAAGGTTACTGGCTTCAGTCCCCCTCCTGTACCCCCTTCCCACACATCATCCAGAAATCTCTGCCTTCCTCTTCCCTTCGCATGCTCTCTCTCTCTGAAACTAATGTTTCAAAATAATTTAAATCATATGCAAAAAGGCCTTCTAGTTTCAAGTTTCCTTTGGAGTAGCCTATTAACTCTAATCGCCTCTGATTCATAATTTTGGGTGGCATTTACAGATTTCTACAAGTATACACAAAATCCATTGAAGATTTTATTAGTCCTGTCTAATAAAAACACATGCTCGAAATAAAACTGCTACGTTATCTAGCCCGTAAACTCTCTGTCTGTCTACTTAGAAGACAAATTGTTAGTAGAAGTCAGTGAAAGCAAAGGTTATATCTGAATCACTGGTACATCTTAAAAAGCTCATAATCTTATCACAAAGCATGTAAAAGGGCAAAGGTTAGCAGCAGTATCCTACTCTTTTTACCATATGGATTTGTTTTCAGACAATTCTCTGAGATAAATTATTTATAGGCATTAGTCTGTGGCATCAGCTTAATACATGCACTTATGAGTAGGTGGACATGATTGAACAAGCTAACAGGACTTTTTCCACTTCTAATTACAAGGGATCTATCAAAGAACTAATGAATAATAACAAAAACACGAATCTGTGTGTCCACCAGTCAATTTGTCATGCTGACTTAAAGGATTCACTAATTTTCTCAGTAGTAACGTAATAAAGTGCTTACTCTTCACCTTCTGTAGAAAAGAAAGTCTCAAAATCAATACAATAGTGTATGTGTGAAATGTGTTAAGAATGAGATACCTGAGAGATTTCAAAATGTAGTTGCCAACAGGGTATCGTAATTACATCAAGTTATTCTTAGTGAGGTTTCAGGGAACTGGTATTATTTCAGGTGGTAGTCAACAAATTCCTGACACATAAATAAAAACAGCTGTACCTTTTGATAATGATAACTGAAAAACTTAAACTTCTAAACACAACAGCCTTAAGTCAGATCCACAAATTGCAAAGACAGTATCCCAGAAACAAGTGCCTGAAAAGAACCGATGAATCAGCAGGTGGAGAGCTGAGCCTGAACTCCATACACGGTCTACAATAAAAGGGCTAATGCAATCCTCGATGTATAAAAAGGGAACCAGTCCCCCTGTGGGGGGAGACTATGGGATTATGGAAATTAATTTCTCCCTCATACAGCACAGGCCTGATACATTTTAGAGTGATGTGCAATACTCTCATGCGCCTTTTAGAAAAGATAGCAAAACAGAGGGGAGGGTAGAGGAAAGAACAAACCCAATTCAAAGACTGGAGAAAATGCTTTCATGTAGAACTGGTGAGGGAGTAAGAAGTGAGGCTAGCTCTATATCTTAGTTGAGATATACATTTGGGAGAGGAAAGAGACAGATTTGGAGCCATAAGAAATGACTGTTTAACATCTGTGAAATTAGGTATTAATTGGAAGGAGACCGGACTTCTCCCTCAAATGGAAACTGATTTCAATGACCTGTATAGTTGTGCTCATATTACCTGACTACCAGAGACTGCAAATGTAAATGGTTGCCTGTTCCATACAAAATTACAAGAGGAAGGCTTTAGACATCCTGGTCCCAGAATATCCTCCAGTGTGTGCAACATATGGTTTCAGTGTAGTAAGAACTAACTTTGGACAACACCAGATAGAGGGCATACATTGTGCAAAGCCTCATCCAGGAGACATGGTCGGAAAATAAGCACCATGATACGTGCTGCAACCAGGATGGATATTCCTCAGCCTGGTTTCATCCCAGCTGTCTTTAGGCACTTAATTTAGTTGCAAGACCAGTATGTAGGAAGACTGCAGCACCAAAAGAGCTTGCTTTTCCTCCAGTGACTGTGCAAACACTGCTGAAGACTTGAGTGGCCCCTTTCTGAGAGGACCCTGACTCAGATCCCTCAGGTGGTAAAAAAAATTAAGTGACACTAAGAAAGGCAGTGACAGCTCTCATGAATACTAGAATTACAAGGCACTAGAGTGAGCAGATTGAATTTAAAGGTCAAAAGTAGGAATTTGTTGGGCTGTAGGCACCTGTGGGCATATGTGTACCGCACATTTGAACTCTGTGCAATGGTGACCCCGGCAACTCCTGAGCAAAGTGACTTTTGTTCTCAGGTGGGTGCAGGGCACTGGCGAGGCGCTGGGTAGGTGCCAGCAGCCCATCCATGGTCTGGCACGTCTCTGAGCACAGAGAGGGTAACCAGTGCTACCACTTGGCATGCCGGCTGAGCTGGAGCAGTCGCACAAACACAGCCGTCCTGCTGCTGGTTGGAGTTCCTGGTCTTCCTGGTGTGACTCAGGTGCTTCCCGACACCACAGCAATACTCCAGCTGTGGGACTGCTACTTGTGGGCGAAGGGAACCGGAGAAGGCTCCCTCATGGGAATGTCTGTCATGCTCTTTGGCATGTGCAGAAGATGAACAAAGAACAGTCTCTAACTAAACTTTAGTATCGTGAGTGAAAGTACACTGGCTTCACAAAAACAGGGGAAGTACATTCATATTTAACAGTAAAATAATTAGCTAGCTTGGTTTGAAAAAACAAGAAGTTTCAGTAATTTTTAAATATTCAGAAAGTTAGATTTTTCTGCTTAACAAGTAATACCGTCCCAGTTATCTGCCTTCAGCCCAGCAAAAATCCAATCATTTTCACGGTAGCTTTGCCTGTGAAGGAACTGCAGGACTGGATTCATAAACATAAATTAAATTGCTGAGTCTATTGCCTAGAGTTTGCAGTCATTAATTACTGTAAGTTTCCCTAGTTCAAGCCCAATAGGACAGCAACACCTACCAATAAAATTAAACATAATAGCTGGTCATTGTTTCAATTAAAATTCCCTTTTTCTAAATTTTAGACTGCAGAAGGAACTTGGCATAAAATTTTCCAGCCTGGAAAGAATTTTTATGCTAGCAGATTTTCAAAGGGATCTGTTTGGCTGTTTTTAAATTACAGAAACATACGAAACACATAGCTAGCATATAAGAAGGGACTTTTCTTATTGTTGTCTTGACGCAACTAGTGTGCGGATGGAAATCCTTTAAAAGGTATAAAAGTATATTTGTTAACAGACTTAAAATTCCCTCATTTTTAACAAAGCACCTGTGTGTGTTTATGAGTGATGTACAGATATCAGTGAGGGGCCCAACCAGCAAAGACTGAGTCTGGATTCGATCATTCTGAGAGTTCAGTGGTTTTGGATCAAGGGATTTAACCTAAGCCCATTTCTTGTAATGTATTTTAAAGGTGAAAGGGCTTTTCTTCTGCCAAGATGAGCGTATAGGGCTGCAGGGACTTGCATTTCTCTTGCAGCTGTAGACATCGCTAACAAATATGGCCTCAATTCTGGAAATGGCTTAGCTTGAATAGATCTCTGCCGTGACATGGCGCTCCATTACAGCCGGTCTTCAGAGGCAGCACGAGCCCCACCAGCTGCAACATGAGGTCAGAGATGACAAGGAGAACATGCTGCAGTAACGCTTCAGCAATGTCCTTCAGTATTGCCGCCCTCGGCATCAGGGGGAGATGTTCAACGTCCAGGCAGCTTATTGGAAATTTAAGGTTCTCGCTACAGCTCTTTTTTTTTTCTTTAACTAGATTTTCAATAGGTGAGACAACAATCTGAGCCTCCGTGGTCATCATCACCAAGAGCCTAGGCTGCAGGTCCTCTCCTGCACCCAGAGCCTGCACAGAAGGAAGGAGTGGTGGCGGAGGAGGTCAGAAGGGGACAAGGCAGGCTGTGTCGAGGGACAGGTGCACTCAATTAAAGTTTCTCTTCAGGTGATTGTTTACTGAGTATCTTATTAGTCTCCTTAAAATTAATTTACCTACAGGCTATTGCTGGAAGTTTCAGCTCCTGACATTCCCCTTCCCCAGGGATTGCTCCAGCAAATGAGCCCCCTTCATTTCTCATTGAATTCTCCCCTTCCTGGATACCTCTTTTCCTTGCCTTTCCTTAGCAGAATGTAACTTTGATTAAGATCTGTGCTTGACCTGAACCTTGCAAAGCCACTGCCTCTGAGTACCACAAAGTTGGTGAAGTGTGCGTGCACTTTGTCCTGATCAGCCAGGGAGGCTGAGTAGGCAAAACCCACATTTTCATACAAAAGCTTCAGAATAAACCTTGATGGCATCAATTTCCCATTGCGAGGTAGCACAGTTCCACTATACAACTTCCTATTTACTGCTGAATTCCAGGTCTTCTTGTTTTACCATATTTTTCCCAAGAATATTAGAAATTTATCACTTTTAAATGATACTATGAAGCTAACTGAACAGCTGTCCTGGAAAAAAGTAGCTTTTTTTGTTATAGCTGATGAGGTAAGGAATGAGTTTCATGAAAGAAAAGCTTATTAGGGACTCATTCTTATTACAATAAAGAAGGTATTTCGGCTTCAAAGATTACATTATCAGCAAAGTTACATATATTGCATAGAAATCTATATCTCCCTGTGTACAGACACATACGCATTTACACACATGCATATACATTCACTTCAAAAACTATACTTACTCGTGTTTGCTCTTGAAAAATAGATACTCTATGAAGGTAAACTCATATGTAACATTGATTGAAGTTTGCTTTCCTTGTACTTAAAATCCAGGAAGCATGTGATGCAACAACCTACAGTCTCTGTGCTACATCTGACTAGCTCATATTGAATACAAGCTCTGTTAAGTTGAAAGGATTTCTGGTTTGTTTCAACTTGAAAGTGATTTAATATGAGGCCCAGAGAGAAAATCTGTTTCAGTAATCAAATTATAACAAGTAAGGATTAAAAGTATTAAGAAGTTTAAGCAATCTTTTAGCTGCCCTGTGTTCTTGAGGTCATTTGAAGCTGGCTGTGGGAATAAGTAAAATAAAATAACAAGAGGGAAAAAAACGAAGTATTATAGAAGGGAATCAAAGAGCGTTCTTCAGGATTGGATTATGGTACAAGAAAGGGACTGAAACATTTTCCAGGATCCTTAATTCATTTTCCTTTGGGGAAGATAATTTAAAAAGGGTATTTTAATACCAATCTTTTCTTTCCTTCTAAGCTGGATATACTAACACTTAAAAATTTAATGTTTTTATCTAAAAAAATGCAATAAATGCTGATAATGTCCACTAATTCACAACATAAACAGCATTCCTCAAATAGACAATTTTAGGGATGGGGCATATGGTATTCATTTTTTATTATTTGCTGTGTATATACATATATATATATATATTAAAAAAGCGTATTCAGCCTAAATCAATAGTGTCAAATGTATTAACAACAAATAGCTTCCTAGCAACTCATGTAAGTGCCTCAGTGAAAAAGAGAGTCATGTCTGCTTTTGTAGGTCATTTTACCAACTTTTACAAAGAGAGAAACCAAACCTATTCACAACTAAGGTACTGGTGGCATCTCCAACTTGATGCAGGAAAGGGCTGAGGTCATGATACAAGGAGATATAACTTTTTCTTTTCTCTATCTCAATCTGTTTTTCTTTCATTTAGTAGCATCTTTCCCAAGAGCTAAAATCGTTTAATATCCCTAAAAATGCCTGGTGTATCCTTTGAGATGAATTCCACTAACTCTTATTCCCCCAGCCTCCACCAGTGAAGTCAATTATGAAGTGGAAAAGGTGAGGACTTGCAATCACAATTAATTTCCTCAAAAAAACCCGAAGAAACATTAAAAATTACTTTTACTTTAACCTGATATTCCATTTCCAGGAATTTTTTTTGACCAACTCATCCTGAGAACTTATCTATGCGGTAAGTCCTGACGGAGAGCCGTTGTACATGGCTGAGGTCTACTTTAGAGGAAGAGCTCAGGTCTAAACAATTTTGCTCAGAAAGCACCGTGCCCCCCGCCGCATCCACGTCCACCACTGCCCACCTGGCCACGCTATCATGTGCTCTGTGGAAATGTAACCCCCAAGGGACCCACCAAACACCACCTTGAGTGTTGCCTAGTTGCTGTGCAGAGGGAGAGGAAAGGAAAGATCAGGGCACTGAGCCCATTTATTTATATATATATTATGATTTTAATTAGGTTGTGGCGGGGGAATTGTGGACATCTGATCATAATTAGTTTTTTTCTAGCAAATGAAAACTTGTTAGCACACTTAAAAAAACCCACCAGACTTAACCTAAATGAGGTAACACAAATGAAAGCATACTGTGCAAGCGAGCCAGTGTCCAGAATTGGTCACTACGCCTTCAAAAAGTAGCTGCCAATTACTATTAAATGGTCTTTGCATCAGAAGTTCACTTCCCAGAGAAAACAGTGAGTCCGTGCAGTATTATGCATATATGTGTCCGGAGGACTGTTTTTAAAAAAGTGGTGTGTTGGGTTGAGCAGACACCTCGGGACATGGCTAGAGTGTGAATGTTCTCGGTAGAGTTGGCTGCCTCACTGGCAGGCTGGCCAGGGAGTACGGAGAGCAAATCATTTCCAAAAGTGGCGAGCTATGCTTTCTTGCTTTCCTGTTTTTTTTCCCCTGTAAACTGAGAATATAACTGACTTAGCTTCTGACATCTACATCCAGACAGACATTTTCTTCTGCGATGGCTTTAATTCCATCATCCGTTTATTTTAAAACAAGCCGTTACTGCCTGGGCAACCCCGTTAAGAAAGTCTCCGAGGCACGGGGGCTGTGGGACACGGTACAGTTGTGACTGGGGAGCGCGGCTGGGTCCTGAGCTCCCCACGCAGCCGTGGCGGAGGGGCCCACTCCTACGGGCCAGAGGGCTGCTTTTTGAAGGCATAGTGACAGACCGAGGGGGCATGGGGACAGCAGCTTCACAGCGAAACATGAGGCAGGCGTGGATGAGGGCGCTGGCCTCCAGGAATTTTATCAATGACTTGAAGTTATGGAATCTGTAGCATTACATACACACACATACACATATCGTATTTTTTATATATATACACATATGTGTAAATGCTATATTTTGAGCCAAGTATGGTGTAATATTGGTCACACTTCTGGACAAGATATCTGTGAAAGCAGTGACAATTTTTTCCTTGATACCCTTTGTCTTTTATACTCTGCCCTTTTTTGGAGGGGTCATAGTCCCAAAATCTGAAAATCATCCACCTGCACCAGACAGACCTTCAATAAGTCATTTTTATTGAAACATTGACCCATATATTGCTGTGACTTACGGAGACAAAAGTGATTTATTTTTCCACCACAGGTATGGTGTTGACAGTATCTATTTAAGTTTATTATGTTTGATTAAGAAAATACTGTTAACAAAAATCACATTTGGGTTTTACCTAAGCGTTTTAGTTTTAGTAGCTGTGATGTTGATATGTTCAGTGTAGGAAACAAAACTCAGCAGAGGCTGTTGTTAATTTTTGAGTGAATACATACATACACAAAACCTATGTGGATGTGTTCGTCCAGAGCAATGAGAAGAGCCCCCACCTACTTAGGCTGTATGTGGCTGCCTGAATCTCACCTTGCTCTCTTATTGCTTCCACCCTGTACTCCCTTTGGGGAAATCCTTGCTTGTGGAAGGGCTTGGGTCCATGCCTGCTGGATTCAAGAAGGACACTTGATAAAGGTCCTAATACAGATCTTTATTTGGTAATGACTTCAGAGTAGTTTTTCATATGCTAAGGGAGCTGGCTCTTTAAAGCTCACTAGGAGGTATGAAGATCCTTCATTGGATAGGGAATCTGCTGGGAAAAGCTTTATGATGAGGTCTTTTGAAGGATGATGAGGAGAGGAAACGGTCTGACTTTTTAAACATTCTTGGGGCATGCCCTATAGATCTTCATTCAGGCAGTACCAGTGATTTCAGAGAAACTGCTTTGGAGAGCCAGGGTTTCCTCTAGTTATCCAGTGGACAGATAGCAAGGGAGAGAAAACAAACTCCTACGCTGTCTTCTTGTGGTCTTATTGCTAATACTTTAGCTGTAAGATGAAAACAGACAGGACAGGACAGTAAAGACATCCAAGAAAGCACGGGTAAATGAGTGCAGCTAGGGAAGCGCACCTCCTCAGAGGAATAATGTGCTATCAGTCAGAAGTAGTATCTCAATGGTGACTTGGATCTAGTTAGCAGTAAGAGGGGTCCAGGTCATCCACTGATGAGACAGTGTAGACTGAAGGCATCTTCAGGAGAACAGACAACAGAAGGAGCCTGGATCACTAAGCCATACTTCAACTGTTGACCCAGCCACAACCAGAGCTATTGGTCACAAGCGAAGATAAAACCACTTAGCCCTAAACAGGGGTTCTGGCTTAAGAACTAAATAAGTAATCCATGTATACCTTTAAAAACAGCAAAATATTTGCCCACCACCAGGTTTCCTGACTTTATTTTGTTTCAGGGCTAGCAGGCTAGTGCTTGTGAGGTCTCATCTGCAAAACATTGCAAGTTAGCACAGAACTGAAATCCAAAGAAATTCAATCTACCGAAGAGAGGATTTTCAAATGTTCTACAGTCTACCATCAGAATAAAAAATAGTCAATAGGTGTCTCCTAGAGACATTCAATTCCGTTTCTTTTTAATCCCAATAACTATCACGGCCTCTGCAACCCATCTGACCAGAGGAAGGTACAAACTGTGTACCCAGAGATTGTAACACACCTGTCACCACCTGCAATATAACTGCAACCGCAGCTCTGCAAAATACTGCTATTTAAACTGAAGCATATCTCCCAGTAGAGAAATCCTCCCCCAGCCTGTGACTGTGACACACAAAGTTAAAATAAAGTAAGATTAGAGGAAAATCTGGGAGGATGATTTAAAATGAGAATCAAAAGGTTATAAAGCTAAATGCTTTTTCAGAGCCAGTGGTTGTCATAGTAACCACTTGTACAACTTTTTTTTCTTGGAAACACAGAGTAAACACTTATTAAAGTGGGCCTCAGTGATACAGTAAATACATGAATTTATTACTATTTGCAGTCAGAGCTGGGTGAAGAAGTCCAGGAGACACTGTTACAGAATTTGTTTTCCTTCCCAAACCCAAGGTCCAATGATACAAAGTCATTCGAGTGACCAAGGAGCTGGAGATGCATGTTTATTGTCTCCTTTGGCCCATCCCTGGGGCCATCCCTGGGGCCCTGCAGCCACAGTTAAGCAACCAGCTTCATCTGGTCAAACCCAAAGACAGGGATAGTACATATTAGGCTATCGTCTTGTGAAGAGTATGACATGACATACAGCTGGCATGGCAAATTTTATTTAAAGAAACACGTTTTCAAATTAGTATCATTTTTCTGTACTAATTAGGTTGTGGTTTTTGTTTGCAGCCAAGCTGTGTGAGTTAAAAGTCTACTGGAAAGAATAACACATAATGCAAGCTGCGTCCTCTCCAGGCTTCAGCTGTGTGGGACAAACCAGCATCCCGTTAAACACGGTAACATTAAAACATACATAAAGTATTCCAAGGTGAACAGTTTGGGTATATTAAGCCATGCACTTGAACTGACGTGAGCATCTACAGTTTGAACTTTCAATGCATCAGGTGCTTTGGATTGCTCCAAAAAAAGGATGTGCAGTCTCAGCACAAATTTGCTCAATAAAGACACATGCACATAGCAAATTCTTGATTGCATGTGAAAACACAGTCAAGTCATGTGAAGTCCTAATTTAGGTTTTAAAATTAAAAGATGAAATCTTAAAACCTTCTTTTCAAGTCTTCTTTTAAAAGATGAAAAATCTTTTTAAAAAGTCTTAAAAAAATAAATTTGTAAAAGATGTCTGTGACATTCACCCTTTCTTTTTTAAGCAGCAGTACTTAGTTGCAACTTTGGAAACAGACACTCAGCATCTGCCTTAGACAAACATGAATAAAGAAAACAAAGGCATTTCCGATTAAAATGAGTTGTAAAAACAGGAGTCAAATGTGGAAATCCTAGCCATATTTATTAGAAAAATATTGCTGATGTAAACTATATACAAGTGACATCAGATCTACAAAAGACAGTATCCTCATTGCAAATAACACAAAGTAAAACAGTTCTACCCTGAAAACACTGTAGTGCCTGCTCTGGCTAGGAGGTCTTGGACATTTGACCTCACACTGCTCTCCTCTTACTTCTGTGAAGAAGTCATTTCTTCAGCAAAATACAGACGGACACAGATTCACATCTAATTCATAGCCAGAGCTACAAAGTTACTGAGGGTAAGAGAATCTCCCAGGTGTTCAAGGTCTGAATTAGGGGGAGGGAGGTCTGAGCGTCTGTCCTACCTCCCGGTGACTGCAAAAATAGAGGAATGGTGTTAGAAGCAAGGCCTGGAACCCCAGTCTTCGCACTACAAACGGATTTTTTTCTTTGCTAGGCTACATGTCAGACTTCTGCCTATGTGCCTTTATGTTCTCTCTTAGATGGAACAAATCCTCTGTGCTGGGATATTACTTGAAAAAAAATACTGATGAAGACTGTCTCAGGTTCAACATCTCAATTTCTTCCCCTAAAGGCTGGATTGAGGGCTGCCCTGTGTCACAACATTTTGGGAATGCAGATGGGTATTCCTTTAGCAGCTCAGTCAGTAGGCAACTGAGTATTTTACACTAGGATAACCGAGGGGGAACTGTTTTTGTGGGAGAGGGGAAAATGCAACACTGTGGACATAAAGCGTCAACAATAACTTCATTTTCTGAAGATCCCAACTTTGTGTAGTGTTTAGTTTTCTCAGCAACACCTACTAAACTGAGCCTCTCTGGGAGACAGATAGAAAACACGTTGGCTACATCTATACTACTAAATCAAATGAGCGTGGGACTGTTCTCTGTCACTGAGTCCAACTGGCATGGAGCAGCCTACATCCATACTCTGAAATTCTCATCTTCCCAAACACGCTGGCGGCAGCCAAATTGCCTGTGATCTCTGAATGACCTTTGGCCTCTGGAAATCCTTACTGCACTCGGCAATTGTTTGGGATAGTGCTAGCTGGTCCAGGTCAAAACCATACTGGGAACCCTTATAACAATTTAACAGTTAGATGACTGAGTTATCATGCCCAGGAACATTCCCAACACAGTCTATTTTATTAATATAGATGCTGTCATTTTAACTCTTCCCCGAATAGGCACAGATGAGAGTTAGGAGTTAAGCAGACTAACTGTCAGGACTGGGGTAGTTCTGGAAATGTAGACAATAAAATTCAATTAAATTTTCCATTTGCAAGACAGAAATTTGGATTTTGACATCCAGACTTCACCTAAGACTTCACTTAGGTATATGGTGCTAAAATGTCTTGATCCGACCCTGTAGTTTTAATGTAGCAAGTGTTTTCAGAATGACCAAATGCAAGCTTCTAGGCTCTCTGCTTCATACACAGCACAATTTCCCTCTCCTGAAGCAATCAGCCATACAGATGTTTCTCGGATGCACGAAACACAATATAAAATTTCTGCAGGAAACCGGAATTTGTTCTGGTTTTTCACTCTGCATAAATTTTTCTACACAGCTCTATTTAGGACAAAATTCTAGTTTAGAGTATCTATTTCCCATTTATTGTTGGTTTGTGATATTATCATCTATAACTCTTTGCATTATTCCTTTCGTTATTTATTCAGCTTTTAAATATCCAAAAAAGAAAACTCGCATTAAATTTGAGCCTAAATCATGATCTGCTAAAAAGGACTCCCAATAAAATTTGCTAAGTTTCTGATGGACATGTGAATCTACTGTTGCAACGTCCACTGAGAATTCACAATACAGAGCCTTAGGCTAGGTGGTGAATGTGTTATAAAAACAAAAGTAGCCGACGCATGAATGCGTCACATTAATTTTTCAGGCTTTGGTTGAACAGCACAGTGAGTCCTCCTACATACAAGGGGAAGGAGGATAATACTTAATACCTTCCTTTGGAGAACTACAGCAGGGAAAAGCTGGTCTGTTCTTACCACAGCTCTTCTTCAGGACGTGCCCGGTTGCTTTGCTGATGGACACAGAAATTCTCCAGCTCAGTTCACTCACTGACTGACTTACTGACACTATGAACTAGACTGTGATGCTTACTATTCTGTGAGACTGTATAGATGCTGGGGTACAAAATGCTTATTTTCTTCCATTCCTAAGGCTTGCATATGCTCTAAAATGTGTGCTTTACATAGAAATAAAAGGGGATTTTAAAGCAAATAAAAAAGTACTAGACTGGACAGGCCAAGTTCTTGTTGCACAGAACCAGGGACCAGAAGACATCTTGATGCCTGAAACAGAAACAAACTAAGCCCAAGTATCTCCACCAACACACTGGAAAGGGGCAGGGAAGGCAGGAAGGAGCTGAGTCACTCTGGATAGAGGGAATCGGTGAAAGAAAGGAAAAAATTGAGATTAGCAATCTCTCCTCTCAGTTTATACCATAGTTATCTAAACCACAAGTGGAAGGTTCTGAAGTTTGTTCCTCACCTTTTTCCAGTGCTGCAGACAGCAGTAGATTCTGTACTTTCTTAATTCAAAGGATAAACCCGATTGCTTCAGCATTCGTCAAACAATGATAAAAAATAACTAGCCTCTCTTCCACTTAGAGAAAAGTCAGCGTCTGTACACTCTTTTGTACAGCTGAAGTAAAATCAACTTGGCAGGAGCCATGGGATAAATTAGACCTTAGAAAAGAATCCAGATCTTCAAATTAGAGCTGGTCAGGATTTTTTTTTTTTTTTTTGACAAGACAGCTTTATGTGCACACATCGAAACATACTGCTTTAGTTAAATCTAAGTTTTCAGCAGAAATATCACAATTTGAACTATTTTTTTCATCAAAGAAAGAAAGACTCTCACCTGCTGAACAGTATTCCACGTACTCCAAGTACACCTAACTTTAGAACAGCCAAAGCATTTCACAGGGTGCATGAAAGATCTAATTCACGTTCCTGGTCGGAAACAGGCAAAACTGAGTTTCTACATCTCACGTGAGTGCCCTAATTCCTAGTCTAGTCCACACTCTCTGTTCTCTTGCTGTCCATGAACCATTTAAAAAGGTTTCTGGATTTTCCTTGGGTTAGAAAAGGGCCTTTTTCTCTGTATACTTTTTGCAAGACACAAAAAATGTTTTTCCTACCCAGCTCCCCTTCTGATCTCTAATTTTGCACCTGAACATTACTGAACATAGCTACAATTGTCTGGAAACCCTTGAGCCCACTGAGGCAAATCATTGCTGTGGCCACGAGCTGATCAGTGCAGGAGAGAAAATGAATAATCAGGAAGATCTGGTTACAACTCTCTGATTCTCTGCCAGCACTGGCCACAGAGGCAGCGTGCGTTAGAGCAACCCTCAGGCTGGTCTAACCTACACCAGATGACAATGGTTTTATGGTGGCAATCTGCCAGCTGGGATTATCTGGGGCACAGTAGCACCCCAGTCTCGTCCCCTCCAGCCTCGGGCATTGTTATTGTATAGGCTGGGACTGGTAAAATTCAGAGCCGTGCCAATCCAAGGTCTACTAAAATCTCCCTTCTGCTGGGAAATTTTCATTTGGCCAGATACAACTGAATTCCTGAGGCACGGAGAGGCCAGCATACGGAACTGAATTTGTCCCAGTGTATTTTTGGTCTATCATCTTGTTAACTCATCAGTTAAGAAAATCTTCTCAGCTTAAAAGAGCCCTGTTGTGGTGTCACATTGTGGTGATCCCACAACTTTATAGTACGCTTTGCACCAGAACTCAATGTCACTGACGCATCTCAAAGCGAGAGGTCACATCAAGAAGAAAATCAGCCAAGAAATCTGACAAGATACAGCTTTCTTGGTGCTAATGGAGCCAAGATTCTCCGAAAAAGGCTGTTTCTGAAGACTAAAAGATAGCAATAGTACTGGTGAAAACCGCCATCTCTTATACAATTGCTGTCATGGTTACAGAAAGTCCTATACAGAGAGAATGTAGCAAAAGAAAACAGGTATTTAAATCAAGCTTTTATAAATATGTGTGTGTGTGTGTATGTTTATAAAATGACACAGTAAAAGTCTTTTGTCCAACTAATACCCTCTAAAAAACCTTGTTAAAATAATACATTTTCACCAAAAAAAAACCCTTCTATTTCCAGTCTATTTCGCAGTAAAGAGCATCAAACCAACCACCTTGTCCAGGAGATTTAGCAGGGAACTTCTCATCAGGACCCTATGTCTCTGCTTCCCTCGATGGCATGTCCTTCCTCAGGCAAACTGCGTCGCATCCATGTGCTCCACTCAAGCCTGATGCATTTCCAGAGGAACTCTACTCAATGTACTGAACTGACAGTGACTTCCAGTAACAGGACTATAGACTGAGGTAAATTAAGGTTATCATAAGCCATACAGAAGAATAATGGATTATAATTCCACAGAAGTATAATGGTATGCCATTTTTTTAATAATAGCTTGCCTTTACAATCTTAATACACTGGGGTTTACGTTCAGTTTTGGGGTGGGTTTTGGTTGTGGGTTTTTTTTGCATTTGTTTCTTTTAAAGCTTGGGAAATCAGAAAAAAAAAAACAAAACAGACAAATCTCGTCATAAAAGCCCATGTGGGCTTTACAGCAGAGCTGGCGTCTTTGGTTTCTTGGCAAAAATCTCTGCTACCTGCACTAACTGGAAGTGAATAGAGTAACGGGGAGAAACAGAAGGCTGCTCTATTCTGTGTGAATCAGCCTCCAGACATGAATGAGAAGCACATTTTGCATTCAGCAATTGTCCTTCAAATTTAATGTCGCAGTGTAGCAACAGAATTTACCAAGCGCTAGACCTGCACGGAGATCATTCACATCAGCCAGCCTTGGGCAGGGAGCCCAGCCAGCAGGTTGCTCTCTACTCAATGAAGGGAGTTAGGCCCACGGGTTGATTCAAAAAGAGGAAAGAACCTTGAGAGATCATTTAGCTTGTTCCTTGGCCTAAGACAAGATCAGTCATTACTTGTGCCTTCCTGATGGATAGTCTAACCCGTCCTTGTAAGCTGCTAATTCTTTGAAAGCTTCACAACCTCCCAAGGCAATCTAACGGTTCATAATTCTTAGTGTTAAAAGGTTTTCCTAATCCTTACCTGTATGGTCGTCAATTCAAGTCTTTTCTTCAATCACTATTTTGGTCCTACCCACAGTGGACATAACATAGGCAAAAAACTTTCAGAGAGTGATGCAGAACAAGAGTCTAAGATCAGAGCGTTTGGAGAGACCTGCTTTGCAATATGGCCAGCTCAGATCAATGGCTAGCCATAGAGTTGGCTGGCCATAATCAGTTGGATTAGGCAGTTAGCAGTGGGACTAGATGGTTCTTGTAGGTTTCTTCCAGCTGGAACTATTCTATTCTATTCTATTCTATTCTATTCTATTCTATTCTATTCTATTCTATTCTATTCTATTCTATTCTATTCTATTCTATTCCATTCCATTCTGATCATTTTTAAACAGCCGTACGTCCTTTTAGGATAGAGCTGGTTGTTTATCATGGCAAGAGTGAGAATAAACTATTTTTTTCAACACTGAAATACATAAAACCCATGGCCAACTGAAAAGAGCAGAGAGAAGTGGAAAAGGAAAGAAAAGCCAGTGGCACACAATGTTTTAATTAATAATAGATTGCTGGAACTGGGAAATCATGAGAAAAGTCAATATCTTTTACCTCATAATAAAAGTGGTTTTAAAACTTTTTAATATTATTAAACTAACAGTTTCAAACGCTTTAAAATTCTATTCCCCACTAGGCTGGAGATGTGAAAACTCACAGAGGAGTCTCTTTCAATAGCGGGCTGGCTGATGTGACAAAAAGCATGACTCTCTTTTTTTTAATTCTTGAGTTATATTTTTAGTTGCTTTTTTCTTTAATGGAAATCATGGGTAATGAGACGCACATAGCCTTGGGGAGAATTTACTCACTCACTTCAGCAGGAGTACTTTCTTGTTTGACTGAAATATAACTGTGGCCAAAATGGTCTCAATACATACCGCAAAAATTGAAAATATTTCACGAATAATGGCATGCTGGGACCACCACCTCACAGGGCTTTGAAGAAAATCTTGGTGGCCTTCTCACTTTGGCAGAGGAGATTCAGGGCCAAATCTCTGGAGAGGCTGCACTCCATTTAACACAAAGCCCAGCAAAGGAAGAAAAGGTGGTACCATCTAACTGTGGTAGCAGCGTAAGATCCAAGTGTCTGAAGGCCTTCCCATGCCAAATCAATAAAATGCTATTATACCTTTAATCTCATTGTCAAAAAGTAATTAAAGGGACTTTTGATTCCCAAAGCACTTGCAGTAACCATAGTTTTACTAATGTTCATATCTCACCCTCATCACCAGTTCCCCATACACTTGAAAAGTTAATAATGTGTTTATTTTTATGATGTTTTCTAAAGCCAACTTTTCCTTCATTTAGCTTTTCTTGTGGGGAAAAAAAATGAGATCATATCACTAGAGGCAGCTTTCGGTACGTTTAAGACTTGCTCTGATCTCATTCTTTTACACAGTGGCTGTCCTGTACGATGTCTAGACTGTTAAGTGATGTTTAGACTATTAAGCAGTCCAAATACTGCTAAAATTCATGAGGCCTGTCCACTTCTGTTATGAAGAGAGACAAAGACCTTTATATCTGTATTCCAAAAGTCCCTTTTTCTACTTATAATGTTAATTTTTCAGAGATCACCTTTTCCTTTGGTTACCATTAGGAAACAAAAAGCATCATTTTACTGCGCAAAGGAGAAAAATATGCATTCAAATAACAGTTGATGAATACACTGCTAAAAATAAGTCTTGCATTTTTTTTCAGTTGAGGACAATTTCATGGTGTAGAAATACTTTTTAAAGTTTTCTCTTCTCACCAGGGAACTGATTTATTGACAACCAATTAGTGCTTCCAGATAAATCTCTTGTGTTTGCAGCACTATTTTTGCCTCACTCATTTTTTAACTGTTTAGTTTTATGTCCTCATAGACTTGTGGAAATTAGTTATTGAGAAAGCTATTTCTTCACTTTTTCCATCTTGCAGGTCAGCGCCAGATTCTTCCTTATTTTATGGTTTAGAGAGCTTTGTTCAGGCTCTTTTTAAATATCCCAAAGGATGGGTATTCTACCACTTTTCTTGGAACGCTTTTTACAGCTTAATAGACTTCATTATTAGCAAAGAAATCCTGCAAATCAGCCTAATTTTCCTATGCTACATTTAAACCTGTTATTCTTCTTAGTTACAGTGTCCTGAACCACTCTGCACAATCCCACATCCTTCCTTTCTTTTCAACATCTTTCGAAATTCTTGGCTCGGTTTCCTGCCCTAATAACCGCTGTTACCTGTTCCTTGGGAGCAAACCCTTTTCTTGGCAGGAGACACTCAGGTAATGCTGGGTACATCCTGTTTACAGCCATTTGACAACTTTTAACAGCTGTTACTTTTTTTTTTTTTTAAAGCTAGATGACATCATCCAATATTACACTGTGGTAATTGGGTATAGACATACCCAAAAATTCAGGTTTTCAAAACGCTTACCTAGCAAAATGTGCTTCAGTGTTTACTTCTGGCTAAGATGCACGCGTTTGTTCAACCAGGCTGTAAAAACTCTGATAAAAATGCTGAGAGGTGCTACTTTTCCCTGCTCTTCCTCTCAAGATCTTTCTCTGTGAAAGCACAAAACTGAACACCGTGAAGAGGACAGCTAAGCACGACTTTGTTTCAGTTCATGATGTGTGTTTGCAATGCTTGAATAGCTGCTTGTCTAAAACCACCGGCAGTGCTGCCATTGAGCAGCCAGGGGGGTGGTTGTGGAACACCAGGTGGGACCATGAAGACACTATTTTTCCTCTCATCGGCAAAGCTAACGCGTGAACAGAAAGGTAGTTTAACCTATTCTCTCAGACTCCTAGAGATGGATATTACAAGGTATACGTAAGATCAGAGAAAAACAACTTTCATGGCACCTCTTTTGGGTACCTCCCACAGGCAGCACAATCTAACGCCTGATAACTCAGCTTTGTCCAGTTTCAGTAGGAAATGTAAATCTGTAGAAGCAAAGGCAGTTAAATTACTGTGTGAAAATTATAATATTAAACGAGCAAACAACAAAGTTGTCAGAAACCTCCTGAAAGACAGGTCAGAACAAGAAGCTGGAAAGCTCTTAAAGTGAATCAGTTGCTGGAGGAATAGGAAATGGCTCTGCTGGTGGCAGGTCCCCTTCAAGAACGTCCCCTTTTGCATCCGCTTTCTTGGCTACTGGTTGTGCCAAATGTCAGATGAACATTTTAACGTGGTTTTTCTGTAACAGAGGACTTGAAAGTCTCTGGCAGGCACAGCGACAGTACCGAGCAGTGGGGAGTAGAAATCTTTTGAAATTATAATAAAAAAGTTTGATTTACTATTGTTCATGAAAAAGACAATTGGTAAACTGACAGATCAGCATCACTAACAAGGACAATGTATTACTGAAAAAGTCATCCGTCTTCTAAAACTTAATTACCCTCATTGTGTATATGCCTGAGAAAGAGAAATAGGTGTAGGAAGCAGGGACTTCAGCAGAAGAATAACAATCAGATATACTCACTGGCTAATTAGAACAAATACATTTGAAAAGATCTCTAGTTAACTGGCAAATAAAATTTTAATAGGGAGGGGAAAAAAGATGAAATCACAAGTTTATGTGGTATAAATCTTTTCCAAGAGAATCAAATTTCTGACACAAATTCTAAAAAGTTTAGCCATGTTCTCTGAGAAAGCACTACACTTTCTTCAGCTGTTCCTTGGAAGAAAATTATTTTTTCCTGTCTTCTTGAGCTTGGAAAAAACTCTCCAAGACAAATGATGATACCAGCTCTTCTTGTCTCGCAAATGCTGCTTGAGCAAATGAGATAAATATACCATCTACAAGCATAATGGCGGGGAAAGTCTTGCGATAACACTCCATAGAACATTATTGCATTTTCGTATAACTGGGACTCTACCCAACACTTATCATAATGTTTTTCCTATAAATCTCAAAATCCTCAAGTGAGCGTGATGACTGTATACGTACAGCATTTGTATGGAAAAACTGAGCAAGAAAGTACAATAATAATCTGGAAACAATTCCTCAATGTGCTGTTCCTTCCAATAACACCACTTGTCTACAGAGCACTGTGGCAAAGACTACGGATTATGATTCTATTAAACGTTTGGCTTACTGTATTGTTTTAAAACAAGTAGTTCTCTGGGATTATAAAATAACAGTACAAACTGGAGGTAATATTGTACATAAAGTTTCACTTGGTTAATCAAGTATTTGGCTGCATGTTTTTTTGCTGGGATAGCAAACATACATAGCTTATGAATTTATCCAATGGTTGCTCCAGAGTTTGCAATGCATTTCTGCTGAGCAGATTAAATACTCAGCAAGTTGAAGAGTTTAGGTTTAGATCTTCCGTGATGCACATAACTACTTACACACTTAACCTACGTTTTGGCATCTATGACGTTCAGCTACTCAATTGCCACTTAATCCAGGAAGATCTGAATTTCTGCTAGTCCATATATGTGAAGGTGAGCCACAGCTGGTGAGCTGCTTGAAGCTCCTCCCATGCTCCAAGTGGAACAGGAACTTGATTCAAGGCTGGCTGGTCCCAGCTGAGAGCCCTAACTGGTTGGGCAGTGGCCACTGAAGAGCAGATCTTTCTCAGTCTCTCCTGACCAGTTCCATTTGTAGAAACACTTTCCCTGCGGAGAGGCACTGAATTCTGGTTCCGCACCACTAAGATAAAAAGACATTTTTCACAGACAGAAAATTTCCTTTCTGCATGTTCAGCTACAAGCAAGTATAAAAATTCCCTGGAGCAAGATTCCCACCTCTGTCCTCTCCATCCTTCTCCTGGCAATTCAGGAAACTCCCTGCCTGTTTCCCAAGATGACTTCCTTTGGTCCCCTGTACCAACTGTACCACAGCAATGTTTAAAAAACTGGACACCTAACCTGGAGCTGAAACTTCCACAACGTGCAATGCATTTAAGAGGCAGGCGGTGTTTCAATAAGCACTGCGTCACCTAGGTATGGTAAAGACTTGTCATAAATTCCTAAACCCACTAAATTCCAAGACAAAACCCTTTCAATAAGTTTGAAAGCTCCAGTATCTGTGAGAGAGACATGAGCAGCATGCCACTTCAATACAAAGTTTTAAAAGCAGTCTCTGAAAATACATTTAAGAAAGATCAGTGGAGAGACCTGTCATGGCTCACCGTGCAGATCACAACACTGCCTGGCATTTACCATCAGACACGCACTCGCAAATTCCTTTGGTAAAAGGAGCAGTAGTGACTGCACCTTTCACTGTTTTCTGCTTTTGGCAGAGTCCTTTTGTCAAATCCCTCATTGTCAAGGGCAAACTGTGATCCGATTGAATTCACTGGCTGAAGTCTTACAGCTCCAGGGCAGTGGACAAGAACTTTGCTGGCTCAGGGTCAGTAGTGCTGAATAAGCAAGTACGCTGGCACAGGACACGTCATGCTTTCCTCTCCCTCTAAATCCAGGCCATAAAAGCAATAGCCATAGGTTTTAAATAATTTTTGTTGTTGTGCCTTACAGCCATAAGACTTGCAGAGCACCTAAACTGTCTGGAAACATAAACAAGGGACCAGTGCTCCTTTGAGACTAGAAGGTAGACTTTCCCAGCATCCCAGAGGGATGTTTCTGGTAGTATTTGAGCAAGCTCCTGCACGTGACCAGAAATGAGGACAACAGGTACATCACTGGCTGCTTTTTGCTCCCTCATCTTTTATGGAGAAAATAGACCAGATTTTGCGTCTCAACATATTTTCATACAGTTTATCTCAGTCTACCCATCCACATTAAAAGAAAAAAGCAAATCAAATTTCAGGTGTGTGCTTGAGTCATGTTGATACGCCATGTCCACCTCATTTCTGTGAGGGGCAGTTGGGACCTATTCTTCTCTTGAAACCGATAAATGAATGATTAGCCAAAATTCTCAAGCAAAATAATTATTTGCTTTCCAAAATAGAATTTGGTATCTTCATAAATGGGTGCTTATAGTATTGCACTGTGAATACTAATTTGGATATCTGAAGAGATGTCAGTAAAGCTATTATACAAAAGTTCACTATATAACTTCCATCCCTCTATTATTGCCATTTCATCTAATTTTACCATGTTTAATTCTTCAGAATTTGTAAGTCACTAATGCTCAGTTCCTTCTTCAGTATTAGCAAAAGAAAGACATTTTTTACAAAACAGTTCTCTTTATCAGTGGGTATTATTCTATTTACTTTCCTAGAAGTAGGCTCTAAACACTTGCAAATGATTCTACCAGGTTCACAGACAGTAATAACACATAAGTTCGACTTTTAGCGGAATATGCCATATTTTTAAACAATGAAAGTTGGCAGACAAAAAAATATTTTGAGTGAGAAAACAAAAACTGAATGACTTCACACATTACTTTAGGAGTCAAGCAGTAAGAAAGGAAACTATAAGAATATCACAAAGATAGTTTAGATGAAAGTATAAATTAATATTTGATATGGACTACCTACTTGTTAGTCAGACAGATTCTCCCCTCTCTCTGTCTTTTTTTTCCTTCTGGGCAAGGTGATCTCTTTCTACAGAAAAGATAACTCAGTTTCGGTTTATACTACCTTTAAACCAAAGCAGAAGGGTGGAGCCTTGCTTTCAGAGACTGCAAAGAAACAGAACTTCCTACTATTTCTTTACAAGCAATCTGTAATTCTTTCCTTAGTCTCACCATGACTACAAGCTTTATAAACATACCATAAAATTAACTAAAGTCATTCAGGGGCTTGGTTCCCAAACTTGCTGGATTCCCATCAATCCTACTCTGCTTGATGGTAGCTGTGAGACTGTTTGCATCCGGAGTGTTACTCAGAAATTGGTGGTAGCAAAATCAGTTCCATCATTATAGAATATATGGTTCTCTGTACAGAGAACCTTATGAGCTCCTTGTGCAACCCGATCATCATCTTTTGCGTCACCACAAAAATTAGTTCAATAACTATTTACACTCACTATTTTTGATACAAAATGTTTACAGAGTTATCACTGCAAAAAGCTTTTTTACCATGAGATATAATGCTGTGACAGGGGTTTAGTTCATTTGCACAGAGTATATGTATTCACCCCATGCTTCTCCATAGGTGGAGAACTGGATAGGATAAAAAGTCATAAACCTCAGTACTAAAAAGGACTCAGCCTCTTGCAAAAAGCTGACAATTCTTAGCACTGCCCAGATCAGACAATTCAAAGATAGGAATTTCTCTATCTGTCCTTACGCGTGGGTGTGTATGGCAAGTGATGTATCCCTGCAAAGGCTAGAGACTTTTCAGCTACTACACAGTGATGCACAGTGCAACACTCAAACTATAATAATCTGTCCAAAAGATAATCTGTCCAAAAGATAACTCATGCACCAATATAAACAATATGAAATTAGCACAGGACTTCGCTGTGATTAATTTACTGTGCTTTTGCCACTGTAATGTCACGAGTTTCAGCAGCAGCGCTAGTTGAAGTAGCTCTTCTCCAGTTTCTTTCCTAACCCTACAAGGTCCTTGCACTGCATAGGCTACAGCAGATCAGACATGGGGTCAGATTCAAAATAAATGATAAAGAAGGAACTTCCCAAATATGCATGAAACCTACGGCTTTGCAGAGCTAACACACTGTCCAAATGCACCTCTCCATGGCATTGCATTATTCCGCCAGGATATACTGCAGGCTTTTTCATTTGTGGGAGGGTAGGGGGTGTTTTGGCCTCTGATATAATCAGACTAGAAGATGGGGCTACAAGAAACCATACTGATTTTAATTTTTTTTTTTTTGCCATGTGTACACCTTGAAGATTAGTAATTCAATTGAAGTGACCACATTCTTTGCAATTTTCAGTGGAACACCAGAGAAATCTTGACTATTTCAAATGATGCACAAAGCAGCTTTTTCAAAGCAGGGGTGGAGTGTTCTTATGTTGTTTTGTTTTGTTTTGTTTTGTTTCCTGGAAGTCCATGGAAGTCGTCATGTAGAATTTCCTACATTTTATTCTTCAGTTGAAAAATAATTCATCAGCTAATCTTTACTGCACAGAAAAGTGAATCCTATTTGGACCGGTTTGTTTTCTGTTGTAGAAGGAAAAGGCTATCATTTTACTTGTCTAAGGCAAGCTATAACTAGATGAGTAAAATGTGTGGAGGAAAAAGCAGCTTAAATACTAGCATGCTGATGAAATTATATCATCAGGATGAAATGATTATGTGGTCTCCTTGAATAGGTGCGCACCCAGCCACTGCGACTCTTGCCATTTCCTCAAATTGACCCAAAAGGCTCACATTGTTATGTCTGTGCTAATCTGCATGATCCTCCCTTGCATGCTGACTCTGCAAGGACAGCTGTATTTCTGCAATCAGTTGAAATGCTTCTTTTGAAAATGTGGTTATTCAATACATGGTTTTTAATGAGGTATTACTATAAGGGCTGTACTGTGTAGTCCCCCTAAGGATAAACTTACTCCAGATGAAAAGGATCATCTGGTCTAAAATGGTTAAAGTTGAATTCTTTTTTCTGATTTAGTTTCAGCTAAGTATAACAGGAGATAAGATACTTACCCTTTTTAAAACAGGGCCTAATCCTGCAGTCTGCACAGTCTGATTGAAAGAGTTCCATTTAGCTGAAGAATATGTATTTGTGAACTGTACCCACAAATTCCAGAAAGGTAGACAATTAGGACTGAAATGTTTGGAGATCTCTCACCCAACCAAGCCCTAAAATTCTTGGTATTGATTCCTACCAGATCTATCAGACCCACTAATGTCTGGAATATGTGACTGAAAATACCAAGGCAAATAATCTCCTCGTAAGATTTCTGTTCAAAAAAAGCAAAGTAATCCCATCATGATGGTACTATGATGTGCCTGCTTTTGTTGTGAAGCAGAACTGATAATTTCAATCAAATGAAAAATAATGTTCAAGGGGAAAATAACCCTCTTATCCAACTTACTATTCTTATAAAGAATCAAAAGTATTTTTAAAATTTGGACAAAAATTGAAGCAGAGTTGCTCCTCATCACCTACTCCCTTCTCCACACTTGTTCTTCCCTCCCATGAACTTACATAAAACCTATGACATTAACTCACACCAGCTTTCTCTTTTTGTGCTTTCCTGCTCCTAAACTCCCTTAGAAAAGACTCAGGACTGTGCTAGCTTCTTCTACTATATGTTTCTTTCCCTTGTATTGATAGTACTGCCTCTGGAACCAAACAATAATACTCATCCTTCTTTACTGGCTCCCATACCATCAATTCCTGAAATACATTTTCAAGCTTTTACTATTTCCTTAACCATTCTCCCACTATACAAAATATCCGAATACTTCTGCAAAGAGCAGATTTACACATCATAAAGCATGCAGTTTGCGAGTGGCCCAATTATTTTCTTACACCTGTTTTGGCAGAAAGAGTTTGTATTGTATTTGAAAGGTAATGACTAGTGTATAACCCAAAGCTTTCCCTTCTCTCTGGAAAAAACCCCCATGCTCAGTGCATTGGAAAGATATAGCTCGACTTTCTCCCTCCAGGAAAACTGCATTTGATTTGATTATGGAAGCTTTTCAGAGGCGGGAAGGTTAAAAGAATTGCTTCAGTCCGCATTTATAGGACCAGAGTTCCTGCTTTGTGTGTTTAAATAATTCCAAAAGGACAAAAATAATTATCGGAATAAAAATTCTACAATGATAGTTGTTTCCCAATATTTTATCATCCATTGCTTCTGTGTGCCCCCTGAAAAGTAATGCCGATGTAACTTCTTTAGAAAAGGACACTACAGCATTTTCTGCTTGCTTCCAGCAATGCTTTTAATGCAGCTGCTCTTGCTGTATCTAATATGCTTAGTTACAGTAGCCATGAAAACCTCAAAATGGGTATAAGGTTTTGCAGCTTCAGCATATTACAAGTTGAGCAGCCTCTGGGAATGATGAGCCATCTACTTCATCTTTATGATAGTACACAAAGTGCTGGGGTCTAACATCAGACAATTCTTTTGTCAGGTCAAATATTACTACTTTTTATTATTATTTTTAAACCCAAAGAAACTGAATAGCATATCAAAATTTTTGTATGGCTTTAAGAATGGTCGATGATGGAATATTTTGCTTCACTTCAATACCTATGATTAAAAACTATGTTTCCTAAGGGGGATTCCACCTGAGTAAGTGAGATCGGATTCAGAATTAATATTTATTTCTTTCTTGTACTATCCAGCACCCCGCAGGAGTCAAGGCAGACATACAAGCTTAAGTAAAGCACAGAAAGAAAACTTTTTACAGGGGATTATCAACTAAACCAGTCTCCTCTGACTTGATACCCATCTCAATATCCAGCTGATTAAAAGCTTTCAGGAATTCTATCAGAGCCCTAAAATTGAGATCTTTTGAGTAAAGCAAGATCCAGAGCTCAGCCCCAGCACTAAGAACATCCAGCTACTGATCCTTTGCATAACTTAAGGGAAAAAGAGAGAGAGAAAGGGAAAAAACATTCATGCACCGAGATTTACTGAAAATGTAGGCTTTTTAAGTTTAATTTCATTAAAACGCTTTTGCAAAACATTTTGGTTTGCGATTATCTCCTTCCTCCATCTTTATAGAGAAAAAAGTTGTAAAATTAAAAGAATACAACAAGGAAATCCAATTATCTCATTGCTCTGTAGCATTTGCTTTTAAAACAAGAACATTTACCCAACTCCAAATGGACTGTTAGTTAAAATTTGAAAAACTCTGGATCAACAAACCTACTAGTCCATCTGGGATGAAATGGAAATCAAATGAGAGAAATTCAGGTCAACACAAGACCCTTCCTTTTGCTTTGGAACAATCTAACCCAATAAAATTGTTGTTTGGAAGTACAGGATTATATGATCTTTTTAAAAAAGATTTTTTTTTTTACCAAAAAAACTTCACCAAAAAAAACCTAGAGCAGGAAAATATTTTAACAAAGACAGAATCCATGAAATCTTTGAAACTGGCTTCACGCTAGAAGCTACAGTGTGAATGTGAGTTCAATCAAAGTAGCAGAAAGCTAAATTGCGTCACATTTGCAGTAAGATGAAAGAAATTCATAACATACATAGCTTACTCCACTGTAATTAATGTTTTGCTATGTCTAGACCATCCTTCCACCATTTCTTTTCTATCTCTCATGCATGTTTTACTTAAACAAATGTAGTCTAGACCCATCTTTAGGATGCTGTGTTTTGGAAAATCCCACTTAACATATCCAAAAGTTGACTTAGGCACTTCTCTGTTTTAGGAGCTAAGGCTTGAAAGCACTGGCCTTTTAACCCAGTCTCCCAATACACATAGGACAAGCTCCACATATTTCTTCGCACAACAGACAACGTTCTTAGCACTCGTAGTATCTAGAAAGTGCAAAAAATATGACTAAATTCTTTTTAACAAAAACATTTAGATAACCAGGTGTTAATATGAAATATTTAACAGCAAGATCCTCCAAATGAATCAGAAAATACAATGCCGGATAATCTAACCAATCTAAAATTTAACATATGCTTGAAGCCTGGTATGTTCAGTATAACAATCCGGTAAACATGGATCTGATTGATAGAAAGTTAAGAAACAATGTTTTAGTCAGTTCATCTTTACAGTTATGACTCCTCCAGATATTCTGGATATATCATGAAACAGAACCAGGACCGCATGGAACTATATTTAATAGAGGGGACACAAAATAAAATTCACCTACATGGAACTGAGCCCAAGACAGCTTCCAGCACCTCTTATTGAAACCAAATTAGTTTTTCCTTTCTTGGCTTCAGAAAAGCAACTGTGCTTCCCCGTAGCTAACACAATTAAGTCATATTCTTCAGAGGAAGGATGAGAAATAGATTCCAAGGGGACTCACCTCTCTTCAAGACCGTATATTGCTTTAATTATGATTCAATTCAAAAGCATATCCAAGTAATGTATCTTGGCAAAATGAAGATGTATTACTCACTTAAAAGGACTGTAAAACCCGGCACTCAAAAAATTCACTTGTATCAGGAGATGAAAGGTTGGAAATGCAGGAGTCAGGGTAAAGTCACTCATCCTTTTCACTGAGTTTGCAATGATTCTGACTTGGACACATTCCAGATTTCCTTAATAATATTAAACAATAACATGGAATAGCACTCTTGCCCTCATAAATAGCCAGTCATCACAGTCTGAAATTTAGAAAAACCAAACAAACCTGGTCAAGACTTGTTGGAGGGGGAGCAGACATAATCTCTGCTGCTTCACCTGAAAAGGTGAGGAAGGAAAGGGGAACTACAAAGACTGTCCAACCTAATGTTTCTGGGGTCAGTAAGGGAAGTTCTGAAACTATTCTACCATATTCTGGATGTCAACTGGACTCAAAGCACCATTCGGCAGATGAGAGTAACTACAGCAATAGCAGCTCATACCTCACCCTGTGCTAGGGCCTTTGATGCAGGAAAGCAAGATGTGATGGCACAGAGCTGGATGTCCCTCACGACCAGAATGTAACTCTGTTGGTGGAGTGACGTACAAGAACCCAAGTGAACTAGAGAAACAGATCGAACATCTGTCACTTTGCTGTGTATAGCAGAGAGCCTTTGAGACTCGAGAATCTGCATTTGAACTCTACTCTTGCTCTTCTTTCACTTCAGAAGATGTTTACAGTTCTCAGCTACGAGAACGAAAACAAAGGACTGGGATCTGAGGCCAGGACTGACATCCAATGCGCTGGCTAGACACGTCTTCTTACACATACATGTAGAAGAGTACCCATACATACATCTGTTAGTATACATGTGTGCGTGTGAAAATTTCACTTTCTCTCCCCTATAGGTTACAATATTTATGGATTTAAAAACAGCATTCTGGAAGAACTCTTCAGCACTGTTTCTTGGTAGAAACAGTTCTCTAAATACTTTGCTCTTGAAAATTTATTGCATTAAAAATTGTCATTCTAACACGCACCAAGACCAAATTGGTTGAAAAGGTTATGCACTAAACCCTTATCAAATCACGGATGTATGCTGCTGCAAAATTGGCTACATAAAATCCTAGGAAAGTCCAAAAAGCTTTTTCCCCTTGACATTAACTGAAGTAGCTTATTTTATATGGCTTATGATACGCTCATAAAATACAGTGCATACTTTTAAAATGCATTAATTTTCCTTTACATAAGAGAACCGTGTGATCTTGGACAAAATAATTGGTATAAAAATATTTAATAGCACTTAACTTTCTGATGATTTATGCTTTTTGAGGAATCCAGAAAAATAAGGAGGGGACGCAAGTGTAGACTATGTCATTTTCAATTTATTAATATGCAGGAAGCAAGAGAAAAAGGATTATGTGTTCTCCTTCCCCCAGCCTCTTTCAGGAAGGCAAACTCCCAAAATGGTTGGAAAAGTTCCAGAAGAGGAGATGAGTTTTGTGTCTCTCTGAATTTGGGATGAAGCAACTGGCAGGGCTCTGTGCCAAAAAGGTATTGGCTGCCATCATGGCTGTACCCGATGTGGGCTTAGAAGAACAGGAAAGTGTTTCTATTTATTTTTAGTTGTTTTCTTACTCCTTCGTCTTTTGAAGAAATTCTTATAAAAACGTTTATCTTGTCATCATGTGTAAATTATGTAGTATATTTTCAGTATTAGAGGGTTATGTCCACCCCACTGTGGGTTATATATCAAGATTCCTCCAGCTGTTCTGAAAAGTATTTTACTCTGAAGATACTCCAAAGTTCTGGTTGACTTGAATTTGGAATAAGGATTTTGCCATTATATGCTTTATGAGAGGGAGACTGGTAAATGTCTGGACTTTGGAACTGACTTTGTGATATTTGGACTGCACATACACATCATGTGGTGAATTAGCATGTGGTGTTCTTATGCAAACAATAAAAACAAAACAAAGAAAGAATTAAAAGTGCATTTAAGAAAATGAGCTTCAGCATATGACTAAAACAATCCCATAATAGCAACAACTTTGCGGTAAAGGTACATACTTGCCAAAAATATCTGCTAGTGTGGAAGCCTAGCATTCAAACCCCTCAATTTAGCAGTAGTACAGATGCCGTTACTTAATTAACATTGAGTGTCGTAGCAAAATTAAGTACAGTCTGGAGACTGCTCTTCAGAGCAAGATGCACTAGTCAAACCTATTGGGGCAAAATCTTACTCCCATTTTCAGCAGTATGGATCACTTAGTATGACTGGATTTACACCAGTCTAAATGGGGGGGGGGGGGAAGTCATATGTTAACAGTCCTAAAAAGTAAAAATTATGGACATTACAAAAAGTTCACCTAAAAAGTTCTTTATCTCAGCGAATCAATAATTTCCTTTCAACAACTGCAATGTCCATCTGGCTGAGCCCCTAAGAAAATCTAAGGCTTGAAGACAGCGACAAGAATGGCTCTTATTATCGGACACAAGGTACATATTCTACATTTTTAAATAATCATCTCAAACATTAATAACTTCTGTTATTTACCTCAGTTGAACTAAGATTTGGAACTAAGATATTCCTACTGCTGAACAGATAACAGATAAACAGAGAAAGTAGCTTGCCTGTCTAAATTGTAACTGAGGGCATGGTATCGTAAAGAAGTTATTGTCTGCAAGTTTTCAGTAGCTGGCTTCCTTTCAGATCAAAGGGCTTCAGTTCTTAGAAGCACCTGTATTGGAGATTACATCTGTTCTTCCTTGACTTTTCCTAAGGGGAAGGGTTTTCCCCAATGCACTTGGTCAAATCTTTCATCTACTACTTATATTCTGTACAAACATGGTATTTCACTCCAACAAAAAACCAAACCAAAACAAAAAAACCCCACCAAATCGAACTTCAGCAAGGCTGTATTATTTATTATACATATATAGTTCTGCAGCTAGAACCGATCAAGTTCTGTGAAATATTTTCCACAAGTGTTAATTCAGATTCTTTTAAAGATATATATATTTCAGCTTCGCTTTTCCCATGTTAATGAAATAAAGGTTATCATCAGGAACGTGGATTTAAGCAATTTAAGCACACTTCAGAAAGTGTTTACTGAAAGGCATGTTTACATCTGTCTTCTGCAAGCTTCCAGCTAAGAAATATTACATATGTTCAATCAGGACAAAGAAACATGACATGCAAAGCAACTGGCTGATTACAGACTGTTGCCTGTCAAACGGCAATCAGCAAAATCAGACGGCTGATCAGTGAGCTAAAAAACCAAGACTCACTGAGAATATTCAGCAAACGATTCTGAACAGTACACACTTGAAGAAACTGAATTTTTCACCAACAATTCATGGCAAAGAAGGAAATTTTTCCGAATTGTCTGCTCAAAAACATTTTAGAGTGCTGCAAGCTGCGAGAAAGCATTTAGATAAGATACATTTGCTGTTGAAAAGAAATATAATTAAAATGGATGGTTAATGATAAGAATTTCAGAGATGCTACAAAATTTCATCAATCAGCACATGAGACAGTCTTATAGGGTAACAAAATCTAATTTCTTATCAGAGAAACTAGAAAAGATACCTGAAACTGAAAAATATGGAAACAAGATAAAAATTGTTTTTTCCGTTACTCAGGATGCCTGACTCTGTTATCTTGCTCTTCTACTCAAGGGATATATTGCAATGTATATGAGCCAACAATTCTAGCACGTTTGAATAATAGATTACTGTGACCTAATAAGGATAATTAAAACAATTTTTGGCAAGTTTCCATGGATTCAGTGTTGGATTTTTTTTTACTCTTAATAATAACGAATGTTTTCAAACAAGGATTCACACAAAAAAATCACAACAGGGTTTTCAAACCCAAAGATTTAAAAACCATGTAATTTGCAAGACTTAAGCATGGCTAATAAAACTTTTGGTTGACTGATTTACATGAGCTCTTTATTTCTGGAAAATTATTTACAGGTTTTGGTCAGTGTTTCAAATTTATCACCAAGCAATTGAGTTAGAAAAAAAGATTATGAATAGGAAAACATATATTACGACAATACAAATGCTGTAAGATACAACAAGCCTATCACAGCAGCAGTTATAGGATTGTGTATGATGGATGGGTAGAACTGTAGCCTATCTGTCTAGTGCTAAAGCTTGAATCTTCATAATTAGTTCCTCTACTGGCTTCATACAAGCTCAAGCAAAACTGGACAAAGAATACATTAAACTAGTGTAAAGGTACACTTCCAAACAGGTTTAGGAAGTTTGAAAACCAAAAAATTTTGCCTCCCTTTTAATCAGTTACCTCCTGCAATGTTTTTGTTATTAGATCTCCACAGTCAACAAGGTAGGGAGAATCTTGCCTCTTACTGTAAGGAAAATACCAGGAACAAGCTCCCCCCAAGTCTAATTTTCCATAAGAAGCAGAATTTGATTGTGTCTTTTATCAACCCTGTCTTAGCCTTGAAATTAGAGGTGTGCATATGTATATGAATAAAAAACACTGGAAACAGAGAACAAATTTGACACTAGAATTCAGAAACATTCCCGTGCCGGCTGTTCTACTTACATGCTGAACAACTCTCAGAGAAAATGTTTTGATGTGTTTCTTTATATTCTCAAGAACATCCTCCTCCAACAGTTCACATGTCTCTGGTGTAGATTAGTTATGGACCTTTCATGCTGATGAGGTAATCCCCTTAATGTACTATACACCATGGGATATCCTGCTCCTCTGTTTCATGTTCTGACATTGCTAAAGGTCAGGAAAGTGTTTCATGTGGTGCTAGACCGTATTTAAATGGGAAATTACAAGAACAGACCAAAATGTATTTTTCTCTGCGTTTCCAAGGCTTGTACAAGCAGCCTAAGTAAAAAAGGATTGTGAGTGCATCTTGTATTAAAACTACAGTCGCAGTTTTGCTCAAAGTTGATATTAACCTCTAAAGATTTATTTCCAATACAGCAATTGGTAACACAGTGGTACTGATACAGTAAGATGAGATCCATACTGTAACTGCCAAGAAGTTTACTCACAGAAAATGTAGACTTCACATCAAACAGTTACAACATAAAAATAATTTATGTTGAATGCAAAAATTACTACTCTAAACACATGACTTTTATTAAAAGTATACTTCCTCTGTAACAGAGGCATGTAAAAATTAAATTAAGTCAGAAATAAAGATATTTTGTTACACAAATTATGTCTCAAACATGGTCCACATTTCTTTTCAAGAGGGATGCAGACAGGAATTAAACTTACTAAGCTCTAAAAATATCATACATAAGCTTTTTAGCAAACATAATTTTACATGGAATTTGCAAGAGAAAACTTGAAAAAACTTGGTGTTTCAGAAGTGTTTCTTTACTATTAGTATTTTGATTGTTTGTGCAATAACTTCATGTTAGTTTTTTTAAAAAACTGATATTAGTACAATTTATAAAGTCACAGTTGTAGTATAGCTTTAAACATTCAGCTTTTAATTTTTAGAAGTTTTCTCAAAGGAATATGTCATCCTCAGAGAAAAAAAATATAAAGAAAATTAAACAAAATGTTTTTCAATCAATAATTGACACACTAAAGAAATTAAATTCTCTTGGTTCACATTTACATTGGTTCTGATGCTTTCTTCTTTTTTGCTAATAAGGAGAAAAAAAAAAGGGGGGGGAGGGAAGCATTTACACAATTTTTAAGCAAAAGCAACAGCATTGCTAACAAAGGTTCATCTTGTGAACTGTCTCCCCAAAGGACCGTCCAAGTTTGGCAAAGAACTTGGAGCATTTGCTTTACCTACTGTTTTCGCTATTTACAGCCTAGTACCTGTTGGTATTATTGCTTAGGTTCCAGTATAAATGTTCTGCAACACTGCAACCATCCTCTCTTCTCCCTCTCCTCCCTTCGGCACTGAAGTTAGGTGTTGGAAAAAGAGGAACAGAAAATACTGGGAAGAAACTTTGCTTAGTCTTCAAAATTAAGAATATTAGGAATGTTATGGAAACTGGAAGACTTCTCCAGGAGATGAGTCATAATTGGATTTTCATGCTTGAATACAGGAATATGATATCAAATATTCAGAAAAAAAAACCAAAAACCTTTAAAATATCTATTAGCCCCTGTAGTTAGCAAAAAACCCAAGTAAAACAAAATAAAAATACAACCAACGATCCTGAACACAAATTTAAAATAATCTAACAAAAATCCTCTCCATTCTCAACTGGAGAGTAGCCTGATATTTTAAATTGATGGGTTCTTCAGAGAATAAAACATAACCCCAGGTAGTCTAGGTTCCATCTGGAGTTTTATACATTAGAAAATACCTAGAGTTCCTGAATCGTAAAAAAAGAAAATAATAATAAAATAATCTAAATCTCTTAAAAGGTGTATACATAAAATCCAGTACGTGCAGAGAAGGTCTTTACACATCAGAACAAACGTTTTAAACTCCATTTAGTAGAGACAAAAAAAAAAAAAACCTTCTTGGTAAATCAAAGAGTTTCTAAGACACCATTTTAGAGATACATGGCCTTCTGCTTCACCAGTAACTTCACCAAAAAAAGAGCCATTAGAAGAGTTTTCCTTAGAACAAAGGAATATCTAGCTTATCCCATCTTCTTCCCTTGTGAGTGAAAGTGGGCAAGCAAGAAGTAGGAAAAAAACATGTTAGCAGAAATATCCAAGGTACAATTCAGGTCAATACATGAACGTTTGTTTTGGAGAAGTTCAGTATAATTAAGCATCCATTCTACCCAAGTAAAGATGATTTGGAAAGGTGTTTTCTTTTTATTTCCAGGAAAACCTTGCAAAAGATGCTAGGTTCATGAAAATAATATGCCAAAGTAAAACTGCTGTGCTTGCACTCATCCTGTGTTTTTAATATTGCCTATTCTTCCGACTCTTGGCTATAGCTGCACTGCCAGCTAGCTGTTTAGCAAATAAGAAAAGTTCAATGTAAGGCATGGTAGCCTGAACAATAACATTAACAATAAAGTTTCTTTATGATGGTAGGTACAAAATTATAGTACAATTAACACCTCCTCAAGCCAGTAAGTTATTCCATACCTTGTTGAGACTTGACTTCAAAAATTGCAGTCAACAAAAAGTATCATTAAAGCCTAGGTCTTACTTTCACAACCTCACAATGTTTGCGTTTATGCTGCATGTATACGGAAATATTCAAGTGAACAGGGATAAGCAAGCAATATTTCAGAAATCTTGTGTAAGGGCTACCAGCTCCTATGCTTGGTTACTCCCTGAAGACTTATGTTTTCAGGGAACATTTAATATTTGAATTTTACTCACAATTTAGAATAAACTAAAGCAAATTAATGAAAATATTCTACATTAGTGTCCATAAAAGCACAGAAAAACCTACAGGAAAGGTTAAAAAAAGCTAGAAAATTCTCAAGGGCAGACCTGCTATGAAATCATGCAGAAAGACATCAAAGCCATTCCAATGCTGACATCCAGAGAAACTCCCCAGGATGTTACGGATACAGCAGTGTATCTCCCAAGACCTGGCCATCTGCCCAAAGCAGATTCTTACTTCACACACTCATGGAGAGCAGGAGAGCACACGCCACAGAGCTACAATAGCCATATCCTGCCTTGACTGTGAGATTGAAGTTCTCTCCTGCACAGGTATCTTCTGGGACAGTGGATTCAAACTAATTTCAGATCATTTGTCCACCAGACATTGTATAAATCTGAAATAATACCAGTGATGGAGCTAGACTGTGTTTTTTTTTCCTATTTGGGAGCTTTCTTAGCCAACTGTTCCTTCCCATTTTATAAACTTCAGTCAAAGAGAGGAAAAGAAAGCTTCACTTAGCTGTTGATGGCTCCTTTGAGGCTTTTGCCTTAAATTCTCTTGAACTCAGTATACATTTCAAACCCAACACACTGCTGAAGGATTCTTGTACTAACTACAGTGACTATTCATCAAGTTAACCATCTTTGGTGACTCTTCCTTCTTTCCACTGAAAACCAAACACCAACCCCCTCACCTCCCACCCTGAAAAAAAACCCAAAACAACACACACACCAAAAAACCAAACCAAAAAAATCCAAAAAAACCCCCCACGAGTAGCGGTGAAGGATTCTCCTTCTTAATTCTGCAGACAATTATATATATACACACACACTGATCTATCACAAACATCTATAGGTGAACAACCTGTTGATCATTTAAATGAAAAATGCATTATTGCCCAAATTCACATAAAGAATACCAATGTGCCTCCAAAGAAAATTTGATAGTTAATCCATTCTTCCGGCACCAGTGGACTTTTAAATGTTGTTGCTGCCCTAAAATAAGACTTCACTATGCTCTCCAGTCTTATCCAGAAAAGGAAAGGGAAACAATAAGGAAAAAAAATTCAAGATGAATTACTGTAAAGCAGGTAAGTTAATGTACATATACTGTTAGGTATTTTGCAAAATGTTAGTAATTATAGAAAAGTGTGCAGTAAACCTCTTGGACCAAGAAAAATGAACTTCTTTTGTCCACTTCTGATCTGAATTTTCCAGGTTTATTCATATGAATTTGCGGAAAAAACTTCCAGAACAGGCAACAGAAGTATTGTCAAAATTAATTACTATGTGGAACTCTGACAACAATTTAGGAAGATATCCCATATCCCAAAAAACATCAGTTAAACTGAAGTTAAGGCTGAACGGACACAGCACGTGCTTTATTGGAAAAAGTTTTAGAAGAGCATTGTTACTTAGACTACGTGAAAACTACTGCTGTGCTCCCCCAAAACCCAGCTCTTTAAATTTGGAAAGTGTGGGAACTCACAATTAAACTTCAGCATGAAAAACAAATTGTGAAACTACAGAAACACAGTTAAGATTGGCCAGACAATCATTTACTATGCCATGTGCTTACCTTTACCTTTTTCCTTACTGTTCCTCTTCTTTTTTTTTTTTAATTAGGGTCTGTCTTTAACTCATTTTTAATTGCTAACCAACCTTCAGAAACCAGTATTACTTAAACAGCTGACCAACTTTGGAAACTGCACTGTACACACATAATTTTCTCTGAAGAGTGAAAACAAACTAAAGAATAAAGAATTTAAACATGTTCAAATATAACCCACCATCAGTATGTTAACTTTAGGTTTTACCCTGTGAGTACCCTCCAACAGCTAGCACTAGAGACTTGCTTGTACTAATTTCAGCGACGCAATAAAATTTTAAAAACTGGCTTACATGTTACTTAAATGTTTTCTTTTATCTGGTTTATTTATAAAAGTTGGGCAAATTTCATTAAAACTGATTTAAATTATATAATCTAATCTGTGTGTGTACTTACCTGCTGAAGTTAAACAAACGAAAAAACTCACATTACGCTGTCAATTTCAGAGGTTAGCACAAACACAATTAGACCAATTTAAACCTGACATAAGGGATTAGAATCTTCACCTAATCCAAACCCTATTCCTTATTACATTTATTTGGAAGTGCTTGCCCTTTATAATTTTTGATTCAGGATCCGTTCAACTGCCAAAATACATAGCTTTCTGTGCTTTCCGGACACTCAGGCAACAAAATAGAGTCTCTGTTTCAGCTGACCCTGACCTAGCACTAGGAGGTTAAAAGCAAGCCATTCCTGTAGGAAGTACTCTTGGTTTTATTTAACTGCTGCAATCACATTATTACCCAGTAGTAAGGCTGTGTCTACATTTCTTTTGTAAACCAGAAGTAATTTTAGGGTTGTTTAGGTATTTTTCTACGCTCTACCAAGTTCTCCACGCATTGAAATCATTCCCCCGGGAAAGTGACCTTCTCTGTAAGAAACTTGATCTTACAGGTATCAAATGACCTGAAAAGATCTTTCAGCAGTTTAGTCAGGATAACATTAATAACCCAGCCCACAGGAGGATATTATGTACCAAAGCCTAGGTGAATTTGATGAATGTGGACTGCAAAGAAACTGACATAACCCCAACACTGCTCACCAAACAGTAAATGCATGAATTCCAACTGACTACGTCTGGAGAATCATGAGCTGTCAGGTGGGAAGATTCTTCACCAACTTCCTCAAAAAGCTGCAATTCTGTATTTAGCACAACAAAAATGCTGTCAGCGTCTTCTCACTCTAGAATTCAAAATACTCCAACGTGTAAGAAATTTGTCCTATTAAACTCTTTTATCATATCCAAGTGGGATATGATACCACTGCAGCTACTAGTACCATTAAAACATATCAAGGAATCTATATTCCAATACATATATAAAGTATATTAAATTGAACAACAATTACACACAGTACTTTGAAGCAGTCTGAAGAACTTAGATTTGACATGTATTTTACAGCTTTGGAAAAAGGAATTTTGTTTTACTGTAATCAGCAGTTTTAATATAAGTCACACGTTCTAAATATATACTCATAAGTCACCTCAAAACCCTATGTATTTAGGAGTTACAATGCCCTATCATTAGTTGTTCTAAGCTGATAAAAGACTAACGGAATGCCGAGTCAACAATTCAACCAATACTAGCTATATGTTTTATAGTTAAAGTTGCTATATGAGCAATATCCTGTACAAAAACCTCCTGCATACAACTGCCCATAGAACACACCAGTTTCTAAAAACAAGGCTACGTTGTACAAATAACTATAGACCTATAAATAAGAAAACTATCTGATGCTGAAATATTGATCTTCGAAGAAAGAAAAACCTTAAAGATCCATCAAAGCCTCGCATGTCTTTACACTCTCAGTAGGGATCAGCAGAGCACACTTTTTTGATGTGAATGAGAATTTTTTTTAAAACATTAATTGCCCTACATATGTCATCAGTGTGAGCTTGGTAGTCTTCAAAAAAATATCTGTAAGTGTCACAACCTATAGTATACTTTTTAATAGGAATAAACAATATTTTCTCTAATGAGAAGTTAACTGCACAGAAGAAAAAGACAGTTTTTGTTCTATCTCCACCTTATGGCAAGGAAAAGAATTTTCATATTACAGCATACATATTTCTGGATTTTTTTTTCCTTTACTTATCACTATAGCCAGAGAATATTTACTATTTTTATTATGCAATTTAAGATTCTTTTTTAGCAACCGTGCACTCCTCCACAAACAAGCAGAATGAAACTCCAAGCCATAAATATTGTCTCTAGCACCTGTGCTGATTTTCTGAATCAAAAGACTTCAAGATCCGATGTAACTTTAGATTCAAATAGCCAAGTGATTAGTTGGGCCCTCACCCACAAGAGTATACAAGTTCATATAATCCTGTTGACTCCATTAAGAGCTAAGCAGCTACATCTCTCCATAGATCTAACCTTCACTGATACAACATTCTTAATGTTCACACTGTTTAAAAATAGTTTTAAACTTAATAATCAGTGAATTATACCACTCAGAAAATAAACGCGTCCTACAAATTAAAACAAAAGTACACACAAATCTAGTTTTAAAGCTTTCACAGCTACCTTCTCTCTTCGCTTATCTTGCAAGCAAAATGATGCAACCATGACAGCTGGAATAGTGCATACTCCTCACAAGAAGACTTAGTCAAGTTGGCAAACACTAGATCCTCTTTCATCACTCCATACATGAGATGAAACAAAAATAGCAGCAGCAGCACCCCACAAGGCAAAACACACTCTTCCCACACAGTCATATGTGTATTAATACACATTTTTCTTCTTCTTTTGTGCCTTAATATCTTGTGATACCACTCACTGGCCCAGTGACTAACATTAGCTACAAGAAAAGCTGGAAACGAAGACAAAGGCCACCAGAAGTACTTTTGCCAAGTTCTTCTGTTTCTTCATTTTGACTTTTCCCTTGGTCATAGTGAAAGGGTGGGGTAGGACATGAAACAGAACAACACTGGGAGAGCTGCAGAGAGAAGAGAATGGAAAAACTAGATAATGTCTTAGTGTGCCTTTAATTTTTTAGGCCTTCTATCCTGCCTCCCTGAGGAAATGAAGAGTCACAACTGTATTATCCTTTAAAACCAGAGGAAATTCAACAGTGAGTCAATAATCTCAATGTTTTTTGAGTAAATTTCTCAAGGTTTTGTGAAGATAGTGGAGTAGAAGAGACACCTTACTAATGCATGACCATGTCTCTTCCCTCAATAATCCTTCCCTTTTTCCTCCTAATGGCAGAGAATCAACACAGGAACTCAAATAATAGAACCCAATTTCTTTAGGCTTTCTACCACAGATCTAGTTTAAAAAGACATTTTGTACAATTACTTGCTTTGCTGCTTTGTCATTAGAGATTCCCTTACAGAAAACATTATTAGTATATCCTCCAAGGTTACATTAATTGCAAGGTTAATAGGTATTTAAACAAGACTGCTGTAAGGAGCTTTAATTTTAAAAACCCAGTAAGGAAAATTGGGTAGAGGAGAGACCCTATGTATATGTGAAGGAGTACAGAAGAGCTGCCAAATAGGAATATAATTAACCTTATGGTGAACATTCAAGAAGATACCAGAAAAACATAATAGCATTGTATATTTCTGAATGCTTACCCACACTACATCAACCACGTCAATTTTCAGTACACATTTATTTAAAGTTTAAGAGAGAAACCCTGTATACCTGCCAAGCTATTCAGGTCTTCTAAATACCTGCCTGCTTCAGCTATTCTGAAATGTTCACAAAGTTCTGGAAATCTAGCAACAGGACATGTTTTGACTCAAACTTCTCAGGGCTTATAGAAAAAAAAAAAAAACAAACCTCTCCTATAAAAAAAAAAAAGGCACCTACTTATCCAAGAATATAGGCCAAAAAAACTGTACAAAACATTAAAGTAGTACACTGGTGGCTGGTTTTAACCCTTCCTTGCCTCCCCTTCCCCAATGGTAGCTGATTCTACGTAAGAACGAGAACATTCCACTAAGCTCAGAGTAAATCTTGCTCCTAGGAAAATCAAAAGAGTTAAAATGAACATCAAAACAAGTTCCAAAAAAAGCTACAGCACTCAAGCAATTATACAATGAGGAAAGGTATGTGGTTATACACGACAATTACAAGAAAATGTATCAGGGAAAAATTAAGAGAAAACATTTCTAACAAAGGAAAATTTAGTGTTGCAATAAAATTGTTAAATCATGGACAATAATTGCAAAGAAAAATATAAATATCAGATCTCCCTTATTCCTGACTACGTACTTCAGTCCAAATACCCTCAACACATGTATATTCACAGCTTGCTTTGTGAATTTCAAGGAAGTAAGAGAAGAAAATGAAGAATCAAGAATTTAGTTATTATATACAAGAAGCAGACTGAACTAAGCCCTATGAGTTAAGTAAAGCAGAAGAAAGATCTTTCCTTTCTGCATACTGTAAAAGGTTGACTTTGTATAGGATTTCAAAAAGTATGTGGACATGATATGAAATTTTAAGCTCTGGCATTGCTCCGGTTTCCTTAGACTACAAAATATTTATACAATGTGATTCTTTTTTCTGCATATCTAGAATACACTCAGTAACATGTTAAACAAAATTAGACTACTCAGTAAACAATGTTTTTAAAAACTTTATTTTAAGAATAGCTCACTGTGTGTGTGAAGGATCAGCTACCACATATTCCAAACCCCTGTATTATCAGGTCAAACTGTGAGATACAACTATATCTTCATTAAAAGATTTATTAAGCAAAGTGTTCAGCAACTGTTTAAAAATATTAGATTAGGAATAGAAAATTATATTAAAGATATTTTTATATAATGTAGATTTCCAGACTTCTAACAAGTTGGGATGACACTTTTGAGTCAGAAGGGGAAGGAAGTAGCTTGGCACTCATGCCAGTTTATCTTCACTATGTGTACAGGATCTAACTTCAAAAACATCAGCTGTGCCAGATCTTTTCTTTTCCATAATGTGCATCTGTCTACACCAACTGAATTAGAGACCACCAACTTGTCTCATATACCACATCAAACAATAGGCCAGCTTAACAGTTCAGAGCATGATTTAGAAATACAAAATAAGTATTCTTTCCCAGAACACAGAAGTTCTAGCCTACTTTTCAAAGCCATTTAAAAATATTAAGACATTTATAAATAAATTGAAGCCAAGATATTTAATACAGTAGTTTCTCTAGTGCTTGTTTTGAAAGCCAAGATTTTGTAGAGCTGGTGACTCTGCTTTGAACTTCATAATCTATAATGGATTTAGTGAAACCTGCATTTTTATTACTGTTCTCCTTTTAAAGTTTCACACATCTAATAATTAATGACACATTGTACCTAAAGAGTGAGTATGGTATAGGCATTCCTTCATTATTATGGAAGAAATAAGGTACATCAAAAGTCTTAAGTGACAAGTGACACGCATTTTAAAATTATGCATGAAGTGTATGAAAATATACATTGTAAGGTTCTTAAATTATTTTTTTAAAGAAACAGCAAGATACTCAGAGTCAGGAGACAGACATCAATAAAACTAAAGACTTCCACAAGTGCAAAAGCTGGCTCACAGGATCTCACATTAGTAAGAAAACACGGAAAAACATGCTTTGAAATTCCATTGTTCTTTTTTCTAGCCTCTGCTTTTCTTTAAAATAACCTGCAAAAAGAAAAAAAAAGTATATTTATCACTGCTTTTATCACTACAATCCAAGCAGCAGTAAGAGATCCAAAATGCTAGGCTACTCAGACCAAAGGTTCACCTAGCCAAACAATCAGTTTCCAAAAGAATAGAGTCACCAAGGGTAAAAGTCTAGGGAAAAGGTTAGAAATAAAGCAAAAGCATACAGAAATAGGCCATATCAGAAAGTATTTTTTTTTAAATTAGAACATTCATAACCAAGAATTTTCTAAAATAAAGGGCTTTTTTTAAAAATGAATGCTGAAAAATGGCAATGACACTCTCAGCAGATTCCTTGAAGCTCTTGCCCTGTGTTAGGCGTAGACAAAAAGAAAAAAAAAATAATTTGCAATTATGCAGCTACTATGCTCAATTTTTGTTTGCAATGCCTTGTTTCTTTCTATATCAAGAGTGCCAGACTCTTGGAAGGACATTTTTTGGTTTGGAGTTTAAGTTGAAAAATGAACTTCAAAGCCCAAGTGGGACCATTTAAGTGTTAAACATTATTAAAATACAGGCAGTTTTTCCTTTCTTCTCATCTTAAAAAAATAAATGGAGCACAAAAATGTTCAAATAATTTTAAGATCGCAGTTAAAAAGAAATTACAAATGCGTAAGATTCCAACTGTAACATTAACTTGGCTACCCTACACATCCTGTATATATTTCTGTTACCATAGTAATAGAAACTATCAAACTAAGCATTTCACTGGAGGGAAAAAAAAAAAAAACACAACCTAAAGACAAACAGAAGCCACAGGACCCAAATATCAGATAGCACTGACTTTTGTTCTTCCAATTTGCCCAGCAGTAGTAGGTGGCTGAACCGATAACAAATTAAACAGACTGAGTTCCTTCGTGAAACCTAGGTAAACCAGACATATCCTTGCAAGTGAAATGAGCTACAGAATACAAAAAGACTTCAGTCATAATTTCACACTACTCTAATTCTTTCTATAGAGAGAAAGCTGCATAACACCTTCCTCTTTCCCTTCTTTTGCATATACATAAAACTTAACATGCTTTGTAACGCAGAGGGTTCCACCTTCAGATATTCATACAGTAATTTTTGTTATGCTTAACTACCCATATAGCAATCCATAGTCTAATGCTCCCTTAGTTCTCTTGCCGAACACAACATTGCACAAAGTATCTGTTTTTTTAAGTAGCATCCACACAGCGCTGCAAGAATCCACTTAGAACATCTTTCAGACACAGCAGGTAAGAACTGAAGGTGTCAGTAAGATATTTGAACCTCTTTGAACTATTTCCCACTTGTTCCATACAGCTTCATTTATGTTACTGAAGTTAAGACAGCACGCTTCCTTGATATAGTATCTGAAATAAAGATCCTCCAACTTTGGAATTGGCTCCTGTTCCCTGGGCCTTCAGCGCATGCATGCTTGCTGGTAGACTACTGTGTAGGCTTACCCACATATTGAAACTATGCATTTAAACATGGAATAATCAAGTTAAAATAAGGCCATATTTAATAGGGCAAGGAGGCTTATTTTAATGTCTTGGTGACAGTGAATTATGTCAATGATAGATTAAAGAACATTACGTTTCTGCAGGTTTCGGATTATAAATAAAAACATATCAACACTAACACAAACTTTTGGATATGCTGTCATAATACATTTTACATTAAACAAAAAAGAAAAATAATAAAAATGCTTTATTACCTTTGCTGCAGCTATAGTGTGCTCGGGTTTAATTATTTTACTTTTGTTCTCAAAAGCATTTGTCCTGGCTTCATCTGCTAGCCGATGGAGAAACAGTAAGAAGCTCAAATGCACCTTTAAAAGAGGAAAGAAAAAAAAAAATCAAGAAGGATTCAGACTCTTTAAGCACAGTGGTGGGTTTTTTCAGAGCTTCATCGTTTGAGACAGAGGATTTGCATATTAGACTGCTTCGAAATTCCTGAAAGGTGTTCTCAGGAAAACAAAGTACCACTCACTTCAAATCTTAATAAATTCCCAAGACATTCCTTACTGCAAGACTCTTGTAAATATAGTTTAAATTTAGTATACTTAAATTATAAGAGTGCTCTGGAAATGATCATACAAACAACAACCAATCTAACAGAAATCAAATCTGATTTTTATTAGCAGGTTTTTATAATAAAATGTAAATGTAAGTATCAGAGAACACCAAAGAGCCCTTTTGCCTACTAGTAAATAGTCAGCTTTCACTGACTACAACAGCCAGACTTTTAATGGACAGCAAATTCATCCCTGCTTTATCACCAAATGGACCACAGACAAGTTCAAGGACTTGTGCCCTTTTCCAGTGCAAAGGAGCACTGACACTAATTTCTCCAGAACACAAAATTCTCAACTGTCAGGAGGTTCCATCCATTTTTTTCCAAACTCATCACTTACACAACCTTTTTACATGACAAGAACTGTAGGGCAGTATTCCATTCAATACAGAATCCTGCTCTGCTAGTACAGAAGCAGCAAAAACTTCAGCAGCCAAAGAACTCCAACTTGCACTAAAAATTGCCAGTGAAAAGCACCCCTGTGTAATAAGGGACCTGTAATACAAACCTCTAGCATTATACAGACATGTGAAGTATTTTAATAGTCCAACCTGAAAATTGGTAATTGCACCTTTTGTAAATTAAACTTTCAACAATATTAACTTTGCTACATAAAGTGTACAAAAATACTTTTTCAATCAAGACCTCAGAAAAATATTACTGATATATATGAAAATTTTATTTATATGAATTAGGTGATTATTTATTCTGCCATACCTGATCTGCAAAGCCTAGAAATGTGTGACAAGGAAAGTTACAAGTTAGAGTTTATAAGAAATACTTTGGCAGTGAGTTTGCAGCACAAAGAATCTGTTAGAGGGCAGGCATTTCAGCGTTCGTATGACAAGCAATTTAGGGGCTTTTTTTCAGTCTCCTGAACTAAATTAAGCCAGCGTGCAGCAGATCAATTTAGATAGTATTTGGCATCATTTGGAAGCATCTACTACATGAAAAGCAGACATTCTTGCAGGTGTAGTTAGTAAATTATCGAAGCCGTTTTTAAACTAGTCTTTAGTTACAGAAATAATCTCTGAAAGAATCAAGCAGTGGCACTAAATTAGTGTTCAACATTAGAACTCTCACGCTAGTTTGATCAACATGGAGGTTAGATTTCTGGAAACAGCCTGGAGGAGAGGAGGGAGGTGGAACAAAAGCTTCCATACTTGCAAGTCCTCCTGCTGAGATACCTAAAGGCAAAAGTGTTAATTTTAAAACTGCCTTTAAAAACTGCATCTTCTCTCAGAATCACTGTACCTTCATTTTTCTAATTTCAAAGTGAATTGCTTCACGTTGAGAAGCTTCCCCTGAACTCATATAGATTTAACATAGACACGTAACTAAAATCAGAACATTCCACAATAGAGCACACGTGTTAATAAATATTCCAGATTATTCAAGGCAATTAAGAAAGGCAGATGAAAGGCAGAATGACTGAATAGCATGAATTCGACAGTTACTGACAAATACCTAAGTGATACCACATCTGTTTAAAGGCGTTGCTTTACTACGTATTAGATTATTGTCCCTCTGCATAAAATTAAAAAACAGTTTTGAACTACTTGTGAAGACCACCTTACACAACAGAATGCTTACTTCCCACATAAGAAAGTTTGTACAGTTTTAAGAATGTACGTAAAAAAAAAAAATCACAACACTGCTTGCAGAGCAACTTCCACACACCTGCTCAGCAGGACTAATGAATAGTAGAGACAAGCGCCGTAATTTTGTTTTGCTGCCATAACTTCAGAACAATTTACTAAACTGATATTTCATCATTCTATGCCCATAACAAAGACAAAAGGAGGCATTCAATGCAACACTTCAAGCTTTTGCTGGAATGTAAATACAAACCTGCCCTTCTAGCACAAAACAAGCAGCTGAGTTCCTGCTTTTCTTCTGTAATTTCAAGGTAGAACAAAGTTTGCAGCTTTTTCGTCTCAGATCATTGTGGGGGGAACATCTGAATTTCCATAATAAAATCTTTACCTCTTATTTTCAAAAAGGTAAATAATTGAGTTCTAAGAGCACTGGAAAAAAGTACTGGTTTTAACTCTTCAATTAAAGACACTATAGAAAAAAAAAATCAGCTTCTCGAGAAAGTCTGATGAAATTTGTTAGCTACACTGTGCACAGAGAAAGACATTAACACTTAGGAAATAGGTTCTGACAAAGCTTCAAATTTCAAAAAGCGAGTTGATCAAAAGAATCTGAAAAGCGAGGAAGAAACTCCATTCAGGTATTTAATCAAATTGTCTGAATTCTTATGTCCTTCAAACTTGTTAATAAGCATCACATAAGATCACATTGGTTTATCGAGAAAAAATAATCTCTGAAGAGTCAAGAAAAGGAAAACAATCTGATTATGTCATAAAACAGGTAGGCAGACCTCCTCACTGGACTAGCTAAACTCCACAGCAGATTCAAACATAAAGCATGGATCATTCAGGCAGATAGTCCAGCAACTGAGCTGGCCAATTCTCATATTTCCCTTCAGAAGACGCAAGCACTCTGCTCAAAACCTATATGGTTTCGTCTTGTTAAGACAGCTACTATATAAATTTCTAAAGTATGCAATTTAATCACTCTTAAAAGGTTTGTAGGGATTAACAGAGACACTAAAAAGACAGTCTCAAAACTTATCACTTGTCTAATTACAGGAATAACACACAATTATTTTTTTTTAATAAATCAACACAGGTGGAATTTTGCTTATTTATTCATAGAAATAAAGAGCTAAGAGCTGTTAGCCACATGCCTAGTTGAAGAACATCATTGGCAATCACCCCTGGACATTCTTGTTTAAAGGTAAAGTAAAAAAACCAAGCCTCCTATCATTAAAGGCCATTTAATTTGACATCACCAGAAGGGATAACCTAAGCTTCCACCACATTATTAAAATTCATTCTCACGTCATCCTTTGTGTTGCAATGAGTATTTTCATAGCCATATTTTAAGCCAAATCATATTGTTGCTGTGCATTAGCTTCAGTCAATTCAATTCCCTGGTTGTCTTTGCAGCTCACAGAACACTAGTGCCAGGATGAGGAAGAGACGGGAAACAATGGCCAAGATTTGGAGGGATGTCCCACTTCCCCCTTTTCAGACAGCTACACAACCTTGAAGCCAAATTAACACGACCATGGAAACACAGACCAACTGTTACTAACAACTACAAAAAATTTTATTAGTGATTGTGTAAGTTTGATTAGTTCACTACTGCATTCCACTGAGAAAGCTTTGAGTGGGTCTGAGCATGAGCAGCAAGGGCCCAGGTCCTTATGCCATAAAATACTCCAAAGATAACAAAAGCAGAAGGAAGAGATCATATTTTTATTAGACCAATTAGAAAAATATGTACTGTTTACATTAAAATGTAAATCCTCTAATTACCATATTCACTCATATTAATCTCATCATATTTTTTTTTTTAATTTTGTATATTTACATTTAGCTTCATATACCAAGATACCAACCTTCATGATATAGCAAGACACAGCTTTTATACACATATCAAACATGGACAATTCGAGTCAGGGTCATGGACAATTCGACCATGCTAGTATACAATATGCATTAATGCTCCAAGAATCACACGCATTTGAAAACAAGAGGGCATAAGAGTCAAGCAAGTTAAGCCTATTAAGTTACTTCAAAGAATATTTTTTAATGCAGATGTTATTTTTTTCAGTATGGCAGCTACCACAAGCTCTCCTGAGTTCAGGCTTCCTTGCTGTAGTCAAGTGATTTCTTGGTGAGACAAACCCTTCCTGTGCCACAAATCCCTTATTGCAAGTCAATGGAATCCAGCTGTGATAGCCTGAGTTCTCTAAAACTTGATTGATATGGCTGTTATCCCTACACCTTTATTGGCAGTTGTTTTTAAAGCATGAACAGGTTCCCAAACACTTATTCTCGTTAGTTTACTAACAAGACTTGTCATTCCTCAGGTTTAGAGAAAGATTACTTAGAAGGCCTTCCACAAAAATATGAACATTCAAGATGCCTTAATAGCTTAGCAATTCATCAATCACAATTCAGTTGATCGAGATCTATATACCCAAATTGCTCTACGTAAACAACAAGCATCTGCATGCCTGCCATATAATCCAAATTCCTATTTCTCAGTCCACCTATATCAAACTCTTTGAACAGCAGTATGTACACGTAGTGACACAGTATTTATGCATCAGCCTGTCCCTGAATCCCCAAACTCACCGTCAGAAACCTACAGTACAGTAGCAACCAGCAAAGCAGAAAGCTGCAATCACTACGTATTAGTATTTTATTAGACTAACCAATCACCTGTCTCCCCACAAACTCTGCCTCCAGGTCACTGCAGAAACACCAGTAGTAGTAACCTGACATCCCATTGCACCCAGCAACTCCAACCTGCTCCGGTGCGCACAGTCCAGCGGCACATGTATCTCAAGCGAGAAAACATTTAGAGACTAAATGCTCCTATTTAGGGACACCTGCCCCTAGGGCAACCAGAATAATCGCAGCTGCCCCCCACGTCCAAAAGCACAACTGCTCCCGGCCCAAGGGAGTACTCATAGAGCAGCCCGAGCGGCTGCGGACGGCTGCTTGGAGCAGTCTCTGCCCCCCGGCCCATGCCCAGAGAAAGCAGGCTGGAGGCCGCCGGGGCCAGAGCTGAGGGGCGGAGCGGCATGAAACCTCACTCCGGGCCGCATCGCTCGGCGCCCGCCCCTCACCCCTCCTCACCAGCAGGTCGGCGTTAGCCGCCAGGCGTAACTGCGGGTTGTGCATCTTTATTATCTTCCGCAAAGTGCTGCGGGGCGCCGTGCGCTTCATCCTCCTCCTCTTTCCCCTCCTGCCGCCGCCGAGGCCGGGCCCAACGGCTGCCGCCCAACCGCCCTCCGCCGTTCGAATCGGCCGCCCTGGCGCAGGCGTGCGCGCCCGCCGTGACGCACTTCCCAACGGCCGGGCGCGGCACCACCCCCGCGGGAGCGCAGCGGGACGGGACGGGGCGGGGCGGAGGGGAGAGGAGAGGAGCCCCCGTCCCGTCCCGTCCCGTCCCGCCCCGCCCCGCCCCGCCCCGCCCCGATCCCGGCGGAGCGGCCGCGGCGCTGCAGCGTTTCCCTGGAAACCGCATGAAATGGTGGCAATTCGGGGAGAGCCGGCCGGCGCGTTTGCCCCGAGCCACCGCCGGGATAAGTCGAGAGGGAGCGAGGCGCCATCACACCTGCGGCTTCCGTGGCCGGTGCTAGCCTGGGATCCGGGCCTTCCCCCACAGCCGCTGCCTTCGGGCGGAGGCTGTGGCGACCCGACGACAGCGGCGTCCGGCTCCCAAGTGACAGACCTGAGGCGCGTGTGGGGCCAGAAAAGCTCCCCGGGCTGGTGTGTGAGGTGCATTAACGGGCCCCAGAGGGACACGGCAACAGTCGTTCCCCTCACAAGCAACAACGTGTGGAACTGCTTCCCTTGCAAGCTGAGGGAAACGGTGCTTTAGCTCTAGCTTTAACAAGTTACCCACACCTCTACCCAGCCCTTTTTTAATCAACAAGAAAGAAAATACATGCGGCAGTTTTCAGGCTGCCTTTACCTAACCTCCAGACCTGGGCCCTGACACGTGCTGAGGTTTCCCAAAACAGAGGGAAAGCGGCACCAGTTGGAGGCATGGAACGGCGCTGCTTAAATAAGCCTCAGGCCAAGACCCGTGGGTTGTAGGTTGGCAATTGTCTTCCAAGTTGGGCAGAATTTACTTGCTGCAGAAGTGCAGGGCGTTGTACAACACGCATGTTCTCTCCTTCGTTTCCTTGTGTGACCCTGCTGGGAGATGTGACACCAAAGGGTCTCGTCTGGGTGCCCTGCAGGACCAGGAGCACAATTAGCACCATAAACTTAGACTAAAATGAGCCTAGAGTTACCTTCTGCACATAAATCCAGATAAAACACTGTGTTAGTACGGGTATGGCATTGACTTCATTGTACAGAGAAACGTGCACTCGTTCTGAAAGCAACCACCACTTTTAAAGTGTCATTCTTTCCCTAGCATCTGTCCCTACGCTTCTATTTTGGCTGATGGATGCTGCTGACTGAAATACAGGTTTCCCCACAGAGGGGCCCCTGTAGCTTGGCATTCTCAGTGTATTTGGGCTGTGTGTACTTAGTTGGAGAAGGGGTCAGGATTTCATACTGAGGTATGGAGTTTTTCAGCATATTTATTAGTTTTTTGCTTTCTTTGGCCTATGGGATGTTTGCAAATTTAAATGTTAAACCAATGAGATAAATATATTGTCTTTATTCTATTATATTCACAATTATCAGCACCCAGATGTGAATCAGTTTTATTGAAGTATGTTCTTAAATCTGTATGATTTGGTATTTTAGTTAATTTGGCGATATCCACAAAATGTAGTCCAAACAGAAGTATGATATCTGACAGCAGGAGAGAATTTAAGATTTGCCAGTTCTTCAAACTCTGTCAGATATTTGAAAATCATGCTTTGTTCTTTCAGCTTTGACTGTCGCTTGCCATTAATCACCAACAGCAATGCAGGTTTTAAAATCAGGGTCTTAACATTTTTTTCTGTGAATGGATAAGCACACTAAAACATAGGGGTTTTTTCTGCAGTTTAATAAGCACAGTTAATGGCTCAGCAGCACTGACAGAAGTAAACATTTGTTTCGTCAGTTAGCTAAATGGCTATGGCTCAGGAGCTACATAGGGTCATATACTGTAATGCAGATAACATACACATAGAAACTTGCATTGAGATCAACAATAATTCAGCATGTCAACAGATTCAAATCTACAGCTGGGATAAATTAGTAGCTCCACTGGACCTTACTGGAGCTGAGAATTGGGCCTTGAAATCTCAGACTTTATCTGTGGGAAACTAGTATGGGCAAGCATTTTACAAACTGTATGGGTTGCAAAAGTACCTCCGCTATAGGTCTAAAACGATTAAAATGCATCACACAAATTTGAAACTATGCAGTGATCTGCATAAAATGACAGATACTGAGACTCAAGACTAGTAACTGTATCTTTAGTTATATGCTTGCTATATAGACAGTGACAATAATAAAATCTACTAATAAGTCTAATACTACTAGACTTTTGTTGGTTCTGGTAGTTTGATATTTCTAGTGGACTGTTCTTTGTTTTTAGCCACAGTGAATAATAATTTAAAGTGCCCTTTCAAATCTACTTATTTACCAGATTTCCTTTTTTCTTATGTTTTGAAAAATTTATGACCTTGGTTACTGCAAGCAATTGATAACAGAGGTCCAATGTAAAAATGTTAAATTATAGGTTCTCATTTACTGAATTCAATAGCTAAAATTTCTCCTTGAATATATATTTCAATGTCTTTGTCAGTAAATATTTCAGTAAACATGATTTTTGAATAGTTTGATTTTAATACCGAAATACTGTAGAACAAGAAAAAATTATATTGCTGTTATGCATTTCAAGGGACAAAATTATTTTATAAGTTAACTAAATGTAATAAAAATCAACATTTTAAAAATTATTTTATTTGCATTAACATATGGATTAATGGTTACATTACAGATAATCATAGAAAACTGCAAACTCACATTGTATTCCTGATTTTGAACATAACTGTTTTCCTTTTCTGTCTTTCTGATAGAAGCTGTACAGTTCTGATATAATGCTATCGTGAAATAACATTTAAATAGGTAGAAGAATCATGCAAAATATATTTTAAATTAATTGTTGAAAAGATGAAATTGTTAATTTTGTCATATTCATGCAGCTTTATAAAAAAGGCAGTTCTGTGCCTTATAGGCATATTTTCATGTTTTGCCTGTTCAAAAGGTGCAGGAGTTTTGCATCAATTTTCTACAAGCAGTTACCTTATTTTCAAATAATATTTCAAGAATTTTGGATTTTTCACTTTTTAACTATTGCATGCTTTAAGCCTACGTTAGTTCATTTTATGAACTGGGTGTGTTTCGTGGCTTCAGCTGCAGCACAGCATCTTCCCAGTTTTCCAGCAATACTGAGCTGTGTTTTGGAACTAAATACATCATCTGGTACTGATGATAAGAGCTAGGAAAATTCAGCAATTAAAATGCCACCATCCAGGTCTGACTTCTTCAAGAAAACAAACAGCCTTTGCAGTGTTTCTGAGTAAAGGCAATTTCAGTGACATTATTTTGTGACTTTTGCTTCCAGATTATCCGCGTTCCTTGAAAATGGTTCCATACATTTCAGTGATTAAAAAGAGGCCAAGCTTGGGGCCAGTAAACATTTTGTTCTCTGTTTCTGTAAGGAAAGAGGTGAATTTATAGGCTAATTTTATCCACTCCTCTAATGCACTGTAAGTTGAAACAAGGGTAATATTTGGAGATTTAATTGAATAGCAGTGTTTCCTTTCTGACCTGAAGCTTTTATAAGCCCATCTTAACTTGTTAAATTTGCTCTCCCAGCCTGTCCTTCTTAACTATTAGTTTAATCATTTTTGTTTCTGGATTTTGACATTATCTTCAGTCAGACCCTTCATCAGTTCATAATTTTAGAGTCAACCTTCCCAAAGAATGCTGAAGAATTTAATTTTAAATGTGTGATACCTTGAAATTAATAATCACATTTTATAGATTCTTGCTAAGCCAAAGGTCCCTCGGTTTCTTCTCTAGTCAGGTAGAGACTGTTAAATACTTTCTGGTGTAATCCAGTTTCAGTGGTTGATGAAAGACCTTGAAACTTATCCTGGGTATGAATGTCAAAGCCTAGAATCTTTTGATGTTTTCTTCAGTGATGAAAAGATATCTCTAAAACAGAACATAACAATTCAGAAAAAGTAAACTCTTCTATAATGTAGTTGATAGGCTTGATCATAGTGGTTGGAGTACACAGACTGACTCTCCTGTTACATCTCTATATTCTTTCTGTTGTATGTAGGATAATTCAGATGTGGTTGAATAGTCTTGTAGAGAAACAGGAAAAGAGAGAATACAAAGGAGCAAATTGTATGTTTTCTTCTCCTCTGTGGAACTTAAACAAATCTCGTGCTTGAAAAAGAAGGTGGAAATGGCAATTTTAACAAGAAACTTTTCTCTTGTGGCAGTCACTAATAATATGATGGCAATAATTTAGTTTCAATAATAAATACTAGAAGCTCAGAGATGCGTTTGGCATTCACCTTTTGTTTTCATGAAGAAAAGAAAGAAGTCTCTATGATCAATTATTTTTAAAATTACTTTTTCTTATTTATTTATTTAGCCCTATTTCTATCTGTTTTCAGGCCCAGTGCCAAACAGTGAAAATTTTACGGTTTTAGGCTTTACAATTTAACTTTCGGTTTTATTTTTCAGGACATTCTGTATACCAGCTCTCCGTATATAAGGCTGTGAAGAGCCTGCCTAAAGTCAGTTGACTTCCGTCTGCCTGTTGTAATTGTTGGGATCGCATTCATGAAAAAAGTAAAGGCATAAAAATTACAGCTCAGCAGTCACTCTTACCTTCAGAAATATTCCTCATGCACTTGACATGCTATCAACTAAAAGTCTATTGGTTTCACTGCTTTTGAAGTAATTTAATGCAGAATCACATTGATATAAGTCCACTACTTTCTGTAATTCTGTAAGAGAAAATTGTTTATTGTAGGTGTTGTCAATGAAATCCATAAAGATGAATAAATAACACCAAAAATAGTTACTTGATACCCACTTTGTTTGCATTCATGTAACTTTTCTCATTACTTTTTTAGATTTTTACATTATTTGCATTTTGCTCCTGTACCTACTACACCCATAGTCATATTTCCTCCTCCAGATTCCAGAATGAGCAATGTTATCCTCTGCATATGTCATGCTTTCCATGACAAGCCAGAAGGATCTTCTGGCACCTCTAGTCTGATCAGATAATCCAGACCTGCCAAAAAGACCACCTTCTCTGAGAAAATGTCACAAACCTAAACAGTATTCTGAAAAATACTTGTTTTCTATCTTCCAAAAAACATACTTTATGCAAATGTATTGTAAACAGAGAACAAAGGACAGCACAAAACTTAATGACGTTCCCTGGGATCTTACTTTACTGAAAACTGGTCTAATTAGCATAACATGTTTAATAGTAATGGCCATCAATAGAGAACTCAAAAAAAGACTAGTAGGTAGATACATATTACTCAACTGCCAACTTCTTATATTATATTTATCAGGGAGGGTAGATCAGAGGTGTCGACTGAGCCTAGTGGTTTTTCTTCCCTTTGTTTTTCACATGAAGGGTAGCAACACCTTTTAGCCCCACTAGAACAGACATTAGCTTCCACATCTCACAAGGACTATGTTTTTTCCCCATTGACTTTTTCTTCAGTCAGAAAGAGACCCCTACAAGTCTGATAGGCAACAGTATTTTTCCTACCTCTTTATTGATTTCCTTCAGGTTATGTCAGCTCTCAAATACTCCAGAATGGCCTGCTTAGTAATGCGTCTTTCCACCAGTTTTCTGGCCGTGGCTGCAGAGGAAAATGAGTGATCCCAATTTGAGATATCAACCCCTGCAGCAAAAAAACAATAGCCTCTTGGTGGTGTTTCTGATTGTCACTAATCCTCAGCTATCCTAAAGTAGTGGAGGAAGCAGTCATGAGACCACTGTAATGAAAAATGCCCACTTCTTGCCTGGTACTGCCTATATGCCCTGGGAATGTACTGAAATAAAGGGACGTACATGCATATTTGTTAACTTTAAAGCCAGTTAAACAACTGGTCACATGTATGTGACGGTTATTTTGGTTTTTTTTTTTAATTAATAAAGAGTAGGTGATAACCAGTGGGATGCCTGCCTGCCAGCTGATTTTCCCTGATGCCCCTGATGGTGGATTAAAACAAACTAAATTCAAAGTGAACCAATAAAGCGAGAGATGGGTTAGGTTTCAGATGAGGTGAATCGATTGCTGATTCCTTAAATCTCGCTTCATGTGACAGAAGCTAAGCCTTACCATTATTGTCATATGTAAATACGGTAGAAAAAAAGAATGGCAGCTCTAGTGGAGGAAGCATTTAAGTATTGACTTGCAGGTGCATGGAATAGGCCTATAACACAATAGGAGTCGTTTTAAGTGCACAAAGTTGGCATGTATTCTGCAGTGGGGAAGACAGGAGAAGGAAAATTTAAGTAATATTTATTTCCGTAGCTAATAAGGGAGTTTAAAAAAAAACATTTCAGATTAAATATGAATATCAGAGTAGCTGTAATCAGAATATATTTTTTCCATGCAGATTTTCAGAAGTGAAGAGATTTTTTTAACTGCCAAATGTAACATACTGTCACTTGAGAATGAAGTAGTAGAATTTATGCAAAAGTTTACCACAAACGGTTCCTCAGTGATCCACCTTCTTTAGCAAGCAGACATAAAATCACTGGTCTTCAAAATTATGTTAAGAAATCAATGATCTAATATGAGCTATCAAGAGTGGGATGCATAGAGTTCAACTATTTGTTTTTCTGTGGAAAAAAGTGATTGGAAATTTCAATGCCAGTTCTGTATTGGTAAAGAATGAACACTCTGAAGAATGACAGAATTACTCTTTAGTTTCCGTCATTACGGAAACGATTGCTTTCCTTTTGAGTGCACAGAAATCTTCCTCAATATGACTCTGTGCCATGCTCTTTTCAAATTTGCAAACCTCCTTTAAACAATAATAAGCAAAATATAAACCCCTCTGAAACAGGTTCTGTTGAGAATCAGTAGCTTTCTGAAGGTACTTAACTGAAAAAGATATTTTTTTAAAAATTGCTGCTGCTATAGCATAGATGAAGGAAAAATACTTCATCGGAGAATATGGTGAGGAATAGGAATTACAAAATCCTTTCCTTTCAGCTAGTTAACTGCAAATTTTATTCTTAGGAATGTAGGTTTGGGGTTTTTTAAGTATCTTGCTGTTTTGTGTATAGAAAAAGGCTTCAAACATTAATTATCCAGTAAGCTAAGAAATCTTTTATTAGCTTAGAATCATTTGCCTTCTGGGGACAATAATATTTGCAGTTTCAAATGTGATTAAATGGAAGTGGTAGTTTACAGAGTGAAAGATACTGTATATACTTATTTGAATGTAAAACACCACCAGTTAGTATTGCTTAAATAAATGTAACTTTGACCACAATTTTGTAAATAAACAACTGCTGATAGAATCTTTTTGTTTTCCTACAGAACAAACACACTTTCTTCAGTGTGATGCGAAGAAAAACAACACAAAGAAAAGAAGAAAAGTGACAGAAAGAAAAGTGCTTGACACAAAAATAGCGAGGGTGTAACCCTTCAGGTTAATAAAACTAAAAGATAGCAGCTGTAGCTGTAGCCCTGCACAGAGGCAAGATGCTGCTCCCTGCTGTAAGAAACTGCATTGGAGCCTTAATATAAGAATAACCGTATTGTCTGTGGAGAAGAGAAGCCGTATCAAAGTTTTCTTCAGCTACCCCAAACTGCTGTGTAAGCCTGTTGTTAAAACAAATGTACGTGGAAGCACAGTAGCTAGTAGAACTGGTTTAATAAATGGAGCTGCCATACTGTTTTCTAGACACGATGAGGCTACCTACCTGAGCTTACGTAGTGTAACTTAACTATCACAAAGCTAAAAAAATAATCTATTTTAAGATGAAAGTCACACCTCTTGCATCTGCACAAAGACAATTGTAACAAAACTAACCCCATAAAAACACAGAGTGAATCATGACATGAAGGCAAGATTTGTTTTGAAAGAGCATACTATGAAGTTAGCTGACGCACTTGGAAAAGAAAAATCAGCTCTAAGGTCTCTCACCTTTATCCCAGGTATTGCAGATAGGCATTTTGTATTTAGACTACCTATCTTGAATATTAGCAAAGGTTAAGCAAAGGTTAAGCTTTTTTTTTTTTTTTCCCCAGTGTACAGTGATGTTCTTCATAGTAAATAAGTTTGCTGTGGTGTTTTTAAGTACCTTCACCTGGGTATGGGCTGTGGCTCCTTGATACTACCAGTGATGCATCAACTTCCAGATGTGCTGTGGAACAGTTCTCTTGGAGCAAGTCAATAGCCTCAAACTGCGGCTAGTTACCATTGTGACTGATGGCACTTTGCCCCTATACACAGCAACTACTCAATGCTGCCGTTAAACAACACAGAGGGAAACGTAAAGTTGCTGTTCAGAGGCAGCTCTTTGCTTAAAAAGGTGGCAGGTGTGTGCTTTTTCAGATGTTTTTATTTTTAATGGTAATACATTGATATTGAATGCTGCCTTGCCTTGTAGAGTGGATAAAAATATACTTATGCTTGACAGTAGGATATTTTTTTTTCCAGCACATTTTCCAAACTAGTCTAAAGATACTTGTTTTTTCAAAAGATGTGTTTGCATTTCTGTAGCATTCTTCCCACTTTTATCTGATGATGAAGTGATGTCACTAGGTCTGTGTCTGTGCTCTTATGTGCAGAGTGTCCTGGAAGAGAGCCATCAGGAGAAAGAGAAAAAAAAAATAAGTGTGTACAAGAATATGGAAAGCTGGGCCTAGACATAGTTCTTCTGGGGGGCGTTCTGGTGTAAATGTCATTCAGTTGAAGGCCCATACTCGTTGGCATGCTCAGCTGGTTTGCAGTGCTACAAGTAAGCGAAACAGCTATAAAACTGACTTAACTCTCCAATTAAGCTGAATTTATGACATCTTTACAATACCAGTGCAGAACAAAGCAGCTGGAGACAACGAGTAATTCTGATCCTAACAATCCCTTTTTAGGCTTTATTTGGCATTTTATACTCAGGCAAAAGTTTGCCAGTTCGTCTAAGATTAAATTTAGAGGCCTCTCAGAGGCCTCTGAAGATTAAACAAAATTATACCATAGAACACATGTTCATAAATGCATAGACTTTAAATGTTTCTTTGTAACATTATATTTTGAGCACATTAATCCAATTTGGGTGCCTAGTGAATTCAGGACTCTCACTGATGTCAATAATTACCAGGATTGCACTTTAATTAGTTTTGCCTATTACATTTTTTTTTACAAAGAAGTAAATTGATTTTTATTTCCAAAATAAATTTAACAATTGCCTTCTGCCACAATTCTTATATTTGTGAATTCTATGTGTGTATGACAAATCTTCATTTGCCCTTAGCTGCAAGGGTCCTGAATACGGTCCTGAAATACTGGTGTTTGTGTAAAGAAGCCACGGAAATCAGTATCTTGATGTACAGTTCACAGCCTTACTGCTTTTCTTTGTGATTCCCAGCACAGAGGACAATTTGAAATAGTTATCATTTTTGTGTGTGTGTGCATCTGTTCTTTATTTGTGAGCCTTTAGTGTAGACCCAAACAGCAAAGACTGGTTGTTTATTCAGACTAAGACTCTCTTTTTTGGTCTCATAGGCTAGATCTGTACTAATGAGTATAATGTTAGGCCTTGTGTTGAGTCTGAGAGCAAGAGACATGCTATGCCTCAGCTACCTATGGCTAAATTCTCTTCTCCCTAAATATAGGGTGAATCTAGTCAATCCCCACTACTGGGGGCAAATCCTGCCACGCTCCATCCTCTGGACTGTGGCCAGGAGTTGGCTGGGAGAGCGCTCGTTGGCTCAGGCCAGAGCTGTGCCTGCTAGTATCATGCTATCAACACAGTAGTTACTACAACTGCACACCAGAATTTGTGCCTCTCTCTCCTCTGGTTTAGCATACTGTACCTGTAGCCGTGGAGTAATGCAGTAATGACTGTGCAGCATTTCTCAGTGGGGCTAAAAGTCAAGAGTCCTAAACAAGAAGTTACATGTCATAATTAGAAAAGCTCAACGGTCAGACTCAACAAGGAGCCTGGTCCATGTCAGGATTGTTTCTGGGTTTTACTTTGTGCTCCAACTAGCCAGGACCAGGGTCCAGAACATGGATCTCCTCTGTGCTTGGAGGCTGTCCTTACCACCAGCCTACAAGGTCAGCTGCTTGTACTTTTTCTTTCTAATCCTGAATCATGCTCCATTTGCTATGGCAACAGTATTTCAGCAGGCAGAATAGTAAGTAGATGTCTCTGCATGCCCACAGCCTGGTGGCTGAGGCATGCTTCTGGGAGGTGAGAAATGCAGTCTTTGTCCACAAAATTTAAGGAGGAGATGGACTGTGAGGATCCTTCTCCTAGGACAATTGTACTCACCACAAAGGCATCGTACAGAAGAGTAAGTAGGACGTACCAGTTGGCAAATGGGGATGCAGACCCTGGTTCACAGGCACTGCCCTGCATTTCAGCCCTTGTAAACAATTATTTTTGTTCGTTCATTGTTTTGCCATGGCTTTGTTTGGACAGTATCAACCATGGAATGAAATAGTTATCAGTGCTTAAGCAGAGCTCAGAATTATGCTCTCTGACACTCAAAGAGTTGCTTGATGTCAGGGACCGGCAAACATAGGATAAGAAATTTATGAAATCTTCCAAGAAACATTTTCATTTCAAAATTTGACTTTATCTTAGTCAAACAGGAAACTAGTGCAATAGCATAGCAACAAAGTTAAACCTGCAAGTAAATGGCTACTGGTTGGAGAGTAAGTTTGTGGGAGAATGTGTTGTATGTATTTGTATAACTGTACGTATGAAAGATCTGAATTCTCCTAGCAGCAGTGTCTGGATCCAGGGCTTTGATTTAGATTGTGTTCCTCTGAGTACACTGTTCCATACATACATAAAACTGAATTTAGCAATGGGAGCTTCTGCCTTGTGGGCCCATGAATACCTCTCCATAACAAAATACATCACTGGGTTTGGAGTTCTCTCTTTGGAAAGATTTGATTCCAGATTTCCAGTTCTAGCATTTCTCTCATAGCTTGAGGTCTGCAATATACGAGTGTGCTGTATTGTACGTAGAAAAAAATCTGACTGAACCTATCAGGGATATGATTTGCCATATGCATAACTAAGTGATCAATGTGGTTTTATACAACATTACCTGTATTCTGGCATATCATAAATTAGTGGAAGCAAGTACGTGCATTAATATAACAAATACTGTTTTTACAGTGTCAGCCCTGATTTGTCTATTATCTGCTCAGGTTAACAAATCTACATATAGACACGTAAAGAGAAAAGCCTATTCTCAGGATGCGTCCTGCAAGCCTGTGCTCCAAGCAGATAGAACATATAGATCCTTTTCCAAATCTAAATGAAATTTTAATACTTTATACATTTTTCAATACATGAAAAGCATCATGTGATCCCAAATATTCCTCCAATTTTTAAAGTTTAGTAAGCGTCTGAAAAATATTAGCCAAGTTGTCGCCCTATACTTATGCAGAAGACAATGAGGATACTGAGGATACTTTGCTGATGGCTAACTTTTCCACTCCCTAGTTAACTTTTCCTCCCATCAGGAAATACATTAATAGATTTTACTGGGTAGTTTCTAATCACTTGCAGTAGTTTTTTCATACACTTGAATTTTCCTTCCAGATGCAAACAATGAAAGCTACAAATATAACTTAAGATGTAAAATTACCATGACATCTAATTCAGTGTCTCAGAGACTTGGGCTTTTTCAGGTGATACAGTTTAATAAAAAAACACGCTTAGATGTTGGTGAGATGTAAGTTTGTGTCTTGCATTCGTGTCTTGCATTTCTTGTTAATAAAGTTCATGTTTGAAATACAACCAGTGTTTCTTGTTACTCAAAGGCTACAGTCTGCAAAAGACTCAGAATCTTTCCTGAATTTTGTAGGATTTGTTGCAACTTCAGCATCTATTATCTTTGTAAACCAATATCTTCACTATGTAATATGTTAAATAAATACAGCTTGTCTTTTACAAGATGTCTTCTCCCATTGACTGCCAAATGAAGCACAACAGAAATGTTAAAAAAAGAATCCTCAATAGCTGCATGAGTAGTTGTCCACTTACTCCAGAGATCAGTAGAATGTTTGGCAGGAAAACACGGACTCAGCACTAGCTCTCATTCACACGTCAGAGCCAAAATAGAAAACGTAGTTCATAGTGGAGTGCAAGGACAAGAGCGCTGGAAAGGCATTCTTGTAAATACGTGCTACAAACTGTACCACTCTGCACCTTCTCTGTTGCTTTCATGTTCAGCTCAACTACAATTCAGTAAAACAGTGTGCCCAAGTGCAACTCAGGAATGTGTATGTCTGCTCCTGTGAACAGATGCAGAGCCAGATACCAAGCCCTGTATCAGTGCGTGGACATACTGCACAGCTGGAAGAGCAATTGCAGCTATTAAGAAAAAGCACGCATTTTTCCTACTGGGTTATCTAAAGGCTTGATTTGTAGTGTGAAAGTGTGTTTTAAACATGATTTTGGCCACATCAAATTTTGCAAACTAAAGATGATGTAAATTTAATGGTGGAGTTTAAGCTCTCTGAGGTCTTAGCTGAACGACATACATTAGCAGTCAAAAATAGGTGATTAGCGCAAAATCAAATTGTGTGAGGCTCTGTAAATTTAAGTCACTGTCTGACACTTACGTGCCCACACACTCATAAAAAGCAGTGTGGGTGGCCGAACAACATAATCATCCTTTATTACCTGCCTAAAATGGTGGCAGAAATGCATACTGCACTGTCAGAATCTCTATGTAGAGACAGTCTGAAGCGCATAGAGTTGATCATGGGCAGAAGGCAAAAAGGGGAAAGGAGAACGACAAAAGGAGAAGCTCCCCCACCTTCAAGGCAACAATAACACCTTACCTTGCCTCATACTGCCCCTAACTGCAGGTTCAGCTGAAAAAATGCTGGAATATATAACAGAGACAACACCCCATAGGCAGGAGCCTGTAAATCTTTGCAGCCTCTGAGGCACGAGCTCCATGGGCTTGGCATTCATTGCACTTGACTGTTTTTCAGGGCGGCTTTGAGGTGCGTGAGGCACTGCTTCAGCAGGCATGGGAGCATATGCAGGTTTTAGGGAAATGGGATTTCAAAGAGAGACCTTATATATTCACATACATTAAATCTACTTCTTTTCTAAAATTGAGGGGGATTGATTCTGATGTACGTTTGTATTTAAGAAAAAAATTAAAAAACAGAATGGTTCGTAATTCCTTCTGAAATAGGCAAAATCAATGGTGCTTCATTCCTTTTGTAAAATCTAATCCTTTTTTCCCCGCACACATACATCGATGGCTTTAGCACTTACCAGACCTTTACAAACAAGTACCTAGACGTCACAAAACTACAGTAAAGTTGATATAGAAATCGCGACCCTGACTTTGCAGACAAGGTAACTGACTCTAAGACATTAAGAGCAAACTGTTACCCTAAATCTGAACACCTGCAGACATACTTAATAACAAACAGGTGATGTAAGAGTTATCAAGACAGAAAACATCAAAGTATTACTTAAGGTCTGTGGAGATAGATGTCCAAGTCTGAAAATACTGTTTCAAGTCATTTTTAGTTTCCAGACATTTAAACCATGCATAGTAATAATTATTTATCTGAAAGTGTTTACGGATACTTTAAATTTGTTAATTTTTTAGATTTTTTTTTTTTCATGAGGCAAAGTTAGCTTTTTCAGCAGGTTTGCCTTTTGCTACTTTTAGAAGAGGAGTTACTTCTGGGCTAACAAATTTCCATTTAATAATACATGGATTTTCCTCTTATGCAGCTAGATAGTTTTTCCATCACTTGTACTTCAGTATTTCTGAAACCAGGTGTTAATTTTCAGGGGGATAGGAGGTTTCCAAGCAGCTGCCAGGACTAATATAGCAGCCAGCAGTAAACGCTGAATAAGCTTAGGTACAAAATCTATACCATCTGGTTTCAGGAGTCCCCAGCCAAAAAATGTGAGGCCAGTTCCTTTCATGTCCAGAAATCTTCCCGTTCATTGGCAATTGTGAAATGGATCTTACCTTTGCATTACCTTTTAATTCACAACTCAGATGAAGATTCAAATAATGGTCTTAAGAAAACATTGCTTAACTGTAAAATGGGAAACTGAGTAATATGCTCAGGTTTCATAATAAGACAGATGAACACTATTTGACAAGCTGAGATCAAAGTCCTTGCTCAGCCTCGCAGTGGTCCAGTTTTCCAAGCTGCTGTTTCGCAAAGTCGATGATAGCTACCGGCGCTCAACACAGAAACAAAGTCCCTCAGAGGAATGGTCTCCCTAGACCAGTAAGTCAATAAGGAGATACGAAGTGAAGTCCTTCAGGTTTGATTTAAGATCAAGGAAGTAAGGAATGAGGTCCGTCCTGTCTGCCAGTGAGGAAATATTTCTGGTTCCTTAGGTGTCTGAAGAGATCGATTCTGTTCTACCTAAAAAATTGCTATACTGAAAATTTTGATAGAAGAATAACTTGAGAGTGACTTTGTTCACAGATATGAGTGTGGAGGTGTGGATATAACTTGGGCCACTCTAAAGATAGCTGAAGAGATCCAAGCAACAGAACTTCCACCGAAGAAGCGTGGAAAAGGAGTGTTTCCTGCAATTTTTAAAGTCCAAATGATTTCACCCTCTCTCTCAGGCAGTCATTTACAGCTATACGTAATCCACAAGGTCACTTTCTTATCAAAGCCCTGAAGGTACCAAGCTACCGTCCCATCCAAAGAGTCATTAATATCTCTTAGCTTTTCATGTCTGGGTTATATATAAAAAATTGCATATAATAGGAAACCATGCAAGCCTATTTTTCTTTTACTATCATCACTGCTTTCAACACACTGATTAAATCATTGCTTTAACCCTTTTGAGAAGGGACTGCCATGTTACTGAACTTGGCTAGAAGAGAGTATAATGATTCCCTAGTCCATAGGCACTATCACAATGCAGATAAAAGAGCAGTGATAGTGCTGTTGCATTCCTGGTAGCCGTGGGTTTGTCTCCACTGCTGTATAGCAAGATTGCCCCGAGCTCCGTACAGCAAGTTAGAATAGCTCTGTCATCTGATCCAGCAGCAGGTTTAACTGGAGACACTTTTAAAGATGGGCAGATGAATGCAGATCAGACTAAACTGAGTCCGAAAAAATATAATTTTAAAAGCCCAATGTTTTCTCTCAGCACCGATCTCCAGAGGACTTAATGTTCTGAGGATTCATTCTGACTCCTTTGTGGCTAGTAGTCAAACTATTTTTTTTGTATCTGTGTCTAGTAATAGTAAAGTGGTGATCCTTCCGATCATATACACTGCAATAGCGTTTGATCATAGATTCCAGCCGGAGGGCATTCTGAATTAACAATTTCACATGACCAGACTATTTTATAATGCACTGTGAATAATCATTTCAGTAAAGGCAGTGATTTTGCTGTGTTCATGCCCTGGAACAATAGTGCTAGTATAAATCCCAAGATAGCACTCAATGTACTTTAAGAAAGTACTTTAGTCACCTTAAAAAAATGTAAAGGGCTGTGGTCCAAAGTTCCACTTGTCTCTGAATGTATAATAAATTGTTGATCACAGATAGAGAAGAGTCTTCTGTATCGCATCCATGAAGCATCTGTAAGTGATAACTTAGGCAACAGTAGTGCACTACGATATTTTTCAAAATGGCAACAAAGCATACATTGAAATACTGACCGGTCCCTGGCCAACAGACCAGAGCCTATTCCAGAGCTGTGTTGCATCACTCTGAAGCTGTAGGCTCCACATATAAAAAGTAGGACTAGTTCACAGAATGCAGAACCACTTCAAGAACAGGCACGCAACAAAGTTCAACCAGATCCAACAGGCTTTCCTGTTACTAATTCTCATTTTTTTATTTAATGTATTTGTAAAGATCTTCCTATTTGACTGTTTCTGATATTATGAAAGGTTCAGGGACTAAATAATACCAAAAAACACGAATCTTTATTTCACATTATCTGGCTTAGTTCCCAAAATTCGCAAAGCACTTTTAATACCAGAGAGAAAATATTTCAGTGGAAGCAAGTACATGCACAGCCGCTATCCAAGAAGAAGCAGCAGCAGAAATTTTATCACTCACTCTTCTTCAGTGTTAACAGCCAGAGGGAATACACTCTGGAAGTCAATTTTCTTTTACGGGAACTTGATGTGGGTAGTTGCTTGATGTGTTCAGCTTCTGTATGGCCCAGATTCAACAAGACACTTAAAAGTGTGGCTGACTTTATTCTTGTGGGTATTTAGGTATGTGCTTAAGTACCTTGCTGAATTGGGGCTTATGTCAGGTCATAAGTATTTACTAGGTCAGGCATCCAAGCTAAAAATTTCTCCGGTTTTCCTAGTTACACTGAAGATAAGTCCAGTCACACAATACATTTGGAAGTGCCTGCAATGAATTTGTCAGGTGGTATTACCAAAGGCAACGGAGAATACATTCTTGTTCTGTTGGAGAAACGTATTCATTTGCCCCCTCAGTACAGACCCTGCAGATGGCTGAGAGGATCTACGTGGGCCAAACTTCAAACATACAGGATAACAGAGTACCATTTTATTTAAATATTTATGCTGCTGCAGTATCCAGCAGTTGCAGCCAATCTTATGCCCTGTTGTATTAGGCGCCATAGAGAAGCATGAGGTCCCTGCTCCAAGTCATTTACATTCTTAAGAAGCATTGCTTGCCAGGGCTAAGTAATCGGAGAGCCATGCATTTGCCACAGTGAAACGCTTACCAAGATAAATCAAAAAGCAGATAATTTAGAAAGGAAAAATTAAGTGCATGACTGCTTTTTTCCTCTTTGAACTCTGGCTATTAGCCCAGACATTAGCCTATCTAACCCACAAGTGAGTAAGTTGTTTAGGAAGCACAGTGATTCCAAGCATTGAGGGAGTATCAGTGAGAAAAAATTTTCTATTTTCTTGGAAGAGAAAATGCGATTAAGATTGTGCTCTAGTCTGCTCATCAGCACTCTGTTACGGACTTCTAACTCCATGGCACATTTTAGACACAGAGATATGAAGTCCCTGTGTGTTGTTTGAGATCCTGTGGCAGAAGAGAAGACGAACCATGCAGCGGCTAGCTGTTGCCGGCCCCATTAGCAAGGGACAGAGTCTGGATGGGAAGACTGGCACCTTGCTCAAGCTTCGACAGTGTTTGAAACTCATACTCGCTGCAAGTGAACCAGGTTCTTTTCCCGTCTCTACCACTGACTACATTTTCTCTGCATAAACTGCAGCATCCCACTCTGTACTTCAATATCCTGCAAAAATACTTACCAAACCTTAAATTAATGCTGTCTCTGAATAAAAGACTGTTAACAGCTCAACCAAGAAGATGTACCGATGCGATCAATCTGTGCATATAGAGGAGTCGCTCAGTGCATGTATGGCTATAACGGAGCCTGAGCACACACGAAGGAAAGACTAGGAGATACAATAGGGAGCTGCAATTCCCAAGGAGATTAGGACAGAGCCTGGGACACAATTCCTTGTGAAACCAGGTTTCACCAGTTCTATTGCTCATTTATTGCATAATTATCTTCCTTGACTTGCTTTCATGCAGCTGTAATCGACAGAAGTGTTTCTCAATGTCTTGATTTTGCCTCAACATCAAGACTTCAATCATTTGGATTTTTCCAGGGCAAACTATTTTGGGATTGCTTCTAATTCAGCAAGGTTGAACATTGGTCTTGTGAGTTGGTGGGGTGTCTTTTTCTGGAACCAACCCCCCACAATACTAATATGTTGCTGTTAACTTTGCAAACTGAAATGTCACTCTTCTGGTTTTCATTCAGAATTTCTGTAAAATTTGACTGAAAGTGTCAACTCGTATTATAAGGATTATTCACATTTTGGTGGTATGAAAATTCATCGCTGCTTGCAAAAAGCCATATATATATTGTCATGGATTTTAACAGTGGTTAGGTACCATTAGCATCGACAAAAAGAATTAGTGGAGACTATGTGGACCATGTTTCCTTTTTAGTGTAAATTGGATACAGTGCTGAAAAAGGGGAAATCATCATTAGGTTAGCTAAACTCCTGCCTTACATCTCACCCATCTTCACTGTGGTTTATTCCACTAATGGGATCTGTATGTAATTTGAACTCTTAAGACTGAACATCTCTTGAGGAGGGGGAACACACAGCAATGAAATGACAGAACAGAAAAAGTATGAAGCTGAAAATTAGGCCAGAAGATTGATATCAGGATGGATTTAAATCATTCTTTGCTGTTTTATTCATCTTGGTTGTGTGATAAACTACCAAGCAGGACGAAGTTCAGGAGACTTGATGTACTGCATGTTAAGTCTTTGTTGTTATAAGGTGAACTCCCTTGCTCCAGCTTGCTCTCCTTGTCTCCCACACTTGTTGTTTTAATGCAGAGGAAAGTTCAACTCCCCCTGCTGAACTCCAGTACCACTTAATGAGGGAACTGTAACACTATCCAGTCGTCTCATCACACAGCAATTTCATTGCTTTGCACAGCTTGACTTATGTCAAAAAGGATGGTTAAAATTCACCCAAGTCCTGGAAACCCCCTGTTGAGTTAAACAGATCACATCTTAGCTACAGGAGGATTTTTTGTTTGTTTGTTTGTTTTGTTTTTTAAATGGTCAAAGGGCAAGAAGTATTATTTGCAAATGCTTTCACATACTTGGTTCTTAGGACGCTGGCATCAGCAAGATGATTTACATATCATATAGATAAAGACACACAAGCAATAGAGCTTCATGTGCCAATAAAAAGAAACAGCATTTACAAAAAATACAGTCTGATCATACAAGATGGATCCTTTAGCCTATTGTGGTTAAGAAAATCTCTTAGAGCATCCTATAGATTATCTTTGACAGTGTGGGCTTTACATTTACAAATGAGCAACAATCAGAACAGAAGGCTCAAGGCCAGTAAATTTGAGTCATGGGAGGTAATTTTATTTATGAGCAGCAGCACTTAAACCAGCGTTTCTGAAGCCTTCAGGACAAGCCTCCTTGAAGGCTCATGTGCACATTATATAGTTACTGCAATTGCTGAAAGAGGAACAACACACGGAAACATTTGCAGGCACTTGGCTTATGCTTGCCATAGCTTAAGTTGTACCTTCCAAAACTTTTTAGACATGCTCTTCTTTTTTAATATGTTGCTTCAATTAAATTGCAAACCAGACACAAGAGAATGGTCTATTAAACGGTGAAATTATTGTATTGCATTACAGGAAGCCTCCAAGTTTATAGAGCTAGGAACGTCTTTGTGGTATAGGGGTAAAAGACTCTTACAAGACTGTTTACAAGACAGTTCAAAGGATAATCATAAACAATTACTTCTGAAGTGATAGTGCTATGGATATTTTTCTGTGTAAGTAGAGTCAGCACAAAGAGATGACCTTCAACAGTGGTGGCTCTACATCCATGAAAGATCAATTATCCAGAGAAAACATAAATTGCTTATAAGCAACAGCCCTAGAACCAAAAAAAAATATGTATTTTTAAATGGTAGCCCATTTAAAGATCATTTAAAGGTACAGGGAATGACTGAGTAGGTCAGTATTCTTTATTCTGGAAAAGAGACCACTGAAGGAAGATATGAAGAGTTTACAGAAGCATAAGGGGCACAGAGGTGAATAGGGATCAGCTGCTCGCTATTTTCTCCAGTGCAAAACCAGGAAGGCCTGAAGTGAAGACTGTAAATTCTGATCCAAACAAATGTGAGAGTGTGGTTCTTCATGCAGTATGGTCAGATGTGTTTGGGCAGGCACTAGAGCAATTCATGAAAGAAAAATCCATTACAGGTTACTAAATACGTAGAAAGTACATCTGATTCAGAAAATCCCTCAGCTGAAGATAGTATAAAACAGGGACTCCTCAGGGCATACTCATATTTACTTGCTCTCTTCTTGTTTTTCCCTAGACATCTGCTTATTACCGTTGTTCTCACTGGATTTCCCCTTACAGACAGACTTCTGTTCATGCCTAATACAGCTATCCAGCCAGGGTAAAGAATGATGAAATTAAAAAAGCAGCAAAAAATTACAGAGACATCAAAAAGGAAGAGAGTCAAAGAGTCAAAGGAGAAAAAAGTAGAATGTGTGGGTGGGGCAGAGGCAACCCAAAACATCTCCAAGAAGTTCATGCCAACAGCATCACCACTCCTTCAAGGCATCCAGCTCAAGGCACCCAAGGAAATAATTGGTATTGCTCAGTGGTGCTCTTCCCAAACGGAAGGGACAGAACAAGGGAACACAGGCTGGTCCTGCACTCAACAGATCCCATCAAGTTTCCTTTCCTAGAAGCTGTGAACAGCCAGCATAGACAGAGCCAGGAGGAGGTTGACAATAAGGTCTTGTGACTTTGTGGGTCCTCAGGTGAGGAGAGTGTTAAATGAGAAGCTGAGGGGAGAAATGGAGCCAGAACCTCAAAGACTGAAGGAAACAGAAGAATTGCAGGGTTGTGCACTCAACGTACATGTATGCCACAGCCCCTCTCTCACTGAAAGTCAGGGATCTTGCACTTTGTGCAACACTAATCAACATCCCTGTACCAGCTCCATCTTCTCCCTGAATACAGCATAGTCTGCGTTCATGCTCTACTTTTACCAACAGTTCTTTCAGCTGAAAAATCCAAGTACCAACTGGGGCCAATCCATGCTGGGGTACAGACTTTACAGACAGGCTGCCCATCATCCATCCTAGTTCTGGTTCTCTTGGCACATTTCTCTCTCCACATCTCGCACAAGGCAGGGCTCACATCTTCTGAGAGGAGTGAAGATTGTGGTGCTCATTAGTATGGCCCATGGTGTCTGTGTGCGAGGGAGGAAGAGGTTGTACCTGTAGCACAGTGCACACTGCTGATGTGCACCAAGGACAAGACCTAACCTTTCAAATGGCCAAGATTTAAGCAGTTCAGACACAAGCCAATCCACCTTGTTTGGTCAGGAGGCAATCTTTGGTGTGAATATCACCAACAATATCAATGTAATGTACCCTATAAATAAAAAGAAAAAAAATAAAAATGCCAGTCCCACAACCTCAGAGTTTACGACTCAGCATTTAGACAAGGTAGGCAGAATAATTGGATGGCAGATAATTGAAGTGAGTCCAAATAGTGCCCTTCAAATATCCAATACTTTTACCTCAAATGCAAGTTCTTCCATATTATTACCATAGTTAAATGTGGTAAGGAAGAAAAACCCAACACTTGTGCAATCTGTATGAGAAAATTTGGTTTTATGGGTGAGTTTAGGGTGAAAGAATAATGAATTGCTCTCAGAGGAGGAATCCAGCTGCATGTAGAAAGTATTGTTATGTGTAAATATTGAAAGCTTGTTTAAAGGAATTTATTTGGTCTTTGGATATAGTCTGTGCTATACAGAGTTATGACCCACAAAGCAACATGGTCTTAGGCCCGACCGAGTTGTGCTTTCAAAGGCAGTGTAATGTGAGATAAGAAACTTTAGCATATACGTGCTGTGTTGAATTTTCCAAGTGCAGTGCAAACATTGGCAAACCTTTTTCCGAATGGGAGAGCTGTGGTGCACAATAGCTTATATCCAGCTATCTCCAAGAGCAAGGCTACGAGACATTGTCAGGGCCCTGCATGCATCCTCTTTCCCCCTTGCCAGAGCCTGGCTGCCTGGTCCTACGGCCAGGTTTTGAGACAGCTGCATGGCCATCAGCCAGAGAGCTGTGGGGAAGGAGCTGTGAGAGGCAGTTTTCTACCCTTCTTTCCTCAGGAGCGGCTTTTAAGCTCAGACCCCCACCACTGATTTCTCCCTGAGAGACATTTGCAGCTGTGCCTGACTATTGACAGCTGGTTTGACTTCCAAACTTGACCTTGAACCTGCCTCCTCACTATGGATGTTTCAGGTGATCCAGACTCTTGGCTGACCCTGGTTGCTGTCAGCACAGTCTGGAGAACTGCCCTGTGTCTGACCATGGTACCAGCTTTCACAGCTCTCATGGACAGGCAGCCAGTCTGCAAGGTTGGCCCCAGGTGATCTTGGAGACCATTGCAACAGGTGGCATCCCACAGCCTTGACCTCACCAGCTGGTTTGCCCAGACAGGCTGTTGGTGAGCCGCCTGGGAGGCAGCTGTGTCAGGGAGCATGCCACGAGCATGGTTTCATGTCAAAGGTTGTATAGACATAGACAAAGTGATTTACAAAGCTAAGTGAAGAGAGACCTAAGTCTATTCAAATATCAGATACCATAATTCATCCTGATTAGCCTGGGATGATTCAACAGCTGTAACCATTTAGGCTACAATTCAGAAAGGCAAATACTTTAATCTTACGCTAGCAGGGGATTGCCAAGGAAAGGGAGGAACTGAAAAGAAAATATATCAAAATTTCAAACTTCATCCTGGAAACAGAATTCCAAAACTTCATTAAAATACTTATGCTGAATGTATCAAAATATAACTCTGTTATACCAAAAAATTTTGCTTCCAATTTTTTGAGAAGGATCAAGAGCACCCAAGATGCATGAAATGTAGACAAAACTTAGGTCCAAGAAAAGTCATGAACAAAGCTATTATCCAGGAGTGCCTTATCATAAAGGTATCTAAAATTTAGTGGGCACCTCTATTATGCCTTTTCATGGTCTTAAAGCTCCCTAAGTGCCTTCACATCCGCAGTAGGGCCTCAGCTATGAGGCACGTTCTTGCTTATGCTCCACCATGATCCAGAGATAAGGATGTTTGTCTACAGCTGAAGTCCATTACAGCCTGCTTCAAACACACATAGAGTGCTGAGGTCGGCACGTAGCACAGCATGGCCACCTACTTCCAAAAACCTGGCCAGTGCGGGCAGCAGCCTTTCATCTGGAGGCCCTCCCAAGGGAAAGAAAAGAGGAGCAAATTAACATGGCCTGGAGGAGTCTGACTCTGCAGGTGAAGTAGAAGACATGGGCATGATTCTTAACAGAAAAGGGCAAGATGGGTCAACCTGACACTCCCACTTGAGCTTTCTGTTATAAGGACCAGAAGAAGTTACATCTCCTCCAACAGGTCACATTGCAGGTGGGACACGGAGCTTCATCTCCACTTACTGCACAATTTTGAGGAACTCGTTTCTGCCATTGTGGTTCCTCAAACCCTGTGACAGTTCAGCGTTATCACTCCTCCAGTGAGAGTGAGAGGAAGAGAAAGAGACCTGTGGTCTGTGAAGAGTGAACCTGGGCACATAGCACACTGTGAATATACTATTAACTTTCCTCCAGAGTGTGCAGGCTTTGAAGTAGCGTTCATTTTTTCACCATCTAACTGTTAGCGTAAGGCAGCTGAGTCATTGAAATGATATTAGGGTTGACTTAGGTCTTCAATGTGTAGTGCCCTTTTGAACTACTTACTAATCACCGTTAAAAAAAAAAAATGGTCAGGTAGTGTCTTTCTCCTCCTTCAGTTCACAGGATTAATTACTTGTCTTCAATAAAGACCAAAAGGAGAGGTTCACATAGCTCTGGGTTCTGACAGGGGTGGAGACTTTTCCCAGAGCAGCAAAGACATCAGTAACCTCAGCGCAGTGTTAAGAGACACTGCCACTAAGCAAGGATACACTGATAAAATCTGTGTATGTGAAGCGGTTAGGTCCTCTTTCACCCACTTTGTTCTTATAAATTGTTTACTATTGTCAAGGCAAAGTGAGGACCCTTGGAATGCAACTGGGTTTTTTAAGGCAATTTGATATAAGCTACTTTTCCTGCAAGATACTGTTTTTTAGTGACAGAAGAAAAGTTGACCACCCGCTTGCACACAGTCAAAAAGAGTAGTACGACTAAACCACTTAGATGTTCATCTTTGGCATTAATTGCTCCATGCAAATGCAATGGCCATCCTCACACTATTTCCTGTCTACCCTGCAGAATAATTTCAATTTATCTTTTTTTTTTAAATTGTGTACTTTCCAATAGATAGTGTAATATCAATGTTTTTACATCAATGTATATGCTAAAGATCTGTGGTTTGTGTTATATGAACAGTATAGCTATATGGCTGAAGGCTCTAGAGATCTTCCCACCAGGAAAAAATTCCCAAGTCTGCAGCCTTGGAAAATGGGTAGATGCACAGTGCAGTGTCAAAGTAGTACATTTTGAAGGGAGCTGGGCACCTTAAAACTGAAATTAGCTAGAAAAAGTGAATTGCTGAAGACTGGATAAAACTCATTAGATTATTTCTTTTATCTTTAAGAAGCTACAGGAAAATTCAGGAGAAGCAGCTTGTGGTATGCCTGTGACTGTACCGGTACGCCTGGGAGAAGAATTAGGTAAGAGTTCCACAATGGTGATACATGTAGATCACATTTTATATCCTCTTATGAAAAGTGGCTTCCTTTATAAATTGTGTTCTTAAAAACTGAGCATAATCTGATATATGCAGGGAGAGAAAATAAGGTGTGACACCAGTAGAACCTGATCTTTAAACAAACCCCAAACTTGTACTGTTTCAAAATCAGTAAGGACATTTAAATAAAGGTGCATCTTAATTTCTTGGGATTATTACAGAGCTAATACTACCCAGGCAGTGTCAAAATACAGCTCCTATAAGATGATACCATATTGTACTTTGAGGGTATATTCAAGAAAAGTCATTCAAGTAATGATGACCTAAGTTAGTGATGTATGGCACTGCACAAACTCAGAGGCACTGTTCTGGACCTGAGCTGTCTCAAACTGAGCTAGGTTTGAGGTCTCTGCACAATTTTCGTAGTTAATGCACAACCTGAAAATCTGCTTAAAAGTTAACTGTATCTATCATATACTCAGGAGAAAAAAAAAAAAAAACAAGTTTCCAAATTCTGACCAGTCTAGCAACAGACAAACTTCAGAGGATCACAGGATAGCTGAGGTTGGAAGTAACTTCTCACAATCTCTAGTCCAGCCTCCTGCTCAGAGCCGGGTCAGCTATAGCGGGTTGTCCAGGACCTTCCCTATTCAGATTTTGAAATATCCAAGGATGGCGGCTCTATGGACAACCTGTTCCAATGGTTGATCATTCTTACCATAAATTTTTTTTTCCTATGTTTAAATGGAGTTTCCTGTACTTCAGTTTGCACCTGTTGCCTCTTGTCCTTTCACCAGCCGTTACTGAGACGCGTCAGGCTCCCATAACACACTGGTTCCCCTGCTCTACCCTCCTAGTCAAAAAGTTTTTCCTAATATCCTCCCAAGCCACATCTTGTGTCCATTGACCCTTCTTATATACTTTGCCACAAAAGATAAAAGTTTGGCTCTGTCATCTTTGTAACTCTGCTTCTGCTGCTATTAGATCACCTTTTAGCCTTCTCTTTGCCAGGAAGGAACAAGCCCAGCAGCTTCAGACTATCCTCAGAGGTGACGTGTTCTGGGCTCCCAACCAGCTTGGTACCTCCTCCAGTCCCTCTCCAGTTTCTCCCTCTTGAACTGGGGTCAAAACAAGACTCTGTATCCCAGATGTGGCCTCCTAAGAACCAAGTAAAGGGTAGTTATAACTCCCCTTGATCAACTAGCCATGCTCCTCGTAGTAGTCCAATGTGCAGTCTGCTTTATTCACTCATTTGTTCTTCAGTCAAATCTTGTCCTTGCTCTAAAACATAAATATCTAACCATTGTTTGAAATGGATCATTAAATGTAATGACATAGTTAACCTATGCTGCTCTTGAAAGATATACCCCAGAGTCCACTGTTTCGTGTTCCAGTGGCAAAACAGTTGACCACAATAAATTAATGGAACAGAAAATAATAAAATAGTTCAATCAAACTGAGCCTTGCTGAGTCAATCTGATACTTGGCACACCATCAGAGTTTGCACTGACTTACTCTGCTGGTCTATGTGGTGGATCAGAGCAGACTTCTGCTGTAAGAATGGAGCCCATCTGAAAATCAAAGGTCAATCTCTCTTAGTCAAGGAGGTCAGGCAGTAGCACAAATTCCAGAACGGGTGTGTGGTATATGCAGAATCTGTTTATCTATCTCTGAAAAATACTTCAAAGCCAGAGCATGACTTGTAGAAGTATTGATATGCATCCCCGCCCATTCCTTCAAAAACTCTCACTCAAAACTCAAACCTTCCACCCTGACCTAGATGAAAGATTTTGCCTGAAATCCTGGCAGTCTTGCAGTCTGCCTAAACCAGGCTTGGGTGGACCCTGAAATGAGATACAGTCTTTCTCTTTTCATTGTAAAGGCAGTGATTTAAAGATAAGCAGTGGAAAAGAAGGAAAATGGAGAGAATTGTATTCAATCTCACTGTTGGGAACTTCAAGAAAGGGTAAGGGTTGGGGAATGAAAAAAGGAAAATTTTTAAATAATGAAGAAGCAGTAAACTGAGAAAATTACTTTTTATTTAAACACTAAGCATCCTCTGCAAGGCATGTAACAGCTTCCATTCCCAGTAGCTTCACTGGGAGAGGCTGTACTGTCATCTACTGCCTGCTTCTTTAGCAAAACCGTGAGCCATCTGAGACACTTAGCTTGTGCTAAATGATCATATGCCAAGTATTGTGGTGATGACTGATCTTGCTGCCTGAGTTGAATTACATGATGAAGAGGAGTGGAAATAAGTATGTGTTTAAAAATACTTGTGCTCTTAAGGACTTGGTTGTGCTTAAGTCCCTGATTCCTTAAGCTATGGCACTGTTTCAGGAAACACGCTGCCCAATGACACCTGTCCCCTTGACTGCCACCACAGCTGTTGAACCAGGAGCTTCAGAAGCATCTTCAATCCTAGAGCATGACCCAAGGGACACAAAGCGTGCTCCCAATGAAGCGGCACAGACAAGGCCCTGGAGCTTGTACCTATCAGGATTGCCTCATGAAGGAGGACAAGTCAGCAGGCAAGGGTGACCCCAGTGTAGGCCTTCCCCTCACCAACAAGACACCATTCCACAGGGACTGAGCACAGCACACAGAGCTGTAGCAGGGACCATCAACAGCTCCCAACACAAGTGATGAAACAGGACCAGGGGCTCCAGTCAGGAGCAAAAGGAGCTGGAGCCAGGGCTGGAGATAAGCTGTGACATATGATTGAGGGGTCCATCCAGGTTACAATCTAACTATAGAGTAGGTCCAAGCTCCATTAGAGTTGCAGAGATGGAGACAGGCACACCTACAATATAGCTCAGGACAGGACCAGGTGCCCATTTCTAATCTTATAGAGAGCCCCTGGGCAGAGGATGAGTGGGTGAGCATCCCAGGTGAGGCCAACTGGGGCCACTAAGGCCTATAAGTGCACTTGCAGCACTGAAAGTTACCTCATGTGGCCCTAATTTCACTGTATTATGGAAAGATGTCACATCAGGGAGCAAGAGCAAGCTGGAAGGACAGCAGCCCAAGCAGGAATCGCAAGCCATCGGCCTGGTTCTCCTTGTTCATAAGGACTAAGCACACGTGCCCAGAAAGGCCGAATCCCATTTGCAAGAAATCATTAAACGTTGTACTGAGACCAGCTGATATTAGTGAGGCCTCACAATCCCTGTTGTCGACAGCTCATTCGCATAATTCATGGCTGCCTCCAATTATCTGTGGGAGATTTGCAAGCCCGACTCTCAGCCTGCGAAGGAGGTTCCACATGGGCAGGCGCTTAATGAACAGATTGGATTATAAACACCAGCTAATCTTTCCCACATGTACACCTGAAGAATATCACAAGTGACAGCTGTTTAAATTTCCAAGGAAATTAATGATTCCTAAAGAGGGAAGGCTTATCAAGGCTTTGACTGGGCCTGATAACGGACAACCACCAAGGGGCAAATTGTTTATAATAGTCTATAAGTGCCTCATTCTATGGGTTCATCTTGGAAACTTTTATTGACATGGTCCCTTTTATTAATGTTTGTGCTGGCAAAGACTAGAACAGCTTTTTTCAATCTACTGATGATATTAGGCTACTAAGGCCTCTAATGAGCATCTCGTATCTTCAGGTCACAGTCAGTTTAAAATGATTGGTACCGGGGCCAAGATACCATGTGCTTAGCTGAACCCTGCAAGATGGCCATGTTGTGTCTGCCCCATGCAAAGATCACATCCTTGTAGGGCCCATCTGTGAGACTGCTAAAACATTAACTTGTGTGCAGTGGGTCATTTGCTGCATTCACTGTCTTGAGATTCAGGGGTGGGAGTGGGGTGGTGGGAAGAAGGCGATACAGGTTTACCCTGAGACTGTAACCAACCTTTCCTAATAGACCACATATGGAAAAAAAAAGCCTCTTCCTCTGTCTTCTTTTGCAGAAAGCCTGTGCCTTTAGCTAGGCCTTTAGTTAGGATACAAAACCTCCGTCAGTCACCCTGGCGTTCCTCATTCCCCATGGGACACATGGCAAGACACGTTCACATTTCCAAGAGGACTTTTTAAAGCCTGGTTCTATTTCAAAGAAGGCATCATGAAAAAAGAGCATCCACACCAGCCTGTGAAAGTGGCAACATGGAAAGATCTTTGTTAAACTTGGGTGTCAGGAAAAAGGAATTAGCTATAGCAAGTCATTCTCCTCAAGCTACAAGTAATGCAATTCCCGTGCACAACTGATTAGCTGTGGAATTATTTTAAAGTTCAAACTTATCTTCCTGTTTAATGAGGGTTTCACAAAGCAGCGTGGAATTAATTTAAATTCAAGACTACAGACAAAACAAATGGCTCACAAATAGTTTATAAATGTTTTATTGCGTCAGAATAACTCTGTGATCCATTACTGTGTTCACTGCTAAAGTGTCTGGGCACAGCAAGGGACCTGTTCCTCCTGCCACACTGGTGTAAACCAGAATTGATTCAGTTGAAACAAATGGATGAAGGTGATGGTTAATGTCAGGCTAAAGCCAATGGAACTGGAAGGAGTCTGACTTGTGTTTTATCTAAACCCATGCTAGTATTACTGTCTGACCCATTGCACTCAATTAAGCCAAGTTTGGATATATGTCATATATTCTGCAAATCAGCTCTTTCCCGGTTTATATTCATATAATTACACTGACACTGCTTGGTGAAGGTCTGGCCCAGTATTTGCGACTTTAATTTCTCTGTCATTTATCATCAAAATTAGTTGGGGTGTTCACTTGAAGATATTTGAAGCCTCCAATGACTGGATAAATCATTTCTGTATGGGATATTTCTTTTGCTTTCTCTGACTAGCACAGCATTTTTCCTGGGAGTAAATATGAAAGCAAAGTAAATCACTGACCTTATGATTGGATTAATAAATAAAGCATATTTTAAAATAAAACTTTCAGGCCAAAGATGATCTGTATCCTCCCAGTGCACATGCATATACACACACATACATCATTTCCTCAGTTTTATTTTAGGATTTTACATGATTGGGCTTTTTCTTCAGATGCTGAATATCTGCCACAGAGAATGTTCTATTATAACCATAACAATGTGATACTATATTAGGAAAGGAACTCAATTTGGAGGACATTTGGAATCTTTGTTAGGTACAATTCAAGCCGGTTTGCTTTCATGAGGCGAAGAAACCAAGAACAGCTAGCGTAGGAGATGTTGTTGGCAGGTAAAAGGAGTGCCTTGGTCAAATTGACTGTTTACTAACTTTCTGCTGGATTTCAAACAAAATAAAATTCTTGAACAGCGTAGGCAAGGATACGGCTGTTCACTTTTCATGTTTGTTCGATGTTTTATATTTTGTTAAGGGTGTTTCTGCTGCAGTACATGGGTCCCTCCGTGGCTACTGTAGCACTTTTTAATCAATTTTTATTGCCTCTTTCTTTAAGTAACAAAGCAAGTGTAAAGAATGCGTACAAAATGAATGTATATGTGATGCCAGTTGGTTTAAGGCAGACAAGGTAGGTGATGAAGCCAAGTAGAACAAATCAGGCCTTTTCCTGACCTGCACCTTGTTTTTTCCTCCCATGTTTCTTTCTTCTAATGTTCCATGTTTGTCTTGAATGAAGACCCTGACCCCTACCCTGACCCAGGGAGGACACAACCCAGAGAGCAGGTTGACCAGAGGGAAAGATACAGTAGAGACCACCTGGCACAGCAGGCAAGAGGGGAAGAAGTGGGGAAAGGGAGAATGACTTTCCTTCTCACCATGGCTCTGTCACTGTTATCAATGGTATACCAGTCCTGTCTTAATGCAACTAGTTTTATAATTCACCTACACACCACTCCAGGAATTTCTTTCTGCTTTCAAGGACCACTGTTCGAAAGCCTATGCCTGATTCTCAAGGTCAGACAGCTCTAGCTGGTGAAAGTCTTTCTATGTCATGAAGTCCAAAAAAAAAAAAAAAAAGCAGAGACTGTGGATCTTCTCAGTGATCCCACAGAGGGCATAGACCTGGGAGAAAAAAAAAGACTCAACAAAACCTTTTCTTACAGGACTAAAAATTTGCTCAAATGGCCTGAGAGAGGACTTACAAGATGACGTGCAACAGTGCCATCTGATGGGCTTCCTCAAAAGGGTAAACAAGGTGATGAAGTAATCTGCAGGCCTGGCAAGCTACCTTCAGTTCTAAACGAAATGATGTGACCCGTACTGGATTTGATTAAAAGAAGGTGCTGTCCAGTGAATTCTTATTTACATACCCTTCTCCCATGAGCCTATGTCAAACTACTTTTTAAAATAAAGTTATAGGGGTTTTTTGATAAAAGTAATAGGGTTAAAATCTTTTCCATGGTGAGATATTTGATTTAGTACTGTACAACATTTTGATTGAGACACTACAGCAAATGAAACACACAGGTCATGTTAAATGCACTAATTACTGGGTAATAGGCCTTCAAGTGAAATTTTAAAGCAGGAAGAAATGGCAGGGGACATGAGGGTCCAGAGGTCTCTCGGGAAAAGCTGGTGTGTCACAGGGGCAGACTATGTAGCTACCTAGGATGACAGAAAAGGAAAAGAAATATAATATAATTGATCAGCATTTATGTGTTGATATCTCTTTGACAGTGTAAACAGCTGCGGGTTTCATCCTTGAGGACTACATTGCCCTTAAACAGTTGCTAGGAATTTGTAGGGCAAAGTTAACATAGTTTTGGGTTTCTTTTAAATCCTGATTCGTTCTTCTGCAAGACCCCAGTCAAGTGACTTTGTTTTGAAGAATGAGGTGTGTTCATTACCCCTTAAAATAAATGCAGAAATGAGGCTTCTGAGTTTCAGTGATGACTTCTAAGTGCTTGATGTGGCTACTTATCACTAGACTGCCTTCCCCTAAGCCTCTTCTTCCTATAGTGCATGAAGTTATTATTATGCCATTAATTTTAAAAAAGATCACTCCAAATGTAGAATTGACTGTTAAATTGATTTACATCTTCATTACTGTATTCCAGCATAGGTAAAACAAACGAATTTCCCCAAGTCTGAATTCCTGTGAACATGCAGAAGCGGACAGCAAAATTTATTCCATTTGCTGCAGTGAAATAGCAAGAGCCATCGCTGGCCACAGAAATCAGTTCATGGCCCTGTAATGTAAACAGCTTTTATCAATGAGCCAGGAGAAAACCTGAAATCATTATTTATACAATCTCTAAATAACACAAACACTGGAAATGTATATAAATATTGGAAAGAAAAGACTTTTGAAACCGACCTGGACCATTTGGTAAGTAGGGTTCAGGTCAGTGTTCTATTATTCAGCATAGGTAAATGAAAAACATGGGGAAAACATAGTAAGCTTTTTTAGGACTCACTTTATTTTCAACAAGGAGTCTACTAAAAATGCTTGGAGATTCTGATAGATAACTCATTGAATATTAACTGGCTTATTTTGTGTTTGTTTTCAACTTCCTTCCTAACTCTTTAACTTTTACAAACAAAAATCCCCACTTTTTTTTTCCCCACAAATTGATTAGTCTCAGAAAGCAAAAGCAATGCTGGACCATTGTCATGCAAAATATTTTTTTCCAGAGACTAAAAATAATATGAAAAATTTTGCTTTATCTCTGGATTTTCTTTGGAGTTCTAACTCCGGTCTAGGGAATGTTTGTGGAGGAAAGCCCTGTTCAGACATCTGTCTCAGAGAGGGGTCAGGTGGATGAGATATGAAAAGCCAGTGCAGAAAAAAGGTTTGTCTTGAACGACGAAAGGATTGTTTCATTTATGGCTGTTTGGAGGGAAAGAAGGAAACGGGGAACGATGGCAAGGGCAGAGAGAGTGGGATTGGTGAGATGTAGGCATCTCACATATAAAGAAAGCATCATCGCTGCTTTTGGAAAACTGAAATTAAATATGCAAGTGCTGTGGCTGAGACATCTTATTGTACTTGAAGTTTCCTGGATCTACCCTCATCAGTCCTTGATATTAACAGGAGAACAATCTGTTCTATGCCAAAAGCTGGTAATAACCCCTTTTCATAGGAAAGCTCACTTCGTAGCGGTACCTGGAGATAGTGCTAATAGATTACTTAGGTTCTGTAGTTTCACATTGGCCCTTATTAAATCCAGGAGCTATTTTTCCAGTAAATGCGTAATTGAAAAACGCAGGTAACCAGGCTTTTGGTTTCATGGAATTTTTCATGGAATTTTTCAGAGTTGGAAGGGACCTCTAGAGATCATCTAGTCCAATTCCCCTGCTAAAGCAGGATTGCCTAGAGCACATTACTCAGGACTGCATCCATGCGGGTCTTGAAAGTCTCCAGAGAAGGGGACTCCACAACCTCCCTGGGCAGCCTGTTCCAGTGCTCTGTCACCCTCACCGTAAAGTTTTTTCTCATATTTGTTCGGAGCTTCCTATGTTCCAGCTTGTGCCCATTACCCCTTGTCCTGTTACTGGGAACCACTGAAAAGAGTCTGGCTCCATCCTCCTTAAACCCACCCTTTAGATACTTGTAAACGTTAATAAGGTCTCCCCTCAGCCTTCTCTTCTCCAGAAGAGAGTCCCAGCTCTCTCAGCCTTTCCTCATAAGGGAGATGCTCCAGTCCCTCGATCATCTTTGTTGCCCTACACTGGACTCTCTCCAGTAGTTCCCTGTCCCTCTTGAACTGGGGAGCCCAGAGCTGGACACAGTATTCCAGTTGTGGCCTCATCAGTGCAGAGTAGAGGGGGAGAATGACCTCCCTTGACCTGCTGGCCACACTCTTCCCTATGCAGCCCAGAATTCTGTTGTCCTTCTTGGCAACAAGGGCACATTGCTGGCTCATGGATAATTTACTGTCTACCAAGACCCCCAGATTCTTTTCTTCAGAGCCGCTTTCCAGCAGGTCGACCCCTAACCTATACTGGTGCTTGACATTCTTCCTCCCCAGGTGCAGGATCCTACACATGTCCTTGTTGAACCTCATTAGGTTCTTCTCTGCCCAGCTCTCCAGCCTGTCTAGGTCACGCTGGATGGCAGCACGGCCCTCTGGAGTGTCAGCCACCCCACCCAGTTTGGTATCATCAGCAAACTTGCTGAGCATACACTCTGTCCCCTCATCCAGGTCATTGATGAATACGTTAAACAATACTGGACCAAGTATTGACCCCTGGGGGACACCACTGGTTACAGGCCTCCAACTCGACCCTGCTCCATTAATCACAACCCTCTGAGTCCTGTCACACAGCCAGCTCTCAATCCACCTCACTGTCTCCTCGTCTAGTCCACACTTTCCTCAGTTTCCTAAGGAGGATGTTATGAGAGACAGTGTCAGAAGCCTTGCTGAAGTCAAGGTAGATGACATCTGCTGCTCTGCCCTCATCAGTTATAACATCATAGAAGGCTATGAGATTGGTCAAGCATGATTTACCCTTGGTAAATCCATGTTGACCACTTTCAATAACTTCCTGCTCTTGAACGTGCTTGGATATGACATCCAGGACAAGTCGCTCCATTACCTTCTCAGGGACGGAGGTACGACTAACTGGTCCATAGTTCCCTGGGTCCTCCTTCCTGCCCTTTTTGAAGACTGGAGTGATATTGGCCTTCCTCCAGTCCTCAGGCACCTCTCCTGTTCTCCATGACCTTTCAAAGATGATGGAGAGTGGCCAAGCAATAACATCTGCCAGCTCTCTCAGCACTCGCGGGTGCATCTCGTCAGGGCCCATGGACTTAGGGATGTCCAGGTTGGCCAAGTGGTCTTTAACCTGATCTTCCTCTACTGGGGAAGACTATTCCTCTGTCTAGACCTTCCCCCTTGCCTCCAGGGCCTGGTATTCATGAGGGACAGCTTTAGCAGTGAGGACTGAAGCAAAGAAGGCATTCAGTAGCTCTGCCTTCTCTGTGTCTTCCACCACTAGGGCGCCCTTCTCATTCGTCAGTGGGCCTACATTTTCCCTAGTCTTCCTTTTTCTACTGATATACTGAAAGAACCTCTTTTTGTTATCTTTAACCATGGTGGCCAAGATGAGTTCTGCTTGAGCTTTGGCCCTTCTAATTTTCTCCCTGCATAGCTTCACTACATCTTGGTATTTTTCATAAGTAGCCAACCCCCTTTTCCAAAGATCATAAACTTTCTTTTTTTTTCCTGAGGTTCAGTCAAAGCTCTCTATTTAGCCAGGCTCGTCTTCTTCCCTGTCTGCTCGTTTTCTGGGACTTCGGGATGGCCTTCTCCTGAGCTTTTAAGAGTTCCTCCCTGAAGTAAGACCAGCCTTCCTGGGCACCTTTGCCCTTCAGGACTGTCGCCCAAGGGACACTCTCAACCATGCTCCTAAGCAGGCCAAAGTTTGCCCTTCGGAAATCTAAGGTGGCAGTTCTGCTGGCTCCCCGCCTTGCTTCACCAAGAGTCAAAAATTCTATCATTTCATGGTCACTCTGCCCAAGACGACCTCCAATCTTTACATGCCCTACAAGACCTTCTCTGTTAACAAGCAGCAGGTCCAGTAGGGCACTCTCCATAGTTGGTTCCTTCACCAGCTGCCTTAGTAAGTTGTCTTCCACACACTCCAGGAACCTTCGGGGCTGTTCCCTCTCTGCTGTGCTGTACTTCCAGCAGACATCTGGGAAGTTGAAGTCCCCCACAAGAACAAGGGCAAGCGATCATGAGACCTCTGCCAGCTGCTTATAGAATATTTCATCAGCCTCTACATCCTGGTTGAGGGGGTCTATAACAAACTCCCACCACGATGTCTGGCTTATTGGCCTTCCCCTTGATTCTTACCCATAAACACTCAACAATGTCGTCATGTACATTGTTAAGTTCTTGGCATTCAAAACTGCCCATCACATAGAGGGCCACCCCACCACCTCTCCTTCCTTGCCTATCCCTTCTGAAGAGTTGGTAGCCGTCAATCACCGCACTCCAGTTGTGCGTGTTTTCCCACCACGTTTCTGTGATGGCAGCTATGTCATAGTTTCCCTGATGTACAATGGCCTCCAACTCTTCCTGTTTGTTGCCCATGCTGCGTGCATTCGTGTAGATGCAATTCAGCTGCGCTGATCGCCTTGTCACTTTATTGGGGGGACAAGCCCTTATTCCCACCTGTCTGTGCTCAGACGTTTCTGTAGTTGCCAACCCACCACTACTCCTCACGTCTTTGCTAGCACATGGGTCATCTTCTCCCACCTCCACTGCAACAACAGGCTGCAAGACCTTGCTAACGCTTTTTTGTGTGTGTATTATGTGTGCAATTTAATTATGCAACTAAAAAGGACTGAATCCAGATGTCCTCAGCTGACATAGCAGAGAGGGTGTCTAAGAAACACCACCACTTGCTGTGAGCGGAGCCACGTTGCTGTATCAGGACATGGAGGTTTAATGCATGGTTTCCTGTTTCTAGCTTCATGATCTGAGGAAAGGTAGGATACAAATACGCAGCCTCATATCCGTGCTTTTATCTGTTTTTGTTATTGATTCCAAAATCCTCTGGGAGCCATTCTACAATGAGTGATTGATTTTTAAATTTATGTTTACCAGTTAATCTTCTGTCTGCTATCTGCTTTGTCAGTAAGTCTAGGCCTGGTTATAGGCTACAAGGCAAGATGGAAATGTGAACTCCAGCCAGTAACATTGTCAGAGTGGCTCTAAACCTGCTAAATCAATAAAACCAGAGGTGAAGGCTCATAAATCTGCGTGTGTGTGTATAGCTGCCACGATACAGCTCCTTCTGGGAGCCTGCATGTGGCCTCCAAATAGAGTTCCTGACAGTTCGTCTTTCTGGTCTAGAGGTACATCTGTGATAAAGCAGATTTAATGGGGAAGACCTCGCAGTGGAATAACATAAGCTGTATGTTTTCCTTCTTGCCTCTCACCAAAAAGCTAATATTCAGTTTCTCTCCTGTCCGAGTCAGATTAGCTTCCCATAACACCACTCACCCATGACAGTCTCCACTATTTTATTTCATGAAAAACCGAAGCCCATGAACTAAACCACTTGTTTTTGGAGCTGACTGCAACGGATGCTGAAAGAAGCCCAAGCATTTGCACTTGGAAAGGGACAAAGCCGTGTATATATGTATTCTAGCTTTCTGCCTGCATGTCTGAGTGTATATGTGATCTAATGCCAAAGAAGAAAGTTCCTCTATGAATTGCAAGAATAATGTGATGTGTTCTTGCAATTCATAGAGGAACTTTCTTCTTTGGCATTAGATCACATATACACTCAGACATGCAGGCAGAAAGCTAGAATACATTTGTGGTGCATGAAACACAGTGATATCTGTAACCATATGGTTTTGTTAGCCAAGAGGAAAACAAATCTTGTGATTTTTTTTGTTTGTGAAGAATCAATATTTTTAGAAGTTTCTCAGTAGAAATATTATAACTTGTACTTTATTAACACTGAGTTTTTTAAAAGGCTATGGAGTTAGTCCACTGGTTTAAAAGGCATTAGCGTATTTTTTTTTAAGTCGTGTCCTTTTTTTAGCTTTTCTAGTCATAAACGCAAAGTTTCACTGCATACTTAGCATAAGTTCTACAGTTTCACAGGAGCGTTCAAAACATGATGAATTCTTATGAAACAGGGGGAGGAGTGAAAAAAAATTAACAGGGTTTCAAATGCATCAGAAGCAAGAAGAATGACAAAGAGTCTGTGGAATCACCAGATTTAGCTGTAAAAGAAGCTTTCAAGAAAGATAAGACCATTAGAGAAAAGCTAAATTAAATCTTTACTTAGTAAGGGATATTTCCGCCACAGCCTTTATTTACAGAGGACTGAGTCTGCTTCAAAGTGCAGTGTCAGAAGAGATTTTTGAATAAAATTTATAAAATGAGAAGTAGAAAATCAGAAGGACCAGATGGTGTTCACCCAGGCTTTCTGAAGGAACGCACGTACCAACGTGAAAATGTTATGTGTAATCTGTCACTTAAAATCAATTTCATTCCTAGAGAAACAGAAAGCAACAAATGTGACACCATTTTTAAGCCGTCGGAGAAGATTTGAGTAACTATAGATCAATAAGTATTGCTTCCATACAGGGGGAACTATGGAAATTATAACAAAATCTAGAATTAGTAGCCCCATGGAAAAATTTGATTTAGTAAGGAAGAGTCAAAACTGCTTTTCTGGGTGGAAGTCACAGGTCAAATATTAAATATTTCTTCAAAGTAATTTGTGAGCATGCAGACAGCTTTCCAGAAGTGTCCGCTCTGTGTTTCAGGCACAAGGAGTAGAGGGGAAAACAAAAACTTCATTAAACTACTGTATGAATTCATGCTGAGTGCTGCATGCAGGTCTCACCCTTGAATAACAAAGCGTATGGCAGTCTTAAAAAATATACAGAGAAAGAGCATTAGCACATTAGCACAGCAAAACTATGAAGAAGAGACAGCTATCTTCTGGCACTGCAACATCACTGACAGTCAAGCAGATTCGTTTTATTTGAAAAAGAAATTTGGCATGACTGATGTCAGGAAAAGAAGAATCTTTAAAGTCTTACAAAAATGTCATTGAACATACATGCAAACCTTAGAGATGAATAAATTGCCATCTGTTTCAGTCTTTCTTTGTGTTTGTACTTAAAACAGGGTCATCGTAATTAAAAACGTCCCCAGCATCTCCTGAGCTGTGAACAAGGGAGGACTTCCCTTAGTGTAGCAAAAGACTACTCTTAAATGGAGCTTGAAGACAGTTACTGAATACCTTTTATGGAAAGAAAGGACAACATCTTTTCTCCAAATGGAGGGGAAATAAAAGTCTGAAGTAAGGCTCTGAAGCTTGTAAGTGTTAAAGCTCCAGTGAGAATGGGTGGTTTAACCAGAACGTTTATTCTACGCCACTCTTAGCACTCATTCCTAATATTTCCTTTCCCCTCCTTCAGGATTATCTTCTCCAAAATCTGGTTCTTGCAGACACCAGGAACCGCATGTGAGGATTTGGGGAAGATGCTAAGCCAGGGAACAAGGAATGGGAGTGGGTGGATCCTTATTAGTGCAAAGGAATTGATCCCATGTGTGAAAGAAAAATACTCATCTGCAGCATAGGCAATATCTGGGCAAGCCTCAAATTCCAAGGCCTGTTTCCCCAGTACTGAAAGATCATGATACTCACGGTCATATTTTCTAAGATGCTGAATCCTGTGATCAGTTTTCATGGAACTTGAAAGTGTCCATAACTGCCGAGGGAATGGAATTAGCACTAAATTAAACTGCCGAGGGAGTGGAGTTATAGTTACTAAAAGGAATGAGATTTGCGGCAGTACCAGGTGTGCTCGCTCTTTCTTTCCTTCTGTCTTTATTTAGATTTATGTATGTGGGTAAGGATATATCTATATTGTCTAGGGGATTTTGTTTTTAAAATGGTGTTATAGCAAATATTTATAATACTGTAATAGGAACTTCAGAACCTCAGCCTGTTCTCCCATTCTGTCACTTCCTCTGCCCTCTTTTACAAATGGGTCTTTTAATCCATCCCAATGACTATGACAATTACTTTCTAAAACCAACTTGCTTATGGCCGGCATCTCAAAAACATAGATATATCAGTGCCTAGGAAGAACCTTGTACACATATAAGCGCACAAGTCCAAATTACGTCACAGATCGCATTACAAAAAGAATTTCTTCTTTCGCTGTTCTTGTGCGCCAGAAAACACCGCCTTATGTATGTTCCATTGCCCCTGACATCTACAGCAATTATGCGCACAAGAGGTGGGTGTCCCAGTAACATTTCTGAATTTCACAGAAATTTCACTTCACAGGAGTCATTGCTGAGTGTTTTCTTAGCTAAAGGCAAAGCAAGTATCCTCTCATCTTGATTAAAACCCTCTGACTTTTGGAATCTTCTGCTAAATTATATTTGCCATACAGGAAGGGTGTAGGAGGGAGGAAAAGAATTGAAAAACTTCAGTCTTGTGTCAATTATCAAGTGTTTTAAATTTAGAGATTTTCCCATCAACCAGAAACTAAATCCACTTGTTTGTTGCCAGGGAAAATGGGTGAAGATGCCATTTCTAAAGTGTGTAAAGACTTTGTGGTTCATTTCACAATAATATTTGTTGAACTTTTGTGGCACGCTTTCAGAGGAAGCAAGACGGGGCTGTGTTAGTCATGATTCGCTAAATAGTACATCCTAATCCTTCCTAGTTTTTGTTTATTCATGCCTTGCTGTGGGATTTACAGTGTTAGCTCATGGAAAGAAAAAGAAAATCCCAGCAGATAGAGGAATGCAGCCTTCCAGTCCTCTGCTTGGAGGCAGGTTTGGATATTTCTCTCAGGAAGACTTGCTTCACTGCTGATAGAAACCCAAATGCACAGGAAATGGGAAAAAGGAGCAGAAATAGGTAGTCTGCTTCTCAGGCGCAGGCATGTGAGGTTCCGCACCTGAGATGACCTTGAAATCAGAGGTGGAGCCCGGTGAGGCAACGCTGGGTGAGCTGCACCCTTCTCCCAACAGCTCATCACGCCCCTGCCCGCTGCCTCTGATGGCCAAAGCTGTGGTCAGGTAGACACCATCTAGCTTCAGATTCCCCAGGGCACCTCTGAGCAATGTCATGGTGAGGAGGAAGGTGCAAGCTGCGCTAGAATGTCCCCACCAGCTCTACCTCCTGCCTCATGAGGTTGTTTCAAAGGTTGCTTTCATTCTCCATCTCTCCAGGTTGAGCTCACTGATAAAGGAGCTCCTCTTATATTTTCTCACGTGCTCTGAAACCGGATCTGTTCGTTGTGAGAGGCCCTTTTGCCAGAGGAGGGTGTGTCTTCTTTGTGTCATTTTGTTTCCTCTTGACTCTCACTGGCCATAACCTTGGTGGGGCTGGAAGAGGGAGCTGCGGTGCTGCTCTGGGTCACAGAGAGCCATCCCACCGGTGGGGAGCAGGCATGGATGGGTGGCAAACAAGGGAGGGAGTGTGTTGAAATCCTGCCTGTGCTTTTCCAGTCCAGGTGATGCTGTCAGTGACAGATCTGGTCTGAACCTCTGCCACCACTGAGGTGGGTGAGGGCAGAGGGAGAGGAAAACCAAAGCCTGTGGCGCGTAATGAAGTCCTTATGTGCTGAAAAGTCATATTCGATATGCCATAGACAGAGATGCTGACAGGCATGGTCTGTGCCTTGCAGGAAAAGGATTTGGAGAGAAAATACGCTGCCTTTGCAAATGCTGGCACAGAGCCAGCGTGGGCCTGTGGAGCATTAGGTCTGTTCGGTGATGACTCGTTAGAGAACTAAGGAAGAAATAGTTTGATTTTACTTTTTTTTTACTTTAGTTCCGTTGCCGAGTGTGTGGAACAAGGACAGCAGCATCCAAGAAGGCTGGATTTCTGTTCCTCAGCCTGTCGTGCTCTTAGTGGGTGAATTTATGCAAGTCTGTTCTGGGCACTTTGGTTTCTTCATCTCAAGTCTTTGCAACTCTTGGGAAGCTGAGTATCAAATACCATTATTAACTTGATGCCGGCTTTAGTGTTGGTCAGTCTATAATTCCTCAAAAAAAGTCACAGTTTTTACAAATCTCTCCTTTCCAGTGAAAATGCATTTTCCTACACAAGTTACTGGGAAAATGAAGTGGTGAGACTCCATAAACAGGACGAATGCATGTTCTGTGGCTGATACATGAGAGAGAAACGACTCCAGCTGCCTCTTCCTGAGCTTCTTTGAAGCAACTGGGATAACAGGACTCAAAACCATGTATGATTCATTAGATTAGACCTGACTGTACATTGCAAATTTTATTATGATCCATTAATTTGGGGGCATGTATTCTTGATTACAGCACAGGATTTTAACATGCCTTTTGAGTTGCAGTAAAAACTTCTTTTGGCTTGACTGCTCCAGTACATTGTGTATCCAGTTTACAGATCTTTTACCAGTAGTCATTGCTAAGGTTATCTCACTTTATTATTTCTCTTCACTTATTCTTATAATATTGGACTCATTTACGGGACCCAACTTGTGGGCACAGGTTACACAATCTCTCTCTAGTTGGCATGGTGTGAGGTAGCTATTCTGCCACTGCAAACTGCGGTACCAGTATTTTCATCCAGAACAGGACAAGCAGAAATGATTCCCTGAGACCCCAAAACCACATTTAGCATTCATACTGTATAAAGAGTGGTCAGTCATATCCCCAACCGTATTATCACAGGTTGACAATCGCCTATGCTTCCCACACAGTGATAAGTGGTAGGAGGGACACCCCACATCTAGCTGCCGTAGCTTGTCCTGATCCAGGAATTTTCCTTGGGATTTGCATGGTGGGTTGGCCATGACACACACATCCAGCTAACACATCCACGGGTAGCTTGCCCGTAGCAGGGAGGATGTATATAGAGCTACAGCTGTATCTCTCATGAGAGGAGCTGTGCCGGTTCACAGCTGCAGATCTGCACCCCTGCTGTAGCTAGGTATATATATTCCAAATGTAGTTCTTCCCTTTTGCCTTTTTCAATTTCTCAAAATAATGTACTGAAGTAATAGAAGTCAGAGACAAAATTTTAAAATAGAGATCCCAAAGAACAGCCTCCCCTCTATGGTGGCACTTTCATTGTACCTCATTTCAAAAATGAGGAATGACTGTCAGTCATTCCTCAGATTTCCCCCTTTTATCTAGCCTTTTTGCCTTTTTTTTTTTTTTTGTAATTGGTATGTCAATAAGGCACAAGCATTTATCAAATTAAACAAGATCCAGAATGAAACACATAATTTTGTACTTCGGAATGAGGAGCAGGATGGAATTATACTAGCTAGATCTCATTTTATGTTGTTTAGACCACTGTGACAATTTTTGCAACAGTACAAGAAAGGAATTGAAATTTATATTTGACATTACCTTTATTTAATGTAGTTTTTTATTCTGTTTACTAGTCTGAACGTCACTTTGAATTCAGGAGATCAGAAAGAAGCAATGGAAAACATCTGTTTTCGGCTCTCACTTTTTTAAATGTTGTTGCTTTTGAGTCACTACAACAGATTTTTCTATTAACCACATTATAGTCATTTAACGTAAAGGGCTAAATGCAGACTAAATGCTAACTACAGAACCCTCCAGATTATATCATAAAGTGTATGTAATAAAAAAAAAAACCTCTCCTCTGAGCTCTGTAACTTCATATTGTATTCTCCTGAACATTGTCTTGCACAAATAATATGCCAATTCATGCTGTCTTCAACTTCATTGCTTCCACGACAAACTCAGGGCAATGTCCAAAACCGTGATCCTGTCTATTAAGACCACAATGCTGAAGTCTGTCATAATTTCTACTGTGAAGCTACTCGTGGCCTGACAGGCAAAACAGACAGCCCAGTTCTAGCTCAATGCCATTTATTTCAACAGTTTTCCTTTCAATTTTCTCTTGTGTACAAAGCAAATTAGATGCACTTGTATAACAATATTGCGTTTCTGGATGCAAGCAGCAGTTCTGGGGATTTCAGAGTTAACATTGTCATGCTTCATTCAGGGTAGTAGAAAAATGTGCATAAAAACATTTGGGTGAGCATTGCCCGTGTTTTGCGTCTTTTCTTACAACAAAACAAAACTTGGAATTTTTTTGGGTAGCTGAAACTTGCGCAGACTCACATGCAATTTTGGGAATGTCTACATTACGTGATGACTTGCCGTGCAGAGTTTAGGAGCTTAGGCTCTCTATTCAAAATTCAGATGCTTTTAGCCATGGCTGTTCTTTTCAAAATTATCTCACATTAATACCTTGCATTGTTGCTGCTAATTTGTGTTCTGATGAGGGGTAAGGAGTGGATTTAGTTGTATAGGAACTATCTTGTACATCAGTAGATACTATATAAATTTTAATTACGATTTACCTCCTCCATAGTACAAACTGTGTCACTAAAAATATAGTAGCAAAGTAAAATAATTTCTACATTAAAACGGCATCCAAAATCATATCTCACTCTTCATGGGAATGTCATGGAGTAGCCAGTGCCACCTCTACCTACCTTCAGTTCAGCTGGTGAGCTCCCACCTGCCAATAATCCATCCCACTGGGAATGAACATCCACAGGGATTTGCAAATCTAGACTTGACTACGGAAGTAGGAATACAAGGGGGAAACATTATTTTGCTAACTAGATCAGAATATCAGTTTCATGTCTACAATTGAGACAACACGTTGTTGCACAAAGTTTTCATTATGGAAAACAGGCAAATAGTTGTCAAGCTGGCAAGAGAGACAGAAAGTGGCAACACAAATATGTCTCTACTATCTTTTCCGTGAAGCGTTCCTACCATCCAGATGTTTCTGGTGACATCTGTCTTTGCTCAGCAGATGCATGTCATTGCACAGTCCCATAACCTTATGCTGAGTAATTGAAAAAAACCCACATATACTCATCTCAGCAACACCCTGTTTACAGGAGAAAAGCTTTAATTTCAGCACTTTCAACTTGGAGTGCTATTTGGAAACATTTAGCTCATAAAAAGTCTTACAGTTCATGCTTTGACCTCATCATGACCTGAACATTTTGTTAACAAAGTACCCTGTTAATGTTTTGACCGAAAGAACTAATGTACTTGGGGCTGATTGTGTTGCCAAAGTGGTGCTTGCTCCTAAAAAGGGAAAGTTTTAATTCTATTTTCAAAAGCAATGTCTTACTCCTAACTATATATGGAAATGTCATCAATCAGTCCTGGAAACAGCGTGTGCACTGCAGTGCATTATATTAGCTTGTGTTTCGGTGTGTGGTGTAACAAATCTCACCATACCGTAGCTCACAGCGGAAGTCTTCTGCTATGTCTATTTTCCCTCCACTAGCTTGAGTAGATGTGAACATAACTTTTATTTCAATCACCAGCAGTGAAGTATAAAGTAACAAGCTAATCTAAAGAGGGGATAATAAAATGCATAACCACTCCCAGACATATTTACAGCAGAATTCTTTGACTAAGGTAGTTTTGTTTGTGGGTTGTTTGGGTTTTTTTTTAAGATGTAAACTACCTGAACCCTTCACCCTCCATGGGTGCAACCTTCTGCCGTTGGCTCTTTTTAAATGTAATAAACAATAATTTAGCTAAAAAATGGATTCTAAACATTTTTATCAGTGCCCTTATAATACCTACCAAAGACTTCACCAACTGAAAACTATCTCCTTACTTAAAGAAGTATGTTATTTGAGCATTACATCTACCAGGAATGCGAAAAGGTAGGTGTTTTTGAAGTAGGCAGTGAGCCGAGACTGTTTGGTCTTCATCTTTATAAACCAAATCCCAAGAAATCCCTGACTGATAGATTCAGCAGCAATGAAAGTAGCAATCAGACAATCACGTGGAAATACTATGACGGTAAAGAAAGGCGAAAATTAAGAAAGCTTGCATTAGACAAATCAGATCCAATCCATGCTAAAAAACAGTGCATTGGGAAGTGCTGTGTGTGCAGTTATCATTTACTAGCAACTTAACTGTATTTCATCTGTATCTTTTAAATTTTTGGTAAGTCTTTGTCAAGATTAAGAAGTAATATATACTATGCATATTTTAAAACAGTCATATTAACTCCCCTTTTTTGGTATGGAGCTCATCAAACATTTTGTATTTTTTTTTTCCATCGTCAGTTATCTAACTTACTGCTGTCTCCTTCATATGGGAATAACAAGCACTTCTAGGTCCTTTTAGAAGTGCCATTTAGGAATTCAAATAAAAGCAGTCATAGTTGATTGGGTTAATATGCAAAAAGGGGTTCTGCATGCCCCTGGTAGAAGAATTGTCATGGAAGAAAATATTAGTCAAGCAGACAAAACACAGAAAAATAAAAAGTGAGAGGATAATAAATGAGAGGTTTTGTGGCTTCTTAAAATATTGCCAGCTAAATGTAGGACAGCACAGACCTTGTCAAAATTAGCAGTCAACATGATGTAAGTGTGTAGGATAAAATCTATTTTGTTGGTGAAGAAAAGAAGACTATTGTAACATATTTAGCTACAGGATATTGTTTCTGACACTTCATCAGCATGTTCTTATTAATACGGAGGCTGAGCTTTACTTGTGTCAAAATTGTCACTCGGAGCCCTCACTTCCCTGCAGACTTCAGTTTCTTAGTAATCTGAAATTTCACACAGTTATTTTTTGTTCTGGGGTTCAAACTCTATTTAATGCCAGAGTAAAAGTCGCAGATAAGCAGGAAGAGACAGAAACCCTCCGCAGCGCACAAACCATTGAGCACAGATTCCTAAATCTAACATATTTCATGTAGGAAGCCTGATCAGAGAATCATAGAATCTTCATCGTTGGAAAGGACCTTTGAGATCATCGAGTCCAACCATACACACACAAAAAAAACCCCAAACCAAACCCCTACAATCTCTGCCACTAGTGCATGCCCTGAAGTGCCACATCTAGACATTTCTTAAACACCTCTAGGGATGGTGACTCAACCACCTTCCTGGGCAGGCTGCTCCAGTGCCTGACCACTCCTTCAGTAAAGTAATTCCTCCTAATATCTAATCTAAATGATGATCTATAAGGGACAGTTAACCTTTTTAGAAAACAGGATACACACTTAAAGGGACTTATTTGGAAAAGTCTTTACCCACATTTGCGGTACCTCATTCCTTGCAAAGATTATACTATATGTTTTAGAAAGTTCAGCTAATTACAAGGCTTACATTAAATACATAATATCCTGAGTTACAGTAGGCATATATAAAGCTTTATGAAAACAATTAAATGTGTTTTAGATTTAAGCCAATCTCTGTTAACCGGGGTTTGGGGGAAATGACCTTCAGCGAGCATATTTTCATGAACAGTCTAGGTGATGGAAAACAGAAAGTCCTTATTAAGTTTGCAGACAATGGGAAGGGTGGAGCTTCAGACATGCTGAAGAGCTCAGAATGATCCTGAAAACTGAAGTTACATGAAAAAAACAGGATGGTATTCAACAAGGAAGAATGCAAAGTACCACCCTCAGCCAGGAAGACTCAGCGTCTCAGATGCGGGATGGAGAAGAACTGGTTCGGTGGACAAGGACAGAAGACGATCCCGGGGTTATAAAGCACTGCTGGCCGAGTATAAATCAGCTGTTGTCATCCTGCTCTGGAAAGGCCAAACACTAAGCTAGGACTTATAAACAGGAGAAAAGACATGCAGCAGCTTCTGTTCTACTCAGAAAATAAAACCTGGTGTTCTGCTTTAGTCAGTTTTGATGTCTCCACTTCTCAATCCACTCTAGCTCTATTTTCTAGGATGATCGTTACTCTGGACTTCGCAGTACTGTCTTCAGAGGACATGGAGCTAGCCACCATTGGTGACGACGTGCTGGATGAGTGGGGCTTCTGCGGTTCCTCCCTCTGCAGCTCTGCTGTACGCAGTGCCCCACGCAGGGGCTTGGGCTGCTCCTTTTGCATAGCTTTTTTTTTTGTTCCATTTTCATTTGAGGAGGTGGGCCCGAACCCCAGGTCTGACGATTGCTCTGAAATGTTTCTGTTCCTAATTTCTCCCAGACTCTAGGCTCACCTCCAAGTCCATCAAATGGAAAAACGTTGTATCACATTTGTATTGTCTTTACCTCGGCCGTTCTGCAGCACCACCGGGCCAAATGTCCGTGGGACAGAAGGGATAAAAGGTCGGGTCTCCAAGTATTCCACATAACTCATTGAGCGGAATGAAGAACTTTTATATTCATAATTTTACTTGAGTTCAGGCCAGTCAGTAAACATTCTTATTCTGAAAAATATGTTGCACAGCTATTGAAATCTCACATTTTGTTCTGTCGGCTTTTAAAATCCTTCCTTAGATTTTGTTTTTTCTAATTTGTGTCTGACGAGAACGAAGACATTTACTTGGTCTGACTTAATTTTTCTTTATTCTGTAAGCTGTATGCCCTTCAGAAAGCAGAAACTGGCTAGTCACAAATGAATTATCATAGACTGCAAGGGGAATGGCTTCATGAGGAAAAGCAGTCACTGCCGAAGTCCTGTATTCCCTTTTCCCTACAAAAGGCTCAAAACTTTGATATTTCTATTGCAAGCTAGTAACAACACTGGTTTCATTTCCACCCTCCAGACAACACACCACCTCCCTCAAGTGGTCAACAAAATTAGGGTTGTTTTTTCAGCTTCAAGGGTTGTTTTTTGGCACTGCCAGAAGAATGTGTTGAAGAATGCACTTTTTAAAAACAATATTAGTAGATCAAGTTTAAGCCATTCTGGAAAAGTAAGTATTTTGAATGGTAGAAAGAGATAACACTCCCACAGAAACAAATACTTAGCTGGCATCACTTGGGCACTGTAGACTTTTGATGAGAAAACTGAAATAGCTGCTTTTTTGTGGATGGGCTCTAATAGCTTTCTGCCTGCGGTTACAGGCATTCAGTTACGGTCACTGCCACGGCGGGGATTGTATAAGCACATAAGCTAATCAAAACAGTGGCACATTTGGAAAAGCAGCACTGTTAATTCTGATGGGTTGCTCAAATCCTCATTGGAATAATTACAGTTTTCTTCTTTTGTTCAAAATGCTCCCCATTTAGAAACAGTTCTTTTGTAATTTGCTGCCTAATATGTGCTTGCAGAACAAACTGGAACAGTGCTGGGGAAGAGCTCACGGGAACTCAAACCAGAATTACATAAATTACAAAAACAGCAATAATGATGGTAAGATAAAAACAGAGAGAAAATAGAAAGCTTCATACTTCAGGAAGCAACCCAGGCATGCACTGCCAGGGTTCAGGAGAAAATTTTCTCGTGGAACGGTATGCTGTAGGACTGCCTTGCAGAGAGACGTATGCGTGAAGCAATGTCTTTGTGTGTACGCCGACAGAATTCACCATGGCAATGGTGCATAAATTGCATGGTGCATAAATTTGGCTGCAGAAATTCCTGCTCCTGCAGCCAAATCATGGTTCTTCTACACATCACTGGACACCTACGAAATTCTGTGGGTGTTATCCAGGATGAGACCAAACATTCGCACCGAGCACCACCCTGTCAGGGCCCAAATGCCGTGATTTTCAGCGTTACCTCATATGAGCAGACTGACAGCAAACACAAAAGGGAAGTAGTTCAGGTAGAATTGAGCAAGCAATGGAAACCCAGGAGCACTAGAAAAAATATCTAATAAACCTATCTAACAAAAGACTACACGACACATAGATTTAGAGAGTGGGCAAACAAACAGTAATGCCAAGTCACCAAGCAGTTAAACTAGTTAGTACAGGAAACACAGTCCTCATGTTTCAAGGCCTAAGTCAGTCCCCAGCAGGAGTCAGGAATAAAATTGTGAAGTATGACACATATAACCAAATATCTTATAAGAATTGTTCTTGCTAGGGGCAACGTTCTCTTCTAGGATGTAATTTTTGTGTTTGTTTTGCTGGGTAAAACTGCAATCAGGTAGTTCCAACCACTTCTTTTAACAAAAGCCTGCTAATTAAAGCAACACTACCCAGCCTCCTTCTTGGCATTAATGAAGTGCCAGAGGAAGGAAGCCTTAAGCATTTATTTTCCTCTCAGACCGTCTAATATCCCACACTACAGCCGGTGGAAAAATGGTAATACATTTCCTGACCAAGAAATGAAAAAAAAAAAAAAGAGAGAAAGCATATTTATCACAAAAGTTTGAAGTACAAAGTTTCTTTTGCAGTTTGTCTGAAAGCTGTTGAAAGGATAATGTCCTCTGCATATTTGAAAGAAATATAAGTGGTATGAAAAAAAGCCCTTCTTGCCTTACTGTAGCACCAGGGTGGTTTAGGTTGGCGGTTGCAGGTCTCTAAAAAATACTGCCAAATCAGATTGTACACAACCTGCAGGTGTTGTGAGAGAAGAACGTCTAAGGACAGCAGTCCTTGACTTGCAGTACAGATGTGAAGAGCTGCAGAGGAAGAAAGCAGCTTCAGACAACTTGCAAGGTCATCATTATTAACTTTTGATTATCCAACATCTACGACCCCCAGCCAGTTGTCTGCTGGTTTCCCTTATTCTACTGCCCCCACCTAAGAGCTGCCTTTCATTCACTCTGGCGTCTGAGAAGCCTTTAGAAAGGAAAGCGATTTCTTGGTACCAGTTGCAAGCCAAAACAAACTCCCACCTCTAAATAGCCCTGAAATTCAGAATTGCTTGAAATTTAAACTCATATCTAGATCCAAATTTGGCTGTTTGAGGTCATCTTTGCACATTTTTGTTTAAAAAATAGCATTGTCTGATTCCTCCAACTTTTTTTGCTTCGGCCTTTTGGGTCATGGTCGGATTGGCTTTCCAGAGGCTCTGGTAACCTACTATAGACATCCCATTCCCTCCCCTCTTCACTTCAAAATCTTCCAGAGATGAAATTCAAGATTGCCCGCTAATTGTAACAGGACAGCTTCTCAGACAGATGACTTTCCAAGTAACCTTCTCATTCCACTCATATTCGGGGAATGAAAAAATATGCCAGAGCGTTATGTGATGACGGATGAGGGCCAACATTACAATTTATGTTTGTGACCTGGCACACAGATGGAAACACAGAGTATGATTCAGTGGTTTTTGCAGCCTTAATCCCTACTAAAGATTGGCTCTGCCAAGGTAAACCTGACATTTTAAATGAAACTGCTTTGCATACACTGCATGGAACCTGAGATCCCACTTTTGTGCTGCGGTTTCCTTCTAAAATGTAGCTACTGCCTGACAGGGCAGAGTAAGTGTGCAGTCTGGGCTCCCCTGTGCTCGCAGTATTTGGTCTGCTTCAGCAAATGGCAGTGACGAGCAGACCGTGCAAAAGGAGCGAGACAAATGTTTTTTGAACATGTACATTCCCAAGGCTGAGAAAAGGAGCAAAAATAACGTCTGGATCCCACTTTCCTTCCCCACCCAGGCAACTCCCAAGCAACAAAATCCAAATTAGGCCCCACATTTGCAATAACATCACATTTCCTGGTGAATCAATCATTAATCTGCAGAACTAGAAAAGGCAATAAAGGCAATACATCTCGTCATTACGTCCACAACTCAAAACAAGGTTTTAGCACTGGGAGCAGTTTCCTCTTTCCCCTCACCATTGCTTCTTTTGTGCTCTTTCTAAAAATAAGATATTGACAACTTGAAAAAGGGAGGAAGGGAAGGAATTCAGGTCATTTAGTGCTCATTATAGCACCAGTCCAACCCAGCACAAAAAGCTCTGCTTAAATATACAAGTACTCAAAAACAATGAGGGATATCCAAGAGCTTAAAGGTACTGCACCAAAGCCTGGATGTATCCGACTGAGCCTCTCTGCACCAGTGTGGCAGAAACGGCACTGGTTTTCCTGAGGCAAAACCCCACCAAAACACCTCACATGCAGCGGGCGGCAGGGCTGTACCGCAAACTACAGCTCATCTCCCCGCTCTCTTCCTCTCCCAAAGACCCTGCTGTGAGCATGCAATGAGGAGATTTATTTAGACTGAGAGCAAGTCGTTTCACCCAAACACCCCACGGTCATCAAATGTCATCAAAGTCATCGTAATCTCTGACTGTCACTGGCCAGACCTGGAGTCAGAAGCACAACCTGTGTAGTGAATAAATGACACGTCTCCAAACGCTGCATAAGCCTGGGGAAAGAAGAGCAGAGAGAAAAGCAGGCTTCCTCGGCCTGCTCACCTCTGCCCGGAGAGAACAAAAAGCATTTCAGTATCCCTGTGTCTTACCTCTCATCCACCCCCAGCCACTTTGTGTACTTTCCTTCACCCGGGTATAGCTTATATGTAAACAGGTTAAAATTCAAAGGCCCAGTAAAGTCAGACATCGCCTTGGGCTCCAGGATGAGAATCAGAAGTGCAAGGTGCTATTCAAGAGCTTGCAGGTAACACTCCCTTGCCCACATTTACCCCCACACACATGCACCTTTTCAAGCACTGATTTTTGAGCCTTCCCAGGAGCTCTCCTGCCTCATCTCTCAGGCCCTACCAGAGAGGAAAGAAATTTCTATTTATCTTTGAACACGTGGCTGTCCTACAGGGACCTGTTGTTGTTAAGACTCATGTAGCTGGTTTGTCTTTGAAACCAGTTTATTCCTTATGCTCTACTGAATGTATACCAATAGGGCTGAAAATAGCTGCAGTAGTAATTTCTACATTTCTTTGGTTAAATAGAACCAAAACAAGGCTATTTCCAATCATCTATTTGGTCTAAGCCTACTAATGAAAAATGTTACAACCTGACCTTTTCAACCTCTTAATACTGCATTATGGGAGAGAAGTGCTGAGAAATTCCTTTTCTTTCAGAAGAGAATGGTGGGAAAATGGCAAAACAGTTCATGAAGAAATAAAAATCAGAAACATTTCAAAGACACCATTTTCCATTCAACTTCTTAAAAAAGTTTTGAAGGGCAGGAAAGGGAATAATCCCATGGATTTTTCTAAAGTCAAACAGGTGTGAAATGGGACCTTCCTAACACCCCACAAGTGCCAGGGAGGCTGGGTATCTGCCCTCAGCGTTCTAAATGTTTTAGCTTAGCAATTCTTACTCCACCACTGCTCTCCTCCTCTAGCTTTTTCAGTAAATTTGTCCCTGACCACCCGTATGCGAATACTGCCTAGCAGGGATAGCACAGTTTTCTGATCCTTTCAGCAGGGTCAGTTTGGACTTCAACCACGTTTCTAGGCGGCTAGACACAGCCTCTCTCATGCAGCTAGAAGCTTTTCCTAATGCAGTGGAATCTTCTACTATTTAAATAATTTTTTTTTCCAGAGTATAATTTAAACAGGATTGGCCATAATTATATATGTTTTGGAAATTGGAAAAAACGTATGATAGGAAATGTATGTTTTCTGCTTTCCATCACTGATTTTGAGGCTCCCCAAAGAGGTCTCAAAAGCTTTGAAAACTTTTCTTCTGCTTTTATTAATCACATCTTTTTGATATTAAAAGTCAAAATACAGCAGGTTACAAGTCAACAAGCCTAGCACATTTTCTTCTCTATACTATAGCACAGGATTGCATTAAAAAAAAATGTATTAAAAAAAAAAAGGCAGAAAAAACCCACAGGGACATAGAAGCACATTCATGTGTCTCTTTCTCTAGGTACCAGCAGATCATTGCATCTTAGGAATACTCCACATTGGAAGGTGGGAAAATCTAAAAGCAGCTTTGAAATATTTTTAGCTGTAAAAGATATGTGGGTACAAAGATGTATAAGTGAATCAGGACACCTTCAGCTCAATACTCCCTAAACATTTCTGCAAAGATAGAAAAAAATTAAAACACATTGTAGCATAGGAAGATGATTTTAGTTGGCTAAGCTGTAGTATAAACTTGGTAAACACTAAGATGTTAAAAACCTTTGGACTCTGCATTAGCACTTCTTTTAACTGACTAGTTAGATAGTAACTTTAGAAGCATATCACACATCATACTTTCTAGGAGAAGATTTAGCTATTTTTTATTGATGTAAGAACCCATGAGATTCACGGGTCACTTGTAACTTTTATTTCCAATAAAACAAAAACAAGAAACTTGCGAACAAAATCCCTGCCAATATTCAAACAAGGAGAAATGTAATCAAAGTAGTCGAAATCAGAAACCACATATGCATAGTCATGTAAAGGTGCTAGCATAGAGAAACAGGCCTCCAAAGCATGTGCTGCCTCTTTTTAAACCATGAATAAATCTTGTATGGGTTTCTGAGTGATGGCTACTCTCAAGGACTGAAGCACTTCAGGATGAGATCCTGAGCAGTGCTGTCTGTGAAACTTTGCAGATGATCAAGGTGGCATCCCATTTTTTAAATCTTTAAATCTTACCTGCACAAGCAGGTTTGCACAAACGCTAATCCAATCCTCCTTTCACTGTTTTACCCCGATTCATTTGTTCTTCCCATATAAATATTCCTTGGGCATTTCCATCTTTATTCACTTTATGTCCAAAAGTGCATGCTCTGCAGAGACAGGCACACAAAGCTCTGCTGCAGAATCATTTCGATGCATGAATACTGTGCCAGAACACTGCACAAGTCTCTAGGAGATGCACAAAGAGTTTAAGACAGTCAGAAGTGGTGTTGGTATCTGCCTTTTGGATAGTAAAGGATTAAATCAGGAAGCAAAAAGGACTGATCAGCCTAACAGGGATTAAGCCCACTCACTCCCTAAAGAGTGCTCTAACCACCAGATCATAGGGTACGCTTGGGCAAGAGCATTCTTCATTCTCCCTCTTGAAACGGAGCCACAGTGCAGCTGGGCATGCAAGAGCTACAGAGGCAGCCCGAGAAAAGGCAAGAAGGAATACGATTGTAAGCTAGTGGTTAGGGCACTCAACTTGGAGGAAGATGGTTGAAAGGCCTAGCCCATTCTCCCGGGTCTGTGTTGGATTTTCTTTAACCCACAACTAGTGCAGTGACAACCTGAAGGGAAATGCATACCCATCCCAAGAAGGAGGGTCTAACCCCCAGCTTCCTCCCTTCCCAGGCAAGTATCTAACTAATCAGCTAAAGCAAATACGTCTCTTGATGCTGCTTCCTATGGTTCACCTTCAAGAGAAGGAAGAGATGCTCTCGTGTGGTGTACAGTATGGCCTGGAAGCTTGGTTACTCCTGCAAGATGAAGAGAGGAGTTTTCTCCTTGTCCAGCTGAGCAGATCCTGCATTGCAGGCATCCTGCTGCCTGTGAGAGCACTGTGCCCACTATGTGAAAGGAGTGTCCCCCTGGTCCTCTCTCCCAGTAGGTACCTGTCCTCAGAAGAAAGGCATGCAGATGAGGCAGTTGAGCAGAGACTAGCACCCAATATTTCCAAAAGATCTGCTATATTCTTAGTGGAAGAGGGGGGTACCTAAATTAGGTGACCTGACTGACCATAAGCGATGGCACAGCTCATGCGACTGGCACTGAATAGGATGAGGAGGCTGAGCAGATGTAGAATACATCTCATGCTGGTTTGTGCATATGTGTGTGTTTGAAGAAACATGAGCATCTTCCAGTCTAGTGATCTCTCAGGTAATGTCAGGAGAAGTTTAAACACACACACACACAGACAAAGTGTAATGATCCAGCCAGACTGCTATAAGCTTTTGGCTTCTGCTGATGCAAACCAGATGTTGACGAGATCTGAGTTGTTTCTGAGTTTGTTTAACTCCTTGGAGCATCGTTCTAGAATAAACACAAGAGGCATCTTTTCTCACTGCTCTCACAGCTCTCTTCCCTCTCGCACCAGACTTACCTCAGCTGAACAGGTTAGTTATTGTCCATTGGGAAATGTCAACCACACAGCATCATTTGAAAACTTGGAGGGAGGAGGGGAAAGAAAATCACTGTGAAATTTTCCAGGCAAAACTGCATTTTTACCCTTCATTTGATCCGATACAGTGGTTTGCTACTGTCAACTATAGATCCATTGATATGTTTAAGCAGACCAGAGAAAAACCTTGTATTATTCAGCATAGTAAGATAAATGTAAATTTAATGTACGGCTCACTGAAAACTGATTTAGGATTTTAGTCAAAGAATAATATCATTCTCCTCTCCCTTGTGATTTAGTTACTTCATGAAGAACAGGTGCTTGGAGAGAGTGTACCTGGTTAAAAAAGATCAACATCTGTCCTGTTCTCCTTGTGTGAGATAGTACACCCAAAAAATCTGCAATTTCAACACCACCTAGAGAAACCCTATATAATTCCACAACTAGCATAAAGTGCCTTGATTTATGCCATCACAGATGTAGTACTACTGATGTTACAATGAAATTTGGGAAGGGGCAGGAGGAACAGGGAAGAGTAGGACCCTTCCTGTGCCAACTCTTCCCCCTTCCAACTAGCTGCCCCAAATTTGCTTTGCCTCACAGATGTCTGCAGTCTGTGTCTCTGGCTCACGAACAGGAAAAGCAACCTTCTTTCCTGAAAGAAAATTGCTTCAAACATGGAAATTGTGGGAAGAGGCAGCAGACCAGACTATATGGCATGGCAAGGTCTCTGACCAAAATAGCCTAAATTGCACTTATAAAAAGGACCAAAATAGCTTAAATTGCACTTATAAAATGAACAAAAGTTGCCTATAACAAACTTTGCATCTAGGAGATACAGTATTCTTTTTGCCATTTCCACATATTGCCCAGAATAATCTATTGCCCTGCAATGCATCTATGTTTACAAATTTGCACAGATGTTCAGTGCCGTGCTCTGCAGTAGCACAGCGCTGCCTACCTCACCAGGAGTACACGGGTGGAGGAGTTGGCAGAACTGACTCGATTGTTTTCACTTGAACTGATCAATAGCACCAAAAAGTTTGTAGGAATTACAACAGTCCACACCGCAACTATCTCTTATCATGTAAAATTTGAGTGTGGAGCTAGCTGTTAATGAAAATCAAATTAGTTTTATGATCAAACAACCCATTCATGTAAACATTACAAAATCTTTTATTTGGTTCTTTACATGAACCAGCTCTCTCCGCTTCCCCCAAATCAGCAAGGATGATCTATCTATTCCAGAGAGAAGGGAAGATTTAGAGTAGCCTGGTAGAAAGCAAATAGTTGGAGAGGCCACATTCAGACTGGGAGGTGCAAAAGCCTGCAGCAAGGCCGATCTATAGATCACTGGCTTACAAAGCCACGGAGGACTCCACTATAACTGGATGCAAAAGTGATGATGTTTGCAGGGCTGCAGATGTTTAATCAGTTCAACGAGTAAATAATAGTAAAATCAGTCTACTGGACATGATGAGCCTGCAGGGATGTATACACATGTGCAAGAAACACCCTTCTTTTATTAGCATCAGAGAAGAGGAATCCTGAAACTCCCTCTTTTTGTGACTTGGGGTCGCAGTCTGGAAGAGATTGAGGATCACCGTGTTAGTGAGCCTCAGTTTCTGGCCCTAATCAATCCAGCATCTTTTCTGAGTTGTAGAAGAGGTGATAACCCATCTATAGTGCCCATAGATCACTGGTAGTCTAAGCAGGCTCACTGATCAGCCAGGCATCTGAGTAATATTCAAAATGAGACCAAATAATTAGTTCCAGCTGTAGATTTTGAACATACATCTAACTAAAGCATCTTTCTCTTTAAAAAATGTCCTCCTCCTGTCAGCGTTGTAAAGGCTCTGCTCAACAGGCCTGGTCTCCTGGTCTCTGTGTGTCTGACAGCCCTGGTACTGCCAGCTACTCTGCAGTCACTCCCATTTATTAGCTGGAGGCTGACAAGACCATTGAATTCCACTCGGCAATAAAGCATGTAAGGAGTGACACTGTCTTCTGCTTCTGGGATTACTCACTTGCTTTTTGAGCGGAGCTTAAGTGCTTTGCTGGAGCAAACCAAGCCACTCAGCACCGCCCAGGATCTGGCACTGCAACGCTGGAGACTGCAGTCCTACATCCAGCACTCTGAGTAGAGTTGCATTTAGGGTAGGAAAAGGTGATGAATGTTCATAGATGAGTAAGTAAATCACGGAAGACTTGAAGGAAGATGATCAGAAGGAGAGTTACACTGCTGTATTCTTTACAGCAAACAAAGAAAAACTTCAAACCAGATGTTTTAAGAGATCTTACTCTGCACAGAATGCACTGAAGGAAAATAGTCCTGTTTTGACAAGGTACAGGATGTGCTGGAACAGCCTAACACACTGAGATGACAAATATAAGCTAAACATCAGAAGTTAACTATAAAATGAGTTGGGCAGAAGTGCAGACTCTCAAAAGAGGCAGATGAAACCACAAGATCTGCAGCTATGCAAGACCCAGTAAGGTACCACAGGACATGAACCAGGGCATGGTCCCACAAATGTAAGGGACCCTTTTCTGGATCACCCAGGCTGATGTTATATTTTTCCCTATCCATTGACAGACCAAGCTTACTTCTGCTGAAGCCAGTGGGAATTTTGCCACTGACTTGCAAGGGAGTAGCAGCCCTATGATTTGGCTGTGTACAATTTCAATTAAAAAGTCTATGAATCACATCATCCTGCCCTTGGCAGCTGAGAGATGAAGACAGCGGGATAGGAAAAGAGCAGCTCAAGCAAATGGAAATAATTTTTCTATTAAACTTTTTTTTTTAAAGGAAGATACTCAGCATAACTTATTCCTTTTTTTCCTCCTGTTCCGTTACTAATAACTGTCCAGTGCGATTAAAGTAGATTGGTAACATCTTGTTTACTTTTCACTACCTACAGGTTTGAACCTGTGAGATTTATTCACCACGGGTAAAACTCATTCCTGTACAGAAAAAGTTGTCTTGTTCAGGGGTCATTCAAGTCCTCACTTAGCTCAGTATTGACAATTAATTTGCGCTTTGGGTAGTGGCACACCTGTGTGAACAGGGCACGGGAAAGCCTCTCATAAGTACATCCGTGAGCTTCAGTGATGCCAGTGGAGCTGACTAATTGTTCAGATTGGGAACAGACCTCTGCCCTTGCGCTCCCTCTGTGTCAGGAGCACCCAGCTGGTTCAAAACATACCATTGAATGTATATGCTTGCATTATAGACTGTGTGTATTGAAGTATATTCTAAAAAGAAAAAAAAAAAAGCCATCCAGAGAATACGACTGTACTTACACAAAGAAATTTCATATGCAATGTTTTCTGAAAGAACATAGGAAGGACACAGGATAGAGCCAGTGGACAAAGACTGATGTTTAGATGGCCTTGGCTCAGCTCCAGGCTTCCTAAATGCGCAAGTGCAAGTCGTTAGGAAAGTGACAGTGTAGGTCAGTAGACAGATGACCCTGCTGATTCCATTAGCGCTACATTCAAAACCAAAAAAAATAAAACCCAACCCCAAACCCAAAAACCAGAAGGCTATAGGCAAAGGGTTCTGACAGAGCATAAGTGAGCATGGATGAGGGTGTGCCTGTCTGATCAGTCTGTGGAGTGGGCTCAGGGATGCTGCTCTACAAGCCAAGCTACCCCCATCCCTGCCCGATGTGTCTGGCTCACCTCCACTGCATTGTGTGGTGCCGGCTCAGGCCAGCACGGGCACCGGCACCGGCATCGGTATCTCAGATGCTCAAAGCATTTGGGTGTTTGGCTCACACTGATTTCAGTGATATTTAGGTGCGTAAAACAGGAAGCATTTTGGAGGATCTGGGCCTCAATTCCCTCTCTGTAAAATAGAGATATTTGCATTTTCCCGTGCTCCATACTGTCTGTTTTGATCTGTAAGACCTTTAGAGTACTTTCTTGCTTTGTGCATGTGCAATGTTTAGCACAGCGAGGGCACAGCCCCTGCAAATGCTCTGTAAACATAAAGACCCATATTATTAGTAAAAACGGAATGCACATTTTTATTGTGAATCAGCATTGACCTTGAAATAAAACCCCTAAACCTTCAGAAGCAGTAGCTTGCTAGCTTCAGATAAGTACCACCAAATGACTCCAAACGTAGCTAGGGTCATTGCCAATTGAGTTGACTCAAACATACTGCAAAGATCTTTTTCAAAAGTGTTTTTCCAGAGATAAAATAGTACTCCCTGCCTCTTTCTCCCACTAGCATCCATATTCCGTAGCACTGTGACCTTGTCATTACCTAGTAAATTAATAGAGGTATTAAGATAAGTCTCCCTCTTGTAAGAACAAAAGCATTACAGCTGCAGCAAGTCTTACCCGGAATGAAACCCAGTGAGCCAAAGCTGAACCAAGACAATGTGAGATAAAACACATAGTTCAGCAGTAGCCCACAACCTATTTTGGCAGAGAAATATTTGGGTTGGGTTGGTTTGTTTTTTTTATGAAGGCATCAAGTCATGAAGGGGAGATTAAAAGTCTTCCACCCTGTAAGTCCTTTTATCCACAAGGTCTTCTTCATGTGTGTGCCATGTGTACCCTGGTAGTCTTCCTATTTAATACCTGTAATCCACTCTCTCTTTCCATAACACCCATAATCCTTTGATACTGCATGGAGCAGAGTTCAGAAGCTTTGCAAGCCAAGACATTTTAAAGTGATTTATACAGTGAAGTAGAATTTCCTCTGCCCACCTGCAAAAGCTGAAGCATTTCTGTGATTATAGTTAATTTTTAAAAGTTTCCATTCATGTAGGGTTTTTTATTAAAAAAAGAAGCACATTAAAGGGATTCATGTATGTGTGTCTGCTACTTAAATCTTCAACAGGTCTCACAGTGTGCCACTTGGAAGAACAAATTTGATTTCATTTGAAACAATCTGCTTGCTGCATGCAATTGCTTTAGCTGTAAATTGTTTCGTTACACTATAAACAAATAGGATATAGGAAAGGAAAATATCAATTACACATGCAGAATTTTTCCTCTAATAATATCACCACACACTTGTTTTTATTGTAGAATGAAGTAGCAATCTGTTCATTTTCATTAGCAACGTCACACTCTGAACAGCTATTAAAATCGCTTCTTGAGGATCAAATTAGAGCAACCAAATGCAAAAAAAAAAAAGGTAAACCCTCTCATGCAAAAACATTCCTTTAACTTCCTCAGTCTAGACATGGAGTAGCAAGATACTGGTAAATGTTTTCATATCCCATTGCCTACTCCCGGAGCCATGCTGTCCCTTGTTAACAGAAAAGAACCTCAGATTAATCAGAAGAATACATATCAGAGAATATTGCATTTAGAACAATAGGAGAAATTATTAGCAATGTCATAAAATTGCAGCTGGTAACTGAAATGTCTGCAAGGATCTCTAAACTAAATGCAAATAAAAGTCCTTGTGGAAAATTAAGACAAGTGCCCCTACATTTAAAATAAAATGTATGGAATAGGATGTTGAAGCAACTAGCAAAAGCAGCAACCATGGAAGAAAAATTATTACCGGGTACGTAAACACTAGTTAGAGGAATAGCATGGCCTTATTCCATCTTGGAAGGCTGTTATGTTACTAAAAGGCAGCAGTAAAAGATCAGAGCATTGTTAATCAGCATGAAAGGAGAAGATCAGCCAAGAACAGCAAAAAATAAATATATTTTTAATGGCTATTAAAAATCGCAGGTCTTCTGGCCAAGCAGGGAGTCTGGGATGTCTGGTTACCTCACTCTAGCAGGAGACACAGTAATTGAATTTACCCTTTGGTGCTTACACAGAGGAGGCCAGTTTTAGCAGCACCTGAGGTACGTGGAAACACAGTACTGGGAAGGCCGGATGGCTGCTTTGTCTGCCCTCTTGGTGTTGGCTTTGGGAGGCAACGGCTACACCTGTTAGTACAGAGCAGCCAAATAACCCCGAGATGCTGAACAATCATTCATAACAACAGCTTAAGTCCACAAAGCCTAAATTCCACCTATGTTTAATATAGTAGGTAGTGTTTCTTACAATATATGGAATTTCCTACATAATTCCTATGCAGCAAATACCATGCCTACATCTTTCCAGCTGTGGCTGGACCTTTCAAGGCTCTTAGACAATAGAAAACCCTGGAAATTTTAGCTGCTGGGAAGACTGTTGGTAGAGTTCAGTGAATGAGCAATACGAAAAGCAGCACATCATCATTGCAGTAACTGTAAGCCTTGCAGATCAATGATGTACCTGCTAGAGGATCAGGACATGAAGTCACCATGTTAAATAAAATATGATCTAAATCCTACCCTCCTGGAGGAGGATCTCGCTGTGGGGGTTTTGATACCCCCTGTGGTCTTTCAGGAGCTGCCAGACATCTCTCCAACGGAGCTTCAGGCTAGACTTATACCCAAACACCATCTCGCTAAACATTTTTGGCAGGAGGGCATACAAAATGAGATCAGACTGCTAGCTCAATGGTATTGGGTATTGCTCACGTACTAAAGCGAATTGTTCTGCACGTTGCGACTTTCCTCAGTCACTTGCTAATGCAGAAGTGGATCCATCTTTCACAGGAGTTTCTGAAGTGAAACAGAGTTAAAAGGCTTATTTCATAGGAATATTCAGTAAAAATAATGGTTTTCCTTACACCACATACCAGCTATTTCTTCAGTGGGACTTACTGCTGTACATATGACAGTGTGACCAAGGCATTGCACAGAGCTGATGAGACCCTACTCCAAGGAAAATGAAGACTGAAAAATAAAAAGCAGCTACAACACGATACTTCTGGTGAATCATATGCCAACAGTCTCACCCATGGGTCATTTAATATGCAATTTCAAAGCAGATGTATTTTTCCTAATGCTATTTACAGAACTCTTAAACTGCAAATACAATTCCTTTTGTTGCTCAGACTTTTTCCCAGCTGAAATATTACACTGATATTGTTATTTTGGGATGCCTCTAATCTTTTTATTTTTATCTTGCCCTGCTTGTTAAAGTTTCTTTGGCTTCTATTTAAACATCTGTGGAAAATACAAGTGGATTTACATTTCAATAAGAAACTTTCATTGATTGTTTTTTCTCCTGAATGAAATCTCTCCTCCTATTTTCATGTTTTCATGGGAGGAAATCCAGTTTTCTTCTGCAATTCCTTATTTTTGTTTGGTTCTGTCTGAAACCTTTAAATTATCTCTTATTCTTTTACTGGTTGGGAGAAAAGAAGAAGGATCTCTTCACTCATCTCATATTTTGGCCATTCATTCTTAGCAGGATCTCAAAATTTTATAAGTTATATTCTCAAGTAATATATTCTGATATTTTTTACTCAGGTAGCAATTACTGAGACAGCATTGGATTTTTAAAACTCTGTCTGTTTTTCAAGCATAAAATTCAGAGGTAGTGATTGCGTTGATCTATATGAAATGCAGCATGCTCTAACCAAAGGCAGTTGAAGAAAGCAGCATTTAAGATCCACGGTGCATTTCAGCTGGGGTTCAGGGTCTGGATCTGAAACTGGACCAAAGCCAAGAATAATGCTCCATTTATTTCCATGGCTTTATTTCTCATTTAGATTAAAAATAGAAAGAAAGAAAGCACAGAAGTGCTTTAAATCTCACAAATCAAATGTAGTCAGAACTGTAGCGTATAATCCCACAGGTTTGAATTCAGGAATTACAGCTTTAATTTTCAAATGCATGGGGTTTATATTTGACGGTGCACATGAGATGATCCAATTTAGCACTTTACTGTATTATCTTATCTTATTTTTTACCTTAAATTAATATAAATGCTTATGCCTAAAACAAACAGTGTGGTCGCAAAATGTCAAAATCAGAATAAGTCTTTTCAGGAGCATTTTGGCAATTTCTGTCAGATGTCATATAGGCTACAAGGATCTGTTACGTATAATATTGCTTTAATTCATAGCACCAGCAACAGGCTATTCTTTCATAGTTCTAACTTCAGTTCAGTTTTGATGAATCCTCAAAGCTAGGCCTATCCCAAACTACAAAATTCACAGCATGGGCTTAGAAATCTTTTGGAAGCGCGTTTTACCACCTGTTGTCTAGGATTTCATGAAGTCCAGGATTTTTAATAGCATCACAGGACCTGTGTGTTCACTCCTGATCGCAACCAGAATAGCAAAGAAATTTTAGAAGTGCTTCAGCATCCTACTGCTCTATTCAGCATCGATTCTGCAAATAACCTGCATTTTGCAGACAGAAGCACAGGGGTGACGCTTATGCCAGAGCAGTTCATCTGTCTGTGGTTTGTATCACCTGAATCCAGTGCTTAATAAAAGTGTGTATCCTATGTGTCCTGTTAAAGGTGACTTAATGCAAAACTTTATCACTTTCTGCCTGCTTGGGCTCCTGTCATCCTTCCTCTGCAGGATGAAGGCAAAGGTTGCACATCCTCCTGCTTTCTATGGTCACCTGCAACTTTGAAAAGCATCTGTAGGACAGAATCCGTTTGAATAGAGAGAAGTTTACGTATCCTGATAATATAAAGCAGTGAAAAAAAAAAAAATTGGCCCAGGGGGAAGGGGTGAGGGGAAAAATAAATATTTTTCTTATTCTTTTTCTTTGGATTTGTTTGGTTTGGGGGTTTTGTTTTTTTTCCTTTTTTTCTGGCAAAAGGCTGTAAAGGGGCTAACTGCACACAGAGAAGCACACACAACCAAACCAAACCTGCAGTCTCAAAAAGAAAACAAATTTCTGGGGAATCCTGTTTGAGACAGGAGTAAAAGGGGAGCTTTTGGTGACAGCACAGTGTCTGCTTCTTCAGGTTTCTTTATTTACTGTGATCTGAAAACAGAGAGAAGATTTCAAGGTTTTCACTTCATGCAAAATAGTACAGAAAATTTAAAACATGGTAGATCCTATTCGAAAATAAACCTTTACCTTCTTGCTGTTCTGCTGCTTTAAAGACTTTCACTCAATTTATTCTGATTGTTTGACTCTTATAAATTAAGGACCAGATCTACAACACCTAGTAAATTAATGCAGCACTGCTACTAACCAAGTCGAGTTCATATACATGAGTTCAGATCTGAAGCCTCTGTTGCCTTTGGGTATGTCTTCTGCAGTAAGTGATTTCCCCAAACTGTTTAATCACTTTGGAGTGTTAGGAGATTTTTGCACTCTATTAATGAGATTAGCTTTATTAGCTTTATCTAAAGTTTCAAAAGATTATGTCATTTTAAGTGACTGAAGCCATAAATTAGAGGAGGTTTTAAAAAAAATCCTAACAAGTTTGCCAGTAAAGCGAAAAAGAAGCTGTCAGAACTGGCAAAAAATTCAATGTGGATGAGGCAGGTTATGACTGGGAAATATGGAAAATTATTTGTCCGACTGCATAATGATTTAATAAAAATATGTACTTTACACAGTGCGGGCTACTATATCACCATTTATACTTGTAAAAACAATCTCCTTTTATCTCTCCAGGCTGTGCAACATCTGGTCAGCAGCTTCTACTCTGCATTCTTTGTTGCCCACTAAAACTTTAAGGTTTGAGGAAAACCCATTACCCAACTTGCCCCTAAAAAGTAAATATTTTAAGAGATCCACCAAAATGTCTGAGGATAATTCACTTATTTATGGACATGCTATTAACTTTATAGTTCAAGCCAGTTCTGACTCAAAGGTTCTGCATCTGATGGTGGGAAACCTGTTTTTCATGGCAGATGGATGGGAGGAAGAATAGCCCTTCTCAGAAGGAACGCTTTTAACAACTTTTGAGAACTGAGCTGTACAGTGCAACTCAATCAAATGTAGTATGCAGATCTGAGGACTGGGCTTCTCGAAAATATTTCCACCACAACTGTCTTTGGAGGGGATTTTTCTCACAAGCATCTTCTTTCTAGTGCTTTTTTTTTTCTCTCTCTCTCTCACTGAAAAACTCAGCACCCTAACTCTACCACTTTTCCTCTCTGACCTGCCACATCAGTAACCCTCAGGACGGTCATGGTCTTCCCAGTTTCCCTCAGCTGGTGGTGCTTCCTTCAGCTCCTCTCTGCTCATACCTACAGGTGGCACCAGGAGGGATATGGGGCAACCATGGATATGAGCTTGCAGGTCAGATTCAGAGGGTCTCTTTTGAAGCTTAGCCTGATCTTGTTAAAAAGTGGAGGGCACAGGAGCGTAAAAATATTATCCAGCCTGTTCTAAATCAAACCTGCAGATTTAGTGCAGCTACATAAGCCCCCAATATTTTTATGTTCCCTTTGCTCCAGAGCACCAAGTGTTGAAACACCCGTATTTTTACATGGTTTGACATTTGCCCAACTTACTCTCAGCTCCCAAAGGGCAGCTGGATGCCATGAGACAGTAGGAGAAAGAGACGGCTCTGCGGCAGCCTTCCCCTCCAGGCATGTTGCCCTGCTGTCACTTGGTCTCAGTCCTCACCATCCTCAGCAGGATCTGAGCCCAGGGTCTCGAGCAGCACAACACTCAGACCTGCCTGTGCCCAGCCCTTCCAGAGGAGACGTATCAAGGCCCATACAATGGATCTCAATGGCTTTAGGCTCTTCCCCCTCCATAAACTTCTAAGGCTGGGCCTGGCTTCACACCAGAAGCAAATTTCTGTCCTGAAAAGAACCTATACAGGAGCAGCTGGACTGACAGGAAAATGTCTGAGATGCTAACCATACGGTTTTGTGTTAGGAGCCCTGGCAGGATAGGCCAAGTAACGGCATGCTCCTAAGGATGAAAGGCATTGGAGTTACATCACTTCTAGACACTGAAGCATGAATCTGAAAAGGTTTGCTTCAAATTAGCATTGAAAACATATGCACAGGTCCTAAATTGAGCTCTTATGGCTCGTACGTTTTGTTATACTGGCACTTCCCGCCCCTGGCTTTGTTTAATCTTACCCAGATGTGCAGAACTACAGAGACTCAGACATAAGGCATGCACATTTACTGCTCCACCCCAGCCCTGCAAACTGTCCAACAGGTGGGATCACTGCAGAGCGATATATCCTGGTGGAACCAAATGAAGACTAGGAGGGAGATGCTCTGGATCAACAGGAAGATACAAGACAGGGGAAGGAAGCTTTACTTGTTTAACAGCTAAGTGGCAGGATTCTCTGGAGGGAGCCCATGATGCCAAAGGGATGGTACAACCCTCTCCCATGACCTCCCTCTGTTCCCCTACCCCCACCTCTACTGCCTCCTCCTTCCTGACTTTGAAGAGGAGAAAGGAGGAAGATCCCTCTCTTGTTCTTCTCATGAAACAAAACTCTCCCTCTTCCTCCTGCCCTGCGCTGTGGATGAAAAGAGAGGACGAACCCACAACATCCCCTCCCCTGGGGCTCCCAGGCAGGGTAAGGAGGCACTGCTGGCACGGGTTTCACTGTTTAACTTTAGACACACAGGATTGCATTTTTGTCCTTAGCTTCTAGCCTGTTTCTTTTTAAGAGAACATACTGGATAAAAGTCATTGCTTAGGGCGAAAAAAGACACTGGGCTTTGAGTTTCATTCAACTTATTAGTCCAAGCTGACTTGTGGTATAATTGTAATTGTGCCAGCTATCTAGTTAAATGTCCAGCTTGCTCTGGTTCTGTGACTGTTTCTCCTCAGAGTAGCTTGTAGCTGTACAGAAAGGGTACGAGTCTTAGCACTTGGAGTAGACAAGGAAAACTATTACTGTTAAGTTCACAGGTTTCGATATTTAAAGGGTGGGGTGTTTTTAATCTGCCTGTGCTGCTCTTAAACACTTCCCTTTTGCCATTATTCCTTCTAAATGACCTATTGGGATCCAAATCCAGGAAAAAAAAAGAAAAGAAAAAAAACAGAAAAAATGAGCAGAGAAAGGCAGCAACAGCAAAACACTGACGGAGAAGTAACAATTTACCTGTAAGAAACAACCAAAACATCAGAAAATGGGATCCAGCTAAAGAAATAAACTGAAGCATTAGCTTAAGTTTAGCCTGCAACAGTCCTTCAGACCTAGAAAAAGACTCCTGGTCTGTTAGCATAGCTACTGGGAAAGCAGCAGGTCCTGGGCAGGGGGAAGCCAGGATGCTCTGCCTCCTTCGGGAGCCAGGGTGGAGCTGGCTTCTCAGAAGCACTCATCTCGCTTCTCAGATCTCCAGGACACCTCTCTGTGAACACCAGTGGTGGTTTTCAGGCATGTCTTTATTTGCAGCCCCCTAAAACGTTATGCTGGAGTTTTTCTTAGTTACCATTCACTGGCCTTTTCAAAGTAGTCCACAGACAGTCCAGAGGTGGAAAAGCACCGCCCTTGGACCTTCACCTGTGGCAGCAAGGGAAGGCAGAGACAGTGCCAGAGCTGAGAAAGCATACATCCATCACAAGCAAAAATCCAGGATGGGCAAATGTTCACAGAAAGTCCTTTGAGAACTTGCTATACCCCCACCCAGGAAGGCGTTTAGGACTGTCCTAGGAGCTGCGTTGGCTGCTTTTATGCCAGGAGACAATCTCTTAGGAAGATAGACAAGATGGTAGAGTCTATCAGAAATCCCAGAAGATACCATACAGGGAGCCCTGTTCCTTCTGGTACCAGACTCGTATGAGGTCAGAGGCTGAAAAACTCGTCCAATAAATAAACCTGCTCTCTTCTGGTGACAGGGCATGGCCAATTCTGCTCTACTTCAGCCCCTCCTGAAACAGAAAAGATTTCATAACCTGCGCATACATCGGATGGCAAGGTACACAGAAAATACAAGTGATAAAGGGTACGTTGCTCTTGAATTCAATGGAAGTTAATTCACTCCTTTCAAAGACAGCATCAGCAGCCCTTGTCAAAGCAGAAGTATCTCACCAAGTGCCCACAAGTATGGTCTGATGAGGCGAGAGAGGGCTTTGTGATTTCAGGATCAGGCCCTTTGGGAATGAATAAAATAGAAGGTTGTGTTATGCTGATAATATTCTTCTGTACATTTCACTCACCATAGTGCTCTGGACACAAAGCATTTAATTTAATTAGGGATGGAACAAGAAGGCCATGTTATGGTTTTGGTTTTGAAGAACTACATTAGTCAGGTTGTGATTTGCACAACCCAAATCGCGGATGGTTTAAATCCAGGTTCCGTTTTTAGCCAAACCGACAAGGTCCAGAGGGGATAGAGGGCTCAGATAAAAGGTTTTGAGTTCAGTCTCATGTCTATAATGGGCAAACTGGAGTGGTTTGGGTTTGAATTTTGCAAAACCTCATCACTCAGGTTTTGGTTTTGCAAAAACAAAAACAACTTGAGGTTGGTTTGGATGTCATTCCATTTTATCTGAATCATTAAATCTGGGGGAGGGGATGGGGTTGGTTAAAGGCTCCGTTTATGTCCCATCTCCAGCTTTAACAGCATGGTTGTGATTTTTCCTGTGATTTTTCAGGAGACAAAGAAAACCAGCCAAAAAAAAAAAAAAAAGATTATTAAGTCAGTTTAGGACTCAGTTTTTTTAGATGCTAAACAATTCTTCAAGATATTGAGCTAACACAGCTGCCACCACCTTTACAAGATGTTGAGGGCACATGGTATTTTGTAGAGGACTAAGCCGCTGGCTCTTTACAAGTCAGGCCCTTGACTGGCAGAGCTGTCACCAAACCTCTGAAGCTTGATAGCCAAGGATCTGCCCCACTGAACCAAATTTCACTGCTGTAATCAAGCATGTAAGTCCCATTCATGAAGTCAGACAACTTGGACAGGAGTAATTGGAACTCTAAAAAGGTTAAAGACTTAGGAATTCAAGTGACATTTGAAACTGAGAATTCATGTTCTCTGAGCTGAAAGGTTAACACTGTCCAATACGGGCCATGTGTTGGGAATGATTAGAAAAAGAACATCTGATTCACAGTTATGAAACAACTCATTTAGACAATGCTATTCATAGCGTAATTCAGTAATGTTTTATTATTCTTTCTTCTGCTTCCTCTGTCTCCGTGTTGATTTTTCTCAAATGCAAATTCAGATATAAAGCAAGTTGCTGACATTTTCAGAAATCAATCCTAGTTGCGTCCTTTAGAACAATTTTCCCACCCATTTTTTGATTGCTCTATTTTCAGCAAATGAAAAATAAGATTATATATATAAATGTATATTTATATAAATATAGACAATGTCAGTGTTATTAAGAATCAGACCTAAGCTACTAACTTTAGGTACCCTTTTAATTTGGAGTAGAACAAACATCAATACAAGGTTCCTTGAAGATGCTTCCTTTGCTCAAATTAAGGTTGGATCAGTTCTGCAGTCAACGATTAGATGTCTGCAGAGAGCTATTGGATAAATGAGTGAGAAAATGCTAATGAAAGGTACAATATTTCTGTCATCTTCTTAGTAGCATTTAATGACTAGATCACTCTTCCTATAATGCTACATCCAAACCCTTCTTTCACACTCAAGCCCTGCCTCTTACTTTTCCCCAAACTACTGCTTCTGCTCCACATTCTAAGACCTGATGGTTAATGCACAGGCTATGTGGTAGAGCTGGGACAGGGCAGACACCTACTCTCCACAGTTTCCTGTCTAACCTCCTCAATACATGCAGGTTTCCAAAATGCCAGGGTGCGCAAAGGAGCACTCTGGAAGGCAGGGCAGATCGGAGACACCTCTGCTCGTTGTCTTATTATTCATTCTTGGTCACTGTTAATGACTATGTAATATATTAATCAATCTTACAATAAGTTGTCTTATCCATTTTTCAACTTCTCTGGGTCTCTGTTGTTTATATGTTCTTTTCTTCTTTGTCCGTTTCATCTTTTCTTTCCCCTCTTTCATTTTTTCTTTCACTTTCTCAAATAACTTCAGACTATGCTCTTTTCCCTCCATCTCTTACCACAGCTCCCCCACATCCTTTCTCTCTCTTCCCATCCATATACCCATATCCTTAATATCAAGCACCCATCTCACCCTCTTCACATGGACTCGTGACCATTACACCATTGTACCATAATGGCAGCAAATTACTCTTAAGGACTTGCACGCCTCTTCCCAGACAAATGAATTGGGATTGTGGCTCCCAAGCTCTCTGTAATTGTTTCACACACCGCATTCACCCCTACAATCCTCAGCTGTGTCCTGGCAAAGTTTTTCACTTAAAACTGTCCTGCCTGAATGCAGTTTTCAAAGACTGGAAAGCAGCAGTGTGATTTTGCATTTTGTACATACATCTAGATACGTGTCTGAAACAGAACCGTACGTCTTTCTTGAGTGCAAAATAGCATTCTATGTTGCAGTTGTAAGCTCTACAAATACCCTTGCTTTGCTAGGAATACACTCCTTCCAGATGCGTACCTGGCCTCTCTAAACTATGGCTTTGAGAGTAACAGGTTATTAGGCACCCTACATACGTTAGCCTGAGATCCTACAATTCCTGTTGATGTTTCCTTCAAATGCACAGGGAGCCTCACAGTGCCTTTCTAAATGGGACGTTGCCTGTTGTTAATCCTTTATTGTTATCTGCTCTGTGGAATGAGGTCCAAAGGGGCAGCAGCTTAACTCAAAAGAGCTGCTCTGGCTGTCCCATGGTCAGCTTCTGCTCCAGCAACTATTGCCTTATCAGGAAAGAAATGAACTCTTTCCCTGGCTGTATGTGGTTGCCTGTTGTCTTCAGGCCCTAGCCCTTATTCCTTTCCTGCCTGAGGTTAAGAGCTTATTTTAACTGGGGGGGAGGAGGGGTCAAAAGTATGAGACACTTTCCAAAAATCATTGTCAAAGAGAGGATTTCGCAGAGCAACAAAACCAACATTGGGCTGTGATAACAGTAAACTCCCCTCCCACTTGATGTTGTGAGAATTGAAGAAACTCATATGAAATACTGCTCAATCTCAGTGCGCAGATAAGGGCATGAAACCTTTTAGTCGTGTGCGTGCTTGGGGGTGTAATAATGGACTGCCTCAATGAACAAGAAGAGGGTGCTGATGTACGCCAGGTGATGAGCACTAGTGGGAATGGGGAAGTGGGAGATCACATGGAGACAACAAGCATTTTAAAACAGAAAATTGTGATACCTACTGGGGGGGGGAAATTCTCCTTTGTCATTCCCAAAACAGACCTGATGTTTACATATTCTGGCATAACTAACTTACATAGCATGAATACTCACCTGGATTTTTCCAGTTCCCTACCTCAACCTCATCCAGACTTCCAATAGCACTCTAGACTCACTATTGAGTGCACACAGGAAAACCCAAAAGGGTGGATAAGCATCCAGATCTTTCTACAGAAGGCAAAAATCAAAAAAACAGAAGTCAGGGGAGGTGCAAAATTACCCAAGACCAGAGATAAAGCCCAAGTTGCAGGGCTCTCACTCTGTAACCCAAACCTTTCCAGAACTCATGTTGAACAAGTATCAGTGGGAAAAGGACAGTGGCAGGAAGGCATTTCCTCAGGCCTATTCAAAAAACATTTTGCTCTCATGGTAGTAAATGAGGGATACATGAGAGATTTGTTGGAGAAAAAGTCAAACAGAGCTTTAAGATGGAGGGGTGTTAGTTTGGCAAATTTTGTCACAAAGGGTTGTGGGAATTATTTTTTCTGCCTTTAACTAAGGAAATGAAATGCAAACAAGTCTCCTTTATAACTCATTTGAGATTTTTAAGCACCGAGAACTCAAGAATTTCATTACTAACATTCCCACGGCAACTGTAACTTGTCCATACTGCACATGTATATGGCACCATAAAAACTAACACTCCAGACAGTAATAGAAAATTTCTGAACAATAGTTTTGTACTGTGGTGGTTATTGCAAAAATTAAAATGCTGATTTCCATCATACATGTTGTATCAAAATGTCAGCCAGAAGGCTGAAGTAACATTGGATAGGTTTTACTTAACCATTAAGGCATTCTCTCAGCTTCCTGGGAGAAGTTCCCTTAATCTCTGCATCATCTTGGAATCTTTTCCACCTCCACCCATTAGCCCTCTTCACCTTCACCCACCTTCACACTGTCCTTGGCTATGTCCACTACCATAAACCATGAGATGAGCGCAGCTGCAGATTTGTTGCACGCGTGGGAGGATGCAAAAGTCTGGTAGCACACCCGCTGGGATTCATTATTCACCCCGTTTCACAGAACAAAAGAACAGGCCAAAACAGGGGTGGCATCAGTCATGTTGGCCAACTCTTTGGTCCTACCTGCAGATTTGAGGTGTTTGATTATTCTGCTACTTGAAAAGCAAAGCTTCCCTGCAGGCTGTGGGGTGAATTCCTCTCTGTTATGCACAAATCCAGTATTCGGGGCAGTTAATCACAGTGGAAACGGAGCTTTGATGGTTTTTTCACGTGGCCTCAAGGTTATGTTTGGCCATCAGGCAGGAAGTCTTGCTCAGTGCATCTGCATTAAAAAAATACTAATAAACCTTCTGTGAAATGTACAGTGTGTAATGAGCGAGTCGCTGTGATACCATCTTTCACCTCTGCGATAGCAGCTGAGCTTCTGGAAGCCAAGCTGAGTCAGGAAAAGGTTGGCTTTATCTTTGTGTCTGTCCAAGAAGCACCATCTGGCATCCACAGCTGGAGAACCACTGCAAAGCTTGTCTTGGTATCACCGTCAGCCATCTGGAGACAGAACAACCACATAAGGTGTTCAGGTGAACAACTTGCTTGAGTCAAGCAGGGGCACGTGCAGGAATGAAGAGTGTGAACAGCGTATAGGTCCCAACTGGCCATGGAGCAAGGCTTGGTGCTGGAGCACACAACTAGCAGCTGTCAGGAAGCCTGCTTTTCCTGAACCCGTGTTCCCACTTTTTTTGCTCATCCTTTTTGAAACATCTCTGCTGCCTTTTGTTCTTCTGCTCCCTTCAGCGCTGCTCCCAGGGTGAGTTTTGCCAAGCATCTGGCCCCCTCCCCCTCCTCCAAAAAGAGTTCCCACCAGCTAAAACGGGCAGACTGTTGGCAATCGGGACCCCATGCAAATCAAACCAAAGAGGTGCCTCCTATTTACAGCGCACCTCCTCGTTCTGGCCTGCTGCCGGGGAAGGGAGCTGTGGATGGGGAGGAGGCTGCTGCACGGGCCAAGCAGGGAGTTGGTAGTTTGAAGGGAAGTTGAGGATGTTGGCCAGGGAACAAGTGGAAAGACAAAAATACGGGAGACTCCTGCTTCAACTGCATTTTTGGCAGTTGTGGGACTGTCGTTGGCTCAGAGCACGGTACATGACTGGCACAAATAGCTGTTTGGAGGAACAAGGGAAAGGGAACACTGTATATTTCACATACAATTTGACCCACTATAATCAAATTTGTTAATAATAACCAGCAAATAGCTGAGCGGTAATGAAATGATACAGAATATGTTCTGTGGAAATTTCTAGACAGCACCAAAACTCTCATGCTGAGTTCTGTAAAACACTGCCCTTTTAAGGAGGAAAGAAGCCATTTGAAAAACAGCCTTCCCATCCTCCCATGGGCCAGATGCAGCACATGGATTCAGTTATGGCAAAATCAATAGAGCGAAGTAAGGAATTAAAAGCAATCAGGTAGCTGAGCACTAATACATCCAAGCAATAGAGTAAGGGCAGCAAAGGAGGACTTATTGCCAGTTACTGGGAGCTCAACAGGAAAAATGTCTGAGGGAGAGGGAGAAGAAGAAGAGGAAATTGTGGGAGAGAAACAGCAAAGCAGAGCTGGAGACAAACTCCCAGTCCTGGAGTTTCCCCAAGCAGCTCCATTCAACGGCACCACACAGGCACTGAGTAGCTGCTCGTACTGGGAAGAAAGCTTAGCTGGCCTTGGCCATGAAACATGGTTAGGCAGATTCCCCCAGCAAGCTCTGCCTTGCATGGTGCCAAGCAGGCAGAAGACCTTGGGTCTGAAGGTACATCTACCCACAGAGACCTAACAGGAATATAGAGAAAAGTTCAAGAAACGCAAGTCCACTGAAGCCAAATAAAAACCCTAAGCAGTGAGGAGGGAAAGACAAGGAGCGTGCTAGTCTGGTTTTTGAATCAGATAAAGTCAAGCTCCATGAACTGGCACTCAGTGATTCTTATATATGTAAGTATATATGTGTATATATATATGGTACTCCATGACCCACGTGATGGAGAAGGTCAGAACAAATTATCATAACGGTCTCTGCTGGCCTACCACTTCATGAATCTCTGAATTTTTGTACTTGTGTTTGAAAGTACAGCCCTCTCTCATGCCCAGCAAGATATGCTGTGGCTCCAGCAGCACTTCAGTGGTGAGCCAAGTGGGAGCCACGCAGGGAAAGTCAAGTCACGAACAGCCAGGCAGTGGGGCTACTGCAATCACTTTTTATGCTACTATTTAGGAAAAATCTTAAAGATTTCCCAGTATTTTTTCCATATGTGAAAAAAATAGCTGCAAGACCCAGGTCTCAGCAGGGGGACAAGTATCCAGGCCTGCCTGGGAAGGTTCTGCTCTGCAGCTGGTCATTTCACACTGCCTGCCTCACAGCCACCACGCAGTTTTGTCAGCACAGTGCTGCTTCCTGACCAGGGCGCTCCATGAATCTTATCTGCTGCCAGTGCATCATGCAGAGAGGATTTTGTTTATATACACGCAGGCACGTGTGAGACAGAACTCCCTGGGGCCGCGTGCATTATAACCTGTGCTTTGACCTTTTCCCTTCACTGGCTTTGATCAGACTGAGAGATTTTTGTTGGGGACTTGCTAAATATGCAAAGTAGATTTCAGGCAGCATGGATAAGGATAAAGCAGTCGGATGCTAGCTGAACAAACAAACAAACAAACAAACAAAACCCAAACCACTTCTAAAAATTGAATTTTGCTGTCACATGATTCTATTTTGGCTTCTGTTTGCAACATTTAATGATAACCGCACTGATGGCTGACCTTGAAGAGCCCGGCTGCAAACCCCCCTATTTAACATTGCTGTGTTCTCCAGGTCATCCCATAACCCTCCTTTCTCTCCCTCATATTTTCCCACATGGATCATTGCATTTGCAATCGTAACATTTATAATCATAAACACTGAATTGTTTGCCTGCCTGCCTTGGAAACTCCACAGCCATTCCACCCGTGTGCACGTTCATCTGCTGTCCTTCCGTTCCACTAGAGCCACATCTGAAGCTGCGTGCCCATCGTCCTCAAGGCTGGAGTTCTTCTGGGAGTCCCAGAAGATGTTCCCTGCCCAAGGGAAGGGTGCCCTTCGCACAGCTCGCCAAGCACACACGTGAGCAGGGCTCCAGAGATGCCCCGGTCCCAGAAGCGGTTTCGGTCAGGGCCGGTGCCTGCTCAGCCGTGGGATACAAACCATAGCTAATTAGGCTCATTCATTCCAGCCTGAGGGGAGCCAGTTGTTTTTAAAGGGAACTACGTAGATCCTGGTCCCGCGTGGAGCAGCTGTGGCCCCAGCCAGGGTCATTCGGGGTGTTGGTAGGGACACGGTCGCAGTTCACAAACATATCCCAGAATGACCCAAATGGAGAAGAGGGAAAGCCCGTCCCCTCTCCCCGGGCACCCCTGTCCCCGCCAGAAAAAGCCCTGGCAAAACAGAGGAAACTGAGATCCCTCCCTCTGACTTCACTTGTCCCTGTTATTGTTGTTGGCTTATATTTTTGTTGCATTTGAGAGTCCTGGTCAGAAACTAGCTAAGCTCATTACACAAGGTAGTGTGAAAATAAAAGTGAAAGTTCCTGCCCCATATATGCCTCTGTCACTTCTCTATGAGGTGCATAGGTTTTCTGATGTGCTGTCTTCCTTTCTGTTGTTAGGTTTTTGTACAATAATATGCTCAAAATCCTCCAAAGCTCCACTTAAATATAAACAGCAAATTAGATCTACCCAGACACAACTGTCCTTATGCCTTCAAATAGATTTGCAGTTAAAATCTGAACTAGGAGACATATAGTTACCTTTAAATTTTGCATTACACATCTGAAAAAGCAGTGACTGCCCAGCTTTCTCCAAATTACTTGTCTTGACTTTAATCCTCAAGTTATCATACATTGAAAATGAAGAAAGGAGGAGAAAAAGTGCAAGGGAAAACCTGACTGATACTGCGGTATGTGATCACTGCATCAGCCAAAAGGGCTGGCTTCCAGTTAAGGACTCTGACCTGTAAGGGGTTATAGCACTGACAAGGATATTTCCTCTGGCTAGAATGTTGGCGTAAGAAGTCTTACAGCTCACACTTAAAAGCAATAGCTCTGAGAAGGGCAGATACCAGAGAGTGAGTTTTTTTAAATCTCTGTTATATTCCTAACACTTGCACAATGACTGTAACCTGAAAGGGGGGGCAGGGATTCTCTGCTTTTCTCGGGCCTGATTGATTTAGATCAGAATAGTTATTTGGCTTTCAAGAAAGAATTATTGTTCCCATGTGCAGCGATTTTTATATGGCCAACAAAGCTTTGTGATGTTTCTAGCATATGGCGTGAGTGCATTTACTTGACAGCTCACTTTATATTTAGTCCAGAAGCTTGGGTTAGAAGTGGGAAAACACAAGCAGTGATTAGAAACTCCTTAGCCCTCACCTGGCTCTTCTCACTGACTCCCTGTGTGGCTTGGGACGCTGGGCTAGAGCAGTTTTTAAAAACAGCCTCTGAGCAGGACTGTCTAGTTCCTGGCTGCTGCGAGACACTGTAGGCCTTCTCCTTACATTGCTGTAAAAAATAAATCTTTCTTTTTTTTTCTCCTGAAGTGTTCACCTAACAACTTAACCACCTAAAGTTTAAATGTGTATATCAGTTTTCCCATTTCTAAATGTGGGATGTTAATATTAATCTGCTGCATCAACATGGACTAAAACTCAGTTACTTAAAATCCATACAGACCTTTCACGTTCACTTTGAATCAGTTCACGTTCAGTCTCTTATTTCAATGCAGAATTAAAGTCAGGTCAAATCAGGATGTACATGTGCTATATAGCATAAGGAGTCCTTCCTTTACTGGCAATCCAGAATGGTTTGATTTCAGCCCAGTTCTAATGGTGATTGATTGAAGCGTTTACTGCAAGTCCAACAAGTCCCAGCTGCAGGACTCCTTGTGCAAATGTGCAGGTTGACTGTTGCCACTTACTCCGAGTGTCCTTCGTACAGGATTTCTGGAGAGCTGGCAGACCAGGAGCTCGATATCCAGCCAAACAAAGTGACAAGGCAGTAGGGAATTGCTAAAATCTGTGATCTACCACCAAAGCTTATAGAGCCAGCAGGGGTAGGATAACCCCTGATTGTATCTGCAAAAGGAAATTCTTCCAGCATAAGCTATGTCTGAATAAAGCCACATTCTGGTGATTGCTTCAGATGACTTTACTCACATGAATCATGGGCATTCATTTTTTTGTCAACCATTATTGCTCTGCTGTGTCCAGAGAAAATGTCAGAGTTATGAAAGAGCTGCCCAGCTTCCTTACAGCAAAGCGTTAAGTGTTCAGAATGAGAGTATTTCAGAAAAATGTGTCATAAAAACAATCCACAACTCACAGGTGACCAGCCACATGGAAACCTTGGCTGCTCTCAAGTGTCTCAGGCACTCCCCAAGGCTTTCTGCTCTGGGTCTTCATCTGTCAGTGCTTGGGTGAAGAATATTTTGCTGTGTTTCGAGCATTGTCATCCTGTGTGCCCCAAATAGGAGGCAATTGAGGAGGTCCCTGGGGCTGAGGTCTCATTACAAGTCATCGTGCTCTGCTCTGCTCCTTGACCTGGATTTTTGGTGGGCCTGTGATGAATGAAAGTCACCCCCCTCGCCTGTGGCATCACACAGATTATACACTTTTCACAGAGAAGACATTAAAGCAAATTTAAGCAGTAAACCACCTTTGTGAGAATGACTAATCGTATAACGTGGCATAAGGACCAATGTCAGATTGGTCATCTGATGACAAGCAGCTCCTTTAGCAAGTCTTGTCCTCTTACAGGCTGCCTACTGTTGTATTCCTAAAATTGCTGGGGTCTCCTTAAGTCAGCCAGGCGTGGGTGCTTCACAAGGAATTGCCACTTTCTGAGTAAAATTTTCAGAAGTGCCTTTGTTACTAAGCCCTGTTGACTTTGAGTGGTACTTAGAGATCAAACACATGGTCAGGTTACTCAGACTTGTCCGGCCAGGAGTTACCAGAGGTTGTGCATAAGCTGAATGGCAGTAAATGTCTGTGTGCATACAAATGCAATGTAATTTGACCTAATTTAAACCTCTCGTATTATGAGGTAAGTTCAGAGCTGCCACAGACTGAAAGCAGACACATGGAAGGGTATTGCTGCTTAGCGGACACGTGGTAACCTGCTACGCTGCAGGAGCTGGGTGTTTGATCTGGGCTCTTAGGTTCTCAAATCCCTTTTGAAAATGGAACTTGGGCAATTCGAAAAATTGCACGTTGTATGAGAACCTAAACTCAGCATGTGAGTGCTATGTAGCTTTGGAGGCACTTTTAGAGATGGCTGCTACCAATAATGATAGCACTTGAGAGGAAAAGAAAAAAAAGGCTTTCAAAAATAAAAGGTAACTGGCAAAGTTTCTCCTTCCCCCAACTGAAGGCACTATGGGACCTTGCAACTTGCAATGATTTCTGACTCCCGTGCAGAGCACATTGCCCTCAAATAGTCACAGTGAGGAGATAACTTGGTAGAGGAAAACTGAATTACCATGTACTTAGCTTTATTTTCAGAGAGGTTTCTAATGAATTTATCATGTAATTTCCATAACAAAGTGTGTAATTATTCCTCTTTTTTGTTGTGGAGATTTAATATTGAGTAGTAGCCTCAGGTCTATTGCTAAACCACATGCTACAATAAAGCTGTTGTTTTGTTTGATTTTAATTCTTAGACCTAACAAAAGGACACCCTGGCAGAACTTGTTTAAAGTGGAAAATTGGCTACAACCCCTGAAGCTCAAATAAAATATAATTTATTATACAGTTTTCTCAATGTCTTCATAAGCATTGTCCATTTTCTGGAAAACCACGTCAATAAATCAGCCACTAATTGTTGTTTGAAGGTCAAGCTAAAGGTTTTGTTTTTCTTGCAGTTGACTTCTGTAGGTGAAGAAACATTTGGCTTCATGGCTAGACAGTCTTGGAATTAATTTTCCACCAGTTCTTATGCTACTGAATGTCAAATATTTCTGCCCTTGAAACTGTCACATCATTCTAAGGAGCTAAATCTAATTGCCACCTCTTTGAAATATTTCTTTGAGCATTTCTGTGGCTTTGTAATTTTTGTCTGTGTTCTTTCCTTTTCTGCCTTTGGCACTTTTTTTTTTTTTTTTTGGCTCTAGAGGCCTTTCTGAATCTAAAAGTGCCCTGTTAGGAGCCAGGCTAAAAACAAAAATTGCAAGTGGAGCTTCACCGCTGTGTGCTGACTTCCCCAATACCTTAGAAAAGGGTCTCACCTGCCCCATTGGGCTGAGGGGTGGAGCGTGGGTGGCTGGGGGGAGAGGCAGCCACCAGAGTTTGCTTCACAGGCGCAATAGCCTGCATGGGAATACATGTAGTGGACGACTAGAGGGAGAAAAGTATTACAGGGGCTGACAAGAGGGATAGAAAGGAGAGAGAAGCCCTGGAAAGCCACTGACTGAGGGTTTCCAGGCTCTAGCTGTGGGCCCTGGGAGTGCTGTGGGAAGGCTGCCCAAGAAAGGCAAGAGGCCATGATGAGAGTCTAGCAGACGAGGTGACTTGGGGTCTGGATGCTTTCAAAAGGAGCAAAGCTAATTACAAGGATGCAACTCTTCCCTGATTTGATCTCGTACAAGGAGCTGCTGGAGGGAGCTGCTGTACATAGGACGCTGTCACAGTTTCTTTCCCATTGCGTGGGCTGAGTTATTGGACACCACTTGGCACCAGTCCCAGGGGACTGGCTGCACCAATATGCATGAAGCTCTGGCTGTGCAGCCCGTTTCTTTGCTCCCTGTGGTGAGTCACGGTGGAAGGCTGCCACATCGCTCCCAGCACGGTGTGTGCTGCAGCATCCTTTCTGCTACAGCCACCGAGGCTCATCTCACCTACTATTAGATGCCAATAGACATCTACACCTGGACTAATTCTCTAAACGCACTCAATGGGGAGAAACAGACACATCTAAAATGCAGTTCACCTCTTCCTAAGGCAGACATATTAAAGAGGGCAGATGAATTGCTCTCCCAACATACCTATTTCTTTTCTTTGGCCATGAAGGAAGCCTCTGTAAGCCTTTAAAGTTAGTTTAGATGAATGCGCTTCGCATATCTGTAAGAACTAATTGTATGTTTAAAATGCTAACATGGGTAACATTCATTGGATTTTTGCTTCTTTCTACTATTTGTTCTTTTCCAGACCACTGTTTTTCATTTTTTAATCTATTTGCCTTTATTATATGTATGACGCATGACGTCTGTTGCTTCTCTGTTGCCTTGTTCATTTACTAGATTACAGCAACATGATTAGGTGCCAGTTCCACCACAAAACATTCACTCTGAATTCACTGACTGAGGAAAAGTAGATCTTTCGGTGTAGATGTTGACATTTGGCCCAATGAATCCCACCCTAGGTGAGGCTTCTTAGGTGCAGAGCCTGAAAGTTGCACAATGTTTTAGAAGCAGAGAGTAATTCTACATCTTTTCCTGAGGAACTAGTCCTCCAGCTGAGAGAGGCAATCAAAATAGCAAGGACCACGCAGCAGATTGGGAACAGATGATTTCAGAAGAGAACTGAATTTTGGACAGGAGTGTTTGGATGTGTCGGATGGAAAAGAAAATCTGGGTCGTTGCACACAGGCAGGAGAAAAGACTACGATGAGAGAAAGAAAGAGGATTAAGAATATATGAAATGAGTGAGGGCAGTTTGGGGAGGGAGTCTATAAATCTCTCTCATCTCCTGCTCTGCTACAATCAGACGCATTTTTAGAAATGTTTGATGGTGCCCTCTTTCCTCGCGCCACCTCTGCCCGCAGGCAGCTCATGGTGTCACGGTGTTGCCCCTGCCCACGTCGCCCAGGAGAGAGCCTGGCCTCCAACAGCAGCCGAGGTGAAGGGGTGGGAGGGAAGGACTGCATGGAGAGATGTGAAGGAACTGTTCCGCTCTGTTCAGATGGGAGGGAATTGTACCCTACTGAGATCTAGAAAAACAAGTGGAAATAGTAGTCATAAGTTTTTAATAAATAAAATAAATATTTAAAAAAAAAAAAACCAAAAAACAGTTCTGCAGTTCTAAGGAGAAAATAATATTTGATTAAAAGACAAAACATGTATGGGGTAACTTTTTCATTTCCTGTTCATGATGAAGGTATTACTGACATTATTTAAGCTGTGTTGAAGACATATAACGAGAGTCTAAGCAGATATAAATGTTCTTTTGGAATGTTATTTATAGTTCCTTGGTACCCAATGCCAAACGTTAATAAGGTTTATGAGAAACCAGTGGAGACTGTAAATTGTTAGACTTCTAATTTAAATCATGTTGCTGACTCCATTTGTTTCCTACACATTGATCTGACATTCAGAGATAAATCTGATAAAATTCTCCGAGTTGGAGAGAGATTTGTTTTCTGTCAGTGCAAATCTAACTATTAGAAAGACAAGGAGTGAGGTTATTGGGAACAAAGCCACAGGCAGCAATATACCACACTTGAATACTTCTTTTTTATTTATTTAAATGTTACAGTATTTGATAAATTGCTTATGCAGCCATTTAACGGACTCTTCTGGAAAGTGTTTATTTGCAGTCACCTCAATGTCAGCAGTGAAATGAGCTGGGACTGAAATTTCATTAAGAAAGTCATATTTCATTATTATGGCCCCAGCGATCATCACTCTGTATACATTAAGTACAAAACCTATAGAATGTTTAAATAATAATACAGCTATGGCAAGAAACGGGCATGAGCCAGACAGGATATTCACTGTTAACGCACTGGCCATACCAACAGCTCAGGCTCTTGGGGGACAAATAGCTGAAAGAGTGTGTGGGTCTTAAACTTTGAATTTCCTTTGATTTACCCATTTCAAATTGCAGCCTTAATTTCCTTCAGTGCAAAGAAAACCTCTAGGTACCTGCTCTGTGCCAAATGGAGCCCTCCTGCAGTAAAATCAGAAGGAGAAGGCCAAAAAGGGAGGGACAAGTTACGAGGATCCTCCTTAGGATGTCTCTTCCAAATGCTTCCCTTGGGACAGAAGGTGGTTTCCCTCCTGTGAAGAGTGAGGTGACAGGGGTGGGTCAGTCCCCCGTCCCCTGGACAACCACAGGGTCCGGGCCAGGGGCTGGTGCTTTCCTGCTTTCTGAAACTCCCACCATGTTATTTCCATTTTACAGCAGCTAAATTCAGCCTTTTCCCAAGCTTCTCTGTAATGTCTGTCTACAAACCAGCTTGCCCCTGTTCAGCTAAATTGGCTTAAGCATTTCTTCTCCTGCAAGTCTACATTGTAAAGATTTGGTGTTCCTATGGAGGGACGTGATTTGGAGCCTATGAAGCCACCAGAGAGAGGTACAGCCAGAGAGGCAGGCAGGATTGCAGCAGCTATGCTGGCCCCAATCAGGTGACAGTCCATGGCAGAAAGCTCGAGGCAGGGTGAAGGCCCTGCTGGGAGGAATATTTTGCCCAGGTGTAATCTTGCACCTTAATTTTTCTTCCCATCACATACCCTGTCACCTAAGTGGTCTGGTGCGCCCCAAACGTCACACGCTGACTCAGAAACAAGCTGCAATATTTGCATCTGACTGTGTTATGAAAGTAATGATGCATTTAGAAGCCTCATTTTGAGGAAACAATATTTGGACAGAACAGCCTGTTAAGAATCAGGCCACGAAACACTTTTATCGCTCCTCATGCCTTAGAGAGATTAATGATACATGGCGTTTTATTCCTGTTCTCTGACAGTTACAAAAGTCCTCAAGGAAAACAGGCATACAGAAATGAACACAATTTAGATACAGTAAATAAAATAAATCATAGAAGGTAGGGTTATACTGGGGGTTTTGTTTGTGTCTTCGAATATACCAGGATGAACAAAATGAAAACCAGCATGTCACAGGAAAATGGGACCAAAGGGGACCTTGAAAGACAAGCGGTTCTTAGAATCATAGAATCATAGAATCATTCAGATTGGAAAAGACCCTTGGGATCATCGAGTCCAACATCAACTCCACTCTACAAAGTTCTCCCATACACCATATCCCTTAACACCACATCTAAATGAGTCTTAAACACATTCAGGGATGGTGACTCCACCACCTCCCTGGGCAGCCTATTCCAGTGTCTGACCACTCTTTCTGTGAAGAATTTTTTCCTAATGTCCAGCCTAAACCTACCCTGCTGCAGCTTGAACCCATTGCCTCTTGTTCTATCGCTAATTACCGGTGAGAAGAGACCAGCACCAGCCTCTCTACAATGGCCTTTCAAGTAGCTGTAGAGAGTGATGAGGTCTCCCCATCAGCTTAGACAGCTTATCTACACCTTCCCTCCCAATAGTGCGATTCAAACCCTGCAGAAGTCGATGTGTGTCATAGGCTTCGGTCGCTTTAACTCAGCTCCTCAGTTTTTCACAGTCCCTTTGGAGCAAGAGAAACCTAGCTTGCCTCCTCCCATACACCAAATAAAGTTTCCAAAATGGCACCTCTGCCTTGCTGACTACACTCTTTTCTTTTTTAATTGTACACGTGTATCCTTGAGAAACCTCACTCCAAGCTCAGGATAAACTCATGTTTCCTCTGCTTGCCAGAAGAAAATGAAAAGTAAAGCCCCATCAATTTTATTGCTCATAATTGTGGATAAAATGCAATATATTTGGCTCATATAAATTTGCTAGCAAATTATATTCAATAAAACCCTGGTGAGCAATTTAAAAGCATAAATCCCCCCATGCTGAAAAAAAGCTCATAAATTATACAAGAAAAAGGAGTGATTTCATCAAAGAACCAAGCTCTGCCCATGGAATGTTTCAATAGTACTGGATTTATAGTTTTCTGGGAGACGATTTATGATGCCTAATTTTCTGCAATAAAAAGCTCAGCGGGGATTCTCTGAATGAAATATCTTTTAACAAAGAAATAAATAAATAAAAAGATCCATCTGAGAGTGAATGCAGACAATGCCATTCTTGGAGAGCTGCCCCTTTCGTGTTCCTGTCCCAAAATTAATCATGGAAGACCCTAATAAAAATTGCATAGTGAGAAAGGAAAGGAAGACCATTAGTCTTTGCAATAAATGCATCACACAGTTGGAGAGGGCATTTTTAGTAATAAATTCACCTGTGAGACTTCACAGCCATTGTCTTTAAATAAGAATAAAATGATCAGACTGTTTTGAAGGAAAGGTTAAACATTTCCGAAACACACAGAGATGATTACATTCTATAAATAATCTAGTGGGGGAGGTTGTGCATGAAGCCGGTGCACATGCATGACGTGTAATCACAGCTAGAGGCACAGAGAGATGCATTCACTTCCCCTGATTTTAGGGCTCTGATTCACAGTCCTTGCCAAATTTAGTGGCGGTGGCTGGAGAGGTTACTGTTCCCACAGGCCATTAGTCACCAGGCAGCAGGGACCATGAATCAGAGCATGTGTCTGTTGCAGGTCACAGACCAGGGCGTTAAGGTGAAGTGAGAATGACAAGTTTTAAGTTAATATGCCAGGCTGTGAATTATGACAACTGAGGAGGAGACTTAATGTCTCTTCGACTGCTAAAGGGTTGAGATAGGAAAAAAAATAAATAATTCAGTCAGTCAGCTTTTAAAAACTCCCACATAAGTCACCAAGGTTGCGACCAAGAATTCCTGCTTTGAGAACCTGCCACTGGGTGGTAAGAGAGAGGAGACAATGGGCTGGATGGACATTTGCTGTAGTAGACCATGGTTGTTCCTCAAGATGTTATTATTCCCATTTTATCGATAAGAAGCTGAGGCATAGAGAGAAGTAAAGATTTGTGTGAATGATCAGACAAGCAGACTGACAATACTGGGATCTGAGCACATTATCCTACACATCAGATTGAGAAGGGTCTTCCTTCTCTACCCTACATCCATACACAGTCCATGATCCTAGTACACAGGGATAGGGATAGCCGCCAGGATAAGTGGGAGCCGTGAAAGTACCTACATGCTGAGTGCCTACATCGCTGGGGTCTGCAACAAAGGCTCAAAATCTGTCCCTCCAGAATTCCAGACTTTGAGAAAAAGGGTGAAGGTGTAGTTCAAGAAGATTTTCCATTTCTATCCATTGCATTTTCCCCTGTTTAGCTCTCCTGTGTGAGGGCTCCGATGTAGGCCCCCAAGTTTTCAACTTCCATGGCAAAAAATACAGACGCAGGCAGTTAGGGGCTGATCCAATGCCCATGCAAGCCTGTAGATGAAAGGACTCTATTGCCTTTGCTAAGTATTAGATTGAACCCTTACCTAAACCCACATAACACAAATGAAAAGAAAGTTGCCAAAAACATTTTGTTTTGACAATAATGGACAGAAAAGGTTGATGACCAGGTTTGACTGACCAGTCTTTTTCTCACCAAGCTTTATTATGAAATAGAATAAGAATTGCTGAAAATAACCTTTGTTCAACTAACTCTTTCTTATACAGCACAGCAGACTCAGTTGACAGCACTTCTGGTAAGAGGGGTAAGAAAACTGCAGCAAGGAGGAAGATTTTTCAAGAAATTAATTTAAACTCACATTGCAGCTCTGGAAGACTACCAGCTAAGAGTGGTGAGGCAGAACAGCTGGCTGAAAGGAAGGAAGTGTGTCGTTGGAAAGGTAATTTGTAAGTAGTAAGCACGCAAGATTTGCTATCTATCATCTATCCTTGCTCCAAAACACTTTACAAGCACCAGGCATTTTGCCCATGTCTGTCCAGCAGGACCTGGGAGTGCTTCCTAGCTCCTCTGCCGAGGTATTCGTGCCAGCTACATCCAATGCTATGTTGGGAGCAGACCCAGCTACAGACTGGTCCCCTCCATCCCACGCAGTGGAAACCCCAAATTATGGCCCAGGAGGTAACTGCAAAGTGTCCCTGCTGTTCCCCTGGTCTGGGCAGAGAGTATGTGCCTGTAGCTACTCTGCTCTGCCCTGTGCTCTGCAGACAACATTTGTGGCTGAAGAAGACCAGGAGAAGGCATTCATCAACACCTCAGTCATTGTTCCCCTAGAAAAAAAAAAAGAAAAAAAAAAAAAAGGCCTGTAGCTTGATCATTCATGGCTCTTACAGAGTTGCTTTTTTTTTTTCCCCCCTGAGGATCTGGACTGTATTTCTGATTGATCAAGAATGCAAAATAATTGCAGGTAAAAGTGTTACAGTTATCTACGGATATTTCAGTAAATACATCTGTACTCTTTTCACCCACTATCGATAGCAGAAGAGACTTTAGGGAATGTATATATGTAGCCATATATTAACATGTCTACTTGGCATCCCAGTGTACCAAAAAAGTAGTGTTTTCTTATGCAGACAGTGGTATCTGGCTTCCATACCAAATAGCAATAACATTTACTTGACATAAGTAGAAACATCCCTACAAAACAACAGCTCCCCACAAAATAAAGGCATTCAAAACTACAGCTCTGTGATCCATTTCGTCATCTGACTAGATTAAATTTCAGAGACAAAACAAAATGTCTTGTTTTATATATTTTGGGGATAATTCTAACATTTCAGTAAATGACACTTATCACTGATGCTGCAGTGTCCTAGTGTGTGCCCTGAAGTACATCAACTGGCTGACCGAGGCAGGAGCTGTTTCTGCTCAGGAACAGCTATTCCTGAAAGGGCCTTTTAAACGCTACTCCTGTGGATTTGTCCGTGACTTTGACACAACTGGAGAAAAAGAAAAAAATCACTTCTTAGTTATTTATCCACAGAATACATCCAAGCCAACCCTCCAGAGCTTTACTTGATCCTTTATGGAAACTCAGGTCCATAAACTTCGTAATTATTCGCAGCATTGTTGAGCCTAACTGCATGAGTACCAGCTCCCAATGATCTGCAACAATAAAAATAGGATTTTTGAACAACCTGCCCATTATTAGTGCCTAAAATAGCAGAGCTGTATCACCAGAATAGGTTATGTTCAGAGAAGTGAGGGAACGCTGCTTGAAAGCTTCCCCTTATTCTCCTTCAGCGCAATCTAACTGATCTACAGTAGAGATCCTGCAGCTACTAAAAAAGGAACCAAGCAAATAAGAAGCCGGTTGCTCAATGTGAAATGCGTAAGAGGATATCCAAAAGGAGACAAAAGAACCAAAAGTCAAATGTACAGTAGGCATAAAAGCATCATCTTGAGTTGGAGAACAGTCGACCTATAGAGATTGAAAACACCCCAGGGAGGGGTCCAGCTTGAATAAACAGCCTCACAGGCAGCAAACATAAAATGCAGGGTAACATTTTTGCAGAGCGTGTTCGTTCTAGTGAAGTCAGAGTCATAAACATCCTAGAAACAAGACTGGAAGGGATCTCAAGAACTCATTTACTCCATCCTTTGAATGTGAGGCAAGCTAAATACAGCTGAGAGTGATATGTTCAATCTGTTCTTTAAAAATCTCTAATAAAGGTCAAGCCATGGATATACGTGGAGATTATGGGAAGGAAATGAATTCAAAACACACTACCTGCCTTGCAAATGGCTGTATTCTCCAAGCTGACCTACATGTTATCTGCAAAGTGGCTTTATTGAAGCAATAAGGTACATCTTTCTTGTCAGTTACAACCAGAAGTACTGAGTGTTACCAGTGCTAACGCCAAGTGCCCTTATTTTCTCCAGAAGAGTCAGAAGAGGACAAGGAAGAAATGGGAAATGGCCTCTTTGAAAGAGAAATCTACTGTTACTGGCACAAGAACAAGAGAAATATCTCAGCATGACGATGAGTTGGCAACCGAATCCCGATGGCTCTTCAGTGTATCTGGGAACTTCCCAGAGTAACAGGCCATGGCACTGACCAGCCACGGATCATGAGTTATGATCTTGAAGTCAGCCTCAGCAAGGTCTAGATGTCCCCACATCATTCAATTAGAGTTAATGCAAAGGTTATCATTTTTGTTTGTGATCGTTTCTGAGAGATGAAGACATAGGAGGCTCTTCCCAAATTTTGTGAAGGTATGATCCAAGACCCGAACACCACGCAGTCAATATTCAGCAGCACCCAGCCACTAAGGCTCACAAGAGGAAAATATTAAAGAGAAAGGAAAGAAATGCTCAACAGTAAAAACACGTGCTTACCAAATAAGACATAAATGAGCCAGGGGACCTCTGGCCTAAATATCATGGTGTAATTATTCCTTTCTCCACTTAATTTTAGACATAAGAAGGCTGAGAACAGCTGAAAAGAAAGACAGAGCAAGAGATGAGTGTGTGCTTTAACGAGGGTCAGTTCTAGGATGCCTATGGGAGGGAAATCAATAGAAAGCAGGAGAAAAAAATACCCAGAAAGAGTGCACTAACCTGCCTACGTGCCCGCTGGGGCAATCAAATAGCTCATGGTGATTCTGGGTTAGAGTGAGACAAATCGGTGCTGATGTTCACGCCAAGCCACAGATACCACACTCAATTTGTTAGGGAATAACCCCAGGTCTTTCCAGCAAAATATTCACTCCTTCCATATCCTGTCAGTGAGCAATATGGAAAAATTTCCCTCTAATGGGTGAGTGTTGTATCCTAAAACAAGACTGGGAAACCATAGCTTGTACTTCGTGCATGAAAATACTGGAGAATTAGAAACTCAGCTGAACCATGCAGATTGCTGATGAGGGTACACGCTTATTAAAAAAGCGTGGAGGAATTTATTCTTTGAAGTTTACAGCTGTTGCCATTTCAGCCACAAGGCCAAGTTTACATCCATGACAGCCGAAAAACAGCACAGAAAAAAAAAAAAAAAGAGATCCAGCTTGCTAATTACATGACCATTTTCAACCTTTCTGAGGGAGAGGTTTGTTTCCTTCTATTTCAGTGGCTTTCTCCGGGTAAAAGATGATTCGTTTGGTACCCCAAGAAGATGAAGTTTCTTATTGTTCCCCCAGATGTGGTAGCTGGGATAGGAGGAGTGTCTCGGAGCAGTTTCTGTCCCCTCTGGGTGGGAGGCCAGGCTGTTTTCAACGTGAGTGGGGTTGCTAGTCTCTCCTCTCTGTAATGCCTTCCTCCCTTCATATCCCCTCCTAAAACTACCTCTACCAAAAACTTCCTGCCCTCTCAGAGGGGGGCTGAGATGGGACTCAGCTAGAGATGAAAGAGCACATTAGTGTCCATGTTTATTTTCTTTTTGTGTTACCTGTTAAGATCCAGCAAAGACTCTGGAGATGTGTTTTTCTTATTACCTGGATAAAAAGCCACTGCAATGACACTCTGATGCCATGTGTTTCACACAGTCCATTGAACAAACGATAACGACCTTCCACTACCTTGATGTTATACCCGTGGTTAGACTGAGCTGCGGCCTATTTGTACTTCACCTCAGAGCTGGGCAATCTGTTCCCTGTTGTTCCGAAATCAGTGAAACAAGATCAAAATCACCCAAGAATAAACTTTAACATTGCCACATGTCCCCAGTTCAAATTTTCTTAGCAAAACCTTTTCGGAAACATCCCTGAACCTGCAGATTGCTTAGTCTGATCAGAAGGCCTCAGGTGTTGGGGCGGGCATTTCCTTATGTTAATCATGCACGACTCTTAAGTTGGTGTCCTAGGGACATCTGTATATGTGATGGACAAGGGGTTAGGGTTGCATATTTGGCTGGGTAGTGCATGGTGTGATGGACACAGAGCTACTCCGCAATAATTTTAACAGTGTGCGTTGGCCTAATAACTGTTTATTGCATAAATATTTTGGTTAAGTTTAATAGCAGGCTGTAAGGAAAACAATCGGAAAGGAAGAAAAATGGCTTGAAGTCAGCCAGCCCTGCAGTTAACACAGGACAATGGGAAAGTCATGGGCTCGCAGGAGTCTGGTTCAGCTTCCTGCAGGGCCTACTGAACTGGTTGGGAAAAACAGAGCCAGAAGTCTGACAAGCGAGAAGCACAAATGAACTCTGGCTGCATCAGCAGGACTCTCTTTTCAGAGCCAGGGAGATCTTGGGGAGCTGTTCAGGGGCACCAGACCGAGACCCAGGCACTCGCTGTAGTGTCTGCAGAAGAGAGACCTGCCTCAGTTGCCAAAGGGACAGAGCTTTGGATAACGTGGAGGATGGGGGAGAACGGCTCATTTTATAAGTGCATTTTGGAAAAGGAAATAATGTTACAGTTTTGAGAAAATGGTTTTGACATTTTGTGGGCATCTTTTGTGACACCATTCCTGAAAAAAAATTCACAGGCATGCAAACATGTCTGGATATTTTGATGAAACCTTTCCTCCCTGTACTGCAGCCCCTGGCCACTCAAGAAGAGACCCAAACTCTTGAAATCTCCCCAAGGTAGGCAAGCCTCGACACCCGAGGTGAAGTGAAGACGCAATTGCCAGTAGCAAGCTTTGGTAGGAATATGGATGCATAGGCCGCTCTGTGAGCCCCACAGCTTAGATGGTCACCCAGATCACCCTGGTTCAACGCTGGCACTTGGTTCCTCCATATCTCTCCTGCCAAGACGCACATGAGATAGAGCCTGATGTCTGAGCCAAACTGTTTTCTTCTCCTCTTGTGGGCTTTGCAGCCCATCAGAGTCCTGACACCAGAGGGACATAAGCGTTGCTAGTCCTGTAGTGAGCCTGAGCGGCACTGACTGTACTTCAACGGGGCAAGCTTATACCATCAGGAGAAAGCATTGCCTACTGGTGCTGAAGAAGGTGGCGCCTCTTGCTCGGACCTTGTATCCTCTGCTCTACTGCAGGTAAGTAAGCTAGGCTAATTAAAGTCACCTGAAATCATGTTTAATTTTTTATCATAGCAATGATTTTGCATTACATTTGCAATGGGGTAGGCACCCCATTGGTTCCTGCTTGGTTCCTGCTTGGTTCCTGCCTTCCAGCTTCAGGGCAGTAACAAGAAGTGCTAATGCATGTTGTCCTTATGATCATTTGAGCATATCCTCACAGCATTGTGTTTCAGGACTAGCAGTTCTCTTCCAAAACCAAACTGCTTATTTAGATTAAATTTCATTGAGACTTCTGTGGGCATTATAGATGTGCATCACTAAGAAAGGACACAGCCCTTGCTGGACAAGAGTGAACACTCCCTGGCTTATGTATATGAGGACAAGTGACGGCTAGGTCATATTTAATTCACCCTGACCACACTGGCCATAATTCTGTCTAACCAGAAGAAAACATTGCATGATAGGGAAAACAGGCAGACCACGAACTAAGTATACACCACAAAATCCAGTACAGCGTGTTGAGTAAGCAGATGCCACTGGAAGGAAAGTACAATACTGTAGGTACTGAAAACCTTCAACTGGCATTTGCATTTCTTTATTTCTATCTAAAGGTCTCCTTTAACAGCTGGCTTCATGATCTTATTATTATTCTTTCAAATGTAAAATGGTGATACCTTATATCTGCGATTCTCCAAAAGACATTTTTCTCCTGTTCAGAAAATCAGGTATCTTCTTGTTACAGGTGAGTTAGTGTTCACCTAATGGACGATTTCTTGACCAGCACCGGTGTGTTACTTTAGAGAAGGTCATATATAATCATAAAGAAAAGGACATATAGCCGGAGAAAGAATCAGCAGCAAACCCAAAAGGTTTGTCAACTTCAGATAACCTACGCAGCACCTTGTCCCTTAGTAGGGAGCTAGTCTTGAAAAGCAATACTAACAAGGGAAGAACTGGCCCATAAGAGCAGCAATCTTTCCTCTTCTGTCCACAATTGCTCATAGAAACTACAGCTCAAATTCTCAGCAGGGAGCTGGATGCCGAGTAACTCATGCTTTGGATGCACAACTTGAGAAATATTAGAGGGGCCCAGTTTTAAGGAGTCCTCTTAAAAATCAGGCTTTGTTTTGGACATCATAAGCTACTCAGGATCATCAGTCAGATGCTAAGATCTTGGCTAGAAAGTACATCTGCCCATAAGCGCTATGCACATCTTCACAACAGGAACCCAGTCTGCTGTTTGTAATGCTTGGCATTCTAACCTCAAGTAAATACACCAAGTAATCTGCAGGATATGTCGCTGAGCATGCTTACATGGTAATAATGATGTTAAAGTAGAACAGCCGTATGATTTATTATGCCTTGTGAAATAAAGCAAAGTCAATCTCTTCCCACCACGGGAAGTACCATCACAGTAGAAAATGGAAACAAGAAAAAATGAAATACCACCCAGGCCTGGTTCAAACATGCAAACTTTCTAATAAAATATCAGAACCAGATGCTGCTAAAGATGAGTGATAATTAAAGAAGATAAATTAAAGAAATGTTTTTCCAGGGAATGACTCTACTGCACACAAATTGTTTCAGCATGCGGAAAAAAATATAATAAAATTACTGCTGCTGCCTGTTTTCAAAAGTTTCCATTAATGAGTCAAGGCAGGTTCCCTGCTAAATTCCCTCCTATTCAGGCTCTCTCTTTGCCTCTGTTGGTTTAATCTCGGTGTGGTTTAGCAGAGTGAGCAGAGGACCGAGCGCCAGGAACTTGGTTCCAGCCCTGACTCACTGTGTGGGCTCCCTTATGTCATGCTCAGGGCAGGTCAGCCCTGGAAAGCAAATCTCAGAAAACGGTCTTGAGGGGTCCAGAGCCTGACGGTGTCCCCACTCTCCGTGTCAGATGCCAGCAGTTCACCAGAGGTTTTCCCCTGACCGCCAGCCCAGAAAACTGATCTCAGGCTAAGCTGGTGTAATGCGACTTTTTTTTTTTTCAGTCTGGTGTCTCATCGTAAGAAATGAGTACGCTGGAAGCCAACTTATGCAGACACCTGTGCAAACTCACAGCAGGAAACGGGGCTGGAGTGCTGCGGATGAAGGGCGGATTCAGCAGACCCGCTCAGACCACCCTGGAGCTTTATGCACCCGTGTATAAACTCATCTTAGTCCAGGCTCTTGTTAAGCTTCCTCTTAGCTAAACACAAGATGATGTTCAAGGCCCTCGAAGACTTCTGATTTCTTTAGATTTCTTGCAAGCAGAAAAGTGCCTGTCCAGTTGCCTTAGGCATTTTCGTAGCATATAAAATAACGTGCTGCACCGGGCAAGGAAAAGAACAAGATGAAACCATGTAAATACATGGCTCAGTTCCCTTTTAACCACATGTTCCCCAGGCTCATAACCTCTGCAAATGCCTACAAGGAATAATGTGGTTTGCAGCGTGCCTTTAAGGTCAACAAATCTGGCCTGTTTCAGGCTGAACAAGGACTCAGACACAAGATCAGGTTCCCTTTGCTTAACGAGCTGCCATGCGGCAAGCGTCTGGGCGAGCACGCTTCCCTCACGGCGAGCGCAAGGTGAAGCAGCCCAGCTTCAGCCGACCTCGCCGAAGCTCGCATCCCCGGGCTCCTGCCTCGCTTCCCAAGGGGCTGAGAGGAGCTGTATGGCGGGGTCACCGCGGTTCACGCCAGGGTAAGGCAGCCGAGCGTCTCGCATGCCAATGCCAAAGCAAAGAGAGCTTCATGAAGGGCATGGGGCTCACAGCTCTTTCTCCTGGGTAGCCAAGTTAAACCAAAGGGAGGAACGCACACACAGAGTCAAGAACAGGGACAGGCCTCTCCAGCATGCAAGCTCTGAGTTATTTGCAGATGTTTTAGCTGAAACCCAGAGTTTACACTCAATTCGAGACTCCGTGCTAGGTAAATCTGTCCACAGGCCATCACCTGCCAGCCCCAGCCCAGCCACCCACATGGCACGGCCAGCTGCGCTCTGCACCTTCTCCTTCCCAGCACAAGGGGATGAGGCATGGATGACAGCAGCTAGGGATGCTTCCAAAACAGTAACAGCCATGGTACGCTGGACAGGCTTGGAGAAAAAAGAGCAGTGCTGACCACAGCTCTCACTTGATTCTCTAAAAAGCGCATTTATTAAGCACACACACACACACCCCCCGCAGACCTTTGAATTTGAAATAAGAAGTACTGGTTACACGGCTCACAGGGAGCCTGCCAATCTCTCCCCGATTTCTGCTTCAGTCCTGGAGACAGTGGATGTGGGAGTCAGTGGAGGGGGAGAGGAGAGGAGAGGAGAGGAGAGGAGAGGAGAGGAGAGGAGAGGAGAGGAGAGGAGAGGAGAGGAGAGGAGAGGAGAGGAGAGGAGAGGAGAGGAGAGGAGAGGAGAGGAGAGGAGAGGAGAGGAGAGGGGAGGAGAGGGGAGGAGAGGAGAGGAGAGGAGAGGAGAGGAGAGGAGAGGAGAGGAGAGGAGAGGGGAGGAGAGGAGAGGGGAGGGGAGGGGAGGGAAGGGAGGGGAGGGGGAAGGGAAGGGAAGGGAAGGGAAGGGAAGGGAAGGGAAGGGAAGGGAAGGGAAGGGAAGGGAAGGGAAGGGAAGGGAAGGGAAGGGAAGGGAAAAAGAAAAAAAGGGAGACGAATCTGGGTGTGTAATTTATATATGAGGGAAAGTTTAAACCAGTGTGACTGGCAAGAATACAATGTTACTAAAAGCCACAGACATGCTAATTGGTGAGTTATTTAAGCAAACCCTATTGATCTTGCAAGTTTGCCAGTTTCCAATTTTCACTTTTACTTGAAAACAGCTCAGAAAACAAGACTTAACCAGAAACTCATGATCGGTGACTTTTTAATCCAATTTTTTAGCAAATGTAACTTATCTATCTTGAGGGGTGCTTTTGTTTGACCAAGGGAACAGTTCCAAAGAGCTTCCCTTTACTCACCTAAGCCTCCCCCAGCGCGGGCTGGAGATGAACGCTTGGGGCAGGCCAGCTCCTCTGTGCTATTCTCCTGCAGCTGCAAACCGAGGTATTCTTCTCAAAGGTGATCTTCACTGCCAGCAACCCGTTTTAGGTGTATGAGGACTAACCACCAGAGGCCTGTGACACCTCAGCCACGCCACTGCAGAGGTGGGGGAATCCAAACTTGGCTCAGCTCGATTTTCTGCAGTTCTTGTAGCCGTGCCCAGCACAGGAGCTCTCAGCTGCTCAGAAATTTGACTGACATTGTCATCTTGCTGACAGTAAATGAACGTGACTGATGTCTAACAGTTCAAAGATGAGTTTAGTATGGCAATTCATGTAAATGAACAACAAAAAAGAAGGTTTTATCCCACTATCCCATCCCTCCTTTATTATTTGGACTGTAGCTAAGGCAAAGTTGACAGTAGTGGCCAAAGCAGGTATTCCTGGCCGTCCACCCTGCTCCTCTGTCACAGGTTAGGAAGACCTTGTCCTCTCTGAGAGAAGCACTATGGGCTACCAAGTCATCCTGAGCTGCTGCGATAGAGGGATGGGCTCCTTCTCCCCCTTGGCAAGAGCGTCAGTAAGCAGGCACAGGCTTTCCATGTTCTTAAGCAAAATATTTACTTTACAAGTGCTGAAACAAAATTTGGAAAAGTGAAAAATAATATTTATTTTCACAACGTTAAATTGCATTAAAGTTGAAAGTGAAAATTAGATGCATGCACATACATTGAGGGCATTATCCACTAATCACAGCAACATAAAAGAACTGGAAAATACCCTCCTCCGCTGCCACTAGGAAAGTTGGTCTGGACTAAATTACAGGCAAAATGTATAATTAAGCAAGCTATTATTACCCAGTGTCTTAGCAGATGCTGACCTCGTTTATGGTGATTTGGATAAGAATTCAACCGAGGTTTGATTTCACAGCTGTGTCCACCATGCCTTGGACCTGTTGTACTGCCCCAGAAATTCCCAGCATGTTAGCACTGGTGCCTAAGTGCGGTGCTTACAGTTTCCTATTCTCCTCGGCTGCTGGCGGGGGAACTTTTCTTCGGCTTCTTGGGAAAGAGAAAACAGTTTTCCTGATCTGTCAGCCAGGCTTTCTATTTGAAACCTGTGTTTAATTACTTTGAAGAAGCTTTAATATTCCACCAGTACAAGGAGGGGGGGGGGGACCTTCCACTGCTGTGTTATTCTCTTATTTTTATTTTTTGCAGGTGTAGGCTTGTGGCTTAGTTACTGAAATAATAATTCTGGAAATATCATTGGCATGAGGGATGAGCTGCCAAAGTGTTATGGGCTCAGTAATTTGTACATGGAAATGAGGATCCAGGGAACAACATGAACATCAGTGGCCCGAGGAGCTTATGATTAAAACATGATGCTGAGCTTTTATGATTTCTACAGCTAATTAGCAAGATTTATAAGCATCTAACAAAAAACAAGGCTGAATACAGTAATGATCCTTATTTTCCACTTGGAGCAGAAAACTACTGGGTTCTAAAACAGCAGGCAAAGGAAGAGAGGAACAAACATCCTTATCTCTTCATTTGCCCACCATTTAGCCTAATTGCTTCTTTCTTTTCCATAGGATGAGTGGACGTCTCTCAGGTGGCAAGCTTGAAGTCTGTGACTTATTCACATCGATGGCAATACCCCGTTGATTTAATAAAGAAAAGGTTTCCTGCTGCTTCTTTATGGCTTCAGACTAGCACCGGTTTTGTTTTCCAGCAGCGTGCTGGGGGAATGCGAGATGTCTGAAAAAGCCACTTCCACCAGCCTATACTTGGTTGATTCTGTTCCCCAGAGGTGTAAAAGTAATAGGAGAAAGAAGAAAAAAAAAAAAAAAAAGGAAGAAATACCAAGCTAGTCTGTAGAGAAATGAAGTGCTTAGTCTGCAACCGTAGACCCGCGAGGGGCCCTGCTGTTCCCGGGAGGGCTTGTGGTCAGCAGTGCCTGCGTGACCTGCCTGGGAAGTTCCCGGTGTGCATGGAGGGGCCGTGCGTGACCCCAGCCTTTTCCCCTCTGGCTTCTGCATTTCCAGAAGCCCAAACATCCTCATGTAGTCACAGACTGGAAAACCCCTGGCCAGCGTGTAAAACTCTTCAATTTGGCCTGGAGAAACCTTCCAGCTGGAAAAGGAGACATCCTCCAGAAAAACTTGATTGCATGGAAATCTCATGGCAGGGGACAAGCCTCGCTCAAACCGTAGATAAAAACAAGACGATCGCCACTGAAGCCATTGGCAAAGGAATGGCTCCAATACGGACCCACAGCAACTGAGGTCAGATGCAATGACTGGTTTTGGTGTGATTGCAGCCGGCTCCTGTGCGCAGCACAGCTGAGATTTCACCCAGAACGCAGCCATCTTGTTTCAGCCAAGAGGTCCCTCGCTCAGGTTTGCCTTTGAGAAGAGGCTCTCCAGCCACTGCAGGTATTGGTCTTTTTCAGCATCTGCACTGGGCACCTCTCCCGTTTCTAGCCAGGAATGCAAGGACCACAGGTGGGTCTGTGCTCCCTTGGCTGGGCATCGTGACCCACGGTGGGGGACTGAGAGCCCCACTGGGCCCTCAGCTGCCTGGGCAGCACTGCTCCCCTTGGCATGGAGCGACGTGGAGGGAGATGTGCTGTGCACACAGCCATCCCAGGCAAACCTGACCTTCAGAAGGCTGTACTTCATTTTTTGTCAGTTGTAAACTTCTAGTGTCAGGCACAGCATCTTCCCTTGTCCATGGAAAGTGGCTTTCCCCATTCTGTATGTTGCCACAATGTAATAATTAAAAATACACTGTGTTATTACACAGTTAGTGTGACCACAAAAGTCCATTTATAAAGCTCCATTTATTTATACTGGAGCTGTGTTTCCTTAGCTTAGAGATATACAAATACTGGTAGGCCATGATTAATATTACCCTAGCATTTTATTATTTTTTAATGAACCACTGTCATCACCTCCTCCAGTATTTTTTTTTCTTGTTCCTGTATTCATAGACAGTTGACCTAAATGGGTATAATGGGATAATTTCCACTGCAGCAATGGTTTGGCACTTGCGTTGAACAGTGCCTGGTAGCTGGTGCATCCTTGAGACACAGAGTCTGCTGAAGTTTATGGTGAGACCCACACCGGAGTGATGCCACACTCTCCGTTTTCACTTCCAAAACCAGTACATTTTTTTTGCTGGCATGGAGTGGGAGCAACTACATAGAAACATTTCTGAAGGGTTTCTGGTCTAACATTAGATAGGGAGGTTTAGCCAGCAAATTTCCTCCAAAGCAGCACCTAGCATCCTGCTTTCTTGGCCAGAGGTCCTTCAGACCATGGGAATGTCACGTCGACATCTCTGTGGGAAAAACATCCAGCGAGAGGAGCATCAGCAGAGCTTCCCCTCATCGTATAAACCCAGCGCTGCATACGGACGCAAAGCTCTCAAAAGAGAGCTGTGGATGAAAGGATCTCTCCCTGCTGGAAAGAGGAAAGCGGAATGAAGACCTGGGCTTGGCCAGAATCGCCGGGACGCCGGCAGAGCTTGGGCTAGTCCTAGCGGCAGCGGGAGGGGAGCGGGTCAGGGGGCACCACCCCGCCGCAGGGCAGCCCCCCTTGCCCACCAGCGCTGGGAGCAGGGTCTGCCTGGCCTCTTTTTACAGGTGTGCAGGGAAACGGGGGAGCGACGGGCTGCCGGGGCTCTCCTCCCAAGCATGTGCGCTCCAGATGTGCCAGGAGTGAAAGCCAGCCAATAAGAAATATTATTTATAATAACAATAATAACAATATTAATAACATAAGAACATCTGGTAGCGTTTTTTTTCCATCTACCATTTGGCTGGAGGCAGAGCATCCGGGTGACATGACAATTGGTATTTCTGTTTCCAATTTAGCCCGAGCTCAGCTGCTGCGTAGACTCAGACACAGGCGCTTCCAGGGATGCGTCCCCAGCTCCTGGGCTCGGCCGGCCCCACAGGTGTCACTCCTGCCACCACCCATGGCAGAAGCACCTAAAAACTTCTCGGTTTGGGTTTCCTTTATCGGCTGTTTCATAGGAGATTGCAAGGGGGATTCTACAACTCCATGGCTGCTTTCCATCCTGCCCTGTGAGAAAGTTACCCAACTACAACGGTGTGCGGTTTCAAACAGAAAACAAAAGCAAGCTGTTTTGAAATCAAAACAGAAGTGGCTCGATTACACATTTCATGCTATTGAAAGTATATTTGACTGAATACATATTTAAACCATTTTGGTATTGTTTTGAATTCTAAGGCTTTCAAACGTGTCCAGTAAATATATCACTTCCACCTACTGAGATTTCAGTTTTGACATGCAACTAACATCCAGCCCAAAAAAATTAATGCTGTGTTTAAGAAACAGTCCTCTAGCTTTTCTTTCCTCTGCATACTGACAGAAAGCTAAAAGCAAAATCACCATGGCAGCTGCAGCTGCTGCTCCTAACGTCTGCACAGACAGCGGCAGCAGAAATCCTTTTACCCATCCCGCTCATCATTAGTTTCTCCCGGCAAGGTGTAGGCTGGGGAGTTGGTTTCTTCGGGACCTGGTGCACGGAGGATGGATTCCTCAGTCATGGAACAGGCTTTCGCTTCAGAGCAGATAATGCATTGCGCACAGACTCTCATCTGCTATAAATTTATACAGGTTGATGACAAACTTAAAATGTGCACTATTAAAACGTCACGTTCAAGAATAATGTTCATTTAAGTATTCGAACTTTCTCCCTCGAGTCATTAGAGACTGAGATTTATGAAGAGCAAATGAAGAGGCCCCCTTACGCCTTTGGAGGCATGTATCCTGTTCCTGTCCTTGGGGTCAGCCAGCTCTGCACGTACGCTCAAGGACAAACTAGGCCCCAACACTCATTATATTATCAAATTTGCACACGAAGCAGCAAATGTTGCTGATAAACAGAAAATCTAGGCCTTTGGCTCAGCACTTGTCGAATTATTAAAATAAGTTGCTTTAGATTGCATCTTCAATAAATCCATTTCTCTTAATGCACTTTACTCTGTGAATAATAGGTTAGATTAAATCTAATTAGGCAGACAGACCTCCTACTTTATGCAGCTGAATTTATCGGGCAATGCAAGACTGCTCCCATCACCTTTGGCTCTAGCATAGTCATTCTTAAAATAACGTAAGTTGAAAATTTCAATAGCTTCAATACACTATTTGTTACTAGCAAAAGCCAGGAATTTGGGTTAATTCTACCCCCAGCCTTATTTTAATCCCTACGTAGGCTCCCTGCTGTCACAAATATTATTAGCATAGGAAATCTGCTGACTGCTAAAGTTTGGGGAATTCCAATAATGAAGGAATTTCCACAGCCTTAAATCTGACACATTTTCTGAAGCAGATGCTCAGCTAATGTATATTACAAAGCTCCCCTGGTTGTTTCAATGCGAACTTAAAGTAGCCAAGAGCCTGGAGCTCTGTCACATGAAAAACGGCGCCAGGCTCTCATCTCTTGGCCTGGAGAGACAGTGGCTCCCCTTCTCCTTGGGGACGCTCACGATGCCACCCAAGTGGGGACCCAACGCCCGCTTTCCTCCGGGATGCTGAGGCTGGCCCCGGGTGCAGTGATTATGGGTCAGCACACAAACGGACTAGAAATTTGGCAGCTGAGCAGCCAGAAGAGAGGGGGGATGAAGCGGACCTGGGAAAAAGAAACTGGAAAGGAACAAAGAGAGAGATGTAATCAGAAATAATCTGAAGCCATGCTGTTAATATGTTACGCGTAACAACATCCTTGATGACAGTCCAGGATGCTCAGCTTGGGCCAGGGAACTGTCAGCTAGGAAGGAGTAAGTCGTTACATAGGTTCATACTATTAATAGTGACAGTGCTCAGTAAATCTTACCTCGTGCACCGTAAACAAGTTTTTATTCCTACAGCTCAGGGCAAGTCCTTCCGAATCCAGAATTCATTTGTCTCTCAGCTACACAGACCAGAGGTCCAGCTTCGCAGGCAGAACTGAAACACTGCAATAATGAGCCCTGCACTGCTTGCATACATTTTTTTAGCGTTAATAGGTACAATTCACCTTCCTCTTACAAGACATTGAGCCTCTTAGTTCAATTTCTCCTCCCCTTCCCACATCCCACCTCTCCAAAACAGGGTCTTCCCTCCATTCTGCAGGGCATTTCCTCGCGTACAAGCCCTTTTGCTTTATGTGAACCAAAGAAGTATCTGTGACAGTCACCTGGAAGGGTAAGAAGTGGGTTCCTGCCTCTGTTGAAAGACTTGATACAGTGGGAGAGTGGGATTAAGATCTCCACGGTCTCCAGAGAGGTCTTGCAGCCTGGTGAGACAGCCTTGCCTCTGCTGGTGCTTCCTCTGAACACGATAATTAAATCCTTGAACACAAAGATGACGGCTTCAATGGGGAGACTGAGATCCCTCACCACAAAGCTTTCTAATCCTTTTCTCCTAGAAAATGGGTTAAACAGCCCTGGTTTTCCTTGGCAAAGGAGGGGTTTCAAACTGGGTGTCCCACAGACCGGGTAAGCAGGTAGAGGGAGAAGTGCCTAAATCCCTTCTCAGTCCTTCGGGGTCTATCTCACTTTACCACCAGAGATAAGCAGCGAGCCAGCCTGTCTTTGAACACCGCGTCTCTGTGCAGCGGAGGGCTGAACACCTTCAGGCAGAGATGCCCTGCCCCCCGCTCCAGGGTTTCAATAGTCTGTTACCAGAAAATCCTGAATCGACAGTGATTTTCTAGTAAGATTTTCATTGTTTTTTAAAATGCAAGTGTAGAAGGCTGATGAAAAGTTTTCAGAGCAACGTGTGTTAAGGTGTCAACATCAGAAATCTAGAGAGGATATCAGCAATTCACTCACATTTCTGCAGGCGTGTCATCTGAAAGAAAAGCTTATTTCATGTTGAGTATCATACTATGATGGAAGGACAGAGAACTCAGTCAATAGGAAAGGACACAAACACTTCTGGGCACAGTAAAAGGCATCCCTAGGAATAAACACTGCAATTTATTTTTGTTGCTTTATGCCTTCTTCCAAAGGTTGCCTTTGAGCATCACCCAGAGGCAAGACACCTTCCTCTCCTTCTGGGTGAAAATCCAAAAATCTCTCTCCCAAGAAGGGAGTAGACGCAGTCTACTTGGGAGTCTCCAAGAGCTTCAGGATCTTCCAAGCACAAATGCCCACAAATTTGCTTGAACATTCAGAATTGTTCTTCAGTGGAGAAAAAACGTTGACTAGATTTACCCTTGATTTCTAAAAATAATTTATGGGCTGCCTGAGCACCCACGCACACACTGGACTACTTGGCATTGTCACCTACGTACTTCTGAGTGTTTCGGCCACGGGTCCATGGATTAGTCCGTCTTCTCAAAGAGGACACTGCCAGCAGCAAAGCTCCCTCTTGACATTAGGTTAGTGTTGCTGTTAGTGAGTTGTGGGCTCGTGCTATGGGGGAAGGAAGAGAAAGTAATACTTGGATTCATAAAGAGCGGACCCTGGAGCAATCAGTAAATGGGAGAAGTGAAGATGACTAGTGTTGTACTGATTGCTGTCAGCAAGCAACTCAGAGCACAGTCCCTTCCAACCTCTTTATAAGGAAAGACAAAGGACTAGAGCTGGGGAAGAGGAGAAGCCATCCAGCCCGGTGAATCAGGACGGACAGTCCATCTCTGCAATGGGAAAATGAGCTGGCCCAGCTCCTACCACAAAAGAGCAGAAGCTGGAGGGCTAAGCCCACTTAACTTTAACCGACTTTTACTAATGTGGGACCTAAAACCACACATTTTGGGGATCAAGAAACGAGAGTGCTACTGGCTGCATTACAATGAACAAAATGAGCGGCAAAGTGACTGCATATGGGTAATAAAAATAATAGCCGATGGGAAACATGAGGAATCATTTAAATGATGCAAGAGAAAGGATATACATCTGAGTATATTTTTCATAGGCAAACAGATGAAAACTGGTCCTCCAGCAAAGCTGGGGTACAGCCAGGGACTTAGATGTTGCAATGTTTTAATTTGCAGATTTCCTGTTGCCTAGCAGACTCCTCAGCCAGGAATTAGACAGTCAAGATACGATTCCCGGGGAGAATTAGGTGCCTTAGAATAGCATTCCTAGAAACCAGCACACTGAGCATGAAGTTATTTACACTGGCCTGGAGAAACCACAGAAGAACAGAATAGGACCACAGTCAGAGACAGCAAAAATACCTCTCTCTGCTCAGTCTCGAACCTCCTCCTGTTAGGTAGGTAGGTGTTCAAGCCCAGTTAACCCTTTGTTGCAAAAAGACACTTTTCTTCTCCTCCCACCACACTCTGTATCTCGGTAGGTAGATCACTCTCCACAAAGAAAGAAAACCTGCTTTAAACCTCCATGCTGCCTGATCTGCAGCAATGATTTGGTCCCGACTGTTGCATATCACAGGCAAGCACCCACGTCAAATCAGGTTCACCTGCTCCCTCTCCCAATCCCAGTGACTATGCAAAGTGAAATGGTGTCAACAGGAGAAACTGGGAAAGGCTCACCCTAAAACACCAGGAGAAGCAGTAAGCTGAATGCCAACAGTGGATATCAGAGCATGGCATTCAAATTTTTGTTCCAAATTCGCTAAAGTGTGCGACTTTGCAAAAATACCCCACTTCCCAGGTCAGCCTTCCTCTGTCTCCTGGGTAACATCTGGCCAATGCATCCTGAAAAGCCTAATTTATGGCTGCTTGCAAAACCAAGACCCAGCTTGAGGAGAAGTATGAAGGCTGACCTACAGCTGCGATGAGGGAAGACGTGCTTCATTTGAGAAGTTGCTCTGCAAGAGCGTGGAGGTAAGTGGGACTCCAAAGAGACCGGCCACACCAAGACTGATGCTGCGGCAGGTGTGACAACAGAGTGAGGTTTAGGAGGACAGCACGGCCTTTCAACTGCACCTAGAAATCAGGATTCAGGTGCCCTGAGAAATCTACCCCTCTGATACTAATGCAACAATGCCATAGCTGCCTATATCACTCACAGTAACATGAAGACGCAGATGAACTTTGTAAAAGTTTAATGTGGAAGAGTTTCATAGCCAGCTCTTCGTCAGCGTTCTCTCACCCCTCTATTAGGCATGGAAAACTGATGGATGGACTCTTGTTATCTCCTCTTGTGCATGCTGCCTTGTGAAAGAAGGCTCTGCTCTCCCTGAGGAAACGAAGCACAGCTGCGTATTTCTTTCATATTGGATGCAATATCTGTTGAACCCTGCCAGAAATTTACCTCCTCCTTAGGCTTCCTTATTAAGTGTGCAAGAGTAATATTTATGTGAATCAGCTGAGAGCTACATCCAAAAAACAGCTATCCCAGAGAATATTTATGTGATTTTTATCTGGCTAACAGTAAAATGCTTCTGCATAAGCAGAATCTACTTATGTAATATTATAACACGGACAGCTGTATGTTGCTTGCAGGCAACGTCTCCACTAATTTTGGCTGGTATGCAGACCTTAAGGCACTGAAAAAACCTGCTTTAAAATAATTAAAAGTATACTTCTCATTGTCAAATTTAGAGTAATCTTGAAAGTGTAACCTTAGAAAATAATTCTGAAATTGGAGTGAATTATACATGCTCTAGACTTGTGCTATGGATTTTTTGAAATTTAAGACAAATGTGCACCAAGTCATTTTCGTAATGATGTTTGCAGTGCAGCATCACTCTCAGTCTCAGATTCAGAGGATTTCTGTCTCCACAGCTGCCAGTGAAACTCTATTTCCTTCTGTAGGCAGGTCATTTTCAGTAGCGTCTTATTGAGCTCCTTAAGACAGGCTTCCCTACTAGATAAACCACTGCGATTTGAAACCACAGAAAGCAAACTGCAAACCGCCTTGCCCAGAATGATTGTAAACATACAAGCAAACATGCTCTCAATAAGCCAAAGAACCTCTGAGTTAATGAAAACGCATGCCAATAGCCATCTTGATTTCTGCGAAGAGAATATTCTAGACTGAAAGAACTGAAGTAAGCCGGGCTGCAAGAGTGCTGTTGATGTAGATATTTGATTTGACCAGTAAATGAAATGTGCTTCAGAAAACCGTACCGGATCTGATTTGAGTAAGAAGAGTCAAAAACCAGATAATTTTTCTGACCATATGAGACCATCTTCCACCTCTCAACAATACCCCAGACTACTCCCTTGTTATAATTAAGGTTATGTGGGGTATTACTGGTGGCAAAACTCTGTCGAATAAACAGAACCTATTTAGCAATCGGCTGCACAAAACAATAGCAAATAGACCATGAAAGCAATAATCCCGTGCTGGCAGAGATGGACACTGGATGATCTAATTGACCTCCTGCGTTTGAACCTTGTCATCTATCACTGGCTACGGGCTGCAGAAGAATGAAAAACGTGTAAGATGAAGGTTTAACAATAGAAAAAGAAAAAACAAATGCAAATGCAGAATGCAATACGATTGCTCAAGATGCAAATTATAACCAGACCCAGGGACAGATTAAGAAATGATGAGTATACTCAGAGTGCCAAACTCCAAATAGTAGGTTACTGTAATGCCTCCTTTTTAACCCCACTCAGTCACTTAGCCACCAGTAAACGCCCTTTGCAGGACTTGTATCTCCTCATATTCAGGACGTAGGTAGAAAAGCACATTCAAAGGTCCAATTTTACTTCTAGGTCTACAGCGCGTTAGAGACAACAACCGAGACTTCATTTTACAATGGGAAGAGTCACGGAAAGTAGCTCATCTCCTCCAAGGCTGCTAAGGCTGGATAAAACCTTTGTCTGTGGAAGACGGTCTAATTGCCACCTCACCTCTGAATACAACTCTATAAACTCTGATTTCCTAGAGTTTGTACTTGAGGCTATGCCAACGGTAGTGCTGTAATTAGCTGAAAAAAAACACCTTGAATTTCTACTATAATCAGCCTGAAAATCTTTGGTTTGTAGAACAAGTTAATCTGCATTACTTCCATTTCTGCCTGATTTGTTGTCACTTTGTGCACGCCCCGCAGCCAGCCCCATTAGGCTGGCCACGGCCTAAGGACAACAGCCTGCTCTAAGTGCTTCTCCACATTCTCCCTCTCCTTCAAGATGTAACCACAGAAGGATTCTCCATCCTTTGCCCCAGTTTCCTGCTCTAGAACTGCTCTCCTTCCTTCCTTTGGGAAACACTGGATTCACTTCCCAATTCCTGGTAAAGAAGCAACTCTAATGCATCCCCACTTTGTCCAGCTGAAGCTCAAAAGCAGGCATTTTGTAAGAGAAAGAAAAGAAGAAAAAGTGGTTGTGAGGGGCCACAGCTCTGCTCTCTCCCATCTCTGCTACTCAGACAGAGGTCCACAAGGCGCTGGGGTTTCTACGACATCAGGAGGGGGCTGGTAAAGTGACTACACCTTGCTTCAAACATACCCACAGCTTCCAAGGGGGTTTGCTGGGAAGCATCACTGCCTGCTGGAGAAAAGAGTGGGAGCCAGTCACCCAGCCATCAGTTTTTATGGGCTGGCAGGACCTACAGGCAGGCATAAAGACATTTTTATTAGCAACACTGATAATCAAATTGTTTGATTACAAGATTAAGCTAGGATTTTGCAAAGCGATTAGCTCAATTGCCAAAGATTTTCTCACTTATTATTGACCCTTTTATCCAACAAAGAGTGGGATACAGAAAGGTTCATAGACTTTTATAAGACTACAACATTCTTCCATTAAGAAAGGTTGAGAAATAGTACCTTTATTCAAAATATTCAAAGACATTACAGATCCCCCTGCTCTCTGCGATATGACTTTCAAAGCCAGATTCAGACGGGAAAAATATAACCTTAAAACAGACAGATCAACCTTTCCCAAACTCTTAGCTGCAATAGAAATGGAGCTGGAACTATACGAGTGATCCTTTAGTTTGCAGTTTTCCAATTTCTTCCCTTGCAAGTAGAATTAATAACAAGTTTAGGTTCATTTTATTCCTTGGACTCTTTAACAAAAGCAATTTCTGCCCTCCATCTCTAACAAAAGGTCCCCAATCTCAGCGCTACCCCAACGGCTCTAATAAACAGTTACAGGTCTCCACTGAACAATTTCTTTGCAAATCAGATTGACACAGAACAATTTCCTTGGCCAAGAAAACCAAGAATTCAGCCAAAAAAAGACAAAAAAAAACCCCTTTCCCCTCGATTTTCAGGCAAACACACAACTGTAATAATATTTGAGCATATTTTATCATCAAAATCAACTACTTCACTCTTAAACAACTTATACTCTTTAGCCAACCATCCAACTAAACTGCTGGTCTGTCCAAACAATTAGTCATATTTTAAACCAATGATAACAGGCAAAATCGTCGTTTCCATAATAAATAAAGTGATCATTTTTAGTAGAAACCATACTTTGTATCTGTTTCTCCAATATATATGTTACTGTATGTATATCAATGTAGTTAATGCTCAGATGACAACTGATGGAGAACAGAAAAGATGCCGAGGCTGGCGTAGATCCTACCTCATCCTGAGTTTCTGCTTCTGGGACAGGAGTCAGGAAAATGAAAGGTCTCTGTAAACTTCATTCTGTCACAAGAAATGAGTAGGAAAGAAGAAGGTGAACCCACAAAGAAACCAGAACAAGACGAGACCTTGGGATTTCAAATTCTCTTCCAATTCATATAAACAGAGGCTATTTCCTTTCGGTTTAATTCCCTACCCCGCCTTATTGCTCTATTGCACATTATAAGCAGAGGTCCCAACCGTTTGCCTGACTGAATTACCACAATATGTTCCCAGAAGAACTGCAGTCACCAGAAGAACTCCGGTCGTCAGTGGCCATCCCATGAGACTGGCTGCTCTACCACCTGCAGATCAGTGGGTGGCTTTACTGGTGTGAAGGCCATTTGGCCACATTTGGTCCTCAGAGCACAATGTCCTGCTTCAACAGAAAAGGTACTGACAGCACAAAATGGAGCAAATCAACACATCAATTCTGGCTTTCCACCATGGTGTGGAGAAGGGGAGAATGGGTGTCTCTTGACCTGTGATGCCCAGGCACAGATGCCATTCTTCTCTAACCTCCCGTCTAAGGCAGGTGCCAAGAGGAGACCCATCACCCCTTCCAAGCTGCTGTTGTGTCTCCTCGAGGTCGGCTGCAGCAGCATCCCCTTTTTCACAAGGATCAGCTGAACCAAAGACTTGGGACCTTCAGAACACGAACCCAGGCTTTGGCGGGTTTTTTTTGGGCTGGGTTTTTTGTTTATGCTTTTTTTCAGGCAGACATTTGTGTAACAGGGAGCACCTGAACTAACTGAAATCTAAGTAACGATGTGGGGAAGGGAGAGAGGGAGGAATGGGAAAAGGAGTGGAAAAGCTTGGTCGTCAGTAATTCCTTACCTATAATAATTTCTAAAGCTGGCTAAGCACCTAAGCATGTGCAGAACTGCATACACTCAAGTCTTCCTCTGGATCACCTCCAAGACATTAATTAGAGCTTTCAGAATTAAAAAATACACATATACAATTATAATTAATGAGATTATAGATTTCGTGTGATCCCATCATTTCCAGTTCAATGTAAGAACAATAATTTTGGAGGGGTCAGTTGCCCTTTCTTATCCAAAGGACTTGCGCCAATGTGAAATTACTAAGTGGGAGGAGAATTAAAGCATGTTGCTGGAAACTGGACAATTTAAGTCTCTGGAGATATACATCTGGTTTTATAGTTCATTCTTTGATATTTTTCTTTAAAAGCCTGAAAAAGTACAAGCAATTGAATACCAATTAAACCATTACAGTGTCTGCAGGGCTTTTTTTCCATTACAGGTTCAATAACCTAAATGAGGCCTTTTAGTTACTTCTACAGAGTCCAGATTCACAAAAAAACCCCAACCTCACACACATACACACAGAGAGGCCTTCAAACGCTGAAGACCCTGGTTTATAAAATCACATAGTGAGATTAGTTTTGAGGAAATTCAGAAGCAACCGTGCAGTTATATATCTGATAGTAGAGCCAGCAGACAGTGATCATTTCGGAGAAAGGCACTCCTTTTGTCCCACTCAGAACAGCAATATTTTTGACAGTGAGTCAAAGTGAAGCACGTGCAGCCATTGTAGCTACAAAGGCATCCTACAGTCACGGCAGGGACTACTGCAAAATTACAGCACTTGTGCTTTGCATCATAAATAAAGCAACCCGTGGGAAGGGGTGCTCAATGTTTGCGATGCAACAGATAGATATCCTTTACCCCCTTTTTCAGAACTCAGGTATTAATACAACAGATTTAGTTGGACACTATGAAAACAGCCCTATCCAACTTTCCAGATGCTCCAAATCTACAAAGCAAAAGGCAACTGGTACCAAAATAGAGTCTTTGGGCACCAAGCTTACAGACTGGCAAAACCTTAAGCCAAAAAGTGGTTAGATTTCCTGCTCTCTGCCCAGATTATAGAGAGGATGTAATATTTCATGGTAAAAGATTGCCATGGAAGATATTTGCCTGGGCTTTTTTCAATAAAGTTTATTTGGCAGCTACAAGGGAATGGACCATTAGGTATTTTTCCATCTCTAGCATCTATTATTCTAATTTCACCTAGGAATAGCAGTCCGGTATCCATCTGTAGCAGCGAAGCTAGAAAGGCAGAGTTAAGCACAGACATAAAAACACAGGCTGCAGGAAGAGCCAACGCGATCAGTTGTCCATATCTGGTACCCAGTAATCTGATAGTCCAGCCTCTTACCTTTAAGACTGAAAATATCCGTCATCATAGAGTGGGAATTAATTTCTAGAAGAACAAACAGAAAACTTTGAAAATAATCTTCTAGGCATGTGCTGGAGGTACCTCACCACCCTGTCCTCTCTCTCTTCACGCTGATGTGTTGCATCCTGTGAAGAAGGCTAAGACAGACTCTCTGAAATGTTGTGATGTTTTTCTCTTCACCTTGTCACAGCTCTGCTGAGTGATGGAGGAGGATCTGAATGGTCTATTCTCTCTGGAGCGAGAGAATAGTGTCAACACCGCTCTAGATTTCAGATCTGGCAAAACGTGCCTGAAGGTGACATGGAAGAACAGCAAGTTTTAAATGACATCTCCGTTCTCATATGACTCTTGTGAAGCTCTGCCATTAATAAGATAAAGCTTTCTTAAAAATTAAATGTTATTTTTGTGTCTCTTGTACTGAGTACCTCAGCACAACACTGAGTTAAACAAAGCAGGCACTTATTTTAGATGTGGAGTGATAAGCACCAGTAATTTACCGGTTTTAATGAAATTCTGTGAGTATGTTTTAGTCCCAGCACCATTGGTGCTCACAGACTAGCAATGCTCCGTAGATAAATTAGTCTTTCTTGACATCAGCAACCACAAATATCCATTTTATTTTTTTTTTGGAAAACCTAACACATTTGTGTCTTTTGTGGAAAAAGTCTTTCAGACAAGCTTTGACAATAACCACTACAATAAAGGATTAATTCTCTTAGTTTCCTGGGTCTTAATCTGTTTGCTGTAGTTCAGTTTAAAACAAAAGAGTACCTTCCTTACAAATGACAATTCAGAGTGAACGATACCAATTGTGCGGATTAAAAACTTTAAAGTTTTACTTGAAGATCATACTAACTGTCCAGCAAAATTTAACAATCATTGACAGAACTGCTTGCATTTTTGCTTATGGTACCAAGCAGTTTACATAACCTGTATTTTGTTCACGAGAACGTGCAGTATATTGTGAACAATTATTTTCTAGTTCACTGTGAATTTCCCCACTAATTTAAAAATCAGTCGGTCTTTCATGTATTTTCAGTACACTCTTATGGATCATTGGTTCTTTCCAGTTAGAAAGAAAATGAAGGAACATGGTGCCCACAAGCATTAAAATAGTACATACTGCAACAGAACCCTACAAAATGACTGGCTTCACAGCTAGGTCCAGATTTTGATTTACAGATCCAGAACATTTTGCTTCCCCAATCTCCTAGCACGTAAAAAAATCACAGTGGAGGTACTGCACTGTGAGCTGGTTGTGGTCAACCCTAGAAGAAAAGATGGTGGAGTGGTTTGAGAGCTAGCCTGAGACTTGGAAGGTCTTCAATTTCTGCTCTACCATGGGCGTCATGTATGACCTTGGGCAAGTCATGTTTGTAAATGGGAATACCTATTTCATAAGGATCTGGTGAGGACAAATGCATTCAAGAATGCGAGACACTCAAGTATTACGGTCATATGGTTTATATAAATACATAAACTAATTACGTAAGTTCCGTATCTGGAAGCTTTGGAGGGTAAGGAGTCCTGAGTTCCAATGTATTTGTACAAAGAATGGCCACAGCCCTAGATAAAAGGGGTCTTCACCCTGAATTCCCAAAGACAGATGTTTCACATGGGAAGATGTCCTCAGCCTTAGAGATGAACACCTGCTTGCATTTCACACACAGAAAACCCCTTCAGGCTTCAGGCAGGTTATAAAATCTGGGCTACCCACTGCAGTCACAACTGCTGCTCTGTCACTCTAGTACCACTTCATCATCTCAGCATGCGGGGTACAAATACCCCCATGAGCACACACATACCACCTCGTTCCAAACACCCCCCAAAACTCCTCTGCGTGCTGCTGTTTGCTGGGTAGCTGCCTTAACCGCCCCCCTGTACTATTCAGGGTGGGATTAACTAGTCGGTGATTTCACACGTTGAATCTGGTTTATGTCCTGCTACTCAGACGTTAACCACAGAGAGAAGGACTATCTCACCAAACCACACTCAGAGAGCAAAGAAACCCAGCCCATCCTCACACCAACTACCCAGGCATGTTCTTTGAAATGCCTGGGTCAAAAAAAAGTTGCAGCATCTAAATTAAAGGAATCCCAGGCCACCCCTCAGTTGACAGACTGAGAAGAAAGAACTGATTTCTCAGTAAAAAATCTGTAGCCACTGAGATGCAAATCCAAATAGGACAAAGATCAAATCAGAAACACATTCTGCTCCAAAAAGGGACAGTTTCACGGTGTTGGAAACTATTATGAGCGAAATCAGCTTGGAGAGAGAATTTTTGAAAGGAAATCAGAAATAATAATTAGGAGGTATTGAAAAAGAGAGCACTGAATCACTAAAGACACACAGTCACACACACAAAAAAGAACTTTTTGCTGCTGTGACACATACTGTGGCTGGACTTTTCTACACCTTAAAATCCTCCAGAACCTGAAGAGAGGCTGTAAATGCCCCTGGACTGCAAATCTCTTCACACCCCTCTGAGGTGCCAAAAGCCCAGTTGCAGCTCCACTACCGATCCTCATGGTTCCTCTGGGCTACATGGTTCCTTTGGCACTCCCTCTCCCTGGATCACAAGAAAAGAAAGCTTTCAGCAGCAACAACATAGCTCTTCATTTAAAAGAAAAACACAATAAAGTGTAAGTTACAAATGTGTAAATAACCCCCAAAGGCAAACCTTCTCACTTTAGTTTGTATTTCCTTTTCTCAAAGACAGGGCCAATTTGTGTTTAGAAAGGCAGCTAATGATTTTTCTTATAGAATCATAGAATCACAGAATGGTTCAGGTTGGAAGGGACCTTAAAGATCATCTAGTTCCAACCCCCCTGCCATGGGCAGGGACACCTCCCACTAGACCAGGCTGCTCAAAGCCCCATCCAGCCTGGCCTTGAACACTTCCAGGGATGGGGCATCCACAACTTCCCTGGGCAACCTGATCCAGCGTCTCACCACCGTCACAGTAAAGAATTTCTTCCTAATATCCAATCTAAATCTACTGTCCTTCAGTTTGAAACTGTTACCCCTCATCCTATTGCTGCACTCCCTGATAAAGAGTCCCTCCCCATCCTTCCTGTAGGCCCCCTTTAGGTACTGGAAGGCTGCTACAAGGTCTCCCTGGAGCCTTCTCTTCTCCAGGCTGAAGAACCCCAACTCTCTCAGCCTGTCCTCATAGCACAGGTGCTCCAGCCCGCTGATCATCTTCAACCTTCCACATTTTTACGTTTAACGCCCACTGTGACACCAAAGAACATCAGCGGCTTTCCTTCTGCCAGGAGGCTCTTGGGTGATCCAGCAAGGAGCTGCACAGTCTCCACAGACAGCCTGAGGTCTAGGAGTAATGTGACAGAGACCACAGTTTCAGGACCACAGCGAGCTGATCCAACAGCTCACCTCCAATGGGAGAAAATGCACTCCCTCGCAGTAATCTTTTTCAGCAAAAAGCAACAGTTTTCTGCTGGCTTAGTAAGTGGAACTGGCACAGGAAAGGCTCCAGTAAGAACCAGAGTCAGTGCAAGAGTGGGCAATTCCGCTGAGCACAGCGGGAGAAAAGCCAGGACCAAGGAATGGGGAAAAGGCAGCAAACCCCCCTCCTTTCAGCAGCACTGCACTGTCACATTAGCTTCCCTGCTTGTGAAACCGCAGGCTGGGGACTTGCTGCGGAGCAATAACTCATCTGCAGAACCTTTCATGAAATGTAATCCGCTACTCCCAGGCAGGATTCGTATCTCACCCATCAGCTCCCCAAAGCATCATACATATGAAGTAACGATGTAGTGAAAGGGGAAGTAAAGTTAGCCGTACAAATATTTAGATAACTCACGCAAAAAGGAGAAGTAGGCAGCAACTCCTAGAAATCATAAGCCAGAAAACTGATAAGGCAGCCAAAAGGACAAAGGGAAATAAATTCTGTGACTGCTAAGACACTAAGAAAGGAGAGATTTTTATTTTTTTGATGTGGGACAAGAGGAAATGGCCTCAAGTTGTGCCAGGGGAGGTTTAGATTAGACAATAGGAAAAATTTTTACGCGGAAAGGGTTATCAAACATTGGAACAGGCTGCCCAGGGAAGTGGTAGAATCGTCATCCCTGGAGGTACTTAAAAGACGCGCAGACGTGGTGCTGAGGGACATGGTTTAGTAATGCGATGATCTGAAAGGTCCCTTACAACCTAGACAATTCTGATGCTATTCTGTGTTTAGGTGTTTGCTCTCCTGTGTGTTTCTTGAATTCTTGTTTTTTGCTGGATATCAAAAACAAATTGGTCCATCTTGGGATGGACGAAGTAGATGAAAATGAAGAGGCAGAACTATTTCATAAATATTCTTATCCAGCATCACAGAAGCAGCAGCTGACATGCATATATAAAATGAAGGTGAATTAACCAGCCTCACTGCGCCCATTTGGTATGGAAATATGCAAGAAGATGGCTGAAAATATGCCCCAGTGCTGCCTCTCCTGACTGAAAGCCGGGCTGGACTTCAGCTGGGACATTTCACTTTCCCCTTTCTGCCTCCTCGAGACTACATTCATCCCTATCTCAAGGCGTCCTGAGAAGGAAAGAAGAGCTCAGTCACTGTGCATTTCCCCTGCTCCTCCATGGCAGGTGGGACACAACTCACGGAGCCTGTCAAGCAGCAGCTCACACTTGCTCAACAGCCAATGGAGAAAACCAGCAGCTAATGGTGACAAGGAGCGCACCTTTTAAAAACGAAGCCCTCAGCCAAGTGGAAATGAGTGGAAGGGGTAGTTCTTCCGCAAGAGATCAGAGGGACTGCACGGCTTTCAGCGCCAGCAGGCACCGCCTGGAGACGGGAGATGCTGCTGCCTACACCGTCCCCCATAAATCTTTAGCAGAGGCCACGTCCTTCATGATCTTCAGATTCACCAAACATTTTAAGTGGTCCATCTGGGAAAGCTGCTGTTGCTGTTGTTCATAATAATTAACAGAATATGCCATAAATATAAATAGTAGTACTCCTTCTCCATGCAGGTCAGCAAGGTGCTCAGACCACCTGCCATGAGGAGCTCCTGCCATCCCCTCTGGCGAGCGCTGGCATCTGAGCTAACGTACTCACAGGTAGCTTTCCGATGTCCTTGTGAGCTGCAGCCTCACACATGGAGCGGGCAAGGCCACGGGAAGAGGCTGTCGGCATCCCAGGGCACTGCCCGTGTTCGGAGCACTGCCTTTTCTCTGTCCCAGCGTGGTCACCAGGAGAGGAACACGCTGAGCAAGATCATAGTAAGCTTACAAGCTTCCAGAAGACTCTCCTGGCGAGAGGGAGGAGGGAAAGGAACGTGGGCCGCTTGCCAGAGATCGATCTGTCCAATTTAAAGAAATTAATTTAATTGTTTGTGGCAGTAGGAGAGCTTGCAGCTGTTGGCTGCAGGAAGCCTGGAGAGTAAGAAAACACGGCGCCAACACTGCTAGAACTAAGCAAGCGAGGTGAGCACCCAGCAGCCAGAACTTAGGATGCTGGGTGGCTTCACGTCCCCGAGATGGCAAGACTGCACACCCGCCTTTGCCGTGTTGAACAGCCCCTTCCCAGCGTGGCAACTCTCCCTAAAACGCAGGCTGGCTGTGAACACGCAGAGCAGCTGGTATGAGACAGGGCTTACAAAAACTCCAACACCCTGCAATCAAAAGCTCGCCCTGCAAAAAAGCCAGAGGTCCGTCCCGCAAAGGGGAGCCCAGGGAGGCTGCTCGGGCGGGCGAGAGGCGATGGCCGTGTGCGTGGTCCATGCCCTGATGCCCTGCATGGGCTGCGTGGTCCATGCCCTGCACGCAGACACCCGCTGCCCCTGCCCGGGTCGCGGAAAGGCAGGGAGAACACTAACAACTGTGCAATTACAAAATTATGTTTGCTTATTTTCATTCTTTTTTATTTTTTTTTGTGACTCAGAAGATAAGAACAGTTGGAGAAGTATACGCTGTGGGGCCTCAGCAAATTGACTGCCAGGGTTTGCTGTTTGAGGCTTTTTCATCCATCCAGTTTTAATCCAAATTAGTAGGAGCTTCAGAAAGGGACTCTGGCAAAGTCACAGCTGGAAAGATTTTCATCATTAATTCTGCCAAGCATATAAAAAATACAATTAAAAAAAAAGGGGGGGGGGTTGGATGTAACAGTTCTTGGCGCAAACATGTTTTGACTTCCTTTTAGAGTAAAAAGAAAAACCAAAGGAAAATCTATATTTAATAAAGAAATAGTCCGTATCTTTGTCTTCCTTGACATCTTTACATAAGGCTACAAACGCTGTTCGATGATGATTACAAAATTCGTTTCTTACTGAAGGAGAATTTTTCTTTGCTTTATGCAGAGGCGAGGCGGCCGGGGGTGAGAGGGGAGGTCCCGCTTCCCTGGCCCCAGCGGCACGGGGCCCGTGCGGCTTTTTGGCAGGTCATTCCCGGTCGCAAAGAGCAGTAGTTTGTGGAGTTCGGCCCTGCAGCTCGTCATGTCGCTCCCAGGAGGGAACACCAGAACAGGGAGGCAGAACAAACGCAGGGGGTGCCTGGGCGCTTTGTGGTGAATATTGGGCAAATATTCACCACTGCCCGTATCGGCTGCTTTGCAATTCGCGGATGGAGCAGAGGCACCGCGCTACTGAAGAAGCTGCTTTCCAGCAGCCACTATCAAAGCACCCACCCATGGGTGCACACACACCTCTGTGACAGCTCCTGTTGCAAGCCACGGAGACTAAACCACGACATTTTGCAAATGCCAACTTTGACAAATACATACCCATTAAGCGAAATCAGCCCCTTTTCTCACATAACTTCATTACTTTTTTTCCAGGGAGCATTGTGTAAAGGGGTGAGGTTCAAGCAAAGGCATCCAAGGGAGTACCCCTGCCACATAGGCATTTTGAAGAGAGTGTGGGAACTTCCCAAGACTTCCCTAAATTGCTAGGGCTTTGTTTTTTAGTGAGACAAAAGGTTCTCCCCAAGACAGGAGCGTTGAGTCAGTTTTGGGCCCCTCACTACAAGAAGGACATTGAGGTGTTGGAGCGTGTCCAGAGAAGGGCTACAAAGCTGGTGAGGGGTCTGGAGGACAAACCTTATGAGGACTGGCTGAGGGAGCTGGGGTTGTTTAGCCTGGAGAAGAGGGGAGACCTTATCACCCTCTACAGCTACCTGAAAGGAGGTTGTAGAAAGATGGGGGCTGACCTCTTCTCCCTGGTGACAAGTGATAGGACGAGAGGAAACGGGTTCAAGTTATGCCAGGGGAGGTTTAGATTGGATATCAGGAAACATTTTTTCACTGAAAGGGTTATTAAACATTGGAATAGGCTGCCCAGGGAGGTGGTGCATTCACCATCCCTGGAGGTGTTTAAAAAAAGGGTAGATGTGGTACTTAGGGACATGGTTTAGAAGTGGTTTTTGTCAGGGTAGGTTAACGGTTGGACTTGATGATCTTAAAGGTTCCTTCCAACCTCAGCAATTCTATGATTCTATGATTCTATGAGTCCTGCTCATGATTCGGGTTATCCTAGTCTCTGCCACAACTGCTACCGCAATAAACACATTGCAGTCTGCCTGGCGCTTCTAATTGCAGGATCCCACAGCTTTATGCAAACAGCCTCAAAAGAAACCTGTGGAGCAGAACAATTTATAAAGGCATGAAGTGTGGCCAGAGAAGCATCATTCCACCCATTGCACACGCTCACATGAAGAACGGTACCACAGCTCGGTGGAGAAGACTGCCTGTAAGGACCTATCCTTCCAACTGAACACATCCAACCACTCACAGTCCACATAAACAAAAGCTACATTTCATTTCCATCCAAAAGGCACAGTATTTTTGAACCTTGACTATTACTTATTAAAAACTTTTATATCTAAATTTATCCTGTACTGAAATTACCTGCTTGCGTTTCTCCTACTGCTGCATTCGACAGAAAAAAAAGACAGATGAAGGATTAGTCTTGTTCCAAAATGCAATCATTGGCATAATTCCTAATCTTCAGCGGAAATCTCTCCTAACAGTCTCAGGATAAAGCAAAGGCACCCTGGGCTGTCCGGTCGTGGCACTAAACATCCATCCTTGGTCATCACTCAGAGACATCCCATCTTTCGGGACAGACTCTTGTAGACGGAAGTATGACAATTAATTGCTACATGTCTATCGTGCCAATATTATCTCCTTATGGAGATGAGATTGTTTAGCTACGAGTTCTGTATTTGATTAGAATTAATTACTTATCCCATCACATACAGTAACATGACCTGCTATTTTGCACTTTATTAGTGCAAAATTTATTAGAATGAATCCATGAAGAACAAGTTTTAGATCAGAATTTTATACAGCAAGAGGCACTTTCATTGAAAAAAAAATTGAAAAGTATTTCTTAAATAAGATTAATAACATTTCGTTTGGGAGACAATTAAAACAGTGATAACACTATACTGTTTTGACGTCTTTAGAAGGTAAGATTTTTTTTATTTTAACCAACAGAAATTTTGGATTAGAATCGCAGATGGTCATTGGCAATCATCGTATCTTCGTACCACATAGTCTCTTTCCATCACCTGAAAACTGAATTTAAAAAAAATAACTTTGGGGGAATTTTAAATGAAGGAAAATGTCCTGTTCCTACCCAGTTGTACTCAAAATACTCCTTGTGAAACCTGACATGCAGCGTCTGCTCTGGGCTGTCAGCAATCTGCAACGTATCACCCCAGGAACCTCACTGAGCGCACAGATACCAAAGATCGCAACAGTGGCAGTAAGACATTAAGATCTCCCCTCTTAATCAATGGATTTTACCTTTCAGCTGCCCAGCTCGTTTTAAGCAACATACAAGAATTTGAAAAGATCTTACTTGGCAAACCTGCCTGGAGGTCCGATACCCTTAAGTGTAGCCAGAGAGATCGTCCTTTCTCTGCGATCTTGGGTTTGATGGGCCTTTTAGCTGAAAGAGAGCTGACATCTCTTTTGAGAGGTGTCCTCCACATCCACAGGCTCAGCAAAGCTGTAACTGATTAGAGGCACTGTACAAAATAACAGCCACAGTGATAGACAACTATAATGAAAACAGTTGTGAGAATACGTACATCAACAGATTTTTACAGTCCAATAAGCCAATAAGAGAACATCAAAGAAACATATTAAAAAGGGTAGCACGGAGGCAGGTAAGTTATATTTCACTGTTTTAAATGAGTGATCACCAAAATCGATGACATAAGAGAATAAGGTTTAAAAAATTATTTTTTTTTTTCCAAATAGCAAACAGAAGAGAAAGGCAGAGGGATACCGGCCTCTTTGTTCTCCCGGGTACCCACAACTCTGTTCTTTTTAGGAGCAGGGAAGAAGTTTCCAGACTGAAAAGACAGCCTTGTTCAACTCTGGGCCTCAGTTCAGACTGGAGACCAAGCTAAACAGCAAAGAAAGAACACATTCATTTTTTCTTAGAGAGTCAGAAAAGAGAAACATGGTGGTGACGGGAGCTGAGCCAGCAGAGAACAACCTTTGCCTTCTGGAGACTTCATCGGCTTCCTGTCAGCTAACCCCAGAGCTGCTTGCTGTCCGACAGGGAAACTGGTAACCACTGCGTATCATCGGCTCCAGACTTGCCCTCTCCCACGGGACATGTTTGTCTCTGGAAAACCTGTGGCCAGAGGACAGTGCAAAGTCACAGGGTCACCTTCTCTGTGACACCCTTCCTGGATGGCGGCCCTAAGGCCGTGGAGTTGTCCTGGAGAGAGTTGAAATAATCATTAAGAAGAAATCTTAAAAAGCAGTGAGAGAAAGAAAGAGAAGATTCAGAATTATTAAGGTGCTTCCTCCCTGTAACATCTCTACAGTTCACTGTAATATCAAAACAGTGAGAGAAAGCCCATACTTTATCTTCTTAGCAGTGTTTTTCAGTATTTTTGGACAGATGACCCTTCACTGAGAACTCACAAAAATTTCACTGCCTACTGCCAACTTCCATATGTACCAATGACCCTCTTACAAGTCACAACTCTGAACTAACATACTACTTTAATGGACAAAGAAGAGGTGGCAAACAGTTAAGGACTTCCACCACAGTTTTCCAGCACCACTGAACAGGTAGAGAGGAAGGAAAGATCCACCAAAACCAAACTTCAAGAGCTGCTGTTGAAGTGCCCACATCCAGCGAGTGGAAGTTGCTTTAGTGCATGGTACCAGCACAAAGCCCAGCACGGCTGGTATGGAAACAAAAATCCCGCTCTACTAGAGGAGATCCAGAGTCAGATGTTGTCCCAATAACAGACAACAGTTTCTTAGGTTGGTTTAAAGGGAGGACTGCATTCTCCTTGAGATGTTCAGCAAGCTGACACATCTGCTTAACTCCTCTCATTGGAGTGATGAGAAACCACCGAGTCTAAGTTTTTGTGAGCTGGTGTCACAGCTTGAGTAGAAGTGGAAAGTTCGGCCAAGACCTTTACGTTCCTTCTAAAAAGGCTCTTCGTATGCTTTCATTTGGGTCTTTTTGTTTTAAAGAGAAGATCAAGAAGCAACAGGACCAGCACTGGTCGTAGCAGTGGCAACAAAAATCATGGTTAGAGTTTTTGTCCCCAGGTCTTGTTTCCATGTGGGTTCTCTGATAATTAGAGTTGAACTCGTATTACAACCTTTTCCCTGGAGGAGATTACCTGGGTCTTTTTCTTCAACACCTCTGCCTATTTCAAGAAAAGTTGCAGCTCCCTGTTATCTGTAAAACTTCATCAAACCTTGACCTTCTGTCAAACTGGCTTATCTGTAAAACTTCATCAAACCCTGACCTTCTGTCAAACTTGTTCCAACTCGCCACTAATTAAAAAAAATATTAGAGATAAGCAGATAGGGCACATAATTAATGCAGAGAAAATCTATTTCTGCTACTTTTCCACTTCCTCTTCCTATAGATTCGTGGGAAGCTTGGCAGCCAGGAACACCACCACCAGGCAAAGGTATTCTGTGAAAAGAGGGGGCTCCTTCCCTTTGTTGCCTCCACAAATCGCTCCCTGCAGCAGGAGACAGCCTCTGCCCATATGACCTCGCAGCCGTTTTCAGCTCCTCCCTCTATCCAATTTGCTGCAGCGCAACAAAGCGCTCCAAAAATAACGTTTATTTTTCAAAACTGGAAAATGGCACAAACCACCCCAAAGGAGAGAATGACAACGGCATGAGTTCAGCACGGGCTCGTGAAATGACCCTCCCTGCCAGGGACAGGAAACTGGAACCTCACGGAAAGAGACTGAATGGAACCAGATCGAACAAAAGCGCCAGAAACCGCGGCCATCGATGGCCAAATCCTGCCGAAAGGATAACTCAGTCCTTCGCTAGAGCGAGCGCAAGGACTGTGACACGGCTCTGCAGCTATAAACACCTCCGCTTTGCGAGTCTGGGTGTACGAAAGCTGGAGGACGCACTTTAAGCGAGGAGAAAGTTAGAGATCAGGAATATTTCCAAATGATAGCTTTAAAGTTGGGGACCAAGCAGAGCTTGAACATCTGATTCCAATTCTAAACTATTCCTTATTAGCAGATGTTGAGGTAGTACCCCAAATACACTTAAGAGTTTCTGTTCAAAATGGTATTCTTCAGTAATGATAGAGCTGTTATGTATGAACTGCTAAACAGAGGCCACACCACCGCTGCTGAATGGACGAAAAGTTGGACCAGGCAGAGGAGAAATAAACTAAATCATTCTCTTTGAATAGACTGAGCCAGATTTGCCACTACCTTACATCTTGTATAACCATTTAGATCATGTCTATGTAAGGTAACTTTTATGAAAATGAAGTTATAAATACATAATAAATCCATCTAGAAAAATTCCTTGCCTATGAAGAACAGAAAGTAATTTTAATTTGTAAAGTAATAAAAGCTGAATGCCAAATTGCAATGCTAAAATTGAAGTCAGAAGTTACACGAAGACAGTTTTTCAGAAGCAGTAATTTTTTTGATGTAGTATTTGAAAGTGATCAATTCAAATTCTGCTTTTGAAAAAATTTTCAGAGCTTTGATCTCGCTCCAAGTTTAGCCCAGAACAACTATTATATGGCTGACATTAAAAGTCTCAAAACAAAGTGATTTATAATGGAAACACAGAAAATAAATCACTATTTCAGAACCTCCTAATACACCATAGATTAGATCCAGAAGGTCAGACAAAGTTGTCATTGAGTATGTGAGCTCTCCCTGTTGCAGCTGAGGACCACAACACACAGAAGAGCAAATTTAGTTAATGAACTTGATCAGATACCCACAAGACTCGTGCCTTCCTAGGCATCATTTGTTTTTTGGAGAGGCACTTAAAGATTATAATCTACAAAGACTGTAGCACGACCACAGCCAGTAACTCGCAGCAAGTTGAGAAGCAAGGCTTTCTCTGGCTGGAGCGAGTAGATACATTCACCAACGCCCTGCTGAAGAATATTTGACCATATTTGACCACCAAAATGAGAAGAGCCATTAACATCTTGAATTAATGGGCTTAGTGGTTTTCAAATGAGGTATTTTCATGATGGACATGGTGGGGATTCAGCAAAGTTCGCCCTTCAACAAATACAGCTTCAATTTCAAAGATTTGATTAGGCTTAATACCATTAGGGAACCATTACTGATTTTATGCTCTTGTTGTTACTGCTTTAACTATCAGTTTCTGAACCAAAAATTGCAGACAGTTGGCTTGACCAAGAGTCAAGGTTTAGGAATGCAAAAGCAAATCCAAGGTACAGATGAGCTTCAGATGTGGACAGGCTTCACAGGATTTAACAAGCTCTCCAGAGTTTCTCAGGTCACAGAGGCTTCTTCTTCTTGGGGAGGTGTGTGTGCGCGCACGAGCGCATTTGTTTCTTTGTGTTTTTTGTTTGTTTCAAACACTGGTTGCCTGAGCCAGAGCAAACGGAATTCATACAAGCAATTATTGCATGCAACAATTGAAAAAAAAAAAACTCACATCAATCTTTTCTGTTTTATTGTATACCATTTACAAAAAAACAAAACAAATGAAAATGATCTTCTTAACAAGCAACCCTTTATCACCACCACGTGTTTCTAAAACAGCCAGATGTTCACAGTTTAAGAAGTCAAATAATACTACTACTCTTTTGTAAACGTTAATGGTGAAAGAGCAATAATAATGGTTTTAGTCAATCATCATTAGTACTTGAAAGTACAAATATAAATTAAATAAGACTCAAAAAACTTGTACAATAAAATTCGCTATAAACAAAGCTAATTAAAAAGAACTGCTCTCAACCTGTGTTGTGGGTTTCATCTTGTTTTAAAATTAAAAGCAGTATTTATTTTTCTGAAGCATCCAAATGAATGTTCACATCCAGATGTCCTTACAAAGAAACACGATCTTCATTCTTTCCTCATTTTTTAATCTGTTTATATTACATTTTACTTATGATTGTCCTTTTCTTCCTTGGCAATCCTCTTTGTCACACCACTGAAATACTTCTCACGGAATGAATTGTGTCCCCTGTATGGCGTATATTGACCGTCCAATAAGTAAGAATTCTGATCTTGATCCTGCATGGTATCAAAATGCAAGCATTAGGGTTTATGGTAGTATGTTGAGCGTGTCTTGCCATTGGTTTTCCTCCAGATTTTTTCAGACAATTACAAGCAAGAGTAAAGCTGGTTGATCGGTGGTTGTTTTGTTGTTTTTTGGTTGGTTTTTTTTTTTCCTCCCAATTCAATGCCAAACATTTAAGTCATTAGATTGATTAAAGAATTCCAGAAATAGAATGCTAAGGTTTCCATAAGGATTAACAAGAACACATACATCCTACTGCAAAGTCTTAATATTTAACAGAACTGAAAATCCACATGCAATGGATTCTCATTTGAAATTGATCAAATACAAGCTGTAAGCAGACAAGGAGTTTTTGTTGGTTTTTTTTTTGTTTCGTTCTGTTTTTTTTTTACCTACTCATTCAAATTTTCATTATTTTACTCTGTACATTTTGCAATGATGCAAGTTGTCAGTACCAGACACTTGAAGTTTTAGCAGTGCTGCATCACTGGAAACATCTCAGCTAACATCACCAGAATCCAACCTTTGCATGAAAAAATGAGAGCATACGTACTATGCCACACAGCCTTTTATAAAGGAAAATACAAAGATTGAATTCTCCAGACAGTCTTTTTTCAGGAAACTAATCACTTATAGGTTTGTGGAAGGCAGATACAAACCAGAGACCACCACAAATAACTAAAATGAGTTCCTGCTCATTTTAGGCTATCGGAGCGCTATCGGAGGATTTTTTTCTTGTGCAGTATTCAGGTACTTCTGAAAGTTAAAAGTTGACACAGTAAATCCCTACACATAATACCTAGCTGACATCAGCCAGGAACATAGTCTAGAAAATTGGCCCATTATATACACAAAGGTTTAGTTCACCGTGTACTGCAGCTTTATACAATTAAGATACCTGTCAACTAAAGTTATCAATACTCTCAGATAAACAATACATCAAACTTGCATCTGAGCACTAAAGAAAACTGATGGCAACTTTTAAAAACCATTTCACGCTTATGGTTGATGTCAGTTTATTATGCTCAATAGCAGGATGGAACTGAGATAAACAGCCCCACATAGAACAACTGAACTGTACAAAGAGAAAATAAAAACAAGCATACGACAGAACTAAACCTCTATCCCACTAAATGCTTCTTCTCAATGCATCCTCATTACTATATTTTTTTCATCAATGCAGCAACATACAGATTGGTTCATTAGCTAAGTTTCAGTTCAGAGTTATTTGTTTGTAATTGAAAATGAGGTTACTGTTGAATGCTTTAGCGTAAGTAATAGGGACATGGAAGTAGACTTAAGTCAGTATTTCTATCCATTACAAAACTATTACAATGTAAGAATCAGCTGAATTGCAGTGGACAGTCCCGCCCGCTTTCAGCTATTTTGTAGCCTGTTCAGGCTTTCACCTAGCAAGATCAACACCTCATCTTGCTTTGGATACCCTAATATGCATTCTGAAGGAGTGAAACAAAAGGTTTTTCAACATAGCAAGAGGTTAGTGTGCATGTACAAGTGCCCTCTTCTGGACACAAGAAGATAATCCAATGATGTAGTTCTCATCTGCTAACCTGGCAGATAGCAGCAGGATGCCACTGGCTCAAATTAACTTCCTAAGTGTTAAGTGCCATGTAGATATCAAACATGTAAAGCATGTACACCGGTAGCAGCCAATTCGTTCTATTTAAATACTGCAATATTGGAAAACAGCAGCAGAAAATGACCTCAGTAAAGCCACTGTAGACACAGTACTATCTATTGCCTTTTGGTCACCTATGAGACTGCCATCTCTAAAACCATTCTCAGGCTGACGATCAACAGGCTTTTAACATCTCCGTGGGGAAAAAAAAAAGTTACTATTGGCAGTTAGGAAACAAGGAGGACTTAAGATACTCTCCTCCTACAGCCAGCCTTTACCCGCTTCTCCAGGTCTCTTACACAGGGCCACTGTGAGGAAAAGAGCGCTTATTCTTCCCCTGAATTTGCAGGTCAGTAATCCTTCTTTGACCTAAACATATAATATATTTTGAAACCTTTTGGGTGTGCTTTAAATGTAATTCTACATAATTTGCTTGTTTTGAGAACTGAATGGGATATTTGACCCTCAAAGATAATGATACCTGGGTCAACATTATTTTAACATAAAAATTAATCCCCACAACCTCTAAGAGGTCACACATCTGTACACCATTCATCTTGATTCCTTAAGTAACAAAATGCTGATTCAGGGTGAAGGGAGGAAGGAAGAAAGGAACTACCCCTTCAACCCCCCAAGCTGGTTAGGGCAAAGAGAGGATATGATATGTAAGAGAACAAACTTCAAGTTAAACAGAGCTGTAAGAGGAGCATCTGCATTCATCAAATGGAAACAGGCTTGGTGCATCACTCCACAGCAGAATCCATTTTGCAAATCCAGGCCTCATCAAAAGATATGCAAATCATTGCTCACTAGATAAGAGGAGATCTGCAGTCAGGCACGCATTTCTTGGAAGAGCTGACAAAGGAAGCTCCTGGCCCCCATCACAGTAATTCCAGCTTCAGAGCTTCCACTCCTTACCTCTCCCCTGTACAGACGTGACTGCCCAATACAGATGGTAATTGCTTTGAAGAAAGAGAATAGATTGAGAATTGCTTCTTAAAAAAGGGAAAAGAAAATAAGATAGCCTGAACGACCCGGAGATGCCATTCACTGTTGACATTTACTAGTCAAAACAGTTTTATAGGCAACACAAGAACTGATCAAAGTAAAAGGAATTGTTGGATTGCAGAGAATAACAATTTCCAAACAAATTCTAACTTAGGGCATTTTATATCTACACGGGGAGATGAATGGGTGCAATCTGAACACCAGGGACACGCTGCATTCAATGCTACAGAGATAAGAAGTTGTCAAAAATCATCTGTTAAACAATTTGTTGTGACTATTTGCACTAGAATTTGCCTGGGCATGAGGCACCAGCTTGTTTCAGTAAGGAAGCCAGTCAAACATCCTCAGTTAAGCTCTATCTTGAGTAGCATAAATTGGTAGAATATGAACTTTAAATATTTGGCAGGAATGTTTTGCAGTAAGAGAAGATATGTCTCTTATGGAGGGTGTCAGAGACAACTCTCCCTCTAGTGTATTAACTGCCCAGTGCAGTCAATATGGATGGGGTTTTTTTTTTTGTTTCTCTTGCTTTTTCTTAAAAAAGGTTTAAATTCAGGGAACAGAGTTGAACCACAGTGTTTTAAGGGAGATAGTCTCTTTCCTCCTCTGGAAGAGGAATAAGGAGTACTGCTCATGAGTAGTAATGCTCAGTACAGCTGCATCTACGGGCAAGTAGCTTTTTTCACTTATTTCCTGTGAAACAACTGTACATATTTTTCAAGGCATAAAGTTCGTAATTGGTTATTCAACACGAAACAGTGAGACCTCCCAAGAAATAATTTCCAACACTGATCAGCAATGATCAGTCAACTTGGCACCAAGCCAGCTCTTTTCCCAGTCTGCCACCACTACCAAGATGACAAAGACTTTTTCCTTTATTTGTAGAAGTCAGAACTGAAGATGTTCGTTAATCCCTGGTCATTCTTTATCATCATCCCTGGTTCTCACTTTGAATAATTTAAATTCTAGAAACAGCAGAAACTTCTAGGTATCTCTCTGAGCCCTTGTCAATTACAGAGCTCCCCCACAATATTTTTTTTTAGAAGTCCTGATTAGAAACTTCAGAACTAGGTAGCATTTACCAGCCAAATAGATAACGTATTTCTGTAAAACAGCCAGCAGAGAAATTAAACAAATTATTCAACTACAGCTGAATTATAATTCAGCATAGGGAAATCAACAAGCATCAGAAAACAGAAAGCTAGACATACTGTTGTAAAGAAAGGGAACAACAAACAACGCTAAACACTGTTCATAAGTCCACCCCTTCCAAAAACCGTTGGTTGATCACCAAATACAGATTACCAAGAACCGCTGTAGTAATACTGGTGTAAGTTTTTGTACTCCTATTTACCTACTGATTAACCACTTACCAGTTATTTGACATTTAAATAAAAAATAATGATGACAATTCAGATATAGGTGGCAGTCTTACATAACTGTATTTTTTAAGGCTTTTGAAAAATAAACTGGCCAAAGTGAAAATGTACCTTCCATTGATTTGGGCTGGAAGAACTGGTTCAAACCTCCTATGACCTAAAGCAGAAGACTGGACTCCTAGTGGATCACAGTTGACAGATATTATAACGTGAATCTGTTTGGCCAAGGGATTCTCATTTTTCCACTGCCACTGTATTTCAGTTCTTATACACGAATGCCTACAGTCTTTGGAGAGCTGAACTTGTGTTTTTACTGTCCTGTCCACTACGATTATCAATTCAAAGTTTTATTTCAGGTTTAAAGAGAGATTGGGGAGATCCCTATCCATTTAATACCAGAAGGGACAGTAATGTCCCTAGAAAAAAAGCAATACATCAGACTAGTAAGCTCTCATCTCCTATCGCTTCTGTTTTGTTCCTCTCCCATTCCACACTCCTGTGCTTCGCTTCTCTAATTCTTCTGCCTTCAGAGTTTTAGAAGGCTAGAAGTTGCCAGGTGGCTACTGCTAGCTGCCCTCTACAACAACTGCCTTCATTTACTTTTATTATTATCACTACAATTGAAGATTGGGGAGGAGGGGAGTTATTAATGACTACCGTAGCTGTGCAAAAAAAGCCCTAAATATTAAAAACCAAACATCTCTTCTGCTCATATTGTGCACGTGCTGGAAAAGTCTATTCATACCGACACTGTGTTCGGTAAGAAATCTTTTCCAGTTGGCACGATTTCATCGTAAACTTAAATAGAACAGAGTGGATGCCTACAAGACAGTGAGTTATATACAACCTTCTGTGATGTTTTGAATCCAATATTTATGATCTTCATGCTTCTGATTAATTATGATAGATCAATACTACAACTAGACACATTCACTTTTTACTTTGTGTCTCTTTTATATTACAAGCACAATCAAATTGCACCACCAATTTCATGTCCAGTAACTGACTGAATTCATTTCCAGTTAAGAGATGAGACTGTTAATAGTGAAAATGAGTTTCCTGTGAAATCTGCAATTCGTTATTGGTGGCAAACACTGGGGAAACTGAAGGACTGCATAATGACACTACATGATTTGTAAAACTTCTTAGCCACTTGTGAGTACTACACTAAGCTGAATTAAAAGGTATTTGTGACTGACTGTTACAAATCAGTTTAGTAAAGCAGACAAGAACTGTCTGGAAACATAAACACATGTATACTCATAAAAATTCACTCTTTCATTTGGGAAGAACTGCAACCATTGAACTTTATGATCATACCTTGTGTGTCAGAAGTATAAAATAAATAGGTCGTTCAAGATATTAAAACGGGAAAAAACATGTCCCAAGTAAGGGATGCTGGGGTGGGGAAATCTTAGATAGTTAGACACCAGACAACAAGACCCTAAACCAAGCAGGCACTAGCTAAGGAGTCAATATGTATTTTGTTATTTGGACAAGTTTTACATCATCAGAAACAGCACATGGGTTCTGGTATCTTTAAATTATCTAGAAGACATCTGGAGTCCTGAGTGTAAGCACCTGTGCAGTTTTATCTAAGCAGTAAGCCTGCCAGCTAGACTCAGGTGCTCAGAGCTAAGCGTTTCCAGACATCAACCTGTCAAAGCATGTACTGAAGAACAGGTGATGCACAAAACAAGAATAACAAATGATGAAAGTCTATTCGCAGAAGGGTGAATAGATTTTTAAAATTAGAACATGTTATCCTACAGCACTGTCAATAATAGAACTCGTGCAGAAAACTTCCATGAACACCCTTAGACATACATGTCAAAAACTTTCAAAATTTACCCTCTGGGTTTGCTACTGGTGAAGTTGGCATCTCTGGCTCTGAACTCCACGTACAGTGTTTTAAAAAAGATAAAATAAAAATCAGGTGTTGCTTGAGAATCTCTGTCATCATTAGCATTATGAATGCAGTACTGAAACCCTGCTGCGTTATTAGTGCAAGCACCATGCAGACACAGCAGTCCAACCGTATCTCCTGTCATTTAAAATACCTCTTCCAACTGCCAAGGAATGCACTAAAAACACCTGCTCACCGTTTGCATGTGTTTTCATTAAGAATATTGATTCCCCTTTGTTTAGCATCTCTTTTAACAGTATTAGGTGAGAGAATCAGCAAAAATGGAAAGGAGACCCGAATGCAATATTCCCTGGTCTCGATGCCCGAGGAGAGGCACTTAACATATTCCAAAACAAACAAAAAAAAAAAATAAATGCCAGTGTGCTTCACTGTACTTATGTCACAGCTACAATATTATTTCAAAAGCTTGAAGAGTACCACTCTAAAAATGAAGTAACAGAATTGAATATACATATATATATATATAGGTTTACCTATACTGCAAGACCCACAAAGGCATTTAGTATTTACTTGGCCACCAAATTACATTTTGGAATCAACGGGAACTTAGGCATCTCTGTGGATGGGATTCACAGAGTTCAGTTTTCCAAGAAAAGCACATGCAACTTTCACAAGTAACCATAAGTTCAAAGACCTCTTTCACACTATTAAGTAGCTTGCTCAGGATGAAAAGTTTATCAAAAACTCAGGAGAAAAAAAAGACCAAAACCAGAACAGTCCTTTAAAACACTACCCAATTTATTTTAAAGAAACGTGTGGCAATTTTACAAAAGCTCTAACTCTTATTATAAAAAAAAAAAAAGCCTCAAGTGTGATAGAAATAAGGATCAAATGTTGAAAAACAGAAACTTTTCATGAATGCAATAGCTACTATTTCACACAATATAATCAAGAATTCAAGCTTACCTTGAATTCTTTCACTTTTTCCATGGTTATCAGGCGCCTTGATGTGTGGCTGGAAAGCATCTGCTCACAGTTGCTAATAAGTTTCAGGCACGGGTGGCGGGGAACGATCTCTTCTGTATATCTGGAAGAAATAAACATTCACAGAGCTGTAAGCTCATGAACTGGAAGACTTGCATCTGAAACAAAATTCATACGGATTCTTCACAAAATGGCTTACATTTAGGAAGTTCCAATGCATTTTAATCTAATGAAAGAAATTCACGTATTGGTGCTCGAGTTTTTACAGCATATATTCCAATCATTTTGTGACACAAGATGTGTAGAATTAAAACCTCACAGTAAAGAGCACCCCCCACATTTTCTACATGTATTTACATGACGCTAATGTATGCACACAGGCCTACCTGTATAATTTCAAGTAGAAAATATCTCAGCCAATCAGGAGTAATAACTTAGCCAATCAGAACTGTGATTTTAAAAATGTATTTCACAGTCAGCATACATAAAATTGCAGGAACAAGAGACTTAACTCTGGCTCCCCAAAAGGGGACCATTACACTTCAATTCCAAATCGATTTAACCCAGCTCTTATTAAACAGTGACATTCCTGGACATCAGAATTCGGTGTTATAAATGTATCGCATTGAAATTACTTTTTCTAAAGGGAAGAAATAAGAACACATTATTTTTTAACATAAGATGGTAGCAATGCTGGCTTGCAATTAAATCCTGTCTATAGAAGCAAGCATTTACAGTGTTTTAAATGCCCCTATCTCATAAGCATACTATTTTCTATAGAAACAGCTTTCTCTAGATTGCTTTCAATCCTTCTATTTCTCCAAATGCTGAAAGAGGAATTTAGGGATTTAAGACTTTTGCATGGGAGTATAGGAGCAAGAAGTATTGACTTAGCTAATAAGATAAACATGAGATCAGACATCCTTCCTATATAATTGATCAGCCATTTAGTCTTAGTTTTTGTAATTTGCTTTCCTGTAATAGTTACTACAACATCATACAAAAAACAGCATATGGTATTGTCAGTGACTATGATTTCATATGAAATGCTTGCTTTCATGATTCCCCAATGCTTGGGGGTCAACAGAAGTCAGACATTAAGAAGCAGAACTAAACAACTTTCACACCTATCACTTGAACTTAAAAGATAAAGAGGATGAGCTTCATATTTTTTCTGTATAAAAATGGATTTTCTGAACGCACTTTACAAAGTAAATGGGAGTTCTGGGAGAAAGAGAAGTCAAATGCAACACAACTCAAAATAGAATTCCATCTAGGTGCTGATGGAAATCTTGAAATTTCTCAAAGATAACAGTGAGCTGTTAAACAACTAAGACAATACCAAATACAGACTTGTAAATAGGAAAAAAAACAGAACAGTACTGCCTCTTTGCATTGTTCCAAGACTTCCAGATTGCAAAACAACCTTTCAGTCACTTCTCATGTGTGGAATCAAGTCAATACTTCTGCTAGGTGAACGTTCTGCATGTTTTTGACAAAGGAAAGTCAAATTAATTCTCAACTGTTTTGGTTTTTTTGTTTGGGGTTTTTTTTTTGTTTTTTTTTTTTTTATTACACAGGACTTTTGATGCCCCTAGTACCAAACTGCCTTTCTCTCTTACAAAGGTAGGCACTCTGCCACAACATCTTAGAAGTTTCTCTTCATAACCCTCTAAAAGCCTGACTGCAAAGGAATTAAAAGAATTCAGACTCAACAATGATTTCAATGTCAGATTGAAAGAGTAAACTTTGGAGTGAGATGCTATCTTGCAGAGGGAGAGATCATTATCACTTTGTTTAAAAGCCTTGTCTGTTAGCATTAATGCATATATTTCTACATTCTTTCAGGTAGAACTCGGAACATTATCAAATAAGAAATATAGTAGCAGTGGTTTAAACAGACACCCATTTTAATCCAGTTTTGTTTTTAATTTAAGGTAATACACTAGAATCTCAAATAACACATGAACCTGATGGCAGGTGTTGCCAAGGGATATTTGATAACACAACAGGTAAGTAGACAGTATCTTATCTTCCCCCCACACACTTGCTTTAATGTTTGTTCCTGTGTTCATCATTACAGCTGAAAATGAAGTGACTGTACTAACATTCTGTGCTAATATAGTGGCTTCAGCATTTCAACCTTCATTGAATAAAGTCAATTCATAGTAGTATGTACAAATTTACTTTTTAAGAGGTAACCCAACTAAAGCTTGAGAGCACTGACGTCCCCAAAACAGCAACTCAAGTAAAACGAGAATGTGCAGTTCATAGTTATCTAAAGTTAAGCACTTTATACTGCTGTACTGAGGACGCATGCTCTTACCAATGCTCAATGAGCAGACAAAAAGCTCTGGTATCTTAACAGATAGAATAAATTCAGTAATTTCAAACAGAGTTTATTGACATGGAAATCTAAGAATTCACAGCTACAGATGGTCTGTCAGGGTTAAGCATGTATAGACAGTCATTTTGAACAATTAGCTATAATACTGTTAATGGCACTCATTGCTTTGTTTATGAATAGTGTTACAAGAGAAGAAGCTTAAGATACCAATTCTACCAAAAAAAAAAAAACCCAAGCCTCAAAATCTTATCTAAGAGATGCTCAAGTAAGGTAGGCAAACGGATGTCTTTCCTTTTAAGCCCAGTTCTAATCCTAGGCTGCACTACTGAGCATACAGCATCCCGCAGTCTCTGCTGGCCTCTCTCGTCCCTAACAGGGCTGCTCCCCTACTCTTCCTGCCTCTCACTGCCATCTCTTGGTCACTTGACTTTCTGATGTCAGAAGAAAGCTAAAGTAGTAGTGCCAAACGCCAAAGAGACAGGAATGTTCTCTTACAGGACTTCGTCATGCACCTCTATCAAGTACTCTAATAGAAACATATATTAATAAGATCCTTGCTACTACTATCTTCGAAATCTATCTGCACCTTGAAAGTCTAATTTTCTAAGTTTTAACCTCAACCGATTGGACATGCATTTGGCAAGGACATGTGAAGGTTTTTTTCTTTTTGGTAATAGTCAGGAATTATCTCCATCCAAAACCCTTATTTCAAAATCTGCTTTCCCTCATATGAAATTTTAAAATATGAAGTCTGAACATTACTCTTAAGTGATGGTACTATGGAAGTTCCATCTGTACTATGCTCCAAAAGAAAGCACAGTTAGAACATAGCAACATCGGTTCTGACATACTACATACCAGAAATCAAGAATACATACTCAGGCCTGTATATCGGCAGCCAGTAAACTAATCTTCCTCCCATCACAAGATATTCTGCAGCAAACTTCAACAGGTCAAAAAAGATGTCACTTAGATGATAATTGGATGAAACGAAGATGTGATTTTCTGTGCTAAACAAAAAATTTACAAGTGTAAACATAAAAGCACAGGTAAGACCTGCATTTTACATTTAAAAAAAAAAAACACAAAAAACTCCAAACCACAAAATAGCACTATCCAAGATTTGCAAAACTACCTAGGACAATCAAGGAGTACAGCTTCTACTATGAAGAATATGACTTCCCAAATTCCCCTACTGGCTCTTTAGTACTTGTGGAAGTCAAAGCATGACTATTCCCCAGAAGCATGTTGGAAATAGTTATTTTGCACAGCATCTTTCTTAAGGGCAATTTAGAGTAAAAGGCAAGGAAGGCCAGGCAGTGGAGACGCAATGTGTTATCTCTAAAGAGAAAGGGAAATCCAAGAAAGAAGGTTAAGGTAAAATAGACATGTTCCATTTTAGACTGATTTTGCAGCATGCAGGGACTGAAGAGAACTTTATGAGAATAGGAAACAAGGTTAATGGTGGCTCACAGAGATGAGAAATAGGATTTGAAATCTGAACACGTGCAAATGATAAGCAGGGAGAACAAAACCAAGAGGATTTCAGGAAGTGACACACCGGTTTTGCAAACAGAACAAAAAGGGCTTTTCTTCTTTAATTATTATCATTATCATTTTTTTTTAACGGCTGACAGCCAACCAAGAAATAATAAAGATTCTAAAACTGTGACTGGGTTTCCATTAAGACATTTACATTCTACAACAGACAAGACAGCTTACCTACCTTCTTTCAGCTGTCTTAACTGCTTCCTTTTGTGAACCTGTTCTGCGAGTAGCTTCTCTGATACCATACGGTGCTATACAAAGCAAGTGCGTAATGCAGAGATGAGAACCTCACCCTTTGTCCAAATAACATACAACTGTATCATACACACACAGCAGTGCACAAACGGTGGCTTATACATAGTTAAAAAAAGGAAAAGCTTTTACAAAGTAAAAGTTGGTAAGGGTAATCTCTTGAAGATCTACTAAAAGCTTCTTGCTTCAAAAGGTCACTTTAAAACCATTTCAAAGAAAGCCCTTCAGCTGTTAAGAGGTTTCCAGCAGCCTAGACATTTGCTACACCACAAAGGACGATGCTTTTCTGTTTTGTTCATTAAGAGATATTCCTTACATTTCCAACATGTGACAAACAATCCCACGCTCTTTTGTTTGACAGACACAAACACCTCCCCTATAGCGCTTAGCTAACCTTTTTCAAAATGAAATTTTATGTATTGGAATTTCTTGCCAAAACATCACACAAATGGTAATTCTCAGACAGACAGATAAGAATAGACAGAAATGGCTTTTTCACATACATTTTTGCACACTTCTAATAGCATAAAATATTTATTTCATGTTCACCCCACAAGTTGTGACACAATTTGCAAACTCCATTTTAAGTCACATTAATATTCTATACTGTCTTATTGCCAAACAAGGCAAAAAAATTAGCAGGCAACCCACAAAGAAAAGTCACACTCCCTATTCCTAATTAATATGAATGTGTCATGGTAAGAGCCAGCACCAGAGATTAGAAATTGCTGTATCGAGGTCTTCTATTTATTCCCTTAGCCTCTACTCCTCTCAGGCATGACAAATGGTGTTAACTATATAGGTTTCCAAAAGAGCAGAGGATCCTTTCAAACTGCTAGTACTTCTAGTAGGTAAGTGTATCAGAAATGCATTAAAATTTCTCTTGGAGGCATTCCAATAATCGCTTAATATAAGTCTCTGGATGTCCATCAGAGCTGCTTGGCAGACTCAAGTGTGCTGCAGATCAAGTACTTACAGCAACATGGACCATTATGATAAGAAGTCTCTGTGCATCAATAAAGTTATGCCTTTACTGAATGAGACTTCTTCAAAGGATGATTTTCAGCCATGTTGATTTCTATTGGCACACATAATATTCTCTCCACGGAAGAAAGTATTACTTCCAGTTTTGTTACACATTTATAACTATCCCTAAAGCAAATGCAGGGATGTCAAATGCAGATCCAGTCTCCACAGTGCTGCCCTCAACATTCATCTTTTGCAATACAGAAACTGCAGACCTGAGCACTCAGAGACATTAAATCAATGTACATAGACACAGGCAATAATCTTTCAGTCATTGTTATTAGGCAACAAAAAGCATTAACAAACTTACGATCTGTAATGATTGCATCAAACAGCATCCCTTTTCGCCATATTGGTCTTGAAGAATCAGAAACTAGCGCATCAAGGTAATATTTCTCTAAACCATACTGTCGAAGATTAGCTCTGATGTTTTCATCTGGCCCTCTCCATTTCTGGTTCTTTCTGCTTGCCTTGCCTGGGTCGGGTAGAATGGGAAAAAAAGCACACTCAAACTATTTTATAGGAAAAGCTTTCACATACTCTATCATTTATTTTAGAGGAAAAGAATTAAATGTCGCATACAAAACCAGAGTTTATCTCCTGCCTTAGGAGATAAACTCATTGTGACAAATATTTGCGATAAACCTCACAAGTAGCAAGGAATAATAAAAATAGATGAGAAAAGTTCTGCTGTATCATCTACATAGGGTCTCACAGAACACATTTATAAAAATGTTGTTTTGTAAGATGTTCTCACTATTCGTCAGTCATAATCCTGTCCAATCGGTCAGGTAAAGTTTTCACTGGGATTAGACTTCCTGGGGTTAGGTTACGAGAAGCTTCCTACATCACATGCTAAGAAAGCAATATTTATTGTAATTATTATTCAGAACTCTGTTTTGGCTTTTGTTATTCCTTTTAGTATTTCCTGCTTAAAAATTAAAGAGAATAGTTTTCTATTCTAAATGTAAATTGCTCAATAAAAATAAGCATGACAAAATAAATCCTGTGAAGATTAATGTTGCTTTAAAATCCACTAAGTATCATCTGCCTATCATGAGCATTCTTAAATTCCAGAGTAAGACTTCAGTGGTTTAGAAACATGTAACATACCTAATCCGTGGATTGTGTTGTAATCTATATCAGTACCACACACATATGCTCCAAAGTGTGCTGAGGAGATAAGAAGGCCACCTATAAAGGGGAGAAAAGGGGAAAAGTATAAACTGCTGTCATAAGTGTTATCTGTGTTAGGATTTTTTGGTCAGGAACTTCAGGAGTTTACAGCAGTAGCACACTAGACCTAAAGCTAGACCCAAGGAAAAAAAAAAAAAAAAAAAGAATTAAAACTACCAACCAGTTAGAAAAGCTACACAAATACAATCAGGGACAATAACACTAAGTCCCCTGTCTGCTATACTTGATCTTCCTTATCTTGCTATGCCCTATGTCACTCCTTACCTCTAGAGACTGTTCTTAGGAGTTTTATGGTTTTCTGTATTTCAAGGCAATAAGATCCTTTAATCATTACATGAACCAAAACTTTTAATTCTAGTTTGCAAGCAGCAGAATTGTTGGGAAACAATCTGAAAAATCATCACCAAACAAACAGCAATTCTACCATGTGTGTTCTCAAAATCAGTCTCCTTAACTGTGTCTAAAATCAAACTTGTTGTATAATGTGGCCATTCCTTGAGTAAGAAGCAATGGTCAAGAACCTTGCAAATGCTAATATCTCCAACGTAAACAGCAATATCAAAACAGTCTCTGTAATTGTTTTGCAGTGTGAAATGTATACACAGATGCATCTTTTTCTGTATGACACCTATGTTGTCAGTACATTTATTAGCATACTCATCCTGCAATAAAACTAATTTTTTTAATCGCTACTATTGTGATCTGATTTCCTAATTAAAAAAAAAAACACACAGAAAACCCAACTACCAAAAAAGCACGTGTGTTTTCCCCTTGAAACTGGGCAATGGCTGAATAGCCAAAGAAAAAAGCAAGTGACATTCTCTCTTTAACGTTTTCCAAATTAAAAAAGGACAGACAACAGAAGATTACCTAAGAGCTGTGTTGTCAAGTTGTTAATAAGGAGGTATGTAGTTAACAGTGACAGAGAACAAGGCTGTGAACCCCACACTACTGGTGTCAACTGCTTATGGATACAAACAGTCCTGCTAAAATAAAGGGGACAATTGCTGCAGGATGAAGAGTTGACCAGCGCAGGGACCAACGCACAAGCTGGCTGTGTGGGTGACAAGCTTTCCCATTCACCAGCAGTGTGGAGAAGAGCATCTCAGGTGGCTGCATTGCCCCACGCCACCCATTCAGCACCAAGAAATCCCTAACAAACACACACTGTGTGCGCAGGCTAAACATCCCACCTCAGGGCAGCAGAAAACTCCTACATCATATGCCAGTGAACTCTACCAAAACTGAAGGTGAGGGTGAAATTAAAAAAAAAAAAATCCTCTGCTTTTTCTTGTGAAATGGATCAGGGAAAAGCAAGGTTACTCACCCCAGAGGAGTCACCCATTTCCCTTCTCGGCTGCATTCCCTCAGAACAGATGGGCAGTACCTCCAGAGGGTCAAGACAAATTTAGCTAGCCCTGACCCCAAGTATGGCATACCACCCAGTCCTATAAAAAAAGTAAGAAGAAAGTACTTTGCCCATCTACGAATGTTTTTGATTACAGGGAAAAAAAAAGTTAGAAAAACATGAACTTACAGCTTTTAATAAGTCTCAGCTGGTACTAGTTCAATTGTGTTCACAAAGAAAGTGCATGAATACTTAAATACTCTAATATGGCCAACCCTTTGACTTCCTATATCAAACAGATGTATACAAAGGGTTAATCAGAGAATCACTCTGTCGCCTGATGACTACTAACAGAATGATGATGGCACAAAACTTCACGCCTTCCTATTGTACGCTTTTTCCCCCCGTCTCTTCAGTGCACACGTGTGTCTGGTCACACCACTATCCTCCAGGATGTCAAAGAAAAAACTCCCATCACTTGCAATTACACAGCATCACAAATTGGCAAAGGGAAAGGGACAAACATCTTCCAAAGGTACAAACAATAAGCTTACTGAGATAACCAGAACAGATTGTCTAGGAAGAATTATAAAGTATTCACGTAAAAGACTTGATTTATTCTTCCAGAAACCTTCAGGCTTCCTTCTGCCCAACATTGAGAAAAGAATATTTAACCAGTTTATGGAAGTTATGTTTTACAACTCAAAACCAATCCTGGACATTACAATTCTGCTTTACAAAAAAAGGGGAATCAAACCTCCTAAGCCAAGGTGGTCAAAAGCACTTTTTATTAAGACAAATTCCAACTGTCCACTCTTACGCTAATGCTGAAGACTTGTGATTTGGCTCATCCAGCAAAAACAGTTTCCTTCCAACAAGAAAGCACCATTTTGCATGGCCATCCTAATTTGGTACTATTTACCTTTTCAGCATAAAAAACAGGAAGAAACCAAGCCAGGTATTAAAATTGCATCAATAAAGAAATATGAACTGCAGTTTCTTCAAAATTTCCTCAAATCCCAAATACATGCTCTTTCCCAACCCATCAGCTCAAACTCACTGCATCACTCTCAACTCTGAGCTATCTCCCAAAATGACAGTGGCAGGACACTGTTGCCCCGATAATCTTGAAAATCCTCTAAAGGACCTCAAGAGACTATTGAAATTCCTGGAGTTTACTCACCAAAAGTAGGTGCAAAAGCCACTGTTCAGTTGTTTAGTCATAAATACACTTGACTGACAAATGGTGTGCCCCCCAGTAGCTCCAGTGTCCCTATGTACTGTTTATCTCAAGCCTGTCTATTACAAATGAGTAGTGCAATAAAACCACAAAAAACGCAATTCAAATCATTAGTCAATTTGGGGAGAATTTTGTGTATTTTATGTTTCGAACTGAAACATGACTTAATATTTATCTTGAATTTCTATAGCTTCACTACTTCTATGTGATTTTTGTCCTCTAAATTTACTCTTTTTTTTTTTTCCTTCAGTTTTCACTCCGAAGAGAATGAATGCTTTCAAAGAATTTTTTGTGATTTAGGTTGAGCAGATTTTTGTAAAGAAACACAAAACCATAGACACTGAAATGAAACAAACTGCTTAGAGATGAAGCAGAGGAATTTCCTCAACCTTTCAAAGAGTACTACCCATCTGCAAGGAACACAGGCACAAGGAGGAGGAAATTCCATAAGACATTATCATTCATGTAAAAAATCAGGTCGTATACAAACAAAACTTCAGACAAAAACATATAGTTCACCGAAGCCTTGTGTTTCTGAAAATATTATATCCCTGGTCTGTTTTCAATGGCACCGAGAAGCCACATGCTAATAAGAATTTGTCCTACTAGTGACCCTGTAGCATTATCTTCTCTCTCCCTAACTTCTCTGCAGTGAATTTTCTTCATCCTTCCATTAATGTATGTATTTTTAAATTGTATGCGTCTCACACTTGGTCCTCTTGGTCAAAGTTTAGCAAAATCCAGGTCAGAAACACAGACTTTGTTATGCTTTTGAAGAAACTACTATAGGTAGCTTAACACAATACACTCTTGTGTGATTAAATGGCACAACCTGACACAATAGATCTTCTATTTTCCCTTTGGTAAAAAGTACTTCTATACCACACACAGTAATATATGGAATAAAAGCTCCCCCTCCTGGCTTAACTAAGAAAAGTTCTGCTGGGGCCGAATACGCGGGGTGATCAATATTATCCTGAAGTCGAGACGTGATGGTACAAGCAACTCATCACTATTGAATGCTACGACCTAACTATTTCTATGTTGTGTTATATGCCCAGAAGTGCCCTTAGCACTCCTCTAAATAGCCACCTCCAAAACTGCTGCTCCTTGTAACATTCTGAAAGTGGCTGCAGGGAGCGCTCTAGCCAAATTTCAGTTCTTAGTCACTTGGGACCTTAAGCAGCCCATGACACACATGAACTGGTGTTTAAGCCATGTTACATAAAATAATACAGTGAAGACAGACTTGTCAGAAGTGTAAAATAAACTGTTTACATCTTCTGAAGTTGGTCTCCCTCCCCCGAAATCCCTTTCAAGTTAATGAAACATTCATTTTGTAATCACCATTTTGCTTTTGCTTCAAGTATCACTGGAGCACCAGAAGCCACTGTGCCAGGTAAATATGTGGTGCGAGCAGTAACACGATCTCCCAGGTTTTCCCGACAGTAGAAAAAAAAAAAATATACCTGTTCCAACAAATGGATCATATACAACATCATTGGGCTTTACTCTCCCATGGTTTGCCATAATGAAAGAGAGGCAGGCATCCATGCTCGTATTTCCAATAAAATGTCTCTTTTTTACACTGTAGGACTCAATTAGTTCTCTTTGGCCATCTGCAATCTGTCGAAACATTTAAAAAAAATCACTGTCAGGTCTCAGATACAAGATATAAGCAGAGAGGATAACTGACTTGCTTAAGTGACAGCACCCCAAACAAACAGGTAACTCTTGATTCCATAACACATCACCTTGCTTTCTGCCATCTGAAAATATGACAGACTTCTTTCCAAGCAATAGATATCTTGGTCCATCAACTAAATAAATTTTTAAAGACAGAGGCCAAAAATGTACAAACAATTTAGAGGGAAAATTCTTCTGAAGAAGTAACAATTAGAGCAACTTTGCAATTATTCTGGGCATCAGAGAAACAATTCCTGGCAATTCAGAGTTAAAAGAATTTCAAAATTATGAGGAGCAGAAATGCATGTTAACACACATGTGCACATAGACATGCACATGCTTAAGGTCACACGGAATTCCATCTTTACTGGCTTTTCTGTCCACACTCAAAATCTAAATTTAGGTTAGTGTTGACAGATCAAAATTTACTGGAAAAACAAAGACCCAATGCTAACATTTTTACATCAGACTTCCAAAATATGTTGAAGAGGACCAAAGCAGTCTGGAAGAAAACATGTTCAAAAGCCCTTCCAACACTATTCCCCAGCTCCAGTCAACATCAGTCTTACTGGGTAAACAAAATACACTTGCCGATTTTTTTTCAGGTTGGTTTACTCTTTTTTAAACACTTCAGGAATCCAGCACATACGGGACAACAGCTGCAATGTTTTGCAGTATTGCCACAACCCAGGGTGCTTTCACATGAATCACAGGCATGGAGAATATTCACAGGTGCTGACAGATCACTTGGATCTCTAACTTCTCTGTACACAGCCCCTGACGATAGCTGTGCAACTTTAGCAGTGGTTCTCCCGCCTTCCAGCTGCCCTTGACCCAGGACATTGCAAGTACACTCCCATCAGTGGCTGGTGTCATTCTGGAAGATGTCCTTTGAAGACCCACTTTTTCCTCACAAGACATAGTAGACCAGATCAGATTTCCTCAGGATATCCTAATAATCCAGCAGATTTGGAGTGCATACACCCAACAGGCAAGAACATTTTTAGTAAGGACCTCAAATGACAAGCTCCAGACAGTTTTTGAACACGGTTCCTACTGTACAGCACTGCACTGTCAGTGTCCCCTTCGGTGGGCTTCACTTGCGGGCTGGACCTGCTGATGGCCAAAGCCTCGGGGATCAGTCTGTGCCTTTCTGTTGAAGAGCCTGCCAGGACCACTTGAAGCACAGAATGCTCCAGCATGACTGATGCAACTCAGTGGGGCCACAAGCCATCTCCAGTTCCTGTAAATCTTACTTCACGTTTGAAACAAGCTGCTGGTGCTTTCAGCTGGGTCTGGGCCCACAATAACCTGACACACCACTGTAGCTGTGCAGAGACTCAACTGCTGTGTTGAGTTCCCTCTGTGGAGGGCAAGATAACGCATGTTCCCAGATAGAAATTCAATTTTTTCCACCTCTAAACTGCCCAATTAACCTTTTTTTTTCCCCTAGTCATAATAAAGACTTGCACGACTTACACCAGTGTATTATGCAGTGACAGATTCAGCCATGATTACATTGTCTGCTTCCATTAAAACTCAACACATTTTTTTATATTTAAATTGAAGAACACTTTCCTGAAAATACAAGCTCATAAAAACTGAAGCAAGCGTACTCACGCACCCATCTACCAAAATACAGATGAAAGGGCTCTTCTGGAACATTATTAGGGTCCATTCCGTAATCTTCCAAAATCCAGAAGATGTGTTCTGGATTCTTTAAATTTACTTTTCCTTTGAATGGCAGAAATTCAAGGGCCTACACAATAAAGAAAAACAGAGTCCAAAAAACACAGTCGATTTTTTTTAAATACGCCCCCCCACAAAAAAAAAAATAATTAAAAAACCAAACCAGAAACCAAAACACAATTCCACTTGTGAGAAATGATAGATTAGTAGTAAAAGTACATCCTCAATTTTCTTTGGATTTCTGAAATGCCTTTCTTGTGAATAAAGATAGATCAAACGATTAAGGATTAGAAATCAGGAACTGTAACATTTTTTTATTAACTGAACAGAACCCAACTTTAGAGGAAATAAACTGTGTGTATTAATTATGCAATTTTCAAATTATAAAAAACAACACTGATGATGAACAATGGGATTTAAAATTTCAGTGATATGCAGCTGCACCAATTGACATACTCAGCATTATTTCACGTACACAAAAACTGAACAAACAGGAAACTGTAGCTACTATTAATACAGATAATTTCAGTCTCTGTAAATGAAGTAAATAGGATAAACAGCTGCTAAAATAAGATTGTGGAAGAGCAAAAATTAGCAGTAATTTAGAAAAATTTCCTAATTAAAATGCTAATGCAGTTAGGAGGAGAGCACAAGTGCTAACAAGAGCATAAGGACAGAACAAGAAATCAGTGCACAATCCACAGCTTGCAACTGAAGTCACTTGTCCCACGTTCTACAACAATAAATGCCTAATATGGAGATCAAGTAACAGATTTTACAAAAATCTAGCACCTAACTCTAGCCATTTGAATCTTATAGTTTTGGGCAATAAACTTCAGTTTCCCCAGCACACTGAGCTGAAATCAGCAGTGATATTTGTTTCTCTTTGTATATGCCTTACATGGTCTGTTTATTACAAAGTCATGAATTTTGAGGGGATGTTAATTCAGACACAAAGATCTCATTTAGAGCTGATAAGACGTAAGCTTTAAACTTCTTTAAGATCACCAGGAAATCCAATCTTAAATACACTGATAGCATGGAACAACATGAATAGATTAAATCAAATGTCAAAGACTTCTTAAACATCTACTTACATCTATCTTTTTTATTTTCTGTGCTTGGGTCAGTGTTTTATTAAATGTATGAATATGCACTTTGTAAGTGGAGTCTGACTGTAGATATGGAAGCTGAAAAAAAGCAAAGATACTTTCATTAGTGCTATTCAGTGTGATTAAGGAACCGTATTATCCAGATTCTTTATATGCATACCATCTTGTCCATTGGATAGTTCTTCAAAGATGCATAGAGCTCCCCTGCAGATCTTCCATGACCCCACAGTTCAAATATAGACCTGAAATAAAGATTTTTTTAGACTGCAGTCATGGGGGGGGAGGGGAAAATGCCTTAAAAACACTTACTTTTTTTGACCTTCTTGGCCACTGTATTTAGCCTTTGCTTCATGGATTATTGAAGCGCATTATTTAACTCTTAGCACATGCTTAAGTTTTGTTCTTAACAGGGACACACTTATTTTTAATCCTAAACTGGTATTTCAGTTACACCTTTTTGATTGGTAACATACACCGAAAGGTAAATTTCAGTCTTAATACCCTTGGATATCACCAGACCTTTTTCTAGCACACAGCGATACTATCAAATGAGACAAAATTAATTTGTACCTACCAATTCGATGAGGTAAGCAAAGGCTCAAAAAAGGTCAAGAACAGACTTTGCAAGTGTTATGCTACCCTGGAGTAAAACAAATCCTGAAACTGTAACATCCTATGGATAACGACATCATCAGAGGTTCTATCCCATTTTAAGATGTGGTTATGATGTTTGACATTTTAAGATGTTCATACACTATGCTGACTTCTTACACGTTTTTTCCCCCCCCGTTTGTTTCCATATTGTCAGCTTTAAGAAGAGCATTGCCTTGGAAGATGAGAGAGCTGATGCTACTGTAATGAAGGCACAAGACCACATCATGGACCTTTTCCCCAGCATTCAAGTATCCCAACCGAGTGGTCTTTCTGTGTCAAAGAAAAAAATCCTTTTAGTACAGGAATCCTAGTCTCACTGCATATATTGCTAAACACTAATGCGTGCATTTGCAACACACCATAACCACAGTGTTTAAGGATGAGCAGTGTCACGTAGTACCTTTTCAAAGATGACTCCTGAAGGAAAGTCTTCAAAACGTTCAAAGGTTTAGCTTACTCAAACAAAAATAAGATTGCCTAAGTGCCAATAGCAGATACCAAGGTCCAGTGGTAAGCTATTTTGTTAAAGTATTCCTTTTCTGAATAAATTATTTAAGGCTACATTTCTAATCTGCATTTACCCTGAAAAAAGTACATTTTTTGCAGTGTCTAATTTTTCTTCTAAAACATCTGATTCATCTACTGTGATAATTTAAACTACATTTATAGATGGAGCAATGAAAATGCTGACAGTATAGGCTGTACGAGACAGAACCAAATATTCATCGTTGAATTTTATTCAACTGTTGGAGAAGCTCTTATAACACCTTCAGTCCCACATTTTACTTTTACACTGACATATGTATTGGAAAAAAAAACCACAAAATGCTGGGGAGATTTTATTTAGATAAATATATGCTTCAGAGCTTTTAATATTCATTAGCAGTGCAACAGAGATGTTCCACCAATCTCACTCTAAAACTAGCATATGTCCCCACAACAAGTAAGAGAAGAGTAAAAAACCAGGGGCCAGTTATGCTTTCTACATGAAATAATAATAGATTAGTTGAAAGAGCATGGTGTACAGAATATCTGCACGCTGTTTTGTCATGTTTTACTTCCTTAGTTGCTTACAGCTGCTGTTTGAAGAGCAGTACAGTTTATCCCCATTGGAAACACACTGTCATAAGGACAATTTTGTATACGTGGGGTTTCTTTAGGTAAGAGCGGACAGCTCAAGTCATTGCAGGTAAAACTGAATACCTGACACAACAAGCACTCAACAGGGACCATGCAATGCTCTGCAGAAACACCCAAACTAACCCTGAACAGGACAGCACACACTTCATATTTGGTATGGTCAGAGAGCCATAGCACAGCTCTGCTGCTTCTCATCCTGAACCATACTGCTGAGGTATCTCTCAAGCCTCACTGGAAAGCACATTATTTAGGCACCTCTAAAAAGGACGAAAAGCAGCTGGAACAATCACTCTGGCATATTCCTGTGCTCTTGAATTTTCTGGAAGGACCTCTGCTGCAGTGGCCTGGCCTGAGGGCTCAGATACCAGCACTATGAGGGTGACACAAGGAATCGTTACTTTTCTCTTCCAAACTTGATTTTCAGTTTTCATGTATCATTGTTTTTATCTTTTAATTCCTTACACATTTTAGAACAAGCCACTAACTAAACATTATTCAAGTTGACTAAAATGTCAGTGACACTACAAGACAAGTACTGGCTCTTCAGTGAAGAACATCATTTCAAGATGCTGAGTTGACCGTACGCTATGTATGGAGGACAGGTGTGCTACAAAATCAGTTCTACAGGCTCCAGCAACACCTCCTCAATTTGAGAGGTAACCAGAGACTGTCTATTTTAAGACTCCATACAAAATTAATATTTGCCGCAATATAGCGGAACAATTTTCCACAGCCCACATTATCACTTCTAAGATTTTTCACCTCTTACTTTGCACATACTGTCCGTTTCATTAGTCCCCTTGCCATCTCTTCTGAAGGAATACTGAGAATCCAAAATGGAGACTGAAATAAAGAGAAGATAAGTGATGCAAATGCCAGCTGGAGGATGTCACATAAATTACACAATAATTCTGCTCTATTAAAAAAGAGAACATGCATGCGGAAAACAAAAAAAAAAAAATCCGTTAACTGTACAGAAAATATAAGGACAAAACATTAAATTTGAGGTAAAACTGTATACTCAGCTTGAATGTCTGAGAAATTTTACTAGGTATTTCATTTTCCCAACATATCTTTGACTTGGTAGAATATTATTTGTTTATGCTCCTCTAGATTATTCACCCTCTAAAGAATCCTAGCACTTCATTACACACAACTAGTAACTAAAACTCAGTGACATTCTCCGACCTAAGCACTGAGACCAGAGTCACTCAGCTTCCTAGCTTCACTATTGCTGATACCTTGTCTCATTGATTTAGAGGCAAACACCAAATTCAAACTGCTGCTGAATGTTTTCATGGTTCAGCTATTCTGAAAAGAAAGGAGCGCCTCCCAGCAGATGGCACTGTTTCTTTTCACACTGTTAAACGAAGACATCCCGAGGTGTATTTTGTGCATCTTTTAGAATCATAGAATCATAGGGTTGGAAGGGACCTCTGGAGATCATCTAGTCCAACCCCCCTGCCAGAGCAGGGTCACCTAGAGCAGGTTGCACAGGAACATGTCCAGGCGGGTTTTGAATGTCTCCAGAGATGGAGACTCCACCGCCTCCCTGGGCAGCCTGTTCCAGTGCTCTGCCACCCTCAGGGTAAAGAAGTTCCTCCTCATGTTTAGGTGGAACTTCCTATGTTCAAGTTTGTGCCCATTACCTCTTGTCCTGTCCCCAGGCACCACTGAAAAGAGCCTGGCCCCATCCTCCTGACACCCACCCTTTAAGTATTTATAAGCGTTGATAAGGTCACCCCTCAGCCGTCTTTTTTCCAGACTGAAGAGACCCAAATCCCTCAGCCTTTCCTCATAAGAGAGGTGTTCCAGTCCCCTAATCATCTTTGTAGCCCTCTGCTGCACCCTTTCCAGCAGTTTTACTCAACTCTGAGTCCTTGGTGAAATTGAGAATTAGTCCATTTTGGAAGATACCTCATTTTCCTAAGAAACATTAAAATTTATTCAGCTACCTACATTTAATAGCAATACTATAAAGAACGTATTTGTATACCACACATGCACTCAAGTAAAATATTTGGTCCTCACTTACATTTACGCGGATTTCCTGCTCACTGCTGAATTGTCCACCACAAAGCGAGAGCAAAGATGTTATTTCCTAAAGTGAAAATATAAAGGCCAGGCTTTAGGAGCATTCACTAATGTTTTAAAGAAAGAAAAGTAAGGGGAAAAAAAAAAAAAAGCAGCATACCATGAATTCTACTGCAGATGGTGACCTCCATAAGGATTATGAACAAAATGTCAGAGATAGCAACAGAAGAAAGAAAGGTGTTTATTACTGACTTACTGTGGGAACCGACAGTGAAACAGTCTCAGAGTAGTTGTGTGGATAGGGCAGAGGTTCACAAATAAATTCAGCTTGTACACACAGTTCACGAACTGAAAAAATTAGACTCTCTTGCTATAAAAGCAGCTGACTACCGCTCTCAAGAGTTCGGTTGCAAAGGAACGAGTTATGGTTAGGTTACGAAAAGCTGTACATTATACAACACAATAAGATCAAGTTCAGCAAATTTCAGTAATCAAATACCACCGTTTTGTATTTTCTCTTTCATCAAAATCTTTACTGTTCAATCCTACACTCTCACAACAATATTCCTTTTACAATATTATTCTATCTACTCTTAAAGTATTTTTCTGACTAATTCACACAAAAGGAGCGTCTCACTAGTAACACTCTGGCCCAGGGCTGGGTCCAGCGCTGAGCATCAATCTCTTTTCTGTTATTTCTCTCTGGTTTACAGGTATCTCAACAGTTTTCTTCAGTAGGTGCCTTTTCCAGAGTAAACTAAATCAAAGATCATAAATTGAACATGCAAAACAGCAAATCTCCAAGAAACAAGCTAGCAAGTAATAATTAAAAAAACCACCCACTAAAAAGGCTTTTGAACTGAAGTGAGAGGTAAACATTGGGGATGTTTCTCATGCAGCCCTTTTACTAGAAATGACACTGCAGCCTCTGAACAAAAGAGCACTGAAGCAAAATTTTATATTGACTTAGATTTGAGCCAAGTGGGTAAATAAGATGATTACCATGAAGTATCCCAAAAAACGGAGAAAAAGAAAACTGTTGCATAGCACTAGCACATGGCTTTAGTGGGACATTACCCCATTCATTTCCATCTTTCCATTTGTATAGAAAGGACATAAGAAACACTAGAAAAAAACCAGGGGGTTTGGTCCAGGAGAATAGAAGTTTATGCATAACCATTTAATTGTACAGTCCTGGGACAGCAAAAGCGCCTGAGATCTTACACATGAATCGGTGGCACCCTCACACATTCCCGGTAATATTATCCACAGGAAAGTGACAAGAATGAGAAATGAAGAAAACATGGCTTGTGAGAAAAGGCTTGGAGAGAAAAGCAACCTTGACCTCTACACATGCGAAAGGTTGCTGTGATAAAGGAAGGTAATAATCTATTTTCGATGTTTACTACAGAGGAGACGAGAGCACAGGGTTCAGACTGCAGCAGTGCTCTGGATGAGAGGTTGGGAAGATCCTTCCAAGAGCAAAGACAGTGAAGCACTCGAACAGATCTGATAAGAAAACATTTGCCATGCACCTATCTGTCCATTACAGACACCTTGTGCTGGAAAACAGGATCCGTGATGTTACCCCTCGGTATCTGAGCTAATCAAAGAGAGATCCCGGATTATGGAGCATGGTTTCTTACCAACTAAGAAATATGAAGCACAGAACTTTATTCTACAGTCATTTAACAACAAATGCGGACTTCACACAACACCTTCAGCTTCACTACCAGAAGAAAAGCAGTCCTCTCCTATCCCATATGCAGGTGTGGCAGAGATGGAAATCAGGCAGCTGATGTGGTTGAAAAACCTGTCCTTGCTCATTTCGTTAAGTTTTCAGATCAATCAGGTCCCTACTGTAGCTCATCACAAAGCCAAACGCACGTCTGAGCGGTGACCAGAGTATAAGAAAAGGGAAATGGAACTGCTTTCTCCAGCAGTTCATAGAATCATAGAATCATTTAGGTTGGAAAAGACCCTCGGGATCATCGAGTCCAACCATCAACCCCAGCTGTTACAACCAAGTTCAACTACAACCTTGGAGGGGGGGGGGGCGCGGTTCGGAAACCAACAACCCCAAAAACTTTCTCTTTTACATATATATCGTCTTTTTTTTTTTTTCACTTAATCTGACGACCTTGCCTCAAGAAAAATTGGGTTGACCATAAATAAATTCATGTTTCAGTCCCACAAAGCAGATAGTAAAAAACAATGCACAAAAGAAAGCCTTAATGAAAGCAAGGAAAATAAATGATGCAACACACATTAAATATTTTAAAACACGTGTTAACGATGACCCACCAATTCTAACAAAATAATTCTGCATTTCAGCACTTTTTTTAAGCACTAACATTTTACCCTGGATATCATATTACTATCTCTTCAAGATGGTGCCTAAAAAAGCGCTTAAGGCACTAAAATGTGTTACAGCGTATAGTAAATCTGCAAGTCACCATGGGAAACAAAATAATCACAAGTTAAATTTACAAACAAGAGGGTTTTCTTATAAACACAGAAATTGAGTGTATGCTAAACTAGACATTCACCAAGGACCCATAGAAACCACCAAGGTCTCAGAAAAAAATACCAGGGAATACTTCGGATAAGTTACAATTTATTTCTTTTTAAATGATTTCTGTGAATAGCGCTTGATCAAATAAAAACAATTTAGTGTCAGGGAACAAACTGTGCACCCCAAATTTTGCACCCAACTGGCATAAAGGTGTGAATGACAAGCAGACGGTGGTTTTGGAGGCAGGACTCGCTGGCTCCCACACCCCACCACCGAAGGGGGTCTCCTCTCCCTGATGCCACATGGGCCAGCGCAGCACAAACCCTTCCGACCACATGGAAACAAACGCTCAGAATTAAAAGCCAAAAGCGAGCAGCCCTCGGTGCCATACAGAGGAGGGAGGCTGGCGACGAGGACACCAGCCAAGGGCTTGGAGACCTCCACTGGATCCCAGCACACATGCAGGCCCTAGGACTTCAGAGAAGCCCCGTCCTCACTGATCCCCGCGTCTTTTTTCCAGAAAATGAAGGTATCTGCACCCTCGCACAGCTCCATGAATGCCTGGGACAGAGAGGACCTCACCTGTCGCCAGGGCAGCACCCACACCACGCCGGCGGGAGCATCTACATCGCTTAAACAAACTAAAAAGTCACCGAAACAGGACCTCAGAAATACTGTCATAAACCCACTTTTTTCCTCCGAGTTTCCACTTTCTACGTGGGAGCCCCAGGTACTTTCCTGGCAACCCCTCCTGGCTCCAAAGGCTCTTGAGAGTGGCAATGAAAACGTTGCCTCGGAGCCGCCACCATAGGCCACCTCTCCGGCCAAGGGGCCACCTCTCCACGGAGGCCGGGGGCTGGAGGAGGAAGCCTACGCCTGCTGCAGGGCTGAGGTAAAAGGCGCAGCAGCCCAAGCCAGGGGTTCGCTTGCCACAGGGCGCGGTGTGGGGCGAGTGAAGGGGCACCGGGCGCCCCCCGCTCCCCCCGAGCCGCGCGGGGCGGGCAGCGGGCGAGGCCCCGCGGGGGCCAGGCCACCCCTCAGGCACACCCGGGGCCGCTCCAGAGGGCAGCGCCTCAGCGGGCCGACCCTACCGGGCCCCTAACCGTAACGCGGGCCCCTAACCCTAACCCCAGCCCCTAACCCCGGCGGGCGCTCACCGGCAGGCGGAACTCGAGGTGCTCCTGCGCCAGCAGCAGCAGATACCGCCGGAGCGCGGGAGTCGCCAGCGCCATGTCCGGCCATTCCCCCGCCTTCCCGGGCCGCATGCGCCGACGGGCGGGCCCGGCGCCGCGGCGGGAGCGGGGAGCGGCGGGAGGAGCCCGCCTCGGCGGGCCCGGCACCCTCGGCGGCGGGCAGCGGTAAGGGGTGTGTGACCGAAGGGCCCACGCTACACCCCCTGCGCCGTCCCGCAGCGCTGGGGACGGGCCCTGACAGCGTATCTGTGGGCCGGGGGCGGAGCAGCGGCCGTCAGCGCCGCGGGGACGGAGTACCGCTGGCTAATTAGCGTTGATTTCATCTCCCTCTCATCCCTTTATGAGCTGTACCGGTGCGGGGCTGGCCGGGGGCAGCCGGCGGGTTCCCCCCCCGGTCCTGGCAGCCGCCCCTCCATCCCCCGGCCATGACCTTCCCTCGCTGTCAGGTCATTAAATAACATTAACAATTAACAGAGGCCAAAGGAGTCGCCTTCGTTTTTCCATGGGAAGGAGGTCAGCGCCGAGGTGGGTGTAGGAGCCGATAGAGGCGCGAAACAGATTCCAGGAAAGGGGCCGAGATGTGGCTATCCAACAAGGGTGGGGGGGGGACACAAAGTTTTTTGTATTGCAGCTCGTATTTTGTTTTGTTTTAACATCTAGACCTGATAACCGTAATCCTGTACTCACTGATCTCCCTGTTATGTTGAGCTGAAAGGTTCGGCTTATCCCGATTTCAGTAAGCTTTTTATTAGGACCAGGCCAGCTCAGCACTGAACTCATGTTCTGGATTTTCTGTGCTGATTTTTGGACAGCTTTTTTTTTTTTTCCCCCGGATGGCTAAGATTTTGCTCGTGACCCGTGAGCACTGCACGGGCCGTGTTCTTGATGCGTCTCCGTAATGTCATCCTGCAGCTTCTCCAGTTACCTCTTCCTGCGATAATCAAAGCTGAGGTTTGCTGTGAAGCTTTGGCCCTGACGACTGACAGTGTTGAGCCAGCATCTGAACGTCAGCTTTCCTAGAAGAGAAAGAAAAGACGTAGAAGTGGGTCAGGTTTGCTCACCTCAGCAGCTGAGCGCTGAGACCTGGCAATAAACACATTGCTGAACTGCTGACGAACCCTGCAAGTCTGAGATTGCTTACAAAATCTTGCGATTGCTGAAAGAGATTTAGTGGAAGAAGTCTGCTTTTATTCTTCCAATCTGTCTCACTTTAAATTTCTTAGCCATATAGCTTCCATTTTAGAAACTCCTTAGGAAGGGTTATTGGTATTGTTGTTTAATTGAGACTGGCTTTCTCTTACTTTATCTGCAGAGCATTGCTATCTGTTCTCAGAAGGTGAATACCTCAATTTTCCAGTGATGCTGTTTTCAACAGAGGAATTTAACTAAAGCGCTTTTTTCCTGCTTTTGGCTGGAGGATCCATGCAAAATCACTGGCAGTCTCTATATGCTTCTCAGCATAGTTTGAAAATGTATGTATATTAATAAGTAAGACTTACAGAGTCTGATCCTGACATAAAAACAAAGTGCTTTTCAGATACTATGTTTGTAAACTTAACATGCATTCCTATACTGCCACTGAGAAGAATCAAGCAGTTTGTTAGCGTGGATTTGGGGAGTCATCTTACATCGACAACATTACATAACTATTTTAGGGAGGGAAAGGAGGAACAATTCTCCTTTTTAGCCTTCAGGGGAATTTTAAGTACACAAAATGTAATTACTAAAATTGAAATTTATCCAGGAAGCTAGAATTAACCACCCTTCTCTCACAAAAAATATAACAACAGGATCATACGACAATCATGAGTTCCAATTTAAAAGTGAAACTGTGAATGAAAAGCCATTCTTTAATATGTGCTGCTGTTTATCTTTCTCACTTCCCTTTTGCAGCCGTTGTGTTGCCATCTCCTGCTCATCCCGTGCACTCTTCTAGACCCAAACACAACACAAGCTTTTTTTGACCATGACTTGCACGTTCTGCTGGGACACTCAGGAAGCTCTGACACTGCTCATAGAGTTCACGTGCAACAGCATCAACACATTTATATAAGCAAATACCATGAAACCTTACTTTAAAAAAAAAAACCAATAATGCTTTTAAAATATAGATGCACCTAATCTATAATTCAGTTATTAAATTGTTCAGAACTGGCATTTTTATCCATTTTCCCATAGAAAAGCTAGCACTAATCCTCTGTTTTATCTCCAAATGTCTGTAAGAAAAATATCAGCTCTACTGATGTGCTACGTGGAAACTTTAGTTTGTGTATTCCAACAGGTGACAGATAGGATAGAGCAAAGACGTGGTTATAATGCAATCAGACCTCTATAGGTATGTAAAAGTCAGTCCCTAATTCATTAAAATAATGACATACTGCACAGATAGTCCATAATCTAAGTATATGTAATTTTATATCGGTGGGGGGCAGCCTGTGTGCCCAGGGGAGCTGGGCAGTGAGTGCAAGCTCCCTCCTCTGAAGCCTGCCCATAGGTTTTAGTAGGCAGACATGACTCTGCAGCACAGCCTTTTAAGGGAGAACTATCTATTCTGGTTTTGTCTTCTTCACTAAATAGGGTGTTGCAGACGGTGCCGTGCTCGCTAACTGGATTTCCACTTCTCTTTTCCGTGCCTGATGAGGAAAATCCCCCTGCTACCAGCACGTATTGGCATTTCAGCTCCAGATAATGTTTTCTGTGCATAATAACTACCGCAGTCTGTGGGGACCTCCTCAGCACAGCCTGGGTTTGTCCACCTTTAATCAGCGTGCAGGCAGGAGAAAGGCTACCCACCCCTGTGTATGGGTTGGTTCTCTGGCCCCTGGAGAATGGTTTGCTCTCTCTCCTGTCAGTAAGCCTGTGCTGAACAGGTCAGCCGGCACTCCATCAGCTTGTCTGGGAAGTCTGCGGGGCTGCCAGCTATAAGGATAAAGTTCTTTAAAAGGATCATTGCATGAAGAGTAAGTACAGCATGGGGCTGCGGGGTATGTATGATAACTGCGGGACAGGTGGTACCCCCTGTAACTTGTCAGCATAGCTTACTGCCCTGTGTTACAAAGTGACTTCCGAATTTCAGCTGAATCACTTCTACTTTTCTCATTGGTATAGAGTTATGGGTGGACTTAAAGAAATCTTCAGATATTTAACATCTTTTTCAGCAGCCTTGCCTCTCACTCGGGCAAAACTCTGCCAAAAATTATCAGGCTGATTTGTTGTTGTTTTTCCTTCACAGCTGACAGCGCGCCCAGGAACCACAGTTACAACCGGTTGTTGATTTGTTTCCTGCTTGAGTGCCATAAAACATTCTCAAGAAATGGAGGAAGATAAAGGGCAGAGTGCTAAAGCTACCAGTGCGGTGGGTGACTTGAGGAAAAGTTGGCAAACCTGGGCAGAGGATCACATTGAGTATCAGAGAAAGAACCCGTTCAGCAACGACGACAGGCTTGCATCTAAACCGGTGCATACTCACAGAGGAGACTCTACCTATGGGAGACCCCCCGAAGGGTCTCAGACAGAGCAGAGGGGAAAAGATGCTCACTCACACGTGGGTAAGGAGGTAGAAGAGCTGTGCTCTATCATTAGAAGAACTGGAGAGGTGGGAGAAGATGGACATGTGAGTGTGACATTCGGGCAGCTCTTTGAAACATACGTGACTATTTCCAATAAAGTAGTGGGAATCTTGTTAAGAGCCAGAAAGCACGGTCTGGTTCGTTTTGAAGGTGAAATGCTTTGGCAAGGAAAAGATGATGATGTGGTCATCACTTTATTAGAATAAGGTTTTGTCATCTAATGAATTCTGCTGCATGGTTCCATTTAGAAAAACATAGCTGGATACCATCTTGAAAGAGGTTTTCATTACAGAATTTCAACTCAGCTGCTTACTGGGACGTGAGCAGGAGAGAAAATGGGCGAGAAGGATAAAAAATGTTTTTGCAAAAATGGTAGAGATTTGGACAGAAATCACAAATAATGAACTAATCCATCGTGCTGCTATTGGATTGTCCTTTCATTATTATCATCCACTACCACGTATACCGCAGTTCTTCAAATAACTCCACTGGCTTACTGCTTTAGGTTACTGAAAGTATAAATTGCTAACTTGCTACTATTCAACACTGATTCTTGCAGGTAGTGATATACTCACTGTGTGGGGGGTCTTCATTTGTAAAACATGGAATTGAAAACTTTTATGGGAATTCATATACTTCTTCAAAAAAAGAGCCTGAAATATGACAAAAGTTTAGGTTATTTTCACATGGTGAAACTGAATAAATGGAAGTTACTTTCTGAAGTATATGAAAAATCCCAAATTTACAGAAATATCACAGCAAGGATATTTGAAGTTTCCTAAATTAGTTACATCTTGCATGTATTTCGGAGAGCTGCACTAGTCCTGGTATTTAATAGTCTGTTCTTATCATCATATCTTCTCCCAAATCTTCTGTGTCTCTTGTTGTTTTTCCTCTGTATCTCACCATTTTTACCTGTTCTGTTCTTCTAATGCTGCGTCATACCCTAGAAGATCACAAAGCTCTGCAGCTGCCTTGGTGAATCCAGCTAACATCCTTTCATAGAAAGTAGGGTGCCACAATGTAAAGATGTGAAAGACCACTGATTGGGGCACTGTGCATTCACGAAAAGAAACAAAAAGGTTCTTTCAACAAAATGTAGCAATTTTGTTTACAACAGGAAGAGAGTAGGGATCCTGTAGTGCCAAATGCAAAAATAAAAGTATAGTGGTGCAGTCTCGTGCCTCATTTATCTGAGGCAAAGCTTTTCTTTCAGGGGACAGTTGTGGGTTCTCCAAACTAGGAGGAAAAAAAATGACCAGCTCGTGAAAATTGAGACTGAAAGATGACCGATAAGAATTTCCTTCGTGGTTATTCCAGGGGAACTTTTTCTATGTTTAAAAAAAGAAAAAAAAAGGATTGGTTATACGCAATAGTTGTAATAATGCTATTAAGAATAATCAGGAGCTGTATTTACAATAGTTCCCACCAAGAAAACTGTATAATTAGAAATATCAAATTCTGTTTTTTACCAATGCAAATAAAAGCTTTTATGTGGTGTTAACTACAGTACTTGACAGGTCTTTAGTGTAAGATATTCTCTTGCCTCAAAAGGATATTGAAATTTAATATAATATAATATATTATATAAATTACAAACTTGATAAAAGTGATAGATTATTTTATGCTATTTATATAAAAGAAACTTTTTGCAAAAAGCCTAAAAGAATGGTTTTTTTGGTTTGACATTTTCATCCAATGGGGATTTGCATTAAAATAAGCCTTTGGACTGAGCAAATACAAATACGGATTTCTTTATCCCTCTGCCTCCTTTTGTAGTGGAAAGACAATGAAAGTAGAAAAAGAGGGAAGAAAAGAATGTGCTAAAATAAGTGTATTTGGGGGAGAGGGGAGCCAGATGCAGATAGAGCATGGAAGGGAAAACAAAGGGTGGGTTTTAATCACCATGTAATTTTACCGTGTTGGAAAGTGGCGAATACATGCTGCAGCAGGTACTACTGGTGTGTGGTCCCTTAGCTCTCAAAACTGCTCCTTCTTCCTGGACAAATCCATGTCTTGCAGCCAAAAACAAGACATATAATTTGTGATCTTAACACATTTAAAATGCTTAGGGTTTTGGAAAAGCATTTCTTGCCAAAATGACACAAGCACACCACAGTGGATTTCAGCTCCCATTAGATAAAGCCTGGATATGCATTTTGATTTCAAAACGAATTGAGCTCCTTAAAATACAGCTACAGAATGTGGTTTGTTTAATTCTATCAATTTTCAAATGCAGTCCTTGCTGCTGTAGCACTTGCAGGAAGCAGTGTCAGGCGGTTCAGGTGTTGACAGCTGACTAACAGGATGGCAATATCAGGAAAAATAACACATTAAAAGACACACAGTTGAGGCAGTGTGTAGCCTGAGCACCCCAAGATGCAAGTCCAGCTCATGCAAACTTACTAGTCCTTCAGTAAGTCTGGCTCAAGTAGTTAAATGACAGGAATCTAGGCTTCCACTGCTATGTAAGTAGGTAGGGTTAGGTGCTTACATGGCCTCTGCTGCACTCCTTCCTGCTGCTCGTTGGTTTAAATATCACTTGAGGACACCTACAAGAGTTTTAAGCACATCTCTGATCAAAACAGATAGGAAATGGCATACCAATTTTATACGCGACTACAAAAAGCTTGCCCTATCATGATACTTGGAATAAAACCAAGGATTATTAGCAAAAAAGATTATTTATAGAGGGATGGATTTGTTTAAACAGAGACAAATTTCCTACCTGCCAGCTTCAGATGAGTATTCTCTAAAGAGTGACTGAAATCTTCCTATGTGCCTGTGCAATGGTTATAAACACCAAAAAGCTGCCAAACTGGGTCAGCAAGCAGGCTGACAAATCCAGTCTCCTGCTTCCAGCAACAGCCAGTATTTCAAAAGAGGCCTAAAAGATAGATCATACAATTGGTGAGTTTGTCACTCTAGAATACATCAGTTTGTACACTCCAGAATAAAAAAAATTACTCCTGAGGCCTGTATAGTCAGGAACGTGTCATATCTAATAAACATGACTCAACTGAGCTACTAGTTTACAAGTTTCACAAAATTCTGCTTCCTCACCTGCGATGTAGAGATCAGGTTAGCATCTACAGGTGAAACAGGAATTTAAACTTTTCAACAGGCAACTTTTTTTGCAACAGGCTCGCATTAGTCTAAATGGAGCGGAATTTATTAAATTATTTTCAGAAAAATTGTAGCACGTGAGGTTTTCTAGTATTACAGATTATTTAGAGTAGTAAGTAAAATCTGACCTTCTAAAAGGTGTTCTTGCCCTACTAAGTAACTTTCAGCTCTTCAAATCTCTCCTAAACCTCACTTCCCTGTGGCCTTTCCTCTTCTTCCGCTTGGAGCCTGTGAATTCTGCATCTCTTTTGCACTGTGCCTTGCATAGGGATTATCTGTATCCCGTCTTGTCAAACACTGAAAGCACTTTCAGCACTTCAATAAATATTACACATCAGTTTGAAATGACAGTATGTGAGTTTTTATGCAGCATTTTGTTGTTTCCAACTTTGGCAAATTTGAAATACGATTTTCGCAGGTTTGCTCCCATTTTTATGCTTTTATTTACAACTCGCACTTAAGATGACTTCAGAATAGCCGGAGGAGCTATTACCAATTTAATCACATTGAAAATGCTGTCCTTAGTCAAAACACAAACTTTTTTTTACTCTACATTTAACAGCGTTTCATGTGTATCTGTTTCGTCCTTTCAGAGGGGACAGTTAGCACTTCAGCATAAAAGCAGTATTCCTTGGGTTCACATTAGGTTGGGAGTTTATGTAAAACAATTGAGCAAAAGAGCACAAATAAAGCTTTGTCATTCCTAAACTTGTAGTCAAAAAAGCAGCTTTTCTCGGGGCTGCTAATGCTGGATCAAAGAACAACAGAGCCAGGGGCAGTGGCTAAGCAACTTTCCTTGGCTTCTCTGGGCTCTTGGAGAGTAGCTGCTGAGTAAGTTACTCTCCAGGAGTAATTAATTGATCTTTGCTCACTGGAAAGCTCTACAGATGATTTTGGAAGTTTTAAAGTGATGCTGCGATGCTGCTGTAGAAGAGGGTGACGTAGTTAATGGGGTCTGCTCACCGCCTCTTCCAGGGCCCAACCAGGAATTCTGAAACATATTCAAAGCATTAGGGCAGGCTTTTCAGAAAATATTTCTTAGCCTAATTAAAAAAATTATCTCCCGAGTCCAAGAATGCTTGTCAATACAGAAGGAAAATGGAACACGGTTCTATGCTGAAAAACACTAATGAGATACTGAGCATTCATCTCAGTAATTAAGATGGCTCTGTTTAACACTGTGTTTGAGCCAGTTTGAGGCCCGTCTGCTTGTGTCAGAGACAAGTTGAATTCCCCATCTTGCTCATCAGCAAAAGTTTGGAAGCTAGGTTATATCCCGATTTTTACCTTTCCAGTCTTACTGTCACTAGTGGGATCCTTCCCAAATGTAAGATGCAAAAAGTTGACCTTTGTGCTTCTGCGTACATTTGACAACGTACTGGCTCTGGCTGGGATGGAGATGATTTTCTCCAGAGCAGTCCATAAGGTGCCGCATTCTGTGACTAAAACAGCGCTGATAACACACCGGTGGCATGGCGATTGCTGAGCGGCAAGGCCTGCTCTTTTTACTGCTCCACCCCTCCGGCAGGCAAAAAAGCTGTGAGGGGACACAGACTGCACATTCCATACCAGACCGTGGCAGGCTCAGCAACAAGCGCTGAGAGAGGTTTGGGGGGAATGTAGGGCGAGAGGGCACCTGCTTGTGGGAAGTCATGAGTGATTGCCTTCACATCACGTGCCTTGGGGTTTTTTTCTTCCTCTTCCCTTCACTTATTAAACTGTCTTTATATTGACCCGTGAGTTTTCTCACTTTTCTCACGCTCTTCCTACTCCTTCCCCAATCCCACCAGGTCAGGGGTGAGGAGCGAGCAAAGTGCTGTTGGGGGTCAAACCCCACAGTTAACTGTTCCATTGCATTGGAAAATCATTCCAAGATTAGCATTTATTCTGTAATTCTGTTTATTAATCCTTTTTGACAACAGTTCATGTTGGTACTTTAAATATTACATGTCACGGTTAAGTACAGTTACATAAATTAATTACAAATCAGAACACATACACAGTATTAACTCTTGAAAAGATCTTAATGTTCAGATGTTTCACAAAGCTAGGAGCCAGCTCAAACCTCTGAATCTATTGCACAGAAGTAGTCAAAGTTCATTGGCTTTAATTCACACTCTTCCTACCTAATGTTATAAATTAAAACCCCAAAGGACTGCAAATGACACGTGAGCGCCCATTAATAAGAATAACAAGACATTGCGCGCAAGGTAATAGAGAAAAGAGAGGTGTTTCTGGGTAGAAAATGTTCTTCAGAAGGGTGTGAACTTTCTGAAGTACTACGTACAGTTTACTGTAAGAATATTACAATTCATTGTACCACTAAGGCAACAGTTGCTGGATCAGTGGAAAATGCTGAGAAAATTACGTTCAGGGAAGCTTGCAGGTGCAACGGACCATCATCACCTCATCTAAATGCCATCAGCCAAGGACACTTGATTAGTTAGGCACCAAGAATGTGAATAAAGAAAATCCACTCCATGTTTTCTGGACTCTTAACTTTCCAAACAGTCTGCCTAAATATGGTATTGAAAAACAAGAGTGCCAGCATTACTGATTAAGTCATACAGCAAAGGCAAATGTTCATCAGGTTCCTTAAACAACCCGACATGTTCCAGTTTTGGGCTGAGTCCCTGCTATCCCAAATTCAACTCAGATTGCTATTACGCAAGCCTGCCACATACTGCCTGTTTCTATTAAGACTTCATTTAGAAATCAAATTTAGCCAAGGCACTAGCAATCTCCAAGGGACTTCCAGGGAGAACAGTATCAGAACCATCTAAAAATTTGGGTGTTTTTTTCTATCATCATGCAGAAGGGCGATATATTAAATCAGTTCCTCTGAACTCTTCACATTTTTTGTAAGCATACAGTAATTTAAAATATTGTGTACATAAGACAGAAACAATCTTTAAGTCCAACACACAACCACTTACACATACATTTAAACTATATTCTATGTTATATAGCATTATCACATCTTGGGCACGTATTGCATTAACATTTACTATGTCACTGTCATGCAAGTAAGACAGGTAATATATTAAAGTGGTTTAGATCCAGAAAGTTAGGAGTGTATTTTCAGCAATGTACCTACTAATAACTAGGCATAAGTAACATATCATACAAATACAGATGGAAACCTAAATGTTTTAAACATTACTTGTAATCCCAGAACAATGCATGCTTAAAATAAAAGCTTGATTCTGCAACAAATATTCCCTTTGGTATCACATACACGATGTTAGTAGTAACTTGTTGCCTTAGATGCCACACGTCCTGCTGCTATATCCTGCCTTTTGATAGGAAAAGTTCTCTGCATGTGAGCATATATATTATGTATGTATATATATACAAATATAACATTATAATTAAAACAAATTGCCTTATTGTGAGAGAAATATATAGACTGAGGTATCCAAATGGAAGAATTAGGTTGGCAGCTACAAATTCTGTGTGTATTTCCTCATAAGGAACTAAAGTTTTTTTTATCATGGTATATTATTGGCAACATGAAACTGTGCAACCTTAAATGAGAGTTCAAAGAACGAACCGGCTAGCGACACAAGGCTAAGAGTGCTTTCAACTGCCAGCCTTTTCAGTTTGCAGTCGCTCAATCAGTTGTTCAGCCTATGAAAGAGAGAAAGCAATGTATTAACTACACTGTGGACCTTCAGTTTACTGAAAATTCCATTTTAAAGATAGTGACACCGACAGAGCATTTACGTTTCATTTTTACATGAAAAAGCATACCACAGAAGCAGAATACAATGATTGTGTTGAACAGCAGGCTCCTTTTCACAGTTTACAACTCCCATTAGGTGATCAGAAAAGGAAACAGAACCTATGAAAGTCAGAGGATGTTTGAGCAGATAAATAGCCGATAAAGCAGTGTGGTTCTAAAGACCTCAGAAGACAGCAGTGCTCAGAACAACCAAGTTTTAAGACCTGGAATTCTTTGGGAGATGCTCCAGATGGTGTGTTGTGGCCTCTCATCACCCAACAAGCTGCACAGCAGACACATACATTGCTGAGGGATGGAGTGCATTCACCTATGTGGTTCATGTCATGAGATATACATCCATTTGGTTATGTCACTGTGCTCACACATGCTTTTCTCATCATATGACTATTTATGCATCTAGCGCATAACTGCGGGAGCTGTATTTTGTATATGTAATGACATCAGCCCACAGAGCCCTCAGAAAGGCTCAGGGCAGCAGGAAATCTGCCAACATTGTTCTAGCAGGCCAAATTGGGCACACAGAGACTAACATGGGCACTTCTGAAATAAATCAATTTACTGTCAGCCTTTTTTTGCCAGTCCTATGAATTAATCTTTTATTTTGAACTAGTGCTTGAAGTTTTATTAAGATCTCTAAAGCAACCATGTTAATCTGTGAAAAGTTTAAGTTTGGCATGTTTTAAATACAGTAAAAATGTACTCGGCTACTTAAGGTAGGAACAACTTAACAGGAGCTAAACAGCTCTTGCAGTTTATTTGCAAATAAAGCTAGGTAAAGCATGAAGCAACTGAAAATGAAGCTATCTGAACCTTGGTTTTGCATTCTTAAACAAGTATCACATTTCAAGCCATTCCAATTTAAAAAAAAAAACAACATCCAAAACTAATTCAAGAACATTTCCCAACTTCACAACAGGGTAAAGTATCTTTTGAAGTACATCCATATTGTATAGCCAAACTTGGTACAGATCTCCCTGAGCTAATCCAAGATAGCAGGCAGTAAAACCACACAACTTATTTGAGGGCCAAGTATCTATGTGATGCTCTACAATACAGCAGAGGCACATCTGCTTTGATCGAGCTGGGTGCGATCACCAGCGAGGTACCACTGCAAAGAAGTTGAGTTTTTTCTCTTTAAGTAAGAGACTGTCTGTATCCTTTAGAAGAGACAGACCTTTTTCAGTATCTTTGTTTTGGGGCTGTGCAGGACACCAGGATGCTGTAGCTACACTGCAAGGACAGGTTCTTTGCTGCATCAAAGCAGTGAGAGTAAGCTTTAGTCCTTGAGGGAGAGATTTTCAAATAGCTATTTAGGCAGTGCCAGTTCAGTCTCACTGCTTGTCTCTACTGACATAAATCAGTACAAACAATGTTTTTTGTAAAGCAGACACTTGTTTCAGTCTAAAGATGACAAAATGAGAAAAAACATGTGAAATGATAAAAGCAAGCATTAGATGGCTGTGTTTTTCACCTAAATTGAATGAACCAGGGTACGTACAACACTTGAATACATCCTTTCACATTAAAGAACAAATACTTACCAAGCACATCACATTAACCGAAGCCACATGTTAAGAGATCCGGAACTACTGTGAATGTTATTGTCACTCCATTTCCCTTAGTAAGCATACACATTAACTTCTGATTATTTGAGAAAACATAAATATTATGTATTATATTTTCTCAAATACTTAATGGAAAATATAAATAATTAATAGTAATGACAAAAATAATTGCTCAAAGAACTTTTGGACATAATTAAATGTTAGAAAGATGTCACATTTTCAGCTTGCAACTGAAAACCTATTGAAAAAGCTCATCTGCATTACACTTACCGTGATAAACCAGTAGGAATTGATTCTGTACATGAGTCTGGATAAGAATCCTAGCTGACTGGCTGGCGCCAGGACATGAAGATGCAAGTGGGATATTGAGCAGAACGGAGGCCAGTGAAAACCCATTCTTCAGAAAAGGAAAACAAGTAAAAAATACCAGTGATGTTAATTCAGGAAGAATTGGAACACCACAACTTAGTTAACATGATCCCCTGAATTAAGAAATCAACTCATCACATTTTCCTTGCACATCAAGACAAGAACAAAAATACGCCCTTTAATTTCATTATACTCTCAGGAAACATTTTCAGAAGACCATTAGCCTCCTCCTTCACATCTCCGTATTTAAGATATATTTTGTTAAAAAGGAGGGTTTAAAAAATAAAATATATCTTAAATGTATCATATCTAATTTTCAGCTGGAAAGCCAACTGTCACTAGATCAATGTAGTTTCTACCTATTTTAATCATGAAGGCTCAGTTTCCTATACTCTACACTGTTTAAATTATGGTACAATTCACTTTGGCTACCAAGGGCACTGGCTTAAACTAAAGGGTGCAGCACTGAAATCAAATGAACGCAGGCATGACTCAAACACAATGCTTGAATAGGACAAAGTTTACCTTACCTGTGGAACCCAGGAACCCAGCATATTTTCAGCATGTAATTAAAGAGCAGCCTTTTAGATAAGTTGTTTGAATTGCCCTCCCTATCCCAAGATGTTGTCAAGAAAAAAATCTCAGAGTTGGAACACAATCTGCACTGGCAATTCATCAGAAAAAAGGGTTTATATTCAATGTCAGCATATTCTACTTAAGAAGTCATGCAATAAGTGAATGCAGACCCGATTTCTTAATAAATCATGCTGCAGTTGTTGCCACCATCTCTAAAATGGCACTCTGAAAAGTAAAAAACATACTCAATAAACACAGAAGGTTTCCACTACATACCTTATATCATTCAAGTCACTAAAATTATTTTTCTGGAGGACAGCTTTTCCAACTTCCATCATTCTCTTCACTATTAAACACAAATAAATTTAATTTAACATTTAAGTAATATTTTACATATATGTCATCAAGTAATTTAACTTCAACAAACTGATTACACTAGGATCACAAATGTGTGTTTTTCAAAATATAAATACTGTCACTACTCATAATCAAAGATTGTCAGGATAGTGTTGTACAATGATTGACATGAAAATTGCAACTGTTACCAACTTCCACACTAACAACACTTCAAAGTGTGGTATTATTCTAATAACTTTGGCCAAAGGTATGGTATCACCACACCTGCATAAGAAAACCCACAACAAATAATGACTGGTCAGAATGACGATGTTTACACTAATTCCAGTGTTATATCTCTACACAGCTACAGGACTTTGATCTCAGGCTGGTATAAGTTTGGAAGTTTCAGAGATGATACACAAATTTAAATTAAAATAAAATAAAACTCTCAATCCTACTTACTACTAGGACAAAGTTTCATTATGTATCACTGAGAAAAAAGCAACCCTAATACAAAAACTCAAGGCAAAAATCTAAGGAATTGTCTTGAAGACAAACACAAATAGAAATTGTTTCTAAAGAAAACTACCCTACATTTAAGAGAGACATCAGTGATGCAAGATTTGCAACGTGCAACTATAACTCTTTTCTTGCATCACCTGTAAATTGCCCTAAGGTGGAATCTCTTCATGCATGTACAGCTGTAGTTTCTTCTGTTACTCAACACACTTAGTTAGGCATTTCCTGTGAAACAAATTCAAGGACAATGTTTTCTTTAGAAAAAAAAAAAGCCTAAGAATAATAAATCATGGCTTCAATATTTTAGAATCTTATCTTTTCCAAAACTACTGAAATTTACTAGAACACCATTTCCCTTTTTCTTCTCTCACTTTTTTCCTGAAAAAGTGTAGCACTTATTTTAAAATATACATTTTATAAAATTCTTCTATAACTTTTCATATAATTTAAAATTGCATAAATATCTAAGAAAAAGCAACGAAGCAACACATAAACACTTGAAAAATAAAGCTGCAGTTCCAGCAAAGTGCAGCATCACCTATACACCACGCAAACAAAAAAGATTTCATGCACTAGTATGATGTTTTTATAGAATTGCACAAAAAAAAGTGCTATTCTAGAACAGCACATGGAAGTTCTCAGGAAGGGTAAATCCCTACTTACACACACTCACACCATCTATTTCCATGTTTACATCCTCAACCAAATGGTGCTCAAAGGTGTAATTTACTTGACAGCACACTACTTACGACTGTGCAAAATTATTATCCTTTAGGTTAAACACATACTTACAGACTTACCTAAAGGTATGTGTTCTCCCTTCAGTGTTTTGCAGTTTCCCATGTGCTCCACCGGCACCACCAGATAGTGGTGGGGGGCACTAGGTCTGATATCTCTAAAGCAAACAAGGTCTTCATACTGAAAAAGCATGCAAACATATTAAATTGATTAGGACGAGGATATTAGCAAAGATTTGGTGATAAAGTTCATCTTCACCCATCAATGTGATACTTAATGTCGTGTTTGAAGTAACTAGCAAAAATCTTTAAGATTTTCTGAGCCAGCCTACAGAAAGGCTTGTAAGCATGATTTGTGCCTTCAGCCGACCGTCCGCAATCGGGATCCCTTGGCGTCTGCTTTACGGTTTCTAGCTGTTGTGACAACACTTAAGGATAACAAGATATTTCCTCTCTGATCGCTCTTATCTCCACAAAGGAGCCGAGGACCCGTAAGACCACCCCAGACCCGCCGAGCCCTTCAAAGGGACACCCTGGCCTAGCCGGCCGCCCGGACACCGCCTCCCCCGGGGGAGGACTGCCGCCAGGCGACCGAGACGCTCACGGCTTCAGGGTCTGATCTTCCGTTCTCAAACTAACCCCCTCGGCCCTTCCCCGCTCTCCTGGAGCCCTGCCCGGCCCGCAGACCCCGGTGCCGAGCGGCTGGGCCGCCGGGATGCGCAGGAGAGCCCTCACACGAGCGCGGCGACAGCCGCAATCCGGCTCTTCATTAAAAACCGGCAACGAACAACAACAAACAAGCAGCCGCCCAGGCCCACGACGGCCCCTCCGCTGCCAGCGGGGAGCTGGCACCCGCACCAGTGCCCGAGGACAAGGGGCGGCGGCGAAGGGCGGCAGCTCGGCCGGCGGGACACCGGGAGAGGCCGCCGCCGCTGCCCGGGCGCCCCTCACCCACCTGGCAGGGTAGCAGCGCCGTGCCCGGCTCCTCCCGGCGGGCGATCCTGCAGAACACGCACTTGCCGTCGTAGCTGCCGCCGCTGTTCCCGGCTCCTCTCCCCTCAGCAGCGGCCGCGGCCTCCTCCCCCGCCATGGCCGCGGCCTCGCTCGCTCTCCGCCGGCACCGCGCGCGCCCCCTGCCGGCGCGGGGCGGCGCCCTCACGCGCTCGCCGCGAGCACCAATGGCGGGGCGGCGGGGCGGGGAACTGGCAGCGGCGCCGCCTCCGCCGGCAGGGGTAGCGGGGAGACTGCGGCCATGGCGGGGGCTGCGGCCGGAGCTATGGAACGTGGGGTGGAAGGGACGTTTCAGATCATGGAGTCTAACCCTAACACTGACAAAAACACCACTAAAGCACCGCACCTACTCGTCTATTAAACACCTCCAGGGATGGTGAACTCAGCCTTCTTCCCTGGGCAGCCTGTTCCAGTGCTCGACAACCCTTTCACTGTAGAAATTTTTCCTAATATCCAGCCTAAACCTCCCGTGGCACAACTTGAGGCCGTTTCCTCGTGTCTTATTGCCTGTTACTCTGGAGCAGAGACCGACCCCCCCCAGCTACAACCTCCTTTCAGGTAGCTGTAAGAGCGTGTGGCTGCAGAGAGACTGCGGGCCATGGCGGAGCCCTCCGGGCCATGGCCCCGCTCTGGCTCCTCTGCTCCAAATGAACTCCAACATAAACCCCAATTATTTTATTTGACACAGCTCGAGCAGGACTGTATGCATTCTCAGATTCACCCCTCAGATGGGCAGGTTCCTCCAGGCAGGTAAACACTGAATTCCCTTGACATTTCAAAGCAAAGCTCTAGCCACACATTGAATTACAGCCCTGAAGCATCAATAAAAAATACGTGAAGTCTGCTCACCTGAAGTTTTCACTAAAAAAAGGTATAACTGGGAATAAAATGAACACATTCTGAGCTTATTTGAATAAACTGCTTCCAAAGCTAATAGAGGGTATTTCTAAGTGGTGCCTAACCTTCAATTTCTAAAAATGCTTTCTTAATAATTTGTATTTTAAATTGCTTGCCCAGTTCACTAAGACCAGAGGTGCAGAAAGCTGCAGAATCCCTGACCACAGAATTTCAATGTTTTTGTTCTTCGTGCAGCCCAAATGGCACAAAGTATTTGTCCCACAGACGACAGGCCATAGTGTTTACAGAGGTAACAAGCCGCAAAATTCAGAATGAGATTTTCCAAAAATGCATTTCTTTGAGACCAAGTAAGCTGTGCTTGCAGAAACAGGACATGGAAGATTTGCCAGCGATCTCTGACCTGCAGAGCGCGATGCGATCCCTTTGCAACGAGCTAACCTGCTCCTTTGCTCCGCTACAAACAGGCAAGCGAAACCTTGAAAGTTTTGCACACGAGGATTATTCTGAAAGTAACTGGGTTTTACTTTGCTCTAAAGCCAGTTTTGCACAAAACATCTGGTGCAAAAACTGCACTGAAACCAGCACCAAACTGAACATCTGCACTTACCTGGGGACCTAAAGCCTTATTGTGAATCAGCACAACACTGTCCGGAATCAAAAATCTTTATCCGAGTACCGCAAAAGTACATATGCTTCATGTTGCAAGAACAAGCTTTTGATCTCCGAGAGAAAAATTACTAGTGACTGTAATTTTCCTATTGCTTGACATTAGTTAAGAAAATTCTTAGCTCTGTTTCACCCAAAGCAAAGTTCACAAATAGCATATTTGCTCCTTTTTGTGCGTAATAGTTTGTTTTTTCTTAATACCACCTCTGGATACCATAAAACCAATAAAAGCCAAGAACAAAGTACTTTTAAAACACTGTGTCTTGCTTGTACAGAAAGAAAAATACATGAACGCTTTAGCAATATAAAAAGGGTGCATACAAAAAGGACGTACATGGACTTTTGACTTCTGGGAACAGGTTGGTCAAAAAAGAGTGAATACCTGTCATTCACTACAGCTGAAAGAAGCAAGGAAAACTACTAGGTCAACTGTTTTAACTGTTTACTGGTATTTTTTAGCCCTTTGTCACAGTCTTGTCTTTGAGACAACACAGAACACAGCTCTCTCTTAGGAGATGCAATACCACACAAAAAGAATGCACCCTCAGCAAGTTTGCTGATGACACAAAGCTGGGAGGGTTGGCTGACACACCGGAAGGCTGTACCGCCATACAGAGAGACCTGGACAGGCTGGAGAGTTGGGCAGAGAGGAACCTTATGAAATTCAACAAGAGCAAGTGTAGGGTGCTGCACCTGGGGAGGAATAACCCCATGCACCAGTACAGGTTGGGGGCTGACCTGCTGGAGGGCAGCTCGGTGGAAAGAGACCTGGGAGTCCTGGTGGACAACAGGATGACCACGGGCCAGCAATGTGCGTTGTGGCCAAGAAGGCCAATGGCATCCTGGGGTGCATCAAGAAGAGTGTGGCCAGCAGGTCGAGGGAGGTCACCCTCCCCCTCTACTCTGCCTTGGGGAGGCCACACCTGGAGTACTGTGTCCAGTTCTGGGCTCCCCGGTTCAAGAAGGACAGGGAACTGCTGGAGAGGGTGCAGCAAAGGGCTACCAAGATGATTAGGGGACTCGAACACCTCTCTTATGAAGAAAGACTGAGGGATTTGGGTCTCTTCAGTCTGGAAAAAAGACGGCTGAGGGGGAATCTTATCAACACTTACAAATACTTAAAGGGTGGATGTCAGGAGGATGGGGCCAGGATCTTTTCAGTGGTGCCCAGCAACAGGACAAGAGGTAATGGGCACAAACTTGAGCATAGGAAGTTCCACCTAAACATGAGGAGGAACTTCTTTACCCTGAGGGTGGCAGAGCACTGGAACAGGCTGCCCAGAGAGGTGGTGGAGTCTCCAACTCTGGAGACATTCAAAACCCGCCTGGACACATTCCTGTGCAACCTGCTCTAGGTGACCCTGCTCTGGCAGGGGGGTTGGACTAGATGATCTCCAGAAGTCCCTTCCAACCCCTACCATTCTGTGATTCTGTGAACCCAACCAAAAGCTCCCATTTCCTTAGCCATGTTTCTAAAATATGATAGTGCTGGAATTCTCTTTTGAAGGGGAGGCGTAGGTATTTGTCAGCATAACCTGTAACTTAAGCTGCATCTTTTCATCCTTAAAATGTAGTAAAATCTGTGAATAAAAGAGAAAAGATCTGTAAAAAGTTTCTGAATGCATAAATTCCTTTATTGAAAATATTGTGATAGCACTGCATTACATATATTCAATATTCATGGTTTCAAGGGTCACAGAATTTTGGTTGAACAACACTGTTTTGAATATAGACCACAGCATTTAGATATGCTCTGACAAGGATAATATAATGGAGTAAGTTGTAGGTAGCAATAGTGAAATGTTGAACTTGGTTGGTGTGGATTTTTTTTGTTGTTTTTTTTTTTTTTTTTAAGTGGTCTGCCACCATTTAAAAGAGCAAACACTATTAGATATTCCCGGTATTTTCAAAGCATTATTCTGTTAGCAACTTCCAAAATATTTTACAGCATTACCAATAAGAACTTTACTTATGGCTGTAGCAGACCACGTAGAAGGGAAGTGTGAAAAGCTCACGTGCAGCGTGTTACAGGCTTACTTTTATAGCATTGGTTTTTAGACTGTGAAATTTCTGTGCAGGATTATGATTTAGTAATGTTTTTGAAAAAAAAAAAAACAAAACACTTGGCTGCCTTTTTTTTTTTTTAAATCGATTCAAAAAGGGAAGAACAGTAACTAAATTCAGTTGTATTACTCAGTTAATAATATTCCAATACTAAACTGTACTGTTTAATGCATGGAAGCACACTACCGTTTCTAAAATCTGCCTTTCTCAGGACCATGACACATTCAAATCTAAGGGCAGAACAGCGTCCTAACGTTATTTGGGTCTGAATTGTGTAAACAAAACCACAGCTTCATGCGAAAGCAGAATTCTTTAGCAAACTGGACGGTGCCAGTCCTCTGCCACACTCTCCCTATTTACTGAAATTTTCGTTTTGTAACATAGTCTTTTCTGTTCAGCATTGAGGGCGGAGGGCAAAACGTATCTGAATATTTAATGAAACACAAAGAAGAATATTTAGTTGCCTGTCAAATCCTAAGCCAGCCTGTTGCTTCAAGTCCTTTTCGGGAAGGAAATCATATATATATATATATATATATATATATATATATATATATATATATATATATATATATATATATATATATATATATATATATATATATATATATATATATATATATATATATATATATATATATATATATATATGTAATTACTAAGCAAACAAGTCACTGACATGACCTGGCCTGTTAGGGAAATAGCATTCTTCTCTAAATCTCAATTATATTTTCTCCTTAAAGCAGTTATTTTTCAATTTGTAGAGAAGTGCTTGTAAAAGCACAGTGGGTGGCTTATTTTGAATCATTTGGTGATGATACAGAAAAAACAATCCTCTCAGAAATGTCCTTCGTAAACAGTCAAATAATACTAGGGCAGATGCTCAGAGCATGCTGTCCCAATTCTGTTGGCTGCAACAGAGCTGATACGGTCTACACCACGTGGCAGTTTGCCCAATCTCTCCATACACTGCCAAAATAATAATCTGTTAACAGGAATGTGGCAGCAGAGTTAATAAGAAGCACTATCCACCTTCTCCCTCATCTCAGAAAAAAAGCAAAACAAAACAGAATTATGCACTCAAATGTTTCTGCCAGAAAACAAACCCTCTAATTAGGGTAAAATGAAAACCAAATCTCATTTACAAAATAAAAATATAAAAATTAACTTCAGAAATCAAATCAATTGATTCAGAATAAATGCCAATGCATAAGAAACCTACCTGAATAGTAATTATTTATCAAATTGAGATTTGAAACATTAAAAGAAAAAACTCATAGCTAATACATTTACAAAAAAGAAATCTGCTATACAATAATAATAAATAAAAAGATTTTAAAAACATGTTCCCTTAAGTGCTGTGTACACCTATTTGTGATTCTTTTCCATGGCAAACAATATGCTGTAGATTTTGGTAAAGTAACCTTTTATTTTTGGTTAGCATTTGTACGTTGAACATAAATACACATGGAATGTACTAGACAGTTACTAGTTTTCCCACAGGATCTTTTTCACAGTTACAGAAAGAGTTTTCAACTTACACACCATGAATGTTTCCATAAGCATTGTATCTTCGATGGAAGAGTGTTGGGAGGAGGAAGTAAAAAACACTTCAGCCCGATCTCTTACTGTTCTGTCTCTTACTGCCTCTCAAAACCAGCTCTGTTTTTTCTTGAGTTGGTTGGGGTTTTTTTTTTGCGTAGTCATGCTCTGGTACAAACTTGAGGAGAAAGCGTGTAACACTGTGAGGCAGCCTGCACCTTCTAGTTAGCTTTTAAGTGCCTAATGGATCCAGTCCTTAAGGCAGTCAATATTTCATTCAAATGTCCATACTTCTACATCTTGTATTATGAAATCTTCTTTCTTAGATAAGATGTCATTATTGAAGGTGCTGCAGGAGTTGCTTCGCCCATGATACAAATCTGCATCTAACCATAAGCCAAACCGGCCACTGAAAAGGAAATACATGACAAATTTCAGGTTATATATGATAGTAAAAATACCAGAAGCTGCAGAAACCCAGAGAAGCGATACGGAGGAATCTAGGTAATTCTGAGGACCTCGTAGACTGAATAGTGACAAGCTTGACCCAGGCAAAGCGCTTGCCAAGAATCTCACAGAGCAGTTCCCTTGCTTTTGTTCACACTAGCAAGCAGGGCAGAGCACAGGACTGAGCACACACCTGCATGCCCCCGTGTCATTCAGCAGTTTGCACCAGCGGCTGTGGCTGACACCGGGGTGTGGATGTCAGGGTCCCTTCCCTGGCTGTTCAGGTGTGGACATGGCCCCTTGTGGTGTGGGAGGAAGAGGAGCAGTGTTTGTACACTCCCGATGCAAACCATGCCCAGACATCCTGTGGTGCAGCCTACAGTCAGCTTTAGTTAGTCATATCACCTTAGCCCTTGATTTCATACCCACTGACCTCTGAAATTTAGGACCTGATTAAGCACTGTCTGTATCCTTGCTCTGTGTAGCATCAGAATAATGACAATTTAATAAGGATCACATGAGAAACCTTAGAAGCTAATGGCAGAACTGCCACTAGAGATTATCTTCCAGTGACAAACCTATTCAGCAATGAGACATGTATCTACCCAAAACATCTGGTTTTTTTCCGATCTCAAAAAAAAAAAAAAATACACTTACTTGCCCAACATCATTCACTCTCTTTAAGCAATGGAAATTGCTCTGAGTCTATACAGATCATTCACTCTCTTTAAGCAATGGAAATTGCTCTGAGTCTGTAACAGAAATCAGATTGCTGTGCTATCTGCCCTAAACAGTTTTACTAAAAGTTCAGCCATTTTACTGATTAGTTTTTCTTGCAACTACTATCGTCCCTATTCTCACTAAAAAAAAAAAAAGTTAGCTACATGATTTGAAAACCAGTCACTCACCCTCCACCTCCGAGCTCCAGAGAGCTGGTGTCTCCGTTGATGAAGTAGGTGTTCTCTCCACTCCATTTGAATACCTGGGGGGTAACCAAATATATTTGGACTGTGACGATTCTCGTATAACTACTGGAGACTGACTCTTAGGCAGGTACTTTTTGGTGTGGTCATATTTTATTTTATTTTTTTCTTGAAGGGGGAAGAGGCAGAGGAAATACGTATTGTTCCTTTACTTTCTACCTATTTAAAATTATGAACAAGGCACCTCAATCCTTTTAAAAATTTTGCTTGCATCTCTAAATCAACAGGCATTCTGTTAAAAAGGAACAATGAGTTCAATACTGAAAAATGCATAAGCCATGAACATTAAGGGGTATTCTTACTCCTCCCTGCTTCCCCCTTCAAACCACTTAAAACTCTCTCCTCACCCTTACAGACCGTCCTCTCAGCACTTCAGATAATTACAGCCACTTCTGCTAAAAACATTGCATCAAAGCAACAAGTGATTAACTGCATTCATCAACAGGCAGCACATCTTCTAAACACAAATATGCTGTCTTCATAAAAATCTGATACATGTTTCAGGAGTGGAATCCCTTATTTGAGAAAGTGAACACCTGCTTACCTTGAAATTTGGACTGAACGTGTAGAGGAATGTTTCTCCAGTACCATAGTAATGGTCACTAAACCTGAAGGGATGTGTAGCATATGCTCCAAATATCTGTCAGAATAAAGTGATTAAACGACTTTTGAGGACAACAAAATTCAAGAAAAAAAAAAACCCCACAAACATTTCAAAATACTTTCTAAAGAACAACTGAACTGGTGTTTCACGTTAGAAGAACCAACCAGTAAAGGACATCAGATGAGCAAGGACTCCTGCAAATCTTTTGTATCCTGCAAGTTAAAAGCCAGATGACAACAATGGCAACAAGAATGCTGACTCCAAGAGCTACTGAAGTACTAGACCTCTACAGAAGCATTATTTGTGACAGCTTGTTAACTGAGAAACTTAAGGAAGATACTTCCATGGGCACTATTAAAAGGAGCACTCATTGCAATTAGGAAGCTTGGGAGGGGTATTTCTATTAGTGTTGATGTACTTCCCTGCCTGTAAGTTTATTTTAAGCAGTAGAAAATATAAAAGAAAACACTAATATCTTATTTCGGTATGATGTCACTTCACAGTATGACTACCACTTCATAGTCATCACTTTTTATAATGTTGCCCTTTCAGTCTAACCCCCACAGAACAAGCACTCCTTACCTGGTTGTCCATATCCTTGATAACAAGGAGAACCGGACTGTCAAGAGATGCTGATTTACGGTACAGAGTCTTCAGGCTAGTCCCATGCTCCAGTGTGCTGTATGCGAGCCGCCATGGATATCCCTGCACCCGTGCAGGCAAGTGCCGGGCAAGCTGGGCAACAGACAGAGGGGGAAATGGTTACACATTCAACAGGCTGGGTCACAGGTAGTGCCCCAGATTATTCCCTTGTGGCAGGGACTTCTGAGCCAAAAAGTGACTTTCAAAGGAGCAGCTGATGCCAGCAGCTTAACATTTCCGCTACATGCATGTGGCCTTGTACTGAGCCCAACTGTCTGCGTTCACATCACCTGTGAAAGATATTTCAAAACTGGCACCTCCTCTCCAAGCACTGAAAGAGTTGCCAGCCTTCAATATCACAAATCAAACTCCAGAGTTGCAAAACACAACAATAAGCTTTCCAGGTGAGCCAGCGATGCAGCAAAGAGGACCTTGCACAAGGACACTCTAACATACTAACTACTTTCCAAACTTTTCAAAAGCATTGGTATTGCCTCCAGAAGGCAGAATGTCCCACACTTGGCAAAAACAGCACCACAGCTAACAAGGAAACTTGAGGTTTTTCTAGCTGTACCTGCTCTATGTGCATGTTTTCCAGGAGAGCGCTGTGATGCTTTAACACAGGCAAAGTATCATCATCGTCTTCTTCACAGTAACTGCAAATGCTCTTTCGTCGTTTTGCTTCTTCTACAGTAATGATCTGAGGCAAGAGAACAAGTGTTCAACCTGAAGCATAGCTCTTACACTGACAATCCTCTGTTGAAGCAAATTAATTTAAAACAACATACTCCTCATCTGTCACACTGCACAGAGCAAAACCACTGTATGGGATGGTTCTATCAAGCACAGGCAGCCTTAACCAAATGGAGAAAATCTTAACCGGCAAGGTGTCTTTTGAAACATTGAGGTAACCAGGTGACATAATGTGGTCGGTCTCAGGCATACTTGGTCCCAAGGCAGAAAGCACACTACACGCATCTGAACTAGATGTCCTGTGGGAGTCTAAATGAGGAGGACACAGAAGCTTCTTTGTTTTCTCTTATGCAGCTAGTTGAGTACATGAATTATTTTCTCAGGTGCTAATGCATAAGAATATGAAGACGTTTAAAATTTCACTTCTCCTTTTAATAAAACAGCAGCTTTCCCCTGGTTTTCTTTACTGACAGACACAGTTTTGTGTGTACAAACTGAAACAGAATGAATAAAGCAAAGACTAAAAATGTAAATCAACTTGACAGATATGTCAAAGTTCTGTCTTGTAGGGAATGTACCAAGTAAGGTTTTGACCATACAGTTTACGTAAGTTCTTGAAAATACTAATTCTAAGAGTCAAGGTCTTTATAAAATACATTCTTAGTTGAAAACGATCAAACAGCTGTTTGGAAACTTCTATATATTCCTTTGCTTAAGACTTTATAAAGAGAGCACATTGTAATATTTTAAAAGGTGAGTCCATATAAGTATTACTAACATCAGGTTTGAATTTAAATACTTATGAAACTACAGATAAGCCACACTACCTTTTCCCATAAAGCTGGAAACAAATGAGAATTCAAGCCCATACACTTAATACTTATCTATGAAAGGACTCAGCAGCCCACAAGGTGCTGAGAGAGACAGGGGACAAACTCTGAACCCCACGTGGCACAGGCAGCACAGAGGAGCCCAAACGTGGCGCAGGGCAGGAGCTTCCAGGCTGGCAGCACCCACGGTGCCCGGAGCTCACCACAGAGGGGGACACTGCCTCACCCCTCGGTGGTAGTGGCCTGGGTGTCCTGACTCCCACTGAGCTGCTGCTGGGGTGCTCGGCCTCCTGGCTGGCAGAGAACATCATCTAGCATAGCTGGAAAGCTGCTAATCCTTCAGTATGCCTCAGGGTGCTTAGCAAGCAACAGGAGCCTTGGCTCTGCACAGCAGCAGGAGGTGAGATGAAGCACAGCATGCCCGGCAGCAGGGATTTAGCTGGGGCTGGGTGCCACAATAGCCAACAGAAAGCAGCAGCAAGAGCTCAGACTGATGAGAAAGAAAAGGGGAAGCAAGGAGGCCGAGCTACAAAACAACCAGGAAATCTTAAACTGCCTTCCTTCCATGAGCATGCCACCACAGAGGTCTTACGAGTAGGAACCTTAAAGATGTGGCTGCAGGGCATGCTGCACCGCTGCCACACATCTCCCTGCAAATATGGCTTCCAAACAACTTTCACGTTACACATGGATAAAGTTTTGCATAACTCCTCTGTGCCTTCAGGATCACTGCTTGAACTTGCAGAAGCTGTCAACAGTCGAGACAATTGCCAAGAAGTGCCTGGAGGTCCTACACACACCTGCCCTACAGGCGAGAACGCAAATACTCTGGACTGACTCCAGGTGCGGATTTAACCACACCACAAAGCACAGAAGCAGCTTTTCATGAAGACCAGAACTGGTGAGGAGTTCACTGTGGGCAAGACAAAGCCCTAACAATGTCAGTCACACCTAGCATCTCCCCTGGGAAGTGAACAACAACATCCGCTGCACGCACTCACCTGCAGCCGCCTGGAGCTGAGCCACCCTAAGCAGGGCACCCGGGCACTGGTGCCCCAACACACACAGCGGGGTGAGGAAAAGGCTGGAAGGACCACCACAAGGCAAAATCCAGCCTGCAGAATGAAGCTCGTCACGTACCCTCGCGCACCCAGACAATACAGGTATTTCTGCCGATGACAGTGGAAGAGCCGTACAGCTGCACCCTGCCCCTCCAGCCCAGGCTCAGTGGGGTCTAGTCCTGGGTCTTCTGAGACTGGAGGGAATCCTGTGCTGGAAATTTTTTGATATGGCCAATTTCAGGGAAAGTTTGCACTGCAAAGTTAAGATCAATTTAAAAAAACCCAACAAACTCTAAAGGAGAACAGTCCTGCTTTTATCCTTGTTCCTTTTCCACCTCCTGAATGGTTTTCCTTCCCTCCGCATCTCCCAGGTCATAATTTTATTTTACTTTTTTTTTTTTTTTTTTTTAAATGAACACCTTTTTCATCTTCTATTAAAAGTATCCAATTCCTCTTTTAAAGGCTGTTTTCTAGGACTAGTCTCCTCCCAGGAGCGGGAGGCAAGGTATCACAGTAAATCAACTGGCAACAGGTATTTGTAGCAAAATGCAACACAGACAAAAAACTCAGACACAGGCAACCACAGAAAAGCTATTAACACAGCTGTAAATTGCAAATCAACTGCAAAGACAGACAAGCCTCCCTCTTCACTGCATAGGTATCTATTCAGTCTGTAACTGAAGTGCACATTTGAATGAAGTTCTGAGTCAATACTTGCAAAAAAAGGTATTTACAGACCACACAAAGATCAGGTATTTACAGACCACACAAAGGCAGAAACAGATGAAAATAATCAACGACTACAGAAAGTGGATATACAAAATCTTTTTAAGATTTTTTTACTGAGAAAGCAAGCCGCCTGTGATGGAAATACCCTGTTAAAATTTATCTGAGTTTGGAGCACATGTTTTACTAGGACAGAAGTGCTGTATCAGATCCACGCTGTTCAAACAGGGACACAGTTCAACATACCTCCACAAAAGGTTCCTCCTGGTCAGATCTGGCGTAGTAAAGAATTCGAATATTCAAAGGCATTTGTTTCCCTTTCATCATCTATGAGTTTATTCTGCAGTATCCACTACAATTCCCTGCTCTAGTGGCAAGAGCTCTCGCCCAAAAACAGGACAGATGGCTACTGACCATGGCACGCTGTGATAAAATTGCTTATATATACTTCCCTACAATCGTACTTTCTGTTTCCCCACAAGGGAGAGTGAAACTTTCACAGTAATCATGCCCAAATTTGGACTTTCAATTGAGATTTCCTGGCAGACCTACTTTAAATTTGTAAAGCTTGAATATATTACAAATAAAAGAGACATACCTTTAAGAAGCTGATTCCAGCTAATTCTTCTCTCAATACATATTTAAATAAAACAATGAGATACAAAGCTCCCAGTGTGGCCAGATGTCTCTCCCACCTCTGTTTTTCAGATCACTGGCCCTCCTCCTTCATTTTGGTTTTATGAAAATGGCATGCAAATAACAACTGAACAGTGAAATCTAGTGCAATATATGACTGCACCCAGCTCTGAGCGAAACAAGGAATGAAGACACTTTTTTTCCCCCCCACTTGCAGTTCACAAAGTACCAACGTTAAGAAACTACAAAACCGTAGAAACAAAATCTATGTGGGATTAGAGGTGATGTTGCTACATTTCAAATGACAAGCGCCACCCCTGAGCTCTGCTTTTGAATAGAACAACATACTTTGAAGATAGAAATGGTTAAAAAAAAAAAAAAGAGGGCAGTAGAACTTTAAAGATAAGTTTATGTTTAAGACAAAGAATCAGATCACTTTTTAAATCACCATCAAGATTATTTCCCACTTAGGGATTTCTCTGTTTTTTAATTTAACCCACATCCTTAGCACAGCAAGTCCTTCAGCATTCAGAAATATCATCAGAAAATGTGTGAGAGCTTATTTCCCTTAGAAAATAGTCTTTGTATACACAAGAGACAGGCAGATAACAAACACAGGCATGCCAGGAAGTTAAAACAGATTCCAAAAGCCTGTGCATTGAAAAAGTTAAAGTCCCAGTCTAAAACCTATCCAATATTCAAACAGTATTGCTGTGTGCACCTGAGAAACAAAGGTATGGCACAACATCACATACCAATCCATTTCAACCAGCACACAGGAGTCTCTGTTGGTGTTCATGTGTCTACATGCATTTTGGAGGTTTTATTCGTAGCATATAAATACAATACAAATTTAGCAATGCTGACTACATACACCTGTAGAGTTTTGCAAAAGGCTAACATCACATAATCAAAACATTTACACAACTTCTGCTGGTTGCACACCACAGAGCTCCCAGCCTGCTCTTTCTAGGTAGGGAATAAAGGAGCACAGAAGAAATATGAGTACATTCGTGAAGACAGATACAAGCCTTGAGGAGACTTCTCTATGAAGCAGAAAGCATTATAAAGAAATACCATAAAAACCATCAAAAGAGTAGCTGCTGAGATTCTTAACAGGGGATGCACACTTGCTATGCACATGCTTCATACAATGACAGAAAGCACTCACCTCCCAGCTTTTAGTAGTGGGCTCACTGAAGAAGTTGTCTATCATGTCAAGCTCCTCTTTTTCTACCACAACAAAACCTTGCTCTTTGGCATCTTTCCCATATATTTCTGGTGACCACTGAACAAAAAATGTGTACAAGTGATCCACCCTGTAAACAGAAGAGGAAGAGACAACGGTTGTGCAGTGGTCCATGAACACAGCACTGCCATGTAGTGCTGAGGTTCTGCCCAATGACAAAGAAGGGATGCAAGTAGGATACCCGTGTACTTCCACCCTCCCATACCACACAAGGTAACAGCTCCTTCCACCTGGCAGCCTGAAGCATTTCAAGGTCTCTCTGCTTCCCATCCCCACCACATTTTTTTTTCTCCCTTTGATATACCTGCAGCCAAAGCATCATGGAAAAACTAAGTTGCTCATCCACTCCCACACAATTCGTATTAAGAGGACAAATTGTTTGGTATTAGAGCATGCTCACAAAAATTAAGTCCATAAGAAAACCTCACTTTAATTATTTAGTTTGACCTCCTGCATAAACCAAGCCGTAAGATACCATCAGTAAAGTCTGCACCACATTTCTAGCTGCCCTCTAAAAGTTATAGAGGCCAACAACAAAACAATTCTTCATTCTGTTAGAATAATGAAAACAAGCAGTTACGGACAGCTTCGCTAATGATATAGTACCAGCAGTGTATGCGCTTCCATAAATGTAGTCAGCTCTCAATCACTGTCTTTAAAGAGTTGTTCTTTGGCAACAACCATAACAAACAGTGAAGCCATTTCTAAAGAAGGAATTTATGTAGTGTATTAAAATTAAAATGAACACATGCAATTTCAAACAGGAATACGATAGTGGATCTACTGTACAAGAAGCTGAACTGCCAGCAAAAAGAAAATCAAACCCTAATTAAAGAGGGCAGATAGCAAGATAGTAAGTACTTATGACACAGGATCTTTCTCCAGCTATTTACCAGAAAGTTTTGCCTGGCAATTCCTCGATCCCTACTAACCAAGAAAAATTGTAGAGAAATTATGAAAATTTCCCTGTATTATTTCCAGTTACTTGGATCTATATATATGCACAAATAGTCTTAAAACACCATTTCAGCACTGTTGGATTCTGTTTAGGGCCACTAGTATAATTCCAGCGATCTTACCAATCAAGTCTACATTTTTTGTTCTACACTCCTACCAGTGAGGGCCAGAGTCTGATGTCAATTCTAACTGCATAAACTGACAGCCCTGAAATTGTTTCCCGCTCATGACAGCTACACTAATTCACAGTCAAAGTGAAAGGGCTTGACTCACTTTGGCCTCAAGAAATTTACATCCAATTTCCACTACCCTCAGAAAAAATAAAGGATTGACTTTGTTCATCATGGAAATGTCCTCTTAACCATGAGAAAGGAATAAATTAGCATTGCCATCAGATTTTTTACCTTCTCCTTTGCACATTCACAAATGCTTCTGTGGTGCATGGCTAACATGTTCTAGCAGAGCTTAAATTTTTGTTATCAAGTAAGAACTATCCCTGTGAAATATTTTTAACATATACAACCAAATACGGTTTTAGTACAATTGTCCTAAATTTGTGAACACCCAACATTAGTTCCTGAGGCCTCAGCAGCACCACTTCATCAAGAACAACTAAGGTAGCTAACGTTGATATCAAAGTAAAAATTTTAGCTGCTGTTCATTCCTCTGCAGCAACAGACACACGAGAGATCAAGGTAGTACTGTGCAAACAATCAGTCTTTGGGACAGTTCTTGCCAATAATTGCCTGGAAGAGACTAAAAGAGGGTCACACTCCTATTGCCATGGGTTCTCCCCTTCTTTGTGAGAAGCCACATGATTGCTTGCAAGTTTGCATAGATCTAAACACAGTGACCTATGGAAGGCACTTCTAAAAGCCTTATCATCTCATTTTAGTCAAGACCTTTTTCTTCTAACTGCAGAAGTTTTCCAACATCAATAGGTCCCACTCAGCATGCCCCATTCCTCTTTTGACTTGCTCATAGAGGCTTCGGAAAGAGCAGTATGATCATCTCTTTACTAACTAATGTGAGTTTTAACTGAAAGAGACATTTAAATTGAGCACTGCGTATTTCATGTACAGTAGTACTAGTCTGGAAAGCTAACTAAATTCCTACAAATCCCTATTAAAGAATAATAAAACTCATGGTCGCTGCTGTCTGGCTAAGATCGGTTTGAAAGCACATTCATGCAGGTGAGTGGATGAGAGCAGCATACTCTCATCTCTGAATCACAGAACATATTTAGGTTGTAAGGCACCTCTGGAGATCATCTAGGCCAGCTACTGTTTACAGTAGAGTCAATGTCCAAGACAGAGAAGGCTGCAGAGTCTTGTCCATCTGCAGTTGTGAAAATCTCCAACAGAGATTCCACAATCTCTCCAAGCAACCTGTTCCATGCATAACCAGTTCAATTTTTTTTTCCTTCTACCTAATCACAATTTCCTCCAGTGCAAGAGCATGTGATCCGAGAAGGTGCCATCCTACTTTTTTCTTGCCTGACATCCTTTTTTTCACCACGTGTCCAAAAGGAAGAGGGGAGTAACCACCACCCAAGCTGTTAGCTATGCTCTTCCTTATGTGGGCCAACAAGACATGAAGCCTTCATTATTGCAAAGACACACTGCTGACTTATGTTGAATTTGGTCTCAACTTCTCCATCTCCTTTTCTGCAGGGCTGCTCCCCAGGCCACCTATCCCCAGACTGTACCACTGCATGTACTGTTCCACCCCAGGTGCACAACTTTTCCTTTGCCTTTTCTGACCTTCCTGATGTTTCTGTCAGCCCATTCCTCTGTGTTGAGGTCCCTCTGAACAGCAGCCCTCCCCACCAATGTATGAACACTCCCCAGATTTGGCATCGTGCCCCGAAACGACAAAGTTGTAGTCTGTCCCAATGTCGCTGATGAAGGCATTAAACAGTATCAATCCCCAAGGAACACCACCTGCACCTGGCTGCCACTCAGACTATCTGTGAACCCTTTGAGCCCAATGGTCCAGTCAGTTTTTCACCCACCTGGTAGTCTAGCTGTCCAGGTCACCTCTCTACAGTTTGGCTATGAGGATACTATGGAAGCCTTACTAAGGTCACGGTAAAACAACAATCCTTTGCTCTCCCCTTGTTCGCAGAGCTAGCCATCTCAGAGATGGTTGGTAGAAAACCAATTTGCCCTTGGTAAATCTAAGATAGCTGTTCCTGATCACTTCTTGCCCTCCATGTGCTTGGGAACAGCATCTGTAAGGATGCGCTTCCTAATTTTTTCCAGGGACTGAGGTGAAGCTGACTGCCCAGTGCTCCCACAGATCCTCCTCGATTTTTCTAGAGATGGCTGCAGTACTTGTTTTTCCAATTATTAAGGACCTCTCCAAGTGATCATAACCTTTCAAAGGATGATAGAAAGCAGCCTTGCAATAACATCAACCAACTTCCTCAGTACACTCAGAATATTTCCTGTCAGGCCCCACAGACCTGTATATGCTCAGTTTATTTAAGTAGTCCATAACTAAGTTTTCCTCTACCATGGACAGATGCTAAATAAATCCAGACACGCCAAATTTAAGAAGCAGCAGCATAAAACGAGAAACAGATGACTGCAGAAATGAGGTCATTCTGAAAGGGGATGCAGAGCATCGCTCCTCTGTTAATAAAATTATTGGTGGTTATTTCCAAGCTACCAAACTGAAAAGACTGGAGACCATTTTTAAATTGAAAAAACATTGTTTGAGGAACACTTTTACAGCCAACTTGACAGCTGTGAGGAAATTTGTCCTAGAACTCAATAGCTCTTTTGGTGATCACATGCTTATGAGCATGTCATGCACTAACACGGAAATATCAATACAACATAAAATACTTGGAAAGGAATGACTTCAGAAACCTGAAGTTAATCACTCCAGAAAGAAATAGTTCAAAAGGAAAACATGATAACAGGAAACTTCTTTTTTTTAATAAATCTAGGAGACACAAATCAAAAATGAAAGAGTAAATACTGATTAAAGAGGGGACTCCCCCCCAGCTGTAGCCAGATTAAAAGGAAAGTGAATATGCTTACAAATGTGTTCACAGTAAGACACACACAGAGGGCACAAATGTAAAAAGAAAAGTTTATAGTAAAGGATATAAATTCAGTAGAAAACTAATTTTGGAGAGTATAAAACATAACACAAAGATCATGACACCAAAGAGATAAAACCAGTGTAAGGACAAAAGCCTTGTGGAGTATTTACGCTACCACATTGCTTAGTAAACTGGGCACAAGTCAGCCATGACACAAATCCAATCCATTAACAGAAGCATGGGAGAGTGATCCTTCAGCATCAGGACCATCCTAATCATCACCCCTTTATGCAAGCCCTGTGTAAGGGCACGGAAGCATCACATAGGTATTGACTCCAGCCAGTTGTGTTGCAAGTTCTTCCAGATCTCAGCTTCAGCCACATTAACTACAGGGTATTATGCTCTAGATACTAACAGATACTAACACGAGTCACGACCAAGCAACATCTTGCTCCACAAAAGGAAATCCCATAGAAACAGTAACAAAAACCAAACCAGAACTCACCCAACTCCCCAAACCAAACAAAACAAAAAAATCAATGGGACAGGAAGCTAAGACTGAAAAAGAGAAGCAAGGCTCAACCCCTGTTACTTTTCCTCCTTGAAAATCTGCCTGCTCTCAAAAAAGGAACTTCCAAAAAAGAGATGCCCTCTCAGCAGCATGATCTCAGTGCAACACCTTTTCCATCAACATCAATGCAAATTACACATTCACAAACCAAACCTGTCTGCCAAATTTATATTATAGATAATCAGTCAGATTTACTTCTTGACTGAAGAACTAGTCAATGCTAAAATGAGGAAGTTATTTGTTAGGACACATAAACAAAGAAATTCTGTGTTACTATCTCTGTCCCAGTGCAAAGCATTTTCCTCTGCAAAATCTTGAGGAAATCTGTGACATAATTACTGACCTACTACTACTCAAAATTTATTAGGGTGGAAAATCTACATACCTTTTAAACATAAATCCATGTAGAGCACACACAGACTTACCCTCTAATACTGTAAACTATACCCATTGCAAGACTTCTCAGCAAAAAAATAAATCAATCTCTCTATTGGTGTCCAAACCCACGGGCGCCTCTCTGCTCAGCTGAACCCAACAAGAAGCTGCCCTAGACTGAGTAATCTCTAGTAATCTGTATATAAGGCAACTTGAGATGTCCATCTCCCCTCTTACGTGTCAAGGCGAGCACCACTGTGATCAAGCAGGCTGTGCAATGCAGCCCTATAGTCATTGATTAACTCAGCCGTGCTGTGTGTGTTATGGGGCAACTCACGCCGAGACACTCTGAGCACCCACAAAGCCACGTAGGGAGAGAGAAAACCCACAACGGCTGCAAAAGGCAAATGACACATAAAACTTCTTGACAGCCTTTATAAAGAATATCAGCCTAACGGTCTTCTCTCTGTATTAATAATGTTTCCAGAGGCTTCCATTAAAAAAAAAAACAAAAAACCCACCATTAAAATTTTAAAAGGTAAGTATGTCTCCCCCCTAGTGTGGTTTTCCCGCAGCCTGCCAAGGGCAGGAAAGCAGCAGCAGTCTGCACTGATGGAAGAGCGGAGGGCTACAGGGCCCAGGCTGAAAATGGAGCCATTTTCACAACTGATGTCAGAAGCTGCTGTAACAGAAAACATTAAGAGATCACGGGAAAGTGTAATTAAATGCAAATGAGAGGAAGATTTAACTTACACAGTGATTATAAACATGCATGCCAATTTCTTCACAATCTCAATCCAGGTTTAGTTTGTTTGGCTTAGTGTTGGGTTTGTGTTTTGGTTTTTTTAATTACTACGAAACATTAAGATGCTGCACAGGCTACTGTGACTGCACTGAACAGAAAAGTGTTTTATTTATGCTGCTTTTTTGGCCAATGAGATAAGAGTGGTATTCTTGATATTTTCATACCTGAATATAAATTGCATTCCAAATGTTTTTAAGTTTAGTAAATTATTTTGATACATTGTATCAAAAATACATTGCAAAGATATCCCAAGTGACCTACTGTCCATGGCACTTCCAAGATCCAACACTGATAATTATATACTTACTATACAACACTGGTGCAAGAATATCACCAGCAGGTAGGAAGCAATGCAATTTGCTTTGGAAAGGCATCTGAGAGTTTAGAGAAAACAGTGACTTTTTAGGAAAAGACATGTCTTGCACCAATACAAAGGAGTGGGTCTCACATCTAATTTTTGCCCCAAGTTCTACATGATCTTTTATGCACCCCTGCAGTGTTAAAACAGGTATGCGTGAATAGCGCCAAAACGACCCAATCTTATACTACGTTCACCACTAATTTGATCAAGATCTGAACAGCAGCCCTGACAGCAAAGATCTGGCCTGTCAGCCAGCACAGCCAGGTGCTGTGGCAACAGCTCACTGCAGAAATTACTTTTTCCTCATTCTAAAAACTGAAGTATAAACCAGGTGTCAACACTTCAGTTTATATATGGGTTAGGTCCCCTCACGATTGAGAAAATGACAAATAGAGAAGCTGTTTTGCAAGTTTGTAGTAAGAAGCTTAATAGATTTACCTGTTGCACAAAGCAATGATCAGAGGTGACCTCACTTCAGCTCAGCAGCTTTATTCAACATTAGATACGCTATCCCCAAAACTGACCTTGTGTTATATTACAGCATCACCCCAACTCCTTGAAGTATTTACTCACACTTCAACCTAGAATTTTCTGAACCTGCCCTTTTGCAATCCCTGAAGAGCCAAGGACTCGGTTCAGCAGATAGCTTTTGGTTTACTTGCTATCTCCAGCTACACTCCCGATGGCCACATTCCAGCTGGATTAAACCTCTCCCCCTCCTCCCCTGGGTCAGCAACTTCCACACTACTGGTCTTCTCAAAACACTCATTTCTAAAATACAAGAAATAAGCACTTAAATGAACACACATGCTACAAATTTGAAAATAAAACATACTGAAAAATTATTTTAAAAAAGAAAAAAACCTGACTGCATCTTAAAGAGCAATCTCTGAGATTAATCACCAGTTCAGAGTCTTCACTCCTGGTATCTAATTCACCGGAAGTGTGATCACTGATTTCCCTATTTTGGTTCATCAAAAGACTGGAGAGTTGCTCTAGCTGCCGTCTAGCAAAAGAAGGACGAGGGATTTGATTCCTCACAGCCAGTGAAAATTCTCGGGTGATTTATGTGGAAAATTACAGGCCTTCACTTTTTTTTTTCTTTTTGCTGTAGTACTATTTATGCATACATACACATCTATAGGCACATAAAACATTTAACAGGTTTTATCACGAAGGTTTTTTTATGGGCCTGAAGGCTGACAGCCACACCCGTTCAGTTTGGAGTCTCTCCCTTTCCCACATCGTGCCCTTTGCTCATGTGAAACCCTGGTTTTTTTAGCACTGGCACCTTAGTGGGTTCCTTGCCTCTCCTGACAGTGCTCCCCTTTCCCTCACTTCCTAGGCTATGGCCAAAACCCACGTCAGCCCCCAGTGCTTTTATTGTATGTTATCCCTTTTTTTATCTTCCAAGTAGCATGTGATTCCTTTTTCCTTCCCACTGGGAGCCATATTAGACAGCAACAAGCACTGCTTTATCTCTCTGGCATACAATGAAACGAGGGTACTCCTCTCATCTCAGCATCCTTGCTGCATTTCACACCTTGGACCACATAGGGAAAGTCAGATTCAACTCTAGAAAGCACCACACATTAAGAAAAAAAAAATTTTTTTGTACTATGCACTGCATCTTACCTTTCCCGAGGAACAGCAAACCAGTACTCTGGTTGCTTTATCTTTTTACTGTACTGTTGAGACATGGTGGTGCTCTGAGATGCAAAGGACTTTCTCATGGGCTTGCCTACTTTAATGCACAGAAACATTGGAGGAGTCTTGCTCTTCTCCTCTTTTGAAGGAAGCATATCTGAATGAGAGACAAAAGAAAGGGGCTGCTTACAGGAAAGTACAAATACTGCAGCTGGTAAAACATTGTCACAAAGATTAATAACCTCGTGCAAAGGAATACTCAGAGGCACCTACACAGAATTAAACCTGACATGTCATTCAATAACAAAACTGGTTTAATAAATCCTTATTTCATCCTAAACTGTGGCTATTTATTCCCATTTCATCACAGCCTGTATTCCCCCTCAGCTGTACAGCATAACCCTGTAAAGCAAATCAGTAAGGTGATCAGGCTGGGTGCAAACTGCAACATGAAGCAGGCAAGTAAAGGGGGCTGCATTTGAGTGGGTCCAGGAAACCGATCTGCGCACGTGCGCACACACACACCACCCAATCAGTTCCTCAACTCTGATAGTCAGACAGCCATACAAACACCTCTTGCCTGCACAAGACAGTCAATGCTAGTGTGACAAAAAAAAAATATTATGTATTAAACTATAGCCTTAATCACACTGAAGTTGCCTTATTCATTTTAGTACACATACAGCCATTTACTTTTTTTCTCTCCCAGTAAGAACGATCAGTAAATACAACTAGTGAGATATAAACCCTTCCAAAAGAGGGAAAAGTCATTTTAAGAAAACAATTTTTAAAATCAAGACTTCCACTCTAATCATCCCCCACCACCCAATACCAATCACGGGTATGTCCACTGGTTCATTAAACTACCAAGAAAGGAGTGCTTCAGGATGGACGAGTGCTTAGAGGCACTGGGCTGTAGTAGAAGTAGTAATACGTGTACATGCTATTTAAACTGAGATTTCATTTTGTACACGCTTTCCAGCAACAGCCTGAATTTTATTTATGATAACCCAATGACCAATCAGGACAAAATGATCGGTCAATAAGACTCTACCTATACTCCTCTTTATCACTTCTTTAAGGGTTTCCATAGTATGAAAGACACTACACAGATGCAAGTAGTGCCAAGAATACTTTGGTACCCCCTTTACCACAATGCACTACTACTTTGCGTAGAAATACAGAAATACACTGACAGACTTCACTGAAGCAACAGAAGTTACCAATACGGAGTGACAATTCCTAGGCCATGAGGTGTCCCTGTCAATACTGCAACTAACCTTCTTAAAGCCAGTAAACAGAGGTGAAGATTATATAAACAGTGATCACTGAACACGGAAAGAGCACAAAAGCTACATTATCAAACTAGAACCTTAGTGAATTTGAAGGTTTTTTTTTTCTTCTAAATAGCAGATAATATGAAAATATAATATTGGAGAGTTAAAAAAGAAAAGACTAGGTATTATAGAAAGAGGAAATTTAGAGCAGGCGTCTGTCAATTCAAAGGTTACCGTCATAACGCTGTCCGAGTCTCAGAGGCAACAAGGATAACCAGAGACCTACCTTCAATTGGCACTTGAATTTTCTGCAGCAGCCACAGTCTGATTTCTGATTGATTGTCTAACTGCGTTTCTTGACAGGTCTTGTCTACAGCTGGTACTAATGAAGAGTCCACAGACTCTTTCAGATCCTTTTCCTCTGCTGCTGCTGAGCTGATTTCTAATGAAGGTGCTTTCCTTTCAACACAGCAGGAATCAAGCTCCATACTTTTAACTGTATGGACTTCATTAGCTTGGGACTTTGAACAGCTAAGTGTAAGGTCTATACCAATTGCTTTATTGTTTTCACCTTTCTGGATTTCAGCCTTGTGTAAGTCTTCAGATGACTGAGACCCATTCCCATCTTTATTGAGGTAAAATTCAATAAGTTTATCTTTCTCTAGCTCTTTCTTAGTGTCCAATGCAGTCTCCACCTTACCTGTCGGGGAACTCATACATTTGTTTACTTCTGGAATAACATCTTGCTTTTCACACAGCTCTAAGTCTAAGTCAGCTTTAGGTTCAACACTGTCCTTTTTTTCCAAGGAATCAACTGTCAAGTGCTCCTGGACTTCTGTAGTGGGTTTGGTTACCTGCTGCTTAGTTCTCCCCAACTCCCTGGGGTGAGCCAGCAAGCCTTCCATTACTGAGATTTTCCTGTCCAACCCTTTATCCATACGAGATGACGTCTTTTCCAGTTCAATGAAGTCATCCTCTCCTTCTCCCAAAAGGGATTTTTCTTTGGTTTTAATGTCTGAAGCATTTTTTTCCCCAGAAGGCTCCTTTGCACATGGATCCACAGAAGACTTTTCCAAACATTCAGTGGCAGTGATGTTGTTGGGAAACTCCAGTGACTTTGGCTTGATTGAGCCTGTACTCTCAGACGACTTAAGAACTTCAAAATCAGCAGACTTTTCCTTATCCGAAGGCTTTATCTGTTTGGCATCCAGAGCTATGGAGGGATCCCCATTCTGCTGCCTCTTTTCCTTGCTAAGGGATTTGAATTTGCTGAAAGGATTGATATCTTTCTCAGAGGATAGGTCTTCCCATTCTCCTGGCCTGTACAGAGGACAAAGATCCTTTGGTATGTCACTGTCAGGGAAAATGATGGATGTATATAGGATGTTAAAAGCAAAATGGAAACAGAAAAAAAATGGAAAGAAAAAATAAATCATATACCAACTTAAGCTCTGAAACTCAATGAAAAATTACCTTCTCCAAAATAAACATATATCAGTGGAAGTAAGTGACTTTAAAGAAAATGGAGAAAAATGTGGAAAGGATAATACCGAAATAAAATGAGTAAACCACCTGGCAGAATATGCCACATGGGTGAAGAAATGGTACACACGTAATAACAATGTGCAAGTCATCAGAGGTTCTGTAACCAAAAAACCACAGGACATGTATTTAGCTGTTGGAATTTCATTCATACCATATTAGTATTGTTATTTCCCACACCTGACAATGAGTCAACCTCTAACACCATCCATTCTTCTTTAGTCAGTACAGATGTATTTTTGAGAAGAATGCAAGTCAGAGATAAGCCATATCCTGTTTGAACATGTTTACTGCACAACAGTAACAGGCGACAGAGCTTTCTTTTTCCTTTTATTTTTTTTCTCCATTAATTAAATGTACTGTTTGAATGCAGACTTCCCCAAAGATTTCTTTTTAAAGCAGGACAACCATAAAATATTTCAAAATAGGAAATTCTTAAAAACTTAACAGCATACAACTTGAGCTCTTAATTGCTGCTAAGAAGTCTGAGGTAAATGAGAATACAAGATTCTCATCACTTAGAAGTTACTAAATGCTCTAATAATGAGCGTAACAAGTATCTGGGAACTTTTTCTTGAAATGAGAAAATGGAGGGAAGTAGACAAATTTCACTTATCAAACAGGTGTTACCTATCAGGGCAAAACCTTGCTTAGAACAAATATACAAGTGGTGCCTAGACTACCCCAAAGTATTCCACCTCACAAAGTCTATTATGTATTATATATGATAACTATCAAGCATTTCTGGTTCTGAAGTGGAAGTATTCCACAGACTGGTATTTCTGTAAGTTGTGAAGATGGCAGTTAAGGTGCTGTTATCTTCCAAAATTTTAAGTACTCCTCTTAGAACAATCCTGGTAACACAAAAAACGTTCCAAATCTAACCCTCTTCACGGAAATAACTCTACAGACAAGTTAGTGCAAGATCCCAACCATGGCATGCCACCAGTGCTTTTAATTACTCCTTTGCACTTTGGTTCTCATATTTATGACCCATTTCTCTTTAGTGCCACTGAAGTGTTCTAAAAGGAAAGCAGAAGAACAACACATGCGAATCATTCCTTTGCTGGCACTTTCCTCCCCTGGTTTGTTTTATTCTGCTGAATTAAAGCTCCTTCCCTCCATTCCACCTTCCCCACCTTCTCCATGACCCTTACTGAAAATCTGTAAACATAATTTCAGGGAAGAACACTCCTTACGATGGCAACGCGTCTTTAATCTTCATGTGAGAGATGTCATTGTAGAGAGCTATTGAGACAACCTCCTCCATGGGGCAGATGAGCCCATACTCTTCACAGCCATTCTCAATTACCAGAGGATCAGATTTATGTGGGTCAAACATGATATTGTTTGGAGTTACTATCATGACTCCTCCAACTACACCCTAAAAGAGGAGAAATAAGAGTTAGCACATCACATGTAATTCACTTATTTGGTATTGAATTTTAGGCTACAATCCTAAAAAGAAAAACCTCTCCTGCATCTTTATACCCTGTCATGCAATGTCTGCTAACAAAACATTTTGTTTTCCATCACATCAAGTCATGACATTGTAAGGCGAGCAAAGAAAAAACTACTTGGTAACACTCAAGTTCCTGGCTGATAAGAAAGAACATCTGAACTATTCAGCTTTCAGTGCTAGCTGCTACAAGCTGAAACTGCAGATTGTTAAACAATCTCAGACAAAATAGATTAGTGGATTTATTCTAGATACAGGCACCTTCACTTGATACATGAATTCATATGCAACCATTACACCTGAAGGCAGTCTTGCTCATGTAAATGTCAAGGTTACTATGCTAAGCTACATTATAAATTTCCTTAATCTACTCTCACAGAGATACATGCAGAAAACTTGTATATATAGGGACCTGATATGAAACAGCTTCTCCCCAGTCTAGAAGCAACCCACCACTCTTCAAGGTTTACAAAGCAGATTTCCCATGTCGTGCTCTTATACCCTCTCTTCCAGATGAGCTACAAAATTCAACAGACCAACTCAGAAGCTGTGTGTAAATCATGACATCTGACAAATAGGGGCCACAGATCAACAGGAATGATCTACACTGTAGATACTATTAATTAGCCAAGGTCATCTGCAAGGCAAGCCAAGGAAGGCTAAACAAATGGCAGGTAAAGGACCACAAGCTTGGTTTGTTGTTTTTGTTTTGTTTTGTTTTTTAAACTGGGAGATGCCAAGCTGATGGCTTGGCAGTGGCAAGTTAGTACATGTGTGCCTGCTCCTTTGTAAAGCAAAGTCCGTATGTATTTCCCATTTGCTTCTCTCGTATGACTCACATTCGCATGCCTGGTTTGTGTTTGGATGAAAGAATCAAAACCAAGTGCAGAGGCTTCTCCCAAAGGTATGTAACTCTATTTAGCCAGAAGAGCAATACATCAGTAGGCTGTACTTCCTACCCAGCCGCTGCAGGAAGCAAGGCAACAAGGGATTTTTAGCTACACTGGCAAAGAAGCCGTCCCACTTTTGATTTTCTGACTGCAAATTTTTCAGTCCTACAGCCATAAAATTGGCGATCCCTATCCTCTGCACCTAGCAAGCATCACATAACAAAGCAACAGGATTGCTCTAATTTACATTCAAGACATCAAGTAGCCCTCTGTTACTTTCTACACAATAGCAGACTAAAAAATTGCAGAGCAGTTAAATACAGTCTACATCCACTCAATGCGAAAAGCAGACAAGAACTGCAGGTGTAAACACATCCATCTTACAAAAGTCAGGACTACGGGAAAAATAGGTTTAAACTACAATGGTTAGCATCTCAGTGTTATAAATTCCAGAGAACTTGAAAACCCCAAAATGCAGACATCTAACTGAAACCAGAGTCAACAAGATATATCAAAGCAGACAGTTCAAGACAACAGTGTCCTGCAAGCTTGAGAAGAAGAGAGGCTTAAAATACTGCCCAAGCTTTGTGCATTTGCTTCTAAAACAGATGCTGTAAAATTTAGGGTTGCAGTCCCAGTGGGAACACATATGTTACAAGAATGCTTGCTAGAAAAAGAAAGGAAAGAAAGGTTGTATCATGCAATATTTATCTTTTCATTAGGGTTTTCATAACATTCATTAGCAAGTGCACGCAACGTGGACGTATTTGGAAACACTAAAGTTAAAATTTAGCTTAAAGTCATAAATGAAACAGGTAGGCATGTGCTCGTTTTATAAAGCTGTTGCACAATTTGATGGAACTGGACAACTAATCCTGACACGTCATAACTCTGAAGTGCAATTTTCTCTGTGTATCTAGCAATATACTCTTAAACAGATAATTCTGGGAAGACGTGGTAAGGGAATGAAGATGGGTAGGATAGAAGAGCTATTCTTTCATAAAGTAATTATCATAACAGATGAAATAATTAAAAGAACAAAATGATACAGCATATTACCACGGTACCAATGCACACAGCAGCTATAAAGTTACCATAACAATTACATTCTTTACAAACACAGAGCACGTTTGACTCTCCCAGTATTCACCTCTCACTTATCCAAAGAGATTTTGCTTTTAAAGAATCCCATACAATGCCCAAAAGCCAGGTTTCACCTACCTTACCATCTGTGAAGTAACGACAATTCATTTTTAAAAATTTGACAACCACAGGCTCATCCTCTTCTGAAGTAGAGGACAGGACTCTCTCAACTGGTTTGAAGGCCTTTCTTGCCAAATCAGCATCCTTAAAAAAAGAAGAGTTCAGTGCAGAGCAGCAGGACCAGAATCGTATACTTTTAGATTTTGGGGAACTGTAAGACCAGCTTCAACCAACTATTTTCCTTTTGCTTAAGGAATAAAAAGTGGTGGTCACGTATGTATGTATGTATGCTTTACACAGTATCCTCGATGGAAGAAAAACCTCAATACAAATACCAGGCAAGAAATTAAAAAATGCCAAGGCAAGCCAGCTAATGGAATTTCAATGAGATATTCTCATTAAGAGAGGGCCAGTCCTACCACCTCATCCACACCAAAGACCTCTGCACACAGTGCACTAGTGTGATTCCCCAGGCACATGGCACAGAGGTGTAAGACCAAGGTTAAACAGTTATTCACTCCAGCATTCTCTCCACTTTTTGACAGTTATGGATTTGAAATGTCTAATTGTTTTAACATCAGCAGATGAACAGCCAAACTCCTAAAACTACTATCTAAAATCATCATGGTCAATCACCTTTCTAAGGAAAATGAAGTATCAGCTATGCCAAGGCCTTTCACAAAGATTAAATCCAGCAGTCTTGTGTATATAAGACAAGTCTATATATGGGTACCACCGTAACACACTTAACTAGAAAGAAACTGACTGCTCAGACTAAGCTAACAGCCTCCATGTTCCAGGATCCCAATGCAGGATCAAGGCTCTGGACTGCAGAGCAGCATAGAAATCTCCAGAGTGAAACACTAAATAATTCTTCATATTTAACTTTCTATTCTTTAAAAACTATAGACTACACCATTTTCCATTGCTTTGGTAGACTGTGGGCCCAACTGAACTTGTACTGGGTTTCTACACTCAGACTGAATTCCCTTCATTTGGCATATTTTAAAGAGATGGCAAATTTTGCAGTATAGCAAATTAAGACTGATGTTACTCAATATTAACAACACCACACATAGGGTCTGAACTGTAACCTCAAAAACCTGCTATTTACATAGCCCTGAATCTCAGCTTCAGAGTCAGAAATTTTGTGAGCAAAAGACCAGTCAACCAACGTTTGACTTACAGGGAGTTTATCATATTCAGCATCTGACGATGAAGGAGAAACGGGAGCACCGGGACTGAAAGAAGACAGTTTTGCAGCACTTGCTTCTGGCACAAAGAGAATCTAAATACAAACACATACATCAAAACGGCTTTAGAAAGTTACTCACTATAAACTCTACATTCTACTAGAAAGACAACCCAATATTGATCACTTGCAATTGCAATGCACTCCTTAACAACTTCTTATTCTGGAGTCCTTCTTCATAGGTGGTGATGGCAGAGCACATACAGGTCTAATGAATTACAGGATCTAGCTCTACATTTTGTTTTGCAGCACAGGCAAGAAAATAAAACGTTTCCCACAGAATGAGGACCTCCTCTTTTTTTCCCCCAAAGTTACAATCCCAGGTTTCCTTGCAACTATCACAACTACAAAGTAACTGTAAAATGACTATTAACAGTCATTAACTCGTAACAGCAACCTCTGGTCCAAAGAGAAGGCCAGTGTTGAAGATGGGGGATTTTTAGTGGTAGAAGTTTGCTAGAGGTTGTCTGTTTCCAAAAACATACTTGCATCTAGAAATTTGAGAGAATATTCCTTACGTGAACCAGCATTGTACCATCATGTACTACATTTAAAAGTGTAATACGCTAATACACACGTATATAAAAATATAACGCTTTGTTTGAATTTTCACATTCACTTACAGTGAACATCCCAGATTTTTAGTACAGCAGTACTAAAACTGCAGTACAGCTTTGGACCTCCACCCCAAATAAAAACAGAGAGCCATTTGTCACAAGTGTCAGAGCAAAGATACTTCTAAAGTTAAAAAAAAATGTTCACAGTATAGTTTTAAACTAAAAACGTTCAGAAAAATAAAAGCCTTTTGCTTATCCCAGCTGTTGTCTGCTGGGTATCCTTATGCAAGTCTTGCCACCTCCTTCTGCCTCAGTTGCCCCATCTGCAAATCATGACACTTCAATCTGTTCATGTCTGTGAAGCAGAAGTAGAGATCTGCTCTTCATGAACCAGGTGTTAGCCTTCACATTTGCATTTCCATTACATGACTCTCCCAAAAACAGTCTATCTCCATTTATTTCTCATCTTACAGGAGACTGATTCATCCCCAATGTAATGGCAAAGAGCCATTCCAATTACTGTATCTAACTCTCTAATTCTTTAATGTATTATATATAGCATTTATCTAGGCTTCCCAAGAATTCTACTCTCTTGCAACAGCTACATTACCCTCTTGAGCTTCAGAGTTATCTTTAGGCTTTAATGACAGCAAATAAATAACAGAAGTCAGATACGGCAATTACAAAGCTCACCCCACAACTCCAGGTAACAATCTAGCGAGTTCCCCTTTGAGGGATTTAAACTACTGTCCATTATCCTTGTATACAAATATTTAAAAGACACATGAAAGTAGTAAAAAGCTTTTAAATACATAGCAAATAATCAGGTTTCGGGTATAAAAAAAAAACCATAAAAGATTTACCTGGCCTGGCACAATCGTCTGCGTGAAAAGCTTATTGAGCTCCACAAGCTTGTTTGGGGTGATGTTAAACTTTAATGCTATGCTGTTTATGGTGTCCTGGTTTCCAGCCTGAAGAAAAAGTTGAAGCTTAAGATACCATAGTGAACACATTCAGCACACCAGCTGAACTAAAGCCATCTAACAAACTGTTTGCAGGGAATAGATTTGAAGATCTCAACACACCCTCTGTTTAATAGCTTACATGATAAGCCAGTATTAATAAAAAGAAAAAACTATTCTCTCGTACTATAAAGTAGATAAAACGGAGAGGTGTTATAGATGTCCCTCTCCTTTTCTCATAAAACTTCAAAGCAGCACCACCTTATTTACAACTGGTCTGGCAAGTGGCGAAAGCACACGCACTGGAAAGTTTATTACACAGTCAGCAGTTGCGGCACGTCAGGCATTTGTGCTGTTCCCAGCTGGGACACTCGCCTCCCACAGTTGCTCTGTGCGATGGAGGGCAGGGTTCAGGGACCTGGCCGGCTCACACAGAGACCTTCTGGGCAGAGCCAGTTCTCTGAGCTGCCACAGCAGCACACTGCCACCCTGCTCCAGCTTGAAGAGGTCTCACATCATCTCAAGAGCAAGCACAGGCCAAACACTTGATGACTTAAGCAACACTGTGGAATGGAAGTATTTTTCAAAATAACAGAACTGATTACTAAAGAGTCATGGTGCCAAGGTCAAAATAAGACTGGCAGCTGTGAGAAGAGGCAGAGGACCTGGGCTGAACACTAGTTCAGGACATGAGCCTCACTCTTCCCACATAATGATATCAGGCGCAATCCCTATTGAGATAAGTACAAGTTGCAACCAGTATTCGCTTAGTGCTTTTAGTTTTGTGCCACTGGCTCCCTCTCAACCTCAACAACTCCACTTTCAAAACGCAGACATGAACAAAGCACACACCAATACTTACAGTGTATTCTATGGTACCGTGGGGTTTCTGAGAAACCATTTTTTTCTCTTTCTTTTCATTGGTTTTGTTTTGATTGTCATCTAAAGAGAAAAAAAATGATTCAAGTAATTGACTTTCAAGATGTTTGCTTATCAACATGTTTTGAAAGACATCTACAGGATGTACAAATTGCAGCTGTGAACAGGAACGAGAGGGCACATCAAAAATATCAATTAAGCCTGAAATTGCATTGCAAGGCAAGCAAAACTTCTTCAAGTACAGCAAGTTTATTAAACATTCAGGAACTCTGCAAGAATAACGTATATGTGATACCATATCAATACAGAACTGCCCCCATGTTTTTCTCCGTGATTGCTACACAATTCAGCTGTTGGATACAAGCACTTTTTGTGATGAGCTGCTATCAACGCTGAGGAACAAAGAAGTAGATGAATGGAGGCACTGATAACTGCATCAGTACAACCACAACAAATACTGGTTAATCACCACTGCACCTCTAGTACATCATATTTAAATACTATTTTAAACTGCGAAGGTAAGAGTATGCTAAGAGTCCTGCAAAGCGTACATGCATACAGTATACAGTCAAGTATCAGAAAGCATAAAGCTCTTTCAGAAGACATTTTGCATCAGCTACAGTACACAAAACTCACTGCACCTGCAGAAACCCTTCCAAGATGCAAAAGGCACACGTGAGCAGGTTAGCTATTTCCAATTCTTACCACAGCTGAGGGTGAGCGAAGCCGAGGATCAGGGAAGACGCCTGCTGCCCAGCCAACCCCCGCTCCCTGAAAGTGATGGCAGCCCCGAGGGCTCACCCTCCGCACCCTGAGCCCAGGCCTGCATACCTGGGGGGTACGAGGGCGGTGCGCAGCCCCAGCTCCAGGAGCGGGGCTGGGGCGTGGAGAGGCCGTGCATGGCCGCTCTGCTCGCCCAGCCTGCTCGTCCCCGGCCCCTCAGAAAGGTCCTGCTGCCTCCGGCAGGGTGCTGCAGCCCGGCCGAGACAGGGAGAGGCAAGAAGGCAAGGCAGGGCTGGGACTGTCAAAACCGGCATCCAGGGCCAGGAGCAGGGAGACGCTGCCCTCCTTGGGGGGACTCTTCCCAGGGTCCAAACTGGCAGCTCCAGAAGGAGATCAGGGCAGAAAGGATGGGGGATGGCAGTGCAGAGCTTCTGGCTTGCACTCAGGCTTTGCTGCAACCTTTGCTATTTCCAGAGAGCAAGAGGCAAACAATAAAAAAAAGGGTGCGGGGCACCTGCCCCACTGTAATGTACACAGGAAGAAAGGAGGGGCTCAGAAGCATTGCTGCACCTGACCCTTCTGACGGCCCATTTCCACAGCGAGATTAATGCTAGGGGCTGCCTCAGCGTCTTCCGCAGGCTACACGGTCAGAGACTGTCTCCTCCAGTCAACAGAGACTCACAAGAGCCCAGCCTGGTGCAGGCAGCTGAACATACATCCAAGCATTCCTGCAGGGGTACCCCACAATGACCTGCCGGGGATGCAGTCATGAGAAGTGCCAAAGTTAGCCAGGTAACAGATAGCAAAGACGTTTTTCCCACAGCGTAATAGAGGCAAGAAGCATGCAGGGACTAAACACATGCAATTTAAGTCCATGTGGGTAGCACACAAGGCATGAAGGACAGAGGTGGGAAGAGGAAGATGAGGATGACGCTGGCTTTTTCCTGATAGCATTTTGGAACAAAGCGTCACTCAGTGATCTCAGACATTTCATCTCTGAGACTGCAGACCTACAGTAAAACTTAAAATTCGCATTCTTGTTGCCTTTTTCTGACCATTTGTACCTTCACCATTGTCACACCATGTTCCTCTGATCAAAGTCAAAGCAGTCTATAGTGATGGATGGAAAAACAGGTAATGACAACATTAGCAGGGCACAGCATTAAACCATCAGAAACACAATGCCAATATGACAGACAAAGAAGTGGCAACTAGTGGATATTTCCTTAATCCACTATTTATGTACAACTGCTGATATGGACACAATCCTGCCTGAAGAAACTCCCCCAACTGACAATGAGTGAGTTCACGCTATTTTGTGCTACTCAGAAGATACCACTTCAATTACTCCAGCATAACTAGAACTATGTATCACACACCATGCAGGGCACACTACCTAAGCTGCCTGCAACCTCTCACTGGAGAGAGACAAGAAAGGTTTATAGGTAGACTTCATCTTCTAGTAAATCATTTGGTATAGCTGGAAAAAGTAGATGAGTTTCCAGATATACTAACACTTGCTTAGCTCTGAAGCAGCACACAAAGCAGGAAACAGTTAAGAACAATTATTTCATACTAACTAGACATGCATTGGTAAGACCCTGGGGTGGGGGGAATAAAAATAAAGTAGCCCAGAGAGATGGAGCGAAAGAGAGAGAGATTTTGCGCCCGCTGAATGTGAAAAAGTTTACATCTGTGTGCGGATGGGAGAAATATGCCATAAAAGCAGTTTCTCTGCAGAGCTTAAGATGTTTGGTATTAGCTAAACATTTTCATTCCAAAGCACTGTCTTTGGAATGTGAAATGGTGACTGAGAGCCGACCGTGACAGCAACCACTATGCCACTGTGACACATGAAGACCACAAAATACTCTAGCAATACAGACAACTTCCTTCTCTACAGCTTCCTGCCTGGGAGGGGATGTTCCTCTCTCTCCCACCTCTCTCTCCCCCTGTAAAGTATTTTTCAGGTCCTCCTATTTGCATTGGCTGCAAGGTTTGGAGATTAAAAAACACTACCCAGTGAAAAGTTATAACCTGAAATACTGTGTTGTAAGGAGAGACATAATATGCTCTAGTTCTTGGCTGACAGGACCACGGGTCTGGTTGTTTAGTAGGGTCCTCAACACAACTGTGGTGCAACACAGAAGAGTGAGACAGATAATCACACATAGTGGAAACACCAAACTTGTAAAAACAAGTAAAAGAGAAAAATTAAAAAGACAAGCTGAATTTAGACTAACCATAATATAGTCCTTCTCTTGCCAATAAAGGTTAATAAATCCTAAATAAGCCCAATTAGACGGCTTGCTTTTCTTTCACATCTATATGCAAGAATAAATGTTGTATAGCCTGTTTACCTACAGGCTAAAAGAAACAGTCAAAGTCTGTAAACTTACTTGTCTTCTGAAACCAAAATCTGACACTTCTTGTTTGAATAGTTTTTCCATCACCCCCCCAACCCCCTTTTCTTTTTAAAAAAAAAAAAAAAAAAAAAAAAAAAAAAAAAATAATCCTATCAACAAGGCATTTTGGACACCGTCCTCACACTGAGCCTAATTACTTGGCAGGCTTTGGCAATTCCAAACCACATTGCATCACTTTGCATAGTGGAAAGTCTTAACTAGTCTATGTTTTTAATTGTGCATATAAAGATTTAAAATAATAAATTTAAAAAAAAAAATCAGACCTTCAGAGGAAAAAATTCCAATGAATCCATTCAATCTGACAGGTACTGCTGAGGCCACTTATTGTACATGTAAGTGAGGCCAACGTCACAAATTATGCTCTACATGACTGGTTACAGCAGAAGGGGTGGAAAACCTGGCAAAGCAAGGAAAACATCACAATATACCATTTCTCCAGTTACCTTATCCTCTCTTGTTTCTATTTCAGGAAACCAAACATTTTCCGACACGATCTGAAGGCAGCTAGCTCTAGCAGTAGTCCAAAGGCACCCAAGAGCACATGCAGGTGTGATGGAGTCCCCAGTAACCACGTATCTTTCAGACAGAACTAGATGGAAGAGCTGCACCTCTCCACAGGCTTTAAAATAAATGCCCCTGGCTACTTTTTGAACTTGGACACGTGCTAAGTGATGAAACAACTGACAGTTCTGCCTCCCAAGTTTTCCTGCACTGCATGTGCGCTGTAGATGGGATCGTACAACCATGAGAACTGACTAGGTGTTAATGCAAATTTGATCACACTGCATTTTTAGGAAAAGGGCAGAGTGGGTGGACTGAACCTCTCTATGATTTCAAGAAACATGTAAAATAAGAATTACATAAGTATAGTAAAATTAATGAGCAATGAGAAGAATGCCAAGTGAGAACAGGCAACAAAATACAGGCCTATTGAAAACAGTTAAGTCTAGAATGGACATTTTTCTGCCCTTATTGATATATTTATACCTACCTCACTTCCCTAGTACACTGTTCATATTTTATTTTGCAATGCTATGGGAAACCTTAAAAAAAAGGAATAATTTGGAATTCCTTACCTAGGAATAATTTGGAAAGCAACTACTGAAGGAGTACGACAAAGAGGACAATCAGTTTATCATCCAGAAGACCTTGACGCACGATAGGAGAATTGCACCTCTATGTAAATGGCTGTGTAAGTAGATAGAATAGGTCAAGAAGCATTAACCGAATCCTGGGTCGCTCACGCTGACATATGATGTGCCACTGCAAGACGATACCATCACCACTAATGCTACAAGCCTAACCTGCTGACAGTGGAAATCAGTGCGAGGTTTCGCAGTGCTGGCAGTGGCAGCTGAACCCGCCCAGCAGTTCCCAAGCCATCAGTTAGGCTGACGTCTGGTAACGCTGGCAGGAATGCTGATATAAACAAGGGGCCAAAGGACTGACCACTTCCCACACCAGGTAAACAAACTCAGCCTGAGAGAATAGAGGCAATGGCACACTTGGACCAAAAGTCCATTTTACTAATTAATTTGTCTTACCAAACACTTAGGCAGCAAGTAAATACAGAAATCTTTCCCCTGACTAGCGCCCTTGGCTTCTAGAGATCATGTGTTTCCCAGGGTAGAGGAGCAGCATCCACTAAACTGCCCAGTCCCTTCAAGACCTCTACACCGGTCCTATGCCAAGGAACCCCACAGTACCATGACGGGGCATATAAAGTAGTGCTTCCTTTCCTGCACTGTTTACTTCATTAATTTCACTGAGCATCCTAGTTAATGCTATTTTAAGGATGAATAAATAAATAGTCATTATTTACCTTCTGCATACCATTCATGTTGTCACAGATTTCCAACACCTTCTGTGAGTTATTTCACTTTTTCAGGTTGACTAATACTAGTATACTTTAGACTCTTTCCTATTTCTCTGATCACACAGGCTGTCCTCCTCATTAGTTTTTCTTCTCCTACTGTATCCTTTTTGAGATGGAGGAAGGAAAACCAAATGCAGATTCTAAGATGCAAAATATCCCATTAATTTGTGCAATGACATAAAGAGGGTTTCCTTAAAACTGTAAGATACTAGTCATATTTTCCCACATCACTGAGTACATCACTGCTGGTTTAGAACATTCCAGTCCTACGTCTCTATGACAGATTTGTTAGAAGAAAAAAAAAAAACAACCACCTGTATTATTACAGTCTAGCCAAGCACAAGGACCAAGGAGTGAAAACCTGAAGACAGCTTACAAGAATCTGAAATGCAATAAATTCAGGGGAGAACAGTTATCACTTGGAGTAACCTAATCAGAGTACTGATAAGAAATTAGGCAAACAAGGCTTCCTGGGATAGTTCCCTTATCAGTGAATGAGGCCTGATACCAACTATCTTGACAGAGATGAAGTACAATAAGTATCACTTAAGCCATTCTAAACAGTCACGGAGACCTCAGGAATATGAAAGTCCTGCTTCACCTAGTAGTGGATGAAGGACAAAGACAAATCAGTTTATCTTAACAATTTTTTCCATTGCTACTTTCTAGACTGACATTTTTATAATTTTCAGCAATACTGTTATGTGCAGAGTTGTGTAAGGATGATTTAATTGTGTCTCCACAAGCACCTTTCTGGTTCTTCTCATGGCTCTGAAAGCGAACTGAACAGCGTTCACATTAAAATTATTACTTTTAGATAAGAAGTCCTTCTTTCAGTTCCTGTCAAGTGTGGGTGAACCCCATCACCACAGGGTCCGGATCTGTGTTTTGGGACATCCTCCACGCACTCTGACATTCCAACACTTCCCAGAGGCCGCAGCAGCCTTCTAAGGAAGAGACATTATTCCAGCCCCATTCTCTCCTTTAGCCAGCTGCAGCAGCTGGGGTGCACAGAAAGGTTTTTTGGCCATCTGATCAGACCTATCTCCCTGAGGAAAAGGCAGCAAGTTAGACAGAAACATTCCCTGCTCAGATTTGAGCAGTGGACTGCTACCATGTTAAAAGAGAAGAAAAAAAACCCAAACACATAACCAAACAAAAGAACACCACAACATCCCACCATCTCAGGTGTGTTTTTCTGTTGTGCTTCAGACTTTTCCCACAGCCTTCTGCCAAGCCCTCACCTTTACATCTGCATAACTTTTCCTCTACTGAATCATATTATCATTTGGCTCCCTCCTTCCCTACTGCTGAAGTCACTTGAAACAAAAAGGCAGCTGTCGCCTATCATGACCACACTTGCACTCCTTCATTAGTGAAACTTCTGCCACAGAAGAATAGCAATTCCCTCATCAAAACAAATCCAGGCACATGATGCTGAAATATCTATGCTTTGAACAACTGTTCTCTGTTCTCAATAAAAATTGTGACTCTCCACTGGTTATTTTCCAAGCAACTCTTTCAAAAGTATAAAGAGATCACCAGAAAACACAGGGCCCCAACAAAAATGACAAGCAGTTCAAAGAACTGATATAGAAAAGGTAGTAACTCCTTCTGCTATAAATGGAGAAGGTATTTTAAGGCACTTTTAAATATGAATTTGGCTATTGATACTTATGCAATATTCATATACTGCAGCTTCTACATGAAAAACCGCAAATATTTTCAGAGAACTTAAATTCCCTCTTTATTTACTCCTTCCTCCCCAAAACATGCCTTTAGCTCCTTTTCAGAGGCACAAAGCAATGCTACATGTTACATGTTTAACAGCCTATTACCACCTGAATACGCTGCACTAAAATGTGAAGTGACCCTTTCCCACCACAGCCAAAGCAACAGAGGACCCACTGCCATCCTTCCCCCCAGACGTGCGCAGGGCTGGAGGACAGACAGCACCTGCACTCGGGCAGTGGGGCATTTTTGGGCAATGGGACACGTATAGGGACCTGCACACCCAGAAAGCCCTCCAGCTGAGCAAGGGCAAAGGGCCTCCCTGCAGCAGGGTTCCTCCCACCAGGAGCCTTGCAAGGAGACATTGTCTAGGGCAGTATCATTGCCACTTTTTTGCTGGCTCTTGAACGAGGTGAGCAGGAGACACAAGCCCTGCAGGGACAGCGCAGGGGGGATGAGCGCTCACCAAGAGTGCCAAGCTCCAGGCAGCTGCACAGCTCTCGTGTTTAAGAGGGCAAGACATGTGCTGCTGCATTCAAATGCTGCTGCATCCTTTGTGAAGATCTGCTTGAAAAGCGAGAGGAGGAAAGATCTAGCTTAAAAGGTTGCTGAGGTTTAGGAAAAGGGGGGGAAAAAAACCCAAACCAAACCACAACCACTCAATTTGAGAGGGAGGTAGTTCACGCACTCCACGTGTCAAGAGGAAAATTTGACACATTATTGTAAAGAAATAGTGAGATGTAGCCAACAGCCCAGTGCTTTAAGTCTAAATCTCAGCTAGAAAACAATATGGCAGCAGCTGAAATGTACTGGAACTAGAGTATTGCTGAAGCAGCATGTTGTTGGGCACCCAGAAAGAAACACTGAAGAGGGGTGACTAGAAGACTCTTTATATTTAATGCTATGGTCAGAAGGGCAGTTTAAAAGAGAGGATGCAAAGTGTTGTGAGCAGGGAGATGTGCACAGGATGTCCAGTAAAGGCAGAGGCAGGGGGTTCCTGGCATTCATTCTGGGTGCTGTCTGAAGACACAGGAAGGATTCAGATCAACCGATAACCTTGTATCGGACAGAAAACAGACACACTTCTGCGGCTAGAGACCAGTACTTAAGAAATAGGTCACGATGATGTTTCCCGAGGCACAGCAAGCCTGTAAAGAAGGCCACTCTAGATGCATGTGCCTTGTTGATGGAGGCTGCACAATCAATCCTCCACTAAAAAGGGATGCTGATGGACAGGACAGCATCTGCCTCCAGCTCCTGTGAAACTTATCCTGGGAAAAGGGAGATGAGTTACTCTCAGGGAGCTCTCTCCCACCTTTCTCCAGGTCCAAAGCAGCCTACCTGAAATGTGAATATTCAGAGTCATGGGGAAGGAAGGAAGGAGAGAACATGAAGACAGGGGGTGGGGGTGTCCTTGTAGCCAAAAACAGGCAAGACAAGGCTATTGTGAGAGGTAACAGGTTTCTGATAGAGCAGTGAATATAAGTGGAAAAATCAGAGAAGTCTTTGAGACCACGAACACACTTTTCGGATCGGGCTTTGCTGCTAAATATACATTAGGAACAAGTTAAGATATCTGTCAGCTGGACAGGAGAAAAGCTCCCAGCTGCAATGATCCTATCTATCTCTCTTTACCCTTAAGCAAACTAGTTACACATGCTTTTCTTTTGTGCTGGGGAAAACGTCCTACATGAGGAAAATGCTTTGTGTCTTAAGCCTCCCTGAGATAGACTAGCTGCATGAACAAACATCATCTTCAGCTGTCTGTGGATCAAAACAAACATCACATTCCCATTTGCATTTGAGGCAGAACCGTAACACACACTGAGACTGTTTTTAAACAGCTGGTTAGATTCCAAGAAATAATTTTGTACATCCCTAGGGAATGTAGTGTACAGAAATGTAATTATCCTGAGCATCTCTCCCAAAGGAGAAGATGGTTCATGTTTCAAGACGCAAGAGGAAAACAGGTAAGAAGAAGTAGTCACATTTTGGGGAACCGTTCATACGGAGCAACTGGAATGCTTCTGTAAGCAAAGTTCTTGCAGACACAACTGAACACCCCTTACCACAAGGGTGAAATACATATTGAGACTGAGCAAAAAAAATAATAGTTGTTAATTGTACAAAATTGCAGAAAAAAAATTTTGTGTAATGCAGCACAATTATACAAAGATATCCAGAATTGAAGTTTCAAAAGATGTATAAAGTGAGACCACAAAAAAAGTGTAGAGCTTCTGTGCTCTGGATTCCTTCAATCTCATATTATTCAGCAGTGACACTGACACCCAATTCTTCTTCAGGGCAGACACAGGGGTATGGTTTCAAAAGCCAAATTAATAGCTCCTAAGAGGAGAGGAGCTGGTCTCTCCTCACATCTCTTTCCACCATGGACTCTGGTTCTCATCTGATCCCACAGAGAGATTACTCAACTGATTAAAATAATCAATTATCTCAATTTTTATTCTTTGTTGGTCTAGTGAATTGACTCATCTTACTTTGTGGTCAGATAAACGCCAGTACCAGTTCAGAGAGAGAGAGAGGGGGAAAAAAAAAAAAAAAAAGTAGTTTTGCGCAAGGGGAGGAAGCGCAGGACCTCCCCCATTCAGCAGCAGCAAGGTTTTAATTCACATTGTGGAACATCAAGCTCTCATAGCACTCAGCTGTACTTTGAAACTAGTGCCTAGGAAAACTATAGTCACCAGATGTATGGATGTAGTCTAAATCTAGCCCGGACCACTTTAAGGAAGAAATTTTAAAGAGAAAACCATTTTAGACGTATGAAACTTATTTATTAAAGATTGTGAGGGACAACCAGAAAGATTCAGATAACATCAGTAAGTTTTAGCAACAAATAAGATGGTTGACAAGAGAGCAGCAAGGAGGAGGTTAACATGTAAGAGGAAAGGGAGGCCTCAATAGTTTTCAAATGAAGTTTGAGCAGTTCAGTCTCTATAAGGAATTATACCCAATTATTATCTCTAAGAAATTAGATGACTGTTGCTATAGCAGAGAACAAGATCCAAGATACAAGCAGGTCCTCTAGTACCATGAATAAACTGGTAATATAAGCATCATGGAATTACAAGTTATATGTCCTAACAACAGAGTTAATCTTGCTCCTATTACCTTTTCATACATTTTATAGAGTGCTCTTTACCATGAATCACATTAATTTGTGAGGTTTATCCTTCCCTTCCACAGCCAGGTGTCCTTCTGCATGCTCCTGCTTATAGACAAAGCAGTGGTGAAACAAAAGGAGATCTTGTTACACAGAACTTTAAGCGTGACATTCAAAAGGAAATCCACTTCAGATTAGGAAAACTCCAGATGGGAAAATATTTGCAAGTGCTTTCCTGCATTTTACACACGTGATCTAACTATACTTACTGTAGAAGTACTTGTAACCATATATTTATTCTGGCCCTGGATAGTCGCAGTGACATGCCTGTAACAATAGGAAATGATCATCATTTCTGTGAGCTTGTTCTCACATGCTCTAGATAACTACTTTGTGGTGTCATCAAAACTATGGACTCTTCCTGACCTACTTTCCATTTACCACTAGTAACGGTTTCTCCCCACTGCTATTTCACCATCTCCAGCAGCCTATGTAAGATAGACTTGGCAGCATGTTGTTCACCCGGGTTATCCACAAAACAGACCAAAGTCCTACTTCACATCAACACCACCTTAGATAAACCATTGTCAGCAGCCAAATACTGCATATTCAGTTAAGTGTTCTATCCTCCTTCAGAGCTAAAGTTTATGAACCACATTTATCAGCCCCACAAAAGAATTCCTACAAGCAATGGATGTCTACTGCCTAAGGGCAGATTAAATAGCTACCATCCATGAGGTCTACAGCTATCACGGAAGTAATTACACAACATACAGGTAACACATGCTATCTTCAACCTAAGAAGTGTGAATAACAGCCAAAGCAAAGATGCAGCAATAGAAACTTCAGCATGGGCTGCTACCAACTTGCTGAGTAAGTACACAACAGGAACGCCAGAACTGCATTTATATCCTCCAGACTGTTTGGCAACAGTATGATCTAGCTCCCCACTAGCATGATCAGCATTACACAAATACATAATGTTAAGTCAACCTTCCTCAGAAATACCAGCTTGAATAAGACAATTCACAGCCTCGGCATACAGAAACCTCCTCCCCATCCAGGGTTCGGCTTTATTTGTGTAAAAGAAATGCACAGACTCAAGATTAGAAGCTGCTCAGACTATCTGTTGTCACTCCTTCCAGTTTCTAGTTCAAGACCATTCAACCTACCCCAAGATCCCCGTGTTTGACAGTCTACCTCTAAAATATCCTGCTCTCCTTGTACATTTGTGGAGGTAGAAAGGCTCTCTTGGGTGCACTGATGAAGACAGGTGGAACTACAAGACAAAATGAATTTTGTGCTTTGCCAGTTTTATCAGCTGATGTGGTCTTAGCCGTCCTACCACATTGCAATAGTGACCACAGACTAAGAAGTAGTCTACACACCAAAAAATAGCAAGAAGAATTACAATGAAAAAAAACAGAACAAATTACTTTCCCTGGTTTTCTTTAAAATCAGGGGGAAAACCCTCCACATTTTCATTTTGATAAAGAAAGTCATAAAGTATCTGGTAAGTGCTCCCTTGGATAGCATTTCCCCCCCTTTATCCACTGCAGGTGAAAGAACTTTTCTGGCCAAGTTGGTCACCTGCAGATATATACTCCATGCAGGTGTTTGTGCTATCAACTCATAAACTGGAGCACAACATAGCTGAAGTACGTCAGTCTTTGAACACACTACAGAAATATGCTGCATTACTGGGAGCTGCAAGAAGAAAGCCACACGTCTCCTTAGATCAGACAGAGAAGGTCGTTCTTATTTTCTGTCACTTGCCCGGACAAGCTTTTCAGACATTTGGCATCTAACTGTGTGGTTAGGAGGACAATTCTTATGCAAATTCTATATCCTGTTTTCAGTTACTAAAGAAAATCCAGGTACCGGAAGCAAAGCTTTCACACTACCTTTGTCAGGCCTCTGCTGGACGGGAGTTCATTCAGGTGAAGTTAAGAAGCAAAATGGTGGGAATGAGAAAAAGCAAAGACTTCCATTAGGAAACACTAAAAATCCCCAACATATAATTTAAACTGCACATTGGTTTTGTTTGTTTGTTCCCCCCCCCCCCCCCCCAGAAAAAAACACCAAATACACTTTTCATATTAAGCAATGCTTAAAAAAAAAAAAAAAATCAACACTTTCACACATCTAACTTTAATTTCTTCAACAAATTTACCTTGACAGTGACAAAGGCTTAATGCATGTGACTGTGCAGCTCCCCCTGAAAACCGACCCAATATTAGTCGCTCTGGAGCAGTCCCTGGATTTGAGCACAGCTCTACGAGCAGCTTAAACCAACCTACGATGACACTGTTGTCAAAACAGGTAAATACACCGACCTTCTTCCTCCATGTGTTCCTGCCACCAGCCCTGAACTGGACAAGGTCACTATATACCAGTCTAAGGAAAGCAGCTCCTGACTGTCTGGGCTGGCGACGGCTGAAGGCCGGCACCGGGACCACTCATCTGGGCTCAAGAGGAGGATGGGCAGCACATCCAGCTGCACTTAGCAGCAGCGTGGACATCTTAGATTGGCTTGACGTGTTTATGAAGGTATACCCTGGGAGGGATATGGTGACAACCAGAGCTAGTTCCAGGCTTCTTATACAAAGGTGGAGGTAAAAAGGGCCCGTGATTACTTCAAGATGTGAGGGGATGCAGAAAAAGAAAGTTCAGTGATTTTTTTACTCACTTTGGGCGTAAGTAAACTCAGAAGCATTTTGGACAAGAAGCTGCCCACTGGTCTTTCTGTGGACTGACAGACAGCATTGCCTGTGAATTTATCATGAAGTGCGACCATAAAATTTCTATCCACTGCATCAGGGATCAAAGACAATACAGAGTGAGAAAAAGCAGCCTGTCAACAGAGCAGGGCTGAGGGAAGGAACACTTTGGCATCACAAAAGAAGACATGCACATTTTAACGCTACACATGCTGTTTTCCTTCATTCATTTCGCTGCTTGAACACACAGCAGCTTGCCTGGGAAAGCTATGCCATGTAACATCTCTTCAGATCAACATGCTGCACTGCCTTGTCTATCGGTTGGTGATTACAACGTCACAGGTTAAAAATATAGGTGAAAATCACAAAGACTCTAAAGATATGGGACACATGCCCTGTTCTTGTGTATGGAGACAACATCGGCATCTGAGGTGTTTCTGAATGCCAGCACTTCATCACACAGATCCTCAGGAGCCATAGAAAAGAGCAACTCAGTTTATACATGCTACTGATCCCAAGCGCGACCTGACGAGTCGCATCACAGACACCATGACAGACTGACGAGACATGAGGAAGCGTCAGTGTAGAAAGCTGTCAGCAACAGTGTTACAAATTGAAAAAGATCTGGCATAACTTTTTATTACTATTTAAATGCAGGTGAAAGAAGTTCTGCCTTTCAGAGCATTTAGGTTCGCTTCCAACAGTGTATTTCAAGCACTACACGGGAACTTGTTGGAGAAATTAAAAGCCTGCCTTGAGGATACCAGGCTTGAGTTATGCAGACGCCCTGAGAATGACTCCCTCATGCCTCTGCTTGGAGATCAAACGATTTGCAATATGATTTCATCAAATGCGCTATCCCGTGCTCCTTATGCATTCCGCCTATGAATATTCCTGCCTTAAAGAAATAAAAATCTTACAAATGTAAACCTCATGTCTGAAACTACAAAGAGGATATTCTGCCTCTTCCCTGGGGGCAGAGATCCCCAGAGAGCTACAGGGCGTCACTGGGCAGGGGAAAGAGACTATGGCACTGATAAACATGGGTGCTGCAGAGGACTGCTCCGCAGGCACCCAGAGCACGGGTCCTGGAAACCTGCGTGGGAAAGAGGCAAAGGATCCAGTCTGCCTGGTCGATGGCCCTCCCAGGAAATGCTGAAGGGGAGAAGCTGTAAGAGAGTCCAACCCTTTCCTCCAGGACAAGAAACGCAACTAAAATCACCTCCAACGAGCTGCACATCCCCTGCAGGCTCTTGGAGTAACTTCACAGGGCACCCGTGCTCAGCAAGCACAAGACCCAACAGGCAGCTGGCACGACCTGGAAAAGTTCAGACTATCCCAAACATGAGGAGCCTGTAGATTCTGTAAGCGAAGGACTCGCTAACCATGCGGACATATTTCACTTCATTATCCCTGGCAGAAATACGACAACTCTCTCTATTAATTCTCCCAATGCACTTGCCTTTCCCCTCCTGCACACGTACACCTGCCACAGCCTCACTGTGTGCGATCTGACCAATTGCTCCACAGCTTTCCTCCCTTCCTCCAGGGGCTGCTTTTCAGACATGCGAAGTGCATCTGCATTTAAACATAATTAAGAATGTAAGCACTCATTTCTCCTGAAAATTCAGGCCCTGGGAAAACAGACAGCCCTGGGAACCACATCTGGTTCTTTCAGCAGCGAGACCAGTTTTAACTGATCGAACACCAGTCATGTCATGCCCTAGCCTGACCTTTGCGGAAGAGATCACAAGACATCACTATCTTAAATCTTATTTTGAATAACTGCTATAGCAGAACTTAACTTTTAGAAAATATCAAATCCTGGTATTTTTTCCCCAGAGTCAGAAATTCTACCCTTCTTAATTTTCTGCCTCAATAATTACTGCCACTGTTAAAAAGGTATCCCTGGTTTCTAATTTCCACTTGTTTCTCTCCATCTCCTAGCCTGCTCAGCCTGCCAAAACTCTGTGCTATGATATTTCAATTACTTTCACAAGTAATTTAGGATAAGGCTCTGGTTCCCCCCGCCCCGAACAGTTATAACTGAAGGAGTCTCTCACAACTCCCTCCAGTCCCACGAAATTTGCCTCCTCCCTGAGCTGCACTAGAGTTCACAGTAAATCAAGTCAGAGAACTTGAGTTAAGAGCAAAAACATCCCCTGTCCCAGCATCCTGGGTCCTAGAGGTTCAGAGAAGAATAACAAGTACAAGCAAAGCCATGAAACACCTTAAATGTAAGGAATGCCAAGTTCTTCGCCCTGATGGAAAAGGCATATTTTACAGAGAGAAGATTATAAAAAAAATAATAAAAAAATCATAGGAGGCTTGAGATGGTGAGTAGGGATTGACTGTTCAGTTTCTTCTACAAGACCAATGGCCACCAAACAAAGCCAGCAGGAGCAAGACTGTTCTTCACGCAAATGGTGGCAAACCTGTGCAATCTTTACCAGAAGATATTGTAGAAACCTGCACAGGCCCAGGAAGAGACAAGCTAAGTATATGGAAGAACAATCCCTAAATCCACAACCTACAAGCAGCTCAGAAGTTCCCCAACAGCTGAGAATTGTCATAGGATGAGAGAACATTAAAGCAAATAATTTTACAAAATTCTCTGTGTTCTTAATGTTCCCCAGACATCCAGGTGTGGCCTTTGTGGGAGAACAAATGCTGCACTAAATGGACCCTGGTCCATTGACAGACAACAGCTACGGATTACATACAAAACACCAAGTTTTGCTTATTTGTGTCTTTTACTTAGTTTTACAAACAGGAGCTTATCCATCAAGATGAGAAGTGGATTCCACATATGGAGAGCTCAAACAGCATCAAGATGTTTCCATCCAAATTTTCAGAAGTTAAGTGCCAGCAGCATTATTTCCGGCACTTACTGCTCAGATCAAATTCTCCTGCCTGCGGACAAGACATCCCTTCTTCATGCAACGGTTTGTAGTAAACACCAATTAACTCAGCTCGAATATAACCTGGTGGCCTTGATACCGATCCGCTGGGATTTGAGATCATTTGTTCTTATTCCAAAACAAGTGATCTGAAACTGTATGCCTTTCAGTCATTCATTCCATGTGGTTTCAGCAACTGATGCTAATGTAACAAGCGCCTGAAGCTTCCCAACCAGCCACTGCCAACTACATGCAGTTTACACTTACATGTAAGTTTACTGCAAACCCCTTGTTATTCTATGGAGACAATTACAAGCAAATAAAATTCTTCCTACGCTGCTTTAATTTTATTTGAGGTTTTGATTTTGGAAGAAAAATTATTTCCCTTTTCACCCTGCCTTACATCTACTCTAATTTTTCCTCTCTGAAGCCAACCTGAAACACAAAGGCTAAAGCACAGACTCAGTAGACAAAATTCAGATCCTGTTCCTCTTACTGTTGTATTAAGCAACATAACACTGAGTAGTTCAGTTTGTAAATCACGTGGATTACTCAGAATACAAAGTACTTTGCTACAGGAGTAGGACTGACCAAATCAAGCCCCCAGAGATTAGGGCTGATTAGTTACCTAATTACCAGCAAGAACTTATATGGATTTTCTTATTTTATAAAATGCAGTCCACATTTTTATGACTAGCACCTTAAATTAAGTACTCAACTGCATCCTACTTTTGAATAACTGTCCCAGGTAGTAAAGACAAAACCAGGACTCATCAACAGAATTTTCAACTCAACATATACTGAAAAGTCCATTTCAGATTAAGACTATTTAGCAAATGACTTATTAGAAACTATTATGCAAAGTGTGTTCAGTAAGTGCCCCACCTTTTTATTAAATTTAAATTCTCTATAAATTTTCACAGCATTACAAGCAACTTTCAACTTTGAAACAGAGTAAGTATGCTGGTATTACGGGAGCTGCCCCTGCTGATTCTGTGCCAGTCAGGGCAAATCTCACCGCATTACGGGTGATCAAAATTGCTGTGCTCTCTCTGTTTTATTTACTAACATTTATTCTTGGCCAGCTACGCAGAACACTCAGAGGCTTGATAACTGCACAGGTGCCATGTTGCTCTCCTATCGCCCCCTGCCCGAGCGGTGGCAGGGAGGACAACTCAAAAAGGCATCAGTTTTCTGACACTGGGGAGATACTCTGGCAATTCCTGTTCAACGTACAATATACTGTCTCATTAAATGGGCACATACCATTTTTCCCTTTCAGGACTCTTGTCTCAGTGTTTAGGACTCCTGCTTGTTTTGGACAGAAGTCAGAGCTACAGTAAGAGGAGGTTTTGTTAGAATCACCTCCCACTTGCTTGCTGTGGAAACTGAACACTGTACAGTGAATGAGAAAGGATGGCTTTATGATCACAGAGAATAATGATAAGCTAGTTAACTGGATTTTATTTTACTGATAAAAGTAATTGTGTGATGTAGGACAAGTCATGTAAACCAAACTTTTCTTTATGATGCATTTTTTAACAGAGATGCATTTTTAACATGCTGCTCATGATCTCAAGCAAAAGCAGTGCAATCTGGGAATATTCTGCACATCTGGAAGAAAGACGCATTGTATCATGCTAGAATAAATATATGGACAAAATTCAGAGGGTTGTGCTCAGCTCTAATTCGCACCACTGTTAGACTGCCTGCTTTCATAAGGTCACCTTTTTTCCTGTTTCTGTATCTTCAGCGTCAAAACTTCATCCAGGTTAGCAATTACTGGCAGGAATCCTGGTTTCCTAGTCTCGCAGGAATCCATCTAACAAGTCTGTCCCAGAGATGTGCATCCTGCCCTAGAGCCAATAAACTGGTGCTTCCAGGCTGTTATAGTTACAGTACTGGGTTCCTGCAACTCGCCTCGTGTTTGTGGAAATGTTTTACAGCCCGTGATATGTGGGGGGAAAAAAAGGAAAACAATAAGAAAATAAGAGAAAAAAGAATTTGAAACTTACCAAGTCAACATCTTCCAACAAAACAGGCTTCCTACAGAAAGCGCATCTGAACCTCGCAGCCAAGCTGCAGAAGTAGGTCAACTAGGTTATCCCAAGAAGAAGGGGAGAGCATCCTGGGCACTGAGCGTAGCAGCCAGGGTGCCTACGCAACCACTGCACTGTGCCAGACAGACAAATCCTTAGAAGTCTGAAAGAAGATTACTGCAGCAACAACAGCAGAAAGGGTAAGACGACAAAGTCAAGAAGCTGATTGTCACATAAGCCAAGAGATGAGGCAAAAATAAGAAGAAAGGAGCGTGACTTCCATTGGTCCTCAGGAAAGAAAAACAAGCAATGTTGGAGCCTCTGTTGTTTTCAGACAAGAAAACAAGTGCTGTATCTGCTCTTGTCTTAGAGATTTGGAGATTGAATGGTACAAATATATTCCAGAATTACAGAGCCATTGAAGAACCACACGAGTGCTAAGAGAAAAGGAAAATATGAGCTTACACAGGAGAAACCTTCTGGCAGTGGGATCTGCTCAGCCATTTAGCAGTGCCTCAAGATAAACGATCAATACCTCATACCATTAGGTTATTTGTAACGGTGCCACCGGAGTGCTAGCAGGTGTGCTGTACGGAGCAATCCCGGCTGGGGAGAGGGATGCTGGAGGATCCCTTTCTACAGGGTGCAGGAGCAGCAACCCCTCCTCCTCGGCTCGGTGATGCCACCCACCGGCTACAGGCATCAAGGCAACATAGCACTTGGTGGGTACCCGGCGAGGAGCTCCTCGCTCCATCGCTGCGCTTCCATCTTCTTCAAAGAATAAGAAGTCTTTTAACCACCCTCTTTTCTATAAAGTGTGTCAGGGAGCACCACCACCCCTAGTTCTCCACAGCCTTCAGAAACTGTGTGGCAATCTTTCTACCAGAGAAGAGGGATTTACTGAGTCAACAAAATCCTTCTGACAAGACTTATCAGCCCTTGCATAAATCTATTAAAAGGAATGACATTCAAAGTGAAAGACTAAGGATGTTACTGTCAGCATTTATGAATTCATAAAGGCAAATACATTCACAAGCTTCTAAAGAAGGGACGCGGTATGCGAGGAAAAAATTACAGTGAGATGTGATGTTCCTTCCTCGTTTCTCTTAGAACAATAAATAAAGAAGGATTTATGGTCCTGTGAAGCATGAAAGGGAGATTATTCAGCGGCAGGGGTCTTCATTCTGTGAGACCGACAGACACGACCCTTCCAGGCTCAAAGCAGCTTATGACAGGACCTCCATTAAGCCACAAAATAAAGTTTGTGTGCATCACCATATCAACATGCAGATGAGACAATGTGCAAGACTGTTGCTAGATTTAATGCATTTTTCTTTTGAGTAGGAAAACCAAGCATTTTGTCAAAGTGAAGAAAGTATTTAGAAAAAGAATTAGTAATTCCTTTATCAGATTTTCTTAAAGTTCTAGACATTAAGTCAAAGCTGGGTAATCAGAAAAAAACAACCACCAAAACACCCAAACCATAAGAGAGAGAGAGAGACTATTTCAGTCAGAGCGCCTCAGAAACATCAATAAAGGGACAACTCAGAGCGGGGAAAAAAAATATCACATTGAAGAAAAAAAAAAGAGGTACATACAACTATAATGTTAAATAATGAAAACAGATGTGTACGTATAGATAAACCCCATCAGCCAGTTTCATATGAAAGTGTATCAGCTATTAAAAAATAAAAGTCTTTATAGATTTGGCAGTACCTTCCCACCACTGTGTCTTCCAGCAGGGAACTGCTGAATTCACATCTTCTGGCAGAACTCAGCTCAGCAAGATGGATAGTTTTGTCCTCTACTGCATGTGAAGGCTAACTATTTAAACAAGTCCCATTTGTACAGGCTGCTATGGGTGTAGGGAGAGCTCTTGGAAACTGCTCGGGATCTTCATGAAGGCAGCAGCTTTCAGAAGAGCAGCAGTAACAAACAGCCAGGCAGGTAACCACTGCCAGCTATAGCTGCTGTGGATGAAGGCAGATGTAAGACATGCAGACTAATACTACAACAACTAACAATTCCACTAAAATTACTTAATTTTGAGAGTTGCATGAGGAACGTGGAGCTATTGCACTTGTTTCACAATCAACTATTTTCCATCTCTCTTCAAACTTTCACTTCCACAATTTTCATGCTCCAGCTGGGCAGAAGTCCTTATTTAGGAACAAACAAAAGCAGGCATTTAAATAACAAAGGGAATTCTCTCTCTAGGGATTTTGTCAGCTGGGTCTGTGCTCAGCTCAACAGCAGCATTAAATTCTTGTATTTCTCAACAGGACTTCTGTGTTTCTGCAGAACACAGAGGCTTTGCACACCCATATGACAGCATTTCAAGTCACCCCTGTAACGATGCCAGTCCACATGAAACATGGGAACGCTTACGAAACAAACACCCGTAAAACCTGAGTTTGTATTGACTGTTGGATCACAAGTCGAAGACGACCTGGAGAGCTTTATGTTCTCCTTCACCAGCCCTGCAGCACTTTTCAGTGAGAGAGAGGGGTACCATGATCCCCCTTCTCCCCCATCTTTCCACCGCAAGTCCCAACTGTTGCAGCATTTTTCACAAAACTACTGAAACACTAGAGAAACAAAAATTCAGCTACCTAACCCTACCCCCCCCTTCCAATTCCTTTAGGTACAAACCAACAATAAATTGCTGCTTTTAGCAGATGCACTTTACAAGGAATGCAACAAAAGTTTATATTTTGGTGTGTTGTTGTTTTTGTTTTTGTTTTTTTTTTTAAACTAGCATACTAACAAAACAGGAAGAGTTCACAGGTTCATTCATTAACAATTCTCCAGTTTTCATTCTACGGATTTTATTTCAAGAACAGTGTGGTGAGAACGTCAAACAAAGACCTGCAAGTTTTCATTTAGTTCCCAGATTATTGATCTCATCAGATTTAAGCCTCCCAAAAATTACAGACCGGTCAATAAATCACTGTAAACTCTTGAGCTTGTCAGGAAATGTTACTCCAAGGTTTATCTTCTTTTATGAGGCAACACACGCCTTACCAAAAAAAGAAGCTCCAGGTGTGGACTAGTCTGTATGCCCCAGTCAACATCTAACATTTTTACTGCCGATTCATTTCCTTATCCTAATGAGAACTCCTTCTTAGGAGCCAGCCATTCATGACACTGTGTGAGCAGCAAAGAAGTCTGCTTCTAGGATATCTACAATCTTTTGCTGCCTGCCTTCTCTTTAAAAGAGGATTCCTTCTAAGATAGAACAAGAGTTCTCTCAATCTAAAAGATCATTCCTACAAAATACCAAGAGAAAAACTGGAGAAGTACTTCATAAATCATATCTAAAATTACTTACGAGTATCTAACAAATTACAATACACAACTGCAAACAGATGTGTATATGACTCATCTCATACTTATGCACAAACTGATTTTTTTCTGAATTACTTGCAAAAATACATCTAAAAAAGATATTTATGATTAACTGAGGTACTGATATAGTTGGGGGGAACAAGCGTTCCAGCACACATGCCCTTTGTTTAAAAATACATAGTTAATTTACTTACTTGTTCATACTTCAACAGACAAAATGAACATGAATTAAGACCAAAGTCTTATATACAACAATTTATGAAACAACCCCACCAAAAAAAACCTGAACCCCAATGCCATAAAACACTGAAGACAAATCTTAAAAACATATTAAAATAAAATGCAATAAACTTAACTGTTGCCTATAACGACACTGAGTTTTAGAACTGAGAAACAAGAAATGTGTATTTTTTTTTTTTATTTTTTTTTTTAAAGAATTGCAAGGTTAAAGTTAGAAGCAGATGATACGCAGAACTACATAATTTTGTTTGATGTTAGGGGAAGGATATCCAAAGCCAATTATCCTCTTAAGAAAGGCCTACAGAATATGAGAAAAGTACATTAACAAGCTATCAAAACAAACATATTTCAAAATACTATAGCATCAACATAACTCACCAGTACTATAGTATCTTTTAAGTTCTGTGCGTCTGATGTCTTTCAGTTGATTGTATTTTTTCTTTTTCTTTTCTTTGTCTGGAGCAGTTTCCTTTTCCCCAGCAAATTTACAGCCGTCTTCAGAGGAACTGATTTGCTCCAAAATAACTTTACTTTCATCATCTTTCTCAGAAGGTGTTTTGGAAACAGGAGATCCAGGGGAATTGGCAGAGACAGTCTCGGTGCTTTGTTTGGCTTGCCTTTTCTTTTTCAAACTACGCATAAAGAAAAAACCCACAACATTAAGATGCAGCCAACCTCCACAGACAAGTTAACTCACTTGCTAACTTTATTTTTTTAAAAATGAATTTAATATAAGAATTTCCTACAACTCAGTAAAAACCACACACTTTGCATCATTAACTTAGTAACTAAGATTATCTTACAGCATACTCTTCAATCATCATATCACCACCTCAAGGATATCTTCTCCAGAGTAACAAAAAAGGTAATAAAATTTTTACTGTTGTTTACTGAGGAGGAGAAACAGGGAAAAAGAAACAAAAAAACATCAAAAAGCTGTGTTTTTTTTAAACCATCATACATCTAAATGTAGAAACAAGATACTGAACCATGTTTTCAAGATGAAGCTTAGGATAAAATAAAGCCCCAGATCATACTGTATTATAATGCAACACCTAACATAACAGTTTCACAGTCAACTGCTCCTGCTTTATAAAGCTACTTGTTTTGACATAAACTTGTTATTTCTTTCCATTTTGTCCAAGGTTATCTCCCAGGGGCCACACATGCCACTCCAGGTCTGTTCTCGCACAACCCACACCACCTGGCACTCCAAGTGTCACCCAGCAGCTCCTTCCCCAGTGTGACCGATGTGGCCGCGAACTGCTTGTGCGGGAATGTTTCCCAGCTGCTGTAGCTCTTCTGAGAGAAATCTTAACGAGCTGCCTATAAATATTCCAACTTATCACTATAGCAACAAGAGTATTTTCTTTTTAGAAGACTCCTTAAAGCACAGCTCAAGTGAGAAAGATGCTTCAGGAATCCTAACACAGAATTTTCTGCTAAATCACCACCGTTAGCACCGACTGTGCTTAGTGAGAGCAAAGGCTGACTTTACAGGCTGAGGGTCAGCGTCACTAAAATAGTCCTCAGTTAAGAATCACTGACAAACACCACACAAAACGAAAAACTAATCTATCTAATGATCCTTCTCTCTAGTACACTAAGTTCTTAGTTAAAAGGTACCTAAGGGAGGAAGTAGTATATTAGTCTTGTTGATGCTAAAAACTTTGTTACGTGCATAGAAAGAATTATGCATAGAAAACACAGACAATCAATGAGTCACTACAAATGGGAAAAGGTTACGTGATCTCACAGCAGTAATTTACTTAAGGGAAAACTTAATACATTAAGTTATTAATGTAATCCAGGAATTTCAGAGATTCTTCCTTCCACATTTTATATCTATATGCTATCAATATATTTTATCAGGCTATAATACAAAAATAAATACACAGAGCATTTGAGAATTACAGTAAGACATTTCACCCTACGCATCCCGCCCACCCCCCCCAAATAAAACATTAAAACCCGTTCCCAAATCCAGAATATCCAGCTTGAGACCTCTGAGAAGGGTCAGTTTCTGAGACCACGTGTGACCAACACTTTCCAGTGCAACATTTCAAAAGATTGTTTTGCAAAAGCTGTGTCTACCACACACGTATGTATACATATTTCTTAAATGCTTCCCAAAATATGACAGTGGGAGATTCACATTCTGCAGCCAACTCAGTGAGGATGCCGTGGTTACCCATTCACTCAAACCAACTGATTTGTAAGACAGCTAGTAGTAGTTCATGCTCTACACAGCAAAAGAGATTTGTGTGTGAAACTTTACAGATCAGGTCCTGACTACATATGAAAACAACCCATGGGGATTTACAAAAGTGACTACATCTATATAACAAATCAAGTGTTTTGTTTAGACTAATGAGAATTTGCATATGCAAAGGAAGCTTATTTTTTACTAATAAACCACAGTCCTGATCGAAGGCTGCTGTAGCAACCGCAAAATATTACAGTCACATTACATACACAATGTCTATATTTAGCCCTGGTGGAAGTCTTTGCAAAGCAGCCCTCTACACTGAAATGGCATACCCTTAACTATGGTTGTACTTGATTCCAAACTTGTACATGAGATGCATTCCTGAATTTTTACTCTAGTGACTCAATGGTCTTCCTGTACGTGTGTGTATCACAGGGTACCCAAACCATCTCCTTCAGTAGACAAGAATAGGGAAGTATCCACTGGCAGCCCCGTTTCTCCTCATGGTGCATCAGAGACTTCTGTCCTTGGATTCCTAGTCCATTTTTTTTGATCACAAACTCTGTTAAGTAAGCTTTCTGTAGTATAAATGCAGTATCTCAACACAACAAAAAAAAGCTGCTAATAGAAACATAGAACCTCTTTTTGGAGCGGAAAAAAAAAAGATTAAAGAGGAAAACCTCTCTAGAGGTCAACAGTCCTCGTCACAATGCTCACAGCTTCTGTCAGTATTTTCCTTAAAACATGCTCATTTCAACCAAAGTCTCAAAGTTGCCCTAGGCAACTTTAAAAATAAAGAGCTAAAACAGAACCGATCCTTTAGTGATAGAAAAGAGGAAAGCAGAAACAACCATCTGAACTGACTGACCCCAACATAACTGACTGATGCCTCTCCCCATAGCATTTAATCTTTCCTGATTCCCATATACTACAGCCCACCGAGAACCTACAGCATCCCCAGCACACTGTGCTGCTGCTAATCAACAGTACCACAGGCACTTTTTGGTAAGAGTTATAAAGAATCTGGGCACTTCATAATTTCTATGCCGTCCTTGTAGCATGCATCAGATTTCCAGACAGCGCCAAACCTACTCCTCCTGCCCGCTGCTCCGTTTCAAGGCAATGACCATCCAATTCTCAGAGCAGCAACCTTGGCGCTAGAAGAAAATATCAGATGAGGACCGAGTACATGACATTCATAACAGGACTCAGAGTCACTGCAACTCTGCCTGGGATCTCTGCTTGGAAAATGCTACTTTTAGAAATTTCTAAAGTCTGGCCAAAACTATCCCAAACCCACCACTTTACTCACTCTTGAAAAACCTCAACTATAATATCCCAAGGAACCAAAACAAACCTTAAACAGCATTTAAAACCATAACAGCAACCACAAATCTACTATGCTTTTTAACATTATGTGCGCCCTCTTAGTAAAGCAAATACAGAGTCCTGTATACACGAGGCAATTCATTATCAACACACACTGGTTTTGTGCAGCAGAGATTGGGCTGTGAAGGGCACAGCTGGAGGGTTTACTGCATCTCAAACAAAATTCCAGACCCTTGAGAGACCCCCTTCAGCCTCCACTTGCCCTCCTTTCACACTGACCTGCACATCCAAGCAAGGCAGACTGGGCACACACACAAGCTGCCAGCCCTTCTCCTGCTCAGATTTCAAACCCATCACCTCCTGAAGAAGTTGGAGGCTGAAGGTTTTATCGGCTCTTCTCCCAGCTCTCAGGTATTTGCTACTTTTCATGCCAAGATTTGCCACGGAAGATGGACTTAAGAACACCATTTGTCAGATTATTTCCTTTTTCAACTACTTCGGAAGATTTTGAGTTGTTTTGTTCAGTTTTAAAGAGGATTTGTCTGAATAAAACCAACATTCAGTCTTGTCCTAATGGTTATGAGAGCAAAAGGGACAAATAAATAAATAAATGAATGAAACCCCTCAGTGTCAAAAGGGCCAAATAAATAAATGAATGAATGAAACCCCTGAGGAAAGCATGCCACGGTTTGAAGGAGACCACATTAGTGAGGACTCCCACTCTGACATTCCATCAGAGAAAGGTGATAGACGTTTAGAAATTACTGCTAGAGAACAATGGGAAAACCCTTTCCTAGAAGGGGAAAAGGGTACTAGGCTAAGAGTTAACAAAGCTCATGGACAGAGCTTTAAGCCGAAAGTTAAGGGGGAAGGGAATAAAACCAGGCCCGCTGGTAATGAACCTGAGTGTCAAGGGCCAAAGATGGGGGTGAAATCAGTAGCCCAGGTCATGTGCATCTACGCTAATGCACGTAGCATGGGCAACAAACAGGATGAGCTAGAAGCCATTGTGCGGCAGGACAACTACGACATAGTCGCCATCACGGAAACGTGGTGGGATGATGGTCATGACTGGAATGCTGCAATGAGTGGCTATAAGCTCTTCAGAAGGAATAGGCAAGGAAGGAGGCGGGGGGGTGTGTGGCTCTGTACATTAGGGAGTTGTTTGACTCTATAGAGATAGACTCCAGTGATGAAGAAGTCGAGTGTTTATGGGTAAGGGTGAAAGGGAAGGCTAACAGAGGTGATTTTGTGCTGGGAGTCTGCTATAGACCACCCAACCAGGATGAACAGGTTGATGAGGTATTCTATAAGCGGCTGGCTGCAGTCTCGCAAACGCCAGCCCTTGTTCTAGTTGGGGACTTCAACTTACCAGACATCTGCTGGAAATATAACCAGCAGAGAGCAGGCAGGCTAGGAGGTTCCTCGAGTGTATGGAGGATAACTTACTGACACAAATGGTAGGTGAGCCTACCAGGGGAGGTGCCTTGCTAGACCTACTGTTCACAAACAAAGAAGGGCTAGTGGGGGACGTGGAGGTCGGAGGACATCTTGGGCTTAGTGACCATGAAATGGTTAAGTTTTCCATTCATAGTGAGGTAAGGAAGGGGGTTAACAAAACCTCCATCTTGGACTTCCGGTGGACAGACTTTAGCCTGTTCAGAACCCTGGTTGGGAGAGTCCCATGGGAGGTAGTCCTGAGAGACAAAGGAGCCCAGGAAGGCTGGACGCTCTTCAAGAGGGAAATCCTAAAGGCCCAGGATCAGGCTGTCCCCATGAGGCACACAATTAAAGGGCGGGATGAACAAAGAGTTCTTGATGGGACTTAAGGAAAAAAGGAAGGTTTACCACCTTTGGAAGAGGGGACAGGCAACTCAGGAGGAGTACAGAGATCGTGTTAGGTCATACAGAGAGAAAAATCAGGAAGGCAAAAGCCCAGCTGGAACTCAACCTGGCAATTAATATAAGGGACAACAAAAAAAGTTTCTATAAATACATCAACAAAAAGAGAGTTACAGAGAATGTCCATCCCTTACTGGATGCGGGGGGAAACCTTGCAACCAAGGACGAGGAGAAGGCTGAGATACTTAATGCCTTCTTTGCCTCTGTCTTTAACAGTCAGACCAGCTACCCCCAGGGTGTTCAGCTTCTTGGGCTGGAAGATAAGAATGGAGAACAGAACAACCCCCCTGTAATCCAGGAGGAAGTAGTTAATGATTTACTTATGCACCTGGACACGCATAAATCTATGGGGCCGGATGGGATTCACCCAAAGGTTCTCAGGGAGCTGGCAGGAGAGCTCACCAAGCCTCTCTCCATTATCTATCAACAATCCTGGTCAACAGGAGAGGTGCCGGATGACTGGAGGGTGGCCAATGTGACGCCCGTCTACAAGAAGGGCCGGAAGGAGGATCCCGGAAACGACAGGCCTGTCAGCCTGACCTCGGTACCGGGAAAGATCATGGAGAGGATCATCCTGAGTGAGCTCTCAAGGCAAGGGAAGGGCAGCCAAGGGATCAGGGCCAGCCAGCATGGGTTTATGAAACGGAGGTCCTGCCTGACCAACTTGATCTCTTTCTATGACCATGTGACCCGCTTTCTCGATGAGAGGAAGGCTGTGGATGTTGTCTACCTGGACTTTGGTAAGGCCTTCAACACCGTCCCCCACAGCATTCTCCTGGAGAAACTGGAGAATCATGGCATAGACAAGTGTACCCTCCGCTGGATAAAAAACTGGCTGGATGGCCATGCCCAGAGAGTTGTGATTAATGGAGCAAAATCTGGTTGGCGGCCGGTCACCAGTGGTGTCCCTCAGGGCTCAGTTTTGGGGCCAGTCTTGTTCAATATCTTTACTGATGATCTAGACAAGGGGATTGAATGCACCCTCAGTAAGTTTGCGGATGACACCAAACTAGGTGGGAGTGTTGATCTGCTTGAGGGTCGGAAGGCGTTACAGAGGGATCTAGACAGGTTGGATCAACGGGCCAAGGCCAATGGGATGAGGTTTAATAAGGCCAAGTGCTGGGTCCTGCATTTTGGTCACAACAACCCTGGGCAACGCTACAGGCTTGGGGAAGAGTGGCTGGAAAGCTGCCCAGCAGAAAAGGACCTGGGAGTGTTAGTGGACAGCCGGCTTAACGTGAGCCAGCAGTGTGCCCAGGTGGCCAAGAAGGCCGATAGCATTCTGGCTTGTATCAGGAACAGCGTGGCCAGCAGGAGTAGGGAAGTGATCGTGCCTCTGTACTCGGCACTGGTGAGGCCTCACCTCGAGTGCTGTGTTCAGTTTTGGGCCCCTCACTACAGGAAAGACATTGAAGTGCTGGAGCGTGTCCAGAGGAGAGCCACCAAGCTGGTGAGGGGTCTGGAGAACAAGTCCTATGAGGAGAGGCTGAGGGAACTGGGCATGTTTAGTTTGGAGAAGAGGAGGCTGAGGGGAGACCTCATTGCCCTCTACAACTACCTGAAAGGAAACTGTAGAGAGGCAGGGGTTGGCCTCTTCTCCCAAGGGAATAACGACAGGACCAGAGGAAATGGTATGAAGCTGCGGCAGGGGAGATTTAGATTAGATATTAGGAAGAATTACTTTACTGAAAGAGTGGTCAGGCACTGGAACAACCTGCCCAGGGAGGTGGTGGAGTCACCATCCCTGGAGGTATTTAAGAAACGTGTAGACATGGCTCTTCAGGGCATGCTCTAGTGCCCAAGATTATTGGTTTGTGGTGGGGTTGTGGGTGTGGAGTTTAGTTGGTGGGTGCTTTTTTTTTTGTGTGGGGTTTTTTTTTTTTTTTTAATGTGGTTGGACTCGATGATCTCAAAGGTCCCTTCCAACCACTAAGATTCTGTGATTCTGTGTCAGGTTTTGCAACTATATCAGCCTTTCAGACAAAACACTATGCATCTTTTCCAGTGAATGGATAAGGTGCTACTGCAGAACACACTTGTTTTTCAGTACCAGAGTCAATGGATATGTTGCTCTTCACTAGGAAAGTTGCTGGGGGAAGGAAGTGGGAGAGAGAAAACGGGAGGGCAGGAGAAACAAACAGCTTATCTGCAGAAACACTCCAGTTTCTGAGGAAAGTGTCATACACATCTGTAATTTCATTTAGATGCCAGATAACGTTTTTTAAGCTAATTGGTTCTGACAGGCAAAACATTTCTTCTGAATTTATACAGAGGCATCCTTTTACAGCTCCTCAAAATGTTTTCTGAGCAACAACTGATAAGCCATTTTCCAAGTGTGTCCAAAAACAGAGTTTTCTAGTAAAAGCTTTCAGTCTGTTACTGTGCACAACAGATGGCATGGGGGTTGTTCCACTAAGTTCCATGAGGATCAGAGGAACTGGCTCTTAATGGGCACTGTGACCTGGATGCAGAGATCTGAAGGGCATCTACCCTACAGAGAACAGGGAACAGAAACTTTCTACAACACAATGACCATTCTCTTACCACTTAATAAAGACTAACGATCTGAAATAGACATAATTTCAGAGCAGGCAGGTAAAAATACACGGTCAGCAGTGATTACTTCATTTAATTTGCAACTGATTGCTTAATAGCTTAGGCACTGACCAAGGAAAAGAGCTAGGAAAGATTTCAAGAAATGGCCTACTTCATCTTACAGACCCAAGTGTATCTGACTGCCTACAAAAGCGAAATAAATCTGCATTTTCAGAATAAAAGTCTGAATTTCCCATCACACTAACAAGGTAGGTGTCTAGTGTAAGAAGAAAACTGGTCAGAGAAAAGAAGAGTGATGTTATCTGCACAACTTTCACTAGAAGACTACAAGCAACCAGTAAAGCTGTGCAACTCTTACACTGAGAAAATAAAGAAATGAAAATCTGACAATAACTTTTTTCTAGAAATTCCATTTGGTTTTTGGTTAACACTTATTCAACAGAAATGCCTAACAAACAATTGAATAGGACCTCATTTGGTACAGAATAATTAATCACAGAGTGCTTGGTCTGTATCATAGGATGTTCTAAACAGTTCATAGGATAATAAGGGATGATTTTTATGACATATTAGATTAATAAAAATCATACAGCTTTAGAATCATACTTGCTTTAGAAACAAAAGCATCTAACAAAGTGTCCCTCCAAAAATATAAAAAAAAAAGAAGGGGGAAGGGAGAAGAAGTCTTCATTTTATCTTGAAGCTGACACAGTTTTCCTTTGGGGAAATTTTTCACAATGTGCATCCTCTAAAATGTGCCTTGATATCTGGCATACAGTCAGCTTAACATCCTGCACAGTAGAAACAGATCATGTTTTACAAATGATGTTTTTTTAAATCCATTTATGCATATATGCAATAAGATTAACACTTCAAACACCTTAATCTGTTTTGTTCCCATCCCTGTTAATTTACTTTGTATACAAAATGACACACACACCAATTATTTCATTCAGAATTAACCATTTTCATCTTAATTTAAGTCTCTACACTCACTACAATATGTACTAATTTCTTTGTACGCTACATGCCTTTCTCCACCCATACATCCAGAACAGCTAAATAAATCAAATTCATGACATTAAAAAAACCCAAAACTATTTACAGAAGCCTTAGAGTAAAAATCCCCGCCAGGCACCCACTGGTCTGATCCTAGCCAGCTATTCTATTCCGGCCCACACAGATCATCCATCTCCCCTTTGCCCAGCTCCGTGCCAGCACTACTCGGCCAACTCCTGGCACGGCTGCGCTCTCACCCCACTTGATGAAACCTGGCAAATAAGTAATCTCAGACAAAATAAATCATTACTGTTTGCAAAGCCAAAGGAAGTGAGAGTGCTTGCCAGACTGTAGGACTTCACTCCTGACTTCCTTAGTGTGGCTACTTTCACTTCGCAACAGAAATGAATACAAAACCGTTCATCCTCAGGGAGAAAACTTCCTAAAACTAAATGGCATCCACCCCACAAGAAAGCACGCTCCACGAAACACAAGCCGTCTCAGGCTGGTATGAACCCTGTTTTGGAAATGCGCAAGCCACAAGGCTGTATGTTTACTATTAAATCAAACTATTAAGGCAAAAATAAGGGATGGAACAGATTATTTTTTTTTTTTATGACAGATTTAAAAAAATAACTGCAGGGGAAAAAAAAAACTCTGAAATAGTTATCAAGGACAACAACGTGGTTGCAGACACTGAAAAGTGTCCATACTCTGGTCATTTCAAATGACAAACAGCAACTACAGAAAGCTCTGGTATTAGTAGCACAGGTCAAGACTGGAAATTTCTACTCTTATTGGAACTCCTGTTACTAATTTACAACAAATACCAGCACCAGGTTTCACACATGGTCAGTCTTCAGCAACGCTCAAGAATTGGCATGATTCAAAGAGTAAAGTGCTGTACTGATAATCAGGGGATGTCTGTTTACTTCTTGATACTACCATTAGCTTACAAAAACAAGTCACTACCTCTGTTTCATCATCTGTGATGTGGAGGGAAGGATTTGTAGTGAAGCGGTTCTGGAATTTTAAAGACATTGTAATCTTTGATAGAAAAAAAGTTTTTGATTAAATGGAAGTATGTTATTGTTTCCCCCAGTCTTCTGATTGATATCAGGGAATTTTAAATATCCCACTTAAGCTCTCTTATGTTTATTTTAGGGAAAAAAAAATAAAAATCACCATTTCCCAGGGTAAAACTTGAGAGCTTTCAGCTGTCATAGTTTTTATTTTCTTAAATTTAAGAATAGTGTTCCCACACAGCTTAATAAACCTCCTATTTTCAAAGGCAAAAAGTATCCTCATCTTTTCTGTTTACTTAGCAAAAGAGATTATGATGTATTCAACACTCCATTACCATGACAACAATTTAATAAAATCTTTCCCATAGGGAAAGGATTTTAGAAAGCTCTTTTGTTTGATTTAAGAGATCTATTTAATTCCTTCTTTTATAACCTCAGTTACTACAGGTAACTGCAGTAACTCAAACAACAGCTTTAGGCAGAAGGCAAAATGAAGAAATCCCTCCCTTCAGATGACTCTTTTAACTTTGCCTGAAGCTCATTTAACAGGCTTGGTCAGTTAAACCCGCACCACAGATCTATCTTGTCATAAATACCAGCTGGACTCTTACCACACTCCCATCCTGCTCCTCCTCTTCTCCTCTGCTAACAATGCCAGACACTTTCTCCTACTGTGGTGTTCATTAATCATCCCAAACTGCTCCTACACATGCAACAAATTTTTCCCAAAGTGGCTCAGCAAGACACTCTCGCTGCATCGAAGCCCTGGACAGGGAGGAACAGCCTTGCCGTGTCATCTCCAGCTGGTGCTGGGCTCCAGCTGCTCTCCCACGCTCAGTGTCAGGTCCCCGAGCCACCACTCCCCTTGACATCAGCTGGCTGAAACTGTAAGAAAAAGGGAACTGCAGTTACATGGCAAAGAAGGAAGCTGCAGGGAAGTTGCACGGATTCTGCACAGGAGAGTCACACCATATTAAAACTATTAAGATTATTTGACGAGGACAATAAGCACATGGTAACCAGGCTGTCTGGAACACATCTCAGGTTTTCCCCAAAACTTTGATAAAACTCCTCCCTCCCTGCCTCAATTGAACACTCTTGAAAAACTCAACTTCCATGAAACAAAGAGGAAGGCCCTTTTAAATTAGTAATTGATTAGCATAGGGAAACAAAATGCAAGAATTGATAAAGACCCAAAAGAAGAATGAAGACAGGGTACATGGAGAGCTGTGGTGGACGTGTGCTCCTCTATACAGTCATCGCTGGACACCCACTTTCTCAGATCAGGTAATCATAGAATCACAGAATGATTTGGGTTGGAGGGGAACTTAAAGATCATCTAGTTCCAACGCCCCTGCCATGGGAGGGACACCTCCCACTAGACCAGGCTGCTCGAAGCCCCATCCAGCCTGGCCTTGAACGCCTCCAGGAATGGGGCATCCACAACCTCCCTGGGCAACCTGTTCCAGTGTCTCACCACCCTCATAGTAAAGAATTTCTTCCTAATATCTAATCTAAATCTACCTTCTTTCAGTTTAAAACCACTACCCCTCGTCCTGTCGCTACACTCCCTGACAAAAAGTCCCTCCCCATCTTTCCTGTAGGCCCCCTTCAGCTACTGGAAGGCTGCTACCAAACTTCCCTGATATTACAAGAGCCAGTTTTAGTATTGATCAAACCAACTGAAAGCAGTTGGAAGGAAGTTTAGTGCTCAGTGACTCAAACAACAATAAATATTTACAACAAAGCAACAAAACAGTAGACAAAAATCCACGGTCATTTAAAGCAAAATCCATGGGAAATGTGCCATACCTGGTGCAGCAATGACACAGCTGGAACCCACCTCCAGGAAAAGATCTCAGGGAATGGTATTTTAGTATTTCTTACATGAGAAGTACCAAGGGCACCACATGAAATTCTTTCAAGAAATACTTTTAGAGAAGGTGAAAAGCAGCTAAAAGCAAATAGCTTAGGCATGCTGTGTTTGCCAAATATGTAAACAGGTACAAAAAGCAACTATGAAAATTCAACATGGCAGGGCATATGAGGACCTATGGAGGACACAGTCACAGGGATATGACCTTTTTTGATTTTTGCTCAGCAGGTACCTACACTGCAAACTGCTAGAAACCTGTACCTCTGTGGCCACACTCGTGAAGGATCCCTGCATGCACTCATTCCCCCCCCCCCCAATTCTTAAGCATCCTTGACTGGCTCCTATCAGAGATAAAGCATGGTGAGCACAGCAGTGTTGTGGTTTAACCCCAGCCGGCAACTTGAACCACGCAGCTGCTCACTCACTCCCCCAGTTTGGATGGGGGAGAGAACCAAACAGTAGAAGTGAGAAAAAAAATCATGGAATAGTTTAACAGGTAGGGTAAAAGGCATGCACAGAAGCAAAGCAAAACAAGGAATTATTCACTGCATCCCATCAGCAGGCAGGTGTTCAGCCATCTCCAGGAAAGCAGGGCTCCGTCACATGTAATGGTTGCTTGGGAAAACAAACAGCATCACTCCAAACGTCCACCCCTTCCTTCTTCTTCCCCCATCTTTCGGGGGGACACTGAACATGATGTCATATGGCATGGAACATCCCTTTGGTCAGCAGGTGTCAGCTGTCCCGCCTCCCAACTTCTTGTCCCCGCCCAGCCTACTCACTGGCTGGGAAATATGAGGAGCAGAAAAGGCCTTGACTGCCTAGCAACAACTGGAAACACCAGTACGCCATCAAAAGTATTTCTCATCACAAATCCAAAACATAGCACTATACCAGCTGCTAGTAAAAAAGTTAACTCTATCCTAACTGAAACCACGACAAGCACTAATGGGGCAAAAAGCACAGCAAACCCCTAGGATTCAGGAGCACGGTACTATTCAAGGAAAAGGAGACTCGGCTCAAAGCTTGTAGCTCAGAGAAGCATTTTAAGCCACTTTTGTCAGCAAAAGAACGTGCCCCTCTCTCTCCTTACCATTGATCCTGTCCCCAGGAGTTGGCCCCATTACCGCAGACAAGTGCTTGCTGCAACTTCATAGGGAGCAGATCTGGGAAATTATCTATGCTAAAGATAATCCAGCAAAACTGCCAATATAGAGATTAACTTTTCAAAATCGGATCACCCCCTCATTTAATCCCACTTGGCTGTGCTACCACTTGTATCAACACAAAAGAGAAGGCCAAAAGACGAGACAAGACTGCTCCTCCAAGCAGCAGTGACAGTTCAAAGGCACTTTACCCAGACTGAAGGGCTTGTCAAGCTACAGCCTTCCTTGTTCTCTGTAATGTTAGGCTGAGATCAGCAAAAAGAGAAAGCCAGAAAGCCAAACCAGACACAGGTCACGCCATGCGCAACAGACCTCTGGACAGGATCACTGAAGCAATTGTGGCAGCTTCTTCCCATTTATCCAGAAAAGGTGCTCTGACGATGGGAAATTTTCATGAAGGTTTGTGCTGCGAGGGCTGGGAGACAGGCAGCTTCCCCTGCTGCAAAAAGTAAGGAAACAGTGACTCTGCTTCTCCAACAGCAGCAGGGAAGAGTGGAAATCGCTGTTTTCTTCATAAAGAGGATCTTAATGTTGAATAAGTTGACTCAACTTGGTAAGTGAAGTCACCTGTCTGACTTTGCTGACAGGCAAAGTCAGGGGGATCCAAAAGTAATCACGCTCAAGAAGTCAGTGATCAAAATGAGTTAAAATTCAATTATTTCGTTATTTAAATGACCACTAAACGGGATACCTTAGAGAGGGAAGAGACTGAGATGTAAAGCACCTGCCTCTACATTAGCTTTTGCTTTTATTTCAAAAATTACTTTGAAAATTAATGTTTAAATGTCAGGGCTCTCTGCATCATTGCACCATTCTGTATGGTACGAAACCAGAGATTTAATACAGCTGTAAACAAAAATTGTTTAAAACAAAAAACAGAAAAAACCATACAACTTCTTCTTTTCTTAATAGAGAAGACCAGGATTTTAAAAAAAAAAAAAAGCACTAAAAAGGAAGCCAATCTGTTTTTTTTAAATGCTAAATGCTACTTTCATAATGACGACAGAATCATCCAAACGTCACCATATGTTTCTCAGGGATTCTGTTAATCACAGCTGGAGCTCATAGCATAAGAGATGCTGTGCACATACTTACAAACAGGTTGCAAATGCATCTGTTCAGGAACAAATTTACTGCAAGCAGCATGGTGACAAAAGTAGAAAAAGGTTCTATTTAAAGTATTTCAGAGTAATTTTTAAAAACAAATCTCAACCAACCCACCACATGTCTCAGTTCTATGTTTGCGTTCATTGTCCCCAAACAACTTGTAACCTATTTGGCATGTTTGACAGTTTAATGGGCTTCCTGAATAGAGTTCCCATTAACTGACCCTCACTCAGCACAGAAGAGGAAATGCCCAAGCGTACGAAGATCCTGTTACATAGATTAGAGTTCTAAAAAACACCCAGCAATGCTGATAATGGGTAGGAAAGACAGGAATCTGTAGCTTCAGCATTTGGAATAATGACCAATATTGTCTCATACAATGGGTATTTCATAAGTAAGAATGATAAACCCCCTCCACCAGAGGAGGTGTTTGCATCAGTGCTTCTATACAAAATAGTATGGCACTACTTTTCTAATACTATGGTCAAAAGATCATTAACCGTAAGTATAAAGATGACAAGACAGCATAGGGCTTGTCTAGACGAGACAGTCACATGCCAGGCATGCACCAATGCAAGTTCTCATATGCATATACCTTATGCTAAAATGAATATTTGACATGGTCTGGTATTTTTCGGTAGCCATACCATTGTACTACATTATACTAGTGTACTAGGTCCTCCGTTATGTTCCCACTTGTAAGAGAGAAAGTGTGTGTTAATTACCAAGTCTTAAAATTTCTCGGTGTTTTTTATTCAAATATTATATTATTTATGGTTTTATTTTTGACTGAAAAATAGTTTGGATTTTTTCATTTACTCTTCAGCTGAAACTTTTAACATGCAATCAAAATGTTTACAGTTGGAAGGGGAAGAACAATTACTGCACAGGAAAAACATAGGCAAAAAGTAAATCTTGCCCTCTATCAACACAATTGAAGAAGGGGCAACAGGAAGACACAAGAGGTTCTGCTCCATCTCCATGTTCTCTGGACTCTGCAAATCCTGAAGGTCTCACTGCGCTTCAGGCAGATACTGAACTAGAGTAACAAGCTGAGGAAACCAGAAATTTACAGTGCTCTTAAATTTGATCTTTATAGGGCAGCCCCTCTACTTAACACAAAGTGGCCTTGCTCCTGGCAGCAATCACACGCACCCAGACTGCAGCACGTTCGGGAGGTTAAGTGCCACCTCCTCCCTGCAGAAGCAGAGCAGGAGGGTGGCAAGGAGAAGCAGGCCAGCTACCTTCAGTCCCCTGCTGTTTTCAAGGACAAGGGCCTCCTAGCAAACCTGGCTGGCCAGAGCCAGATAAGGCAGGTGTTCTGCAACACCCTGTCCTGCCGCCTGCCACTGTCCCCCCTTGCCCATTCCTTTCTGGTCTGTGAAGGAAAGCTTCTTGCCAAGTTCTACCCTTTCTAAAGCAGGTGGCTGGGGAGCTGCTGCCCTCCCCTCCTCTCTGCTGCCCTGGCATTTCACCCTGCAGCAGCAGTGCCCTGGACCTGCTCCCACCACCCTCCCTACAGCTACGTTCCTACAAGCAACTTTCACCATTCTGTTAAGCCCAAACAGTATAATTCATCATGTTCACGAGACCAGAGTCATATGCTGTGGGATTGCACAAAAAAAAAAAAAAAACAACCCAAAAACAAACTAAGGGGTTTTTTTTTGACAGCATTGGTAACACAAAACACTTCTATAATAACAAAAAACCCTTCTCAGGCAAGCAGAACTGCTACATGCAGCACCTGCTGTTGTCCAGGTGGAAAGAAGAACATCATCTTTTTAACACAGATTCTGAACATACAGCTAAATTTTCTGCTTAAGGAGATTTGATTTTTAAAGACTGATTGAAGCATGCGATTAACACCTTGAAGACATGTATTTATAGAAGCATTACTGAAAGCAAAAATCCAGCAGCCGACGGAAACGCACTGTTATGTCAAAACCATAAAATATAATTTGAACTAAGTCTACCTGCGATTGGCTAGATGTTAAGTTTACACCTACTGAAATAAAAACAGCCACTCCAGAAAAACAGTGGTAGAAACCTGGAGTTATTATCAATATATTAAGTGCTATACATGACAAGTTCTCTGTGCCAGAGACTGCTGCCTGACAGGAAAATACTCAGTGCATTAAGAAACCCAGAGAACTGATTTATGGCTCATTTACACTACAAAGGTTTTCCAGCATAAGGACCATTCTCCCCCTCCTCCCCAAATTCCTAACTAGTTCTGCCGCTCTCCTTGGGATTTCTTCTCACACAAATCAACAGGACGAATCCCACAGACTTCAGTGGAATAGCAGGAGAGCCTTGGAGCATAGCTAACATACATGCTTAAATTTCAGATGATCCTAGGAAATGCTCCCTACCCAGCCTACAGAGTAGGACAAAAAAAAAAAAACACCCCACCACAAACCGACACTTACAACCCACCTCCCCATAATCAGGTTGGCAGGAATAGGACGGGGTGGGGAGAAATCCCTTCCAAACCCAGGCTGGAAGCTGGATTAACGCTGAGGGTATGAGAGTTTACCAGCCTGGCACCACGGGGAACCTAATGCCATCAGGAATATCCACACAGCCCCAGGGAAGACGGAAAAAGCTTCATTTCCTTGGGGAGGCAAGAGTGGGGAGCCCAATGCTCACAGGCACACAGCAGAAACGGCACAACATGCAACTAATAGTTCAAATACAGGGCAAACAGACAGTCATCCAGCATCCACATGTAGGATCCACAGCATTTCTTCTTTACTGACAGAATTCCCTTCATTACCTACATAATGCTTTCCAATCCCCCAACAGAGGGGAAAAAACTACCTCTCTCCAAGAGCACATTCCTGCAGGTATCATTCCTATCTTTCCCTTTAAACGTGCAGCACCATTACCAGAAATAGACCATCCCACCAGCCAAACCAACAATCCAATGTAGCACAGCACATGCCAGAAACAAGCAGGCAAAAGTCTTGAGTCACAGCAGCAGATAGAAGGCAGACAACTTCATCTGTGGGACAGAAACAACAGCAACCTTCCCTGAAGGGGTATGTCTAGCTTCTTATCAACCCAGGTTCTCTTCAGTTCAGCGCACACTAACATATTTGACTCCCCTTCTTTTCAAAATACTGTACATCCCACTCTCTACTATCATGCAGTACAAAGCTGCATGGTAGTAGAGATCTGACCAGGACTGCTGCCGCAAGGTGGTAGAACAGCTGGGATTTCTCAGAGAATGAGCAAGAGATGATTAACAGCACCATCAAAGAGTCAGTACAATTAGGCATCTCTTTAGGTGTGTGCCTCTATGTCACTTAAACAAACCTGTGGCTCCTTCTGGAAGGGGCCTTCATGCCATAGCAGCTCTTTGATGGCAGCTCTGCCATCTGTAAGAGATATGGCAAAACCAGAAGGCTGAGTGAGACCACCTCATTCAGTAGCACGTTACACAGCATTGCTTTTAAATTGACCATGGAACCACACGTCTGCCAAGTATTAACGCTAAATTTCCACCAGCATTCAAGTTTGGCTTTATTTTAAAACTGTTCACTGGGATTGGGCAGAATTTTATGCAGTAGGTCCTAAGAGCAGAAGAGAGGATACGTCTGGCTGAAGGCTGAAGGGACAAGACCATACCTGCAGACACTACCAAAACACAGCGTAATTTAAAAAGGTGATTATATCCGTTTCCTACAGACAACAGTAAAAGGTCTGTAACTCGTCTATCCAGAAAGCCATCTTTTGAAGCCTCTAAGTTTTATAGCTTTAAGATACAATATTTTTAAATCCCTCCAAGAGCGAAAAGCTAAATAGCATGGCCCACCGGCAGCCTCCAGCACACCCCTCGTGCTCGGCATATGCCGTGGGGGAAGGGAAGGAGAGGAAGACAAAATACATTACAACTGTGTTAATGGCAACTCTTATCAAAACTGCACAGACTCCTACATCAAAAGGCCTATGGTGTAACTATTTACGTTCTAAAAAGGAGGCTAAGTCAGTTTCTTTTTTTTTTTTTTTTTTTTTTTTGCAGTTTCTTTTTAAAGGCTGATAAGAGACACCCAAAGGTCCCTTTGGGAAAAGCAAATATAAGGTCATTGTATGTTTACTGCCTAACAAGCCAGGCTTATACGTATCTTGCAAGGTGATTAGTGAAAATTCTGAAATTGCTGGTGTGAGACAGCATGTTTGAAGATTAAATAAACAGAAACTCTTTTCTCTGTGTGTTCTGTGATACAGCCCTCAAAGAAATCAAGAACATCATGAAACTCGGCCTTTCTTCTCTTTCCTAAAAAAAGCCTCTTTATACAGAACCCACACTCTTACCCAGTCTCACTTCACATGCAGAGGGAAGTGAACGGGTGAGAGGATTAACCATGCTTCCCGTCTTATGCAAGCTCTCTAACTCCATAAATAGCATTTCTGGTACTGGAAAATTTTGAAAAACTCCAAAGAAAGTCTCAGGGCCCCACTAGTTACTTTCACTAAGTCTGTTATCCAATAACAAAATTCTTCTTAAATCCTAAATGATTTCACTACTCTTGAGGATGAAAGCACTGGAAAGAACCAAGGCTGCTGAAACCACTACCTTGTTTATGCTTTCCAGAGGCAGGAATTCATGTTGGGAATAATTCTGTTATTCACAGGCTAAGTAGAGGACAGCAGTTCATGCTCTTCTGCTGACTCTCATCCTGCATCACAGAATTACAAGACAGCTAATATAAAAACCTCATAGTCAGAAAGTAACAGCAGCGTGAGATGAGGAGACAGTGCCCAAGATAAGCAGCTGTTCAATGTACTTTTCCCCTGCACTGCAACACTTCAGAAAAAGCAGGTTCCATTTTTCCTCCAACTCTCATTCTCCAGGTTTGCATGATAAAAGAAAACTTTCATATTTTTTATATATACAACAGTAAGTTTATGAGCAATGAACAGCAAGTGTCTCTCAAGCATCTGAAGGACCCGACCACCCTCCTAAAGCTCTACTCAAAAGCTTTTCATGCTGCTGTCTGCAAAATTCTAGACATTCTTCAATGTCTGAAAACTACAACGGTTGCAAAGGACAGCTGAAATACTAACCTACACAGCAGCAGGCAGAAACTCTGCTAAAAACATTGAAACCTCTCCATTTTAAGTAACTAGAAGGCAAATCTCAATACTGTATGTTTCAGAAAATATTTTATGGCTTCTCTCAGCACCTAACATAGCAAATCAACTATCCTGCACATACACCCCTAAATAACAGAGCAAATAATATCCATTGCACCCCATAAATCAGAAGGATATCTTCAGCTTTTTCTTAGAAAATAAAATGCCTCAGGCAATACGTGTTACTGGTAGAAACAATGCGAGTAAAATGCAATACTGTTTTTTACTTTCAGTAACAGGATTATGAGGTAATGTTTATATGTCTGGAAGCAGACTTAGAAATTTCCATTATACAGATGAGCTGAAATGATGTATTATTTCCTAGAGTCATTTAAAAAAATATAAGCATCTCCAGGATCTTGGCTTGACTATTCTTCACACCCAAGATAAACCTCAGCGATGGTTTGTTTTAAAAACAATGTGTGGAAACTTTTCCTTCTAAAAGCAAAAAATAAATTATGAGTGCTACAGGAAACCTGAATAAACATCAACACTTTGGCTCAGCAGAGCAAGAACAATAGCAAGGAGACGATTGCTGGAGAAGTAGTGATCTGAGGAGCACCCAACAGCTGAAGCCTGTTGCCAGGATACAAGGAGTCTGGCCAACAAGAAAAGCACTTAACACAAAAACCTATGACAAAGTCTCACGTATGGGAGATGCCCTCAAGAAAGTACGTTTGCACACATATTCCTTATCTGGGTTTCCCACCTTCCTAGCCACCACTGACTTCCTCTCTTTCCACACATTCCCCCTGTGCTCACTGCATTTTTCTCATTTCATCATCTTCCTATGACTTAATAGCCACAGAAATAAAAAAATATGAAGCGTATAAATACTGAATATGGCAGTAAAACAGAGTAAAACCAGAAAAATTCCAAATGAGATGCTTATAAACCTGTTAGTTTGTAATATGCAAAAGACTGACCAAAAGAGTGACCATAGTGCATCAGACCAAGGGTCCATGCAAGCCAACAACCCGCCTCCAACAGCAGCCATGAGCAAGGACCAGGGAAAGACCATAACAATACGACAAGTATATACACGACTCCTTCTCCAGCTAAGCTTTCCGGACTCTAGCTGTTTACAGCTCCGCAACTATATATTAATGATTCCTACTGTAATGGGTTGTGAATGTTTACAAGGAAATCTAAGGCTAGGTTGTAAACAACTAATGCAATCGGAATGCTGTATACCATTTGTTGTACAGTTTATTTATTTTTAGGTATTAAAAAATAATTAGGAGAAGAAAAAAAGCTGTAAATTACAGCCTTGTAACTAGTAAATGATAAGTGTACTAAACACTTATGTATGTTTGTAAATCTTGGTTTTAACGTACAAATCTTAATCTGTGTGAATGTAAATTTAGGTATCTGAGACAAGAATCTAAATTAAATTAAAATATGCTGTGAACTCCTTTATTTCCCGTAAATATTCCTATCATAAGGCAACATAAGGTAAACATCAGCTTGTACAACTGGCTTCAGTTTCTGACAGAGTATTAGCAATCTGGAGCTAAAGGGAGTCTCTGCCTACTCAGATGGGCTTTGGAGCATGTCCCAGACATTTATGTAGTTTTGTCAGAAGAACGATGGTGACAAGACCAATGTAAATTCAATAAACACAAAAGCACCAAATCCCAGTGAGAATATTTTCCCCTAATACAGCACTTCACCTTTGACCTGAGAAATCTGGCTCTCAGTGGTGACCAAAAAAAGAGACTGAGAACTAAAATTTGGAATTCCCCGGGAAACTATTAAAAAAATTATTCAATGTAAGTATCAGTTTTACAGTTCATCTCTACACAGCATTCTTCAGATTAAAGTCACCACAAATTGGAGACATAACTATTAATAAAATTAATGTAAGCATCTCAGGCGACTTGTTGAAAAGGAGTATTTTTTCCAATAAAGCACTACTTATTTGCTGTTCTCAGCTAAGAAAGTAGTAGAGAGCTACTTGACATAGATCATAGATAGATCATACAAAGCATGGAAAATGCCAAGTGAGGAAGGTTAAAAGACACAGAAAACTTGAAACTAAGAGAGACCCTTCTGTTATTCTTTCAGTAAATTACTCAAACTCTTTCCTTATGATTTCTCATCTCCTAGAACTTCTTGTCCAAATGTATCCAATATCACCCAATAGCACGTGCAAAGTAATTCCAGTTTCAAGCTGTACATTCACCATTCCAGATAACCAATTTATAGCCAAGGCAATTCTTTCCATGTGACACGTCACTTAATTTAAAAATAAATTACCAAAATAAAATTTTAATAGCTATTCATTTCATGAGTGAAATACCTCTGAACTTGACACTACGCAATAGGCAGGGGAAAACCAAGAGGAGAGAGGGAAGATAAAGGAAGAACAGACAGAGGGAAATGGGAAGTTGTACCAGGGTTCAAGGGCACATAATCACAATAAAAAGCACCAAACATCACAGTAGCATGAAGGACCCAATACACATAGATGTGCCATTGTACATCTATATTACACTGTACCATTTATTTTTTGACTTGCTGGATATCAGGACAGACTTCACAGCAAGAGCAGACAGTTCTCTGCAACAGCTGGAGTAATATTGGTCCATTTGGGAACTAATGACACAGAAGTCAAGAGCCTAAAAGCAAGGTTTGAAAAATTAGGCAAGAAAACTTAACTACACAGAATAGTCTTTAAGTAGGAGTAGCAGTCTTAAATAAGGACCTATTGCATAAGATAAATTTATGCCTGCATGTTACTCTCTCACTTTTACCTCTTGCCTGTTACACTCCCACGAGCTGTAACATCTTATCTGCATAAGGAATCTAAATTGGTCTTTAAAAAGTTTTGTAGAGATTTCAATTCTGTTTGAAAAGTTAATTATTTCATTTCTTGCCAACCAAGTCAAAAAATAAGCCCTTTACCAAAAAATGCAGCGAGTAAAGGAGCATTTGTTAAGAAGCAAAAATGGATGGTGAGGGTTTTATTTCAGCTTCGCTTGCCATAGGGAGGGGAAGAGACCCCAGAAAACTGAGGCACTCAGACCATGAAGACCTGTAGTGGAAAGATGTGATGGCTGGGCTGGGTTGCTCTCTTCTATAGAGAAATTTCAAATATTTTAAAGGACAAATGTTTAAAACAACTTATTTACAACACTAAATTTAGGGGACAGAGATGCAGACAGTTATTTCATGTTAATCTTGCTTACTCTGTAGCAGTTCAGGAGCTGGTTTGGCAGCACATAACTACCACCATGCTAACCACTTCAAATATTTTGAAGTTCTCAAGCTAACCTTTCCAACGATTGCTAGTGTAACCAGTCAGACACTGAGCGCCACCCCTACCAAAAGCTACCCAGGAGGGCCAAGACTACATTAGCCCGAAGGCTAAAAGCCACCTTCTGATGGGAAGTCACACACTTTGGGATGCTGGCAGGGCAGCGCGGCCGCTGCTCGTATCCACACGCTGCCTTACTCTGCCAACAGAGAACTTGGGTTTCTGTTAGCAGGAACTTAAGAGAAAGAGATATCACGTCCCATTTTTCAGTTAATGCCTTTGTCCTTGTTAATACCAAAATAACCTTTCCCCTCACATTAAAGAGTGAGGTTTTCTATTAAAATTTGTGTATTTTCATTAATATAGTCCGCAAGGTAGTTAAAAAAACATTTTATTTCATCAGCATTGAATATATACGTTTTCTCCTTTCTAACCAGGATATAAGCAGAATAATTCTTCTCAGCCCTGGGTGGAGCAGAGCCCTTTTCTCCACCCTCTTGACACAGAGCACAGCTTTCCCTCTTGCTGGCAAAAAGTCTAAGCTGTTTCCCCATTCTCTTCCTTGGTAAGCAGTAGAGTCTTCTCCCATGAACATATGACCATAGGCAAAAGTAACAAGACTCATGTAAAGGTAGGGGCAAGAGTCCTTGTTTCATAAGAATGTTTACTATACACAAATTTAGATTTTATAAATACTATTATTATCTTAGACTCACAAAACATAACAGTAGTAAGAGGTAAGGGGAAAAAACCAAAACGAACAGTAATGGAAGCAGAGGGGTGCATGTGTAAGGGGATCAGCTGAGGTTGCTCTCGGCTTAATAAATAGAAGCCCAAGCTGGCAGGAAAAGCAGGGTGTTTGAATAAGCACACAAAACAGTATGAGAGCCAAAACACTATTAAACTTGGGTGCTTAAATTTGAAGCCAGAACATGTATCCACAGATCCTAAGATACAAAACAACCAAAAATGACAGCGATATCAAACCATGCACCTGATTAAATTATCTCAGTGTCCCAATATCAGGCACCTAAGCTGGGAACTTCTGTCTACATCAAGTCAAAAGCCAAATTTTAAAAAGTTTAAAAAAAACAGGTAGGGGTATTGTTAGAACTGCCTTTGTACCAAAGGGAATATAAACTGCCTATTATTTTCAGGTACTCGGATGACATTTACATGGGTCATCATGTAAAGCATTCAAAGCATTCACTTGCAAGATGCTGGGACACCTGTCTACTAGAGGAAGCACGCTAGACTTAAGATGCTAGACTAAAATCAAGGACATGTAAATTCAGTTCTGCTTCTGTCCCTGACTGCACACAGACAACGTACGTGAAGGTAAGTTGGGCATATCACCTTCTGACCTACTTTAGCTTCTATTAAAACATGACTTAAGGATCTGCAAGAACATTCTTGTAGAAATCATGCATGGATTTGCTTAGAATGGGAACTTAATTTAAGGGCCTGCAACCTACATAAGTAAAAAAGATGCAATCCAGGAGGGAAAGACACATATGATGTCCCCAGAGTTACACAGCAAGTTAAGTGCTAGAACTGGGAATTGATTTCAGGACTTTTTGACCCCCACCTAATGCCTTGTGCCCATACAAGACACACTGCCCCCGTGAATTTTTAAAAGGGAATAGCCACAGATAACACAGGAAAGCTGCAAACCAGATTAAATAAAACATCAAGGACTTTGCTGAAAGCCTCTTGTGGATTTTCCATTTTGTTTAGCAGACAGCATTCAGAAAGGACTCAAGACATTCTCTTCAATTCTAAAGCATCTAACTCAGACATCTCTCAAAGCCTGAGCCTTCCATGACAAGAAATTACTTATGCCTTCGTCCAATCTCTTTAGCTACCTCCTCTGCTATAGGTTCCCATTGTTTATTTCCCCTTCTCAAATCTAAAACTGCAACATTCCTTCATGTCAACATCAACATAATTGCATTTCTCCAAAAGTGCCAAGAAACTTGCTTTCCTAAGAGATGTCCTTCACCACAAAACTTCCTAAAGTCTTTAGCCACCACTACATACCGCCTGAACAGCAATAAAGAAGTGCTGCAACTTTTCCTCACACTACTACTTCTAAGTGGCACGACAGGCATGTCTCTAGATGGCTATAATGCACTAAGGCTAGTGTTTTAGCCCAGTTTCAATAACAGTTATTTAGTACAGAGTGGAAAGAGCATACACTTTTCCTCTTCAACGGTGCAGAAAGTACCTTTGAGTCAAAGATGTTTTTCATACTGATTTCCTCCCCCTCCTATGCCCTCAAGAGTAAGTGAGGTTTGGTTCTTCTTGTACATCAGAGCTCAGAGAGGATTACAGACTTGCTAAATTAACAAAGACAAGTTATTAGGAAATCAACGTCACTTATTTCTTAAAACTCACCAATCATGAATTACAAACTATAAAAATGATTGAACAAAACCCCATTGCTTTTATTTATAAAGACGATAAAGTCTAGGCAGCTTACCCCTTCTTAGCTGACCTTATCCTACAAGATACAACACAACTTAGTCTGTGCTTTATTTGAAATGAGATAAACTTTACGTTTAGACATGTTTATGTCTTAGATGTGCTTGTTTTTATAAAGACTCCTCAGGAACTGGATAGCGGAAGCTCAAATGCAGTGCAATTTGCAATTGAGTACCCAAGAACAGCTTTATGTTACAAACAACAATTATTGATTTAAGTTTATCTCCACTATCCAAAAGAAAAAAAATCACCACCCCAACATCACAGACACAGCAAGGAAAGCACTTTCTGGATATATAATGCAGCATGCGTTTTGTTTATATATGTACTTGAAAAATTTTAAAGCCTTGTGAAAAAGGCAGAATGAGGAGTTCTACATTTTAATCAATATTGAAATAAACCCTGTAACCTTACCGAGCAAAATAGCCTTGTCTTCGTTCCTTTTTATCTTCCTTGGTCTCCATTATGTACAGTCAAATGGACAAGGTGAGTGGCCAAGCGTGATGCTCTTTTTTGCCTCAGTACCTCATATCCAGGCAGAGTCTCCTGTATATAACATTTAAAAACAGGATGTTCATAAATCAACATGTCAACAACACCTATAAAAACCAACAGAGTTGTGGAAATGCAACTGACCCGGTGACAAAGCAAAGTAAAATTTTAACCAGTCAACGCTTGCCACGTGATATGCATTTAGTATACAATGAGACAAACCAATAAATGCACTCAGGCCAGTTTCTCCAGCAGGAGAAGAGAGATACTGCAAAGCAAGTAATGCAAAGAGCAGCAGCAAGTTTTAAAACCCTGGGAGGATTAAAATCTTTTGCAAGCTGTTAAATAGTTTATACCGAAACATCTTCCCAGTTTCATGTGTTTTATAGACAGGAAGACCAAGAGAAGCTTTGGAAACACCCAGTACAAAGAGCGTAACCAGAAAGAGCCATAATTTTCACTTTATAAAAGTTCTATAAAATAGTGAGAAATAAGAAAGTTTTAAAATAATGTAAAGAAAAATAAAGAGCTATCTACATTCTTTACACAGGTTTGACTGTTGTGAACAACACACAAGTTCGAACAAGTATACAGGGTGAAACACGATGCATCTACTGCTCGCCAGATGAATTGCAGTCACCTTGAGATAGACAGGACTACGGAAGGTTTCCTAAAAAGTTAAAAAACAAACAAAAAAAAACAAAAAAAAAAAAAAAGGAAGACCAGTAACACCGGCTTATGACATGGAATGCATCACCTCTTTGCAGAATGCTATACTGAGGCCCCCGAAAGCCAGAAGTTGGCAGTTTCAGAACTGCTTGGCAATTACTGCAATTAACAATATGCCACAACAATTGCTTTCCAAGAATCCCACCAAGATGTTTCATCCTCTTCCCCTCTCCAACACACACCATCTACCTCAATGGCTTGTGCACATGTACAAAATAAGTAAACTTAAGAGTCCTTTATCAGTATTCCAGATTAAAGTTCAAACCAGAAGTTACTACTAAACATTTTAGTCTAATGGGCTGTATAACAAACAAAAGGAAGACGCATGAATTATGTTTCGTAGCAAAAGAAGACCTAATCAGTTCCTACTATTTTCCCCTGCATTAAAGGATCTTAAGCTACAAACTGCCAAATGTCAACACAAGAGATAGTGTAGCAAAAATAGACTAAGCTACTTGAAAAGCCCAAGAACATATCACACTAGATTCTATCAGAAACACTTGCCATAATTTTCTCTCCATATTTATGGAGCATCAGTCCACAGCAATTAAAGTCCATTCCATCAAAATGCACTTTTTCTTACTCATTAATTTTGAATACATCCAGTGCATCAAAAAGAATCTAGTCTCTCTGTTCTTCATGTATCAGGTAGAGTCTTACAGTAATGGCCACTCTTTAAATGGCAAATTTGACTATGACATCTTTGGCTTTATAAAGAGAACACTATTTTATCTCTGCAAATTAGTGCATGTCACAGTCTTCAGCCTGACACAGAAACCTACATGATAGTAGCATAACAGTAGCATCAAAACAAATTGTCCTGCTCTGATGTCCAGTCTGTAACACACACTTTCTGAGAACTTCAACGCATCTTTATTTTCCCTGTTGGGCCAAGTCCTCAGATCTTCAGAAGATCAAAACCCATGGCTTTGTTAGCACTGCATTTAGAGTTACAGTAAACCTTTCAAAGCATACAACTACAACCTCTACAGCAAACTACAAAGAGTTCAAAGAAAGAGGAACCACTCTTTCCTCTTTGCCTGCTTTCCCTTCACTACACTCTGAGATGCATGTGCAAGGGCACTGATGGGCCAGAGCTGCATTTAACCTTGACACCAAGAACTACCAAATAACCATGGAGCACCAAGATAATAGTAAACTCACGAGGACAGTGGGACCCATGGGAATGAGAAGAGGGAAGTGGAGAGAGCCCCTCTTACCTCACTGAAACATAATCAGCTGGGACGAATGGAGGGAAGTGAGAGCTGTCCTCAGGGCCTCACCTTGTTCAAGAGTTGGTGGCACGCTCCTTCCATTCATTGTCTTCCTCTCCCATGATCTACCCACCCCACCCAGCACCCTGCAGGCAGATGAAGGGAACACCACTTCCCAGGGGGCTAGGAGGAGAAAACCCCGCCTGCCCACAGCCCTGTCTGTCCCAGTGCTGGAGCAGCCATCCCCTGCTTTGGCAAAGAGGGGCACAAAGGGAGAAGAAGTAGGACTTAAGCCTAGACCTAGCCACAGATGCCACAGGAGGTGCCAGCACCGGACCAGTGTGGCATTGCTGAGCTCTCCAAGTGTAAGGTTTGCTGTTTGCTTTCATCAACTCTAAACAAAGTTAGCAATGACAATGCAGGTATGGAGCCTGTTCTTCCCACATCAACTAAATACAACTCCAAGTCCTTTCAAATGGTGAGGGCGAATAAATAAAGAACTTAAAAAAAAACAATTAAAAAAATTATTTAGAACAGATGGGCACTCAGAAAATTGGAATGTTATCCATAGACCAGAAGTAACAAAGACATTTGGGTGATTTTTTTTTTTCTTTTGCTAATAAAAATATGCAGGGATCTCATATCCAGTCACCAATTAATGAAAAATTTCACAACCAAATTATTTAACATCAGGTCTCACTCTGACGACTTAAAACTGATTTAGCTTACCTTCTTAGAAGAAATAAAGGTGGTGTTCTTGGAAGGAATATTTAAGGCTGAAAATTATACTTTGAAAATCTAGTACTAGGAAAAGCAAACTGATTAGAAGTCTGATGTCACCACCTCTGAGTTTATTTTTTTGTTGGGGATTTTTCATGTAAGAGTTGGCTCTAAGGGAAAGGAAAAAAAAGGCCTGAAAGCTAGGATGATCACAGTGTAACCTGCAGTAACTGCTACTGAAAGCTAGTATTTCTGAAAGGTCCTTTTCAATTTTTAGTTCTTTAAGCAGTAACAGTACACAAGCCATGTTTACTTAATAAATTGTCATTGCCATTTTAAAGTTACATCAAAAAAAGCAAGCCTACTCCGCATTTCCCCTCAACCTGTCCTTCGATATCTCCCAAGAAAGAAATCACAGATATTCTTTATTAACTGCTTAAAATATTAGTAAGGATATATAATTAAAATGAATCTTGGTTTCCTGCTAGAGACAAAGACTGAATCAGGCAGACTATTAAAAATGTACATATTTGGGGGATTTTTATACGCTGAGAGACAGACATCTGGCATGTCATGAGTACAGTCTAAACTCAAATGATGACAAAACTGATTTTACAGAAGTTTCAGGCTCAGTTTAATCCTTTCTACACTGAAACAGAAATAGACAGTGAAAAGCTTATATTACGTGTCTACAACAATGTTAATTCTTTTATTGGGTAATTTCAAGAGGAAAGTTATTCCTGATGGACAAAAAATGCATTTAAGTAACGATCCTGTTAAAAATTTGCCACTCTCCAAATTCAGCCAATGCCAGCACCTAATAATTATGTGAGAAAAAGAACAAAATACATTAAAATATACAGTACTTTTTGCTGTTAGTGCTACTGCTCTTGATTTTTTTCATTTATATTAGCATATTTTTGCATAATTGCTTTGTCTGTTTAGGCTTGCTGCCAGGGAGCTTTGGGGATGCCACTGGGAGTTTGTAATGAGGGCGGGAATGCTCCAGCAAGGCTACAAAAAAAAAAAGTTTAAAAAAAAAGAAAAGAACCACAGGAACAGACTGAACTCCTGATTCTGGATACCCACACCTCTGCAACTTCCACCACTCTCCCAAGATGGCCAGAAATGCTGCTTCCAGCTCCTGCTTCCCGCTCTGCTACCTGGCACTGCAGGACAGCAGCCTCCTGTCATGGTACATTAAAAGCAGCAGAAGAGGAACATGCTCTGAGTGTGAGAATAAGCAAAGGGGAAAGGAACGGTATTTTTGAGAGGAAAATTAAAAAAAAAAAAATATGTGAACAGAGCATCCTAATTCCTCTAAAGACTTTTATATATTTATCAAATTCAATTATTTTTCCTCTCTTTTCCCTCCCTTCTCAGGCATGAATAATAATAAACCTTTCTACTTGCAGTTTAAGTAGTTAACATTTTCATGAGACAACAAAAGGACCTGCTTGCTGCACTCAGGGGTAAGCACCCAGAAATCCTGTTCACTGGCTCTAAAGCATCAACGATCAGTCCTCCAATTGTGAGCATTACTTTCCAAAACTGTGCACATGGAACAACAGCATATCCAACAGCACTAGCAATGAAGAAGCCAATGAAATGTCTGATTATTTTTAGAACATTCAATGGACTCGATAGCTTGTCTCTGGCCATCTGTGCCCACTGCAAGTCCTGGAATGACATACAGATAAAAAATAAATGTTCAAAATAACACAATTCACTAGATATATTTTCATGACTCTGTAGAGTCAGTATCTCTCAACCTTTCATGAGGTAGGAAAATGCTGTAATTCCCTACTTTGCAAATGGGGAACTGAACTACATGAAGTACCTCCACACGCTCAAACGAGAGAAGAGCAATGTGTGCAAGTATCGCTCCACTAGCTTTAATCTAACCAGCCTCAATAACCAGCAACAATGAGAACAAGGAAGGAGACTACCTTGACAAGGAGCCAGTCATTATTTTCTGTGTAAAATTTAAACTGACAAACTTTGGAGACCGATAGCACAGTCTTACCTTTATTTGGCTTTGCGGGAACATGCATAGAAATTGAAGTTGAGATCCACAAAAGGAAATAAGAAGCCTAACTCCTCTGAGGATCTAGGTTTAAATGGCGCTGTCGGCTCCTTCAGGAAATATGTAAAAAAGCTTTAAGGAAATCAAGTCAAGGGTAGTATCCTGTACCTTAGCAGGGTCCCCACAAGGCAAGCAACGGTGGCAGCAATCATACTGTGAAAAACAAGCAGGGAAGGTGAGAGGTCTAAGCAACGGAACAGATTAAGGCAGAAGATTCCCAGTGAGACAGCCAAGCGGACATGGTCATGCCAAGGATGTCACAGGGAGACCCCACGGTGCCGAGGGAACAGGATGCTGCCCAGACACACCATGTAGTTCTCACCTGCTCTCTCGTGTGGTTACAACATTAGTTTTTTATTTTTGCTTCTCTATTTTAACTCTGCCCCGAGACTACAGACAAACACTGCACACGTCTGCTCACACCACTGCATGCTTCCTTACTCTCATCTGCTGTAATACGAACATTCAAATGTTACCACCAGTCATTTTCAGACATGAAACATTACTAACGATTCTGCTTAGATCTGCAGCAGAGTGTCTTCTTACGAACAAGAAGTGTTCTGGGTACACTTTAGCGGCCAATTCTGACCACTAAAAAAACCGCACCATGAGAGATGACAAGGATTACACCAACCAGTCAATATTAAGACCAAAAAAAGGAAAGATATGTACGTGGTACTTCAAGAGCAATATTAAAAACGTCTATCAAGCTAGCAGAATAAGAAATTATAGAACAAATCACAGACAGAAGGGAAGCATTTTCAGTGTATCAGACCCTTGGGAGTTGCTATCTGTGCCTCTGGAGAGCCCAAAGCAGTTTCCAGGGCGTTGTGCAAATGCAAATAGACACAAACACACACCAACAAGGTTGCAGGATAGGGTCACGCACAACACCTTTAAGCATAAGGCAACAGAACAGGAGATGTTAAAGTTTTCTACTGAGAAATGCTGAACTTCGTAGTATTTCATTAGTGCCTCAATGACTGGACTAACTGGGTTGAGTTTTACTGCTTTTATATTCTGCTAGTGAATTTCATTTGATGTAATAGTAAAGAGAAAAGTTTCAGAATAAACACTACAGCATCTCAAGATGAAAGGCAACAGAAATGCACAGCCAGCAAAGAGGAGAGTAAGCTACAACTTTTTTAGTCTTTTCTTCAGGCAGAATGACCTAGCTAAAAGTGAGATTAGAAGCTTTGAAGAAAGCACTAGCACAAGCCAAGAAAACACAGCACAGACTAATTACAGTAAGTTATATTAAGTAGAATGGACAAAAAATTGTTTATTCTAGAGCTATCTTAAGATACATATGGAATTACCTTAATATAATTATACAGTCACATTATAATTACCATGTAAAGTGTAATGTTATTTCTAAAATATTAATAAGCTCTATAAAGAAGTCCATTATACATAACTGAAGCGTGCTAAACTAACCTAAGAGAGGTTCTCCACCTCAGTGAAGCTGGGGCTAATGACTCAGCTCTTACTTAGGTGAATAACCCTTATTTATGCACACAACTCCACTGACCTTTAAAGTATTGTCTGTCATGTTTCTTGTAACAAGGGTGCACTCTTAAAATCCCCAAATAATTGAAATGCAAAAATTAAGAGACTGAAAATAAATTGGTATGCAGAAGTGATTTCTGGACTTCTTGTTCAGATTAAACACAGACACGTATCACAAGTTCTCTATCTCCAAATGGAGAGAGAGATTCAATGCGGCTACTGTACCCTATGGAATGTCAAGGACAGAGAAAATAAGATCGGGAGATAAGACAGGCAAAGGGAACAAACCCACAGGAACTGGGTGCAATGTTTAGGAGATTGCTATCCCCACTACAGAGGTATATTAAGCTAACAGTCCAAGTATTTTCCATTTCCTACTAATACAGGAAGAACAGGCTAAGCTTAGATCACCTTCAACTCACCAACTGGATCTCCAACAGCCTGTCCACATGAACAAAGTTCAAATAAAATAAATGAGAATCAATGTAATCAAAACATTTCTGATTCAGAAACCAAACAATAACAACAAAACGCGATTCAATTCCAATGGATTCCCCAGGCGAATTATTCCTACCTGACTTGGGAGGAGGCTTTTACCCACTAACTCAGGCTGTCATGTTTCACACGTAAGGGGAAGCAAAAGAGCTATGAGAAATTCCACATCACCAGTAAGGGTTGTCAAGAAAGAAAAACATTCAGATTTAATCTTCCCTCATTGGCAGATGAACATACCAGATGTGTTTTCTATAAGGAACAACGTATTTTACTGTGTAAATCGGCTGCAGTTGCTAGACAGAAACTGGTTACAAAACACAGTGTAAACTATTAACAGGTAGAGCGTTACGCCATACCAAATATAGAAGTGCAATGCTGTTTGAAACCAGGCCACTTGGGAAGATTTTCATTTTTAAGTGAACAAGAACACTGCCGCAGGAGTTTAAAAATAATTAACACCTTCATTTTCTTGTATCCCCTGTTTCAACCCACCCTGGATCAAGTAAGCATCAAGCTGAAGCCTTCTGAACCCCACAGCCTTTCACGCTCACATTGTACAGGTATACACAGTATGCAGAGTTTAAATGCCAAATCCTGCATCTTCATGGACTGTTGACAAAAAACAGTGGTCACTGCCTACCAAATACTGTAACAAAAGGTACAAGGCAGCAGAAAAACATCAGCATTTGGATAAACAGAATGAATTCTGTAGCCACTGAAATACAGAAAACCTCATACATGTAAACAACAGAAACACCCAAGAATTTGCAGGGTGCTGGTTCCAGTTAATTGAGATTACAGTTAATTTTAGCTACTTTTATTTAAAAAGCTAAGCCTTTCAAACATTCCTCGTCAAGAATATTGCTTTCATTTTACAGGTGAGAGACTGAGATCTAGAAGGACCTTGTGGTCACTCTGGAAAGTTACTACAAAACCACAGATCTTGTAACTGCAAGCAAACGGCTTACCCCTGTGTCTTTCTTTCCTGGGACACCTGCTGAATTAAATAAAGTCTGTGCTTACACCACATACTAAGGCATTTCTGTCACAGCTTATGTTGCGTTTCTGAGTCAGATCCTAAACTGATGTACACCATCAGAGCACCACTACTACAGAACACAAGGAGGATGCAGTTTACCATATCCAGAGAGAATAAGACAGATGTCACTGTTTCCTTACCTCTCCCTGGAGCATGTAGGCATACACACAAAAGACTTCTACGTATATGCTCAGCAGCATTCAACTAAAACACCAAGTACTTGCAATTTTTAAAAAATAAAAATTGATGAACATTCAACACATCAACTAGCATTTAAGCAATCCCCTTCGCACCACCTTGCTGTTTTGGCAGCTGACAGCAGCAGTTTCCTCACTCATAATAACTGCTAGTTTCATGACCTGTTTAGAAACATTTCAAAGAAAGCCTGTACATCTGTTTTGACAAAGTCAAAACATATGCATACAGATAACCACATCACTCCCAGAGCCAATGAGTTATGGATCTCTTACTAGGTTTTTACGGGACATGACCAAGTACTTCTTAGATTCCCCTCTCTGAACCAAGCAAAGGGACAGAAGCAGCAAACAGAAAGTCACTCCATCCTCACCACTTCTATGCAGCAGTGTGTTACGAGAGCAAGTCAGGTAGCAAACGTAATCAGCCAACTGTCTGGTGCCACCTTCATGCCAGGTGAGCAACCAGAATAACTGTTCTATGTTCCATACACAGAACGCTGTTAAGGGCCATTGGATCCACAGCGTCACGTATCATAGGCTTGGCCATACATCAGAGTTGCTTCTACGAATTAGCTTACACAGGGCTTGAGGGAGATTTGCACTGCCGAAACAGCAGCATCACTACAGAGAGATGCGCAGCAAACGTCCTTTGGTGGTCAAGGGGACCTTGGCCAGCCAAAGTGCCAAGTGAAAGAAACTGGGCTTTCACGCATGCCTCTCAGGCTGTTAAAATACATCCAGGCAGCAAGCAGCTGCCAGTTTGAAGTATTACTGCCCTTCGCCTTCCTCCCATTCACCTACTTCAGCTGTTTGCTACCACTCCTCCACCGAAAATTATCGCATAAATTACCTGCGGCAATCAGCAGAAGCAGCTCCATACCTGCAGTTCCCATGCTGGCTTACACCCACTTCCAGCAGGCTTTGCTGCACACAGCTGAACTGCAAGCACATCCTTACTACTGCCACAGAAGGCAGAAAACCACGGACCTAACTCCTTGAGCAGCCACCTCATTCCATGGGTCTCAGCAACCGCATGCTTTGAAGGATGTGTACTGCTGAGACCTAAGGCCAGCATTCATGAGATGAGAAACAGACTACAGAAGACAAATGCACGTTCTCAGCTTCATGGCAAACTTGCTCTCTTGCTTCTCAGCTCTTTTCTCACGAACCCAATAAAGGCATTTATACCAACGGTAAATAAAGTAGAGACAGGGCAGAAAGAGACAGGTGTCTGAAGAGTCACTTAAAACTCAACGATGCCGCTTGATGCTTGGCACAAACACTCGTACCATAAATCCTAGGTACCACAAATCGCCTTCTACTTACAATTAGTTTAGGTCCCAAAATGCTTAAGCATAAAGTTAGGTTTATATTTGTAAATATTACCTTTGTACTCAGAGAAACTTGGTTAACATGTTCTCAATGCTTTACAGAATAAGGCCATGCAACAAGAAAGTGTTAAAATATGAATAAACCCATCAATTTAACAGGAAGTATGAGAGATGGTCACTGCTTTTTAGGTCAAGTACCTTTCCAACAATATCCATAATCACACTATGAAAATTACTGGAAACTTTTCTTTAGAAAAGTACCCATCATTTTCAAGTTTTTAGAAAGAGACCCTCAAATTAACAGCCCACTGACACTACGCTGTGAAAGACTGACATTTGAACACTTCCTCACTTCAAAAAGCAACTCAAGACACAAGAGCTACTTGAAGGTAATTTCAAATTTCAGCTCAACATCCCTTTTTTCAATCGACCCTGACTCATGCAAATTCCAGGCCATGGCTTTTTCTGTCACCTACCTCCCAACTGAAAAGCAAAGGAGCTTAGGAGTGGGGGTAGAAAGGAGTCTCACAGTAATGCAATGCAAATGTTTTCCTATCTGAAACACCGTTAACAGAACCAAAATGCCAGGTTTCCATAGCAACCTTAACTGTGTCACACTGCATACACTCTACATTAAGTAACATATTGAACAGTTTAATTGTAACAGAAAATCCTGTACATTTGTAATGTACAAAATTAACACTGGAAACCTTTATTGTTTATATTTCAATTCCTTAATCTGCAACATTTATTGTGTTACAGTCTGTTGAGTGTGACCTTATATTACACCAGCTTTGCAGGTGTTCAGATACTGGCAGCATTAGGTGCCTTAAAATTACAGTGATCAACAGTAAATCGTACCCTCTACCCAGTGCATAGCCTGAAGGCTGTTTTAAAAGCAGCAATGTTTCTAATTATTTCCGCTCTCTTTGCAAAATTCCGTTAGGTATTGTGGAAGTGAGAATGATTTAGTTTTCTTGCTCTTCTGAAACATCCTTAAAACCTTTATTACCATTTTTCCTTCCTCTATCTCCGGATTCCTGTACAACTTTACACACAGTTTCTGGTCTTGTACTGAGAGTCACCTTGCGCTATATACAAAGCAAAAACTCCCCTCTCAAACTGAATTCCCCTTGCTATATGTCATAGCGCAGTTACATTTACCTACCTAATTAGAGAGTCTCTCTGAGTAGTTGCTTGCTTCTTCCCAGAAACAGAAAAATAAGTTTTCTCTACTTTTCTGTGTTCTAACTATTTGTGCGTGGCTAAGTGCCTGCTCGAAATTATTCTGGTAAATCAAGCTAGCAGCCTATTTCTATGTGCACAGAAAAGACAGAACAGAATGGTCCATACAAAACAGCTATACGCTATTCTTTTTTTCACCATACCTAATCTGGACTTTATTTGCTTAACTCTGGATAGGTTCAGTCTGAGATGGTTCAGGGCTTAGTTAAAAAAAAAACAAAAACACAACAAAACAAAAACCCAAAACCAACAAAAAGTTAAAAATATGCTTGAATTAAGTTAGAGTACTGTTGCATAAAAAACCAGAAGTGTAGACATTTTCTGGTAAAACAATAGCAGTATGTACTTTACTTTCAGATTACTCAAGTGTTTTAAATATTATTATTGAACTGAGGTGCTCTTGTTGAACAAAACAGGCTGAAACTAAAATTCAAACATCTTACACTGACAGTATCGACAAAGAAACTCAGCATTTCTGAAGATAGGTATTTCTTTTTGCTGGGGCGGGGCCAGGGGGAGAGGGGGAAGAACCACTTCACAAAATTTGACCTAATTTTACAAACAGCTTCAATTCCTCCACTGCTGCGTTTTCATAGAAGCCATCTCAGCCCCATCACCAGGCACTGCGACGTTGCTGAGCTCTCTACTCACCTACCAAGTGCATTGAGAGGGACCGCTCGCTTACATGAGTTATGCTTGTAATACCTAAGCACACATTTGCAGAATTGGGGCCCTAAGATGAAATCTGCTAACTTTCCCACAAGTTCTGCCTGACATAGCTGGTAGTGGGGAGTGTTTCAGACTGCCCAACATGTTTCAAACAACACCTTGTCTTCACTTGTTTACAGCTACATCGAAGTAATTGCTTGCCCTTCCTCAAGTTAAAGCCAGACAGAATAGTTAATATATTAAAGAGTTTCAAGGGTTTTTTAGGTCCATGTTAAAGCCTCTTTTTTTGAGGGGCCGTAGTGCATCCACTTTTGGTGTTAAAATTTGGCAGACAATAATTCAGACCTTTTCACAGTTGCTCTGAAAAGCCGTCCAAACTAGGTAGAGACCTACATCTTTGAAAAGAATAGGAAAAGCAGCTTACACCTACCCCATCTGGGTACATCAGTGATTTGTAGGACTGATGCATTACCTGTAGGAAGTATATTACTAGAGCTAGGTTCATGTTCTTATCAATAACTATTACAAGACCTAGGATTAAAATGCACACTTCCAACCTGTAACACATGGCTGAGCTAACCTAATGAACAGGTAATACCTGGCACTAGCTTCCACAGGTCAAAATTGGTTTTCTGTACTATCTGCTTGCTGGACTCGGTGAAGTTAAAAAAAAAAAAAAAAGTGAAGAGAAGCAGAAAGAAAGATACAACCAGATAAAGTAAATTCCGATTTATAACACAGTACGCTGTCATCCTAGAGCCTTTCAGTGAGAAATTAAACATCCACAGCTCTTTCATCACAGAATTCACAACAAATACTACGTGGGACAAATACTACGTGGGATGAAGAAGTCAAAACTTAAACAACAATTACAAAACACAGTACCAAGTAAAACTTTTATTTTAAATGCAATATAATGCTGACTGCAAAGCAATTAAGAGTTGAAAACTGTACTCAGTACTGCCATGAAGTCATGATTTCAGTGACATCCATGGGAAGTTTGATTGTTTACAAAGTTACCAGATACTTGAAAAAAAAAAAAACCAAACCAAAACACAACCAAAATGAAAAAACACAATCAGAAGAGAGGCTTTTAAAAGCTTGTTACCATTTACTGAGGGATGACAATAATTTTGCCCACATGACAAAGTAAAGACATTACAGTTACCAAATACAAAGAAATACACGTTTCCTCAGAAGCACCTTAAAATTGGGTTTGGTGCTACAGGTGGCCCCTTCAGCTCAGTCAGCTTTCCTTTTGCAAACCTCCTCGGTTTTCCACTGGCATTTGCGCAGACTGCCCACGGCATTCTGCAATCGTGGCTTGCTCATAGTGGAGCAGGGCCCCATTTCTGAGAGAAGCAGCGTGCCCATTTCCTTCCCAGGAGGAAAGCAAGGAAGGGAACGCACCTTCCTTGCTCTTCTCACCACCTTAATCCAAAGCGTGAGCAGAATTGAGCAGAAAGGCTAGGAACCACTTTCCTGGGTGGCAGCATTTTTTCCACATCTTGACGTTCGTGAAGCCCAGAAGTCACCAACACGCGCAACTGCATAAGGTCTGTTTTTTTCCTGGGGTTCATGTTACTTGCTCTTCCCACCCTGCCTGTAGAAGATTCTGGATTTATTGTACTTGCTGTATAATTTTGGTCTCAAGATCAGTCTCTTGTCCCCTTCCCATAAAACCTGCCTGTTACCTGCCAGGCTCAGCCTGGGACTGGAAACTACCAGAGCAGGGCTCAGGAAAGGACACAACTAGTTGACAAAACACTGAAACTTACTACTCACACAATAGCATCAAGTGCACAGTGTCAACAGAACAGGAGAAAAGAAAACTAATTTCCAGCTCCTTAATCTCTTTTGATGACAACCAATGTGTTACTTGTACCAACATAAATCACACATTACAACGGGAAATCCAATTTTCAAAACAAATAACACACTTGAAAATTTATCCAATGACCAATCAGTTACCGCAGGGCTCAATTTTAAGAAATGCAGAATTCCCGTACATAAGGAGACAAACGCGTCCCAGTGAGTAATTACATGGGCACTAGCTCAACACAGGAGATTTTACTTTCCATCCTCTAAGAATGACTGTAGCAGGACACAAATATAGATGTCACCACAAGTTCCTGCCTAGCCTCTGTACAGTGATGTGATGATGCCAGCCACCTCCCACCATCTACTCACCCCTAATAAGAAGGCGTATCTAACCAACACAGCTCAGCATCATACACAGAAAGGAAAACAAACAAACAAACAAACAACCCCAAAAACCAGAAAACCCCAAATTGCTTTATTAAATTTATTAAATTAAATTTCTCCAGCTAAGCACAAGGGCTGGAGAACAACTCACCGCGTTGGCAGAAAGCCACCCTTGTCATTCCTTTGTGGTTCTCAATTCATCTCCTAACCGCTCTGATGACTACTCAGACTGCTTGCCACTTGACCCAGCACATCTGGGTGGCAAGGGGGCTTTCATGTTCATCAGCTGATGCATAGCTGTCAATCATTTGGCCCATATCTACACAAGTGACTGGCTTACAGCAGGCAAATTCAATCTTTCACCACACACCTGGACACATTTCAGCAGTCTGTTCCGTAACAAAGTAAGAATCAAAGTTTTATCTCCTTGATTCTCCACTCATTGTCACCAGGATGTCACCACTCACACCACGCATCTACCAGACAACAACTGCATTTTAGAAGCTTTCAGAGCTGGGACAGATGGCACTGCCTGGGTTTTATGTCATGGGTTATCACAGCTGCCACCTTTTGCCATCAGTCTTCAGCAGCTTCACTGCAAAAGGTTTGATCGGCAACCAGTATGAAAAAAAAGGGAGTACAAAAAGTCTAACATTACTTATGTATTACAAGTGAAGAATTTCTTCTTAATATCTATTTTAAATATCATACAAATAATATTAATGGGTAAAATTACTTTTTTATACTCTTCAATGCTTCTCTGAATTACCTAAACCTTTGTGAGAAAGTATGAAGGAAGAACTCAAGCCACTCTCCAGCCTACAAAGCTTTGCCAGGCTTGTAACAGCTACCAAAACCCGCATACAATATTATACCTAGTTTTATCAGAAATGTCCAGGTTTTTGGGTTCCGTATAACTACTTAAAAAGCATTATAGAAATGCTGTGCAAGTTGACAGTAAAATAACGCCGTTGCCACCACACTGGGGCATTACTTGACCACAAGACAGTTAACAACAGACTAGCACTACCTACTATGTTATTTGTGCACAGTGACTACTGATGCTGCATGAAAGCACTGCTGAGCCACTGACAGTATCAAGTTGTTCCTTGTAGCATCCCCCCCAGATAACAACCTAGGCAGATGCCAGTTAGTTTCTGCAATCACAGCATCACCTGACCTGGCAGGAAGCCATACACACCTCTTCCCCTCAAAACGAAGGTGGCAGTGATGGTTAATAAATATTCATACTTCTTTTCTATCTGCTGCCTTAGCTTAGAGTATTTAAAAAGAAAACAAACCAGAAAATAAGACAGATGGCATGTGGGACAGAAAGCAAAAAAAAAACCAGACAGGAGTAGCAGCAGATAGAGAGAGCACTGCTAGAAAAGGTTAAATTTACTTGAAAAATGAGTCAGTGAATAAATTACCTTTTCTTAAGATAAGGCTGAGTTCAAGGAAGCAGTAGCTCTGACTGTGAACTTCTGTAAAACAAATCTGTGATTTCCTCTAACTGGTGTACTGGGACAGCTATTTGTCTGGACGGAATCTTGGATTTTGGGGAAAATGACTCTCAGATATCTACAGAAACACTATGGGAAGATCCCCAAATCAGTCACTAACGGGTGAGACTACTCTAAGAAAATTTCCTTTCTAGAAATTGGTAGCTGTTAATAGACTTTTAAATCCTACTAAGTGAACACAGAATGAAACATAAACAATCCTAATTTGACACTGTAACCAAAAGGTAAATGCAAATCTTGCCTGTATAAACAAGTATAACTTCCCTGATCGGCTTGACTGTTTTCTGTTCTTGTAAATGAGGTTGATATTGTCATTACTTCGGTATGATGGGTAGTCATAGAGTCTGCATTTCAAAAAGGATGTTGAAAAAAACAAAACCCAACCTGTAAAACATACATACTAGTCATAACAAAGGCAACAGAAGAAAAACAGTGGCACCTCAGTGGGATCTATATGTAGAATACCAAAGAGGGGGCCTAATGATTAACTACCACACATGAGTATTACAGGGAACAGAATAACTGAGTGCAGGGAACAGTTTCATCTAGCTGTCAAGGCCATAGGACCACACAACACATGGAATTTGAGGCATGCAACTGAAAGCACAGCTCGCACCTTAAAAACAAGATAAATAACAATCAGAAGGCTTATTAGGATTATGACGAGTACTGTATATATTGAAAGCTCCAAATATAAGCCAGAAGTCTTCCTAAAGCATAAGCTGTGGTTCCATGACAAGCCATTAAGCCTCAAGTAAGGGCAGGCATGTCATTACGGTGCTATACAGTACCAAGCTGAAATACTGGTACTGTTTCTTCAAGCTTGGCCAGAGACTGGGAGCAGCACAGGTGTAAGAACAAAGCATCACACCTGGAATACCTCATCCTTCTTAGCACTTACTATTACCTTCTGCATTGCAACCCATCGGGAAGTACCCAGAGACCCCACGAAGCCTGCCTGCACCCTGTCCTTGCAGGCAAACAGAGGACAGACACAACCACAGCCCCCCGCAGTGTGCTGCCCACCCCAAAACCGAAGAAACAGTTCATAACAGACACCTTCCAGCAGCAGCATAGCCACTCATGCCCGCCTGACATTTTGACCAAGTATAGCTTTCCGCCTTCAATCAGAAGGGTTTGCAAGGAAAAGGGGAAAAAAAAGGATTCTCCCGTGTATGTGTTTAATGTATCAATATGAAACATTATGTTGGGGGGGGGGGAGGGTGATGTGGAATATAAATCCTCTAGCTTGCTGTGAATTTTGTCACTGCCTCGCTGTTTCACAAATCAGGCCAGGGACAAATGACACGGGAATAAGGAAACCAGTCAGATTTAAAACAAAAAAACACACACAAGAGGGAGAGATCTGAAAATTTGTTTCCCCTACCCTGCTTTTCTTCCTAGTCAAAGGATGCCACCTAATTGAGTGCTCTTAGTGCTGACTTCACGCCTCAACTGTAGCGTTAAGTTTCCTCTTTTTGGGAACGCAATCTTAACCCACAGGACAAACCCACAGCAGCTGCAGCAGCATGACTCGTGCATTTTCCTCCACGAGGGCACAGATCCCGAGGTCCAGCTCCCTTGCAGCAGGGAGCGAGAAACCACCAACTCCATGGCAGGCAGCCATCCCCACTGCCAATAGCTATACCAGTTGAGTGGATACCTCACTAAAACAAGAGCTGTGCCCGTAAAGCCTTATAGACTTTTTTCACTTATTGATCACGAGGAGGAAGAGATTTGTCAGTCTGCTGCTTCTTGGGCGATGACGCTAGATTCACCTCGCCAGCAGAGGTGAGGACCACAACCACCTGCTGCTGCATCAGGCACCTGCTGAGATACAAGAGGGCACAAGCCATGGGCCAGACAGGGAGTTTTACCGCTTTTCTCAACATGGGTTATGTTCCAGCTTTCCTTCACTGCATACTGGAAAGCAAAGGGAAATTAAGTCCCTTCATCCCTCGTTTCCGTCATAATTATAGTTTGTGAACATCTCCAGCTGCCTGGATCAGCAATTTCTTGTGTCACATCATGCTGCAGAAGCTCACACTAAGATCCCACCTTTGAAACACTTGCCCAGATGGGTGACTGCAGGGAGCCTCTCTGGCTGCAGTACCCATCTATGGGATTCTCACAATTTTGTTAATAACCTTTTTGAAGAAATGTTTCTCCAACCCACATCACTCTCTAATGAATTCATCTCTATCTGAATAGAGGGACTTACTCCCTAATACTGTAAGGAATTTGCAAGCTGTCCACTGAAGTCAGGACCATAAGCTAGCCAAATATTTACTACAAACAATCCCAACCAATTTTACTCTTCTCTTTGAAAATCCTGGATACAGAAAGCAACAAAGGTGTATTCCTATACAAGAAGACAAGGACTGTTCCAATCAATTCTAAGTCACTTCAACTCCGTGAGGAATCACTTATCATTTTGGCAGTAGACCTAACAAATCCAGAGAAGTGTGGCCACTGGTGCAGTGAAAACAGGACACTGGGCAAAGGCAAGGAGTGAGAGTCAGACATTGTGCCTCACAACTGACTTAGACAAATCAGTTTTTCTAAAAGTATTCCTTTTTCATAACATAATACACAACAAGATAAAAAGGTAAGGAATTTAACTGAAGTACAGAATTCCCTTCCAAGCCCAAGATTCTGATCCATTATTTAAAAAAAAAAAAAAAAGGGGGGGTGGGGGGTGCATCACATAGCATTTTGTCCACAAACAGTCCCATCAGCTTCAACAAACTCTTCACAGGACCAACATTACTTGCTTGTTTAGACCCTTAAAATATTTTGTGTATATTTATGAACATTTACCAGGTAAAAAGATGAAAGAGAGAAAGAGAAAGCGGTGTAAAATGCACACGGACTTATATATTCTTAATCATGACTTAAAGACATATATTCCTGATAAAGTAATTTTCATTCAGAAAGTGTATGTGCACACATACTTTTCTTGGTATTTTCTAATGCCTTCTCCATTAATCTTGTGAAGTCTGCATGTGTTTACATTCACATTCAAAAACTATATTAGCAAAATACAATTTCCACGCTATGTAAATACATGCTGATACAATATGCTGGCAGGGTTCATCAATATGCATTTTAAGTATCATCCAAACACAGGCCCTTAGTCTGGGTGATAGCATTCGAGGCAAACCATAATCGATTAATGGGCACCTACCCATCTCAGAAGTCCATCGTTATGCGTTAATACAAGAAATGTACCACTACTTAATGGGAGAACAATAAATGTGGTGTGTAAAGTAAACACACGGTAAAAGCCTGTTATTGAGTCTAAGCGTTCATCATCTTATTTCATCACCTAGAGGACAAACAGTTACTGCATCCTTTAGCACCATAATATTGCAAACGCATCGTCAACACACAGCTTACCGCCTCCAGCCAAAAAAACCAACTTTGAAGTAGTGTACGATGAGGTACAGAGAGGAAAGTCCATTGCACAGATGAAGAGACAAAAATTAGTTACTAACGCACATTTGGCACTCGGCAGCACTTCTCAATCATAATAACCTGAGACTGTAAATTAATATATAGAGCGCCTGGAACGTTCCAGTAAATCACCCAAGATCTGGGGAGGGAGGAAATAAATGTGGCTTGAAGCCGTGAAAGCCAACAAAGCAACCCGTTCGGCTGTAACGGCTGGTTAAACGCCACCGCGGAGGCAAAAGCTGGGGCTAGCAGGCACCGGGCCCACCCCGCGCCCAGCCGAGCCGCCGGCGGCCAGGTCCCGGCGGCCGCCCCGCGCCTCCCGGCGACAGGAGAGACACATCACGACAGCGACGGGACCGCCCCTCACCTCCCGGCTGGCTCTGACAACAAGCGGGCAGGCAAACGGCTCCTCCGGCAACCCCACACCGCCGGGGCTCAGCGCCCGGCCCGGCCCCGCCGCCCCCCGCCCGGGCCGGCCTGCTCGCCCACCGCCCCTCGGCAGAGCGTAAACAGGAAAACGACCCGGTCCCCCCACCCCTTCCCGACGGCGCGCACCTGCAGGGCGGGCGAGAGGGCGGCATGGCGGCCCCGCGGCCGGGCAGTGGCTGCGGGAGCGCCTGCTGCAGCGCTCCCCGCTCGGCTGGAGCAGCCCCAGCCCCGCCGCTTCTCCCCCCTCCCCCGGGCCGGGCCCGGCCCAGCCCAGCTCGCCGCTCCGCCCCGGCGATCCCGCCTCCCCGCCCCGGCGATCCCGCCTCCCCGCTCTGCCCCGCCCGGCCCCGGTGGCTGCGGTGGGCTCACGGCTCCGGGATGAGCCCGTAGCGGAGCGCCGGGTAGGGAGGGGAGCGCAGGGCGTGCTTCGCCTCAGCCGCTTCACGGGGCCCGGCACCCCCCGCCGCGGTGCCGGCGAGCCCCGTCCTGGGGAAAGGGGTCGGTCGGTCTGTCTGTCTGGAGGGGCAAAAAGAAGCCAGGTATGGCGTATTTCTTCATAAAACCCAAGCGCCGGGCTGTGCATCTGGAGAGGAGATTTCACCAGGCTGTACAAAACCAACCAGTTTTGCAAACTGAGGTTAACCAAAGCCTTTAGATCCATGGGAAACCGATCAGCCTGCACACTTTATCTGCCGTTTCCACATTGCCGGCTTCTTCACCCAATGCCCCTAAACCCACTACAGTTACCAGAAAGGCCATTGCCTTACCCGAGATAACTCCAGGTAACCGTTCCAGCCGTTTGTGGCTAGTCTAAGCGAGATCTGGCTTCCTATTCCCTCCTTCAGTCAGTTTCCAGCTCTGACAGACTACGGTATTGTAACATCCTTAAATCCCAAATTCTGCAGGCAAAAGCCTGAAGATAGACAGATACCCACATAAATAAAAACTTAAAAGTAACACAAAGTGTATACATGCACATATACGTACAGATGCTAAGAGACTGTGCGAAATAAAATACCAAGTGGTGCACAGATGTCCCAAGATAAAAATAATTATTTTTTAATATTCATAATATAACAAATCCAACAAGTTTTAATTTCAAGTAAGAGAGGTACTTGTCAGAGGCCTATTTTTTAACCTAACAGCTGCTTAAAGATCCATTTCAAAATCATATGTGTCGATTTCAGGACCGAATGCAACTCCAATGTGGACACGCAGCTCCCACCACTACCCTCACCCTGCTCGTGGCATTTGCTTTCTACCACTCAGTGTCAGTACCAGGACAATGACTTTCCTGACTCCTTCACTAAATTTGCTGCTGTATTTCCAGCTAAAACTGAAGTCTGCATCTGATTTATTTTTTCCCAAACAGTTTATTTCACAAGACACAAGTCTCCTGCTTTGATATGTTTTGATAGCATACTGCAGTTACTACATCTTGTATCTATATTATTACCCAGGTACAAGTTGGGCAAACCCAAAGTTACATTGGTTAAAATCTCAAAGACCTCACCGGCACAAGGGTTCTCTAGCATGGCGCAGAAGAATGGGCCTCTGCTCTCAGTTACTCCTCTGGCACTGCTTAGATAATAAAATTGGGGGAAAAAGAGAAAGAAAACTGCAGACCTCAAATAGTACCATTTACTTGATTTCTTTTGCCTAATTGCATAAGATACGCAGCCCTGTCCATCAAAGCGATGTAAACCCTACTTATGTCTTAGCTGAACTTGCGCAAGAATGACACTGACTAACACTTTATTTAGCTCCAGGAAAAGTTATCCCTGTCCTAAGGTACCAGTTCACTGTCTATCATCATTCCAAGAATGATCACCTCTATTGTATCGTGTAGAAAGCTCTATGAGGACAATGCATAGATTCCATGCAGCAAAGAAACTACATGTTTCTACAGGACTTACATTGCCCCAAACTTTTCAAATACATATTCTAGCCTACTGGCATAGGGAAGAAATCACTCAAACTCCTGTCAGAGCAGCAGAGTAAGCAGGCTAGGACTTGGAACAGGACCATCATACAAGTTCTGGTTACGGCACTGTGGATTATCACCTGGAGCTCAGCCCACAGAGTTTATGCCGTTGTCAGAAACTGCATGAGTGGGATGTAATATACCATTTTATTTTACTGAGCCTGGAACTAAGAGGTAATGCCTGACCATCTGTTACAATGATGAACATGAGATAGATGAATAGACAGACGGATAGACGCACACACACACATCACCTTTGAAATAAAACCTTTGAAATAAAATTTAGTTTCGGTCTCTCTACAGCATAGAGGATAGAAGACAGTCTGAATGGTTTGCTCCTTCACATGGCAATTCATTTAAATACAAATGATCTAACATAGTTCAACTCATTGCTTTTGTGATATCAATGGTTAGAATATCTTTACCTGAGAAAATCTTAAAATTCATGTCGCTCATTCATTTCAGAATTGGGCAAATTTGTTTTATCACCAATTGCACTATTTTGATGGAGGTAAAATGCAAATTTGCTATTTTGATCACTTCCAAATTGTGAATTTTCACTCGAGAAAAAGATTTCTCAAACAAACTCCCATGCGTAATAACACACGGAGGGCAGAACAGACATGGGATAAAGTACAATGTTTGGATGGGTTTTGATCTTCCACAATACACACTTCAGTGTATGTTAATAGAGCTGCTCACTACATTATAGAGAAAAAAAATTGTCACAGGTACAGTATGTTTATGGCCTGCACTCAGATCAGCTTACGCTGATGTTAGAAAAAAATACCATATTGCTCATGTGTGGTTCATGTAATTTTTTTTTAACATCCGCAACTGTTAGCTTACAGCTCATTTAAGACAGATAACCTGCTATAAGGAATTACACTCATGAGCTTGGACACCCTAAGAGTCCAGTTTTTAAAAGGTATAAAAATAAAGGTGACACCAATCTTTTCTTTTTCCATTTTCAGTCATCCTCTTTTCCCCAATTACTCTTACAATTATTCACCATGAAGTAGTCGCAAAATAGGTTTCATACAGGCAGACTTTTATGCATAATTGAGGTTCTGCTTGATCCTGCCATGCACTGGGGGTTGACTTCTGTAACAATACATTGCTATTTTTAGCCTGGTTTCTTCGGTTTATGTAATGATGAATTTTTTGAGTGTCCCCAACTAACCCTGTAACTTTGAACTGATTGTCTGCATGTAACTCAATTTGACAGAGGTATTGAAAATTTCTATAAGTTTCACAAAAATGAGAAAGAAACCAGAGCTTGAAACTTCTATAAGAAGTTCTCCCCTAACAACTGATTCTGTGCACCCATTTCTACTGTCTAGTACAGCAAACCAGAAGTTGCTTCCAAAGTGCTTTGCAGAAGAAAAACTATATAAAAAAAAAAGGAATTAGCTGAGATACATGAGGAGATGATGGGAAAAGTTATATTTGTTTCAACTAAGCTATTTTTTTGAGCTCACTGGACACTGGATGAAGCACCCTGCCACCACATCTTATCCTGAACACCATAATCACGTGCATTTTAACACAGGCTAAGAGAAAAAAAGCTGACACAGGTTTTCCTGGATCAAATATGGTGTCAGGGGAAGAACAGAAGACCAATTAAAACAATACAAGAACTTTAAAAGGTATTTATAAAAATACCGAGTTACTCCTCCATTTTTCTTCAGGATCTTTAAAATATTTTGTGTAAATAATAAATGACTAGTCTGCACAGAATTAAGACATGACACTGCAAATTCTCACAGACTGCCCCCTAGCCCTATTTAAATTAAACTACAAGAAGATAGAGCAAGTCACTGTACAGCTTGGAAGATGATCTTGGAGCTAAGAGTATCAGAACTGCTGTAACATTTGGGCAACGCCTTTTGAGATTTTCCTTAGATTATTTCCACAAAAACACTATTATGGTGAAGATAAATATAACAAATATAAACTACAACAGTATTTTTTCCCCCAGAAAATCATTATAATCTTACAGTTCAGCAACCATTCCGACCGTACACGGAAATTAAACATAAAATAGCAAAAGACTGTTCATCATCTTTTTTTCCCTCCCCTTCCTCTCCACCTCCCTGAAACTGGGATGATGTACATTTTAAATCAGACTACTACCTTAAAGAAGAAAAGCTGATGTCAATACTTCCCAGATCAAATACACGGTTGAGGAAAGAGAGGAGTGATAAATGCACATATAGTTATAAATATCATTTACAGCTTCCATGCAAATCAAGCATTTTCACTACTACTGAAGCGTGTACTCCAGGCACAAAGACAATTTGTACTTACCATTATATAGTGTAAACATATCCAAATAATATACTTTCAGTGAATTAGCACATTACTTTGATGTTATTCTTACTCATTTTTACATAGTAAGCCTGCTGCCCCACATCAATTAACATGGCAAATTAAAGTAATAATAATATGTAATGTATTCATACGGAACAGACAAGTTAATTGCATGATGCTTTACAGCTTGCATTTAAAGTAATTGCTCTGATTTTTCAGGTTCCAAAATTCAGCTTTGCATACCAAACTCTAAAAGTTGGGGTACAGTACCTCTAACATTGAACGCTACTCACTTGGTTTTACTGACACAGCGCTGTTCCGTTGTGCTAAGTGAAAAGAAACATCGGCCTCCGACATTCCTTCCCTGGCGCTTTTGGGAAGATCATTCTTCTCCAGCTAGCATCGCAGGGATGCAGGCACAGGCACTGGCTGCTTCTGTGCTGGCAGGAGGCTGAATCGCTGACAGTTTCACTGATGCGTTTCTCTATCGGATATAGGAAGCCAGAAAAGAGGCGTAATCTTTTGTCAGTGCACATGACTTGTACAGAAAAGAAAGCTACTTCTAAAAATAACTAGCGAGCATATGACTGTCAATGCTACTTTCCTGGTGGTCTGGTGGTCAGCCCCCTGCCCCCCACAGCCTGGGTCCACATCCAGGACAAGATTTTGTATTTCAGTAAAATTTCTCTAGTGCATACATTAGAGTTTTCACTACTGTTACGGCTGTAATCAACAAACCTTTCACTGCTCAACAGAATTTAGTATGATATAATATACATATTGAAAGTAACTTGCTAATTATCAAGTGTAACAGCAAGAATTATTTGTTTCTACATCTAACAGTTTCCTAAAGCATGGACAAAACACGTTTGCCTGCTCTACCATCATCCATGAGAACCCATCTTTCATAGGTTCAGCTACTTTTCTGAGATTGTCATGGGGAATATTTTGTCTCTATCACTCAGGCAGCTTAAAAATCAGGGGGCTCACCCCTGCCTTCCTCCGAGATGTTGCACAACAGAGGCACTCTAAGAACAAACAGTGGCAACAACCCTTCTGTAACACGTCTTCAACACTGCAAATGCAGCTGATGTGGACCTACCCTAGTTTTAACCTAGGCGTCTCAAGTGCTGCTACCACCACAGCCATGGAAGCACAGAAAAAAGTACACCTCCAAAACCCACCTGAGAAGCACCCACGGTGGGAAAGCCTACGCTTTTATCCACAACTGTGAACCTGGTGAAGCATACAAATTCCTTTAAAGCTAGCTCAGTTTCTGCAGTATAAAACCACCTTAATATTTGCTCGGTGTTTCTTGCAGGTTCTAAGTTGCAGGAGACCAGGCCCCACTTTGCTTTCCTCTTCAACAAGGGGCACAGATTATCTTCTGGGACGAAGTGACCTCTCTCACCTAACCACATCCCCTTCTTTGCGGTGGCCTCAGGCCGTGGTGGTGCCTCAGTTTGAGCTGTGCTCTGCCTCCAGTGCTCCACAGCTTTGTCTCCTCAAGGCCTGAAATGCCTTGGTCTTGCCAAAGAAGCTGCTATTGATATACACGTGAAATGCAGTTCTTGCAGTATATAAGACATCAGACTGTATCTAATAGGGCCTGATTGTAACCTCACATTTTATGTTATCTACCTCACTGCACAGTAAAATGGCTCAGTTTGGACAAAAGAAAGTTCCATGTCAACCAAGACACACATTTTGTTGAAACCTGCTACTGTGAAGGGTTTGGGATGAAACAAACCATTGGCTGAATAGCAACTCCAGTGAGACAGAAACCAAAGCCCCCAACCTCCTGATTATGTCCCTGACGAAAGTGGTGTCTGTAAGTTTGTTTTCAGACTCTAAAACTTTTAAAGATAAGCTCGTGTATATTTGCAAAGCCTGCAAGCATATAGTCTGAAGCTTATCTATCTTAACGTGGAAAAGGTTTCTTATATGATGCATTTCTAGAGGCAGAGAGTTTGAGAACTAGAGAAGTTTGCTTGCGTAGAACAAACCCTCTTATATTACGCTGCTTAAACAAGGGAAAATCACTTTAGCTAGCACAGCTCACAGATCTACTTGGCTCATGAAATCGACACATCAGAGGAAAAAGTGCTTATGCAGATGTAATCCACATCGATGGCAGAGTTTTCACTCCTCTTATAGAAACCTCCCCAAAAAAAGCAAAGTCACGGACTCACACGCATCGTGTAAGCAGGCCATGGCAGCACAAGGCAAGCGAACCGCCAATCTGGCTTCCCTCTGTGGAGCCACGGGCTTCCACTTGAGGTAGGCCCTCGGATCGGCTCTCCCCTGCAGGCCAAATACCGAAAACCGGAGAAGCTGCCGTATTTTTCTCTCCACAGCCCGCCCGAAGCGCGATGGAGACGCGGCAAAGGCTTCTGCCGGGAGCCGCCGGCCGGGAGGCACGGCGCAGGGCGCTCGGCTGAGGAGGCCCTGCCCGGAGCCCCCACAGCAACACCCCGCGGAAAGACTGTCCTGTACGACACAGAGCGAACGGCCCGCACGAAATGAGGAAAAATAACCCCTCTCCCGCTGGCGGCCGCCACCCGCCCAGCGGCCGGGGGCGGCGGGAGGGGCGAAGCTTAACCCAACCCGCGCTCTGTCGCCGTCCTCCTAACGACCCGCCCTCTGTCGCGGCCGCGCAGCTCTTGCCTGTCGCGGTGTGTGGGGCGCAGCTGCTCCCGCTCCTGCACCTCCGGGCTGAGGGCAGGGCCCGAGGCTCTGTCCGCCCGGCCTCCCACCGCCATCCCGCCTCCCGCCCAGGAGGCGCCCCCCTCTCCTCTCCTGAGGGGCGCCCCCTCCTCTCTGCCCCGCCGCCGGCGACTCCCCCCCGTTGCGTGGAGTGGAATGGAACGTCCCTCCCTACACACAGCTGCCTCCGGCACTTGGCAGTGGCCAGATGGGGGAAAGACTGTTAAGGTTAGGGGATGTGGTTGTGCGATTTAGCTCTTCAGGAAGGACTTACAACACGGTTATACAGATCCCTGGTGGTCTAGTGGTTAGGATTCGGCGCTCTCACCGCCGCGGCCCGGGTTCGATTCCCGGTCAGGGAAGTTCTTTTTTCCCCCCTTTCTTTTTTCGCTTCTTCCCCTTTTGCCTATTAGATGCTCTCTGGCTTGCCTTCTGCTGCTCTTTCAATTCAGGGAGCATCCGGCCAGCTGCTGTGCGAGCCCGAGGCGTCGGCGTTGCTGCCCAGCAGCGAGTTTTATGGTGCGTTTGGCAGCGTGGAGTCATCCATGAAGGGAGTGTGCAAAGTCTCAGCGCCCTGTACAGGGGCAGGCAGGCAGGGGAAGCCTGCCCAGGTGTAGCACCTGTCTAGAAGCCTTGCCTTCAGAAAACTGCCTATGGGCACCCCATACCAACCCATAGGGTTTCTAGGAGACAGCTGAGCAATGTCTGCCTAGAGGGCCACAGGCAGGGCTGTTGGCCAGCCCTTAGAAATGCCATATATTCCTTTTTTTTTTGGCTGTTCTGACAGAAAAGGGTGTTCCCACACATCTCCCTCCACAGGTAGGAGGTTTGGTGCCATTGTGGGGACCCCCTCAGCTGTCACTGGTGTCCGTGTGCCTCTCTGCCCAAGTGTGGTTTCCCCCCAGAGAAGGTGGGAAGGGTTTGTCCCCTGCGCCCTTGTCCTGGCAGGAAGGGATGCGGGGGACTGCAATTCTCCATGGTGTTTGCTCACCTAAGGAACAAACAGACTGTCTCTTTACAGTGTATTTGCACAGGCCCCACCATGCTGAGAAGACAGGCTGAGAGAGTTGGGGCTGTTCAGCCTGGAGAAGAGAAGGGGACCTTATAGCAGCCTTCCAGTACCTAAAGGGGGCCTACAGGAAAGACAGGGAGGGACGCTTTATCAGGGAGGGTAGCGATAGAATCATAGAATCATAGGGTTGGAAGGGACCTCTGGAGATCATCTAGTCCAACCCCCCTGCCAGAGCAGGGTCACTTAGAGCAGGTTGCACAGGAACACGTCCAGGTGGGTTTTGAATGTCTCCAGGGACGGAGACTCCACCACCTCTCTGGGCAGCCTGTTCCAGTGCTCTGACACCCTCAGGGTAAGGAAGTTCCTCCTCATGTTTAGGTGGAACTTCCTATGCTCAAGTTTGTGCCCATTACCTCTTGTCCTGTTGCTGGGCACCACTGAAAAGATCCTGGCCCCATCCTCCTGACACCCACCCTTTAAGTATTTATAAATGTTGATAAGATTCCCCCATCAGCCGTCTTTTTTCCAGACTGAAGAGACCCAAATCCCTCAGTCTTTCTTCATAAGAGAGGTGTTCGAGTCCCCTAATCATCTTGGTAGCCCTTTGCTGCACCCTCTCCAGCAGTTCCCTGTCCTTCTTGAACCGGGGACCCCAGAACTGGACACAGTACTCCAGGTGCGGCCTCACCAGGGCAGAGTAGAGGGGGAGGATGACCTCCCTCGACCTGCTGGCCACACTCTTCTTGATGCACCCCAGGATGCCATTGGCCTTCTTGGCCACAACGGCACATCGCTGGCTCATGGTCATCCTGTTGTCCACCAGGACTCCCAGGTCTCTTTCCACCAAGCTGCTCTCCAGCAGGTCAGCCCCCAACCTGTACTGGTGCATGGGGTTATTCCTCCCCAGGTGCAGCACCGTACAAGGACGAGGGGTAACGGTTTTAAACTGGAAGAGGGGAGATTTAGATTAGATATCAGGAAGAAATTTTTCACTCTGAGGGTGGTGAGGCACTGGAAGAGGTTGCCCAGAGAAGTTGTGGATGCCCCATCCCTGGAAGTGTTCAAGGCCAGGCTGGATGGGGCTTTGAGCAGCCTGGTCTAGTGGGAGGTGTCCCTGCCCATGGCAGGGAGGTTGGAACTAGATGATCTTTAAGGTCCCTTCCAACCCGAACCATTCTGTGATTCTATGTAGGGTTCTTGGGTATATGGTTAGTGGGGCAAGAGAGAGACCAGATATTCTTCAGGAGGTGGAAAGAAATAAATGGAGAGGTCAAAGGGATTTTTAATACCTCCCTGTCATTAGCATCTGTCTTGCTCCCTCCTGCAATGAAGCCCTCACCACACCTTCTCAGCTCCTGAAAATGGTGCATGTGCCCTGGCAGGAGGGGAGGAGAGAGGTGAGGAGAATGGGGTGAAGTCTCTTCCAGTCCTGTGGCAGCAGGGTGCCTGCTCTCCCAGACCCTCCCAGCTCTGTCCTGTAGCAGAGCACATCAGCTGTGCATCCAAACCCGCATGCGGGCCTCCATCAAGAGCTGCTCTTCTTTGCCTGTAGCTCTCCCACCTCCCACCCCTGCCCATGATTTGTGGGGTCAGAGAGAGGGCAGTGGGAGGACCTCTTTCGTGTTGCAGCAGTGCCTGCATGTGGTGGGATGACTTTGGCTGGCCACCAGTTGCCTCCCCAGTCGTTCTCTCACCACTCTGCCTCAGCAGGACAGGGGGAGGAAATAAGATGAAAAACTCATGGGTTTAACCCAAGGCAGTTTAATGAAAGAAAGCAAAGGCCCCATGTGGAAGCAAAGCGAAAAAAAAAAGATTTATTCTCTACTTTGCATCAGCAGGTGATGCCCATTGACTTTCTGGGAAACAGAGCCCCAGTACAGGTAGCAGTTGCTTTGGAAGACAAATGCCCTAAAAATTAATCCCTCCTCCCACCCTTCTCTTAGCTTTTATTGCTGAGCACAGCATGTCATAGAGAATATCATAGGGAATATCCCCTTTGGTCAGTTTGGGTCTGCTCTCCTGGATGGGTCCCCTCCCAAACTCTCCCCTCCGCGCACACACCCCTGCCCTGCCCCAAGCCTACTGGCCTTGGGAGAGGGGAGTATCGGGGAGAGAGCCTTGATGCTGTGGGAGCACTGCTCAGCAGTAGCCAAAACACTGGTGTGTTATCAACACCCTTCTAGCTACAAGTACAAAGCACAGCACTATGAGGGCTGCTGCGGGGACACTTAACTCCATCCCAGCCAGACCCAGTACACTGCTGCAGGTTAAACAAGAAATACTGGTAATAAATAACTATAACACTTAGCTTAGACAGACTGCAAAACAGAGGCTAGTATACCTGGTGGGTTACGCTTTAGCAGGGATCCTCCTTGCTGCCAGGAGCAAGCCACAGCCCTTGCATCACCCGTGTATCTCCTTAATATTGGCAGGCCATGCTTTATCAGGAGTACTTTGCCCTGATGTGAAAGCACTGCTGGAAATAATGGTTTTGGCTGCTTTTCCCAGGGTGTGCCGGAGGCGTACTGCAGTCTGGGCTGCCCGCCAACGCAGATAGCAATGTCTCAAGAGAAATCCCAAGGTCCATCCACTATATTTTTTATGACAAAGAAGGTGCAAGCGGGTGCAAAGGGATGGGATCACCTTTGCTTTAGGGCAGAAAGCAAACTGTTAAAAGGGCTGTCGTCACCTTTTAGATGTTAAGAAAAGGTGCCCAATAATAGTTAAATACAAAGACCAAAGGATGTAACCTAAGAAATTATTTAATTCCTGTGGCTGGGGGTTGTTAAGAGCAAGCTGGGCAAGCATCTCATCAAGAGTCTCACACTGCACCAAGGGAGTAGCTCAGTGGGTCTCCTAAGGTCCTCGAAATCCTAATTTTATTAATTTGTCTTGGACTTTCCCTGTAATTACCAGTTTACATGAGTTGCACTGGGATAGCCGTGTAGGGTTCTCAAATTCCCCCCTCTCTCTTTGGTCTCAGGGAAATGCCTTACCACGGTGGTGGAAAAAGTTGTTGTTTTCCACATCAGGAAATGACGGGTCATTTTAGAAGCAGATAAAATGAATTTCAGGTGTTGACTAGTTTCCCAGAAAAGGAATAGGTATGGTTTTACAGAACAGGAACAAAAGAAGCGTTTCCTTTGTTTTTAATTCATTTTGTAGTAGTATGTACGTTCTTAGCACCATGAGTCCAGCTCTAGAGTCATCTGAGAAAGGATAAACATATGTTAGATTTTAGAAACCTGGAAAAAGTCACTGTAATAGCTCTTGCACACAAAGAAAGAGTACTTTCCAGTATTTTGCTAGGAATGGAAGCATAGTCTCTGAAGAGGCTACCTAATGGCCTTCCCAATCCCTTCTCAGTCCAATGCCAGGCCTGAAACTTGCCCTCATGCAGAGGAAAAACACCCACCTGGCAAGGAGTGGGAACCCGTCCTCTTGCTGGTGTCTATCACTTCAGGTCCCACTGTGATTAAAGGTGTCCTGGTTTGGGGTGAAAAGACTCCAGGATAAGTGTTCATCTTCAGTGTGGGTAGAAGAGTTACAGCAGTTTCTAGCTCCCTGTTTCCTGGGCCTTAGATTAACATGATGGAGGGAAGGAACAGGTTACTTGTTTATAACAGGTGGAAGAAGCATCTTTCCTAGAATCTTTGTTGATATTTTTGCTTTAAATAATAGGTAACTCATGACACTGGCGTGCTGAAGCCCCAGAAAGGTGAGCTATTTTGCAGAGGACTGGCAGTACAATCAAAATCATTACAAAAGCCTTCCAACACTTGGCTGTGTAGGCTAGAACAGATGTATTTCAAACAAATATAAGATCAAGATGATAGTGGTGATGGTGATGATTGTTGTTATTATTACTGTTTGTATTATTTGCATAGCTGAATTTGCTTCTAAATGTGATATATTCTGAGATACTGGATCGCAAGTATTTTTACTTTCATTTCTGTTCTTCCTCAACAGCTTGACCAATTGGCTTCCATCTCACAGCAAAGGTTGATGGGAGTGCACTGCAGTAGAAATAAGGACAGTGAGGAAGACAACAGCTTAACTATAGATCCATTTAAACCAGCAGCTGAGTTTCTGCATAAGAATGTTAACTCTTACTTTTTATACTTTATTGGAAAATTTGGGAACAGGAGCTTTCACATCCAAACTTGATCTTTTATCTCTGGCATTAACTTTTCTTTCTGGCTACCTCCTATAAGTTACAGCCCTACATTAATTCCACTTTTTAAGTTTTTTCCAATCTTATCATAGAATCATAGAATTGTTAGGATTGGAAGGGACCTTAAAGATCATCTAGTTCCAACCCCCACTGCCATGGGCAGGGACACCTCCCACTAGATCAGGTTGCTCAGAGCCCCATCCAGCCTGGCCTTGAACACTTCCAGGGATGGGGCATCCGCCACCTCTCTGGGCAACCTGTTCCAGTGTCTCACCACCCTCATGGTGAAGAACTTCTTCCTAACGTCCAGTCTGAATCGACCCATCTCTAGTTTTAATCCATTCCTCTAGTCCTACCATTACCTGACATCCTAGAAAGTCCCTCACCAGCTTTCTTGTAGGCCCCCTTAAGATACTGGTAGGCCACTATAAGGTCTCCTCAGAGCCTTCTTTTCTCCAGACTGAACAACCCCAACTCTCTCAGCCTGTCTTCATAGGAGAGGTGCTCCAGCCCTCTGATCATCCTCGTGGCCCTTCTCTGGACACGTTCCAGCACGTCCATATCTTTCTTGTAGTAGGGGTTCCAGAATTGGACACAGTACTCCAGGCGGGGTCTCATGAGAGTGGAGTAGAGGGGGAGAATAACCTCCCTCGACCTGCTGGCCACGCTTTTCCTGATGCAGCCCAGGATACGATTGGCTTTCTGGGCCGCTAGTGCACACTGACGGCTCATGTTGAGCCTCTCATCCACCAGCACCCCCAAGTCCTTTTCTTCAGGGCTGCTCTCAAGCCAGTCACTGCCCAGCCTATATCGGTGCTTGGGATTGCCCCAACCCAGATGGAGGACCTTACACTTGGTCTTGTTGAACTTCATAAGGTTGGCATGGGCCCACCTCTCCAGCCTGTCAAGGTCCCTCTGGATGGCATCCCTTCCCTCCAGCATGTCAGCCGCCCCACACAGCTTGGTGTCATCGACAAACTTGCTGAGGGTGCACTCTATGCCACTGTCCATGTCGCTGACAAAGATGTTAAGTTTTTTTCTAAAAGCATATTTTCTACTTGCCCTCATATTTCACTTCTATCTGAAGGACATGCAGTCATGCTGTCATTGGACTCATTCTGTTATCAGGACGTTCTGGTGGCCACTTACACTTTTTTTTTTTTTTTTTATTGTGGACATAAACAGGTACGACTTCATGCTATCAGGGCAACGAGCCTCTGCTTACTGATAAAAACATCATTTGAACATGCCACAAGGTGGCAGCCCAGTCCTGTGTCTGCCACCACACACCCAAGCCTCCCAGTATGGTCCCTGCTTAGAGGGTTTCAGGTTTAATTCCATGGGTTAACATTGTGCCCGTTTAATTCCAATGAGCTATAGAGCAATGAAGGCTTTGTATTTGCTGATAAAGCCAACTTCATGTACAGGTGAAGCTGTTATTAAGCCAAATCATATGCAACGTGTTTCTTTGAGTCTAAGGCTGCACATGGAAATTTTACAAGCTGTCTTTGAAACAGCCTTAATGTAGCATTTAGGAAGAGAAGTTGCACAGGATAATCAGGAGTATGACTCGGATTCTTTAACACCTCGGTCTATCTGTGGCATTTATACACTGACGATACATGCCATTACCAGAGTGACGAAGAACCACGTGGCCCTGGACGTGTTCATCCTCACGGACGCTTTGTTGGGGAGCAGCAGCATCTCTGCTTTTCACCTGTAGATTTTGAACTGAAGATCAAGCAGAAAGTCTGTGCCAAGGCAAAGGAGGGAACTGGAATTTCTCCATCCTGGGTCAGGATCCCAGGGCACCATGATCAGCTGGCTGGGGAGACAGGAAGGGTCTGGTTTTGTTCCTTTCTGCACTTATTCACAATGCTGGTGGAGCATGGGAGCAGTCTGTGCTGTGACATTAGTGCTGTTGTCACCATGGCAGTCAAAGGACACAAACAAGGCAAAGTGTTTATTAAACTGCTGGAGATGGAAGGAAAAAAAAAAAGATGCTTTCAGGCACACAATCCATCTCCAGACTTTCCCCTCCCCCTCCTATTATCTCTCCCCGAGGTCCTTTCTGTAAAGCACTGCTGTCTTAAACGATAACTGTAGATCTTTTTCCTAGGTACAGATTCGATATGGAACACCTCCTGGACAGTAAGATAAACTAAAAAAATGTAACAGCCTCATTTCAAATCCTGCTAGGACTGTGCCTTCAGAACTACAGTTGGAAAATTTACTCTGAATCATGTTTAAAGAGAAATTGTTTTATCCAAACCAAGACATTTTATTTAAGGTGATGATAATGAAAGTCCAATGCAGATTTAATTACCACACACAGATCTAGATAAAACTATCCAAGGACCATTTTCTAAAGAGTCCTTTTACAGCAGCAATTGCCATGTCTTATTAAGGAGTGCTCTGATCATGAAATTATGAAAGCTCTGATCCTTTTAAATGCCTGAACTTTTTCACTTACACGCTGAAAATCTGTTTTCTAGACCCCTTTTATTACTGCCTTGTGGCTACAGTCAATCATTACCTTCTGCTTTTCCATGCTTTGTTTCCCATGTACTCTTTTGATTAATCACATTTTAGTAAACTATATTGACAACGTTATTATGCTGTGCCTAATCTTGCTGGCAGGAAAATGAAGCTGGGAGGTGCCAGTTTCCCCCAAAAGCAGGAAAATAATAACAGGCTATAAATTGATATTACAACACATGCTCGGGCTGGTGGTGCTGCCCGCTGCGTGTAACAGGGAATAGCAGTGACCCAGGCGAGACCAAGGCGGCTGATGGAGCGTGGCCACGGCAGGGAGCCTTCTGCAGCTCTGCTGCCGCGCGGCTACACGCTCAAACTGGCCCCACATCCTTTGCAAGGCATTATTTTGACATAAATGACAACTCTGTATTCCATAAATGGCATAATTGGTATTGTGTACACGCAGTTCGGCTCAAGAGATGCAAGAAAATAAATGAAAGAAACAGGAATGGTCTTTCCCTCTCTTCAGATAAGAGACCACCTGTATAATTCTATCAGGATGAAGTTTTGTGGCGTATACTCTTCAGTTTGTTCGTTCTCTACCCTAAGCTGGGTAGAAAGTCTCAGCGTCAGATTTGTTTGGACTATGGCCTTGGGGCAATTGACATGGAGCATCTTGCTGTAGCCTGGTGGGTGGCTTTCATCCCTCCAGCCATACCGCACTCATCTCCCCTTAAGCAAACAGGCTGAAGCTGAGTGTGAAACACACGAGCAAGAGTCACCTCACCCCAAGCACAGCAGCGGTTCCCCTGTGACAGCTCAGCACAGCAAAATCCAGAAGTAGCATCCTCTGCTTATTCATTCCCATCATGTTGGTCTACTTACAGGTACTCCAGCCCTTTTGAAAATCAGGTATTATCTTAAATTTTTTGGACCTACTGTCTATCAGTTTGCTGATCTTGCTTTAAGAGTAAAAAAAATGAATGGTTAAAAGTAATTTAATAAATTCTGCTTCTCCTCTGGTCATACAACTTGAAGGGGGTTTTTCTTATGCCACGCCTTATGCCATCAGAAATTTGCCTCCCTCACTAGCATCTGGGCTCCAGGACAACTACGATCTTCTGTTAATTGGAGGCTTGTGGTTAGGGATCTCTAGTTAGGGATGCTCACAAGATGAACATGAGTTTGGAGACAATCTTTACACTGGAATTTGAGGTCTAATTAGACAAGATCAAGATCAAGAAGCTAAATAACCCTATTCCCACTTTACAGGTGGGCAACCAAGAAGCACAGTAGTGAACAGTTGTGTTTCTGATGTTCAAAAGGAGCTTGATACTTAATATTTTTACGAATCAGGCAGATGAGAATGCATCCTCTGAAGTTTTGGTCCTGCAGGGGCTTGAAAGCACGAATAACTTCATTTTTATGAATAGTCCCACTGACGTGAAATAGTTCCTCTGACTATGCCTGACATCCTTAGTCCCTCTGCAGGGCAGTCCTTAAGCGCATATTGTTCCTGAACTATCAGACTGCTTTTGAAAAGCAACAGGGAGCCCTCCCATAGCTGAAAAAGTCATGCACATCAATGGTAGCCAAAAAATATCTCTCTAACATGTGCAGCATTTCTTCCCTTAAAGGGTAATGCACAGGAAAAAAAAAAGTCTTTATTTCTCTTTTTTGCCTCCAATTTCAGCCACAGGCCCAGAAATACCCCACTGCAAAAGCTGGGCATACAGGCAAGCAGGTTTTACATATTTATATTGAATTATTACTTCTCTATTGTTTTGTTGGTGGCTACTGCTATAGGGCATCCTTGGGTTTTGACGGTCACATCAAAGGAGCTGCTCTGGCGTGAGAACCGGTCAAAGTGAGCAAGATAATTCATGGATTTATTACTGAGGTCGGTTCCCATGATTGTCAGTGGGCAGCAGCCACTGCTGTGTCGTAATCCTCATTCTCTTGGTAAGGCACATACTGCCTTAAAAAGGTTTAATGATCCAATAGTGATTTACTAATGGGAATCTTTCTTGTGGGTTTAGCAGGCCTTGAAGGAGGACGGGGCGGCACATGAAGGTCAGTTTTCAGCAGTATCGAGAAACGTTTTTATTTGTTTTGTTTTGAGATTCCTGTTTGCAGCATTTTTATCCACTAACTGCAATAATAAATTGGAAGGACAAAGTCGTAGCTGGGCAGGCGTCAGACCTGTGATAACAGGGGAGGGAGGGAAGGAAGCAGACAGACACCGCTGATGGGATGGCAGATCACAACAGAAGACCTGAGGTAATTATCAAAAACCACACACTTCGGCCTTTGTGATTGACAAAAAGAAAAGAACAAGGAGAAAGAGACAGGGAGAGCCTGGTGAAACCACAGTCTTGCTGTGGTTGCAACCCGTTTCCCTTTCCTTTCTGTCGGGAAAGCGGGGAGGGGGCTGCCTGGTGGGACGGCTGCCCAAAAAGAGGGCAGGGGAGGGAAAAGGCGAGGAAGCGTCTTCGCCTGTCCAGAGGAAAGGAGATGCTCCTCGCCCCCAAGGAGCCAGTGTGCCCCCCCGCACCGCTCCCCCTTGCCACCCCGGTGCCTCTTCAGAAAAACAAACCCTAGAAAACCCAAACAAAATAAACTCCCTTCTCCACCAAAACACATCTAGAAAGCAGCAGAGGGAGAGGGGATGGGGAGAGAAACAATGTTATTTTATTTTAAGGCTTGTATATTAAACCCAAGTGTTGTGCTGGGAAGCGTCATTAAAAAGTATTTGAGCGATCCACACACAACAGACCTCATCTTGTTAATCTAGTTGCAAAAGTGTACCTTAAATGCATAACACTTTGTTTTAAACTCCCCAAAGGAGAGTCCTTGCCTTGTCCTAAAGAAAAATAAGGTTACTTGGCTCTCTGGTACATGAAAAAACAATACAGCACTCGGAGTTAAATCAAAACTAAGGGTGAAAAATAGCGTAGGCCTTTAAGTAATCATAATTTTGTCTCGTTAGGTTTATGGATTACCTTGTAGTAATTTATTAGATTGTTACCTACCACACAGTAATACAGAATACTCTTTTTGGGTATTCTTTACAGGTAAAACACTTTTGTTTACGTCTTCCAGTAATATACTATTTGCAGGAGCAGTGTGCTGATTCCATAGGAGGAGGTCTTACAGTCTAACATATATGAAGACATGGACAGAGTTAAAAATTTCCCAGCTGTTAGGAGATTGCAATCACAATTTCATTGTTGCATCAAGGTATTTTTTCATCCTGAAGACTTTCCATTGTAGAAGAGAAAAATGCTGAATATGGACTGTGTAGAAAGCAAAATTAAGTCAACACCTTAGAAGGACTTTCCTGTAAAATAAGTAATAGCAGCGTTCAGATAAGCATCATCTAAAACATTTAGCTTTGCCTGAATGCAGTATCAGCAGCTATAGCTGTAAAAAGAGTAGTCTGCCTCTCCAGACTATGAAAGTAATTGAGAGACACATTTCCTTTTATTTCCAATATTAATTTCCTTTTGCTTCTGATTTTTGAATTTCTAGGGTACAACACTAATTCATGTGTCCCAGCTTTGCACTCCAACCTTGAATACAGAAAAAAATCCCTAAAAAGAAATTATATTGATGTCATTCTATAATCACGATCACTGCTGCAGCCAGACCATTAAGAGAAATTCTGAACTTAGTATTGAATGAGCTGTTGACTGGCCTTAGTTTTACAAGATCAATGGATGATAACACATTATCATCAAATGATTCTGATAACGGTCTGTGGTTTCTTCAGGTGAGACAGAGACTGATTCTTTGAAAAAATTAAATCACATGTGAAAAGATTCTTGAGCTTCAAATCCTGTCTCTCCACAGATGATGCAAGATAGAGGAGAAATTCCGTTGCCTGGCCGTACGCATTTAGTGCCACTTAAGTAACCTTGGGTCTCCCAGGTGTTTGCACAGGGCTGGCAGAGGTGACACAGGACACAGGGGAGACCTGCACCTTCCAGAGTGATAGCTGGACCTCATCTTAGAACAAGGCAAATATTTAGGCAACTGAATGCCGACTAAGTGATCGTATTTACACATTAATAACACATTACAACTTCCAATAGCAATTACTAGAGGCAAAAAAAACCCGCAACAAACAAATCCCCAAACAAAACACCTCTTTTCAGGTAATTATCTGTCAAAATTTTGTTGCATTTGTAAATCAGGAAAGCTTGGGTTTACCCTCAAGTTGAGATCCCAGCATTTCTAGCACCTGCCTTGTGCTCCCCTGCTTATCATTTCTGAGCATGGTCAGATGTGTTGCTGTGGTCATCCCTTTCGACACCTTTACGCGTTATCTTCCAACGCACAAGTCTTGGCTGTGTAAAATGGTGAAGCAGAGGAACAGAGCACAAGTAAAAATTTCAGCATCAAGTAAAATTACACTGAGGTTCAGGCAGTACCCTCGCACAAATGAGGCTGGGCACGTGAAGCTTGCAAAAAAAGCTATACCAATTTCTTCATTTTTTCTCGAGGTTGGACCTCATTTTGTGCCCTCAGGCTATCTGTGCCTATAGAAGCAGATGACTAATGAGCTTGGTGGCTACAGAGCTGGTAACAGTCCACACTTCAGTAGTATTTTCTCATGTAGTATCTTGTGATGAAAAGACGCTTGTGACCTTTTCTACTATGGAGAAGAAGTTTCTCATTTACAATAGCCCTAAGAATTTGCCAACATCCACATCCCAGGCTTGGGTAAATGCCCTTTACTTATGACATCCTGATTGAAGTATCATCTTTCAGAATAGCTGCAAACAAACACTTTGAAGGCTCACACTGAGGAGGCAGCAGCATGAACTGGCACCTCCTGGCAGCTGTTCAGGCAGATGTAGTCACAGCATACGTTTATTCTGTTTCGAATATATGCATTCAGCCCTCAGCCACAGTAGCCGGTTTTTCTTCTGGGGCAATACCTCATGCTGGATTTCGTCCACTTGCAATCAGAGCAAAGGGAGGACCGGCAGTGCCGCCTCTCCGTTGCCCGTCTCCTCTCAAGGGTAATAATCTTCTCTTGGTGCTGCGTGGCACAGTTAGTCCCGCAGCCTAAGTGTTTTTTATTTGCACTGCTGAGGGCTAAGGTTTCGAGCCTGCTAATGCTGACTGACAGAATTGGTTTTTAGCTTTTTCCTCTTAAGAAAAACATGCTAGGAAATTGCATAACCTCCTTTGATCCTCTTGATAACTGTAATTTAAGGTTGCAAACCCACCCATTGAAAAGTTAGTCAAAGCCAACTGCTTACTGTTGAGCAAACAGCCCAATTTGCTTTCTTGCACTTTCTTAGGACTATGCACTAGTCCTAAATTCTATCAATTACAAACTTTTGTCTTCCTCCAGGTCCATTCATCATTGAATTCAGATAAAGACAGAAGAGGGCTGAAGTAAGGTTGCGTGCGTGAGTCCTACCTTTCGGATCGCAGTTATGCCAAGGAAAGAGCTTTCCCTTGCTCTGTTTTAGAAATTGCATAGCCTCCTTCAGCTCTGACCTGTTAGCACAGATACAACCAAAGCCATCAGAAGCTATTACCCTCTGATGTCTTTCCAACAGCGCATGTGAAATATGCTTCTTCTCCATTACTTTCTCACTTGGGAAATCTTCATCCACTATCACAGAGGTAACGTTCCCAACAGAAGCTCAGGATTAAACAGGCATGAAGGTTTAGCTCCTGCCTCAAGTGCTGGTCCCTTCAGGTGATCCAGATTAAAAAACAAAACAAAACACAACAAAATAAAGCAAAAAACAAGAAAGGGGAAGAGACATCAGCAACTCAGCACCCGTGAATTTGGCCTGTTTGGCGAGAGTGAAAATTGCATAAACCCAAACACACAGGCTGCACAAATCCATCCATGGTGCCGTGTTTCAGGATGCTAAAATAACTTCCGTTCATCTAATCAGTCTTTTAGAAATATTTTTTCAAACTCCCTGTTTTTTTAGAATGAGGCAAAATGTTGCATTTGGGGCAACAAATGGTAATGTTTTGGGGCACATCAATTACATTGAAGCCCTTAGGTGGAACCAAGTTAGTGGCTGCCCATTTTTAACATGATAAGATGTATGGGAGACCTCCTACTAGGCTCTTAGAGGGCAGGTTAATAGTTAACAGCTTTTAGTCAAGTAGGGTTACAACCTGCTCTTTTTCATGTAAATAAAGTCCACTTTTTATCTACTTGCCAGTTCACTAATGTCATCTTTATTCTTGAAACTGCTCATAGGGAAAGTGAACGGTACCTGAACCGGGTGCTGCTAAACATGCCAGTACAGCAGTGCAGCATTTAGGTCTTGAAACAAAAAATGTCTAATTCCACCCCCTCCAAACAACAAAACTTGAAAGAAGATTGAGCATGATTTACAGCACAGGGGTAGAGAGCCTTCTTCCCCTGCTTTTGTCCATTTTCTCCATGGGACAGCACACTGTTCACGCAAACCACAATCCCTCCTTGCTGGGGAGGGGCTGGAGACGGGCCGAGGCAGGCGGGGGTGGGTTACGTGTGTAACATTTGGGAGAAAGGGATGATGGAGAGCAAGCCACTGAGCTGAGGCTGCATTTCGGCAACGGATGAAGTCTCTGCCTGGTTGAAGGGTGGTCACCCCGTTTCCATGCCCCAGTCTTGTCAGCTGTTACTCGGGCATAACAATCTTCTGGTGTCTTTCGGACATGGAAGACTTTGTGCTTGTCGTTACGGACAGAGCTTTACCCGCCTTCTACAGACAGGCTTTGCCGGTCTCAGCTGAAACCATAACAAACCCTTGCCTCTGTGAGAACTGCTAAATTAGGCAGCCAGAACTGGAGGTAAAAACTACCCTCTCTCAATACAGATATTTAATGATGTCATTGGGTTAAAACTTTCCCCTTCTGAACACAGGATCTGAAGGAAAACTGAACGTAGAAATCCCAAGGACTTTCGGGGCTCTCCAGGGTGGACAGATGGGTTTGTATCATTAAGGTACCATCAACGCAGAATCAGTTTACAAGCCTGAAAACAAATACTGCTTTACTGACTGCTTTTTTCTGCCTATTTCAGAGCACGCCGTATGAGACGGGCCCCCTGGCTGAGCAAGGGGAGCAGAAGAGGACAAAGCAGTCCTTACTAGTGTCAGAAACTAACTTTGCAACCACGAGTTATTCCTTGAGAGCGAAGAAAAACTGGACAAATCATCCATAAAACGCAGTCAAAAAGGACTTCGTTTAATTAGTGATATGTAAAGACTTTTGCATAGAAAAAAGGTTAACAAAGTAATGCATAAAAGACCGACTAGGTACAGTATTTTTAAAACAAATATTTTAAAGTATATTTTGCATAATGTTTAACATTCTCAATGCTTATTGCTTTCTCCACACAGCAGAGAAATCAAGTGCATAATAATACATGCTGTGTTTTATTTTTATTTTTTATTTTTTTTTTACATAAAATCTCTAGTTCTTGACTGGATGTATTAAAATACTTAGGTTATTTTAAGTCACTGTAATAAAAAAAATGAAAGCAAACCATTTTATGCAGCACTAGTTGTCTGGGTATTGACAAAATAATTTACTGACATACCCTTTAATACATTCATTTTGGTTTGGAATCAAACCCACATTACAATGTTGGCGTGTTAATAGCCAATTTAAAAATTGTTCCTACCGTAACTTCATTCATACCCAGAGTGATCGTTCTCCCTGTAGTTGATAGTGAAAAGAAGAGGGATCTTGCACAGAATCGGATAAAAGTAAATGTCCAAATACAGCTAAATAAATTAATTTGAACTCTCACAACACCGAGTCTCTTGTATTGGCATGAATCAGCCGTATCCAAGTGTGCAGCACACCTTAAATAGGTGGTTGCTTGTGGGTGCATGACAAATTCACTGTTTGTACAGATACAAGCTAGCACCATATTTAAGCCATAAAAACAGGGTGCCTCAAGGCTCACAGGCAGGGCTGAAACGTTCATTAATCCCAGCACTGTTAAGATAATTGCTTTTACCAATGCTATGCTAGATGTCACAATTTGGCAAGTCTGTACAAAGAAAGTGAACTGAGGAAGTGAGAACTAGGCTGTCAAATTGAACATTCTTCCTCGGCAATCTTTTGGCTAAAAAAATCTCTCCCCTCCAAGAGCACGCTCTTCCCTGGAAAGATACCCAAGTCCTGAAGCTGAACGCAGGATTTCCCCTCTCTCCCATACCATTTCCATACCTGTGCAATGTTATTTGTTTTAGCAGAAGACACATATATATAACTTTTTTATTATTATTTTTTTTCAATGTCAGGCACTTACGAAACTCAAGCTCATTTTTTCTAGCCTGGGGAGACCCAGTAGGTGCGATCCCTCGCCTCTCTGCTAAACAAGGATGCATAGCTGGAGAATTATTAGTTCTAGTGTCTACGCATTTCCCAGGACACCTCTACACGCTGATACGGCCGCGCTGTTTCTGCAAGCCACTGCCGCTCTCTCAAGGTGCCTCCAGCGAAACAAACCCAGAAAGAAGAAGAAGAAGAAGAAAAAGGTGGTATTGCCCCGTGTCCTCTCCGACGCCTGAAAGGAGGAGGACAGCCGTGCCGTTCCTCAGTGGGCTTGCCGGCACCTCTCTTTTTGCCCTTTGGGCGAAGGCAGCCCCTTGGCCGCGGTGTGGATGTGGGTGTGCGTTGGGGGGTGTGGGGGGGGAGGCTGTGCTGAGGGGGAGGAGGGAGCCGGCCCGGGAAGGGAGAAGGGGGAGACTTAAAAAGCTCCAACTTCAGTCCCCCAGGGTCGGTAGGGTTTAGTGCTGCCCCCGCTGCCGGCCTGCTGAGGGCTGGCGGTGGCCGACACAGCCAAGGGAGGGGTGATGGCCGTCGCCGCAGCCACGGCGGCAGCGGCCGCGCTGGGGGGAAGCATGGGGAAAGCGCCGGTGAAGGAGAGGGGGAAGCTCTGGGCAGCGGCTGTGGCTGCCGCCGCCGCGGCGTGAACAGTGGCCGAGAGGGACAAGAGGGAGGTGGAGAGGGGGGGAACGCAGGGAGCGACGCTGCCGGCGGAGGGGACTCGGAGGGCGGCGTCGGCATGGGCGAAGGTGGCGGTGAGCAGGGCAGAGCCGTGGTGGGGGGCCATGTCCGAGGAGAGTCTGCACGGGGCGGCGTCGGAGGCGTGTAGTCCGTTCGGCTGCAGCAAAGCAGCCGGGAGGTGGTGAAAGGCAGCTGCCCAGTGGTGAGGGTGCAAGGGGTGGTGGTGGTGGGCCATGGAGGAGGTCATGGCGGCGGCTTCCCTCTGAGAGGCGCAGGTGCTCAGGTGGGACACGAGCCTAACGCGCAGGGGGTCGGACGTGTCGAGGCCTTCCACCGAAGTCAGGTACCTCGCCACTTCTGTCAAGCACTCCCGGAAGCCAATGCTCATGAAATCCATGGCCAAGGAATGAGCGTCAAAATAACCTGCAAGGGGAGGACAAAAAGATGGGTTGAGTCTCGAGCCGGCTTCCCAGGTGACATGTCTGACCCGGTCCCCGCTCAGCCACCAGACCTCCTAGCTACAAGTTAAGATTTGCAACGTGAGAAGTTTGTTGTCTGATCTGTAACCGATTTGTGTGACCATCCCTGTAATGCAACAGGCTGCCATTGGTTTTGCAGACAATATACAAATGAAACGAATTAAGTCCGTTGGGTACTCGTGATACTTAAAAAAAAGATACACGATGCCTCTCCTGGAAGTCCTCAGCAAGCTGCCGTGGTGCGGCATTGACCCTGTACGCACACGCACACGTGTGCGTGCGCGCGCGTGTGTGTGTGTATGTGTGTGAACCAGACGTTTATCCACACAAAGAAAGAGGCTGGAGATCAGAGAGCTTGCATGTACTGCCCTGCCTTTTCTTCCCTACGCTGGCATTCCTGGTAACGCCCTCAAACTATTTCTCGACATTGTGAGATAGTTGTTGTAACTGCTGCCGGGGTCCCATCTACTTCACAGAGTCATTAAGACAATATGACATACGGTGTTATTTAACTACAAACTAAAAACATCTTGTCATGACTCTGCACACACACAATAAAAAGCTTTACTGAGAAAACGTTTTATGCAATGCCATTGCTAATTTGGAGATGGAAGACTGACAGTCATATGGCCCATGAGGTATTTCAACAAACAGCAACTGGATCTCCACAGGCCTGGGATAAAAAAGCATTTGAAAAAAAAAAAGTCTTATTAAATGCACATGAAAAGATATTCCCTTTCTAAAAGGGTCTAGCATCACATCTAGTGCCTCAGTTGCAGCTCGTCAGCTACAAAAACCTATTCCAGTTTTTCAAATTTTCCTATTTTAGTTTAAATGTAGTCTCCTTGGGTGAATAACATCCTATCCACTCCCAAACTGGCATGGTGTTTTTTCCTCTTTCTTTCAGTGAGAATTTTTAGGTATGCATGACTATGATGCGTGTTAGTATAGAGGTACAATCAAGTGCCCTTATTATGGAGGATTCTGGCAGCAGTACCTCCATTAGGATTGCACTCTCTCGCATGAAAATCTTTCTGAAAAATCCTACCACCTTAGATGGCTGGTTTCACTTTTGTCAGCTTTCAAGCTAGAAAGGAGCCTTTCTGCTGCTGCACGCCCACATTATAGAATTAACTTGGGCACATTTATAGATGTCGCCACAAAGCCCCTGCCTGCTATACACCCCTTCTTCCCAAATTACGACGGCACTTCTGTTGCAGGCTGCCTTGCTCATCTGAGGCTGTACAAAACCCAAGAGAAACTCTGGCTCGGCCAGTGGATGGGTGGGCACGAAGGGTCGAGGACTGGTCTCAGCAAGGCCTGACTCCTCGCGGCTTTTTTCCTGCCAGGTCCACTGCGACCAAGGGATCTGTGGAAATGCCGCGGCTGGAGTGAACTCCCAAGAAACAAAACGCCAGGCATGCCCGCGGTGGGGAGCTAGCAGGATACCTGCTCGGGTGCCAGCCAGCCTGGCGTGGGGACAGCCTCCGCACCGGAGGCTCCAGGACCTCCGGCGGCTTCAGAGGGGCTGACGCTCAGCCAAAGCCACCTCCCAGCTCTGGCCACGAGTCAGCCAGCCTGGGAGTCCTGAGAGCGCGCAGCTCAAGCCAGGGCTTCCCAGCCTCCCTCCCTCCCTCCCTCCCTCCGGACCGGAGGAGACGTGGGGGATGTGGTTGTCACCAGCTTCCCCTGAGTCTGAGCTGCTGGCTCTGTGATGAGCCATCCCAAAGCCCTGGTGATCCTGGCTCCCTCTCAGTCTCCTATGGTGGCCGAGACATGAAAACAGAGGGGAGATGAGAGCTGGGACTCCCAGGCTCCATTATGTTTTGATTGTGATGGTTATCTTTTCCAGGTTTCCCCTCTGCTGGCTTCCCCCTTCTGAGAGAGACTTAAAATTGTTGTTTCTCATTTCTTTCCAAAACCCAAGAACATCCTCCACCACCCACACGCATACACACCAGCATTTCGTAGGGAATGGGAAGTCTTGGCTTTCCTTCAGCTATCCTGGTAACCCACTTGCTCTGCACACAGGACACCGGCTAAGTCATTTGAGCTATATTAACCCATGTTGCTGACCCAGGTGTCAGTCACCCAAGCTAAATTTGCAGTGAAGCTGCAAGAAAACAACACTGAGGTCCCAGCAAGCTACTCGCTGCTGACAAATTACTCCTCCCCTGTGCTTGCTCTTGCATGGTCAGCGAAAAGCCCTGGCCCCAGGCCAAAACAATAACTCAAAGTGAAGAGGAGACCATTGCCCGCACCTGCGTCAGGGCGGTGGAAACGCGGAGTCTGCGCGGGACCTCAGAGGCGGCAGCCTGCCTGCCCGGGCAGCTCCGAAAAGCAGAGAAGGGACGGGAGCCACCTCGGATTTTCTTCTGCTGTGCCCACCTCGGGCTCAGCATGCTGAGCAGCGTCTGCCTCCATCCCGGCGTTCCGAGCCCCGGGCATTCCCCATCGTGGGTGTCCTCCATTTCTGCGTGAGGAGGAAGAGGATGATCCCTCCCTAGCCCCCAGTGCAAGGGAGCATAAGGGTATCAGGACCTATTTCTCCCTGCTGCTGTAATAGCTTTTGTCCACAGGAAAAGTGATGGAACTCATTTTTTCGCTGATCCAAAAAAGTTTCTGGCTCGGAAGATGTTACAAAGTGGGAACAACTACACTTGCAAATAAAACAAATATCTGCCTTAAAAACACCCTAAGAAATTATATTTAAAGCTGTTACTTGGGTTGCAAAATAAAACATTAAGCAAGCAGGAAACGCAGGCTTAAACTTTGCCCGGCACTAACTCGCAAACCTCTTTTTCTTAAAGTTTCTTAATCCGTGCAGTGAGATTACTCTTATCTCCGGGTCAGAAGGCGAAGATAAAGTTGTAGTATCTGAGAAGCGACCAGGTATTATGTCGATGTGCCACCCACTAAGGACCATGGTGGGGAAGGCAGCTGTGGGTATAAGCCGGCATCACCTCTCCCCGCACCCCGACGCTTCATCTGTTCCCGCACCATCCTCCAGCAGCCAGAGGAACGCCGGTGCCAGCCGGGGCAGGGAGAGGCACGGCAGCAGTGGCAGGCCAAAGAAGAGACCACAGGACCTGGGACTGCTAACAAAATCCAGCTCGTCTGGTTGCAGCCAGAGGCTGGGTCTCTGCCGACACCTCACCCTGCCCGGCAGCTCCCGTCCCAGGATCTTTGTCCTCTGCCCCACTCACTGGGCCACCCAACCTGGCCCAATTATAAAAGGCGAACATCAGAGGGGTGGGAGCTGCTGCTGCAGCTTTTCGGAGGAACGATGCGCGGCATGAAGCGGGGGTCAGGTCGGGACAGCCGAGCTGCACATCGCGTGGGGAGGACGAAGCGGAACGACGGCGGCTTCCCCCAGCAGCTGAGCGTCTGTCGCCCCAAGTGAGACAGAGCTCGTGGAACGCCGGCACGCAGCCACGCGATTACAGACGGCACCATCACATACACACACACACAGAGGATCTGAATTCAAATTGCACAAGCATGATCAATTCTGGCATTTCGTAACTTTCAAGAGCCTACCTTTACCAGCAAAATAGGGCTTTTTAAAGGACAGTCTTAGATATAAAATTAACTTTTTTTTTTTTTAGATTTAATTCTGCACATTTTCTGAGGAATCCAGAGGTGTGTCTGTTATATGAAGGACAACAAAATCCCGTTCACCTCTTCTAGAACAAGCTACCCATAAATTTTAAGCTGAAATGAACTCCTAGCAAAAGCCTCTTCACACCTAGAAAATACCTATGTCAGCCTGGTGTTAATTTTCACAAATAACAGAACACCAGCCTTTGACATGCCATCTGTTGTTAAGCACGCACTGATTATAAGTTGAATTCTGTAATCACTGCAAGGTACAGGGAGAAGCAGTAATTCAGTCACGGGCTGAAAAATGTTGAGTTTAATCAAAGTAGGAAAAGAGCGAGCAGCAGCCACCTCTTTTCTAGCCTTTACTGTCTATATTGCAGTATGGGTCAATGAAAAAAATCGGCTGCTTCCCCTTGCAACAATTTGAACCATAATCACAGTCAATGGCATGGGACGTGGGACCGTGCTTTACAGGAAGCCAGCAAGTTTTTCACTCCAAATAAGTTCCAAAATCATGACTACACAGAAATACCTCGTGGGTGGCTGAAATCATTTGGCCTCTGGCCTGGGGAGGGTCAGCTTGCACAAGTGAGGTACGCTCGGCAGCCGGCTGAGCCAGTGGGTCAGCCAGGGCAGCCCCTGCGTCACGCCAGCACCCACTGACAGGGAGCCACGCAGACCTCTGACACACAAATATAGCATAGGAACATGAGCGCAGAGAGCAAGCACGGCTGCCTCTCTGCTTTATCAGATACCTGGAGCTGCACAGAGCAAGACCGGGTTTTATTCTGGTGAATGAGACGGTCTAACCTGGCATTTAAAAGTCTTTCCAGAACAAAGAAAATACACGGAACGCAACAATGAATGTTTCTCTCCATCCGCTTCCTTCGGTATAGCTGCTGGGTAATGAGGTTTAGCATCGGTTTTGGGCTACACAATTGTTGCCACAAACCTCCTGTTTATGTTTGGTGTTTGTGTATTTGTTTTGTCTCCCTGTGCAGATTTCAGTGCTCTTTGGAAACCCCAAACAAATCTCTGACTGGGCTGCCTGTGAATGAAGCCTTTACTGCCACAGTGTTATGAAAGCAAACACAAGCCCAGGGTCAAGTGCTTCTTTTGTCCCAGTAGTTCTTTCCCACGAGTTCAATCCTGCCATTAGCATTGATTTCCACTCCTTTAATCTGGAAACGCCTATCACAGCTCCTCAAAGCACTTTTTTTTTTTTTTCTGAGATTTCCCCAAATATCAGAAAAGAAACTGTCGGCTCCTTACCTTTACCTCCTGTCGCCTGCAGCATCTTCAGATGATCCACTGTCATTTGCAGTATTTCCGCTTTTTCTAATTTGGCAGATCCCTTTGAGATAAGAGACTCGTATAAATAAAGGCTTACAAGTACTAGAAACTTTAATTTTATATACTTTCTACTGAGCTCAGCGTTATGGTTTCAATTTCCCCTATCATTAGGACATTCTCGGCTTAATTCTTTCGCGAGCATCTGCCTCCCAGACTTTGTCTAAGGACTAATGCCGTCTCCTCTCTAGCAATACAAGCAGCAGCAGCACAATTTTGCTTTATTAAGGCTCAGCACAGCTCTGGCCTTGAAGACAGTGTAGAGACAACATCTTCATGACATGAGAGAAATACGTAACTTTATGGACTTCCTTTTTAACAACGAACACAACTGGCAGGACAGGTCTGCACGGTGATCGATGAAGACCCTGCTGCAACATTTCTCCTCTGCTTTTACCAGTAGGTGTCCCTGTGGACACACACCCAGAAGTATCCCTCTTTCTTAATCGCCAATTAATTTTCGTCATGTCATTTGGCTGCTGAATATTCTATTCTCATTCTCGACTGAAAAAACAACTGCACAGTCTTTTAAGTTAGCGAGAGGCCTAGGTTGCAGGGACTGTGAAAAAAGAGAGTTTAGCTCCTCTGTCAGTAAAAATCTTTTCTGCTACTGAGGGTGGGCCCACAGAACTATGAAGAAGTACTGGAAAAGTATAAAATACAACTCAAAAGGTAGTATTAATATATTAATCTATAAATAAAACTATTTTGCATGGTAGCGTTCCCTCCAATATCTGGAACACACCCAGACGACGGAGTTGACCATGCAAATGTTACACCGGTGCGAGAGTTCATCCCTTGGCACCAGCTAAAGACAGGACTGCACAAGCTTCAGCCACCGGCGGACGGCATCCCGCAAGCCAAATTTTTCTCCTAGTTATCATTCAGGGCCGCCTCACTGCCGCCAGCTGTCCCGCAGCCCCAGCCAGCTTCGCCCAGGTTGCCCGCGTGTAAGTTAGGTAAGGCTCTCGCCCTCCTCCGCAGCCCTGCTTCGCCCGCCCCAATCTCTGCCAGGAACTCTGGAGAGCAGAGCTGTGATTTGGGAAAGGAGGAAGGGAGGGAGGGAAGGGAGGCGGAAGCGAAACTAAACCTCCAACTTGGAAACTTCAGTGAGCTGAATGTCAAGGAGCTGGAAGAGGACCGATGACTTTGTCCTTGGCATATTGCAGAAAAATGGTGGGGCTTTCTGAACAAAATACAGCACGTGCTCGTTTTTATGCCAACTCATTTTATTTTTTTTTTTCAATCCGCTTATTGCTTTCGGCGCTTTCCTTGTACAAACGGTGGTGTGCATGTTAATTTTTGGTCAGAATTCCCCATTTTACATGCGACTACATCCTGTACTTTTCTCAGACTTCATCTTTTCCATAGACACAGTACAAGCCATCTCAGTGGGAGTGACTAATAGCTAAAAACTGCATGGCGCTGGGTAATTTCCAAAGGCTCTGTAGGACTTGTTTTATAATGTTTGTGGTTTTCCAGAAGTAAACAATAAAATGGGACAAACAACTGTTGTCTCTTGCCCCTGTTTATCTAGCTGAAAATACCCCGTCACTCTGCTTTGCCAGAACCTACGCAAGGGCACAGTTACAACTACTGGTTATTAAAAACGTATTGCAGGTGACACAAGTCATGCTCTCGCCATGATGACAATATTTAAAATTTCTTCTTAGCTTTTGTTCAGACCAGGGATGTAACAGGCCTAACACGGTGCGGTGTGTGCCACGCAGTTACCACTGACATTCAGCACTTTGCAATCCTGCTCTCAAATTTTACTTTCTGGTTTTCATTTGACTGTTACGAGGAAGTCAGGTTCTTTATTTTCAGTTGGTTCCTTTTTATTGAGATGTAGTGTCAATTGCACATAGCCATATATCTTCAGGTACCTCCAGTAAAACAGGAACATGGCTAAATATTGAATCAAAGCCCCAAAAATAAAAATCAAGATATGGAAAAGCAAATAAATAATTTAACATGAATGGCATAAACAAAATGCCCTTTTTTACAGGACAGACGGTATTCTTTTGGTCTGTAATTTCATAACCAAGGAGCTGAACCAAAGTTAGCTGGATCTTCCCAGCCTTCCCATTGAATACTTTCTCGCTGAAATTCTTTGAACGTATCACTGAATTCACTAGCTGACATGACACGGGCCTGTTCCCTGTCCTAATGCCTTGGTTCTAAAGGGTCATTTTAAAACATGAATAATCCAGACTGTCTGTTGCCTTTTCAGGAAACTGGATTGATTAATTTGCAACTGAAATTATAGATTACAAAATATATGTTTCTTAAAGTAGGGGCGAGTGAGATTATATTTAAAGATTTAGACAGAAGACTTACTGACATACAGGTTTGGGGGAGTTGTGTTGGGTTGGCTTTTTTTTTTAAAATACGGAGTAAAGCACATTTTTAACAAAAACCACTACTGGAATTCATCGAAAGAACAGAGGCAACATGAACACAGTCACCCTTAAGGGAAAAACAAGCCAAAGAATGGAAATGTTTTTCAGCCTTATAATGAATTATGTTTCTAATAGTTTCGCCACAAGAAAGCATTTTATTGAAATGCCTGTTTTGTGCCAGATCAGGACACATACAATATTATTTTAATGAGTTTTACGAGAGAATTAACATTGCCAGATGAGATACAGAATTTAAAAAAAAAAAAAAAAAAAAAGGGCTTACTTGTTTTTCAAAAGCAGTTGGCACAAGCCGCCTCAGCTCTGATAAACTGTTATTTATACGGTCACGGCGCCTTTTCTCTATAATCTATTCCCAGAAAAACAAAACACGTTAAGTTTACAAAAAAATGTTGAAGGGTAAAATCACAGCACACATGCAAACCGTCACACGGGAAAAGAATTAAACGCAACATACCCCTCTTCTTTTCTTTCTGGCCATAATCTGAGATGTTGTTGTTGGGGAATTTGATCGAATGACAGAGCTATTACTTTGCCTGTGAAACAATAAAAGTATGTCAGGTGTTGCACAACTTGACACTGCTCTTTGAAGATACTTTAGGTCACCATGTTAAGTATGCATAGTCCCTCTCAGGATGTTTTCAATGCTTATAAGATGCGGTTTGCACGGCACAGTATTTTTAGAGAGCGAGAGACGTTTCATTTTTTGTTGCCCCAGCATATATTTTGAATTGACAGGACACTCTTTCGGAAATAAAGTCCCTTTCTGGAGAGAGTTCACTGTCCAGCTCAGTGGGTTTTGTTTTCATTGCATATAAAACCCTGCCTACCAAATACAGGCTGAAGAACACAGACCAAAACCACCTGAACCATCTCTATAGGCTAACAGCAGTGGTTAACTACATGTATCCGATGCCACAGGCTCTGCCTGGCCCGCCAGGTTTTGGCATTCCTGACCAGGGCTACAAAAGTCAATAGATGCTCTAGTACAAAGCCAGTTGCCCAGCCAGGGTCTGTTTGCATTGTCCCACATCAGGAGTGGAATTCAAAATCCCCTTTTAAAACTACACTACCCACGAGTGCGAAAAGGCTTTTATTTCATCATGAGCGAGGGGGAAAAAAAAAATAATCCAGTAGCTTTTGCTAGTCGTTTAGCCACTGGTGCGGATGGGACGGGGCCCCAGTCCATGTGCCTCTCTGTTGCCACGACCACCTTCGCCCCCCACCGCGGTACCGGCGGGGATCCCGGGCCCGTCCCTCCTTGGGCACCCACCGCCGCTCACCCGCCGCACCGGGGTCGCCATTCCGCTACTGCGGGCCCCTCCTCACTTGTCTCAGCTCATTTCCCACCGCCGCCGCCTCCCTTAGGTCGCTCGGCCTGCTCAGGGGATAGTTTGGAAAAGGTCTGATTTGAAACCGGCAAATTAAGCGGAGCTAATGAGCTGCAGCCCGGTGCCTCACCAGCTACTTGAGCGCTGCGCCTTATTTCGAGGCTCGGGCTGCTGGACCGCGGGGCAACTTCTTGAGGGGGCTACCGACAAGCTGCTAGTTGGCATGGAAAGGGACAAACCCGCCCCCCACCCCCACGACGGGGCGGCCGGGTTTAGCCCTCGCTCTGCCCCATCCCGGGGCGCATCCCGGCCCACACCGCTGCCCGCGGAGACGGCGGCCCCGGGGCGGAGGGGGGGCGGACACCCACGACACACAGGGGGGGTGTCCCACTTACCCCGAGTAGTTGTTCTCGCTCCCCACGTCTATCGTCTCGTCCATGTCGCTGTCTGAGGTAGTTTCCTCGCAAGGTCGCTTCATGGTGGGCACAGGACGCGGCGCAGCTTAACAGCCGGGGTGGGGGAAGAGATAAATAAATCCGGGGGGGGGGGTGCGGGGTGTCTCCGGCACGGCACAGCACGGCTCCGCACCGCTAGCAGAGCAAACCCTCTCTGAGGCGCTTTCCCACGCCGCGGCACAGCCTCAAGCCCGACAGCCCGCCCCCGGCAAGGACCGCCCCGCCGGGGGGGGAGGGGGGACATGGGAGGCGGCGGGGGGGGCCGCCCACCGCAAGGGCGCGGAGCGGCGCGGAGGAGCGGGCGGCCACGCGGCGGGGAGCCCGACCGCCCTCGGCCCTCGGCAGGCGGGGAGCGGAGCGGGACAGATGCCCCCGGCAAGAGGCTGGGCTGGGCTGGGGAGGGGCGCGGGGCTCCGGGGCATCCTCGGGGTTCGCCCGCCGAGGGAAGAAGCGGGATCTGGCTCCCAGCTCTCCCATCCGGCTGGAAGTTGGGGGGGTGCAGCCCCGCTATCCCATCCGTCATTTGGGGGGGGGGGCTTCGCTGCCCCCAGCCTGTAAAGCCCCGAGACGGATTAGCCCCCCCCGCCCTCTCCTGCAAAACCCCCTCCTGGCCGCTACTCGGAGGCAGCCGCTCCGGGGATGCCGCGGGGTGTCTGGTAGGGCACAGGAGCGCAGGTTTGGGGGTTGTATAAATCACGGGAGAGGTATAAATCCTGGGAAAGGTACAAATCCCGGGAAGGATTTATATCCCGGCGCGGCCGGGGGGTGCGGCCCCGTCCGTCCCGTCCCGCAGGGCTCCCACGGGCGCGCCGAGGGGTAGCGGGCGCTTGCAGGGACAGGAGCCAAGTACGGCGATAATCCCGGCTGGAAAGGACTTGGAGGAAATTTAGCGGCTGGGTTACCGGCGGATCTGTAACAGGCGGGTTTTATTTTGCTTTTGTTTGGGATCCCACCCCCCCTCGTTTGTTTGTTTTGTGTTTTCTAATTCCGGATGCCTAATAAAATACATTCGCGGTGGTATGTTCTCCGCAGAAACTGAATCATCATTCGCTTTCGGTGACTGTCTCCCTCTGTCTGTTCCCCCCCCCTCCCCCTCCATCCCCTTTGTCACCTTCCTGGGAACAGCATCCCGGAGGATTTGCAGCCGGGCGGGGAGGCGATGGGGATGCCTCGGTCGGGCATCCCCATCGCCTCCCCGCCCGGCCGCCCGGTGCTCCGGGGACCGCATTCCCCACAGTGGCCCCTTCGATGGGTTCTGACCAAAAAAAAGAAAAAAAAGACAAACCCAAAAACCAAAAAAAACCAAACCAAACACAAAAAAGTATGTGTTTTCTCCGGGACCTTTCGGGAGAAATGGAATAACAGGAGCAGCCTGCGGCGCCTGACTTCAATTTGAAGCAACAAGCCCTTTAGAAACCTGGGAGCAGAGTCAGCAGTTTGACTGCGTTTCTAGATTAAAAAAAAAAAACACAAAAAAAACCCAAAAAAAACCCCAACTTCCCTTCGTTGTCGCACAGAAGTCGGGGGGATCTTCGAGAGCCGGGAAGCCCCAGGAGCGACGCGGAAACGATGCCCCGCCGCGGGAATCGCCTTTCGGAGGGAGATTTGGTAGGTCTGAGATTTGGTAAATCCGTGTTACCTCGCCTGGGCTGCAGCTGCTGGGGATGCGCCTGCAAACGCTTCCCAAACGGGGCAACAGGCTCAAGGGTGGATTAGTTTTTTTTGAACCCCCACTAAAATACTTCAATAACCTGGGGATATCGGTGTGTTTCCGAGCTGTCTCGGGGTTTTGCACGGAAATCTTTAATGCCACGCGTCGGTGCCGCTGGATTTGTAATTTCTGCTCACTCTGGGAATAGTTCCTGCTGCCTTACGATTTTTTGTTTTGGTTTGGTTTTTTGTTTTTTTTTGTTTGTCTTTGTTGTTTTTTTTTTTTTCTTGGGGCACAAGTCTCCCCTGCTTTTCTCCAACAGAAACCTGAGCTGTCCTATGTTTACCTCCCCGAGTAAGGCTTATGTCAGCGGTGTTTGTCGTGGATCCGGCTACTAAATCCTCCTGGCAGCTTTGCTGAAGTCCCTCCTCTGGGAAGCGCCTAATGTTAGCAGGCAATTACTGTTTGCAGTTTGCCCAGATTAATTTCTTTCTTTTTTTCTTTTTCTTTTTTTTTTTTTTCTTTCTTTTTAGGTCTACCTGCTCCTTGGGGGAGGAATTACGGGCTTTCCCGGGACTCAGGCCCTTGCCGGCCGCGGCAGGTGCGCTGCGACAGTTGTGGGGGGGGGATCTCCGTGGGGACCCCACGGCCACCCGCGGGCAAGGCCAACACCGCGACCCACGGACCGGGCAGGGGCTGCGGCGGCCCGGGCAGCCGCCGTGGCGGGGCCAGGCCTCCCGCTTTGCTTAGGTGGAAATGTGTCCTGTGCCTCGCGTGTCCCTTTCTCCCGTGGCCCCGTACGACGCGGCTCCCCGGCGCGGCTGCCGCAGAGGGATTACCCGCTCCGCTGGCAGCGAGCGGCGCTGACAGGCACGCGTTTCGAGCCCGGAGAGATGCGTCTTTCTCCCTTCCCTCCGAAGGGGGGAAAAAAAACGCGGACCGACCCGCCCGAAAGCCGTGGGGGGCTCCCGGGGCAGTCCCCGCCCTCGCCCACCGCCGTCGGGGCTGCGGGGCCGGTGGGGCCGGTCGCCCCCCCCGTCCCCCCCCCCCGCCAGCCGCCAGTGGCTGGACGGCGGGGGTGTTTCGAGAATTGGCTTGCGAAAGAAGGAAAGCGGGATATTTCTCGCTACATTTACAATCCCTCGCTACATCTATAGAGGCGGCTCCCGGAGGGAAGCGGCGCTCGTCAGCCCCCCCCCCCACTCCCCACCCCGGTCCCCGAAAATAAATCTGCCGTTTCCCCGAGATTTCAGGATTGCTCCTGGGAGGCGTTTGTAGGAGTTTTAAAGAACGTTTTAAAAACGAGCGTGGCCTCCCGAAGGAGCCGCAGTTTTACCCAGCAGCTCTCTTCAAGGAGACTCAAGACTGGCCCCAGTTTCTTTACTGGACACGGAAGGCACTCAAACTTCTAGTCTTAGAACTGTTTTTTTTTATGCTTTACTCTCTCCTTCCTAAACAAACGTTTTCATCCCGTTTCCTTCACCCCGTGGGCAACCTCTTAGGGATAACTGTTCATTTAGTTTTAAGTTACTTTCTTCTATTAGGCAGCTCTAACAACAGTGGAGAAAGACAATTCACATTCATGGACTATGGACAATGACGCTGTGTTTTTTTCTTGATGGACTCATCATTAACTGCCAGGAAAAGCTGAAAGCGGAGAGAAAAGCTCATCTGGATTTTTTTTTTCTCTTATGCAATTGTAACTAAAATGTTGAGATGATTTCAGTCTAAATTCATTCCGAGATAGGATGGACAGACTGAAGAAAGAGCAGAGAATTGGGAAACCATGTGTTATGATGCTGAAGGAAATTATGCTTAAAAAAGGTGGGGAGGCCTTAAAACGTGTGGCTTTGCCTAGACAGTGGCTGCACACGGGTGGAAGTGGATGTGTGGCATTCCACGCATCTTTGCATCGTGGAGGAGTATTTGGCTGTAGGACTGTAGGACTCTTGCCAATGGCTCAAAGTAGGGGCTGATCCATAGGTGGTTGCTGCGGTATTACAATGACTGTGTAGATAGTGATAGAATTGTGCTGCCCTGCGTTGCGCTATGTGATCTGTCCAGTAGATTACTTCAGTTTACTTCAGTTTTTGGGAATTATAAAAATTGCACAGAGGCTTGCTGTAAGAAACTGCAATTTCAAGCTGAATATAATAATAAATAAAAAAAAGCAAGGAAGGAAGATGCAGTGGGTATTTATAGATCTTTCTCAGTGACATCTTTTAATGTTTATCATTGAGTTACACCTCTCAAATCTGATCTTCGTGAAGTCGTGGAGCTGACTATCATGTTTTTAGGCTGACCATGAAAACATAACTCCATGTTCCCTGTGATGTGTCACACTACTTCCCTGCTTTTGGTGCCTACAGAGGTCAATGAATGCACTCTCCTGGGTCGAGTGCTTCTTCCTGGCCCCTGGTCAATAGGTGCTGCGTGTTTGTCCGGTCCTCCCATTAAATGCATGAAATGCTCTCCCTGAGAGCTGTCACTACTTAGTAGGTGACAGGGAAAGACAGGAATACCTCCTCTGGCTCCCACAGGATCAAGGACCCAGGGCTGTGCCATCTGGTGATAATGAGGATGGTTGAGCAGCACTCCAAGGAAGATGGGCTGCTGGAGAGGACAAACCCTGCAGCTGAAGAGCCTCATCCTTAACTCTTTGCACCTTGGCACGCTTCCTATGTGAGCTCAGGAACTCAGGACAATTAATTAAATTAACAAAAGGTGTAAATTAAAAGTGCCTGTGAACTGTATTGAACCTCAATTTGCACGCTCTTATTCACAACAGAACTGACTGCAATTTGATTTAAATTAATTCTCTTTCAGAATAAAATAACACTGAATAGAATAAAAGCAGCTTTAGTTTTGAATAGATGTCTACATAGAATTGTTTGTGGTTTAACTAATCCACTTTAAAAATTAACTCTATTGGTTTTCCTGGTCATTTCCATCTAGTCTAGCTTGCTTTGTCTCTCTATTTTAGTCCCCTATCAGTAAAATGGAAATAGTAATTGCCTGCTAACATTCTAAAGTCTTTGTGTCGGAGGGTCTTGGTAATTGCAGCATTTTGCCTGATACTCAGTGTATATGTTCTGCAAAAGCCAGGTCTTGATTTTCTACACATGTGCAAAATTCTTGCCTGGTAGTGTTTTGTGAGGACGGTACCCAGCTGTACATGACCACAGGAGACAAGCAGTGGTGGAGAATTAGGGTCTCATTGTGCATTTTAAACTTTCACTGAACATCTCCTTGGCTTTGGCTCTGTGTTTTCTTCAAAGACTAAGGGCCAAGATTTAAGAACTCTCTAACTTTGGTCATCTTAATGAACGGCTTCAATGGTGTTAATGGGAACTAGGGCACTTTCTTTATTAGTGGAAATCAGGCCACTTAATTACCTCACAAAAATATACAGAACCTAGTCTCACGGTGTTCTGCACAACACAAATTATGAACTTTAATCTATTTTATAGGTAGCTCTTTTAAAATCCATAGAGCTGTAACAAGAATAAAATTATCCTACGCGCTTGTAAAAATGAGCACATAAGCACAGCTTTCTCATTGAAACTTATTTCTGTTTAAATAAATTTTCACAGTGCTGAAGCATGGTTTCACTAGCTCGTGCTGCTAGTAACTGTGGCAAGGCTAGATAAACACATGTCGTGTCAAAAATGGGGACCTTCTTGAAATATTTTTATCAAAACTTGGTGGGTTTTGGACCAAAGGAATTTCGTCTTTGTTAGTTCCTTCTTCCTAGTCAGCTTTCTTCAGCATTTTCCTTTCTTTCTTGAATGTTTTCTCTCCAAATGGGACTTCTTTTATGCTTTTTGGTTGCCAGAAACTGGAGAATTGTCATTATTTGAATCTTGTTGTTGGTTGTTCTTTTAAAATAAAAATGAAGATGCTTTCCAGAGAGTTAGGAAGGAAACAATTCTGAGGGAGTGCTAAGGAGGCAGCAGTGGCCTTCGCTGAGTTTTCTTTATGAGATTGTATCATCTTCAGTCTTCAAACCTGGTTGTTAATAATAAAGCACATCACCTAATGCTCTAAAAATACTCCTGTATATAGACTAATAAACAGAATAAAAATAAGCAACCCCATATATTCTGGCTAGATCCATATTTTAATGAACTTGCTTGGTAACAGTAGTCATTGTTGCCACCTGGAAGTGACTGTGGAACTACAGATCCTGCAGAGGTAGCTAAATAAAAGGACACACTAAACATCTATTCGCCAGAAGAAGAAGTTATGATCTCTGGAAAAAGAAAATTATTAATGAAAAAATCTTCCAAATCTCTGCAATAAAACATGTAGGGTCAAAATGAATACTCAACTGGCAAAATCTGTACCCAAATTAAACAGGCATAAATCCAGTCAGGAGCCAGAGTCTTCCACCACAGAAGAGTCTGGATCACAATCTTAGCTGAGGAGGTGAACCGGTTTTCCCCAAATGGAAAGTTTTAAATACTGCCTTGAATGTGTGTCCGGGAAGAGAATAGTTTTTCTAAATTGCAGAAAGTTCCCTTTTGTCAACCACTCTCATTTTCTGAGGGAGAGAAATTGCCTCTGCCTTGCTTGTGCTCAGTCGTGTGTCTTAAGGCTGCCTGTGCTTAAACAAGTACTTTTGTGATTCTTTAGTTAATATCGCATTTGATCCTGCTGAGCTTAATCAGGAAAACCTGTGTTGACTGAATATGGCTTTTGCTTCAATAAAGAAATTGAAGTGCTCTCTGTAAGAGCTGGGCCTAATTCCAGTTTTCTTCTCACTTCTAAAAGAAAAGGATACTGTCGAGGTATTTTTGATTTATGGTGATAAATATTTTTCTCTCCTTCAAAATATTATATTACTTTGGTAATATTTTAGTTTTATTCTGTGTATCTTTTTTGTTTATACACGATTGAAAATAAATATGTCATGTTACAGGAAAAAGGAATAAGACTTTCTCTTTGAGAGGAAAGCTCTGACACTCTGTCAGACTAATTGTCAGTGACTTAAAAAGCGTTCACTGTTCTTTGTGGTGCAAGACATGAAAAAGTCTGTGCAGGCTGAAGGCTTTCCAAAATGCTTTATTTTGCTTGGTAAGTTGTTTTCTTGTGTTTTATTTTTTATGGCAGATGTTAACCAAAGAGCGTTTACAATTGCTGTGAGAGAGCACTTTGCTTTTGGTGCTTGCTGGTTCTGCGTGGATGTTGGTGCTCACCTTTGCAAGGAGCAGAGGTTTCATTTTTTGGACCCATGCTGTTCCCGTTTTGGGCTCCATAACAGATCCTGAGGCATCCGGCACCAATTCCTTGGGTCTGCGACCTTTCTGGGGCCGCAGCAAGCGAACTCCCACTGTCAGAACACCATGAGGTCCCCGGGTGTTTTTCTGCTGGTGTTAAGTATAAAACAGACACTTATTTAATGATTTCTTCCCGTCAGCCCCCGCCTTGGTTGCTGTTGCGTTGTTTTTCTCCATGCAATGTTTTTTTAACTGAAGATTTTAGCTTCCCTTTCTGAGCCAAGTCTCAGGTCTCTGAAATGTTCTCTTCTGTCCAATTCTTTCAGGCCATCACTCCTGCTTGGAAAGCTGCCCTCCCTGGCCTTCTGCAAGGTCTGCTCCTTAGCTTCTTTCCTTCCGGTTGTCCCTTTATTTTCTAACTGCTTTTCATGAAGAATGCTCAGGTGCCCACTTTTGCTCCCTTCCTTTTCCCAAATCCATGTCTGGGAACAGCCTGAGGATGTCTTAGGGACCGCAGCTCACAGTGCTTTGATGTCTGGCAGCAACTTCTACCCAACCACCGAGGTGGTTTTTACATTGCGTCTGTTTTTGATAGGCTCTCCCTCTTCCTACGCCCTTCTCCTATCTTTGGCCTTTACTCAGCCAGCGCAGAACTTCTCTTCTTCCTTCCTAAAGCTCTTGTCTCCTCTGCTTCCTTGGACATGGCTGAGGGCATCAGTTCTTCCAGTATTGGTGAGAATGGTTTATAATGCTGGTGCCTCCTCTGCCCTCTTGTTTGCTTAGATATGAAGGTTGTCTCCAAGTGCAGCTATCAGGTCTTCCTACAAAAGCAGACACTAATCTGACTTTTCTGCTAGATAGACTAAACGTGGTTCAGGCTTCTGTCTGGCTTCCCAAGCACATCTCCTCTCTCTGCTTCTGGACTGTTAGAAAAGCTGTTCAGTTCATCCTTCTGGTTAATAGCTCTGGCCACATCACTCCTGTCACTCCCTCTGGCTTGCTCATTCCTACTCTGCCTGAAATACCCTGCCTTCACCAGCTTGGCCCTTCCCCAACCCGCCCTCACCTTTTCTCTTACCATATTCTCTCATCCCTTCTTCCACTAGCGTGGTCAAGCCAGACTTACCTGCCTTCCCCACCCTTGTGCACATAAAGGGTTTCTGAAGCATTTTGATGGATTTTCCAGATGTGCTCAGGGTTAGTGGTGGTTGTGCAGGGCTGTGATGGTCATCTATGTCATCTGCTCAGACTCACCATACTGATTTTCCAGCCTCAGCAGATGTTCCCCAGAGCAGACTAGCTCCATTAGGTTCCAGCTCTATTATATTACAGTGCCTCTGCGAGTATATCTTCTGTATTACATTTATATTGTTTCTGAGACTACGTATAAGCAATGTAAACCCTGGGTGCCTCCAGTGCTACTAGATATGTCCATGTCCCTAAGCAGCCAAGATGTTCCCCACCCCTCCTGCTGGCTGGGAGCCCCACACCAAGGTACTTCGATGCTCGTGATTTTTTCTGTGATGTGACATATCAGAGCAGTGGCTCTTGGACTCCATCACCCATTCACCTCCATGGGACATTTAGGTTCCCACAATCAGGGGGGATTTTTCTTCCCTGATAGGGGAATTCCAAGCCGGAGCTGCCGCCCGCTGGCTCTGTCAGGGAGGAGGGAGGCGAGAGGGATGAGCTCCAGAAACCTTCCTGCTGCTGCCCGTCCTCAGCTGCCGGTGGGGAGGGGGGTCTGGGCGGGCACGTGGGGCTGGGGAGGGCAAAGGGAGGTAGGACATTTCCTCTGTGACAGTAGGACATTTCCTCAGACAGAGTCCCGCCAGGCACACCTTCCTGCTCTGAGAGGGAGTCTGACAGTAAGGAAGGACAAGGGAAAATCTTCTCGCTCGTGCTGAGTATGGAGAGGGGACTGTCACGCAGAGCAAGTGCCCCGCTGCAGGCAGCTGCTAAGTACCTGCCTACCTGAAGTAGGTTAGTACCCACGCAACGGGTACCTGTCACTCGTATGCCCTGTTTCCGAAGCCAGGTACCCTCGGGGCACAGTTTCATCTAGGGTGAGGCTTTTACTGTGGTTTCAAAAAGGCCAGAGTCCTTGTGGTCCATGAGTCCATGGGTTCAGCTGAAGTCCATCACTTGTGTTACTAATGAACCAGTATTTCATTTGTTCCATAAAGCAAAACACAAAATTGCACAAGTAATATGTATTTAGATTTTCAGGACCACTCTTCCAAGTAGAGTTTCTCCAGAAATCTTAACTTTCTGCTAATTGAAATAATCTCAGATAAACCCACTGCTATAAAGAGAGAAAGACAGCTAATGGACCACATGCAAAGAGGAAATGCCAGCAATGCGTTTTGGTCTAGAGAGAAGTGCCTGAGGGGATTGTTGTTTGGTCCATTGATTTCTTCTGTATTGATCTTAAATGGGAAGTAAGCAGGCTACTGGAGGGACGCTAAAGCACGTAAGATTATTTAAAATTCAGAAGATGTGGCAATAGCACTGTGGACATGGGTGTGACAGAAAGCAACCTGGAGAGCTCAAGAAACACAGGGTGAATCACGAGAAACAGGGGTGTGTTCCAGCCAACGGAAAGGCACAGAGTATTGATAACATAGCAAGTCTATAAAGTGGCCACCGTAGCTCAGCTGGTCAAATGGCTGTGCACCTGTGGGGCAGGCCTGCACAGGTACCGGGGAGCAAACGCTCATGGTACAGCCAGTCGTTGTCACATCAGTGACAGGAGCAGGCCATTTAGCCTGCTCTGAAAGCTCAGGAAGAAAGAAGACATCACAGGTTGCCTTTCATTGCGTGTTTTGTGTTGTTCTCGCCTTCTACTTCAAGTCACAGGTTTTTGATTTCAGAACATGCCTTGTACAAGGATCAGAGCCAAACCGGGAAGTATTTAGGGAGGATGATAACTCTGTGTAGAAAGAGAATAGAATTTCATTGCTATGGACAGTGGCAGTACAAAGACCATGTGTCCACACATCTTTGCCCACACACCTGTTCTTCACCTTTCCCTTTCTTGTGGGCGTAGAGAGCATTTGCTGTCATACCACCACCACCCCTCTCCTTTTTCATGTGTGCCCACACAGGCTCACATTCTTTAGTGGGGGAGAATTTAAGCCCTTCAAAACAATGGAGGAACCTGTTGAGTTAATTTTCAGTGTAGCCGGTTTTGCAGTCTTGGGTTGGCTGGACTTCTGATGTTTTGCTGGGGTTCCAGGGTTGCTGGCAAAACAACCGGGGAAGTATTTCAGAGTCATCTAAGGGAGAAAAGAAAACATCCTAACAAGACACATTGCAGAAGATGACTAACTTTTAAAAATAAGTTTTTATATTTGCTCATATAACTCTACAACATACGCAAAATCGTAACAGATGAGAGCGTGCAGCACTGACGCCTCTTTTCCTACATCAGTTTAAGTACCTCATTCAGTAAAGATATGTTCAGCTATCTCTTGTAAAAGATATTATAAACCTAGCAGCATAAGGAGAGATAACCACTTGTTCTGAAATAATGGTGTAACTGATCTGCTGCTATTTTATATTTTAGTAGGTTTGTGTAGTCCATGCAATGCCTTATCCAAAGACCTCTGATGTTTTAGTAATAGGAACTTTTTCATTGACTCCTATATTAGCACTACTGCATAGCCTACTTATTAATCGCTTCACAAATCATTAATTAATTAATTAGATTAATAACTAGTGCTTAAAAATCTGTATCTTGTTAATGCACAATAAGTCAGGTTTTGAGTATGGTAGCAATTTATGTTGAAATATTTTCCCTGTATTTTTTAACAGTTTCAGCTGTTAAATACGCAGACATAGTGACTCCCACATAAAAAATAAAATTGTTCAAATGGCAAAGCTGCAAAACTCCAGTTCAAAGGGTGAAAGTTTTGCAAACTGTTCCAGTAATAATAAATGTAAATTTTGCTGTGACCACTTGGTGTCATCTAGTCAGAGCTAGTTTGTTAGCTTCTTGTTCTAGACTTGGTTTTACCATTAGAAAAATCACAGTTAATCTTGATTATCCGAGACCTGGGGGACCAATACTAGCTCTTATTCTCTCCAGGGGAGCTCCTCAGAGACAGCGTTGCAGGGTCACCACAAGACCTTAACAACTGTATTTCCTCGTAGAAAAGCTGCTTTAGGGGCAGACCTAGGCATGCGACTGAGGCTTTTTGCCCTGATTGCAAAGTTGTTTTGCCGCCAGTGCTGCTGGAGAGCAGACGAGGCGAATACATCCTGCTTGCTGTACCCGAGATCAAGTGCAAGGGTCCAGTGTGTGACAGACAGCACTATTAGGTGACACAAGTGGAGCCATCAGGAGCTCCTGTGCAAATCTGGTGTCAGCTTGGGACAAGCTCTTCTCTCACTCTGCAGCACGAGCCCTCCACCTCTTTGCCAGTCTGCTAGCGAGAGGAAAATACTCAGCCCTCGACTGAGACAAACAATTCCAGGGCTCTGGGGGGAAGCACATTTTTCAAGAATTCCTTGTGAGGTGAAACACTTGGAATATATTTTTCTTGTTCTTTGTAAAGAGCCTCCTCTGTTCTGCTCTCCAGTTGGGCGACCCTGCAGTGAGTTACACCCAGCAAATGGGTAATTGCTTGGAACTTGGAACCGAGGCCTGGAAAATCTTTTTGTGTTTAAATCTGTACCTAATCAAATATCTACTCACTCTGTGAGGAGCAAGAACATCGAGCAGAGAGGGGGAATATTTCACATTGGCAGAAATGAAAGGCAATGTTTTGATTCAGTCGCTTAAATTCGTTTACCAGGAGATGGGTTTAGAGAGAGGATGGTTTTAAAAGGGTTTTAATTGTTTCGTATATCACAGTTTGCTGCGTTTTAAATATTTATGGTGATTACCTTTGCTGTTGACAGATGAAGAAATCCAATTGTGTTTGGTGCTGCCTACCACAAAAAGTGTAGTACGGAGAGTATGACGGAACTGGGAAAAAGCAGAGGTAGAATTAAGTGCAATTAGTAAAAATGTGACAAATGAGTAGTTGGTTGCTTATCAAAAAGAAAATGGTCACACCTTGTCAACACAACAGCGACAATCCAGTTTTTCGAAGATCAGGGCATTGCCGATTGATGTTGGCAAACTGGAGGGAATTCACATAAAATAACTCAAATGTCTGTTGGACTTTAAGGTCCTGGTTTATGGGAAAGATTAAAACAGCTAGATAAAGTCTGTCTGTCTAGGTACTTGCATAACAGTAATGAATGTGATATATTACGCTGCGTGGTGAAGGGCTCGGTGGAAGCCAAGGGATCCCGTAACCACTTACAAAGTTGTAGGCTGTAAGCACGAGGAAACGAAAGACGTGGGTAAGGATTGCTGAAGGAGCACAAGTGCTAGGATGAAAAGGAGGAAAGCTCATGCCAAACACTAGGAAATATTACCTCCTGTGAGAACTGTTAGGCTGTGGTCAGAAGCTATACAAAACCCCTCAGCTGAGTCATTTAAACTGAATTGTAAAAAACACTCTAGAAAATATGCTGTATTGGCACAGGGCGAGCCTAGATCGGGAACAACCAGCCTACTCCCTGGTTTCCTTTTTCCCAAGGGCCCTTTACTGCTAGTATGGTAGATATTAATTGACTTAGCAAGAAGCAGAGCAGGGACGGCTGGAGGCAAAGAGGCAAAATTCAGCACATGAGTTTTGTGCATCATGAGGGCTCAGTGTGGCCGCTCTTACGCAGATGCAGGAGCCCCACGGACATGGCACGTCGCACTGACAGGCAGGAGCGAAACGAGCCTTGTCCCGCTCTGAGCCATTGTATCAGCTCAGATCTAATCTTCCCTGTATCGCTGATCAAAGGGGTCTGTGCTGAGAGGAACTGCTGGAAGGCATAATGGGGCAAACTGGGGAATCTGTGACAGCCGCTTCTATTGCATCCGTGTTCATGGCCGGTTGTGTCTGTGGAAAGGGATCAAGAGGCAGGAGGCTTGCAAAGACACGTCACCTCTCTGTGCTGATGTGTTTCCACCTCTTTCTCCCAGCACCACAGATTTCCCACATTTTTAGTTAAGAAGAAAAACAGTTGAACCTGTCACTCTGAACATTTTATGTTTCGTTCCTTTCTGGTATTGATAAAGGCAGGAGTTACAGGGATTGGGGGTGAAGCTTTATGGCAGTTGGAAACATTCTGGATAAAAGAAGAATTGCTCTCTTGGGAGCCTCAGGAGAAAGCTGCAAAGTGAGAAAAATAGCTCTCTGCTGCATGGAAAATGCTGGGTCTACTTACTCATCCTGCTGTGGTCACCATGAGGGCTTAGTGGTGCCCAGCTGCACCCATCATGCACATCCGGCTACCGTTATTTGCTTCTCCAGGAGACTTATCCCCATGGCTTTACCCCATCATGGCCAGCGCCATGTTTACCTGGCCAAAATTAATTTAAAACACAGTCTTTAGCATAAATTCTCTCTTTACTGTGAGGGAATATTTGTGATTTTACAAAGTCTCAATTCTCAGTCCATATTTGTTGGAGAGTCTTATTTTACGTTAAGTTTAGTAAGGTCACCTCAGAGTATGCTGTGAAGGTGACGAGCAGGGGTCCTCATTTCCCTATAGCACCTCTAACTCCATCATAGCAAAATGACCCCAAAGAATTAAGCACCTCATGGACTTTGATGTGCTTTAGATTCACAGCACTCCTCCAAGCTGCAGAAATGTTTTATCTGGTAAAAAATATTATTCATATTATGAAAATGGGCATCGGATGGGCTGAGGAATAGATTTGCAACAGAACACTGAAGTTTTGACTCTCAGCATTGGCTGGCAAAACCCATGCCTTTGAGTTGGGCTCCCAAAGACATGCAGGCATGTCATGGGGAGAGTGAAGTACCTCTCAACAGCCGTGACACTCTGGGATGTGTGGTGGCATGTGAAACAGTCATAAATGATGTTTACATGTTGCTTAGCAGGCTAGTACGGTATGGGTATGCCTGAGCCCGACGCTATGGGTATGCCCAAGCCCCAGGCCTTTCTGGATCGCTGATACTGATGCAGGGCTGCTGTGGGACACAGCCTGAAGCTCTCCCCTCGAGGTAGACCCTGAAGCATCTAATGCTCAAGGTTCTCAGCAACACAGCCAGCCTGGTCTGAGGTGAACGATGGAAAGACTGGACTTGCCCTGGAAAGAGAAGGGGTAGAAGGAAAGGGCAAATCTGAGGCAGGGAGCTGGGGGAGAACCCAGCCTGCTGCTCCTGCTCACGGGTGCATGCCTGGTGAAAGGAGGAGGGAGTATCCCACCAGCAGGAGCTGGTCATGCAAGGTCAAGCAGCAAACCCAGTTTCTCAGGCCTGTGCCACCAGCAGAGCAGACCACAGGGCTGCTACCCTCAGCAGGCTATGGCTCTCCTCAGCTGCCTACGCCCAGTCCCAGCTCTGTGCTAAGCCAGCCCTTTGAAAACCAGCCAGGCTTATCTCTTTCTTTCAAAATCTACTTAGAGATGCAGTGCTTGCTCCATCCATGCCTCACAATTGACGGATGAGAGAGGGGATATTCACCTTCGCTTCGGTCAAAGGCATGGACTTTTGGGATGACCATCAAAAAAAAAGAATGCACAGACCTGCTCTTTGCATGGTCAGTACTCTGAAGAAGACCCGCTACCAGCCTCCTGGCAGCCTGATGTGGAGGAGGAAAGTTTCGTGGTTGAGTGACACACGGCCTTGTGCCCAACCAGCACAACCGTTCTTTTCTATGTATTTAGAGAGTAATACTAATAAGTCTCAATTATAGTACTTAATACATTTCAAGTATTTGGATTTGTGGGCATTTTGACCTAGGGATCTCTTTTCTTGTGATATATTACAGCAGAGCACGCCAGACTCAGCTGGAGGCTTTTTGCTCATACGAGTGTGTGAGCTGCAAGATGCAGAAGGTGTCCTCTGGCAGAGCCTTTGGTCTCCATACCTGAATGTGTTAAGTTCTGGCTGAACTGCAAAGGACCATCCCTTCTCTCTCTGTCAGACTTACAGGCCGGGTAGCAAAAAGTGGACTTGGCAACTTTCAAACTTTAATGGGGTCTGTGGTCTGTTTATTTGATAATGTATTTTTAGCAGAATACGATAGGTGTCCTTTTCTGGGAGAGAAATGCGGTAAAAACTCCAGCGAATAAATACAAGTTTTTGTTTTCAACACTCTCCTCCTGGACTCCTGCTGTTAACTGACTGCAAAATTCAAAGAGATTATTTTGGCGGTTCCAAAAATCTGTCACACAGATCTGAGTTTTTTTCCTTGTATTTGTCAATGTGTGACTAAGCACAAGTATTACAGGAAACATGGAAATGTTTGGGCTTTACAGAATGGCTGTGGAAAAAGACCTCCTACTGATTAACAACTGCTGTTTAATAAAATAATTTTCGGATGTCCAAATTGCTGATTGTTCCAGTGAGGGTTATGTTCTGATCAGAAGGGATCCCACCAGTCCCATGTCATCAGCTTGGGCGCCCTGAGAAGAGGCTTTTCTGCAGCCATTTCCTGCTTCAGAACAATGGAGAACGAGAGATGCCCATCTTTGCTCCCTGTGGTGCGGGGATCTGTTTAGCACAATCTCTAGGGTGGCAACAAAACCAGGGGAGAAGGAGCTAAGAAAGGAGCTGGAGCGCTAGGGAGAGTCCTTGTCTTGGAGGTGCAACCCACTGGTTGATTAGGAAGGCCCAGCTAGGATGAAAAAAGAGAAGATGTCTCACGCTTGCTGAAATGCTGTGGGTCGGTGTGGTGTACTGGGAGCTGGCTGGAAGGAGCGTGGGGGAGCCAGGAGCCCACGTGAAGCTCCCCAGGAATTTCTCTATTCTGCAGTTCTCCCTCCATGGCAGGGTCGCAGCCCAGCGCTGCTCTTGTGCTTTCCTCCGGAGGGCTGGCATTCAGGCTGCCCAACGCACACCAAAGCCCTGGTTGGCACTTGGGCTGTTCTGTTTTAATTGTGCCCATTCAAGTGCTCCCATGCACGAACTTTCCTCTTACCTCTGTCATGTTTTGAGCCTGTTTCTGCTGTGCTGTGAGGCTCCAGTCTAGTTCGGCTGTCTTGTGAGGCACTGGCAGAGTGCTGCCGGATGGTCTTTCACAGGTGATGTGCACAGTGCTACAGTCAAACTCTTCACCTTGAACCAGGGCCATGTTCATGGCAGGTCCGACACTCTCCTATTAACAAGTGTTCCCTCTGCCAGTTTCTTGTTGGGCACAATATAACAGCTTCAGCTCCATGCAGTTATGTATTCTTAGACTAAATGTAGCTGAAGGGAGCAAATTGATGGGACTACCTTTTTTTTTAAAATTTTAGTTTAGAGGCAGCCAGCAGATGCCAGGAAGGGTTGCTTATTGACATTAATCATCACCCTGTTGATAGCGCGGGGCAGGCTGCTTTCATTGACCAGAACCAAATCCAGTAATCATGTCATGGAAAATATACATCACATTTATTTCAGTAGCATGTCTGAATTACATTAATATGAGTTCAGTGACTCCATCGGAAGCAGGAGCAGAGCTGTTGTCTGCTAGCACAGATGTGCCCCAGAGCTGTGCCCCACAATCTGCTGTGCTGAAGCAGGACAGTGAGGCTATGTCCAAAAAGTTATAAAATTATCCTTTGGGATCCTGCAGCCCAAACCCTACTCAGACAAATAAAGAGTAGTCCACGCATGGTGGCTGTAGTGTTTTCCGTTGTTTTCTTCAAGTATAACTCTTCAATAAGGGGGATGGCCACGGTCCCTTCAAAGGGCAGAAATGCTCTAGTAAGAATATATAAAAGAGACCATCCAAAAAGACAGTAATTACAGAAGTGTCTCCTTTTACCCAATTATCTACAGAAAATGGGTGTTAAAGCAACAGCTGAGAAAGTAAAGCAACAAAAAATAAACATCTGAGATTTAGCTTGATCACTTTATGCCTGGGTAAAACAACAAGTTAATCATCAAACAATATTTGTATATTGCCTAATGTGTTAATGAATTCAATTTTTCTTAAATAGCATCAACATGTTAGATATTACATGGAAAAGAAATGAGGATGAATAGCTAGCCAAAATAGTCAGTTGAGCCTCTTTTTTCCATGGTGAATGCAGAGTCTCTGACCTTTGTTCAACAGAATGGTTGAGAGCTGAGGTTTGGGACTACGTTAAGTTACCAAGAACAGCAGAATCCAGGGGGAACAGATGTGATTAGTTGTCTGAACTTGAATGTGAATATATTCCCGTGGATCTTCTCTCAGCCCCTTCCCTGCAGCACACAGCCTAACAGCTAAATATTAACTACAATTAAATTGAAATGTGCATTAAGATGCTGATTTGCAAAAATTAATAGCTTGAGGATGAGGAGACCCCTTACCCTTTGGGCTCCTTGAGTGTGCACATACTACCCCTGCTTCACTTTGTGCATTAACTGTATGTGTTTGTGGTCATTATACTGGTTCACTGGCGTAAAAACTCCAGAATGGCCAAAATATCACTTATAGACCAGTAGGATTGGGTACAGTACGGCAAATTTAACACATGTAAGTCTTGTTCAAACTTTTTATATAAAAATAAGACCTTATCTTACATGGGAAAAATAAAAGACAAAATGTGTCACAGTGAGAGTTTTACAATTTTTTCAGACATTGATGTAGTTTATTACTATAGGTTTGTAAAGCAATGCTGATATATTTCTAGGTATTACCTACCCTCTTCAACTTTGCTGTTGCTGAGAAAGGAGATAGAATACGCTGAAAAGCAGAGGAATACACATGCAGTAAGAGGTACGATGCATACATATGCATGTACTGAAAAGGTAAGTAGCCTTTAATTAAATAGATCATTGCTTCCTTTCTTGCAGGAAAGGTGTGTTTTATTTAAATCATCAGGAAAGATCTGCAAGGGTTTCAAAGGAGAAATTGCTGAGGGCATTGGTGAGATGGAATAGAATACTCTGCCAGTACCAGTCCAGGGGGGTTTCAAAGGCAGGCAGAGCTGAAGTAGAGGCCAGAATTAGTTCATGTTCCTCGCTATTGCACTGGCTTAGTATGAAATTATTTAAATATAGTTGACTTAGTAGGGAAGACAGCCTCTTCATAGCGATGAGGAAGCATCTAGAGATAGTTTGATGTTTGTAGCTGCCTTGCCTTCAGGAGGAGATCCATTTTGGGGGTTCTTGAAAATTCTTCATTTCTTTCATGTTTTCATCTTTCTTTTAAGCCATCATGATAATGCATAATATTAAAAACTAGACAACGCCCTGAATTTAACCATTATATTTCAGTTCTCCAGTTATAGAAATATCTCAGCCTATAAGACAAAACAATTCTCAGAAGCTACAAACTTAAATTAACTGCTGCCTCTTACCCAGACGTGTACTACTTCAGATTTCAGAAACCATGCAACTTTCAATGGAGAATATCAGTTTTCAAACCTTATTATTAGTAACTAGAGAGACATTTTAATTACATTTTTAATTATTCTCTAACTCGATTCACATCACGTCTCCTTAGAAAAACTGGTTGTTTGTAGATTAGGCACATCCTTCAGTGATTTGTTGCCTCAGGACCTCTCAGTCCAAGTTGAATGTGTCAGGGCATCATGTGATTTCCTTGCTGCAAACCTTTGATAATGAAATCAGGAACATAATAAAGTTGGAACCCACCTTTCCATGACTTTATCCTCAACCCTCTTGTCTGTATAGATCTGTGCTTTAAAGCACTGAGGAGAAAATTCACAGTCCTGCTGCCTTTCCTGCATGCAGCCTCTCCTAAAACATGACTGTCAGGTCAGTAAGTTATGTCTCAAGAGGAAAAATTAAAAGAATTAAGCCATCAAAACTGAATTTCATTTTGTTGTACTTCCAGAAAGGGTTGAGTTACATTAATGATGGTTTCTTGTTCGAGTTTTACATGCCAGGGTCGCAGGGACAACGTGCGAAGGACTTACTAGTAAAGAAATGCTCACCTAACTGGCTGGGCTTCCAAGTTTTCCACTATTAGTGCTCAATAAATGTGCAGACTGGTTAAAAATCACCTCTTTCCGTTTGGATGCTTGGCCCCAGCTGTTTTTCTGAGTGCCAAAACTTTGCTAAGAAGAAAAGAAGACCCAAAAGAATGTGATGCTACTTTACCGAGGAGAAATCTTCTCTTTCTACCCTGGCATTAAATTCTTGAAGGTGAACAAAGAGGGAGACGTGTCTAGAAATGCACAAAGAAGCTGGCTAATTAAGAGAGCTCCCACTGCCCCCCTTCATGAAAGCTGCTATGCTTTTGAAACCCTGGAGATGGTTTCACTGTGAATTTGTGAGGTTAGGAATACAGCTGGGATGCTGAGACTGTGGGCTGGGTGGTATGTATAGAATGTGTTTGATCAGTTTCCCTGGTTGTATTAGAAAGAGATGGCATAAAACAAATGGGGTGGAAATAGGCAGAAGGGATGAGCAGCTCCCTCTGGGATAAGTCTGAACTGATTTAGATTGTGGGAAATCATTTTTTTGTTGTTGTTGAATGTATTTTTTTCCTGGAGATTTCAGTGAGAAGATTTTTTTTTTTTTCTCCTACTCTTTATCATTGTCACAGAAAACATTTTTTGGGCCTTCAGAAACACAAGGCTCAAACCTTGCAGTTCATTCCTCCAGATGTTAGCATGGCATGCTACAGCCTAGCTTTCTGCATATTGACATGTAAATAGCTTGCCAATCTCACCTCGCCCACGGTATTTTGCATTATTATTATTATCCCCTACTTTGTCATCACCATTTTTTGGTATTCAACCCAGAAAAAATACATCACCACTGAGCGGGTACTTGAACACTGGGCAATTGCAGCATGTTAGACAGACAGAACCTGGGCGATGCAGGACATGATGCCTCTCTTTATAAGCCACTGAAAATGGATAATAAGCTTTCACTGCATCCCGTTAAATCCATCAACATTAAGGTTGCCCAGAAGATCACAACACATTGGCAAGGAGATTCATATGTCCTTTCAGTCATATTCACAGGTAAAAGCTCCTTCGCTCCTCTTCTTCAGTAAGAAGAGTATGACCAAGTCCTTTATGCTGCCCTGAAATGAGTCAGAATCCTTATGTCTGCTCTTCCCTGGTGAGCCCAACTCTGACCATCTGATTCCTGTACCAGCAAGGAGGGATTTCCTCACTCGACAGGACCGTGGATAAACTTGGCAGAAAGTAAAAAGCATTAATAATAACAGATGTTGTAATGTTTTTCTATGTTTACAAGACCCCTGTGTGCTCCATGTATCATTTGAAATTGTATTGAAATGACTGATTCGCATTTAATTCACATAAGATAAAACATTTGCAGAACAGGTCAAGGCTTTCTAAAGATGCAAATAAACAACTCAGAGTCTGTCTGAGAAATTCTGTGTTTGGACCTGACTCCACCCATTAAAAACTGGTACTCAATTAAATGGCAAACTATAATTTTGTTTCAGTTTTCTTTCTTTTCTATTGTAAAGATGAGAGCCGCACTGAGATTCTACCGGGAAAGCAATACCAATTAAGGAAAAGTAAGGCATCAGAATTAAATGGAAAACAATTGTAAAGTTTGTCTGAAAACTTTATGCAATTGTTTATGACTGACTAACCTTTTCTTTCAATGTCTCTTCCCTTTGGATTTTTTTTCAGCAAGCTGCTTAAACCTATGGCTTGCTTTAAGCAGGCAGAGGATTAAAATCTTTGCAGAACTGGGGTAGGCACAGTTACGTGTTAGTTCAGCTCAGAATGACAAATATTTGCTCGTATTAGTGCTATGCAAAACTTAATCTTTAACCTCATTAAAACTTTGTGACATGAGCGAAGGACTTGGAGTCTTGCACAAGCCTCTTGAGGTGAAGTTCCACATGTACCTGGTGCATGAAGGGCACCTTTATTCAGAAGCAACTACGGATCTGTAGACCTGTGATGATTCACTGAGCAATTTCTGGTGATCCTGAAAACCTGAGTTTCCTGGGGCAGCAGCAGGAGTACTAACACATTTGACAAAGGAAATGGACCAACTTTACTCTTTCTGCCAACTGGTGGACATCGCATTCTTCCTCATGGTGTCAAGAAAGGGACTAGCAGTCAACCTCCGAGTGTAAGTTCCTTCCTGCTTTCCCACACAATGGTTTGTAGTACAGGAGTGAGGGGGCACTGGGGCAAGTTGTATCCACAACAAGCAAAAGTTAGTTGAGTTTTCAGTTTTCATGAAGTGAATTAACATATTTCATCCTAAATTGCAACAGGAAGTTGAGACATGCTAAAATGATATGGTTTGCAGATTCACTGAAAGAGCTGGCTAAACCAACCCAGAGCTCTCAACACATTATTAATCCGAATATTACACAGAATGAAGCAAGGAGAAAAGGCAACAGACAGATTACTTACCAGTAACCTACACACTTTGAAATGGGCAGTCCCTATGTACAAGCAAGCACTCGGTGGGTATAAGTAGATACATCGGTTCATATCTGAGCCTCCCTTCATCTCCCCAGGCTTGCTAAATGCACGTGAGCATGGCATCATCTTGATCGCCATGTCCCCAGAGAGGTAGATTAAAAAGCCTTTCATGGAGAGGGAAATGAGTGTAACATACATTTATGCCACGCATTGTGAAACATTCCCATTGCTGTCGTTCCTGTCTTTGAGGCCGCAGACACCTTCACGCTGCGAGTCCCTCTAAGCTGTAATGCCATACATTCACAGTTATCCACGAATGGCTTTCAAAAAATAGGACTTGGGCTCCAGGTACATGCTCCTATGTCATGGACATTATCAGTCCTCAGCAAAGCCACTGAGCTTGCTGGAGGTTATCGTTGAAAATGTTGCTGTAAGTGGTAACCAGTTCAGGGCTGTGTAAGGGAGCTCAGCCACTACATCTCCTCCTCTGCAAATAGAATGCCAGCAATTTCGCTGTTCTGGAGCACTCCCATAACAAGTCAGGAGGCTGACTGGGACTCAAGAGGTCTGCCCCAGCTGAGTACCGAGTGTCACATTCATGTCCCTTTGAGGATCAGGTAAAGGTGGGAGCAGGCCCACCTGTTTCCTCCAGTCTGTGGAGGAAACATCTAACACCATACCTATGTACACAAGCTGGTGTTCAAAACCAGCATGTAGGTGCATTAAGAGGGAGGACAAAACAGATTCCTTTGGTTGTAAAAGACAAAAATACCCACCCTCAACCCAAAAATCTGACCAAAATGCAGGAGCACTCTATGGCACTGGCTGTCTTGCAGATTTGGGCTTGGTGAGCTATTCTTTCAAGAGGCAGAGCCTCCTGTCACCTACCCTGTGAGAAGTTGGAGTGACTGCAGTCCCCTGTGTCACCCCTGGGGAGCCCTGGCACTGGCAGCACCATCTCTGTGGTGGGACAGTGAGTGCCACTCTTAGCAAAAGGCCAGGAAATTCAACCCAGTGAGCAATGAAAGCCCATGCCCTGCAGTTCCTCTCAGGTTAACAGTCCTTTCCAGATGGGGAACAAATCTATATGTCCCTTTTCAAGCACTCCTACCCAAGAGGCAGAAATCTCCTCTCTTCTCTTTAGCAACTGGAAGATTTAAAAAAACGCTTTCCTGGAATCAAGCTCTAGGCAGACTCAAATTGCGTCTCGTAGCGCAAGAAAGGCTGTTCTGGTTCTTCGCCGTATACTGAAGCCCCTCATTTTTTGTCCTCCCCATCCCGAACCCATTCCACCACCATTTCCAACACTGCATTTTGCATAAATTGCTGAGAAGCCTTGAGCTGGCTTTACATTAAAAAATAGTGAAGTCAGCTGGGTACTTCGGAATGTGGAGGCTGAGGAAAATTTGAGTCATAAGCATCTGTATTATTTGAGTGAGACTCTTTGTCTGACTTTGAAAGAAATACTCTGAAATTTTAGGTATGAAGTAATTTTTTTTTGAAAGTGTTTTTTTTTTTTAACTCTTCACACGCTAGGTTGCAATTTTAAAGCTTAGTCCCTGTATCTCTCCAGGCCCATGTGCTGGTTTGTCACCCACAGCTCACGGTTGCCTCCTTTACAAGAGACTGGGGTCTGTGTGTAGGGGCGGCGCAGCAGCCTGAGGTGCGTTGATCCAAACCTCGGCTCCGGCAGCAACGCTGAGGTGAAGCTGTGTTGACAGATTCGGGGTCTGTTGTGTTGCTACTCTGAGCTTTGTGGGAATCTGAGACACAATTGTGGTATTTTGGAGTAAACATTTTAAAGAGAAGGAGCAATTTTCAGTAAACTGTAGGGAGGGTGGGAGAGCAGTAGAGCGGCTATGCTGCTAGAAGAGGAAGCTGGAAATAAAGGCTTTTGTTTCCTCCTGCGTGGAGAGGTCACTCAGTGTCTCTGAACTTCCAGTTACCTCCTATAAAAAATATTACAGCTGTTAATGTGAACCATTGTATTGCCCAAGTACAGAATCGGACAAGCTGAATGGCAGAGATGGTCTTTGTGGTTTTTTTCTGGAGAATAAAATGGGTGCAAATTGTAAAGTCTTTTCTCTCCATTTTAAATTGGTGTAATAAAAAGGGCCAATATATAACAGCCGCACAGAGAATAATACAGAGGGGGAAAGGAGTGGTAAGGTGGCCTTACGGCTTGAGAAACAGAGCTCTTTAGGCCGGGCACGCGCAGTATTGCATCAATGCAGGATTAGCACCCCTTCCCTGCAGTAGCTCGTTTCAAAGTGGTTTGAGGATCTCTGCAAGGTGTGACCCGCGCTGTGCCTTGGGGACATGTGTTTCCCGTGGATGCATACCTGCTCCTGGGGGATGCCCAACAGGTCTGCAGCTGGGGGCACAACCGGCCCAGCTGCTCTGGTGCTTCCCGGCAGATCCCTGGGTTAGAAAAATGATGGCCAAAGAAATGTATGAACCCCTGGAATAACTCTGGCCGCCTGTTCCTGGTTGCCCCCTTTTTTCAAGGGACTGCTGGCGGCAGGCACAGACCTGTGTGTCCCCCAGCTCGGGTGAGAAACCCAGTTGTGGGATTACAGTGTTGGGAAGGAGGCAGCAGGATGAGGCTGCCAATCCCGGGCAACCCACCTGGGCTACATCTCTTCTCAAGGGTGTCCCAGGAAAGGTGGGAAATGGAGGAGTCGTCTTCTGCACACACAGTGTCTCTGCACAAACACACGCGCACCTCAGTCAGTCGTGCCTCTGGTAACTCCTCAGGGCTCCTCTCTCTTTCTGCAGCAGAGAAGCTGGCGCTGGTGTGGATTCGCTGACAGCCAGCTGTGTCCTACTTGGAAAGCAGCACTTTGCTTCGGCTTCCTGGCTTCCCAGTCTGTCCCGGCTGCATAAGTATCCTGTGGAAAAAAAGTTCAATATCAGGTTTGTAACAGAATAAATGTATACGAGGGTCTCAAGTTAACATCACACAGGGAACCTTATTTTTATACTTCCTAAATTTAAAGTGCCTGACTTCGCACCTTATCAATATTCATAGGGTTTTTTCTTCTTTTACGTTTTGTTATTGTTATGGGAAGCTCTGGCCGGCCATTAAGTACAATGAGCAGTCCCGAAGAAACCCACAGGTTATTGGGAAATATATTAATTTGTTCCAGATCTCACTTTACTTATCACCATTGGTTTTGGAAGCCAGCAACTTTAAAGCAGAGTTGCAAATCTTTTCAGCATGTTAAAACCCACAGTGGTGTGTAAGTTCATCTGGGTATGCCATGCGTCTTAAACAGAGATGTGCATTTTATGTCAAACATTCAAAATGACCACTTAAGAACATGGGAATTTATTTAAATTTTGGCTGCCCAGTAAGTGTTTGACTACATTTCCACTAAATAATAATGACATCAAGAGCTTTGTTAAATTAACCACAAGACCAGTATGTATTTCCTATGGCTTTCTCAGGGGACGTCCAGTACACTAATCCTGCCAAAAGGCAACACGCTAAAATATTGCAGGGGCTGAGTATGTGAGTATGGAGCAAGACTGCAGCTGACAAATGACTGTCAGGCGCTGAAGTCGGGTGTAGACCTATGAAATTTAGGATTATTGCTACTATTCCGGAACGTGAAATTAATCCAACGTCAGTTTGATGTCAGCCCCCCTGGGGTGGACTGATCGCCGAGGATGCTCTGATGATGCCGGCAACTTCACGGCACATCTGCTTTCCTATCTCTTGTGTACCATTCCGCTTCACTACTGAAAACTGCTGCCCCAGGTCGTGCACACAAGCAAACGTTGGCTGCTGTTTTGTGTGTGTGTGTGTGTAAGTCTGTCTTTGCTCGAAGATCCCACTAGAAAAGCCTGTTTCAGTTCCACTGTCTATTGATGAAAGGTTTCAGAGAGTTGATCTGGTGATAGAAATAATATCACGTGAGTTAGGTATAACATGAATAGCATAAGCTTCAGTAAAGAGTTACAGTGAATTTCTTACATGTAAAACAGATAAAACACAGAGCTTAAAAATAATCTATGAATGGGAAAAAAGGATGGATTTGTTATGTTTTTGGCTGCAAACTGTTTAGTTAGCTCTGGTGCTGAATCAGCCAGGTAGTTGCACTAGTGTCCAAATGGAGCCTGGCTCCAGGAGCTGCAGAAGCTGCGGTGAACACAGTGGAGGTCTGCGCAGGGCATGGTGTCTCCTCTGGCATGTGCCTCCCCCACTACCCGAGCGCTGTTGGATGCTGCATCCTCACAGGTCTGCCCTGGGGGTTGGGGATGCAGAGCTGCTTCTGCTTTCTGACAGAAACCGCCCTGCCCGTAAAATATGAAACACTGGAGATATCCTTGTGAGTAGTCATGCTTCATGCTCTGGAGACAAATATCTCCTGCTCCAGAGAAAGCAGGGGCAGCTGTGAGTATCTGGCAGTGATACTTTGCTGGGAGACGGAGGAGCAGAAAATGGACAAAATTCTGTGCATTAGTTCAGACACTTGAACAAGGGAAAATGAGAGCTGAATGAAAAGGGAGGGAAAATGCTGTAGGCACAGCAAGGGCAGCTTCAGTGGCTGAATGTTTCTGACTTTCTTTCTCATCCACGTTGATCTGATCCTCTCCTATCACGATCAGAGGGCTGGAGCACCTCTCCTATGAGGACAGGCTGAGAGAGTTGGGGGTTCTTCAACGTGGAGAAGGCTCCAGGGAGACCTTCTAGCGGCCTTCCAGTACCTAAAGGGGGCCTACGGGAAGGATGGGGAGGGACTCTATTAGGGAGTGTAATGATAGGACAAGGGGTAACGGTTTCAAACTGAAGGACAGTAGATTTAGGTTGGATATTAGGAAGAAATTATTTTCTGTGAGGGTGGTGAGTCACTGGAAGAGGTTGCCCAGAGAAGTTGTGAATGCCCCATCCCTGGAAGTGTTCAAGGCCAGGCTGGATGGGGCTTTGAGCAGCCTGGTCTAGTGGGAGGTGTCCCTGCCCATGGCAGGGGGGTTGGAATGAGATGATCTTTAAGGTCCCTTCCAACCCAAACCATTCTATGATTCTATGCCTATTGTGTTGCACAGTGAATTGTTCCTGCTTACTGTATCAGTTAGGTTCTCAGGGTTCACTTTTTGGCAAATTCTTTTATGGGCTGCTAGAGTTCAACAAAGTTTTATGGTATTACTTAAACCAAAACTGAAATGGCTATGTTTCCAATAAGTCATTCCTTCAGTGTATTTATCAGAGATACAGTATGAAAATTGTGGTGAGTTCCCAGCTGACAAAATGGAATAGTCATGCTTTGCACTCAAGTAGCAGCATTTTAAAAGATGACTTTTGGCAGGGAAAGAAGGACGTCATCATAATGATGTTGCCAAGTGCATGTTTTTTTGACACAAGAGCATTTTGGATGCTATGCACTCTATGATAACATGGTCATTTGAAAAAATAATAAAGGTCAGTCTTAAGGAAGTACCTCATTTTATATGACGTTCAAATTGTGACTGATACATCTGCATAAAAAAATCCTTTGGCAAACCAGTTCGTGGTCATAGAATGCATGGATACCACCACAACTGCTGAAAGAGGAAATCACTACTGACAGCAGCAATAGCAATAACTTCTGGCTCCATAGGTGGCTCTTGAGAGGTCAAGAGATATCTACATCCCTTTCTTCCTTTTCCTACAACTTTGCACCCTCTCCTCTGCCAAATGCGTACCAGCTGATATATTTTCCTTCTGTGCCTCCCATACCCTAAAAGGCAGTTGCTGTTGGACTGCCATTACCTAGCTGTCTGAGTTAATTGAGCATGCAAAAGCAGTAATTGTCTATGTAGAGTCACCTACTGTGACGGCAAGCATTTACACCAGGGATAATCAGCAGCTGCTGATGTTCCCCTTGATAGAGTGATCGGTGGTGCATCAATGAGGTAGGTGTAGCACAGGTTGGGAATCACAGGTGTAGGGTAAGGTCTTGACGTACATAAATCTGACTCCACACTCACTTGTCAAGCATCCAAATGAGTCAGTTGTGTGGCCCACTGTAGAAACCATTCTGGTTATGTATTTATTATCATGGCAGCATTAGTAAATGCATCACTTTTGTGGTATTGGAAATGCAAGGGAAAAAATCTGTATGCCCAAGTGACTCCTTGTGGCATAATGTTCAGCGGTAGCAAGGTGTGCTCATTCCTGAGGTCTTAGGGGGGTGGCCAGGGCAACTGCACTGTAATACAAGCTTATGATAAAGATATTTCAGGATATTTTTTTTTCACATTGCCTGGTTTAGCCATGAAATATCAGTTCACTCAGAATGTGAACAGTTGCAAGTAACAGGAGTCCACATTTTTACTGACTAGTGACTGTTTCTGGTATTTGCCCACTAGATGGCTGCAATTGTTGAAGGTAAGTACCTTAGACACTTGGAAGGGGCTTCGGATGACAAAATCTACTTTCCATCCTCTCCTGAACTTTTGCCCTTACTTTCATTACTTAGAGATCACGAAGAAATGAAAGGCAGCAGAGGGCTGGAATTCCTCAAATCAAAGGTGTAAAATCTACCCCAAAGGTGTAAAGCCTATTTCATCTTTGGCAAGGAAGCACTTGCAGAAAGGGGTCCAGTTGTGGCCTAACGAATTGTTGTGTCAAACTAGAACTTATAAATGAAACTTGAAGGCTACAAGGAATAGGAAAAGGACTTATCAAGAAATAAACCATTTCCTGAATCACAGAAAATGTAGGGACAAAGTGAAAATTTCCAGAAGTGAAGAATCATAGAATCATGGAATCTTCATGGTTGGAAAGGACCTTTGAGATCATCGAGTCCAACCATACACACAGAAAAAAAAAACCCCAAACCCCTACAATCTCTGCCACTAGAGCATGCCCTGAAATGCCAAATCTAGACGTTCCTTAAATACCTCTAGGGATGGTGACTCAACCACCTCCCTGGGCAGGGAGTCCTGGGCAGTCCCCTGGACTTTACTCTTTCAGTAAAGTAATTCTTCCTAATATCTAATCTAAACCTCCCGTGCCACAACTTCAGACCATTTCCTCTGGTCCTGTCATTATTCACCTGGGAGAAGAGGCCAACACCTACCTCTCTACAAGAAATGTAAAGGAAAAAAGAAAAAGAAGTGCATCCTGTGCCATAGGCATATTACACGGTTTAGGTAAATGCCCAACACTTTGTCTCAGCTTTCAACAATGATGGGGTAAAAAGTGGGAAAGTGAATGGGAGTAGGTATGTTAGAATGAGTGTGGTAGAAATAAGACTCAGATAAGCTACTCAAATAAGATACAGTATATTACATAAATATATAAGAGTCAATTCACTGGGTGAGACTGAAAATCCATCTTGCCATGCTTCCCAATTCAGGGTCAGTCTCCGAGCCTCAAGCACTTTGTGTCCCAGAGACTTACCTACCCAGAGTGAGCGTGGGGAGGGTTGTAGTTATTAACCTTCAGTTGCTTCCTCTGTCTTTGACTCATTCATGTGCCCCCTCATCTGCTTTTAACTTTAATCATCCACAACATCTCAGGACAAGAAATTCCAGACTTTACCTGCAGCTTGACTGAAGAACGACCTCCTTGTGTTTGTGTTGAATGGTGTCCTCCTGCTTTGATTGGAAGAGACAGTGAGGAGCACACGGTCTCCGTGCCCTCTCCACGTACTCAAGTCAGCGCGCTGGACATTCTTTACCTGTGAGACCAGTCGGAGAAGTGTAGTTCTAGCAGCAAGGATTTTTAGCACAGCTTACTGCTTACATACAGAATAATTAAGGAAATGGAGGTAAATATATAAACCAGGACAAAACATTGCCTTGGTTGCATAAAGCATTCCATATCGACATAAAATTTCTCTTTGAGAAAAACAAGTTATTTTCTAGGTGAAGGAAATATAATGTGTCCAATATTTCTGTTCTCTATTGGAGTATTTGATTCCGTACCACCTGAGAAACTGTCAGACTGGGGGAGACAGAGATTACTATGAGATACCTGAGTTGTACATAAAAGGCCAGGGACAACATGCTGTGCTGAAAAGAAACCTGTCAGGCTGCAAGGGGGTGCCTTGAGACCCTGTCTTGGCACTGGTGCCGCTTAGTATGTTTGTTTCATGAGCTTGGCATAGGAAACAGGAACAAGCTGATGAAAACTGCCAGTGATAAAGAAGAAGAAAGAACAACAATACAGATGAAGGTCAGACCATCACATAAAGATGACTTTGAATATTAATTTGAAGATGACTGCAGCAAAAATGGGATAGAATTTAATAGTACAAATAGCAAACTGTTGCATTTAGGAGGTGATTGGAACATCTGTTATAAACTGGGTCTCTGTAAGAGGTAATAGGGACTTAGAAACATCAGTGTGTTTTGGGAGTGAGAGAGACCTATTTGCCCTCACATGTTTTGTCAGGTCTGGCATCTCAGACGGAGGTAGAGAGGTACTATTTTGCAAGGTGCTTGTGATCTTGTATTTGAAATTTCATTTTCATTCTATTTACCCCACTTCAAGAGAAACTAGTTTGTACCAGGGTAGATGCAGAAGTGGAAAAGGGGAGCGATCATGGAATCAAAGATCTGATTTACAATAAGAAAAAAGCAGAGACTGGTATGTTAACTTGCTGGGGGGGCGGGATATGAATACTCTCTATAAACACATGGAGGGAAAAGATAAGCTAACTAAAGCTAATTTAGAAAGAAACTAAATGCCAGTGTAAGCACAAGAACAAATGGACATAAACTGACTGCGAGTAGGTAGAAAAACCCCCAGTTTTTGGATGGAGTTATATAATTACATACAACTTTGCTTCTATCAGTTCTCCTGCTGACAAGGGAGAGTCCAGGAAGATCTTCATTTTATCATTTTCTGTCGCTGCCTGATGAGCCATTTGCCTCTGGCCCCTCAGGAGTTTGTACTGGCACTGTATGCCCCGGCGAAGGGCACTGCCTACTTGGTGATACCTCTCATGGTACGGATTACGTGCCAACCTTGAGCGACTGCCAACAAAATGTACAAGAGCCTTGGCACATTCGCCTGTGGTTGGTTGCACCAGTTTCCAGAACACAGTGTCCTTCCCGCTCTCTTTTGGAGAGCCCTGTCTCATGCTGCCTATTTTTAGCTCTCTTTTTGCCCACTCTCCGTGGTGGGGGGTTTGTCTGCAACCTCTTAAAATGCTCTTGGTGTCCTCCTTCCATTTCCTTCATTGCTTTTTTTTCACAGTCCCCTCTTTCCCTCGCTAATTGTAAAGCCTGCACAAGGCTGTCTTTGAGATATTTCAAAAGGACACAACACTCCCTAAACACAAGGTTTTCAAATGCCTTCCTCTTTTCTGTCCAGGGCCATGCTATCTGGTATGTCTACATTTTGTCAGATCAGCTTGGTTGTTTTCTGGTCCTCCTATAACGATTCTGAGAAAGCTGCATTAATCTTGTATGCCTGTGGTGTAAGACACACCTGGGCAGAGCTGTTATTAATTGCTTGCAAAGTACCGCTGCCGGTGAGCCTAAATTTCAAGAGTTCACAGAGCCTTTTTTTTTTTTTTGCATGTGACTGTAAGGCTGGTTTTGTGGTTTGTTTTACATTACTGCTGAAGAGAGGGAAGCCTGAGTACAGAGTCCCCTCCCTCCCCTCCCTGTTCTGGTTTGTTAGTTCATCAGACCTGGGATCTGTCGGAAAACACTGGAGGTGCCTCCAGCAAATGAATCTGGCTTTCCTTCCCTTGGGACCGAGGGCGCGAGGGAGGGAGGGAGGGAGCGAGACTCTATGTCTGCATCTTGTTTCTTCCCCCACTGTCTGAGTGAGGAGTCTGGACGCGCCTCCGGCATGGACCTGGACCAGGGAGCTGGTCCCACAACATAGCCTGCTGCTACCTAGGCTCTCACCTGTGAGTTGATACTACTTGATACTAGTCATCTTGCGGTAGTTCAGGTTTGTAAAGTTAATTTTAAGGGAGGAGCATCAGAAGCATGGAGAAAACATCTGTTTTGTCCAAAGCTGTGGCAGGTCTGGTGACAGACTTTAGAAAACCTTATCCCCAGACCCAGAAACAAAGTCAGATAAGCGATGAGCTCATCAACACGTTTGATATTGGGATTTTTCCATATTTTTCCCATGGTGTGACCAAGCATATAGTCTCCCCACTCTTCATTTATACCCACTGCATACCACAAGATGAAAACCCACTCACCGATTACAGAAACAGAAAGGCTTACCGTGATTAGAGAGGCATATGAAGAGATGCCCTGTGTCACAGTGCTGTTTCTCATTACATCACATAGATCGACTAATGTGAAGTTTCAGCAGTGGAGTGATGAAGGGTATGTATGTAAAGCAACAGATGACAAGCATGTCCATGTCACTGTTATGTCACTCTTCTGTGACTTTCTTTGCACATTGCACTTTAAATGACAAAGTGACAAACGGTGACTCTGTACCAAATTATTCCATTTTCCATGCAAGATACACAAATATAAATTGAAGTTGTCTTCGGGAAGCTACCTCTTATTTTCTGCTTCTCTTGCAACAAAGGACCTGTCTCAAATGTCTGTGGGACATCTATTCCAACACAAATACACCATGGTTAATGTTTGATTTGAAATCCATCACAGACATCTGAGACAAGAGCACATCCATCATTTTTTTCTTACTTTTTGTGCCAGTTTGCTAAAAGCCCTCCTAACATTTTCTCTAATCCTCTCCTTCTTTTCTCTCTCGGTTGAAGGGAGCACTCCAAGTACAAGATTTTTTTTTTTCCCAAGCTTCCACCTATGTCACAGGCTGCAGGACACAGAGGGACACCCCAGTGTGTTTCAGGTTTATGGATCTTTATTAGGTAATTTTTGTGAAAATTGATAAAGAATGTTGGTGGCACAAATAAGAACAACTGCGGGGAGCTGGGAAAGAATTATGTGGACAGGGATTGGCTTAAGCTATCATTTGGTATCCCCAAAATGCAGAGAGATCAGGGAAATATTTCTTGAACTATTTAAAGGAGTGTAGGGACATTTTGAACATACGCCACCAATCTGTACTCAGCAGATGACCCTGGGTCACAGTGACCATGCTAACATCAGAGTTACAAGGGATACCAAGGAGAAACCGTTAAGGAGGACTGTTCTGCTTAGGCATAGCTGACGCTTTTTCCCTATAATGAGATGATTACCTTGAACAACCTTCCTGAGACTCTGTGTTGATACTTGATATTCTCCAAAATAGGGCAATGGCTGTTCTGAGATTGATTTCTTGGCCTCAACATCCTGCATGACTTCTCCCAGCAAAGTTCCCCCCAGTGACTCAGAGCGCTGGCTAGTGCAATACTGGGCTCGTGGCAAGGAAAATACCACTCCCTTTTTGTGACTGAGTCCTTTTAGGCTCCCCTTAGTGCATCTCCTGGCAATGATTAGGAACATCGACTTATTTTTTTAAAGGCTACTCCCCCTCCCATAGACTCCAGTCCTGTGAAGTCCTTAGGAAACATACCAAGATCTGAAAAGCTATTGTTTGGTATTTCAAATCCTGGTCCCTTTATGTCCAGCTGGTGGGAAAAGAGGAGAGAGAGACAGAAAGAAAATAGGAAGGCAGCGGCAGGGAATGGGGGGAGGGTTGGGAGTTTAGCGCAAAATGGATAGAATTAAGGATAAACGGATCCAAAGGACGGAGAAAAGTGGAACAAAAGTATAGCAAGGTACGATTAGTCCTAGTCCTGATGGAGGTTTCACTGGGGACTTTGTGCAACCAAGGGGGAGGTTTTCTCCTGTGAAATAGCCTGTAGGGAGAAGTAATTAAAAATACAGGCACCTCAATAAACAAGGCAAAGATTAAAAAAAAAATCAAACAGAATACTGCCAAAAAAGAGAAAGAAAAAATATCTAAGAAGTATCTGGAATATAAAGGCAGGAGAAAAAAACAAACAAAAAGCAAGTATTCTGTAAGTGGCTTCCTGCCAAGGACAAATGATTTTATCTTTCTGTGCTGCGGTTCTTCCCACTGCAGAATGGAGCCATGGATGCTCTTCAAATTTTTCAGAAATATTTGAAGTCTAGGAGTTGTTTGGATTGCTAGTAACAGTGGATAATGTAGAGTGAGAAAGGCTCGCTACAGAGATGGAGTCATCTTGGGAATATCAAGACAAAGACAACTTCATAACAGCCACCGATATGTAATAGTGCTACTGAGACTTTATGGGAGAAAACAAGGACATATTTAATGAACAAGCAGAAAGCATTAACAACAGATTTTAAAAAGAATCAGCAATATTCGTGTGCAAAGAGTTGACTTGACTTGACATGTTGTAACTTTAGTATTTTCCTCTCTTATAGTTAAAGAACTTCTTTTTTTCTCTTTGAAATTTAATACAAACTTTTCTTTTGGTTTTTTGCCTCTCCCTTTCCCATCTCCAAGCTGCAGGTCATCAGATTTCCTTACTGTCTATGATGGAAAAATTTTCAGAATAAAGCCTTATCTTTGGTTGGCTGGGCCAAATACACAGCATATTTACAGAGTCTGATATCCTGCGGCAAACGCAATTATTGTCTGTCTGATAATCTTATGCTTATGATAGACATGTATATATGTACAGGCTACATGGGAAGCTTTGTATGAGATTGTTTGGCACATATTTGGGTCCTTTTCTTGGCTGAAAAGAGCTTGTGAAATGGCTTGCACTAGTAACAGCTGAAAATTATAATAATCTCTTTCATCTTTGACATCACTGAAAAACACATGGCTATTCTTTATTGCAAAATCCTGATGGTCTTTGTCAGTTGCTTGAAATTTTGGCTATGGATGTATCTTCCTTACCGATCCCTGCAGTATCTAATTTCATCTCTATCTCATGTATAGTTACATTATGCAAACTGCTGGATGATGCTTTATTTTTGTTCGGCACCACTATTCCTTAAACTTCACTTGAGTCATGGCAAAGTATGGGCCATGCTTGGAAAAACAATGTAGAAGACGTTTGGATGGGCTTCAGATCTCTCGTATTTCAAACGGTATTTGGCTGCAATAAAGACAAAGAATTTTGACCAAAGGATTGTATTTTCAATGCTTAACAATCTAAAAAAGATACGATAGATAAGAAGAAGTATAAAAGTATAAGGTTATAGCTGCAGTCGTACGCGAGCAGCAAGGCATGAAAATACCCATTTTTTTTGAGGAATGCAGATCTGTTTCTCTGTTTCACAGATAAGTGTGTGCAGAACACTCAGCCGTAATTAAGGATGGAATCTCTTCTGAGCTCCACTCCTTTGGCTGCATGGGGAGACCTGCTGGTGGTTTCGTTTAATGAGGATAGCCCCACAGAGTTTCTGTCTTCAAAATTCTGGGATTAAGAAATAAAGAATGCAAAAGCTATGAATACTGAGGAAGCTAACATTTTTCTTATTCCACTGATTTACAAAGCAAGTGTGGACTCTTTGTTGTCCGGAGCTGGCCTATGGAACTATTTCACTGGTATAATGTTTTGAAGTAAGAATTTGATGACAAGGGTTTCTGACGGTCTGCAGGCTGTCAGAGATCCATGACTGCCCGGATTCAGGATCCACTCATTGGTCTGATATCAATTTTTTCATATCACTCCTGGAGAGACACAGTCAAGTGTCTTCTAGTGATGCCTTAAGCATGATGGGACAGCTGCAACATTTGGCTCATTCTTTCTCCCATTCTTCTTTTCCAGTGCTCCATCTTAGTAGGGCTGAATGCAGGACGCTATACATTTCTAACGGATAAAGGCAAGGATGAAGTTCTCCTTTTCTCTGGAAACTTGAGGAGTTGCTGGAAGTTAGTGGTACTTCTTTCTATAGGCTGACAACATCGCTACCACATGTTTTTAAACATCACTGCTGCTATAATGGAGAAATTGGGTCACGCTCCACGTGTATGTTGTGAAGGGCTGAGCAAACCTGACTGCTTTTCAAAATGTTGGGTTCCCTCCACGGGTTTTAGTCCTGGCTTTGTGATCATTGTGATCACTGTAACGGTACGGCTTACAACCAAGCCAGGAATGAAATGATTGCCAAGATGCACAACATCAGATAATCATTTCAGGTTTGATTGAGACTTCAGCATCTGTCCTTAGATTGTGGTGTTAGGCATTGCTATAATGTTCCTGTCATTAAATTATCTGCAACCCCATGGCCAGAAGCTTTAGGAAGGAAAAAGCGATCTACTCCCTCTATTGATAAAACGGGCAAAGTGCTGTCATGCAGAGCTTCATTTGCGAAAGAGAAATTCAGGAGGTAGTTTATCACAGTTGCAGTCGTGCTTTGGGAGTTTAAGAGAAGTGTTGTCTTGCAGCAAAGACTTCATTTCCATGCTGTCAAGACTTTCTGCTCAAGGTTGCTGCAGAGCTCCCCATTTCTGGTGTCTCTGTTGCAATGGTCTGAATGCTCCTGTGGGTGAAGGTAGGGAGGACCTTGCAGTGGGAGGTGGCACACGGGACAGCAGTACCTTCCTGACCTCTTCTGTCCCTCAGGGAAGCTGGGACACTGTCTGAGTAGGGTAGTGATGCTCCCACAGTAGTCAAAGCAAGCTGGACCCCTGAGGACTAGAGATAGACCCACCAAGAGAAACTTGGGCTACTGCTCTGCATTAACATGGTCTGCGAGAGGTGGTGGAGCTGTGGAATGGTCTTCGTCACTAGGGAAAAGGGAGTTGGAGAGAGACCTCTACCAAGGGCATTAGAAAGATGTGAAAGGGGTACTCTATTTACCTTGTCCACTGTATTGCAGTTGTGGCTTGTGGTTTGTGTTTCTTTTGGTTCCACCCACCTCCCACCCCCCCAAAGTTCATTAATGCATTCCCCATCCTCTTCTAAAGACTTTGTTTCTACAGTCTCGACGTACTTGAATGTGAGAAGTAATGTGGGGAACAGTCCTATGGAAGAAACACTGAATTTCCCCATATTTCTGTACCAGTTGTGAATCATTCCTGGTATTTATCACAAGACAACCCCACAGATGCTAACGTCTAAAAGACACACAGGACCCAGAGGGTGGCCAGCTGCAGCCTGGTGGCCATGCGGCTGGGGGATGCTCAGGCAGCCCTTCCCCTTGGCAGGCTGTTCGGAGCAGCACATTCCCAGGACGCCTTCCCAGGGCTTATCTCAGGGACTGGCGACACCAGCCGCAGGGCAGCCTTTTGCCCTTCTAAATCATTGTCTTCTTTTGGGGTGAAACGTCACAAACGAGCTGAAGACCAGAAGTGCAAAGAGACAGCATTTCAGAAAATACACTGATTCTGTTTTTTACTCTCCCTTCCTTCCTACCCTGGCAGCTGGGACAGGACCTGCCGACTGCTTTCTGCTGCCTCCATGGAGCGAGAGTGCTCTCTGCGCCACAGTAAACTTTGTCTCTGTTAAATCAACCCTAGAGGCTTAAAATACACTTCTAAAGGCCCTTTTGTCTGACTGGTGCAATGTCCTGTATCCCTTGGTGCCAATCACATTATGCCAGTTTTACTTGCCACTTTTCGGCAAGTAAAATCTTTACAGCGTTTTATTTTGAAGTCCTCGGCCAACAATCCAGTGGCACTGCTGCGTCCCTATCAGAACCAGGAAAATATAAGTAAAAACTATTATTAATCTCTGTTTAAACCCGTGAGTTTCTGCAGGACTTTCAGGAATGGGAGAAACTTGTGAACGGGCAAGATCTAGTCATTTTAGAGAAGAACTTGTAGCTTTCACCAGAGATTCAAGTCAGCAGGAAGCGCAACTTGCTGGGTACAAACATGCATTATCTCTTATAAGCACTGGATTTCTTCATCAAAGTACAGGAGAGGATGTTGGGAGGATTTGTCTGGAATGTAAAATTACAGAGTACTTCCCCAATGATGGCAAGGTGCTAAAGGAACTTCTCTAAAATTACATATAAGATATATATAAAATTATACACACCCTTCTATATTTGCTCATATATTTATTTTTTAACTTGAGTACTTTCTGGGAAAGAAAAGAAAAGCTCCACTTCTGTTAAGAAAAACAGAAAAAGTTATCCTCCCCGTTCTTTGATGTATAATGAGATGTAATGATGCTTCTTCACCGCCTTTAACTTTACAAAAACTTCCTTGTTTCTATAATCACGTGAGAAAACTCTTCTGGCTCTGTGCCTAAGAGCTGCAGAAGTGAATGTTGTGTTTCACTGCCCTCTCCCCTGTTCATTCTTGTATCTATTGTAATGATCTACTCTTTGAAGTTCAAGGTGTCATACATTTAAAATGTCTGCTGGAGGTTTAGCCATAGGTTGGCGTGTGCCATTTGTGGCTTTAACTGTAATCTATGCCCTGGTTTCTCCAGGGAATGTTTGACCTGACACTGCACTGAATTTATGAGAGTGAAATCCCTTCACAAAGGCAAGTGTTGAAAATTTATTACGTCTGTTTCACCTTGTGGGAAAATTATTTGGTTTACAGAAAATCTAAAAAAATGATATTAAACCAGACAGCATCCTGGAAGCAGGACAGTTCTGCTTCTGGGATGTTTTTTTCCTCGCACCTTGCAAACTGCACAGCAGCATGACTGGCCACAATATAACCCTATGAATGAAAATATAAGAAACGAGACAGCACAGGCAAAAGGAGCAGAAAGGTAATTTAAGTTGGTGGACTTGGCAGTGTTAGGTTTACGGCTGGACTTAATGATCTTAAAGGTCTTTTCCAACCTAATTGATTCTATGATTATATGATTCTAAGTTCCAAAGTTAGTGCTGGAAATAAGAGCATCAAACAAAGCCAGACACTGATTTAACCTATCATCAGTGAAATTTTAACACAGCCCTGACAGTGTAAGCCCTCATTATATGTCTCCTCTGTGAGGCCACCAAGGACTCTAAGTAGCACAGTACTTCAGCATATATTTGTATTTAGGTATTTCTGTAAAAATAGTAATTTCTATTTCAGCCTTACTATCATTAAGGAAAACCCTAACCTAAAGTTAGAGAGATACTTATGCATTCAGCCCCATTTGAGAGCTATCAATGCAAGAAAAGCTTGTGCTGTTCTCTGCAGATGGTATGCTGCAAACCTGGTAACCTGGTCCATCACACCTTGTCTACGAGCAAGTCCTACATCCGGCCCAAAACACCTGAGCTGCTGGTTAAAACGCAAATTACAGTTCTGCCTGTTGCCATCATTGTCATTCCTATTATTGGTTTGGTTTTGCTTTCGTGATTATTACTGAGGCAGGTAGAAGAGGAGAAAAAGATGTATGGGAGGGTGGAGCTGGAAACCCCTGCATAACCTGAAAAGCATCTGATCAGCTGTGTTTTGCCTCTCGGGAAGACAGGCAGAGTCAATAAGGACAACAGTAAATGCTTCAGTAAATGGCAGCATTGCCCCCCCATCTGAGATAACTGATGCACTATTTTCACTGCCCTCGTGCCTCTCAGCCCAACACGGACCAGCACCCCACCATGCTAGGTGCCGTGCAGGCACAGCACAAGAAGATTTTCAGAACATGGTGATTTCTCTTGCGAGCTGAATTATCTTCTGCTGCTTGATTGCTGCCAAGCAGGGAGCCTGCAGAACAGCTGAGTCTAGATGGTGCCTTATTTAACTAGTATTATTTGTGCTAATGCTGTGTGTGTGTTTGTCAGCATATTCTCCTGATCTCAATTTTTTACTCGTTGCTACGTCTAAATCCAGAGGCTTGGGGAACATCCACCTTGTGGGAATGGAAACACCCAAGCTGACCACAGTTGTCTGTGTCCCAGTGGCCAGTCCGTCCCAAACCATGACTGGGTCAGCTGAGCCAGGGCCAGGTCTGAAGTATTTTAGTTACAGAGACCCTGAGAGCAGAGACCCCAACCCATGGAAGTCGACAGGTCCAGAACCAGCGCCCATATGGTCATTCTGTATGTACCAATAAGACGTATATGAAAATAATTATTTTCACAACTCCAGTAATAATGTAATTCTGTAAATTACTGCTTCCATATCTATTCAGAGGAGGCTGCATGGTGTTGCCCTGCTGTCTGGAGAGCACGCCATGCTGGGCGCACCCTTGCGCTGGGTTTTGTGTGTTGTGCTCTACTGCACGGCAGAGGGATGCTCCTCAGTCCTCATGGTGAGTGCTCTGGCACAGGAACACAAAGGAACAGAAATCAAAGTCAGGCAGCCTGAGAAATTACAGTAATTGTGCTGAAAAGACATCAGGGATCAGGCAACCAGCTGATTTCAAACAGCCAAGGATCTGACTCTGTATTTAAATTTATTTCGGTAATACATTATTCTAAGTAGGTTAAGTAACAATGTGACCGTATGTTAAAACATAGGTGCTTGTCCAGAAGTATTTTATTTCAACCACATCTCTTTATAGGTAATTTTATACTTGGCTTTGAAACGTTTGCACTGTTATCTGTTTTCCATTGTGCGTGGGACAGCTAAGTAAAGACACGTGCTTGTAAGGTAGGTGCAGAGGACTCCTATGCAGAGGCTGCTGGGGGATGAAAGAACATAAATTCCTGAGGAATCTGCGCTCCCACCAGCAAAACTCCCTGAGTGCCTGCAATTCTGCGTGGCCCCTGGGTGTGGGGAGCCGTGAGCGGTCTTGCTGCCTGGTACGCCCTGCAGGGCCTGCCCTGTGGGTGCTTCCCACAGCAGATTTACATAGTGGTCTGAACATCACGCACCCGACCTGCCGGAAGACATGGGGAAGGGTCAGGGCCAGAGGAACAGTTGCTCAGAGGTGCCTTCAGTAGTTACCACATCAAAGGGCTAAGAAGAAGGGAATGACTATGTTGTCCCTGAAAGCTGTTGCTCAGGGTAGATCTGAATAAGAGAATGCTTGCTGTATTAAAAAAGGTTTTTCCTACGACACCACTCTCATATCCTTCCCTGGTGGAAGCAGCACCCTTCTCTCTCCCCTTGCATCAGCTCTCAGTGGCCTCACCCCATCCGCTGCTGTGCCTGGGCTGCTTCTCACGGCAGCCAAACAGCAAGTTTTGTTTCTGTAGCCAAAGCCCATGGCAGGAGTGAAATAAAGCTGGCTGCCGAATCCCTGTGGCTATTTGAGAGGAGGTGTTACAGCGGCAGCAGCACTGTCCTCCCCCCAGCGGGCCGCTGCTCTCTCTGTCCCTCACCTGTGACATGTGGCACTGCGGTGACAGAGGAGACTGCCCAAGCGGGCACCAGGGAGTTCCCAGGTGCCAAAAGGGCTCCCTGCACATCCAGCCGCCGCTGCTATCCATTCACAAATTGCTTCTTGGTTAGAACACGTGGCGAATATAATTTTTAGCCTCTTACTATAAATGCAATATAAAATACCTGGATGGACTGAGAAAACCCACCTCAGAGCAGCCTGTACCCAGTAGCCATGGTGCTCTCCAGAAAGATTTGAAATACAGAGACTGACAAATCTGTGTTGACTGTACTCCTTTCCTCATTATCTTGCAGTGACTCACAAAGAGTTTATTTGCTTCTTCATTTTTCCTCTGTTAAAGATAACATGACTCCCCTACAGTCCCATAGCGACTCCTCTTTCTGAAGGTATAAGTGCAATTCAGCTTACATGACACGAGATGTTGGAGTGTCAGATGTCCAATTTAAAATCGTTATCAAGGTTCCCTCTGTAATTATGGGAGAAAGATGAGTGCCTCAAGAGAGTCATTTTAGAAACCACTTTAGGATGTGAGAATTACCTTCTGGAGAAGACACTTGTCTCTAATGACTGTGCAATGTGGGTTATTAGTGACGCCTGACTTTCAGATGATCCACACTGGGTGGCATGACTGTCCATTCTGCGTTTGCCCGTCTGAGTCCTGTGAACCTCCAAGGTGGTTTCAGACAGTTCTTTAAACACCCCAAGATAAAACTAATCAGAAACTGATTTGGGAAACAGGGCAACTCAGCAACTAACTTTTCTAAATACTCCTCTTACATCAGAGCTGCTGTTGGTTGTGTTAATTCTGTGACTGCATGCCATCTTTGTATTGAAGGCTGACGCAAAGATTTAATGTTTTGCCTGTGTCTGTGTGATCAAGTGGTGTCATTCCTTCTAAACTACATGGTGGTCCAGCTCTTTTCCCATCCTCCTCTTACTACTAATATAATTGGAGTATGTTTCTTTGTTGCCCTTTATGTCTGTTGGTATGTGTATGCTGTAGAATTATAATTTCAGCCATGCAGTAAACTATTTTGGATGATCACTGCATGGCTGCCTTGTAAATTGTGACGTGTCGAATGTTTTAAGAACACAGACTGGGATTAATTCACATCATAGACTAATCTGCTGCAAATGTTGTTTTAAAAAGTCTTTTATATTACTCCTCAAAGAAGGCATCAAGCAATAGAAGAAGAAAAACAACTGAGACAAAACTGTGAAGAAATAAGGTTCTTCTTAACTTTAAATGGTGTTAACTGATTTTTGGGTTTGGTTTTTTTTCTGTATTTCTAGACTGACGCTGTTTGGAGCATATATTCCAGAAAAAATTTCTGTTGTGATCATGCAAGCAGGTTGTTTTGAGCCGAAGATCTAAGACACGTGGGGTTTTTTTGACTGTAAGATGGTGGTAGTTAACAAAGGGAATTTAAAGAAAGAGCATGAATGTCCTGGTACAGGATCTACTGTAAATATAGTGAAGCTACATAAAGGCGGTTGACGCTGTTATATCCTAGCCATGTAGGAAAGAGCCACGCTGTCAAAAATACTTCTCTGGCTAATAGAGCTGTATCTGGAGGTTTTACCCTACTACATCAGCTAAAGCATTGCGGCCTGTGTGTGGGGAGGGCAGCCCGTGCCCTGAGCCCTGGCAGTATCCCATGCATTCCCGACAACCCCTCACCTGCCTCGGGCAGCGTTTCCGCCCAGCTGCTGCCTGTGCTGCTGAAAGCGGGCGAGACAGATGCTACGTGTAAGGCAAAGCACGCAGCCGTGTAACACATCGTGCTGTCAATTTTTAAGCACTGTTGAAAAAGTGATGGCAGAGAGTGGTTTTTAGAAATAAACGCAGGGGATTAAGTGTCCTAAGTGGAGGGCAACAACAGCAGCAAAAAACAGGGACAAAACTTTGTCTTGACATTTTCTAATGGCAGCCTTTTCCCTGTGGCCACGGCAGCCAGGCTGTGACACTTCTGCAAGCTAAGCATGGCTTTGGACACCTTGCAGGAAAACTAAACACTGAACAAGAAATAAGGCTCTGCCGGTTGTTCATTGAGGGAGAGGTCATTCTTCCCCAGGAGTAAGGAATGAATCAGTGTCCCAGCATGAAGCGAAGGGCTCCAGACCCCCACGCTCATTGTCAGAGCTCCAGTAAGATTTTTTGTAACAGTTTGTGTCTCCTCTAAATTTCAAGCTGAGAAATTACATTCTGGTTGTCTGTTTTCCTACAGTGGTTTTATTTGGGCATGATATACTCATTGTCTGGAGCTGTTGCAGTGTCGCTGTTTGTTCTCATAGCACACAAAATGTTCCACCTTAGAAGCAGCCGCTTTTCAGGGATAAAGAACGGCAGCATATGCAGCGCATAAAGTGCTTTAAGATTCCAGACAATGAAACGTCCTACATTTTGAAGAATTGTGTTCTTGTTCTTTTAGGCCTCAAACAGGAAATATTTAAGCACATTTTCAATTAAGTTTCATTGAAGTTAGTATAATTGAAGTCCGTATTTTTAGCATGTGTTTCTAATTAAACACATCCATAAATGCTTTCCTGATCAGAGGTCTTCAAGCCTGCGACAGCGTAGAAGCTGAAGCGTCCATTTTTTGGCTACTCTGGGTGCCTATTTGAGTGCATGTGTTTGAAAGCCATCACCGTATTCCCTTCTTTCTCTGTGTCTGAACTGGGAACTGCAGTTGTACCTATAAAGTCCCAGCCCAAGGCTATGGGTTGCTTAAAGCAGTACTGGAAGGTATCGTGCTTATATGTTACACAGAAAACAGTCAAATGCACATATAAACCCACAGCTAAAGAAGCACTGAGATTGAAGGTGACCTAGAGATCCAGTTTCACAAATGAATTTACCCTCCCTGACACGCTGCTTTGAAAGGGTACGCCATGCTCCTGTCCTCTTCAGGACAAAGTCAGAGAGCCTGGTTTAAGCCATCATGAGGTTGCTGTGGCTGGAAAAAGAGGGAAAAAAAATAAATTCCAGGAAAGCATTGATTTGGGCTGAGAAATGGGAATCATGTTTTTGCTGTGCAAAACGTAGGTGATTAAGCTAACCATTCCAGGTTACAGTAGAAGGGAGCAGAGCAGCACGTCCAAGTGTTAGGCACTCGTTTCAGCAGCCCGTTCACTGGTGAACTGGGACTCCATTCTAGTCCTGCTGCATGCAGGACATATTTGGACTTTTACAACTTGAGGTCACTGAAAGAAAAACGCAATAAAGAACTAGATCCATCAAGATACATACTACAAAGTATCTGGCTCATTGGATACAAGTATCTGTAAATGCAAGCTGCATACCTTTAAGATGAAAATTAATTGCCTTTTATTATTTTCTGCATTATGTCCAGTAAGGAACACGAGACTTTTTAACCTTGCTTCCTACGTTTGCAGCTAAAAACATAAATGAGCAGATTTACTTCATCATCTATAGGTAAAGACAGCAGCAATTCTTTTTCAAAAAGAAAGGCAGAATCTGGTTATGATTTTGTGAAAATAACCTGACAGTCATTTGCTGACTTCTTTTACTGTGCTCACCGTGTCATTTTTTGAAGAGCTCATCAACGTGCAAAAAAAAAAACAAGAAAAGAAGGAGATTTCTGCATCTTTCTTCATCTCCCTTTTTTGAGAGAAATTTTCTTGTGTGTTTTTAATTCTGAACTCTAAGTGGCTGGAGGATTAATGGTAGGCTACTTTTCTACATTTTCTTTTCAGAGGGCATGAATGCTGCTATCTGTGTCTTCCTGCTGTCTTTGATGAGCACGTGCTGCAGCTGAGGGCTGGCTGCTGCCGAGCCCCTGCCAGCTGGGTACAAGGCTTGGACTTGTGGATCTTGACAGCTCCATTGTTCCCCAGGAATGAAGCTGTCATGGGAAGCTGTTGCCCTCTAGGCTTCGCCCACAGGTAACTTTGATAGGTTTTATGGAGGATTTTGTGACAGAGGACGAGACCCAGAGGCTGTTGAAGGATGTGCCTGTAAAGCATCAAAGAACAGACTGTAAAAAGTGATAATAGCACTACAGAGGACATTCAGCCAAATGTTTGCACAATGATTGAGAAAATCAAACACTAACTCACTGATTTCGACTCCAAAACAGGATAGATGCTCATCACCTTTAATACTGGAGTACGAGTGCACTGCAGAATCCCAGTGCGTTTTGAATTCTGGTCACGCACACTACCTTTGCGAAAGCCCTTGTGCTGGTTTCTTGGAGTGGCAGCAGCCTTAGCTTATATATCTACTCTGGTTCCAGGCACACCCCTGCCGGAGCTCCAACTTGTCCCTCTGCATGTTTTCCCGTAACAGGGCTCAGATAACAAACACGCCCTCACTGGCACTTGGCACTTCCTTGTGCCACCCTTTAGCACAATTCACCTTCCGTCCTCAACTCCCTGAAGACTGGTTCTGTGCTTTTAATCTCTCATTTTCTTTGCTACCAGCTGTAGACTTCAGCTCATCTTCCTTTTTTTCATGGCTCCACATAGCCAAGCTAAAGCATCTTGTAGATAGCTAACCATAAACAAACTCTTGGGAACACTCCAGTGTTTGTGATCTTGTTTGCAGCAGGAGGAACATATTTGTTATGCCTCCATTTCAGAGAAGCTTTTTAAGCTTCCAGTGATTATTACATGGCCTTAAGCCTAGTAGGAGTTATTTGATATTATATTTTCCTTGCTAACACATGCCACAATGCTGTACTTATTATTCAAAGCTTTTCTGATACAAAGCCATTGTTCACGAATTAGTTTGATAAGACTTATATAAATGCAGAGTTGTGACTTTGCATGTGAACTATTTAGCCTTTTTCATAAGAAATAATTCCTAGTGTTAAAGGCTCCCTACACACACAAATACAATTTTTCCAGTAGTTTCTTGCCAGGAAAGATGCCCCAAAGACTATCAGCTTGTTGGCTAACGTCTTCACAAGTATTTGTAATTTTTGGACATATGAAGTGATAAATCCTTGACAAGCAGGGATACCATTGCTCATTTTTGCCCTCTTCCTCCTCCCTGAAAAGCTTGTGACATTAGTCCCCTTCTGTGAGCCCTAAATTATCTACTGAAAGGTTGTATACGTGTGCTTCATATGGTTTTACAAGTCTAAGAGGTGATATTTACAGACCTAGCACTAAATGTTTAGCTCCCCCATATCTGATATATTGGGGGGCCATCTGGCTCTTAGAAGTCTCCTTTGACAAGGATGGAAGGAGCCCTTTCGCCTGGCCAGAAATGACCAGGTTTCCTTATCTGCTATGAAAACATTTACAGTGATTTTATGATCTTGATCATTTATTTGACCTGAAAAGAGACTCCTGTACACCTCAATCTTTTGGGATACGTACCTTAGACATGTTCTATAGTGCCTATTTTAATGCAAGTCTTCCAGCAACTTTCACAGCTCCACCATGTGCTTTGCTGTTTGGTGGGTAACATCAGGGTGAAACGAGTCAGCTTCCAAAGGGAGATGAGCCAAAAGCCAAGGGGGATGCCAGCGCAGGTCATGGTCTCACCGGTGGGTGTTGTCCCACAGGGTCTGATCATGGTAGGCAGATTTTGGGGCTGTAACAGCATCTATCAACAGCCCCTGACATAGCAAACAACAAACCAGGGCCAGGGACCGTCCAGGCGCTGTCGTAAGAGGCAAGAGGAGATGGGGCAAGGGTACAGCAGGGGTCCAAACTCCATCCAGGGACAGAGACAGGACTAGAGACAAGCTACAGTGTACATCCAGGAGACAGACTATCTATGGCATAGGTCCAGTCCATCCAGGAGACAGGGCTGAAGACCAGCATTGCTATGGAACCACTGGGGCAGAGGCTGACTGCCCCAGGCTGAACCAAAATGGGGTCCTAAGCTGTGGACAGGGGAGGGTCGTTGGGGACAGTAAGGCCTGCAGGTGCCCTCAGCACCATGACAGATAAGGGGACTGCTGACACTACTGCCAATGACATTACTTGTGGTTTTGTTTTACTTAGTAGCTGGGTTTTCTAGGAAATAAGGCTGCCAACATACCACTCAATGTGGTATGCATTTGTTCATATTCACAAGTCTCAGTATCTTTCAATCCAGTTGGCCAATTTCGACTAGAGCTAGTAGGGATCACCAAGGTATTAATGATACTCCTGCAAGCTCCATGAAATCACACAAGCCTATTGTATCACCCCACCTGAGAGAAGCACTCTTAAGGGAGCGCAACCCTAGTAGACACCTGAGAAGCCACTGGAGACAGAGGTTTCCAAAGAAGAAACTTTACTCCTCTTTGCACATCGGCTTTGAAACACAAGTCTGTGGGAAACCACGTGCCCTTTGAGCTGGCACCCAGAGTGACGCATTTGGCGGACACTTCAGTTTTCCCCCCTTGCACCTCGTTTGGCAGCAGCTGACTGTGAGCAGCCAGTGGGTCTGGTCAGCCCACATTGTTCTTGCTTTTCCCAGGAACATAAAGGTGCATTCATTGAAGTTTGCAGTTAATACTTTTTGTACATTTACTTGTAAGGAAAGGAATAGTGGCAGCAATAGCAACAGGTTTTACTGAGGTAAGAGGAAGAGGAAATGATCTACACAGGCAATGCAGGACTCCAAAGGAGCAGCTACAGACCTTCACGTTCAAGTTGATATTTGGTAAGGAAAGCAGCCCTTACCCGTTCCTGAACCAGGTACAAAATACTCTGTCCCTTTACCACAAGAGCATAAATAACATTATTGACAGTTTTTTAAAAAATCCTTGAGGGCTCATGGCTGTATATGCAGAAAGACACACAAGCAATAGCAGTGTCCCAGGGTACAGGAGGAGTGAAAAAGCAATGCTGCCTTCTTTTCTGCGGGCTCCCAGGAGGCTGGGTTTGTATCATGGAGAATAACAATCCATTCGGTGTCCAGCTGGAATCTCAAATAACCATCTCATTTTTCTTTTCCAGTAACGGGGCCAGTTTTGTGCAAAGAAGTAGACATGGAGGTCCAGAGACAGCAGAACTGTTAAACCCATGTGTACGTGCAATTGCAGTTGGCAAAAAATTAGAATGAGGCTTCTTGAAGTAGGAGGATACTTGGATATAGAAGTTGTAGCCTGAAGAAGTTTCCAGGGACAACTCTCTTACCTCCTTCCCATTGGAATCATTATGTTTTGTCGAACATGTCTCGGAGTGGACAAACATGAGGTTTGATGAGTGCAGGAAAATATTTTCCAAGTATACCCCAAAAGCCCATGACTGATGTGGTACAGTTTGGCTTGTCCTCAAAATGAGATTTTATGCATTCTACCATCTGCTTACAACTGAGATGATTTGCCCCTGTAAGGACATCTCCTCTATAGTTTTTAATACCTAATAATAGGCTAAAAATCACTACTAGCTCTGGTACAGTGCCCTTCCCTACTCCTTGTCACTCAACCGCTGAGCTTTGGGAAGCCTGCCAAGTCCCTGACAGCAGCTTCTTCTTGTGGGAGCAGAGCTGCATGGCACGATTTGATCCAGGAGAAGAGACAGGGTTTTCAAATTTTATTGTGATGTCAGCAGTGGAAACCTTCAAAGCAGGGGAATACTCCCCAGCTGTGAGCTGGGTTCTCAGGAGGTACCACTCCTGTCGCTCCGTCAGGCTGACCAGGCTAGGAAAGAGCTCTTTTTCTAGGCTGGGTGCACTGAAGAGGCGCCAGGGCCTCCCACCCACAATCCTCATTAAAGTAAAATAGCAACAGCACAAAGCCCAAGGATTGTTTACTTATTTGTAGTATCTCAGCAACGGCTACTCTCTATCATCTGTTTTTGCTTTGGTGATTTCTTTTTTTTTTATGAAGAAGAGATGCCACATGCTGCCACACAAGTAGCTAACCTCCTGCTGCCGGTCAGAGGCTGCCCAATATGCCCAGGCGCGATGGAGCATGGGCTCTGCTCCCCAGCTGTTGGACCTGGCTTGGAAGGAAGGGGCACAGACCAGGACTTTGCAATTGCTCTCTTTTCCCCAATAAATCAAGCCTTCACCCAAAGAAGTTCAAGCTTGTGACGCTGGGTCAAGCAGGACAACTAATTTTGGCTGATGCAAAAACTAACAAACAAATAAAGTTCTGGAGATGCCCAACTGGTTCATTTCAACATTTTCAGAAGGAAACGTTGAATTTTGGAAGGCTTGATTCATGAGGAGACTTAGTGGCTTTCACAACACAGAGAAGAATGCTGGTTGCGCATCCCTCTCCCATAGCCCATTCTTATATTTTTGTGTCTACAGCACTTGTCTGAGTGGGTGATTAATTACTTTAGTTACTTTATATAAATTGGGATAAAGCTTCAGTTTGACATATTGGGAGTGCTGCACTACAGAGCACCTTTTCTGAGTGTTGAGACAAGCTCTTGAGAAGCAAAGGGCCCAAATGAGAGTCTGTTGTTCTCTGCAGTAGAGACACACGGAAGAGTGTTGAATTTTGTGTCTCGTCAGTAAACACTGCAACAAATGAACTTTCCTGGTTAAGGATGTAGGATCAGGGCATGACAAGTTCTCAAGGTTTTTAAAGTCACTTGGTAAATCTTGCCTTTAATTTCTAAATTTCTTTATCTTAAAGATCTTCAAAATCAAATCATGATTCAGAAAGAAAATCAATTAAAATAGTTCTGAGTCAAATGTTGAATTTAAAAAAAAAATGTTAGGAAGCTGTACTGTAGAGGGGAGATTTAGATTAGACGTTAGGACGAAGTTTTTCACTATGAGGGTGGTGAGACACTGGAACAGGTTGCCCAGAGAAGTTGTGGATGCCCCATCCCTGGAGGTGTTCAAGGCCAGGCTGGATGGGGCTGTGAGCAACCTGGTCTAGTGGGAGGTGTCCCTGCCCATGGCAGTGGGGGTTGGAACTAGATGATCTTTAAGGTCCCTTCCAACCCAAACCACTCTGTGATTCTATGATTCTATGAAGTTAGCAGAGGCAAGGGCTAGCACTGTATGAAGAGTCAGCAAGTGAGATAGCAGGTTCTTTGAGAAGGGAGTCATGTTACTGCATTTCTGTCTGGGGCAGATGACACCTCACTGGTGTAGAGCTCTATGTGGGTATTAGGCAACTCTTTTGCAGTCAAATATTTGTAAAACCTTAGTGAGTTGTGAAAGACGTTTCTGGCCTATGGACCTGCCTGTAATGGAGAGTCTACCAAAGCCTGGTAGAGGAAACCGAAGGCATCAAAAGGAGGCAGCAGACCACTATCTCATGCTAGGTAAAGTTATGTGGAGAGGATGGTAGTACAGAGAGATAAAGCTGTGCTTGGAGCAGCTGCTGTTAAAAGATAAAAAGGGGAAGTCATATGTGTACGTCCATCTATCTGCTTTTTCTTTTTGGGCTACCATACAGGCTCTCAGTGACAGTTGTGTCCCTGTGGCAGGCACTGCATAGACATAGGGAGAGAGGCAATCCTGGCCTGAGGACCTTGTAGCTATGACACACAGCCATCCCATTCATGTAAGATTTCTTGGCTCACCCAGCATTTCAGTTAGTCTCTAGCTGAGACAGGGACTGAGCCTAAAACACCTGAACATCAGTGCTCTGACCACGCAGCCATGTGTTGGGAAGAGTCAGAGGAACATCAGAAGAGCGAGAATGACTGAATTGAGTCCCAGTTGCTCCACAGGTGATTTCTATCCCAGCCACCAGGACAGAGACCACCAGGACACTCCTTTCCCTCCCACACTCCACCACACAGCTTTCTTATAGGCTCCTTCATTCTTTGCACTTGCTCCCTTTGGTTAAGGGACTGCTCTGATTCATCCAGCAGGGCAAGATCTGCATGTACTGGGTTAACTGAAGATGGTGAGGAGCACAACAGGAATAGTTCCCGAGTACTGGAAACAATACTTATAAAATCACTTCATAGTAGTTGAATGCAACTTGCTGGAACATGAACAGCTTTGAAGACCAATGGCTATGCAAAAACCACTCTGAACACAGAAGTGCTTATGCTCGTCCACTTTCAAGTCTACCTGTACTTCTGATCCTGCAGCAAAAGGGAGCTTTTAAGAGAAAACAAAGGTGTTGGTGCTTTCCATATGGTCATAAGTGAGTGCCTCCTGCAACTGAAGGAGAGAACATGAATTTATGTGATAACTTTGCAATGGTTGAGAACACTGGGAGCTCAATTTTCAATCATCAGTTCTAAAGGCCCACTTTAAGGAACATCATGGCTGAAAATGATTCAGCAACACATGTAACCCGTGTTTATATATATATGCAAGCTAAGTACACAATCTCAGGTGGCCTTCAGGGCTGAAAATCCTCAGGTTGTTCATGCCCTCTGTAACACACTATCAGGCTGGAAATGATGCTGAACATCCCCCATTTTTCTGCATTTTCCAAGCAAACTTAAAAAAACAAAACAAAACAAAAATGTTTGGTGACCTTGCAGCCCCAAGTGCTGAACTTGTCTTTTTGAAATGCTATGTCAACAGCTCTTCACTAGCAAGCCCATTATTTTTATTGGCTTTGGCTCTCTGGCTAGTGCTGACAGGTTAATTTACAGTAACAGTGAGAGTCACCTTTACTCACTATACCAGAAAGCACAACCTGCTCCGTACTTGAATGCCACACTCTCGAGAGCAGGAATGTTGGAGAGCGAGCGGGCGAGCACTGCCTCGCAGCCTCGCACAGGCGCTCGGGGGCTCGCACAGAAGAATGCTCTTTTGGTGAAATAATTTCTGCCAGCATATACAACTCGAGCAGGAATGGTTGCAATTATTTCTTACCGTGCTTGTTAGAGAGGACATATGGGAAGATTAGCCTCAAGAATGTCACTCTTGGACATGGTCTTCCCATGAGGATTACGCCACAGGTTTTTTTCTTTTGTTTTATTTTTTCCTCTTTTCTTTTTCCCTCTTTTCAATACATTAAAGTTCATTGTGAAAAATTTCCCTTGGTAACATGTGTACAGATAGTGCTAAGCAGATCCCAGAAAAAATGTTTTGTGGGGTGTATTTAAAGGTCTTGTCCTGTTTTTGCGCTCCTCTCCTCTCCTCTCCTCTTTTCTTTTTTCTTTTTTTTAGGTCACCAAGTCCAACCGTAAACCTAACACTAAGCCTTGTCCCTAAGTGCCAGTTGTCCAGATCACTGATAAAGATATTAAGTAGAACTGGCCTCAGTACTCAGCCCTGGGTAACACCACTCGTGGCTGGCCGCCAACAGGATTTAACTCCATTCAGCACCATGCTTTGGGCCTGGCCATCCAGACAGTTTTTTATCCAACAAAGAGTAGCCCATCCAAGCCATGAGCAGCCAGTTTCTCCAGGAGAATGCTGGGGGAAAGGGTGTCAAGAGCTTTACGGAAATCTAGGTAGACAATGTCCACAAACTTTCACTTGTCCACTAAGTGGGTAACCTTGTCATAGAAGGAGATCAGGTTAGTCAAGCAGGGCCTAACTTTCATGAACCCATGCTGACTAGTCCTGATCGCCTTGTTGTCCTGTACATGACATTTGGCGGCACTCAGGATGGTCTACTCCATAACCTTCCCAGGCACCGAGGTCAGACTGACAGGCCTGTAATTCCCTCGATCCTCCTTCCAGCCATTCTCGGAGATAGGCTTCACATTTGCTAACCCTCCAGTCAACTGGGACTTGCCCCGTTAGACAGGACTGCTGGTAAATGATGGAAAGTGGCTTGATGAGCACTTCTACCAGCTGCTTCAGTACCCTTGGGTGGATCCCATCCAGCCCCATAGACTGGTGTGTGTCTAAGTGGTGCAGCAGGTCTCTAACCATTTCCCCTTGGATTATGGGGGCTTCATTCTGCTCCCTGTCCCTGTCTTCCACCTCAGGGGGCTGGGTACCCTGAGAACAAGTGGTCTTACTATTAAAGACTGAGGCAAAGGCAGCATTAAGTATCTCAACATTTTCCTCATCCTTTGGTAAAAGCTTTTTGAAAAGCTTTGGGATCTTTCTGCTGTACAAATTTCACATCTTTGTGTTTAAAACTGCTCTGTCACCAATCTGTTCTCATCAGCCAGCTCTTTGAAAGTCTTTATGGCACCTCTCCATCCTGCTGGCTCAGCTGTAGCTCACGATCTCAGAAATTGTCATTAAGTTCCCACCAGCTTGGAGAGCCACAGAGCAAATCAGAGGGAAAGCAGATGGGACGAAGGAGTGCAAAATCATTCAGAGATGACAGATTAGATTAGAAAAAGTGAGTCTTAGTTTTCTCTGTTTTCACACATGGATTTCTATGCACACACGTATGAATATATGCAGAGTCACAAAGGAGTGCCACTGAAATATGTCACTTCTCAGTCATTGAAACAATCATCTCTACAATACACTTGTTCAGAATATATGTATTTAGTTTACAGAAACGGATTGTTTTGGTGATTTGGATGCCAGGTAGGGCTTGAAGGAGCCATATTCAGCTAATAGGATATAACAGTTATTTCTTCTTTTAGTTGGTACTGTATAAATGTCAGATCTCCTGGGGTAATTGCAAGGATAAATATATTTAGAAAGTATTAAAATACTAAAGCAAAGGCGAGCAGGAGAAAATTATATACAGCCAACTTCCTGTTCTTATTATTTGACATGTTTGCTGCTGTTTTCAAAGCATCTATTGAAAATCAGGACTTCATTTTGGCTAGAGGTGAGAGTAAACACAGCAAAACAGAGCTTATCGAAATAAGTCCTACAGAATTCAGCTACTTCCCTTTGCTGTGTCTGAAAAACAGGTATCAGATTTTCTCCAGATTTACTACCCTACTATTAGTAAGCCCTATATAAATCATAGGGTAGCCCCTACCTGCAGTATCTTTCAGCATCGTGTAGCTTGCCAGTAGCTTGCCATTTATACCTGAAAAATTAAAGAACAGCTCATAGAGCTGCTTTTCTTTCCATGTTGAAGACAGCTCATGATTTCAAAGTTCAAAACGTCACTGGCTTTTGCACAATCTCTATAGGCTTTGAGGAAGGACTGTGGACCAGGTGGGATCCTTGTATTAGTTAAGGATCTTCAGTGCCTCAGTTGTATGGGGATGAATGGAGAAAAGCTGGTTGCAAGAGAGTTTCCAGAACCTTCTCCTTGAAAATCAGGCTGCTTTAATTTATTTTAACAGCTGCACTGGCAAACTTTAAGCCATGTCACTTTCATAAGTGATATGCGGGAAATCAGATTTAGGAGGAAAAGGCAAAACTTTAGCGTTGTGTGGTAGTGTCACGAAGGCAGGAAGGCTGGGGGTAGTGTTGTGTTATGTATAAAAGCTGCCGCAGATCCTACCTGGGCTTGTAAAGGTGGAGGGCTCCTTCGCTGCCCTGTATCACTGCTGTAGCTCTGGCTGGGGAAGGGGGTCTCCGATTCTGCAGCCAGCGATCAGAGACATTCCCACAGCCTCCTTTGCACTGGTGAAACTCAATCACTGTGTGATAGCAACAGACAAAGGCAGAGAGAGAGACACCGAATCAGAAAACCTCTTCGCCTTTCAACAACAGTATCTCTTCTATGCCATCTCTCTTGCTCGCAGCACAGGCGAAAGAATGCCAGAGATGGAGTTAAACACACACCAGTGTGCCAGCATGGAAGGATGCTCCCCTGCTGTTAAAACAATCTATACTGAGGGCAAAGGCAATAGCAGAGCAGTCTTATGCAAGGCACTAGCCATTATAGTTTTCGGTATGAATAACCTTTCCAGCAATTACTTCACATCTGTGGTCCAAGACCCACCATGGCAAAGGGTGTAATAAAAATACACAAGCATTGTCTGCTCTCAGACCGACAGCGGGCCAAGCAAGATCTGCTGCCATCCCCACTGTCATTGCAGTTTCCATGTGTGAGGCTGGTGGAGAGCATAGGAGAGAGAGCAGATGTGGTCCAAACAGAGCAGCCCATTGGGACATCCCTGGGCTGACATCACCCCATGGACAGCTGTGACGGGGTGACCAGTTTGATGGCAGCCCAGGGAAGTCCCGATAGCTCCTTCAGCAGTACCATGCCCCTCCGGCCTTGCAGAGAGGGCTCCAGCCTAGCCAAGTCCTCCTGGGGCTGCCAGCCATGTTTGCAAGGGGTTTAGCAGCTGCCTTGCAATGGGAATGTGCTGATGGTGGGAGACTCCCGTTTGAGCAAAGTGCATTGGGCCCAAACGTTTTTGTCCCTGGTCTCATGACCAGCCTTGGGTGGGAGGACGGAGACCTTTACCATCCTGTCATTCTGATACACATTCAAATGTGCTCAAAGTCAGACCAGAAGACTATGACAGAGCTGAAAATTAAAACCCGGTCTCCCCCGCCATGTTCAAGGCTACACCCCCCTTATGCCATTATCCAGGAGAGAGGAGAGAGAGGCTGGGTAGTGCTAGACTTAAATAGTTAAGTTATTTCCACGAGCTGAAAAATGGACTTCATAGCCAAGTCCCTAGTTTAGCAATCTGTAACATCTGTGACAGATTTTTGAAGTGAACATCTCTGCCCTCGTGGCTTCCGAGCAGCAGAAACGTTATACATTTTCCCTTGCACTTTGGATTCATCGTCTTTTGGGACCCACAAAAGCATCCCTGGTTCACAACATGCTGGCATCTGTACCTGTTGCCCAGGGAAGAAAGAAAAAACTGATCACATTCCCCTGTTTAGAATATGCCTGGGGCTCTTTCATAGCATCAGTTTCATCTACAGACAAGGTGAGACCCCTAGTTTTGTTACATGAGCACATTGGAAAATACTCTGGCAGTCTTATATTACCTGCTCAGGAGTCTCTCGTTCCCTCAGCCAACAGCCCAAAGAGCCAAAAGAAAGTTTTCTATCAGCCAGAGACCTGTTGTCACTCACTTCCCTCCTCAGTAATGCCACGGTGCATGTCAAGAACTCCCTGGTTCCAGTTACAGTAATCCTTTCAGTATTCCTGCTTTTATTGCTGGTGGAAAAGTGCTTGCTGTTGTCTCTTGCACTGCCCTTCCGCCTCTGTGACAACCCTGTTGTGCCTCAGACGGCAAGACAGGGGCTCACAGTTCTGCTTGCTAGATTATTTAAGTTTAAAATCTTCATTCCTTTGCTGAAAGCATCCATTCAGATATGAAATTATTGCCTTCAGATATTTATTCCCTTTATTAAACCTCGTACTCATTGCAGAATGACATGGTGATTTCAGTGGGAGCTTCAGATCAAGGAGAGCAGCGTGACCAAAGGCATAATAGCCTTCATTTAGATAAGCACTCCAGCCAGTGTAGCAGGTCTAGCTAAACTGCAGCAGTAAAGTACAAGAGCAGAAAAGTTTCAGCGAGTTGGGAAAGACTGCAAGGATCTCACCTCTTGACCGAATCGGCGTTGCCACCTTTTTCCCATCCAATTGGTCCCATGGTGCTCCCCGTCCCTGTTTGCTGCTGTTCCCGCTGTGCTGGAGGCACAAGTCCTGGCTTCAGGGGGCCGGGGTCTGAGCTTCCCTGCTCTCTGAGCTTCTCTTTGCTCCTGGCAGGGTCAGAAGAAGACGGCATAGCAGTTACTATGAATTATACCTACGCATAGTTGACTGAGAGATTCAAATGTCAACGGCAATACACGTCCTCCTCTCAGATGTTGTTACACTCCTTAAAAAAGCCCACAATCTTCTTTATTATAATAAGAATGTAAAAAAACCCCAAATCCCATATTTTTACAAGAGGCCATTATTTGTCTCAGTCATATATCTTACATGTCTTTACTCTTAACACTATTATTTTAAGGGATATTTTGTTTATAAGGAACACAAAGGAAAAACTGAAATGTATGACTTGCACTCTTCAAAAGTAGTTATAAATAACTATACTAATTGTTTTGTTCCCTTAAAAGCTGTGGGTCATGGCAACACAGCTGTTTTTGCTCTGGCTAGTAAGACTTAGCTTTGGACTAATGTTACGAGGGAAAGTTTTCAAGTCTGTTACGAACAGCTTTTGAGTAGTGACACAAACCCTTTATCTGCCTGCTGTGATCCACTGAGAGACTGCAAAGGTGGAGATTTATTTGTGCTTTAAAACACACCTACTCTCTTTGTTACGGGTAATCCATGGCATATTTTCCCTTGACTCTACCAGTCGCACGCAGGAGAGCGCAAATTTGATTAGCAGTACCAGGATTCTCCTGTAACCTTTGAAAAAGCCTCTGCCCTGTACTGCAGGCACTCGGTAACTCGTGTGGACTTGCTGCCTGTCAAAGGCATCATAAGGCATGAAACATCAACTTAGTATTTCGGTAGCTCAGTGTTACTCAGTGAAGAATATTTAATTATTTAATGCAAAAATTCTCTTCAACTGATACTGTCCCGTTAGACACCAGACCACGAATTTGTTGGTAAGAGTGATCCTCACAGGGCTGGAGGAGGCTGCTGAGCAAGCGTCCAGGCTTCATCTTGTCCCTGGCTTTGTTATGGAGCAGAGACAATGGCTGACTTCCCCAAAGCTTTTGCTGGGCACTAAATGAAATTCAAAGTTCACTGACAGAACTAATAGTTTTAATCAACAGAATTCAGTAATCTGGCAGTTTAAGAGGTATAAGCTAGGCAAAGCTCAAGGTTTCATAGAAGCGGTGGTTGCTGTATCTGTAGGACAGTGCAGGAACTTGCACTGAAGGTGCTGGAAGCAGGGACTACTGCTTTTTTCTTTGGGGTTCTGCACGCAGAGCCTCGTGGGGTCAGGCACGCAGCCAGGAATAGCCTCTCATGGTTGGTGAGCACACAGGTGTAGTGGGAGAAGGATGCTGTAATTAAGAAGCTAAAGCCAGGAGTGTAGCACTGAAGTGTTGCTGCTGACACTTGGAGCTCAGCTGGTAAAAAGAATAAGTTACTGAATGAGGTTAAACAGTGACCAGCACTCATAAACGTTTTTGTGCTAGATATGATGGTGAAAATGGAAAAGACGCTACCTTGAGATTGATTCTAGAATTATTAAAATAACTCTTTTTTTTTTTTTTAGGAACATGGCAGTTCTCATACTGGACCAGTATGTGGCTCACCCTGTTCAATATGCTACCTTAGAAACCGGTCAGCACTAGGCACTCAGTGACAAAACCTTGCCTTATGCAGGCGGGCAGATTTGTGTTCCTCCCCAGCAGGTTTCTTCCTTACCACCAGTATTTAGAGCCATCTAAATCCTGAAGCAACAGGTTTAATGTCTCCTTTAGATTTTTTTCGGCATTATCTTTTATAATGTCCTATATTTTTATTCTTCATGTAGTTGTCCAATCTCTTTCTTAAATCTTAACTCTCCAGAAGCACTAACAATTTGAGTTTTCTGTCTCAGAGACACATTGAACAGATATTTTTACTGAGGTCCTCTAGAAGGTACCTGAGTCTTCTTTCTGGTGGTTACAATAACTGGAGTATTTCTCGGATGCTTGGTAAGAATTACAACTTGCTGTGCCTTTCCTGTGTCACTACTTTACAGTTATCCCAAGGAAACATCACACCCACTGATTTAAGAAGAGGGAATTTTAGAGAGCTCTGTTAATCTTGCCACTTTGAAAAATAACTCTTTATGGATCCTAGCTTTTTCCTGACTCTGCTGTTTTTGATTTGTAGCCGGATTTTGTGTAGTACCAGGAGAATAACCGTATGCATAATTGTTCTGTTTGATTCTATCTTTCAGTTAAAATTACTTCAGTTCTGGAGTATTATTCACCTGTCAATTCAGACTGAGGGAGATCCATGTGGTCGTCTGATATGCAAAGTTCATTGCTCAATGTCTTGGCACCCAGTTACTGCGATTGATTTAACTGTTGGACGTTTCCTCTTCTGATCCCCTCCTACTTACGCTTCTGAAAGAGTCTGTGTTTCTAAAACAATGGCGGTAGGAAGTGTATCACGGTACTCACAAAAGGGAGACCTACAATTAGAATTCGGCTAGACAAAATGCAGCAAAGAAAAGAGTGGGAGCATATTACAACTTTAATTGCACCATCCTGGAGCCACCAGGAGGAAAGATGGGCCTGACCGGACCTATTAATGATAAAGGCAGCCCAAATGAAAACGCAAACGTATAATGAGTTTTGCCTTCCAGAAGAATGTGATGCACGCATACCAAACAGTAATAAAGGAGATTGGGGAAGATCTTAGGAATTATATTTAATGTGTAGCCAGCTACGCACTGAATTATATTACCTGGGGAAACTGAGGAACCTCCATCATTTGAAATCTTCAAGAGGAGATTCCATAAACATGCCTGGAATAGTTTAGATATAGCTGTCCCTTCCTTGGCATCAAGTCAGGAAACCTCTTCAAGCCCTATAATCTGTCTGTCGTTTAAAGGTCTGCGCATGATTCTCTTGCGATGCCACAACTGCAAATGAGTCTGTTCCCCAGCTTGCTACTTGTTCGAAAACTGCTTATATTGAAACAAATCCTCTCCATTACTGGTATGACAAGAAACTCTTACAGTGGCTGTGCTGTTTCCTAACACAGACCCTGGATTGTTCCACATGCAAAATATATTGCTATAAAATTATTTTTGTGTGCAACAGGTTGTGATAACACCTATTTTGTGACACTTTTGTTTCTCCATTAATCTCTGATACTGAACCAGCCCCATCCCTTTGAGAGGTCGCTTACTGTTCTCTATTCTCCAGAAAACTTGGCTTACTTTGAACGCCAGTATACTTGGCCTTTGAAAATTGGCTTGCAGTTAGCAGACAGAAGCAGGGTCAGAATTAGTTCAAAATAAATTAATAGTCAGAAGTTCTAACTTGCTAAGCTGCACGCAATCCACCCTTCAAAGGATATTCACCAATTGCTGTAATTGCTCTCTTCAAGGGCTTCCAAAAAATCCTTGGACATGCTAATTAATGCTGGTTTAGATATATGTTAAGGTATTTGACCTGAGAGTTTAATTCTACAGTTTAATTCCATAATGATTGTAAATGGTAGGACTGCTGCATATTTAAAAGAACATTAGTGTGAATTTAGCTAGCTGTTGGCAGTTTAACAGTGACTAACAGATATTAAATAAGCATGAAATTCTAGTCGTGAATGACACTTTTATAGGGGCAAGGGCTGGAAGCTGAAGGCAGGAGAAAATATTGCAACCATCCATGGTGACCTTTCTTTTCCCCTGGATTTTGCAGAGTTTTTGCGCAACTTTCCCAGGATTGGGGCAAGTCTGGGTTGGTGGAAGGGCCTTGTTCTTGCAGGCTCGGATAGCGCATCATGAACTTGGTGGGATTTGAACTCCTTGATATGCTGAAGTCATCAACACATCCCTTGCTGATGTCAGTGGCACCAGGATTTCCCCAGAGATCTGAATTCTCCAGTCACTCCAAGTTAATTGTGTCTTCCAGTATTTACAGTGTCAAGGCAGAGGTGTGTGAATTCTACCCCTTCTCCCATGAGATTTTTCTTTTTTTTTTTTTTAAGTGGATGTCAAAAGAAATCAATTGCCTAGAGAAAAGAAAAGAAAACAAGTTGATCCTTTTATTGTTACTGATCAAAAGCATCTCTTTGTTTTAGGAGTAAAAATGGTGGCAAGTGACTTTTCCCCCCCAACCCCCCCACCCCCAGTGGCTGTATGAATTTCTGCGACTAAGGGACAAACATCATTGATTTGACCGACTTATTTAAAACAGGTCACGAAGTTACATCTTGTTGTGTCAATTCTCATCATATACTGATGTGACAGGTTTTATGAATAAAATATGGGCAGTCGGTGTCTGGGAGGACGCCACGTCTTAGCTACTCCAAACCCTCTGTCCTCGAAGAGCAAAGCTTTGAAAAATTAGGACCATGTTTCAATCCAGGCTGTACAATATGCTTTTCAATGAAGTGTAATATATTGTTTTTAGCTGAATAACTTTCTTCTCCTCTTCTCCCCTCCCCCGTCCCTCCCCTACTTAGGGAAGGGAAAAAAAAAAAAAGAAAAAAAAAAGCCATGGCATCTTAAACTAAAGCACACTTCAGTCGGCCTCCCTGTGTGTGCTCTGTGCCAGCAGCCACAGCATTTCTTTCATCTTGGCTTCAAAGTGGTGCTGAGAGGGGGAGGGGGGCGTCTAATGAAAGAAGGGAAAACAAACAAACAAACAAACAAACACAAAATGGGGGAGGAAATGAAAAATAGCAGTCTACCTCTCAAATCTGAGTGTTGCCTGCAGGCATGCTTTGCAGTGGATGTTGCACTCAGCTTCAGCCCCTTGTATATTTTTTTTTGTTATTGCCACTTCCCATGCTGGGAAGATTCTTGTCATCCCTCACATATTTTATCCGCAGAAAAGGCTGCCCTGCCCTGTGCTTGGTGATTGAGGCTGTGCCCCTGGTGTGCCACACTATCAGTGGTTCCCAAGGCTGCCTAGCCTGGGAAAAGCTGCATGGAAACGGTCCAAAATCAGCATTACATGCATTATTGTTCTTACTCTCTCTGATTAGAGTGCACACAATGAAAACAACAGCAACAGCCTCGTTTTCTAGCCCTCCTCCCAACACAAGGCTGTTCTTAGACTGTTTTTCTTTCTCGGAGTCTTCATAGAAATTAACTGCTTCTGTGCTGGTAGGTCCCCAGCATCCCAGCTGCTTCTCTGGGGGAAGCCCAAAGAGCTTAGTCTGACCGGGAGTCACATTTTCAAAAGTGCCTAGTTGACTTGCGAATTGAAATCCCTTTTTTGCAAAAATGGGTCTAGATGTAGGCTGCTTTGTGTACCACGGGAAACGCAGCACTCGGATGCCATGGTAATATGCATGGCACAATAATCCCAGTAGAACAAAACAGAAAAGGCTAAAGATATTTAGGCGTTTATCCCTTGAAGGCTTATGCATTATCTTAAATGCTGGATGCGACACACACAATGTCCTAGCAGCAGGTCACAGCAGCTGGGTCTCCTCAAGCCCATCTACCATCACTTTTTGGCTTACTCCCTGCTCAAAGGGATCTTGCTGTCCTAGCTGAAAAGCACCAGAATGGATGGAGGACACCAACACCGAAACCGCTCCCTGCCCTAGTGGCTACACAGGCATTTGGCAGGTAGTAGTTTAAATTGCCTGATGTCGTCAAGTCTGGATGTTCCACATTCTGGAGTAGGAAGTTTGGGATGGGATACAGCTCAGTGTCATTGCTCCCTCTGAAGAAATGTTATCCAGCGCTCATCCCAAGCACATGAAGATGCCTCTTTGGAGGCACTGAGTAAGGGATTTCAGACTGACTCCTCTCCTCTGCATTTCATATTCCCTGAAATATTCGGTGGCATGTCAAAGAAAGGAGGAAATGCATTTTCTTCACGCTTAACAGATCGGATCATGTCCCAGAGTGCCAAGTACATGCACCTTGAATGTGCTAGAGGGTGAACTCGTAAGGCTGCTTCAGAAGAGAACAGTAGATAGCCCTGGCTGCTAAATGTGAGAGAAGGCAAATGACAGGAAGGACCGAACGTGTTTTTACACATGAAAATACAATAAAGTACATTTTTTGTTCAGTTGTAATAGATGCTACTCTTTCTCATTTTTTAAAAACAAATACACGTGTCTGTCTTCAGGATGCTATTGGGAACACATGTAGGAACAGACATATACTGTAGGTGATGTTTTGTTTTAGGTTCTGTTTCTGGTTTTTTTTTCCTATTTCCCAGCTGTATTGCAGAAGGGCACCCCTGATGCCGTATTCCCTTCTTCACAGAAAGAGGTATAGATACACTGGATTCCTCCACACCCAAGGACCCCCAAGAGCCCCAAGCATCGCTTACTCCCAGTGACCCAGAATCTGCGGAGGTACTTGGGGGGTTAATGATAGATTTTCTTTAATTGCCACCCAGCCGATGAAAGACAGATGTTTACTTTTAAACCACTTTCAGGCCAGAGCAAGAAGCACTTTGAAATTTGAATTTCTGTGACATGAAGAAAAAGGAACAGCCCTCTAGTCAGTCCTAGGTCTACACTTCTTAAGAGATACTAAACTGAACCATGGAAAACAGAAATGTAAAGTTGCATAGTTCTGTTCTGTCACTTGTTTCAGTGTCACAGTGGTTAAATCTGCAGGTTTTTTCTAATTTTTGCCAGATCAGCTTGAAATTTCAGAATCTATTCAGCAATGTTTTTTTCTGCCTTGTGCATCACTAGTGGTAAAAAATGTGAGAAGAAAGTCGCTTCAGTATTTTTCTAAGACTGTATGACACAATGCAGGAAAAGATTTCATTTATTCTTCTAGAGCTCTAGTGGCACCACGTTCCTCAGAAAAATAAGGTTGTCTCTTTTTGTGCTAACAAAGTCTTTACGGTTCAAAGGTTAAGCTGGGCAAAATTCTGCTCTTGTCTTAACTGACTACTGTATCTTTGTGGAGGATTGACCCTTTGGTTATCTCTTATGTCATAAATCTTTTAACTCTTGGGGGCTACATAAAGAAAAAAAGTGAATAGTGGGCTGTAAGAAATAATTTCAACCAGATTTTATGAACTTTTTCATGCTTTAGAAACAACTTGTGTTTAGTATGTGAACTTAAATACATCTGGGATGGGGCTTCTGTATCAAAAACATTTCCTCTAATAAAAACCTGGAAACTGGCTGTCATTACTCTTGCTTCTCTTTCTTCCCAAATCAAATAGTTGTGCCAGCTGCTTGTTTTGTTTAGCAGTTGCAGTCAGAGAGAGATCACGGCTAATCACGGTATCATTTTCTAATGTTCACTGGAAGGAAATCTCAAATTGTTCTTGAGAACTTAAACATTAGGCTTACTATAAATCTGATTAAGCAGGGGCACCATTTCTTGAAGGCAGGATGAATACAACTCACAGGGAACAGTTAAAAAGAAAACTATCTAAATGTTGTCAAACCACTCTGTCCACAGATTATTGCAGGGGACTGGTCTTCCAGAATGTCTGAATTTTCTCGAATTTTCAAAATTTAAAGGGAACTGGCAGAACCTAGCTCTGCAGTCTTTGCTAACATGCCCAGCATGAAGCAAAACACTTGTTTTCACCTGTGTGCTGGGCAAAGACATAGAAGTCGTGTTGTGCCCTGCACAGGGCCTGTGACCCCCATGTTAGTGTCTACATTGCCATGTGCCAAACGGGAGTGTCCACTGGGGGGATGATGTCTAGGAATTGAGAAGAGTGAAGCCCAACCTCATGTGAAGCGCTGTAATCGCCAGTTTGGACAAGCCATTAGCCTCACCAAAAGCTGGAGGGAGACATGCCCTAAAGTAATTTTGAAAAATAGGTGCATTAAAAAATGCCACCTTAAATCTGCCTAGATGCAAGCTATTTCTACAACTACGTGAGATTCACATAGGACATAACTGCTGCACTTGGGGGTTTTTTTGTGATGAGTTACCGTCATGGACAAATGTCTGACTGAAGAAACAGGGTCCTGACCTCCCCCTTGCTTCAGAGTCACCCTTCATTGGGCTTTTTCTCCTGTCTGCAGGGGGAGCGCAGCTACCTGACCCTTCTCTGGGCTTATTTGTCATAACTTTTATTTCCACGACAGCTGAGGCGTTCCTCGTCGTCGCTCTGCTCGAGTACAACAAGATGGGATAAATCCTGGCAGTAAACAGGCTAGAAGGCAGTTTTCTTTCGTTCCTGATATTTTATTTATGGGAAAGAGGCCACACGAATAATTGAAGATGCCTGTTTGCACCCACTGCAATCTGTGAGTGGTTTGAAATGTAAACATGTCAGCTTACAACTGGAGCTTGAGGAACACATGTGCCGCAGAGCCGCGGGCTGGTTTGTCTGTCTGTCACACTTACCTTCCCAGCAGCCCCCTCCTCCTCTCATGCCTGCACGGGCAGCCCAGGCGCGGGGCGTCACTCTCCTGTATGACGCTGGTGCAAGTTTCCATGGAAAAACTGGTGCGGAGGAGAATGGAAACACGCACATGACATGAGGTGGACTTATGGTGAGTTTCAGACAGTAAAAAAGCAAATGGTATTTCAGCCTGGTTTTGGTTGTTGGTTGTTTTTTTTTCTTGTGTGACATACAAATTGAGATCAGCTGAGGCTCCAATAGTGGCACACGTAAAGAAACTGAAATGAAATGCTGTGCAGGAATACACGACAGAAACGGCAGACAAAAGGCCAACGGGGAGAAAGAGAGAGATGGAGAGGCCTGGAGCATTGGAGGGAGATGTTGGACAATCCTGCTTGCATAGATCTGGTAAAGGGTAACAGGAGATGGAAATATTGCTTAATAAGATGCTATAAAACCCAGAAATAACAAAAAAATCCAGGATTCTCTAAGAAGTGGCAAGGTCTCCAAAATCTTCTAAATCTGATCTTACTATGTGTGGGTCAGACACTGAATGGATCAGGTTCTCAACGCATTTCTTGATCTGTCATGATTTATGAAGACAAGTGTAACCTCGGTAGTAAAGGTATAGTGTAATGAATCAATGTATTGGATTAAAAACGAAGAATTCGGGAAAATGTCAAGAGAAGCATTTTCCGTAGCCATGACGGTGAATTGAAATAGCAAAGTGGATACAGCAGACCCGTGAAGATTTATGCAGGGGACTGTTCTGAATGTGCAGAGGAAATTTTGGAGATGTCTCCTGGACAGACAGAAATATTCGAAGACGGTCAACATTGCTTTGTTCTCTTTGAACGGAAGTGGCATAAGTGAATAGGATTTCGTAGAAATTGCAGTTAAAGGCTACTGGGTTGAATCAAACTGGAAACGTATTCTACCAACGGTTTCAAAAACCTACACTTACTTTTAAAAAATGGGGCGGTAAGTGAGCAACAGCACTATGTCAAGAATAAAGTTGATACAGAAAAGGACGTCTGGCGTGGACTTCTCACCAACTTTGCACTGGTGTCACATTGTTGGCTGCAGTGGACCCAGCCCTGATTAATTGCCCTTGTCAGTCAGATCCTGGGAAAGAGTCTTGAAGGCAGACTGGTACTCCAAGGGCATGTCAGATGTGAGGTTATTTGATTAGGGTCTTAGCTGAGAGCAGGTCTATAATGTTTTGAGCTGCTGGGCTGTGCAGTGACAGCGAGCGTTAAGAATTGCCATGTGCACAGGTTCTGCCTCCTGTTTCTCCGTGCAACTAAGGCCACCCTCCGAAACGCGTGCATAGCTCCTGTCAAAATCAGTGGGAATTATATCAAAGTGTTGGAGGACAATGAGATCATGGTGCACTTTAGTTTTCATCAGTTGTGAGAATTGTCTCACCGCATTGTTAATTTGCTAAAGGCTGGTTTCTGCAACTTAAAGCTTTTATATGAATGATAATAATGTCTAAGATCTTTTTCTTGAGCTTTCCTGAATTAGGTCATGCATCACTTGTATCTAAATTTAGTCTGGGTACGACTGCTCTAATATTTTCTCTTTTTTCATATTCATCTCTCTTCTGTCTGCTGGCTTCATTTCAGACAAAGAAAGTCAATATTTTCTCTGCAAGTTTTTTCATTTTGTTGGTCTATGATATCATAGCAAATGTCAGCTGATCTTATGTAATATAGAGTTGAAGACAGACTGTTATCCTTCCTTTTACAAATAAACAGATCTAAATAACATACGTTCATGGTCAAATTAAGTATTTTTAGAGCTATTAAAGCAGTTAAAACAGTTCTCTGCTGACGAGAAAGTCTGCCTCTTTCCCGGTGGTCTCTTGTTTCTCCTCCACTCGCATTTGATCTCTGTAACGCTGACCATTTTGCTGGTAACAAAGTCATCATTCACTCATTACTTAGCAAGTCTGAGCACATTTTATGGTTGATAGCTGGATTGCCAGCATGATCCAAAATTAACCTCTTTCTGCTTGTTCTCGCTCAGCCTGTAGGGCCGAGGCAGCACAAAACTCAACGTGTGGCAGGAAGCAGCGAACGATAGCAGCTGTGTTTCCTTACACCAAAGGGGCTAAGTCCTCCACTGTTTTGAATGCAGATAACTCTGTTGTCAGCAGATGAAAATCTGGTCCAACAACATCGACAACTGCACCTTTTCTTCAGCCTGTGATTTGGGCAGGAGCTGGATATCTCTGTTTGGTTTACAACGGCAAAGTGGCCTTAAAAGGTCCCTGATAGGCAGACATAGTCATTTCTCGCCTGCGGAGGCAGTGGGAATTAGTGCCTGCGTAGGACGATTGGTGTTTGCACTGCGTCACTGTTTTCCTTGGTAGGACGCAGTGGGGGGGAGCGAGAGCAAGGCAACAGGAGCTGCTGACCACCAGCACGCTTGGATTTTTCTCTCCCAGCACAGCAGATTAGCTGGTGCTGCTGGCAAAAGGGCAACACAAATGTATTTTAAAATCTCCTCCTCTGTGTAGTCAAAAGGAAAGGGATAGGACACGGAACCTGCTGAACAAAGAGCAGAGAAGCGCACCCACCCGTTCGACCTCCCCTTCAACCACCGGGCGCTACGGCTGGCTCCCAGGGCCCGCCTAGGTCATGTTATGACTCCTTTATTAGTGTTTAAGGTCAGCAGGAGACATGCAAGTGCATCCTATATCAGGAAGTGTAGTGTGTCTCAAGAGTGAAATATTTGGCTGTTGGCGGGAGCCGTGGCCGCGACTCGGAAATCCCGGGAAGCGCGTGAAGGGCGGGCAGGCTCCGGGCGCTGCGCTGCCTCCCAGCAGATAGAGCCGCCGGGAAGTGGAGCGGCTTTTTCCTGCCATTCTCTGCACAGGGCTGCCTTCCTCCCAGACTTTCCTACCGACAACCCCTTTGCCGCTCCGTCCAAGCTGGCCGCCGGCTGCAATTCAAAAGCAAAGGCCTCCACTAAAGCAGGTACCCAGCACAGAAATGTGCCGCCCTCTGATCCGGTGTTGTTGCTCCTGCAGGAAGAGTGATTAGGAGCACGTAAGGCAGGCAGGAAGGCAGTGAGTGCCAGCCTGCAGCCCTGCGGGAGCAAGCGGCAGATTTATCGGTGTATTTATGGGCACTGGGCTGTGGGGAGACGTGTCGAGCATGCGCGACCCCCAGCCCGGCGCCTGCAGGCACCTTCCTCCATGGAGGGGCAAAAAAGCAAGAGGTGCGGTGCCCAGGCCCGTCTCACAGAATCACAGAATGATAGGGTTGGAAAGGACCTCTGGAGATCATCTAGTCCAACCCCCCTGCCAGAGCAGGGTCACCTAGAGCAGGTTGCACAGGAACGCGTCCAGGCGGGTTTGGAATGTCTCCAGAGAAGGAGACTCCACCACCTCTCTGGGCAGCCTGTTCCAGTGCTCTGCCACCCTCAGGGTAAAGAAGTTCCTCCTCATGTTTAGGCAGAACTTCCTATGTTCAAGTTTTTGCCCGTTACCTCTTGTCCTGTTGCTGGGCACCACTGAAAAGAGCCTGGCCCCATCCTCCTGACACCCACCCTTTAAGTATTTGTAAGCATTGATAAGATGCCCCCTCAGCCGTCTTTTTTCCAGACTGAAGAGACCCAAATCCCTCAGTCTTTCTTCATAAGAGAGGTGTTCGAGTCCCCTAATCATCTTGGTAGCCCTTTGCTGCACCCTCTCCAGCAGTTCCCTGCCCTTCTTGAACCGGGGAGCCCAGAACGGGACACAGTACTCCAGGTGCGGCCTCACCAAGGCAGAGTAGAGGGGGAGGATGACCTCCCTCGACGTGCTGGCCACACTCTTCTTGATGCACCCCAGGATGCCATTGGCCTTCTTGGCCACAAGGGCACATTGCTGGCTCATGGTCATCCTGTTGTCCACCAGGACTCCCAGGTCTCTTTCCACCGAGCTGCTCTCCAGCAGGTCAGCCCCCAACCTGTACTGGTGCATGGGGTTATTCCTCCCCAGGTGCAGCACCCTACACTTGCCCTTATTGAATTTCATAAGGTTTCTCTTTGTCCAGCTCTGCAGCCTCTCCAGGTCTCTCTGTATGGCGGTACAGCCTTCCGGTGTGTCAGCCAACCCCCCCAGCTTTGTGTCATCAGCGAACTTGCTGAGGGTGCACTCTATCCCTTCATCCAGGTCATTGATGAATATATTGGACAGGACTGGACCCAGTACTGACCCGTGGGGAACACCACTCATCACTGACCTCCAACTAGACTCTGTCTCCTGACAGACATCTTCCCAGTCAAGGCTGGAGGCCTTTCTGGAGCCGCAGGTCCGGCAGCCAAGATTAGATCAGAGGTGCCAAAGTCCTCGAAAGGCACTGGACGGTAGACTGTTTTGCAGCTTGCTTAGCTGTACCCACGTCCACTCCATCCCTCTTTTACTCTGACCTTAATGTCACTCGGGCACAACTCACCCCCAGAGTACATCCATTTTTTTTAATGGGTGCTTGACAATAGCAAAACGGAACTGCTGTTGGCAAAATTTGATGTAATAAGGGAGGTGGAAACAACATCGTTTTTCCTTATCTACGTGATAAAGTTCAAAATAGTTATGTGGTATCAGTACATGCAAGGATAATATACCCTTCTCTTTTTTTGTCCTCATGTAAAAGAGATAGAGGGAGACAAAGGTATGTAAACACCAACAAAAATTTAAACATTGAAATGTTTGTCAGCTATTTTAGCTCTGGTGTTGTTGCAGGGTGGAGGATCCTCTCAAAACTCCATCCAGCTGTACAGTAAAAAAGTGAATGCTTCCCCTTCCAGCAAGAAGAGGCCATCAAGAAATCATTGTCTCAATCTGACAAATTACAATTACAACGTCTCCAAGCTCCCCTGAATGTTAAGCACAAATAGATGGAGAGAGTACACCCGTGGCAGCACTGACGTCTACTGTAGCTACACAGTTATTCCCATCAAAGATCCCTGTTTTCTTGCAGTGACAACTTTGTTTTTCCAAATTTGCCTTGGCCAAATAGTATGTGTGTGTGTATTTGTGTGTGTTTTTACACGTGTGTATGTGTGCATACACAACAAATACATATTTTACTGTTTGGTTTTTTTAGATTCAATGAAATGGAGAGTCAGCCAAAAATAGGAGAACGCAGCATAGAAAACATTGAGGCTGATTTGAGTTCGCAAGGTCTCCGTTCAGAGTCATTTTTCATTTCCCCAAAAAGTATTTGACTTTTAAAAGAGATGTTTTTATTGAAATTTCATTAAAAATCACACTTGAAACACAATTTTAAAAGAAACAAACCAATAACCATCTTAAACAGAAGGCTTAGTAAGGAAAAACTTTGGCAAATTATTTAAGTGTTAATAATACTTAGATTAAATGTGTGGGCTTAAAGGAAAAACTCCAATAACATCACCAATGTGTGGCCAATAGTCATCTTCTAAAAATGTCAGGTTTTTTATGACACATTTTTGTGTGTTTTGGTCAGCAGCAGATTAATTTCCTTTTTTTTTTAACACAATGAAAGGAGGGGAAAAGTCACATTTTATAAACGCTCGAGCCTCTGAGTTAAGGGTGTAGTTTTAACTTCCTGAGTACATTTTCACACAACCGGAGACGTTCTATTAATACAGTTCATGTAGGTAAAAAGTGGTGTATGTACATACAAGAAAAAGTTTTTCCTGGAGCATTAGCTTTCCCTGAAGTATTTATCCTACCTAGAAAAAAAAAAATAAAAATCCATTGATAGGCTGTGCTCATGGCACATACTTGTGTGTGGTAGCAATTAAGTGCCGGCCTTCACACTCCATCTGCCATCATGGGGCTGCTCCGGGCAGCATCTTTGCCCTGGGTAGCTGACACGGGCACGCACAACATGCCCCCTAAGTACCTTGGGCAGTCAGCTCACAGATGGAGATTTGCTTGCGTGCTGATTTTGGCAGTCAGATCAGATTAGTGGGTCTAACTTTATGCCAGCTGGTTTTGGCAGGCTCATTTATTACATTGTATTTTATTATTTATGGTTGCACTGCAATAAAAAAACATCCATGCCTCGTATCTCTGCCTTTAGAAGATCATCTGTGATTAACACTATTGATAGCACCCAGAGGGTCAGCTGGAGACTTTTTGGAAATGTTAAAGTCAACAGGTTTCATGTGTGGTTTTCCCTGCTGCATCCTCACCTCTCCCTGGACGGATGTCTCGGCCGCCCTGGTGAAGGTAGCAGCAATACGTGAGGAGACAATGGCGATGTGCTGAGCGTTCTCTCCTTTCCTTTCCCAGAGAAGGAGGCCGTTCTCCAGTGTGGACCATGCAAGCCTTCGCAGGCCTGCAGAAGCTGCAAAGGGTTGTGTGCAATCTGTTTTTCTCACGCAGATCTGAGATCAACAGCGTGACAAACCTGGCTGTGTCAGACACACACGGCAGGCTCAGAGCATTAATAAGCATTTTTCTTAGCTGTCACTGTAAGACAAGTCTCTGCTCTGTGAATCTGTTGGAAGATATTTACTGCTCGGGTAAAAAAAAATAAAAAGCAACTGTTGGACAGATGAAATTAATTAAAGGTTTCACTTTGCTAAGTAAAATTTCATATTTCCCTCCATGTAGGCTATTATAGGTTGCATGATGACTAACCTAAACATTATCACATGATATGCTGTCATCTTTCATAAATAATATACGGGTTGCTGTAATCCTGCATAAACCCAACTTTGGATGTCGAGAAATATTATGCAAGTGTCCAACATGAAAAGAATCATGTTTCTTATTCCACCACTCTGGCCAAATACCATGTTGTCTTTACTGGAAAACTGGTGTTCATCAAACGAGTTTAAAGCTGAGAGTGGGAGAGGGTGGGACATTGCATTCTTGAGAAATGACATTATAAATACTACGGTACTGCTTTGCCTTTGTGCTGTGAGTAAATCTGGGATATTATAGAGCAAACAGGGACAGCATGCCGTACTGTGCTTACGCTCCGTTTTTTCTTCGAACACATAGACGACATAAGGTGATCTGTGCTCAATGGGGCTTCCCATTCCCTTCTGCTTCACTCTCTTCAGCTTAAAGCTCTAGCTCGAGAAATATCAAAATTTCTCAGTCTTCTAGCCTATAATCAGAAAGAAAAAGGGAGGGGGAGGAAAGAAAATCCAGCATGGCTTTACTTTTATTTCTATAAAAAACCAGATGTTACAGAGGAAGGAGAGGACTAAAGGAGAGGACAAGAGGTTGATTTTGAAAGGCTTTGTCACAGAAGTGTTGAGGTACAGGCAGCTTTTCTGCATGTTAGTGGCTTTCTGGAGGATGAAGTTCTTCATATGATAAGCACTGAAGAACTATTTTAAAGATGCCATTTTTAATCTGAGACTCCTGTATTTCTTTACATAATGTTTCACCGATTGAAATAGGGGTAGGCTTTTTTTTTTTTTTAAGAAAAAAAAAACCCACCACAGGATCAGGCCTTTTCCCTTTAACTGAGGTAACAGACAGTATTGTAATGCGTGCTTACCGTTCAAGATGTGAAAAATAACTTTGGCTAAGCAGGCTGGGAGGTCTGCAGTACCAGCCCCTGGGGCACTGTGCCTGCTTCGGGGGTTTTGATGAATGCATCAGTCTCACACAGAGGTGCTGCTGCTGCGTGCTCTCGTACGCAGGAACTGGGTGGAAGCTGCTTAGCTGAAAGATGCTAATGACCTCTTTTATCAAAGGAAACAAAAGGCAAAACAGCAAGTGTATTATTAATTTCTTATACTTATGTCTTGTTTTATTAATCTCTTATACATCTTCCCAGGGCTCTCTGGAAACTGGAATGTTGTCAGAAATCCTGGAAATTATCAAAATGTAACAATAAATAGTAATAACCAAGCTTTTTTTTTAGAAGTTAAAATCCCTTTCTTGTGGGAGCTTTTTCTGAACAGCCCAGCAAGATGTGGAAGCTTGCAACTGTAAAAAATGTGACTTGGCTGCAACAAGTCCAAAGGTTATGCAAGGCTTTTCTCTCCTTCCCATGTTTTTCCTCTTGCCATTTATCTCTCTTCTCCCCTCTTTCCATTCCACCTTCCCTCCCTCGCCTGCTTTTCCCACCAGCACACAACTTTTGGGAAGGAGGGAGATAGACTCTTCTGTCCCCTGCCTTCATAGGCACAGCGGACTGCAATGAGAAGGAGCTTCTCTCCTCTCAGCAGGAGTCTGTAACACACTTGTCCTGCTGCAACATCAACACCTCAAAACCTGCTAGATCATGGGAGCACTTGAGGTGACACAGAAACAACTGTTAAGCACTACTGTAACGAAGACAGAAAAAGGGTAAACTGTTTTCCTCCTTCCTCTCTACTTCACAGTGAGTAGGGGAACCGAGTAGGTTAGCTGGAAATGGGAACTTGGTAAAGAAGAATCAAAGTGCTCTCCGCCCGGTGCTGGCTGGCAAAGGATGCACCCTCGTCCTGCCAAGGGAGGGACGTGTGCATGGCACGATGCTGGCTCCCAGCCCCAACTTTTTTCTTGATAGCTCTGTAAATATTGTTGACATTTGAGATAGGTTTGAGAAAGCTCGAGAAGCTTTAAGACCAGAGTATAGAGCTTTTGTGTTTCCCTACAGGGGAAAGTCCTGGTCAGGTTCCAGCAACACTGAGCAGCAGAGAGCAGAGAGGGACGTGTGTGGGAGGGATCACTAAAAGAGCTTGGAAGTGGGTAGGGCACTTGCCTACAAACTTTCTTCTACCTTTCTAAACATGCAATATAGAGATAATAATGAGAGGACACAGGCTGTGGTTTCTATTCCCCGAGAAGCACAAGGTAGACTACTCCTATTCATTTAAATACTTGTTAGGTTCATGTAAACCACTGAAAGCCTAAATCTTGACAAATAAATATCTGATAATGAACACTTCCCCAAAACATTATCCTTGTGAATCTCAAAAGTTTAGGCCAGCTTCCCTACATTGATAGAGCCTACCATTCAAAAAGCTCTTGGAGTCCTTTGCTAAACCTAAAACCTGATATCTAAACTTCCACTGAAAAGTCATTTCTGTGGAGTTGTGTCTCAGTCAGGCCCAAGCCTGTACTGGTGTGGGGGATTATTCCATCCCAAGACTTTGCACTTACTTGTGTTTAACTTCATTAGGTTCCTGTCAGCCCATTATCCAGATTGTTAATGGTGATCTTCAACTATAAATGCCAGCTGGCCACCAGCTGGACTTTGCACCCCTGATCACAACTTTGAGCCTGGCAGCCCAGACAATTTTTCACCCACCTTATTGTCCACTTATACAGCCCATATCTCACCAGTTCCGTGATAAGGAAACTATGGCAGACTGTGTCAAAGGCCTAGCTAAAGTCAAGTTACAGGACATTCACTGCCCTCCTCTTGTCCACAGGGTGTCATCACAGAAAGCAGTGAGACTGGCCAGACATAATTTGCCCTTGTCAAACCCATGTTCACTGCTCCCAACCCCCTTCTCGTCCTTCACGCGTTTGGAAACGGTTTCTAAACCAATCTGTTCCATCACCTTCCCAGGGGCTGCGGTGAGGCTGACCAGCCTGCAATTCCTTTCATCCTCTTTCTTGCCCTTCTTGAGGATGGCTGTGATGTTGCCTTTTTCCAGTCCTGAGGAGCCTCCCCCAAGTGCTGTGACCTTTTGGAAATTATGTAGACTGCCCTCACAATGACATCAGCCAGCTCCTCCAGCACCCTTGGATGCATCCCAGCTGGTCACAAGGTCTTGCGCACATCAAAGTGGCTAAGTGAGCCCTAACTCTGTGCTTGTCTCCTGTGAGTACGGCCTCACTCCCACAGACTCTGACAGCAGACTCAGGGACCTGTGAGGCATGGGGACAAGTGAAAACTGAGGCAAAAAAGGCACAGAGGTGCACCTTTCCCTTGCCACTAAGTTCCCGACCCCATTAAGCAATGAGCCCACGCTCTCCTTAGCCTTCATCTTGCTGCCGATGAACTTATGGAGGAAATCTTTCCTGTTGTCCTCCACTCCCCTTGCTAGCTTCAACTCCAGCTGGGGTTTGGCTTTCCTCACTCCATCCCTACATGCTCAGGCAGTGCCTCTGTGTCCTCCCAATTGGCCTGTCTCTGCTCCTGTCTCTGCGTGCTTCCTTTTTGCGCTCAGGCTCAGTTGGGGTCACCATATTCATCCACCATAGCCTTCTGTGATGTTTACTTAACTCTCTGCATGTTGCCTCAAACCATTCTTGTGCTCTGAGGAGCCTGCCCTTGATGATGTGAACACCATTCAGCTGGGCCTGAAGCTCCAGCATTGCACCTTCACCACTGCTGAGTGCATTTCCCCAGGAGCCACGGCCCCTGTGGGCACCCTCATCTCTCTACGCTGATTTTCAGGAGCATTTCAAAGCCAGTGGAAGTTTTGGGGATATTTTTTGACGTCTAAAGTGAGCTTCATCCAGGAAAAGTTTAATGCTTTATCTTATAAAGTCTCTGACACAACAGAACAGTTTACATGAAGAGAAAAAATATTGTTTGTGAGACAAAAATACATTTATTTGGGATAAAACCAGAAAGTCTATTAAACTTCTACAAAATCTAAAGGCCATCATACATGTCACTATTTTTTTTGCCTCAAATGTATTTCTGTTCTGCCCTCTCTTACACACACCGCAGTTCGTATGTTAAAGAGATACCTTCTCCCACCTTCCCAAAGTCAATCGAAAAAGACGCTTCCTTGTAGATTCTTGTCCCTTCAGGGAGAAGATGAGAAAACAAGCAGCCCAGGATAACTAATGTGCACTCACCACAGTAAATGCACTATTCCAAGGTGTAGGTATTGCAGTAAACAGCGTGCCATAAGAATCTGCATGCAACAGAATAAAATATCATGCTCTACCTCTATGTTTTTCGCTGTCCCAGTGCACTAGATGGGATATCCTACCAGTGCTTTCTCAAAAAAACCAGATTCAGGCACACTGGAGCACACATAGCTTTCATCTTAAATTCTAAAGTAAGTTCCTATACTTTGTCCTTTTGCAGAGAGCCTTAAGAAAACATGAGGGTGAAGCATGGAAAGTCTTAAAAGCCTTTGTAGGAGGGTACATAAAATGCTTCAGGGAAGAGCCTGAAAGCTACTAACAAGACAAGGTGTTTACAGGTGGGTAGATTTTCAGTGAAGGTTTCCACAACTTGTTGTCTTCAAACAAGTTGTTTGGTGCTAGAAAGCTCTATTGTTTTGCATTACCCAAAATACGATGCGTGATTCCAGAGCCAGCATTAGGACTGAAAAATTAGGACAAATGACTGGGGTGCCCAAACAGGGCAAGGTATGAAGCTAAAGTAGGAAGCACTGCAAGTCATCCAGTGTTGGATGGGGTGAGAGAAGGATCCATCCCTGGGCGGGTCTGATGCTTGTCCTGTCTCCGTGGGAACTGTGGTAGTAGGTGTCAGTCTAATAAGACCCATCGTAAAGGAGCATAAGTGATAAACAGGCAAAAAACCCATCACATCTGTAAACTGGCGACATGGAGGATTTGTGTAGATATAGGTGCAGACAGCAAAGCCTGCTCCAATGCAGGAAGGGTAGTTCATGTGGACTATGATGTGACGCATTATTGACTGGGACTAGGAGAACTTCCTGCTTGTTAAAACTGTGCTTTACTTTCCACATGTGGTCTGTGGTCTCGACGGACAAAAACTGCATCTGTGAGGATATGTACCTTGCAGCTGCATGCCAGAAACCCTCATATAATGCTGGATAAAAAGCTGTATGCCAACACAGAAACACAGGAGTATAAAAATATTTAAGAGTAAAGCTATTTTGTATACATATAAGGCAAACCTGTGAAGGAAGCAAGGTACTATCTGAGCATAAATAACTTTTAAGCTTGGGAGTGTTTTCTTTTTTACTCTCAGATGATCTTAAACATGCTGATTTTTGTTTAATTCCTGATACATAGGCTTTAGAGTCAATTTTGTAGTGAAAATCTAATCTAAACATCAAAAGTAGAAGGACATAACCAGTTTTGACAGCTACTAGTGAACAGAAACAGTTTAAATGTAAACAGACCAATAGATAAAATGTTCTGGTCTAGCTTACAAACTTCCTTTTTTTTTCAGTCCACAATAGCACTGAATAAAACTATTTTGGCTGCAGTGTCCTCCTGAAGCCCATCCCAGCTACTCCTGTGGAGACCCCAGAAGTAGGGACTTTGTGGCACTTTTACAGTACTCTTGGGTCACTGTGGTGTACCAGTAGCAGAACAAGGTCTACTCATGTCAGCTTTCACATCCTGGCTGGCACAGAACAGTTTTGAGCAAAAAATTTCCAAAAAGCTTTCTAATATCTTACCAGTGTTTTGTGCAGTAAAATTTATGCAACAAAATTTGTGTTTTTCTGGGAAATAATAAGTATCTTTTGGAATAACAAATATATTAAGGAAATCTGGAATTCCTTCATAATAATAGATATTTCAAAGGAAGAGAATATGGAGTCTTGAATATATCATCTGTTTTTTGGAAAACTTCATTAAATGCTTGAGGTTAATAGTTAATTTTATTAATTCTTGCAAGTTCAGCATTGTTTCATGATAGAATATCAAGAAAGACCAACTGCAGAACAAAGGAGATGTCAGACCTTCAAACAGTTTGGACTCAGTTTCTCAGGGTCCCAAGTTGGTAGCAGGGCAATATATTTAATATTCCCACTAATAAGAAAGTGGGAATATTCCCACTAATATTCCCACTAATAAGCTGCTACCTCGCTACTTGACAATCTGTCCATTACCATGATAGACAGTTTGTCACTAGAGTTGCCAGAAGTGAGGGACATCCTGGTGAAAGAGATGAAATTTTGATGTTAATCACAAATGATAGATTCCCATCTTAAATATAATTTAAAACAGAAACCTACAGGAAGCTAAAATGAATAGTACAGAACCAGGTATCAGGCTTCACAAAGTAGTTTGTTTGCTTTCTCTGTGGTCATTATAAATATGGTTTAAAATCCATTTTATTTATTTTTACAGTGGATGTTTGCAGCTTCTACAGTTGGTAAACTTGTAAGTAATACGGCACGGCTACTTAATTAAGACTATAGATGTGGTTTTGACTGCTTTATATTTGGGATAAATTCTTCTGCTTTTCAAGTCATGGAGGCACAGAAACCAGTTTTGGTCTAAGTTTTTGTTTTGTTTTGTTTTGTTTTGTTTGGGGGACATTGTTGTCTTCAAAGCGCCTTTATAGAGGTTTGCATGAATAAGACTGCAACGGAGATTTTTTAGAAAAACTCTGTAAAAAAGTATGTAGAGCAATATATAAATTACATTACAAATATTTGTTATTCTGCAGGGGACTTACGTCTCTGAAACCACCTCTGAAACAGATAATGAGGATCTTTATGCAAAAATACAGTCAAAAGCTCACTTTTCTTTTGCATCTGTTTATGCTAATTAACTTTAGTGAAACGTTTCTTTAAAATACTGGGGGTATCCTGCAGGAGAGAATTGGTTCCAGAAAGCCTCACGTTATATGGTTAGCTCTTTCTAACTTATTGACCATAGAAAATATCTGTGACCGTTTGTATTTTGCATCTCCATGCAAACTTAAAATTCAATGCAGAGATAAAGCACTAAGCATCCTGGGATATAAAACCTGTTGCACATTATGCCAAAAGTAATAACAGCGGAAGTAAGTAAATTAGTACATCCTCTGAGGCAGACCCAGATTTAGTGCAAAGAAAAGCCACACCATGATCGTATCAGAAATTGTTCTCCCTGGAGCCAGTAACAGGGCACCCATGAACTAAATACTATTCACATTTCTGTTGTTCAATTTATAGTGGACGGCTTTGAAGTATTACCTCCAGTGTCACAAAATGGGAGAAATTTTCTCTGCAAGAGAGATAAAAGAGATACATCTTCTGGCAAAGACCTAAAAGTAGGTACTTGAGGGTCTACAAGGCCTTAATCTTTTCCCCTCTAAGGCAAACTAATTTAGTAAATATACTATCAGGCTTACAGCAGATCATATGAACTCTTTAGGGCACATTTGGGTAGTAGATCAGGAACGTCGGTGGCATAAAACTGATTAACAGAGCTGTGCAGTGACAAACATAGAGAAAGCTTATGGTGAAGGTCCTGCAAGAAGTAACTTGCTATTTGAAAATGCCATACTAGCATATAAATAATTTGGAAAGCATCTGTTTTTGTGAGAGACTGACTCTTACACTTCAAAAACTGATGTCTCTGGTGAACTCCAGCAAAGAAGGTTCAGAGTTATCCTGCTAGATGTTAACTTTCCTGTTCTTCCCCAGCTGCACATCAGCAGGGCAGGGTGTCTGGGACTGTATCGCCAATCAGTTCTGCTCCCGTCCAGATTTAGGGACAGGATGCTGAAGGCTCCTCTGAATGTGAGGTTCAGTAATATGTTACTGGCCTAAGTTACCAAAAATATACGACACAGAAGGAAAAAGCTGCAAAAGAAATCAGGGCAGTGGTGAAATACAGATTATCAACAGCTTAGTAAATGTTCTGGGCAATATGCCGTGGACCATCTCAGAGGAGCTCTTACTGTAGGATGCTAAAGTTGCTGTATCGTGTGGTATGAGTCATGTAATACGTCTCTGCATTTGAATATTTTGTAAATCAAACACTGAACAGCTGAGGCCCTATAATACAATTACCAAGGTCTGCAAACACAGATTCCATCACAAAATGGCACATGCTGCTGTGGTGGCTGTCATCTCCTGGTTGAAAATGTCAGGGGCACTGTAGGAGCAGACAAAAAAGCTTGCATAGACTGAGCTGGATTGCTGAAGAGATTAAGAGCAAACATGGAGGCAGGATGCTTTACAGAAACTTGGTGCTCCCCTAGGCCTACAGGCTCCAGCTTCTGATGTAATTTAAAGCAGGCCAAGAGTCAATCTGAGCCGACTGGAACGATAACATAAAGGTCATTGTGTTGGTTGAGTGTTGGCCAAAGCTGCCTACACTCTAGGCAAAAACTCATTTACTGCTGACATGCAGTTTCCAACCCGCCCAGCTCACCCCCCACCTCTTCTTTCCCATGAAAAAAGGCAACTGAGGCACCCGTGTGGTTTGTACTCATCACAGGGAAATCTTCACTTCCTCTTTGTCTCTTTGTTCCCACCTGCTCTTTTTTAGTTAAGAGTTAGTTTCTTTGTCTGTTCTCCGTAACTTCACTCACTGTGACCTTGCATCATTGCAACTAGAGGAGCTTTGTATTTTGCTTGGAGTGGAATTGCCTCAAGGTAACTGGTATTTCCTTCCAGGAGTGGGATTCAGACTTTGACTGTTGCTTGGTTATATGAAACCACTGATGATGAGTGAAGTCAGCCCAGTTTCTAGTTTTCTGCTGGATTTCATTCATATTTCAAAGAGGTTTAAGAACAATAGGTATTATGTTGTCTGCTGCCAGACATACTGCCAAATTGTCTGACTGCTCTTCAGCCTGTGCCTTTGAAAGAAAACATTTTTCTCAACTGATAAGCACTTCCGATATGGGAAACAACACTGAATATAAAATTAAGGAGTTTCTTCATTTACATAAAGGTAAGGAATGTGTTGTCATTTTGACTGATATGCAGATTGAATACTTTGCTAGATTTTCTTTTCCTAAATCAAAATGAAGCATTGTTCCCCCAAGGAACGCCACTACCTTGGTCATTCTGCGCAACAGGTACTTCTCGTTTGCCTGTGGTCCAGTTTAAAACCACATGATGACTTCTGAAATACACAGTAGATAAAGATTTATGGGACGATTTTACATTCCTGAGAAAACTGGAGCAGGGGAATATAAGTAAACATGGACATATGGAAAATAGTCCTATTTGACAGCTGTACTGAACATTTATGTAGTGAGAAATCATGTGACAAAAGGTGACAGAGAACTAATAATTTTGCCCATGGGGACAAGAAATATGTCTCATAAATCCCTCCAGAAGGAAGATGGCTACACAGTAGACCTTAAGACGATAAACGTTACTTATAAAAATTCTTACACATTGGGAAATAAATTTACATGTAACACACAGCAAATTTCTATTATTAAACTGAAAACAATGTTCGACATTGAAGTTAGTAAATAATTTGGAAAGTACCCTAATAGAAAGTGGTATAAAATGTTACAGTATCTTCTTTTAGGTTGGTGAATTTTTTACACTGATAATAACAGGAAACAAGAAAATAATTTGCTATTGCCTCTTATATTCTCAGGTTTTTAGTCTTTCTGTAGAAGCAGAAAATAAGAAAAATATCTCCTAGATATTTGATTAGAGGCCATATAGTCCCTGGAGTCTCAGTGGAAAGCACTCACAGACAGACTGCATGCAATTGCTGCATCATTTGAGCAGACCTAATAAAATAATCTAAAAAAAACCCAGAACAACAGCTTCTTATTTTCAAATGGAAGAGGAGCATAGACTAGAAGGACACATGAGGAGCAATGTGGCTGGCTCTACTCATTGTCATCTGCACTTCTCCATATATCTTGTAAATTGTGGGTTATAGCCATTGCTATCTGAGCACTGCTAGAGAAATGGAAGTGAGAAAGACAATGTAATGATTTACAATTGCTCTAAAGAATATAACTATAGGCATGAAGTTTATATGTTACCGGACACAAAAGGAATGTGAAATATTAAGTGTTTCCTGCAACAGGCCATTTTAGGAACAAACATTAGGAGCATAATAAATTCAAAGGCTTCCAGAGACAAAGTTGTTAAAATGTTTGTTTTAGCAAGGAATCAAAGTCAAACCACTAAGAACACAGAAATCCAAGTCTCCTCACGTTGCAGCAAGCGGCTACACAGCATGCTCCAGATTTGGGGTCAAGATTTCACAGCAGTGATTTAGGAGCCCAAGTCCCATGAGCATTCCCTGTGGCCACTCTTAGGTTAGACATGACTTCCCTTATTTCAGGGATGGCCAGACAGATGATGTGGCCGCCCTTTGGCTGCTGACAGCCAAGTTAACATGAATTGGCTTAGGCTGCGAGGCGGGTGGCAGCTGAGGCAGGCTGGGTGCAGAGGTGGGGACATCCCTGGGGGCAATAACCTCTCAGGGGTTATAGTCCCACGAATCCCCAGAGCTGCTGAAGGGGCAGCTTGACATGGGCAAGCAGGCAACAGAAAATCCTAAATATCTTTGAGAAGCAAGAAGAATAACTTTAACAGAAATGTTAGACAAATTTTAATTCTCTGTGTGGGGGGGTTTTTTTGTTTTTTTTTTTAAGAAGGGATTTGTGATTACTCAGATGTGATCAGAGAAGGCTGGAGAATTTACATTTAGATATTTATTTCATAGTAAGCCAAGATAATATTAATGTATTAGAGTAAGATACAATTTGGTATCTATTACTTCACTCCCTTTGGGTAGATCGTGCAGTTCTTCAGGAAATGTCGCCGTTGAAGCTGAGGGTTACACGTACACCAGTAAATAAAATGGACCAGGGGCTGCTCTATGCCCTTGGAAGTACGTGGCATGGCACAGCTTGTGTCTGTACAGACAAAACCTTCCTTACTGCCTCATGGGAAGAGTCCCTGCCTGTGCTGTCTGCGGTTTGTCCCTGGGACTAGCAGATGACCACCTCCATGGGCACTGATGTTCAGTGCCACCCAGGGTGCTCCTGCTGCTGGCCCAGACAGCACAGGTCCCACCTACCAGCCTCCCGCTCTGTCTTCAGTGACCTGGGGTACTCTGCCGTATCTACGGGCGGGCAACCGAGGGGAAACCCTCGTGAGGATCTTCTTCTCTCTAAGGCCCTTCGGTAGGAAGGGGAGACAGAAGGGCACCCGGCGTGGGTAAGGCAGGTCAGTGGCTCTGCACCTCTGCCTCTTGGAGCTGTACAACCACACCAGATGGCAGTTAAATTGCTAAAGCTAGCTGGGGAGGTGGAAGCTTTTCTAAGTACCCCCCTTCTTCCTCTTAAACATGTCAGAAATAGTCCCATTTGTACAAAATGTGTTGAAGTGAATTGTTTTGGGGAAGCAGTTTTGACTAGACACTGAAGCAGTGTGTATTTTTTTTTAATCTGAAGTAAGTTTTTGTGGTGGAATAGTGCCACCATTCACACCAAGTGAGGCTTTAGGACTGAATTTGATAACGTTAAAGAACAGTGATGAATTAGCTAGCTCTGTGTTGGGTTGCAAATGAACATCAGATACTGTACAACAGTTTCCTCTTTGTTTGGTCTGAGCAGTATCCTTACACAAATCTTGGGGCTTGAATCAGGATTTTCCACTACCCGGCCCATGTCGGGCAAATGAACGTTCATTTAATAGCGGGTGGTATTGCATTGTATTTTCATATACCTGTGGACATATTTGGCAAATAGAACTCAGAAGACTTTTACTGCAATTAGATAGTACTGCTGTGAATAATCTTTTCAGCTTTTGCTTCATACAGTTACAGTTCTCACTTCCTAAGGGCTGAAGGAGAGTGTACGTGGGTGTGCAAAGGCCGGGAAGAACAATGTTACCAAGCCTGTTTGTAAAAAAAATGCACGTAACAACACTTGGAGTACTTAAGAGCAATTTATGTAGCCATCTAGATAAAGTTACTGGAGTTACTGTTACACTAAGTGCATAATACTGTGTTAGTCCTGCTTATCTCATTTCACTTACTTGACAGACAGTTCTTGTACCAGACCAGTTCATGCTTGTGTGAAATAAGCGGTGAGAATAATGCACAATCAGTCTTATTTTAATGTTTTTACCACCTGGAGCCAGAAATGGGCTTTCAGTTCAAGGAACAAGGAAGCTCCTTTCATAACTTCCTAACGAGCTCACGCTCCCTCTGTTTGACATCATGCTGTGCACAGCGCGTCTTTCAACAGACGTCGTAGAGCCGATTGATGAGTACCTGCTCTTCCCTTGAAGCTAGGGAGTTATTTCACTGCACAGAAGTGCAAGTAGAAACGAGGAGAGAACTCTATATGTTGGTAAGGATACACATAATGTCCTTTATTCCCTTTATTGAATAGGAATTTGATCCAGTATCTGCCGGAGCCTGTTCTCTGCTAGTATCAATAGCACATTTTAAACATTGAAAAAAAATCACCCACAACTTATTGAAGGGGGTTGATATAAGGAGCCGTCATTGTGTATTATTAATGGTGTATCAGTAGGGGTAGATGAGAAGCAGAAGGACCAGCATGGCAGCAAATACTCTGGAAGACCAATACGACCTGCAATTCAGAAAAACTTCCTTGATTATACCAAGGGTAAAAGGCACAATTGACCGAATCTAAGAGTGCCACCCTCAGAACATTGTATGCATGCTTTTTATCCCTGGGACACGGTATCTGGAAATGGTAGCTTCCGGAAGCAAACTGATGCGCTTACTTGCAAAGTTTATTTTGTCCCAAAGTAAATATGAATTCAGAGATTGTGAAATAATCTTGGGATTGGGATAATAATACAAAATATATACAAAACTGAAAATGATGATCAAGAATCTACGATAATATCACTGAGGAATGTTTCCCCATTTTGATACAGGTAAAAGTCTTACAAATTTTCCTTTTGCACTTTGGTGCTTTTATCCATAAGACATTTGAAACATCTCATTCATATGGAATACTGAGGAAAGAAATATCATATTACTTATATTAGACTACGTTGCATGAAATCATAGAAAGGAATATAATCTGATGGTGAGCATGTAGGAGTTTAATCATTCTTTTTATACAAGTTATAATTAAATTATCAAATCCCCCAAACAATTGACAATCAAGGATTAAAATGAATCACAGTCCTAGCTGCAATAGTTAACTGTTAAGTTAATCATCCTGTAAGGTTTAATGCTCTGTCATTCTCTTGCTACTAATTGCTGTCAGAGTGTCTTTCTCAATCTTCATTGAATAATATTATTTTCTTGGTAAAAAAAAAACCCAAACCACTGTGGTCACATGATACGAAACACCAATCAAGAATGAACTCACATCATCAGCACAAATGTGCTAAAAAACATTGACAACCAGCAGGATTTACACCACGTCTTGTATTATCTTCCTGCGCCTCTCTAACTTTGTGCTGGTTCAGCTATTTTAAGTCCTCTAAAAGTCAGAATAAAACTAGCAGAAAGAAGCCTAAAACTGGCATAGACTCCATAGTCTGGTTAATCTGACAGACATGTGGCTGTGTGATGATGCTTGGGCTTCACGGGTGATCTGACAGGGCTCCGATCCCTGAGAGACGCAGAGCGGAAAATGCAGAAACTTTGAAGTTGGGATAGAGCAGAAAATCTTCATGAGCCAAACCATATCTTTGGGCTGGAGCCCCGGTTAAACACGAAAAGGGCCTTGATCAGAGTCCGGACATCGTTGCATCAACCTGTCCTAGCAGAGACAGGAGAAACAGACAGCTGACACCTAGCGCTGGCACTCAAGAATAAAATGGATCAGGAAGAAATTCCTCTGATTAGCCCTAATCTGTGTACCCCCCGTTCTTCAGACAGGTTCAACTTGATTTGAAATAGTTTGGAGAGAAATTCTTCTTTTAGCAGAGAAGGGGCAATTCCTTGCCTCCAGCAACTCTCAGTAATTTTATATATTACTTTATTGAAGTTCCCTTCAGATGACTTCTGTTAGAAACACACTTGAATGCATTCTGTAAGAATAGAGAAAACTCAGATAGCAACTTAGTAACTATTTTTTTTCAAAGTGGGTGAAAAATGTATTAAAATACTTTTTATCAGGTCTCAGGAGTGTCTTCTGTGGCCCTTAGTAGTCAGATAAAAGAGTCTGTGTGATGTTTACACAGCCTCCCACAGAGTAATTGCCATAGCAGCTCATATAAAAGCAACAGTAGAAAGGTGTAAAAGTCATTTGCTAGGAAGAAATAGGAAGCAATCAGCAACACTTTAAACAAATTATTGCCATGAAATCACTCTCTCAGCTTGAGATAAGCACTCGGGGTCTGTTAAAGCTATAACAGCCCTGTGGCTTCTCCTCCCAGGATATTTTTCTGCTAAATTTTTAGTCAGAAAATGAGGGATTCAGCGGAGTGATGCTTTAAGCTGGTGCTGAATATACTTGTCCTCAGGCTACGGCTGGTACCCACCCCCGTGTGCGTGAATATGTATATGTCTGCGTGTACATGTGAATGTGTGAGTGTATTATGTGAATATGTGCAATGACTTTTCAAACGTGTTATTAAGAGCGATGTCCTTTTTCAGCGAAGCAGAATTCTGCGCAGGTTAAGCTGGTTAGAAGTAGCTGTTTGCAGAAGAGCCGTCTGCAGATGTCTGTGGTAGGTAGCAGAGCTCTGAGCTGCCCCAAGAGGGAAGCGCTTGGCACAGGTGAGCTGAGAAAGGAATGTCCTGTTGGGGGGAAAACTAAAGGACGGGAGGATTTTTCGGGCTGCCTGTGAAGCCGGGCCAGCTCTGTGGCCACCCTGGCTCTCTGGGAGGGAGATGTGCTCTCCTGGCACTCTGCCTTTGGAGGGAGAAAGTATCGCCCCTGTGAATCCCCTTCCTTGCCCTTGGCTAGAGGCCACATCCATGCCGACCGCTTGGCTGCTTGTTCCATCTCCCAGTTACCACATCCAAAGGGTACTTGAACTGTGTATCCAGTTTGTTGTTATGGGAAACTCAGAAGTGTCGGCTTCAGAAATACTGTGATTCTATCATATTCCTGGGCCTGCAGGGTTTTTGGCTATTATTTCTGCTAAGTGTCTTTTTTATTAAACCTCCTCTCTTTTGGGAGCAGATGGCTGTGGGTGTACAAAATGAGTATGAGACCAATCACTTTTGCCTTTTACTCAAAATTCACATGTCTGCCCATTCCCCCTGATGTCACTGGTAGGATTAGGAGTGCAGGTGGGGACTAAGCGGATGAGCTCTTGAGAAGGAAACTCTCATTTTGTAAATCTTCTTTCTGAGAGAAACTTGGCTCTCTAGAGATGTGGGGCTCCAGGGCTATGATTCAAAGGGAAAAAAAACAGAATAGCAATGGGATGTGTAATACATTCTGTGTGTATGCGCAGACTCAAGCAAGCAGGAAGGGAATCGCGGATGAGGTGGGACGGTCCTCAAACATGGGGCAGGGGCAGTGGCTGGGAGGGATGGGAGGTTCCAGGGCTACCTCTGCCGTGAGAAAATGGTTCTGGTGCTTGCACACCATGTCCATGCAAGGCCCAGGAGTGGGCAAGGAGACAGGCACCAGTTCTGCTCCCAGGAGCCTGCCGACAGCCAAAGGCAGCTGTGGGCCAGTGCTTAAGCCTTTTCCCTGGCCTTGCTGCATTTACTGGAGCCAACGTAGCAAGAGCAATACTGGCATACACAAAGCAGAAGCTGATTTGGGAGAAGAGAGGTCTCTGCCATGAAGGAGGAGAAACACTCCCAGTGTTCCCAGCGGGGTCTCTGACGGACAGAGGCATTGCAGGTAATCCTTAAAACAACAAGAAGAAACTGGTAATGGAAAGCAGAGATGCTGAAAGTTCCCACTACAGCCTTATGATGGAAAAGAGCCAAGAAATCCCCAGCTGCCTGCTTTTAGGTATCTTTTTTTTTTTTTTTTATTTAGGTGAACACGCACAGCTGCGGGCATAACCTCTTCCAAACACAGGCGCTGCCTCTGTCAGATGGAAGAGATTTGTAGGTGTCACAGAGTCAGGGCTCATAGACATTCAGCAGTGTTGCTATAAAAAGCTGTGGTAAGCCCTACTTATTATTTTATCCCTTTATGACCAACCTGACACCACATACGTTGCAGCACTCGTCCACTTCCTTGGAGGTAAATTCACTCAGAGAAGAGGGTGAAAGAAGGATGCTGCTGCTCTTTGCTGCTGCCTTGCCACTACCCTGGGAACCTTCTTAGTCGTACTGGAAGGTACATCTGTTAGTTTTGTTGCTATAATGCTCATTCCTTTTCTTACCTACAGGAGCTTAAAAATCACTGAATGTATACACTTGTGTCAAAGTACGAGACACCTTTCAGTCTCATTTTTAATTTTGAAACACCATTGAAGTTGAATCCATTTTACATTTTGACACCAGTCATTGGTTGTGTTCTGTATATTTCTTCAAGCTACTGTATTTTCCTTGCTACGGATTTGACTTTTGTTAATATTAAGTGGAGATGCATCTGGAGTAGAAAAATTGGATCCATCTCTGGATTTAAACTCCGTCAAAATTCACGCACAGTGCAAGATAGAGTTTGTTCAGGCTCATGTCTGCATGGAAAATATTCAACCCTGTCTCAAGGTTTGTTTATGTGTTTTTTGATTTCAATATTACATGAACCAACTGCTATTTAATTAGCGAGGCATTGTAGAAATTCTTCTTATGGGTGTAATTTGCTTTGATCTCTTGCCTGAGGAAGGAGTTTAGCAATGGAACCACTGTTCCTTCCTAATACAAGCACACATAATTGTAGTTGCTTTATCCTGGCTGTGGACTAGATTATTTCTCTACTGCTTTTAAAATATTGCTTCTTTCTCTCAAATAAATTCTTCCCATCAGGAGCTAGCCGCACATCTCCCGTTTCTTTGCTAGTCTGTGCTGGTTTAGTCTTCATGCTGCATGCTGCCTCAACCTTTTTTATTAGGCCCTTTTGACTAGGAAAGTGATTAGCGAACATCTTTGGAAGCTGGATTCATAACCTCATGGGTTGCTTCAGATCTTTGTTTTACAGCTTTTTACGTATGTGTGGAGAGCAAGCAACATCCAACAATTCTTACCTATGCAGTCAGCAAACTCTGAAGAGCAGCACATGTGTAGTTATTTACTTGTTATGATGGCATTGTCACATTGGGGGTCTCTGGGGCACCTATCCCATTGACCTCTTTGGTATTAGGTGGCCTGAACCCTGTGCATGATGCTCTTTAATTGTATTTACTCTGGCAGGAAGGAGTCTGCCTGGACACACTGTCAAGCAGAGAGCAGGAGGTGAGTCTGGCCCCTTTCCTTCAGGAGAAACAGCTGGGCTGGAGTCAGGCTGGGAGGAGAGGTCAGCAGGTCACCTTGGGGTCAGGGATGCTAAAATCTGAGTTTGAGTAGTCTTGGTTTCCACAGAAACAGCAAATCTCCCCTCCCAATTTTTCATCTCGCTCTTTCATCTCTCCCAGCTCCTCCCCACATTCTTGCCATCTGATGTATTAGGGCCAGCTAGCTCAGATTCATCTTTCAGCAGCAACCGGAGGAGCTGCTGACACCCTGCAAGCCCAGCAGCTAAAACACTCTCCTCTGCTGGAGGCAAATCTGTAGCTAGCTATGACTGTAGACCAGGCTAGAGCATAATGTGGCCCCCCCGAAAGCGAAGGTTGAACCAGCAGCCGAAAGGGCACAGCAGGCTCTGACCCTTTAGCAAGGTGAGGACACAGCAGGACCTAGTTGTGTAAACTGGGAGGGAGAGGAAGGCAAAGGGAAACACGCAGAGAGAGAGCAAGTCGCCCTTTCCCCTGCCCACAGTCTCTGCTGAAGGGATGCGCATGGGAAAATGAGTCTTGCACCCGTTTATGGTATAAATTATGAGGGATGCGGAGAGAATGGTGCGTGTTCGCTTGTAGTGATTCCATCGGTGACCTTCTGACTGAGGCTTTTACCACTGTAGTTTATCACACACTTTTTTCCATCACTTTCTGACAGTCTGGACTGACAGCTTCAGTAGCTTTCTCTAAACGAAAGCTAACGCACTGCAAAGCATGCCAGGCAATCAGCATTCAGTCGATGCCACAGTTTCCTTTCTGCTTCTCTTTCCTCGCCCCCTCCCATGCCTGCTGCCTCTGAAGTTTAGCATCCCCTCTTGCTTTTAGGAAGAGCAGTCTAACAGACTGAAGAGAGCTGACGGAGCAGAAGAAAGCTCCTCGCATGGTGATGTCCCTCAGCACACTCCATGCCTCACGTTCACACCTGTAAAATGGGGGTGATTATTCCTTGCTAAATGCAGCGACTGTGGGCATGTGACTATGTCAAGTGACCAGAAAGGCAGCTGGATAGCATGTCTGAGGGAAAACCAATGCTGAGTTTGCCTTCCTGGCAAATGAAAAGGTGAAGCCTTGATTTAACAGAGCAGAGAAAAGCCTGAATCATAGAATTGTCCGGGTTGGAAGGGACCTTTAAGGTCATCAAGCCCAACCATTAACCTAAAACTGCCAAGTCCACCGCTAAACCATGTCCCTAAGCACCACGTCTACCCATCTTCTGAATACCTCCGGGGATGGTGATTCAACCACTTTCCTGGGCAGCCTGTTCCAGTGCTTGACAACGTTTTCACTGAAGGAATTTTTCCTAATATCCATCCTAAACCTCCCCATATACCTAAATGAGCCAGCAGCTGTGAGAAAGAGGGTAAAAACCACTTGTTGGTGCGCATTTATAAGCAGTGCTTTTGCGGTGCCCTGCTGTCATGTGTTTCTGTGTCCTTCTTAGCTTCTTACTGAACTCAGGCTTCAGTCGGACCCTCCTGACGTCTGGGCAGAGACTTCACTCTGCTCATCACACAAGGAGCTACGCAAGCTGCCCAACTCCTCTCTTGAAGCTATGTAACATTTTGTACAGCTCCAGCATCCTCATTCTGCATGCCAATATATTTTACAATGTCCATATGGGTTTTGGTCTGGTTATTATTATGGGCTGGACCTCCTGATGGGCAGGCAGTGTATGAGCATGGGGAAGGAGTTACAAACTATCTGCGCTGCAGCTGCTTATTTGTGCAACTGAAATAAAACGCCAGGCAGCACCCTTCACTGAGACCGCGATGTATTTTGGCCCCCAGGCTGCCAGCAAAGGGATGGGGTCGTGCAGGGGGTGAGGACGTGGTGAAGGGCAGCGTGGGGGTGAAATGAGGGTGTGCTGATGGCAGCTATCTTCGTCTGCCAGCGCCTGCATTACAAATCTGCTTGGAGTTAGATGAGGGCAAGCGCTTCTGATGAAGGGAAATAGGAGAGTAAAAGAAGGTATGGAGGTAGAGTATGGATAGCCTTTAAAATTCCCCAGGTTTGAGGAATGACATAAAAAAGACATGTTTCCCAACATTAGGAAGCAAGGGGGGAAGGATTTTTTTTCCTCTCTGTCCCTTTGTTGCCCTCTTCCTTCCTACGACCTTTTCCTTGACACGGTGAGTCACGATCCTGTGGCAGAGAGGTGGAAAACTTCGAGCCATAGATCCTCTCTGTCATAGCCATTCTCCCGACCCAAATTCCTGCTGATCTCAATCACCATCTCAGCTCCACACAGCACTCGCCTCAGCTGCTCACAAAGCAGCACTAACCACCTGGCTGCCTCCACACATGCATTTTTGGGACACCCAAACCAACAATTTACACTGTGGTAAAACCTCAGTCTCATCATGGTTCCTCCGGAGCTATAGAAGTGAGGTAATAGGTAGAGCCCACACTTTGATCTTCCCCAGACTATGGATCTTCTTCTGTTCATTATAATCACCCAGGGATTGATTAGGCAATTACCAGCCTGATAAAGGCCAGACTTTAAAATGGCTATTGGGCCACCTCAGAAAAGAGCCACAGGATGCCGAGGCTGCCACAACAGTGGCTGGTGTCCCCAGCAAGGTCTGCCTGGCCCCAGGCTGCTCTTCAGATTACTCGCTAACTTCAGCGGCAGACGAGTGTCTCACCACTCATTGCAGACTTGGGTTGTACCAGACCTATTTTGAACTCAGGAAACTAGAGCAGATAGCTATCAAACAGGGCTTAAAACCCAGTTTAGACCAAATCCTCCTTCATACTCTTAGGATCCTCCAGGCTTCTTAGGATCCCTTGGACACATACCACAGTATGCGGTAGTGACTGTTGCTTCTGCATGGCACTTTAGCTGTCATCCTCAGTCAGGTTTTCAACAATTAACTAGTAGGCTGGGGAATAATTACTAGCCATCTTGGCATCCAGAGGCAGAACAAATCCAGGCTGTATGTGATAGGTATTGAGGCTGGAGCGAAGTGTGGCACCTGGTTAAGAAGATGATTGTCAGTTTTTGCCTTGCACTAGGAAAATTTGCACTTTCCCTTGTGCTTGCACACCAATATGTTGTATCAACACGTCCAATAATGCATACGAATAATGCATTACAAATAATAAATACTTAAAAATACATAATGATAACACATTAAATCCTGTTTAGATTTGATATCAGGAAGAAATTCTTTACTGTGAGGGTGGTGAGGCACTGGAACAGGTTGCCCAAGGAGGTGGTGGCTGCCCCATCCCTGGAAGTGTTCAAGGCCAGGCTGGATGGGGCTTTGAGCAGCCTGGTCTAGTGGGAGGTGTCCCTGCCCATGGCAGGGGGGTTGGAACTAGGTGATCTTTAAGGTCCCTTCCAACCCAAACTATTCTATGATTCTATGATTCAGGGTCTTCACACTTGATAAAATAGTTTTTGAAAAACTTGAGGATACTTTAGTTATTTCATAAGCCATGACTAATGTTAAGAATGACTCTCCTTTCCCAAAACAGCATTGACTCATACGTTTGCTAAGCTACAGAGCTAGTAACACCAGTAAGAGCTCTGCTTTTGCCTCTCCTTGGATCTGCAGGAAGGTGAATGTAAGGGGTGACACTGCCTGTCCTGAAATCAGTGGAAAAAACGGTACTAGTTTCTGTGGTAACAAAACAGTCCAGAAGGTGCTTTTTAATGAAAGAGTAGATGACAGACATCTTGAGAAGTTATACTTAATGTAACTTCTGTTTTTATACTGCAAATTAAGCCATGCAGCAGTGGTCACACAGATCATGTATAAACTGCACTTTGACGTCTGTGTTTCATGTGACAAATCAGTACTTTCCATAGAAGCAGACTTTTTTTTGCTGCTGCTTTTAACAAGAGCATTTTATAGATGTGAAAGCACTCTTGAGTGAGCTGGAGCATTTGACCAAAGAATTCCTCCAGAATGCCAGACTCGCTTCTTCTTTCTGTTGAGCTAAATGCCCCATCACCATAGTCAAACCGTAGGGTGGTACACAGAAAACGCATCCAATCCCAAGATTAGGAATATGGCTACAGGTAACTGTGTTTTTAAAATAAAATACAGATTTAGGAGCAAGGTTGCATTTCCTTTAAGCTGTATATTTCATATATGAACTATACAAATCAATAATTTTGCTTATAAGAAAATATACAGACATTTACTTGAAGTTTAGAGGGGGTTTCAAATTTAAGTCCATTCTATTAGGCTTCAAATGTAAGGAAAAGGTAAAATCTGAAATAACCCAGATGGATCAAAAATGCCATTTAAATGCATTGTCCTGTTCTTTATTAAAGACAAGCTTTTTAATACAATCATCAGCTTGTGAAGATACAAATGCAGATAACAGCAGGTCTGATTTGGGTGGAGATTTATTGCAGCATCACATCTGTCCCACAGCACAGAGAATGCTCTGATGCCCGACCCAATCTTAGGCATCAACAGCAATTTCTCCCTTGGCTTTTGCTCTTTGCTGAAAAAGCATCTCCCCCTCTTGCGGCTACATTTCATCCCAGGTTTTCCCTTTCCACTCTCAGGTTGTGTAATAAGTCACAGCAAGGGCATCTAATCATCTCTAGAATGTGACAACATTTGGTTCAGATTCCCTTATCAGCATCACCTTTCCTTCTGCCTCTGCCTCATCCTTAAAGAAGACCAGGCGGTGGGCCTTAGAGATCAGTCACACGTCGACCGCTTCTTCAAACACTTCACGTGGGAAACTGTTCAGAGGCATGATTGCTGAGCTGCAGACCTGGAAAATAACTGTCATCGAGACCTTTACATCTGTCAAAGGAATTTCAGCCCAGTGACACGGCTTTGCCCCTACTTTTTTTTAAACTTTAGCAAGCCCTTGGATCCTTTATGACTTAAAACAACTACTGTAGGGCATTACTTTGGGAGGAGATCTACTTCAGAAAAGTGTTTTAGCCAAGAATTAGTTACACACCTTCAAAATGAAAGAAGCTCTTTATTATATCGTGTGTTGTAATTAAGATGAAACCGTATGCTGTGTTTCCTTTGTTCCTGTCGATTTGTGGAAAACCCCAAGGTACTGCAGCCCCAGGAAAGCCGATCGCATCTGGCTCTGAGCTGGTGGGGCTGCGACAGGTGTAGGGCAGCCTCCCCCCTGCCTCGCTGCCCCACGGCCCCTGGCCAGCCCTGTCCCTGCCCCTGGGGGCGCTCAGCACTCCCTGGACTGTGACGGCTGCTCTGCAGAGGTCTGTCCACCAAACGGACTCCCAGCCTGTTGCTGCAGGACCAACGCCAGCCAACGGGAGCTGGGTCAGGTGGGGAGGTGGTCCTTAATGCAGCCATAGTGGTGGAGTCAGGGTGGCTCTGATCCTAAATACGTCACCTTATCATACGCTTGACTCTAACCAGGTGATGAGAACCTATTGAGTTTGGTAGGACTGAAGGTTGGCTTGCACTGATGTTTTCTGCTAGGTAATAACACTTGGGTATGTTATTACAAATTTTGTTGATTAAGGACCTGATTGTGCAGGGATGTGTCCCACTGTGGAAATACAAAATGCTGCTGTATAAGTTTGCTGACGACATCAAGCTGTGTGGTGCAGTTGACAGGCCGGAGGGAAGGAATGCCTTAGAGAGGGACCTGGACAGGCTTGAGAGGTGGGCCTGTGTGAACTTCATGAAGTTCAACCAGGCCAAGTACAGGGTTCTACTCATGGGTTAGTGCAATCCCAAGCACAAACACAGGCTGGGCAGAGAATGGATTGAGAGCAGCCCTGAGGAGAAGGACTTGGGGGTCCTGGTGGACGAGAAGCTCAACAGTGTGTGCTTGCAGCCCTGAAAGCCAACCGCATCCTGGGCTGCACCAAAAGAAGCATGGCCAGCAGGTCAAGGGAGGTGATTCTACCCCTCTACTCCAATCTCATGAGACCCCACTTGGAGTACTGTGTCCAGCTCGGGTACCCCCAACATAAGAGGGACAGGACCTGTTGGAGCGAGTCCAGAGGAGGGCCACAAAGATGATCAGAGGGCTGGAGCATCTCTCCTATGAGGACAGGCTGAGAGAGTTGGGGGTTCTTCAGCCTGGAGAAGAGAAGGCTCCGAGGAGACCTTCTAGCAGCCTTCCAGTACCTGAAGGGGGCCTACAGGAAAGATGGGGAGGGACTCTTTATCAGGGGGTGTAGTGATAGGACGAGAGGTAATGGTTTTAAACTGAAAGAAGGTAGATTTAGATTAGATATTAGGAAGAAAGTCTTCACTGTGAGAGCACTGAGGCACTGGAACAGGTTGCCCAGGGAAGTTGTGGATGCCCCATCCCTGGAAGTGTTCAAGGCCAGGCTGGATGGGACTTTGAGCAGCCTGGTCTAGTGGGAGGTATCCCTGTCCATGGCAGGGGGTTGGAACTAGAAGATCTTTAAGGTTCCTTCCAACTCTAACCATTTGATGATTCTATGAGTCTATGATATATCTGCATTAAAAAATACAAAACCTGTTGTAAACCCAACCACTACTGTGTTTCTTTAAACCTTACAAGATGCCAACTGCTTCCTTTCTGAGTGTTTTTTTACATGCAGTGAAGTTAGAATGTAATGGCATTTAGTGCCTTAGAGAGCATAGTTTGGTTATTTGGAAATTCGTGTGCAAAATTTTTTAGTACATAAACTGTGCTAGTGTATGAGTGTGTTTTGTGAATCCTACATAAATCTCAGTTTAAAAGCCCCATTTTGAAGGCTGTGTGTATGTATTCTAAAACTGTGGAGAAAAAAAAGCAAATTGTATATTTTGAATACATTTAAATGCATCAGCGTTAGCCTGCTGCTACCACTGTATATGGAAGATAGAAAACATTTTGTGCTCTTACACAATTTGCACTTAAATTCTGTTGAATCTTTTCATCAGATGATCTTTTTTTGCTTTGGTTGAATACAAAATCACATCCAAATATTGAAAGTGATGTGTTTTGAAAGCAAATGCTATCTTGCCTCTTCTTCCCTTGCCGGTAATAACAACCTTAAAAAGACACTCACTCTATTAATCATTGTATACTACTTAATGAGTAATGCTTTGAATTCGCACAGTTACCTTTTCCTGGAGATCACACAGAACTTGAAATAATTACCCACCAGCAAGAACTGAAACTATTTAACTTGTCTCTTTGCCTAATTTACATACGATTTCACTGGCACACTAAGTCTTGCTGCGGTATTTCTGCCTCCATTTAGACCAGAACAGTAACCAGGGTCACCTGGAGAGGGGCAACTCCACCAGCCTCCTGCTGCGGCGCCCTGACAAGAGGGGTTGTCTCTGAATGTGATTATACCTCTTCAAGCAGCCAATGCATACAGGAAGGATATAAAAAAATGTATTTTCTCCTTTATTTCCTCCTTTCTGTCTTTTCCTTCTTTCGTCCCTTCTTCCCTTCCTCTCTTTTCCCTTCCTTCCATGTTCATGTACTTCCTTCCTTCCTTCCTTTCTTTTCAGACAAAGTATATTCCTTCCTTTCCCCTAAAAAAATGCAGGGATGCGTCATATTTGACACTGCAAGACATCCAAAGGCATACTGTCTCAGCCTGCCATACATTTAATCTGAAAGTTTCATATTTTTATCTATTAACTGTATATCTGCAACGACTCATAAAGTATTCCTTTACAGTCTTTGCTGTGAGAAATATTTGTTCTGGGTGGATCATCCTATGCTGGTGGTGTTATGGTAAGACCATGGTAAGGAAATGCAAAGATTTGGTCGTATGTGGAGGAAAACCACCATTTAGCACAACTGAAGTGTATTAGGGGAAGATGATCCTTGTAGTGGTAGAAAGAGTCAGTGGCTTGTAGTCGACTCAGCCTGTCAGTCACCAGCTGTGGCTACAGGGTTATCAGTCTCTATGTTTCTGCTGAAGATGAGGAGATACTAGCTTATTTCCAAGAGACCTTTAATTGGCTTTAGTCAAGTAACACGGAGCACTGATAAGTTATCAACCCTTTCTAATCAGACTCTAGTTCAGTTCTCCAACATCCTGGCTAGACCCATTTGGGCAGTGGTCATATGCCTGTAGCTGGAAGCAGTCGCTGGCGCAGGCAGAAGTTTTGTTTAAAAATAGGTCAGTGAGCACTTAAAAATCTGTCCTCCACAAAACAACATTCATGTTTTCACATCAGAGGAAAGAAAATACACTCCCAAAGGGGACGTGCTTTGTTTGTGTACATGGCAATGCAGCAGCCTTTCTAATTATCACCTAGTCGAAGAGGATGTTTTCTGTTGTGCACGTATGGCTGCATGTTACTCATTCCTGGCTGTGTTCTCACCCCTGTAATTTTAGTGCTCATCTGTAATGCTGGAATGCGTGCCCAAAGAAGAAAGCCCATGAAAAACAGATTTGTAAGAAAAAAGAAAGCAAATCCCCTCCTCCCTGAAATCTAGAGCAACATCCCCCCTTACACAGTTACAGGACACTTCAAAAAGGTGGGTGGAGTAAAAAATTAAAAGCATGCTTTGGCTTCGTGTTTAGGAAGCGCTAGCTCAAGTAGCAGCAGGTATCTCGCTTTTTCTGCTTTGGATTTCCCCCCATCAGAATTGCAGTCTATTCCCAAACACACCAGCACACACACTAAGCAGATGATGATAGTTTTATTTTCAACACAGATGCAACCCATCTCCTTTGTACAATACTGTGACCAGAGACAGGAGGTGTCTCTTGCAGGGACCCTATCATTAGTAATAGAGTATTCTCATTAATTTCCTCTTTTTCCCTCCATTCTTTCCTCTTTTAAACAAAACACTTGCCAAACAGTGAATATATTTAATCTTTAGTTGAACAACGTATTTGTTGGTGCAAAAATAGGTATCTCGTGGAAATTTGTAGCATAAGTTATTCAAAACCTCATTGTTTCTTCATTTCCCTGCAGATGTATAAGGGGTCTCCTCTCTCTTTGCGTACTTCTGAATTCAGCTTTTGCCAGGCACCTTCAGGAAAGAAAAACTGCTTTGTATGTATTGTGTTTTAAAATAAAGATGTCATGTTTAAAAGCACGGAGTCATTGAAATCTGAGATCATCTATTTCTGGTTTTCATTAACATGAGCTGCACATAGTTGCTCACCACGACACATTACAAAGTCCCAGTCCGCCCATCACTCAGAAACCATCTCAGCCTGAAAATCAGTGGTTAAAGCATGCAGCAGCTCCTGGTCCATGCGTATACCTGATTTTCCTCAGCACCAGAACCACCAAGCTCAGGAAGACAGGGGGCAGGTCTCCGGAGCTCAGCATCCCAAGTACCTACCTACTCCCTCGTGCCTGCCTGACCTGAGGAAAGGGGATGGCGCACCAACACACATGTAGCCCCAGCATCTGAGCACCTCAGTCTTTCAGGGAACTTAAGTGACTTCCGTTTTCAGATGGACAATTTGAGACACCTGGAAATGAAGGCTTAGACTCACGGAGGGCAATCAAATTCAGAGCCACCTCAAGACTTTTCTGGATTTTTCCCAGCCTCCCACAAAAACCTCTTGTGTTTTGGTGGAGTGGGCTGAGACCTACGCTGCCTTAGCTTCTAACTCATCCCCATATCAGTGACTTGCTTTTCTTCTTCCCATCTGTTTAGGAGATAATATTAGCGCCGCAGGTCCATCCCATCCCCAGCTGGTCTGGAGCGGTTCATTCCTGAGCATTTGCTCCTCTTTTCTCCAGGCTTTTTCGCAACGTGTCAGTGATGGTGATAAAAGTCGGCTGAACTGAAGGCAATGTAAACAGACAAGTACTGTCTTCATGCTGTCCCTCTGAAGTGCCTCCTAGAAAGACTGGAAAAAGGATGTGAATAGTTTTTTGAGGACGGTATATTAAGGACATAACTACCTTGTTGGTAGCCTGTACTGGAGACTGCAAGGTTGCTCATTCCTTCCACGACCACAAATCATCTGAGTGTCTCTTGTCTACAAAATGGGACATGGCTTAATTAAACACAAAGCATAGCCCAGTTATCCGACAGCGAGGCTTCGGCTGTGGTTTGCTGGGGCCGAGCTCCGTCCCCGCTGGAGGAAGGAGCCACGGGGAGCCCTGGGAAGCCAGGCTGCCCTTCTCGCCCCAGGATGCTCAGGCTCCTATCGGATGGGTTCCTTTAAATCTGCAGCCTTACTTTCAATTTATTCTTGACAAACAGCAGGCCCTACAGAAAAAAAAAAAAAAAGGAGAAAAAAAAAAGAAAAAGAAAAGAAAAGAAAGAAAAGAAAGCTTTCAATTCAAAGCGCATAGTTGTGAAAAAGCCATGCTCTGAACCGGGGTGAGGGAAAGCAGCTCAAGGCATATATTCTACCCTGGCCTGTACTTAATTATGTGTTTTGAATTGAAAACAAACATTTTTAAAATGGCTACTGAGATGCACTTCTCGAATGAATCCAAGATGGTGGCAGATGTTACGGCTTCTGTGATAAATGATTTCAAAGGCGCCGAGGCCCGTCGCCTTTTTAAAGTGACAGCACTTGGGTCTCTACAGCCGCTTTCCAGCTCTCTGGCGGTTTCTTCGCTTGACTGTTTTCGGGACGCCTTTCCACCCTGTGTTTCACAATATTGCCACATCATTCAAGCGGGATGAAACCGAGCCGTTTCTGTGACATTCGTGCAGAAGGACGGCCACTGTGATCTTAAAGAATGTGGCACCCACAAGCAGACACATGGCTTTGATATTTTTTTATTTTATTCAGAGCCCTCTAATTTAGAAAGCCATGTGTCACCCGGCGAAACCAAACGCTTGCTTGCAGTGATCGCAGCCTCCTGCCTTTGCCTGTTCCTCTCTCCCCTGCAGTAGTTAATAACTCAAGAAGTTGCTAGAGAAGTTGCTCAGGACAGTCCCCCCTGCCATTTTAAAGAAATGTTGTTAGCCAAGAGGGTAAACTGGAAGAGACAACTGCCCCGGCACAAGCCTTAAGAAACACTCAGCTCTATAAAAAAAAGTCCGGAAGGATATAAATCATAACCAAGAGTAAATCATCAGCTTTGCCTTAGAATAATGGCATCGTTGGTAGTGATACAGTGGGAAGAGGCAATACGTTCAAATACAACAAAAGAGTTTTGAAAAATAAATGTATCTTAAGCACCGACTTGGGACTGCCACATACAGTAGATGTGGAAAATTACTAATATCCCAGTATGGAAGATGAAGGAGGGGAAATAATTGTGGAACAGGATATAACGTTCTGGACAAAAAAATTGTCATCTAGCTCATATTTTATCTTAGACAAAAGACAACTCTCCTCTCAAACAAGTCTTATAATTTTATAGCGTGACCCTTCCTTTCTTTTCTGCAACGTGCCACTGCTTTTGGAGAAGATTCCACTTCCCGCTTTCCCTAGCCTGAGCAGTCTTGCTGGCTGCAGGACACTCTGGGAAGGTGAACAATGTGGGTCTGAATCCTTATAGGTTTTTGAGATGACTCTGAAGAGCCTTCTAACTTCTGGGCTGTAAATCCTCATCAGACCCAGGTGCCTTACTGCACCCTCATTGAAAGACTAGGTATCTCACCTGGGTACCAAAGGTGCCTGCTGAACCCTGTGAGGATGGAGACATCTTCCCCTTCCCCAGTGCTCCCCACCAGTTCAGGCAGCACTGGCTGCTGTGCCTTTCATCTTCAGGGATATGTGTCTCCTGGGGCATCACGTGGGCAGCAGCTGGCCTCATGTCCAGACAGTGGCTTCTTCTTTGATATCCACACAACAGTGAGTACTTCAGTTCTTACAGACCAGATCCACGAGGACTTACTATGACTAACTCTTAATTTCAGTTGGGTTTATGGACCTAAACACTTTGAGGCCTGAGCTGACATCTCTTCAAAAGTTCAGCTGAGATTCCTACTAAGTTTTAAGCCTACCCTTTTGCTTCGCAGAGGCAGTCCTGCACTTTGGCTGGATGATATCCACCTTTCCTCTCTTTGGTATCTAAATGATTCTCCCAGCCTGCTGTACAGAGCCCCAGTGACCAACCTAGATGCTAAGGGCCCCACCACAGTACAATGCACTTATAGCAGGAAGCATTTCAATGCTGGAATCCTCCTTATTAACCAAACCCCAACCATATCCGAGGTGGCTATCTTCTTTTGTAGGATAACACTTCCGAATGGTGCTCAGGTTCCATCAATAACAGGCTGTTATCTACTACAGAGTTTCTACAGGTGCTGTAGCTGTGATGAGACTAAATGTCTGATTGACAATAGTGCATTTGGCTAAAAGAGATCCTCCAGGTTACCTTTTGAAGGCACATACCAGATCTTGAGCTGCCCATCTGTCATTTTAGGAGACTGAAGCTCATCTTTTTTCTTTTCCTTTGTTCTGTTTTTGATTCTGTATGTAGTATGATCTGAAAAAGTCACTTCAGATAAGCAGCCTACAGGACTAAGAAACGCTTTTCTTAGTGTGCAAGTGTGCTGTGCTTCACTAGAGAAAGTGTAAGAGGAAAGGTAGGTATATTTGATAAAAAGTGAGTCGGTGGTTCAGACGACATGGAGTATCTAGATAACGAAGCCTACAAATGATAATGCTAAACCTAAATGTGTATACCAGAGGAATTACACTCAAAGGAACCACAGATTCTTGTAAACACATTAACTTTTCTTGAATGGTAACAAGCTGCAAACTAAATGAGGTTTGCTTCATCAGAGGAAGGGATTCCATTCACACCTGCTACAAAGGAACATTTCTGTAATTTGTGGAGCAACATAAATATGCGGTCTGTGTGTGTGTTGCCATCACTGCCATTGGATCACAAAGAAACATTGCCTCTTGGAACTTGTATAGGAAACAACTGGCTGTCAGTGCCGGAAGATACCTATGCTATCTTGCAATCAAGGTGGTTAAAAAAAGATAAACTAACAACAGATTGTATCCATTACTTGTCTAAAAGATCAAATTTGGGAAGGATAGAAAGAAGATAAAATGACTTACATTCAATTACATAATTAATTATTAAGCTTCTAAACATGCTTTTGGTGATCCTTTGCACGGATAACACCTAGCTTCTCTACGGCTGGGAAGAGCCATGAAATATGCTGTACCTCACCCAGTTAGTTCTGCTTGACCTCCCACTTGACTCCGTTACACCTCGCCTGTGATGGAGACCATGACCTGCTCTCAGGTTTCCCACTTGTGAGTGTTGAAGTGTTAGTCCCATAATCCAGTTTGTAAGTGGACTGTAAGATGGGTGCATGAGGCACGGGCAAATTCCTGCTGCAAGAGATAAGTCTCCAGCAGTCGCAGGCATGCGGATCAAATGGTGCAGGCTGGGGTCAAGGCTCCAGATAAGCAGAAGGCGAGTTCCGGGAGCGTCCTGCTCTCTCCTCACGAGTAGAGTCTTGTAGCTCATTTTCTTCGCTATTTCATCTTGTAGCAGCACAGAGATTTCTTCAAATATCAGCTCAGCCTTGGAGTTCCTCAACGCCAATTCCTGTGACAGCAACACTATGATTCTTGGCAGAAACAGGCGCTTTCTGTATCAAACTCTTCATTCTTTGGATGCAGAACCAAAGTGAAATCTATGGATTAACTAGCAGTTCTTCTTAGGAAATCTAAAAGAGATTGGTCCCAGCATAGCCATCTAAACAAGATGAAACTTAACTTCTTCAGCTTTGTATGTTACTAACTATTCAGTAACACTGCCATTCACAGTTTAAAAAAAAAAAAGATGTGGAGCTCTGGTGCATCATGCTGTACTCTGCCGTTCTGTCAGGAACAGCCTTTTGGAGGATGAAACACACAGCCACACATGTATAATGGCTCTTGGCTTATGCTGGGATTCTGAGTGGTGTTTGAGAAACTTTTTTCATTTGTTAACTAGAAAACACACCAAAATGTCACTTGTCTGCAACCAGACTTTGCAGCATTCTGGCACCTCATGCCTTCTGCAGCGTGCGTGTGCGTCTGTGTGCCTGTACTTGCCACGTGCACATACACGCACAGCCATGCACACAATGGTCACACATCTTCTAAAATATCTTGTTGTTATTGCTTGATTGTGCTGTATTGTAAATATACAAATTCTTTCCTGTTGGTTTCTTGGCCTGGGCTAGGTGTGGTGATGGCAGTCACAAGACAGCAATTTCATTAATATCTGTGTTGCTGCTTTCTTTCTGTGGCTTTTAGCTCCCTGAACTCTATTTCACAGTTAGTAGAGTTGTTTGGAGCTAGATCCAAGAAAAGACACACACACTCCTACAAACTGGGTGTTTGGCCCACAGAATGTAATCTGAAGGTCACCCCTCCACTGCTTCAACAAAGCGTGCTGAGTGCCCCGACGAGAAAGCCATCTATGGTCAGCTAATAGAAAACAAATAATGTGGAGCTGTGTTGAAAATCCTGCCCAATTCCAGCTGTCAGAGTTTAGGGTTAGGGCTGCAAAACTGTTGTGTTCCTCCAAAGATGAGAGACAGTCTGTCCTTGTGCGGGACTTCGCTGAGAAAAATGGGATGGGCACATTGCAGCTGCTGCCACATTGCATCTGATGGGTCTCTTGCTTAGATGATCCTCTGACCTCTCAGAGAAAAGGAACCTGGGGACTTGTCCTGCCAGTGGGAAGGGATTCAAGGCATTTGAAGATGGGCATCCCATCCTGGCAGCCTGTCGTGTGTGCCTGGAGGATATTTTGCATTACCCTGCTGAGGCTGTGCTGCTGTGCACAGGGGAGCAAACTGTGCAAGGCAGGGCAGAGACCAGCTTCTTGCCGTACACAGGCTTTGGGTGAAAAAAATAAAACCAAAAATAATCCTGACAGAAGAGATCAGAAGCCATACCTTTTATGTCTAACGTATTTTCAAACTGTCAGAATATATCAGGGATATATTTCTCTCTTCTTTTCTGGTGACACAATAAATTGAACAGGCTTGAAAATTAAAATAAAATCGTAGAATCATAGAATGGTTTGGGTTGGAAGCAACCTTAAAGATCTTCTAGTTCCAACCCCCCTGCCATAGGCAGGGACACCTTCCACCAGACCACGTTGCTCAAAGCCCCATCCAGCCTGGCCTTGAACACTTCCAGGGATGGGGCATCCACAACTTCTCTGGGCAACCTGTTCCAGTGCCTCAGTGCTCTCACAGTGAAGACTTTCTTCCTAATATCTAATCTAAATCTACCTTCTTTCAGTTTAAAACCATTACCCCTCGTCCTATCACTACACCCCCTGATAAAGAGTCCCTCCCCATCTTTCCTGTAGGCCCCCTTCAGGTACTGGAAGGCTGCTAGAAGGTCTCCTCGGAGCCTTCTCTTCTCCAGGCTGAAGAACCCCAACTCTCTCAGCCTGTCCTCATAGGAGACGTGCTCCACCCCTCTGATCATTGTGGCCCTCCTCTGGACTCGCTCCAACAGGTCCATGTCCTTCTTATGTTGGGGGCCCCAGCAGCACTCCAAGTGGGGTCTCATGAGACTGGAGTAGAGGGGAAGAATCAATTCCTTTGACATGCTGGCCATGCTTCTTTTGACACAGCCCAGGTTAGATCTGGCTTTCAGGGCTGCAAGTGCACATTGCTGGCTCATGTTGAGCTTCTCATAAACAAACACACCCACAATTCACCTTTTTAAAGTAGGAACTCAACTCTAAGATATGGCTGAGATCCTGTGGCCAGTGCTGTGCAGAAAGCCAGCATAACCCAGATGGTCCTGCCAGCCCCCAAAATTTGCAAAGTGTTGCTTTTCTTGTTAAACACACCTTGCCAATTTACCACTATAAATAGTTTTTCTTTATTTTGGTCACTGTGAAAAACTAAGACTCTTTGTCTTTTCTCCTTCCCCTGGAAGAAATCCCTGTTTGCAGCTCTTTACCTCCAGCCCATGGCTGCAGAATGGGACAGTCCCTGCACAGGAGAGGGACCAACACTGAACACCAGGCAGAGCTGCCTTCCTCACTGTTCCCACTTGTGTGGCTGCAGTCGGCACGTACTGGCTGTGATGATGAGAAAGGAAAGCCTCTTCCGCAAATGCCACAGCGTAAAATGATGATGAGAGAGGAAACACCAGAGACAGAGGAAATGGGTAAAGACAGCTCGACCTGCACAAGCCTGCAGATAGGCAAGTACAACTGGGAAAACAAATAAGCTGTCAGGGAGAATAACAAACGAATAGAGAAAAAACACCCAGGAAAGAGCGTGATACAGGGTTTGTAGGCAGGGAGTTTTCTCCTGCAGTATTATTTCAAGGAAAGGTTAATCAAGAAAACATGGAGGGTTGGGTTTTTTTTAAATCCATTGGCTACATCTGTATCAATAAACTAAACAGTGCCAAAGCCCACCCTCTGGCCCTGAAGCTGGAGGCACAGTCTGGCCACGTCCCTAACTATTAATCTCTCTTAACCTCCAAAGTGGAGTGGCAATGAGTAGGCTGCCTATTGGGAACAGGCTGTGTGTCAGACCGGACCAGGAACTCCTTGGGATAATTGCTAATTGGCATGGCTAAACTATGCCAGGGACCTTTCAGAAAGTTAAAAATGTTCATGACTGAGTGCATGTTCACGCATCTCGGCACGTTTTATGATCATAAATACAGCCATGGATGCCAGCGTATTTGGCACTCCCCTTAAATGCCATCCTCTAGAGCATTTGATGGTGGGATGCAAAGATAGAAGTTGAATTGTGAAAACTATAATGCAAAGATATTGGGGACATTAAAGACAGCAAAACCTCTCTCTGTGTGATCCCATATCCTGTCTTGAAGAGTGGGCAAGGACCAGAGCTTTCAGGAGAATTTGGACAAGCATATTACAGCCCCATTCTGAACGACTTATTTTACAAATCAGTTTTTGAAAGAGCAGTTCAGATCATCTCTTCTCTAAATGAGATGCTAAAATACAAAGCGTATTTTATAATTATCAGCCCATCGTATTTTTATCATTATTTTGTCCATTCACTCACACTGGCTGGGTCACTTGGAACATCCTATGATTCTCTTTGATGTGAGGTAATGCAATTGACTTTTTTTGCCATCAATCTATTTGCTGCTTTTTTTCACCTGTATGAGCCAATAAGACAGAAAACAAAGACTTGTCAAGAAGCTAAGCTGGTGGGTAATCTAGAACCTGGTTGTCACTTTTACTTGAATTTTTCTATAACATCATATTTGTCCTGAGTGAGAGAAGTGACCTTAGATTATATCCAGCTGTGTTGGTTTTGTTGTTGAACTTGCAGGCACCACAGGGAAATAAACCACAAAGTGTACCTGCCAGCAGTGTATTTAAAATGGTCTTTTGAAGATGATGACTCTTACAAACTAACTAGGCTGCACACTGGAAGCAGGGTGGGAAATGCTTTACCCGTAGGAATGCTTGTGTTACCGCTTGACAATGCCAGACCAAAGCCGCCTGAAGGACTTCTGTCTGCTACAGGGACAAATCAGAAGGCATTTTAAAATCTAAATTCCACTGATTAACCCCATTGATGCCTATGGCAGTTATTCCTGATTTTCACAATTGAAAGTAGGAGTCAACTCTGCAGTGGTTGACAGGTTGAATCGATCATAAACTAAGGGACTGATCAAAAGTTGTCAGACAGCCAGGCTGAAAAGAAACGTGCCTCCTTCTTACCCAGGTCCTCTCGTTGAACATCTGCTTTCCAAGTTACTTCTTTTTACAGTGAGTGCAGTTCTTTCTACGCTACTGCAAGTAAAGCTATACTACTGCTTTAAACAGCAGGTAGGGTTAGTTTGGTTAAGCCAAACTTGGTGTAGGTGACTTGGACAACAGGTGGAATTGCAGGAGAGTGGGGAAATAGAGATTTTCTTGCACATAGAGGTGCAATCTGGTCTCTAGAGCACTTGCAGGAAAGCAAAATAACATCACTAATTTCAATGCCACTTCACTCCAGTGCATTAGAAAACAGTGTCTGGCCTCACTGACCTTTTTCTTTTTCAATCAGGATGGGTGCAAGCTGCTTCCTTAAAAGAATATAATGACCCCTGAGGTCAGTTTTGTTATTTTGGGTAGAGTTCCTTCTTTCAAGAGGGTAGAGTTCCTTCTTTCAAGAGGGCTTCTGTATAACACACCAAACAATTTCCAGACCCTTATCAGAGCACCAGCCAAGGAGCGTCTAGCGCACTATCTGCACCTTCCGAAAGAAACAATGAGAACCCGAAGGCAGACAGGGAGGCGAGCGCCGGTACACCCTCCCCGGAGAATGGCAGCAGGGGCGGGAAGGAGGGGCAATCATCGCCCTGTTGGGAACATAATAGCCCCCGGGTTGGCCACTGCAAACAGGAAGGGTGTGGACAGGATCTGAGTGCAGCTGCTGCTCTGCTAACAGCATCTGTTCCCACCGGCTTTGATCTGCGGGCATGTGGCATTCTGTGCCATGAGATAAACACGGTCTTGGAGTGGGGTTTGTTTGCCTTGCACATATCTCCCTAATGAGCTGTGTGCCCAGGCAGCCATAGGCTCCAAATCCAGGAGCAACAAGACCAAGCCTTTCTGGGAGGGTTGCAGCAGGTCCTTGCAACCTTTTCACAAGTCTGGGAAAGATGACATCAGGCGCGGATTGCTCGCCAGCCCCAGATTTCTCACAGACCGGCATAATCACAGTCCTCACCATCGCTCATGCAAAGCTGGCTAGACTCCTCCTCTCGTGCTTGCCTCTGTGGTTGAATCCCTCGGAGCAGGGCACCCAATTTAACATAATTAACTCTCGCGAAGAAAATTATTCTAGTTGGCTTCTTGGCATGGCTCAAGCACTTTGTACGCCCTAGCTGGAGCCCTTAGGTTTGGAAACGAGCAGGGGATTCCAAGTTCCCAATTAACAGAGGCCAGAAACACTGCCTTGCTGGGAATAGACTTGGAGTTGTGCCTGCGGGCCCAATCCAACTCCCACTGAAGCCAACAGGAGGCTGTTCAGAAACTTCAAGGGGTGTTTGTGAGCCCCCTGGCAGATGAGGAGGGAAACTGAGTAAGTGTCACAGTCTGGGCTGTTTTAGAAGCCTCCGAGATCTCTCACCTTCCCAATAGTCCAAAGGCTCACACTGCGGAGAAGGGAGGGCAGCTGAAGGTAGCTGCTTCATTCCCATTTTCAGAGATTAGACATACCATTGCACAGGGGGGTGACTGCATTTGCAGATGACATTTTAGAAATGTTGGAGTCCTCCCGCATGTTCTACTTCACTGGGAGTAAACCTGTGACAGTGGCAAACTACCTGCAGATATCGTGCTGGAAGAAACAGCAGGGAAAAAAGTAAGCAGGTCAATGTTTCTTGAGGAATCACTCTGCTCAGCTGCAATGTTATCTGTAGCCAAAGGACTGTGGGTCCTGCCTGTCCTCTTTAGCAGCCCGCCTTGACCTATGAACTCTCTTGGAAGTCCCCGTGGAGAGTAATCAGGTGCAGAAATACATCTGCAATTGCCTTCTTCCTCCAGTCAACAAGCGGTGGTATACATGTCGTGAGGATATTGTACGTGAGCTGGAGAACAGGCAACCTGCTGTGAAAATGCTGGAAGCTGGGGGCAAACGCTGGGAGATGGGGACCTTTATACTCCTTGTACTGATATCCAAGGCAACCATGTCAGACTACGTCATGACAATGTCAAGGTTAGCTGCACTCCTGGGAGTAATTGCCAAACTCAGCTGTGTACAGAACTGTTTGCTGAAAGCTTGGTTGGGTTGAGAAGAAAGACTTTTTAGATGTAAAAAATGAGTCATGTGGACACTGAGGGCCTTGACTATGTTGCCTTTTGCAAATCATTTGTATCTCTGGGACTTTTAATGAGATTTTCATTAAGGAGAACAAACCAGCAAAAATCTACTCTAATTTGCAGCTGCCCAAACCCATTTGGCCAAATCTACTCAGGCAATTATGTGGTGGATGCTTGTTTGTAAGCTACAATAGGCCAAGTCCTCCAGTTGCTACCTTTGATCAACTATATAACAGTTCGCCAGAGTTAAAAATGAATGAGGACCTTAGGATATGGCTCAATATAATTAAAACTCTGCAATTATTTGGTGGGGTGTGGCCACTAATAATGAAATAGATCATACCCTGTCCGTGTTCACAAGTTTGTGGTTCTCTCCTGTGAAAAGCTGCAGGCGAATAATTGTTTCTGTCTGCATCAAGGATTATGCTTTTATTTTTTTTACTATGGACTTCAAGCTTTCCTTCAAGTCTCTGTCATTTGTTTTGTGAACTCAAATACTGCTGTGGCTTATTGACTTTGCCTCTTCACTGATAGTCATTATGGCTATTCCAAAATACTCTTCTTACATTGGACTTTACTCACATTCACTGAAGTTAAGGGAAAGACACCTTCTTTTGTCATTCTGAAAGAAATTTAACATAAAAGACACAGGACTATCGGGATCCGAATCACTGTGTTAATCAATTTCTTGCAACCACCAAGTGTAGCCACTCCGCCGTGGGCAGCTATGGTGGCACAGGGGGGCACCCACAGGGCTCAGACAAAAGCTCCACAGCACGTTTCCCTTCAGCTTCAAAGAGCTTTGGATCCAGCCCTGCAGGCACTTATTTCAGAAATACAAGATTGTGGGAAAGGGAAGAAAAAGCATTGAAATAACTTTTTGTTTTGTTTTGTTTTGTCATTTTTTAAAGTTCCTTTCATCTCCGACCAGCCTAGTGCACTTTCAAAAGATTATTCCTACAATATGTGGACTGAAGTCAATATCAATAATTTTACAATAACCATATTCCTCTGATTTACAGCCATGGTATTAAAAAAATATATCTGTTAGATAAGCATTTAGAAAAAATTATGTTATATATTATATTTATGTCATATAAAAGTTTATTGCAAAAATCTCAGCAAAAACACCAACTAAAGTAACTGCAGATATTATAAAAATCTCTGGGTTTTTAAAGAGCGGTTAGAGTTCATATATTATGATCACAGCAGAAGGCTAATTTCTAAATCTATCTAGTGGTGGAAAGTGGCTGGCTCCCCTACACCAAAGAGGAGAGAGCAAAGGTCGAGCTGCTGCTTATTAACTAAACATACTCCATCGTGTGCAGTGGCTGACTTGCTCCTTCTTCTCTGTTGTATGAACAGAGGGCTCACGTGAGCCCCTTTCCTTCCAGGCCTTCGTGTCCTACCTCTGTCTTCCACCAGTACTGGGATCATCCCTTGCCTGCTGTTTAGCCCTCTGACCCATGTCATTTCTCCAGGATCCAGCCAGGGGGTTATTTACATTGCTTTCCTGCTAAGATTTGTATGATAGCAGGGGAAGATGGGAACAAGGAATCTCCCTGAGAAATATCGTAGGTACAAGACGGTCTCCCGTCAGGCACTGTAGCTGGGAAAGGACAGGGAACAGTTTTCAGTTCCAGCTTTGAAAACTGCGTTTTTTCTCCAGTATCTTGGCACACGGGGAACAATGTATTTGGGGAAGCTTAATTGGACCCAGGATATTTTAGACTTTAACAGGAATAAACATAAGCTCCTGCACACATTTAACCCAGTGCACAGAGATACTCAGGTCTCAGAAAAATATTAATTTATTTCATATTTCCAGAGGCACGCCATTTATTTGACTTCTTTTGACTTATTAAGTATTTGAGGAAACTTCATTTTATGCAGGAAATAGCTATAATCACCAGCAAATATGACTTTAATAACTAAGATACTGGGAGACATTTTTGGTTGGCACTAAAACCCACACAGTAAAACCTTGTGGTAAAATAGTCTATTTTCTTATCTGGAGTTGAAAGTCAGGACAAATCTGACTGATTAAGAAAATCTTCACACGAGATACCACATATCCTTTCTAAAATGAAACTCTGGCTGAAGATTCATTTATTTTTGTTAGATGCACTCAAAAGGCAAATATGGACAGCAAAAAATAAAATCCATGGAATATTTCGGTTTTGAAAATAATACAGTCACTATCATATCTGGCAGGTAAAAGAGTATAAAGCACAACTTGAAAAACAAATTTGTGAATCTGGACAAGAAGTTTATTGAAAATTGATTTCCATTTTGTAACTTAAATACCAGTGAAATGTTTTTGACATTTTGGCTCTTTCAGCCTGAGGAGGGTACGTGTGAAAATACACATGCATATGCAGGTTAGGGCAGCCACTGACCCTGCTTCCATTGAAACAAATGGAAAGACTCCCATCGTTGCGGTATTAAACTTTAAATAAGATAATGGAAATATTATGGAAAAGCCTCAAGCCCTTTGCGAATAGCAGTGTTGGTGGGTTTGTTTCTCACCCATCCCCACTGCCTGCGGGACGCATGACCCTCAGGCTCCCTACCCAGACAGTCAGCCACACACTAAAAAGTAACGCTGGTCCTGGGAAACGTAAGGGGGGAAAAGGACACATCCATAAACAGGGACAAACATCTTTCTCTAAGCAAAGCTGTCAGATCCATTTAAGCAAAGACCTGCTCAATCTTTTCCTCTGGGGCCGCTTTTTCCTGTCTGGGAACGTCTGTGGCACTGCCTGTCTGTTCCCGAGCGACCATCACCGAGAGGTTTAGATAAGGCAAGAAATCGCACTCAACAGTCTTATGATCCCAGGCTCCAAGACAGAATGGGCAGGCTGTACTTTTGCTACCACTCTTTCAGAGGAAAAAAAAAACAAAAAAAAACCAAGCCAAAACCCAAGCACTTATCAGCAGAACAAAGGTTATATTGTCTGCTGGGAAACACTGATCCGTAGCAATTGTCCTCATTTGTATTTGCGTAACAGAAGTGCTTTTAGGTGCTCCAACTCAAGTATTAGTATGGGGGTGGCAGTTACAAGCTTTAGCTATGTAGCTGACTCTAGAATAAATTAGACAACGCGGAGAAAAAAAAAAAAAAAGGTTTTACTACCTGTGTCAACATTAAGCTGTAAATACCTTGGAGTGAAGCTCGTGTCCTGTATTAGAATACAGGGCAGAACACGGGGACTGCAGATTGCAAATATAATTGATAATATCCTCTGGAGCTTAGTATTTGGTGTTTTAAGCAGGGAGAAAAAATAAATCAACAATCTCTGACTACATATACAGTGATATTCATCAAACATTTACATATGCAATGATATTAATAATTGAACAAATGTAAATATCCCTTATGCCTGAGTACCTGCCTTCTAATGTACCTGAGATGTAGGTAGGAGTTGCGGGTGCCTTTTGTATGCAGTAAAATGGTCAGAGCCTCCCATGTACCAAATGGCTGTGTACAAGGAGCTGAAGGCAGCAGCTTGAACTCGCCACATCTTTTAGAGTTCAGAAGGATGCCAGATCACTTGGTCCAAACCACCTTCGACATAAAGAGACACTTCATGGACCAAATACAATTATTATTTATTATTTGCTCTGGGAAGGGGCCCAGAAAACTTAATCACCTATAGTGTCTCATTTTCAAAGCCCCTGTAAAACAGTTGTAATGAGAAAACAGCCCATGCTCCACAGACCTTGAAAGACGGGATTCTGCTTTCTGGTTTTAGAATACATAGCAGCTGTTGATAAAGGAGCAGGGCGCAAAGATGCTGATGTACGGAATTATGGGCCATGCCTTTAGCTGGTATATATTGGCACAGCTCCAGGGACATCACATTATGTGCCATGCCTTCAACTGGTATATACTGGCACAGCTCCAGTGACTTCACAGAGTGATGCTAATTTACACCAAACTTATCTGGCTTTATATCCATAATTATTGCCAGAAACAATACACAGTTATAAAGGAGAATGATTGTTTGAAAGCTTGAATGAGTGGCAGACAAGATGCTTTCTGTCTCCCAAGAGAAGATGCATGCTGGTTTTTCCTTTTTCATCATTCAGGAAAATTGCCAAATAAGGGCTCAGGCCAGCACAGACTGAAGTCAGTAGAAAGTTTCCTTGTAATACCCTGGGATTTTTGCTCTTGGATCTGATACTGTTTCAGTAGTGGAATGTGTTTGGCTTGGTGTAGATTCAGATCAACACAGTATTTTTGATAGATACATAAAATAACATTGGGAACATCTATCAGAGGCAGTTAATTTTTGCTCTTTGGATGAGATCACACTGGACATTAAATCCAAACCCAAGTCTAAGCCCTATTTGTCCTTGTCTTTAAGCTCTAAAACCCCTAACTTTAACGTGAGATGCTCCTGGAGGGGGTTGTCTCACCTCCAAGGTGTGGTGTGAATGGCAGGAAAGCTGGAGGTGTGAGGGTTGTTTATGAAGCCACGTGAGCCCAGGGGCACAAGGAGCTCGGGTTGGGAGTTAGGACTTCCTTTCCTTCACATGGCTTCTTTTCAGGAGCAGCAGGACGATCACCAGCACCTCAGGGGGAGGCTTTCAAGACAGGGTTTTCAGCCTAGAGTCTTCGGCAATATGTTGGGTAGACTCGCCTGTGCTGCAAGTACTGGATCTGTTGGCATGGAGAATCAGTGTCATATGCAAGTAAATTTATATGTGCTCTTGCGGGAAGCTGGGACCAGTACCAGTGGACAGGTACGATGTGTTTCTGGCTATGCTTTAACAGCCTTCACCAGGACTGACAAGCTTCATGCCCAGGTGAGCTGTTGTAAGATAGAGTTTTCTTTATGGAAGAGGTGGTCATGATGCCAAGAAGAGCACTGTGACAAACTTTACTTAGGATGTCCTTTCCCATCCTCTGTATTACTCTGGCGCTGATATAAAGTGATAAAGATGAGTATAGCTTCATTCATGTAATATCCCACCAGAATGAGACAGAGTACCTTAGCTAGCTGGAGATGGCAAAAAGCATTATTCTTGAATTCTACTATGTTACCAGTTTGAAGCAGTTAGAAGAACGAGAAAGTTCTTAACAATTGACTGAAAATACTTGCTATTCTGTAAAATACAAAGGATTTGTACTTGTACTATTTGCACTGCTAATAAAAGCTGACTTTACAGTTTTTCAGTGGAAGAAAGGGTGAAACCTAATCTTTTCATTACATGCAACTGAATCAGAAGTTTAAATTTCCTCTGAACCATGAACTGCTTAGTGGAGCTGAGCAACGCACATAGCTGACCACTACTTACCAGGCCAAATTTCCATGTTAACTTAATCTAACATTGCTGTTGTGGCTTCATGTAAATCAGCAGAGGATTATGCTTCGTTATTCTACCTTTGGCCAAAAACCCAGTGTTGCTTGGTTTTCAAACTTGTTCACTGAGACTACAGTCTGAAATCACCATCAGTATGGAAGAGGGCAATGCTGTCTGATTAAAAAACAAAAGTCCACTCAGGTTAACCAAAATCTGTGATGAATTACTGTTTATTTTGTCAGTTTGTTTCAGTATGAATCCTCCCACTCCAATTCTAAAAAGTCCGTCTGATCTGTTCAGTTAGCTCCAATCTGGATTCATGTTTCAGACTGATTAAACCATATTCAAAATTTTTTGAAGGAAAGATCTCAATTTCTGTTAAAAATATTATACTTAATCCAAAACAATGCTTTGAACATGGTTGCTTGCTGGAAATTGATTTTGAAAGCCGTTTTAAGCTGATTTTTTTCAGAATGATCTCAAAAATGTAAAAAAAAAGAAAGGTTCACAGCTTTTTGTGGAGAATTTTAGTTGAGCTATAATTAAAGAAAGGAAAAATAGATGTTGATTTGAGAAATCCTGTTTCCTAGTATGGTATGAAATCTGTCCCACTAAGAGTTTATTACCCAAGTTAGCTTCCTGTCAATGTTTCTCTACTGGAGCTATTCTGTCACTCTCAGATTCTTTTGATAAGTTTCCTGAGATGTATTTAATTTGTACTTGTTTAAGGTCTACAAAATACTCATTACTATAACTACCTTTTCAGAAGCATATCCTGCTCGAATATCCCAGTCTCACACTGTGCTGATCAATACGGTGCTTTTCAAATGACAATACAAAAATGCAATAGTAAATGTAGTAATTTTAGTTCAACAAAGACAAGTGCAAGGCCCTGCACCTGGGATGAAATAACCAAATAGTCCAGTACAAGCTAGGATCTGTGGGGCTGGGGAGCAGCTTTGCTGAAAGGGACCTGGGGGTCCTGGTGGCCAACAAGCTGGACACGAGTCAGCAGTACGCTGCTGCAACAAAGACAAATCGGATCCTGGACTGCATCCGCAGGGGCATTACTAGCAGAGATAGGGGCATGATTATCCACTCTACTCAGCACTGGGCAGGCCACACCTGGAATACTGTGTCCAGTTCTAGTTCCCGCAATTCAAGAAGGGTGCAGACAGACTGGAGAGAGCCCAAAGAAGGGCCACAAACAGGATCAGAGGGCTGGAGAACCTGCCATGTGAGGAAACACTGAAGGAGTTAAGCCTTTTCTCCCTGGAGAAGAGAAGGCTCAAGGGGCACCTCATCACAGTATTCCAGTCCTTAAACGGAGGCTACAAATAGGATGGAGACTCTCTCTTTGCAGGGGGACAAATAGAAAAGACAAGGGGCAATGGGTACAAGTTGCACCGGCAGAGGTTTCATGTCAGTATGAGAAAGAAACTTTTACAGGGAGAACAATCAATCACTGGAACAACCTGCCCAGGGACATGGTAGAGTCCCTAGATCATCTCATCTAGTCTCCCTTCCCCATGAAAAGTTGGAAGAGATGATCTTTTGAGGTCCCTTCCAACCTGAGCTGTTCTACGAGTCTATGATTTTGCCTCAGATTCAACTATGTCTAGGTGAATAGGGACAAATAGCTATTGGGACATCTTCTAGTTTCTAAATGCATCTTCACATATAAAAATTCTCTGAAATGCACATTAACTGTATTTGCTTAAACTTACTTTTTGTCTACAATGAAATTATAAGGTTTCATAAGTAGATAGAAATAAAAGACCACATATATATCTATATATGTGGGCACTGATGTTTTCCAGGCTTTTTAGCAATATACCTTCCTGAGTCACAAAACTTCCTGACATCGCTTCCAGTGTAATGCAATTGGAGGATATTCCTCTTTTCCTTTTGACTTTGGCTCTGATAGCACAACATTATTGTCAATGAGTGCTAATTAAAGAAAAATCACTTGTGTGAAGATTGTCTTTGATCCATACTAATAAAAGTCTAGAGTGAAGAAAGGGCTTCAGAGCTACAGCACAGGTCTCTTATCTAGAGTGAGCTCATACAGTCATAGAAGCTAGAATCTTAAACTAAATGTTGTGTTGACTTGGGAGTTTTTCTGCTGAGTGGCTGCTGTCCAAGTTTTCACCCAGGACTGTGATGTTCTCTCTAAAGTGGCTCTGAAGCAGATCAATGATTCTGGATCAATAACACTGGAACAAGCTGCCCAGAGAAGTTGTGGATGCCCCATCCCTGGGAATGTTCAAGGCCAGGCTGGATGGGGCTTTGTGCAGCCTGGTCCCCTGGGAGGTGTCCCTGCCCATGGCAGGGGGGTTGGAACAAGATGATCTTTAAGGTCCCTTCCAACTCAAACCCTTCTACAATTCTGTGATTCACAGGAATTTCTTCATTCAAGCTGCAGAAGTAAAAATGAAGAAAAGCATCACAATATTATAATGCTGATATTAGTGGATGAATACCCCTACTATTTTAATAGCTGTTACTCTTGTATGGAAAGCAAGAGTCGTATATTCTGCTTTATAGATGTGACACACAAATGTCAGTCTTTGGAAACCTGGATGTGTTGTGCCTATTGCTGGGGCCATAAAATTTTAAACATTGCAGAAAAATCACTGGGCAGTTTTCATGTTTAAAAAGCATTAATAGCCAAGATTTTTCTTAGTTTCTTTAGAAAAGAGAAACTGTGGTTCCTTGCCATGCTGTAGCACAAAACAGGTGCAATCAGCAGGTTTGAGTCACCCATGGTGAGGGGCTGTTCACAGGCTGCACCGCTTGGCACCTGTAGTCCAACAGAAATATTCTTGGAGAGCAGTAAAAGACTTTCTCTGGTTTCCATGGTTTTAAGTCGACTTTTTCAGAGTCCTCTGCTTAATAGGAGTCTTTCAAATGAAAGCTGCTGCAAGATATGCCCGCACTAACTGATCCTCTGTCTACCTTGGGAGTGTTTTTCTGACTCTGGCAACTAAACAGACAGGCTCTGATGCAGGTGCTTCTTGCATTTCTGAACACATTTGCTATTGCTGGAGTTTCCTAGTTCTCAGGTATAATGGGAAAAGTCAGAATACATTCATTTTAAATCATGACCACCAACCTGAATGGAATGGCATCTATATCCAGGAGCCAACTGTGGCCATTATGTCTGGAGAAGCTGCTAGATTTCCAGTAGATATTTGTGAGCATTATTTCAGAGAAAAAATATTGTATAGAATACTTATAATGCTTATAATTAGCACTAATTTCTTTCCTATTGCCAAGGTGGTTATTCATTAAATGACGCTCCTCTTTCTAATTAGTGTTTTGACAGCATACTATGGAAAACAATGAAGATTTTTCTCCCTGCTGTTTTTAAATTTCTGAGAAACAGATGCCAAAGGGATTTTTAAGTTAATTAAGGATTCAGTTGGTTAAAAAATCCCATCCAGATGATACTGTGAGGCAAATTATGTTAATGGTAGAAGTAGTCCCTAGTGTTTCCCTCTGTGATGATTCCCAGATAGATCTAGAAGATGCTTGTCCTAACATGGCTGATGCTAATTAGAGTGGCACTGAAGAAGGCAGTAAACTCTAATGCCATTACATTTACTTTGGTAGGTGAATGCAGTGCCGCTTTTCCTTAAAGCACGAGTTGGAGCTTCCAAATAACACCTAAAATAAGAGAATTTTGTTGCAAGATGCATACCTGGGCATGCCTGAGTTTGAGAGAAGTAACCTTATCACAGCTCTGGAGCTAAATGACAAAAGCAAACAAGGGCTGCCTGCTGCCTCCATGGCGTTTGTGTCTCCTGTGAGTCTGTGCATGACAGCAGCCCCTGTGCCCAGCTTCACGGGAAGCTGAAGAGTGAGCCTCATCCGCAGATCTCACAGGATCAGGTTACCTGCATTCATAAAAACAAGCGTGGGTACAATTAACTTCTCAGCTATCCTTCATTAAAAGCCAAACAATCCCACATCGCAGGTCGCTTTCCCTCCTTCCCACACTGGTTTTGTGTCACCCTCGCTTTCAGAAACTACACATTACCAGCGTTACAGAGACAGAGATCGGCATCTTAAATTACAAAGCATCTCACTGGATTTGGGGTTTCCTGTTTTACCCAGACGTATTGCTGGGTTCCTGTTGGTCCCCTATCCCAAATTTCAGTGCACAGTGCCTCTCATTTTATAAACTTCTCATTGTTTAGAGCTTTTTCTTTTCTTTTCTTTTCTTTTCTTTTCTTTTCTTTTCTTTTCTTTTCTTTTCTTTTCTTTTCTTTTCTTTTCTTTTCTTTTCTTTTCTTTTCTTTTCTTTTCTTTTCTTTTCTTTTCTTTTCTTTTCTTTTCTTTTCTTTTCCCTTCCCTTCCCTTCCCTTCCCTTCCCTTCCCTTCCCTTCCCTTCCCTTCCCTTCTCTTCTCTTCTCTTCTCTTCTCTTCTCTTCTCTTCTCTTCTCTTCTCTTCTCTTCTCTTCTCTTCTCTTCTCTTCTCTTCTCTTCTCTTCTCTTCTCTTCTCTTTCTCTTCTCTTTCTTTTTTAATTCAATGGCCAGAAGGGTAGTTATATATTTATTTCTCTTTATTTCACCAAAACATAAAGAGTTAACACTTTGAGAAATAAATTGCAGATTATTTCATTATAGACAATTTTTGTGGGATTCATCCAGAGTTAATTAAGTTTCCAAGGAAAAGATCTCCCTCCCCCCTACCCACCCATTTTAATTATCACGCTCTCTTACACCGTTCTTTTTTCATTTATTATTTTTCTTTTTGTATAAGGTACAAATTAAGGCAGAGGGCTGCAAGAGCAGGCTCGTAAGCCCGATTAACTTTAAGCATGTCCTTTGCATACAGTTTATGTCAGTAAAATTAAGAGTTTGCACTTATATTACAGGGAGGAAGCTATAAATTATAGCCTGCCAATGAAGTGATTCATGTAGAAATAAAAAAGCAAGGGGATAAGTGACTGATCAAAAGCTGACCTTTTTTGAAGCAGCATGTAAGAGAACAGACTTGGCTCAACACACATATTCTGACTTTAGTCGGGAGCACATAGTGTAACCGGGAGCCTTAAAAAAGCAGGAAGTTTTGAAGAAAAAATGATGGAACTGGAAGTAGTTTTAGAAATGAAAAAAAAACCCAAACAAAGTTGATCCCAAAACCTAAAACCAGACAAGCACCAGGCCACCCTCCAAAATGTCCCAAATTCTGAAAAGTCAAGATCTTGTTGTACAACATATTTTTAAGTCTCATATGATGACAGTTTCCAGACCCCTGGCATGTTCCTTAATAAAAATGGGTTCCTTTCAGACTTGAAAGCATATCACAAAACTGTAAAGTTCTTTTGCATTTGGTATTGCATTAGCGGGGACAAGGGTATTTGTATCGGCGACTCTGTAACAGAGTGTTCCCAGCTTGCTGGAAGTGTTTGACTGACCAATAGTGACAAGTGGTCGGAAAAGAGAAAATATCCAAAACAAGAAACACTTGCTAAACAATTCCTTAAAGCCAGATTTTCATCGATTTGGGAGGAACTGCACCAATTTGCCCACAGCAAGGAGCTTGCTCCCTTTCACCAGAAAGCTGTGGAGACTCCCACCATGAGAAAAGTTACTACTTCTTCTCAGACTACAGAAGATACATACTGGCTCCCACCTTGCATACTATTTAACACTAAGCAACAGGAAACTCAATCAAGAGTTGAACACACTCCCCTGGTAACATATTCCCAACCTAAATATCTTACAATTATAGGCAAAAAAAGCCACCCTAAGGCTTGAATATTAACTGTAATGATTGAAATGTCATTTAAAAAATAAAATAAAATCCCAAAGCTTGGAGTGTTAACATTTTCTGAGTTTGTTGGTGGTGTGCACAGCGTTCGAGACACTTGCAGACCTCCGGCCACCCTTCTGTCTGAGAGCCAGCCCAGGTAGGAATGTGACAGCCTGACAGTCCCGGCACTTAGGCAATGTTTCTTGCTCTCCAGATTACTCCTGCTACAGCACTTGAACTCTTAAGTCTCTTAGCATATTCAAACTCCCCAAGCACAAAGTAAGAGATAATAAGCCTCACTTTATCTGTTCAGTATTTGTAGCTCTTTCATGCATCAAACACAGTCCTGTGCTACTTGTTGTTCGTATTTTTTCATGTAGGAATGTCTTGTTCTTCTGTCTTAGCAGCTTTCTGTATCAACCACTGCAGTCCAGATATAGGAAAAAATGTGAAGGATTTTAACAATTCAGCTTAATATGTCAAAGAACACAATGCAGCATCTTTCATTACACGATCAAAATATACTAGCTAGCTCTACAGCTAAAATGTAACAAAGTAGTCATATAAATTGAACCACTGGTAATGATACATTACTATTATATTTTAGTTAATATAATAGCTATATTAAAGCTAATTAATATGGTTTCATCAGATGGTTAGACAGCTATTGTTCTGAGTCTTTTGATCACCAGTGAAGTAGTCACTAATCAGGGGCTGCCACAGATAGCCAAAATGCTTGCAGAGCTTCAGTTTTAAGAGAGCTCATTGCACAGATAGATCCCTTATTATGTCTCTGCAATAACACTAAAAACCCATTTAAGGAAGCTTTTGGGTCAGGATCACCATGTGGACGTATAAGGCAAAAAGTAACAGCTCCCATAGCTGTTACAAATTGAATCTGTTCACTTTCTGTTGGAGGTCCATTTGCTTTCATATTGATTCCCTGAATTCAGTCCCAGATTTCATTTCAGTATGGGCTAGGAAATGAAATGTTCTCTTAGTAACTCTGTATCACTTTCTTCTTTTAGTGCAGCCTAATTAGGCTTATCCTGCTGTTTCCTTCTAAAAATAAAGTAGTTACCAAGCTCAAAATTATCACTCTATGGTATTATTACCTCATATGTAAACTGCTGGCAATTGCTTATGTTTTATGGATGATTTTGAACTCCTGAGAAACACATGTGGTGCCAAGGAGATGAAAAAATGAAACAGGAAACAATGCAAATAGCTCAGTGATCTGGACAGTCAACTCTATCTTGCTAGCAGGCAAAGTAAGTGCCTAAAGGTTTATTACCAAAACTTCTGAGTAATTCTTTTAACCATAAAATGCAGCAATAGAATGATTACTCTGAGCCATATTATGTCATAAAACTCCAATATATCTCTCGATCGCTGGCAGAAAAGAGGGCCGAAGGGGGCTATCACACCTAAAGCTAGTTTAAAACCTCAGATGATGCAGTGCTGTTGCATGTGTACTAAAGGTCCCCATACTTGTTGTATACTTCCACCAGGCTGTCCTGATGTGAAGAAATTTGTCTGTACAAAGCAATTCAGACAACAAGGGTAAAGCAACTTAGAAAAAGTAAAAATATTACAAATACCAAAAGAAAACGTATGCCTAAAATCCTGTATGGGAGAATCAGAAACTGGACCTTTCTGTCCACGGGGAATGGAGGGGTAAAGAGGGTGGGAGGCAGGCAAGCAAGGGCTACAGCGTGAGCTCAGTCAGAGATGCTGTCAGAAAACAGGGATGGCTTTGCTTCTGTGGTATCTATACAGCAGTTATTGGCCTGTGAGCTAAATTTTACAGCCTGTATCATAATGTCACACAAAGGTCAAGGAAAATTAAAAGGCTTTTGGACAATCTTAACATTTCCATAGTGCACTTTTTGTATGATGACCTCAACTCACACTTGTGCTCTGTAAACATCCTATGGGCATAAAATTATTCAGAATATTCACTGTGCATTTGTGGCATAGTTGCTAAACTATGCATTGCAGATCTTAGAGCAAATCTAATATCTCATTGCATGCAAGCTTAATCAACAGAATTTACAATTGCTCTTGTGTTAGCAGAATGAAGGACTGATTTTCTGTGAGTTGGAAGATGGCTTCTCTAATCCTTATTGCCTTGAAAGGCTGTATTGTTGTTTTCATCACTTGACCCATTACTCTTTTCATCATTTAATTCAATTATAAACTCTCTTGCTGCTGCCGCTCGCTTGGATATTTTCCCATCCTTTTTTGTATGAACTGCTGTTCACCTACCGCTTTTTCAATTTTCTAATCTGCCTTGCCATTAACATCACTGCTGGAAGTTAGATGCTGACACACAAATCCATTTAAAGTAAGGTCTGGGTCTATTTTTTGATCTGATACACATTTAACCAAAAAAAGCTTGACAAAATTGTACCATTTCCTCTCCTTTAAGCAAGCACAAGAAGAATGAATACTTGTCTGTTCTCCTATCATGTGTAGGAGGTGACCTGGGCTGCATTTACATAGAGTAGATGGGCTTTTGGAGGTACGCTGTAAAACAGCCACAGCTCTCCATAACAGGAGAATGCTTTTCTCCTTCTTTCAGGAAAATTAGAATAGTTTTTGCAGAGTAAAACCAGCTCAGCAGCTTTCCACTGACATGTCACGGAGAATGTTTACTGTGAGGGTGGTGAGGCACTGGAAAAAGTTGCCCAGAGAAGTTGTGGATGCCCCATCCCTGGAAGTGTTCAAGGCCAGGCTGGATGGGGCTTTGAGCAACGTGGTCTGGTGGAAGGTGTCCCTGCCTATGGCAGGGGGGTTGGAACTAGAAGATCTTTAAGGTTGCTTCCAACCCAAACCATTCTATGATTCTACAATTTTATTTTAATTTTCAAGCCTGTTCAATTTATTGTGTCACCAGAAAAGAAGAGAGAAATATATCCCCAGAGCTTTAACTGGTACTTTTTCCACACTATGAGAACTTTAGTAAGGACGATATTTGTCAATGCAGCAAAAAAGAGAGCTCTCTTTCATCTTGGAGAGTTCTGGTTGCATGTACCAGCAGAACCAGGGCATATAGGGTAGTCCATTAGGGTTTTGTTTGTCCCAGCGTTACCATGCTGACAACATGCATGCTCTGTGTGCTCTGCAGTGCTCACTGTCACATTTTTAAGAAGGGTAAAAGATTGAAAATAAAAGTGCTTTGTCCATGACAGAATCAACTTCCTAACTTCCAAACTAACCAGGTCTAAAATCTGATCTATGTTTATTTTGCTGTGTTGCTGGAGGGCAAGTCTATGCTGTGTTTCTAATATGTATAGCTAAGAAATTTCCATTGCAGAGCCTACAGGCATGCATGGGTATATAAAAATAATTTCTGTAGTTAAAACTCTTAGATACAGTCCATCTGCCCCACTCTTACGTGTACTGGTAGAAAGTTTTTCCCTTAAAACTTCAGTTTAAGTAAAATGTTTTCATTGTTAGATATGATCACCTGGGCTGTAGTTCTGTATCATTCCTCTTTCATGCTCTGGTTTTCTGTTTACCTGCTGAGAACCGCAGCTTCTATACTGTTAGGGCTATACGTAGCAGAAACCTTTTGCAACTGAGCTGATTACTGTGATCAAGGCCAGCCTGTTAACACTGCATGTCAAAGAACATTAAACGAAGGTGTTTGTAAATCAAGTAAGTGAATACCACTTCTTTTATGGACACTCCACTTCCACTGAAATATCTTCGTTGGCTGCATATCCCTCTTGTGAAATCCTTGAATGAAAAAGTAACAGGTATTTTCCTTGTAACATACAATTACTTTTCAACTCCAAGTATAGCATCAGATCCTAAAAGTGTTCATTATAATATATCCAGTCTCTGTCCAGCACAGTCCCCTTACTATCATTACCTTATTTAATATATAATACTGTATTGCCAAGATGGCGTTTTCCCATAAAAATCACATTCATCACTACATAATGCATTGAGATCGTTATTAAATTAACAAAATAGTTAATAATTGATTTGTCTACCTATATTTGTGCTATTATTTGTACTGCTGTTGCATGCATGCACAGGTCTCAATGCTAGAAGCTATATAGCCATGTAACACAAAAATCTATACTCAAGCATCAATAATCTGGTGAAAGGAGTTTAGTCTTGATTAATGGTAAGATACAATAATTGAAAGGTGCAGGTTGCAGAAGGACTAAAAGGAAAGCCAGTAAATTTCACACCATAATCCACAACCTCAGCCTACCGCATTCTCTGTAGAGTGCTAATGCATAAAGCACAGAAGAAAAACTCCACTGATAATTTTTTTCCTGCTCTGTTGTAAGGGACAGTTATTTTGTTGCTTATGTGGTGTGGATGGCTCTGATGTCATTATGCATCTACGGTCAGTATTTCTTACGTTATTCAAGCCGAGTGACTACTAGAAAAGACAACGGGCATTCGAGGTTTTTCAGCAATGGATCTCTATCCATCCTACTTTCCATGTATGCACCAGTTCAGCCAGATTTCCAGAGGTCCTCACCTCTTTCAGACCTCTTTTGCAGATGTAAGTGAAAATCCCAGCTTTGTGAGAAAAGCAACACAAATAAAAAAAAATCTTAATTCCGTTGGATTAGAAAGGAAATATAAACTGTAAATCTAGTCACTCTACTCAAGGCCATCCTTCCTCTGTGTTTTACCTCTCTGACCGTATGGATTGCATAGCTTGTACCACCTTCCTTCACCATATTTTCCCTAGCCCAGGGATCAGATTGTGCCAAAGGGGTGCATGTCTGTGTCCTTGTCACGAGTTGACCTCCTTCCAAACACGAGAACGAGGAATGATGGTTGTGCATGGACTCTGCTCTCCACCTGCTGATTCCTAAGGCCTGCAAGCAGACTCTTAATGCTTCCAACATTTGGTTCAGGTGTTTTAAGATGGGGCTGGTGTTTCAGTTTAGTTTAACAGCCACCCTTCCATTTTGTTATGACTGGCTGAAAAGCTGCCAGGCTGAGTAACTGATTGCAACCAACCTCTCTCTTTCTCATCTGAGTGGAAAAGAAGTACGTTTAGAAAAATCCAGGGACAGTCTTCTGTATAAGTTCAGATGTCATAACAGGCTGAAAAAGCACATGTATTCTGTTTCACAGGGCTCCCTAAAGAGCTTTTTACACATAAAAAATGAATTAATGAAAAACTAACTGGTTTTAGTCATAAAAACATAGTTGTGTAAAATACTACTCACACTGTAGAGATCACTAGATCAACATTATATCACAATGTCTATAAGCTTCCTACATCCCCAGGGCAACATTTCACTCCAGTTCCATTCATCCTGGTCTCCCTCAGTATTAAGCTACTGAAAAATGGATCACCCTGCCCTGTGCTATTTGTCTTCCAAATCTCCTCCATTGCCACAGGTGTCCTGTGTCAAATAAACGGCAGGGCAGAGGGGGGAGGAAAAGGGGAGCACCCTCCTCGGCTGTGTTTAGACTCCAGGCTGTTGTTAACGTTATGAAAGGAAATTCTTCAGTTTGAGCGCTGAGTGCCTTGAAAAACAATTGCCTCATCTAACTTGCAGAACAGGAGCTGGCCCAGCAGTGGCTTGTCATAGTGCAGGGGAGAGAACAGGATCTCCTTTTCACACAGACTACCTCAAAAGCTAATAGGAAAATAAGACTTACTATCATAGGTCTGACTTGCCCAGGGCAGTGATGGGTAGAAGGTGTGTAGGGCAAGTGTAAGAGCAAAATAAGTAAGCAATGGTACATCCCCACAGTGTTCTCCTAGCTTCCAGTGGTTTGTTGCTTTCAAAGTAGAAATGGCGTTTTTGCATTTAATAGTCCTTGACAGAATTTTCTTCAGTGATTTTGTCCAAACATTTTTGAACCTATATGTTCCTTGCCACATCCTGTGGCTTCCATGGGTCAGTTACGTGTAATGCGAAACAATATTTCCTTGTGTTTGTTTTGCAAGCTCTGCCTTCACTTGATACCTTCTAGTTCCTGCACTGGAAGAGCCTCCCAACAGTCATCTCCACCTCCATGTCCTTCATGACCTCTGTTGCAAGGCCATCACTCACCCCTTTTCTAGGTACAAGAATGCTTCTAGCCTATGTGGGTCTCGCGTTGAAGCCACTCCGCATCGCTGATCATCTGTGCCTGTTGTAGTCCTGCTGTATCTCTTCTGAGATAAAAAGGCCAGAACACAGAAAAAGGCCTCAGTAGAACACTACTGAGTTGTGAGATGATGATTTCATATACCTATTTATTACAACATGAAGATTTTATTCAAGTGGTAACAGTAATTCCAAGCATATCCTAATAGGTGTAGGGGTTGGAGGGATGGGGGTGGTGGATTTTGCATTTATGTGTGTTGAATTCCACCTGTCAGTTACTATTACAAGGTCTTCCTGCAGTTTCGCATCATTTTTAGCGCCAATTTTAAGCAAATCATCTGCTGCATCCTGTGCAAAGAAGGATCCTAGTGTAGAAATATTCCCAAATGTGAACATAATTTTGCACATGTCTTAAGGAGCATATAATTTTTCTCTTCCTGACTAAATCATCTCTTGTCCTACAGATTCTTTGGCAAGTTGCCTTTTCCTGACATGTTTGAAAAACAATTTATTATGCATGTTCATGTCTTTTGCAAGCAGTTTCTCAAAATTCCCCATTTTTTGGGGGGGGGGGGCGAAGTATGCTTTCTTTTAACCTTCCAGAGCTTATGATCTTTGCTATTTTCCTGAACTGAATATAACCTTAGCACATTGAGGGACGCCACCTTCAATTTTTTGCCCTCCTACTAGCTTTCTTCTTGTCTTTTCGTGGTCTTTTTAAAGATGTGGCATGTGTTTGCCCTGTGCCTCTGGTATACTCCCTTTAAATTATCTGCCATCTGTAAAGACTTTCCTCTTTAAAAGTTTAAACTTTCCTTTTTTATGTAATCTTACACATTTTTAAACACATTTTTACACAATTTCCCTGTTTTGGAATTAAGCACAAGGTTATAGATATTGAGTGGTTTCATTGTCCTTGTAAGGTGTTGGATCTGAGCCTGTTTTAATCCCTGTTATAGAGCGCCTGTTCCACAGCAGCATTTATGAATCAAGTCCAGCATTGCTCAGGGCAAAGAGCTGATCATTCCACCTTAGGTTCCCTGAGTACTTGGTCCAGGAGGAAGTCATTAAGAATGACTAAACACTTAAATTTGACATCACATCCCAACGCAGCATTAGCCAATACACCCAGGAGTGTTTGCAGTCTCCTTCCATAGACGTGTTCCTGTTCTTGTGTTCTCATCTCCACCAGCTTGACAAAGGCGCTGCCACATTCCAGGGGATCACTCGGTTGTATAGGTGTTGTACAGGTGACAGAGGAAGGACAGGCCCACTAAGCACTGACAATTACAAGAGGACAGAAATATTTCTAAGCTGCTTAGAAAAGTCAATGAAATTTCAAGGTTTGAAACAGACAGACTTTGATGAAACTAGAAATATAGAGCTAGTACTGGAATTAACACTAACGAAGTCCCAATACATAAGAGGGTCTTGCCTGCTGTAAGTACGTGATCTGTAGGCAGCTTTGAATACATCACCCAAGGGACTGTTTCCATGTCTTTGCACTGTATTACACTGCAAAGACATGCAAGCACAAAAACTGTTCATTAAGGTTGGCTTATTACGGTAGTGTAATAAGCCCTGTCTGGGGTCAGATATTCTATAATAAAAGTGTAATAATTCATGCAGAAGCCTGGCTAGCTACAGCAGCTAGTAAAGGTAAGGATGGTGGAATGGAAAGAAAGAGTATTTAAAGAAATGGTACAACAAAAAGAGGGATAAACATAAATAGGTCTCTTGTCTGTCTAATCTTGAAACATTCATGCTCTTGTTCAGAATGAAAAAGATGCCCAAGACAAGTAGGGTATTGTACTGAAAAATATTGGCTGCCTGATGGCTTTGGAAAAAAATATGCCATGTTCACAAATACCTCCCCTGACCTGTTTATTAAAAAGGACAATAAATGACTGAGCAGTGAATATTCAGGGCCTGGGAGATTTTATCAGGCATAATGTTTCTGAAAAAAGTTGTATGATGCAGTTGGCTGTGGGAAGAACGACGAGTTCAGATCTTTCTCAGGTCAGCTGATTCCGTTCCCTTTCTAATTCCATGTACAGTTGCTATTTAACATTTTGCCAATCTTCTGGGAAAGTCTTTCAAACAAAGGTTTTGAACGTGACTTGCACAGATTGCTGACTGCCTTTCACAGCCTGGACATTTTATGAAGTCCTTCACGGATGACCGTGTTTTGTTTTATTTTTTAATGTATTCCATAAAGGAAGAATTCTGAACTAAGCCGCTGTGATTGCACTTAATCAACTTGCAAACAACACACAGAAAAGAATTCATTATATTACTATAGTGAATTCCTGCTATTTAAGGATAGTGTCATTATGAATAGAGCTTATTGAAACCAAAATGCCTGAATTTATTTATAGATCCTATGTACAAGTGAAAGGAGCAAAGGAGTTTGAAAATAGCCAATATGCTTACTGTGATGTTGGCTTTCCTGGAAGTGAGCTGCAGCAGGGACAAGTCATCAAGGGTGAGACCGTGTGCTCAGCATTTACCTGTATCTGCTGCTGTGGAAGTCTGCAGGAAACCCCTCATTTACCTCACAGGAAACAGAATTATGCCATCACTAAGCTCTTCTGAAAATATATACTTCTGAAAAATGAAGAATACTGCAGCTAATGTGATTCTAGTGTTTCAGCTGCACTAGGAAGCAGCATTTAAAAATGCTAAGCATTTTGCCCTAGGAACTATTGCAATCTTTTAGAAACCATTATCAGGAGTTCGGAGAGGTTGATTTTCTATCCAGAAAAAGTACATTTAGATAACCCCTCAGTAGCGTGTGCTCCCTGTGCCATGATGCTTAAAGGTACTTCTCTAAAAAAACCAATAGATGAATAAAAGATGTTATTAAGCTAAGATCCTTTTTATCTGTCCAGGAAGAGTAGCAGCTTTAATAAATTACAAAGAGAAATTTTTTCAGACCATGTTTAATCACATGGAGGAAAGATGATCCAGTTAGTGGTTTCAAATATTTTATACCACTGTGGTAATTTCTGGTGCCAGCATACCACTAACATCTGCACTGTTTCGCAGAAAGGAATGCTACAGACACTGTATATGTTACGAAGTATTCATGCCTTACTTATCAAGGTACTATTGCTCCACTGCCTTGATGTCAGTCAAGAAGAGCCCCACAGGAGTCAGCGGAGTTACCCAGCAGAGGAGAAGAGTTAGATCAAAATCAGGCCTTGCATCACCACTAAAGAAGTATTGCTTTTTTTCTAAATGTGTAACTCATTAATCCCTTGAAAACAACTAATACCCCACTAATTCCATCTCTTTCATAATCAGGGAGTTAGGCATTTCCTGGCCTCGGCCTAAGTCATATATCATGTTAATTTATTGAAAGAACTGCACAGATTGACTTATGACAACTTTTATTATTGTTATTACTATTATTTACTTATTATAATCAGCGCACACCGTCTGCTGGTCACTGTCCCAAAGAGCTTACTTAACGGGCTTTCTCCCTTGTCCACCGACTTCCAAGGGACATGGATTGAAGCCAAGCAGAGTTGCAAGACTTTTTCACTTGAGGGTCATATCCTAGCGTGGAATCTATTTCAAGCTGAGCTGACTAGGAATTTGGCTTACTTGTGCTTTGGCTCACAGTGGTGTTGCCCGTCAGGTTCATGATGACAAGTGAACAGGAAATTTCACCACTGTGTCATCAGAATGTTTCAGATTGCTCCAGGTGCAGCATGGAGCCAACCTTTTTGTAGAAACCCTGAGATGTGATACACAATGAAATCACTGTGTTTTGCGCTCCTAACAGCATGCTTGAATAGGCTGTGGCGAAACCTCCCCAGGGAGACAACGGAAGCCCTATCACTTCAGTCATTTAGAGCTGGATAGTAGGAAACACTTATGAATGTACTGTAGGGAGCAATTCTTCTTGGCAGGGGCTATGTTAAGTGATGTAAGAGAGAACTTTTCAGCTCTTATTTCTATGCCTTTGAGGATATAGTGTTGCTACTTGGCATTTTTAAGCAGAGGCCTGAGCCTCAGAAGGAATGATACAAAAGAGGAGATAATCAAATAACTGATTTCCTTGCATGCTTTCCCTGTATTCAAGGAGTCTTAAGAAGTAAGATGCTGAACTAGAGGCAAACGCTGATAGAGTTATGAGGAGCTGAGAAGCAAAGCGGTTATTGGTGTCCCTTTGGGTCTGCTTTTCCTATTATTATCTTCATATTTTCTGTCACACCACCATGCACAGATGCTTTCCTTGAATAATACTGGAAGGTTACAAATTCATGTCTAAGATTTTTATGTGCTCTGACATCTACAAGAAACTGGCAGATAGTCATAGCTTTGTAGATTTGAAATGAGAATAGTGCAATTAAGAAAACTGGAAACAAAATATTTATTACTAATCAGATGGTGGTCAATGACAGATATACAAGTATTGTAATCATGTTCGTGCTAGTTCTTGCTAATCTTCTATCAGTCTTTTTTCAGTCTTTTTTTTTGTCTTCAGCCAGTTTTTCATTAAGTAGATGGAGCTCAGCCAGATTCAGCTTTCATTCATATCATTGTAAATCATGGCTGAAACCTGTGGTATTATTCCTGCTTTCTCCACGTACAACTTAGATGAGCTTTTAGGCTGTTGCCTGAGGGCTCAATACATCTTGATACCTTTTGGAAGAACATTTGAAAAGTGAAAGAACAGTTCTGAGGAATCCCTCCCCATCTGTCCTTTCTTTCTTTCTTTCTTTCTTTCTTTCTTTCTTTCTTTCTTTCTTTCTTTCTTTCTTTCTTTCTTTCTTTCTTTCTTTCTTTCTTTCTTTCTTTCTTTCTTTCTTTTTCTTTCTTTCTTTCTTTCTTTCTTTCTTTCTTTCTTTCTTTCTTTCTTTCTTTCTTTCTTTCTTTCTTTCTTTCTTTCCTTCTTTCCTTCTTTCTTTCCTTCTTTCTTTCCTTCTTTCTTTCCTTCTTTCTTTCTTTCTTTCTTTCTTTCTTTCTTTCTTTCTTTCTTTCTTTCTTTCTTTCTTTCTTTCTTTCTTTCTTTCTTTCTTTCTTTCTTTCTTTCTTTCTCTCTCTCTCTCTCTTTCTTTTCTTGCCTGCTGCCCCAGGGTCATGTCATCTTCCCCAGATTTCTAAACAAAAATTTTTAAAAATGTAATTGTGATGACCTAGTGAGGTAATTTGGAACATTTCCCAACATTCCAGCAATGTTGTGGTAAAAATCTGAAATACCCACAGTTCAGAGTTGCTACAATGGCATACCTATTGCTTCTGCCATCTGTTTGTTCTCTCACCTGCAAGCCTGTTCACATGCTAAAATCCTCTCATGTCAAAAATCATGCAGAGTGTTAAGCTTCTTAAAGGCATGAAATGTGAGACTGCAGTAACAGCAGCATATTTACATAACAGCATTTGCACTAGGATTTTCTTGTTGCCTTAGGTGGGGTTCACGTATTTTCTTTTGTATCCCATCTTTAGGGAATAAATTATTTAATTGTTACCTTTTTGCTTGACTCAGAGTCTGAAATGAGTGCTGTTCAAGTATCCTGATTATAATTTTAAAATGCCCCAGGCTTTTGATAGCTGGGCAACCTTTTGATAAGGTTGTGTTATATTGAAACAAGTCAGGAGTATGGTCAGTGGAGTGCCAGGCCCATCAGTGAGTTATGAAGACAGTTATGTGCTTTGGAAATACGTAAGCGGTTATGTAGAATAGATGGTAGATGACACAACAATCCCTGACTGAAACTGTCTTCCAATCCTAATTAGGTCACAAGTGATTCATTCCAAATTTCCAATTCATTGTGTCGTAAACCCACCAAGTAATTGCTATACATGGCAATTTCTGCTCAGCAGCTGCTGCAGACGGCAGTCACTGAACTTAGAGCAATGATGGTCTCTAGCACCCAGCTGGGTTTACAAAGGTGAAGTACCTGCAGCAAGTGCACGTGCTCAGCATTCAGCCTGGTGCAAAGTTGCCCTATTTATCAGGCATCATGCTAACAGGGTGCCCCAGAGTATTTTGTTCCTAAGAAATCCTGTTTTCCTCTTTCATTTCCACTGTCTTCACATCACCCTGTGACAACCCAGCTCCACCACGCACCTCAAAAGAGTTGCTACAAATCTTGCTTGCAATAGGGCAGCAAAACCTTACCAATAGGTTTTGCCAGAGCCTTGGACAGCCAGGATGGAAGATGCTGATGAAGAGTAAGGCAGAAAACACAGGGCTGCAGATTCTGCTGAGGCAAAATTGGCTGTTTCTGCCTGCAGTTCTACCATCCCTTGGAAGCTGTACCTATCTCGCTCTTCCTGGCCCCTTTCTGCAGCTCTGACCATGGGTGGAATAATCAAGCCCCTCCCTGGCACAAGCCCTCATCCTTGGGGCAGCAGACATCAATTTTGCCTATGCTGCAGGCAAGTATTCAACTGGTTCTTCTTACCTAGTCACAAGCTTCAAGACTTATCTCAAAAAGTATGATTTATCTCAGCTCTCTCTGCATCTTCCTCAGCAGATTACGCTGTCCCTTAGTTGCACATCCTTACACACGCCTATTATTGCTTGAGATAGGAGATCACACAGTGAGTATATGCATTCCTTTAGTACTAATTATTTAAAGTTGGCTTCCAGCATTTTTCTGTGCATATAGTCTGGGGCCAAAGGACATAGCCCCCCTTAGCGTTTAGGAGATGCTAGATAAAGAGAAGTTGAAAAAAACGTGCTGTGTTGATTGCTGTAATTGCTGACACATTCCTGTGGTATACTTGATCATTAGAACAGCTCACTTAAAACAATATTTCCTTTAGAGAAAGGAAGTTGGTAATCAAGTTGTTATGCTTCTCTGCTTTGCATTTTCAGTTTAAATATTCAGCTGGCATTCAGTGTATAGCTATTGGTTACCAGAGCATGTTGATTCAAATTTTCATTATCCAACTGCAAGCTGATTTTGTTGAATGCTGTTTAACCACTTGATTGCTGCAGATTTTCGTGTATGGGCCTTTGGATTTTAGTCACGAATGTGGGCCACTTGAAAATGCTGTAATCTCTAACTGCTCTATGATTAAAATGGCTGTGACACAGATTTGAATTTGGTCAAGTCTATCCCCAAACCACAGTGACCAAAATGAACTGGTTGTAGAAACCATGCAAGGAAATACATTATGTAAAGTACAAATCTAGCTCTGAAGTGTATGAGACTAAGTGGACCCTTGCCAAAACAACCCATTTTACTGGATGGGGATGGGCTAAACCTGTATTATTGATGAGTTTCAAGTGTTTGTGGCTGGGGTGTAAAGTGATATAGGGAAACAGTAGTCCTACACAAGTCCTACTTCTTCCCTCTAAGCTGATAACCCAAGTTGTTCCCATTATGGTCTTGTCACTCCCCATCACTCAGTGTCATTCTGCTAGCCCAGCCATTCCCAGTGTTTGCTGTGAAATGCCATCATCTCTCTGGTGCCCTCGCTGCCCGGCAGATTGTGAGCCCCATCTGAATCCCAGGTTCTCTCTGAGCTACTCTCCCTGCTCAGACTGCCCTTGCCCTTCCTCATCTTTTCTGGGCTCTTTGGAAACCAACACAATGCATTCAGAGGGGTTTACATGATGGAAATGAAATTAAGAGAAAAGGCAACAAATTATCTACTGTGAAACACTGTCTTCCTAGTAGAAAGGGCTCTTCTCAAAAAAGCCTAATGCTGGTTACCATCTTCTGTGAAATCCCTATGAAAAAAAAGGTTCTGCACCAAAATATAGAGTATGAACTTCATTGCGTTGGGATTCATCTGATCTCTCTTCAAGTTAGGTGTCTTGTCCACATTTGCCATCTCTGCTCCTTTGGAAGGAGTGATACTGGCACCTAAGGAAAGTAATTCAGGGCACCTATCTGAAACATATGCTTTAAGATGGGTTAGTTGTGTCTCTCCACTGAAACTAGAGGTCGTCTAGACAATTCACTTGGGCAAGGCACTAACCGTTTATGTCTTGGGTTAGGCCATCTGAATCGTGCATCGAAACAGTAATTGTGAAAGCTTTTATAGAGCGTGTGGGACAGGCAAGTGCTGTATTTCCAAGCAGGAATTTACAAAACTATTTACTATGAGATTATTATTCTTTAGCATGCAGTGCAAATTAGAAGGTCACCCTGAGTGAAGTCCTGCTGGGTGAGTTAAACCTAAGGTGCCTCACTTAGTAACAGACACTGTCTTATTTATTATAGAAATAGAAAATGAATACTGCAAAACACTGCTGGCAAATCCTGAAATAGTTCATGCAGATGTGAATTGCCTGTGCAAGTCGGTTAAAACTTTAAATCCTGCATAGTTGAATTTAAATCTCGCAAAACTACTAAGGTCAATAAATCCTCTATTATAACAGAAGCATACTCATAAAAGCCATCTAGTCTGTGTACTAGAACTTTTGTCGGCAATGAATCCCTGTTATCCCTGGCCTTTGTGAATGAAATTCATATCCCTGCCATGAAACACTGGGTTCACAGTATACCCAGATTTTTTTATGAGGTCTGTAGTCTTTCAATATTGCTTGAGAACAGTTTGTAAATGGTATTCAAAGTCCCAGTACGAGATCTGATGGGATACAATTCTACCATCAATTAACACAGAAATAATAGTTAGCTAAGTCTGGACCAATCACCTAACTTCCTTTCCTGGTCAACAGCAAGAAAACTTCACAGAGACAGTCATCTCATTCTGAACAAGGCACATAAAATAAATGACTGGGAAACCCTTTCTACAAAGGGTACGGGAGTGCCTAATTAGGTTGAGGTGAATAAAATTTGTGTTAGCCTAATGTCAGGCAAGATGAACAGAACACTCTTCTTTTCAGAATAGTAGAATGTAGCCGTTGCAAAGTAAACATCTGATGGGGAAACTGGAAGTTGTTTTGCAGGAATATCATACCCAACCCTTTATTTCAAGTTTTAACATGTGAAATTATTTCTAAGAACACTAATTAAGAGAGGACTAAAAATTTCAGCTAATATTTGCAGATGTTACCAATATTGCCCCACTTCCACAAACATACACCTCTGCTTGCTTCACATTCTGTTGTCTGAGATCTATTTTTAGTTCAGATGTTCTTAGAAATTCTTTACACTGTTGAGAGCTAAGCTGCGCTGGCAGCTCAGGAGGAATGACAATGAAAGATCTACAACATGGATTTCTTGAAGCTCCAGTTTTGTTTTAGATACTGTTATAAAACTATTGGATTGGTTTTCAAGCCAGACTTCTGAAGAGTAATCCAGTAACAGAACTGCTTAAGATTTAATTGTTAAATGGAGCAATTACTGCATAGTGTGAATGTCTCAAGTTCAGCCTCCAAGTATTCTTTGAGCTTAAAATGCTCACAAATGCCCACCAAAAAATGGCCTCACAGTTTAATGTAAGCAAACCCTTTTATTGACATAAATTTTTCTGTACTCGCCATGAGGGAAAGAAAAGGGGAAGTATGGGGTCGGTTGTCCCTCCTCTATGTCTAAGACATTGTTTATTCTGCAATGCATTATTTGTTTTAGCTTGGTGCTTCTTTTTAAAATGTCTTTACTAGACGAGAGTGCTACAATTTTAAGCCTCACAGGGAAACTTTAGCAAGTTATGAATAACCAGGGAGTGGGATTTCAATGTAATTCAGGAATGAGAACTAAGCAAAGAGAAGAATATTCAACCTTTTCATGGAAGGATCGAGTATTCTTTTCAAAGTCATATATCAAAAAGCCACATACAATGGAAACATTCTCTCTCCCTAGAACATAAAAGAAGAAGGAATTGCCTGTTATGTGTTCTGAAATGATCCCTTTTCATTACAACTTCAGAATTTTTCTCTCTGGGGATTGCTGACTTCAAACCATGAAGAAAGGGAGAAACGACATCATACTATTTCCATTAAAAGCAGCCATGCGTAACCTATATTTTTTCCTTTCCTCTTTTTTTTTTCCCCCATTTCACAATAATATTTGCATTCCAAAAAACTTATTCTCTTTTTTTGATGCACTGAGGTTAAGCAAATGAGGTTGCCGCCGACAACGTTGTTCATACCACTTGCATCTGCCTTGTTTTAAGCCAGCAGCAGAGAAACTGCTACGTCTGTGTGAAATTCATTAGAAAACAAAACATTCCATCTTTCTTCATTTGGCCTGATCCTTCTTGTTTACCACAATTAAGTTATAAGAAAACCATCTTACACAATAGGAATACCAAATTCTCTTAGTCTTGTAAATGCATAAGCTAGAATTGACTTGATTTTTTTAATGATCCCATGTACAGTATATTCAGAAAACTTTTGTATATGAACTGTTGGAAAAGAAATAAGAATAAATGATGCAGAGACAGTAGAAGAAATCTGAAGAAAAGGGAGTACGTATGATAAGGCAAAGGTTTCATCTGACTTTCAATACAGTGAAGAAAAATAAAATGAACAAAGAACAGTTAGTATGACACAAGGAATATAAAAAGAAAGAGCAACATAGTCCCAGAGAAAAATTTTTTCAGATCCAATGAGACTGAAGCAAGAAGCTAATTTTGGACATTTCAATATTAGAAATATAAGATTACTGTAGGAAGGCTTTAGAGAAGTGAGATAAAAAATGAATGTGGGACATAAATTGGCTAATAAATGAAAGAGAAAACAGCACTCATCATTCACATAATGTTCTTTAGATGTAAAAAGCAGTGTACAGGCTTTATCAGTTAACTCCTGTATAATATCTGTTTAAGGCAGGTAGATTTTTAATCCCCTTTTTACAAAACAGGAAACTAAAAGAGAAATGTAAAATGGCTTAACTAGAGACATGAAATGACGAGACCACTTTAGTCTCATTCTTGTGTTTATTTCCTCAGATGATAACGCAGCACTAATCAAAAGACCTGTCTCAAGCATACTATGTAATGCAGATTTTCTATTTTCTGCAGTCAAATAATCGCAATTACAGATGTCATGATTCTTTATGAATTTCTGAAGTGTGAGCTATCAGAAATAAATTATTAAAAAGTCAGAAAAAGGTTATTTTGTAAATAAGAGGCAACGGGAAAACCTTCAGATGGTAGTGTCGGGAGGCCTGAAATGGTTTCTCAAAGGATATTTTACCAGTCCTGTTGCTGTGGTTACTTAAGCCTAGACTCTTCCAACGCTATGCATCCTGACACGATTGTGCTAATAGCATCTAAAGCGATTCACAGATTACAAGCAAAATTAGCAAGTGTATTTAACATTTGCATGTTGATGCAAATGCATGATGCTTGATGTGAGCTTCAAATTACTGACCTTTGTGACACCCACATGACACTTGCATTTCTGCAGCCACGCAGGGTTAGCAAGACTCTGTGAAAGTGAAATGTATATGTAACTGGAATTGCTAGTGAATATCAGGAAAAACTTATTTGGGTTCATTAGAAAAAGTCATCTCTGGAAGTGAAGACTAAATCTTGCTATGGGATCTGAAATTAAAAGGCACTCTAAAGATGTTCATTGTTACTGTCAGTATAAAGAAAATGGCAATTATGATATGGTTGAGCAGGATATATGATTGCTATTGTCTCATATTGTTTGCTAGAATAACAACACGGTACAGCAGCCCTAATTTTATATTGTCTTTTCTGGAATTTAGGAGCATAACATTGGATACTGAAAGCACTTCTGTTTCTTCCTGGTGCTTCCAAAGACTGAGGCATGAATATATTTCTTTCTTTGTCATCAATTCATTCTCACATCTATAGTGGTTTTCAAAATGTTTTCAAAAATGTTTGCTGAATAACTATGGGAAGTGATCTGGATGCCCGGTATGTTCCAAGTGATGTTAGATTCTTCCTTTGTTTTATGAAAGTTGTGTTCTGTATTATTCCCAGCCTTTAAGTGGTTTATGATCTTTTCCCACTGCAAGTCATCTGCAAAATTGATTAATATGCTTTCTTCCAATCATTCCTGAAACTATTGCACACAGAAAACCCCCAGAAGGCACCTTCTCTCAATTAGCACTGGACATTTTTTGAAAACATTTCTCTGCATTCCCATACTACAGATTATGACATCAAACAATTGAGATTAGGATCAGAGTCTGAACAAGCAGGAAGGACATATGTTCTTAGGGGGAAAGATCTCACACACAGAGATATTTTCAGTAAATGGCAGATTATAAAAGCTTAACGAAAGCCCGGGCTTTAGGTTGGATTATTTTAAATGCTGCTCATTCCTCTGCCACTTTTAAAGCAACATTTGGTCCTCATGAAAGCAGAAATCTGAGAGCATGAGACCCAGTCAGTTATAGCAAAAGTCCGGAGGAAGCACCTCTTACTCATATAGAAGCTTTTGCCAGATCCCCACGCACAGCATTGCCAACTTTCACCATGTTTTCCTGAGGAACTAACGTGACTTGGTTTTGATTTAGACCTCAGACAATTCTAAGATGACAAAGAGGAGCATTTTCTGATGGGTCACCTCCTTACTTTCTGCCTCCAGAGAAAGAACAACCTAGGTATGGGCAGAGACACAGAAGATCACAGCAAGTTTCTCGTGAGGGAAGGCAATTCTGGCCATCATGGTTCTGCTCATTCAAGTTGTCTTTTCTCCTTGCATGAGGAAGGATGGTAGGAAGAGAGACATTTAGCAGTGCCAGCTAACCACAGGTCTCTCCTTCCCAGGGCTGGAGAGAAAGCAGGGAGGTGAAATAGAGGCTGGATCCCCCCAAACTCTGTCTGCACAGTGATGTTTAACCCTTTTGAGGTCTGCCAAGGCACAGAAGAAGGAGACTCATTCTTGAGTCCCTGCTTTATGGACACCCCCATCCGTTCTTGGGTATAGAGCACTGAGATAAAAAGAAAAGTGCAAGTTCCTGTCACTGGGGTGGTTCTTATCCTTTCTGTGTGGTGTTGCATAGTGCCATGGTTAAGGACAGGCTTCAAGGCAGTGGCCAAGCTCCTCATGCCCAAAGTTAGGCACCAGCAGTTTATTTTAAGAAAAAACTGAACAATATTAGTCATGATTAATAAATAATGAGCTCTAATGTATAGCCCTATTAGATACATTTTTAACAGTATATGATTTTTAACTTGATGCCAATGTAAAAACATACTGGATGTAGACAATAGGGTAGATTACTTTGATAGTGCAGAATAGCACAACTTACTTAAAAAAGTGGACTCAGTGTTCAGATATCAAAAATGCCTGTTTAATTACATAGCAGATACCTTGATTTTGGGGGTCCACTTGCCTGCTAGTTATCTACTTAACTCAGGCACAAACTTACTGAAACACAAGTGTGATGATATTAGAAATTAGGGACAATATTTTGAGAGTTAGACCTATAAAATCAGCTTTTATATTAATCAGAAATTCTAAAATTAATCCCTCCAGTCTCCCAAAGCTAGTACCTCCTGGGCATTTTCCTCAGTGATGCACCTTTGTCCAATAAAAAAAAAAGCTATGCAAGCTGCCAGATGCATTTGAGTGTTCGTTATTTCCGTGGTCAATAACGCAAGAGTTGCACGACAACAGAAGTAGCAAAGCAATTTAACTCTCTCACATCATTAGGAAAGTGTACTTGTCTAGTCCCACTACGTTAAATGTAAATATTATTGTTTAAAATCACAGCTTGCCCCATCCAAAGCTGTAAGGGAGTGGAACCAGTCAGGAGAGTGCAGTGAGAAGTGCATTTTAACCTTTTCTTGTCACTTGGAAGATTTTCCATTTTCTACATGAAATCTAAGTTAAAATTACAGTGTTTTCACTGCTTCCATTAAATCACATTATTTTATTAGTTCACCTAACATTTTTGCATGAACTGCAAGTATATTGTGGCCCTCCTTATAAGCTAAACTTAAATGTGTTTTAATTAACATAGAATTTAAAAACTAATCAGATAAAAATGTTTGTCTCTTAAAATAATACCAGTAAACTGGTATTTAACCACTTAATTCTCTTTCTACTTGAATTCAAAGGAAACAATTGATCTGATCCAAGTGTTTTTTCATACTTAGAAAGGAAAGCTATCTTAAGACAAAGAAAATACTTTAATTCTGTGGTCTGATCCTATATTGTCTGGGGATCTGAAAATATCATTCTAACATTTCCCCTGAAAGGGATTCATTCATACAGAAAACCAAAAGGAAAGGAAGTGGGAAGGTCATTGGGCAATGCTTATTTTTCGTGAACCTACAAGCTCAGGCTAGCGTTGGTTTATTGGGTCAGATGATACTTCATCATATGAAGAAACATCTTTAAGAAATTAGGAACATCCTAGTGGCTTAGTATGAGCATTCCATTTGTATTTGAATGAATTAAACAATGCGTTTTCTTGAGAGGCAAAAGGAAACTTTCCTCCCCCTACTCTTCTGATGTTTAATTTTAAAGTTTTCCAACCGCATATGGTTGATGTGCTGGACTGCTGGAGCAATGAAACCAAGAATAAGAATTTAGCACTATAATTTCATGAACATTAGGAGATATAAAAGCCCATTGTTAAGAAGTATTGATTGACCCAGAAACCAATCTCTTGAATATACCTGTCTACTAGTCAAAAAGAGTATGTTTTAATTGATTACAGCAGCCTTCATTATGTCATGAGTTAGAAGTCGAGATAGCAATTATTGCATACGCAGACAGGGTACAAAAGATAGATTTAAGACAGCATATAGAAAAATTAAAACCAAATTTTATTGTATATAGATTTACTACCTCCTGGTAGTAGTGTTTTTTCCTGGATGTAGGAAGGGTGAACAGCATTTTGAGAACAGTCATAAACTAGGCATATTGATGTCTAAGAAGTATGGGAGTGTAAAAATAAAAGGAAGATGGAAATAAAGAGCTTATTCCCATGTTTCTAAAAGGTAAGGGGCCAGTAGCAGGAAGGGAAAGGCATAGGACTGCTTGAGATCACACTGATTTATTTACCTGATTTTTTTCTACTCCTGTGACTTACAGAACATCCAAGAAAAGATTGAAAAATGTAGGGGTTTTTTGTAGCCTCCTTTTCAAAATGGAAATCTTTCTTCAAAGGCTAAGCATCTTCTTCTGTCTCTTCAGCTGGGAAAATTCACAGATAGCTCTAGAAACATTTTCCACTTTTCTAACTTTAGCTTGTAGGTATTTCATAGAAGTTGATCCATGTGAATGATAAAAAATGGAAAATTTGGGGCAGGAGAACTGAATCATACTTAGGCCAAAGGTTGAATACAGAGTGAGTTAAAAATGAATTAAAATAATTAGCACTTGATTTTAATTCCGTGGGCAGAGGGATAGTAATTGAGTAAAGTTAAGACAAGAGAGAAGAGATGAAGCCCCTTAGCAAATAATTTGGTCTGACTGCAGTTTTCTGGGCGCTTTAAAGTCTATTGAGAATGGCTTCAGGAGGCCATTAAAATGAGAATTGCAGTAGCTGACACAGGGAATAATTATGGCTTCATTAAGAAGTATTGTTAGAGGGACGGATCCTGGTGACGTTTCAGGGAAAGCAGTAGAATTCAGATAAGGAAAATAAATTTTTTTGTTAAAGGATTTTCACAGATTTGTAGTTTCAGAAATAAATTTCAGCCTTGAGATACAGAAAGCAGAAATGATGTCACAGTGATGGAGCCTTTTACTGACAAAAAGAGCTTCATTCATAAAAATAGAGTACACAGAGAAGCTGAAAGTCCTGGCAGAAAAGGAGGGTAAGGACTTATCAGAGAGGTACTTCTCTGATCAGAGAGGGATATGTGAGCATTGTTCATGAGTACTCGTAATAAATTAGTTTCCTGAGCTTGCAGCAAGCACATTTCTCTAGCAGCATTTTCATTTGTAGTAAAGGCTTTATGTCTTCTCCCTGTCTTTTCCTTGAGGGATTGTGCAAGGTGCTTCTTTACTTTTTCTCATGAGTGATTCATGGCTAGTGTCAGTCCTAGTCATTTTCTGCACACAGAAGAAAATTTTATATTAAACTTTAATAATCTGGTTTTCATCTTACAATGCTTAACTCACAGAAGCAAAGCTCCTGAAGCACATGCCAACTAGTCCAAAAGTATGATTTATTGTTGCACTTCGTCTATAGAGAAACATTTGCACAAAGCATGAAATGCAGATGTACACAGTTTGTAGACATCACTGACAAATACCTCTAAGACCAAAGTAGACAAATAGGACACAATGACTTTTTCATTCCTGTCACCTCCCTCTGTATAGCTTAGACTTTAATACAAGTCTATAAGATAAAATCTAGTGGCAGCTTTGCCGTACATTCACCAATTTTTAAAGCTTTAAAAATTAAATAAAATATTATCTCTCTGAAATAGTAACTTCTGTCTTAAAAGTATTTAATTCTTGATTAGCAAGTATTTTCCTCCCAAACATAATAAGGTTTGTATTTTTCTGCTTCTTTGTTTTTGTTTTTTTTTACAAAATGTTCATGTTTTTAGGACAGTATCCTTTTTAGATATACTTAATGCACTTAAAATTTTATTTTTCAATTAAAAATAGTGACAGAAAATTTGCAGTTGCTCTATCACTTCTGGATTGCCCACTTATGTGAAGGGTAAAACATTTTTGAAACTGTGCTCTCTATCCAAGTCTTGCCAGCTCTTTGTTTTATTTTTCAGCCTAAATAAATTGCACCCATCAAAAGACTTTGTGTTACTCTTCTTCCTGTTTTCATTCTATGCCAGTCTCGACACTTCATGATATGCAGCAATTCCTTCCTTCAACAACTCCCGCCAGCATTTTTACAGTATTTTCTGACTGTAGCAGCTCCTGGTTTTTAAAATCTGTTCATATAATTTTGTGATCCTGAAGACTTGATTCCTTTTGTACTCATGTTTATCACATCCAAAACCCACTTTCAACTCTTCTGACATTATTTCCACTAGACCACATGGGAGAACACTAAATACACTTCATAAATTCCCGTACTTAAGCATCAAAGAACCTATACCAGCCCTACTGGCGTTGCAAGCCATATTATGTCTTTTGTAGATTGATACACATCTGCAGGGGGCAAGGTCTTTCTCATATTTCTTTAAAACTGTGGCTTAAAACTTAAAAAAGATGAATTAACATTTTAATACAAACACAAGAACAACGTTTACTTGTGAAAATGCACTGAAGTCATCCAGAACAGCATACTCCAAACAGAAGTGTACCACATAAAACACGCCTGCCTCTGTGGCTACAGCTCTCTCTGTTTCTTGTATACAGATGTTAGCATGGACAGTATGGGGAACATCTCATGTTGCACCCTGATGACTACCAAGAAATACTACTGACAGTCTCTGCTCTCTGTCTCTCTTCCTCTGCATTCAGCTCAGCCCTCTGCTCCACTGTCGGGAGTTTACACTATAAATTACAGGGACATTAGAAACTTCTGCAGGGGTGCTTAGAGGACCCACGGAGACTTTGGGATCTTTGCAGAAAAGGAGGTGTTTATGCACATAAATCCTGGCTCTCAGCAACTTCAATGGCAGCTACAGGGCTGTGTGGATCTGGAAGGTGGTGGGGAGAAGGGTGTGCGGAGGAGTGATAAAACCACATACCACACCAGGCAGTGCTGGTGGCTTCCCCATCCTCAGAGGAGATGTTAATCTGCCCCTGGAGTTAGATTTTAAAACCTGTGTCCTGTCCTTACGTACATAAAAATATGAGCATCACAATGCCTAGATATTCTGCCCCACAGAGGAATGCAGAATCCCTGTGCAGCACCTCAGGCTCCCTGTACCATACATACACAGCAATAACCTAAGGTGCAGGACACTTATGAGTAGCACCTTGATTTTCACACCTTATGGCACCCAAAGCAGGGAATAGTCTAAAGTTAACATGCCAACCCTACCTAAAGCTACAACTAGAGTAGACCAGAGGCAGGGCATGCTTTCTGCCTTGGAACAGCCATTGCGTCAAATACACTCCTTGAAGCAGGAACCAGCAGCTATCTGAGTTCCCCCACTGTTTTTTTTTCCCCAGCCTTCTGAATCCAGCAGCAACAGGAGAGACAGAGAGAGCCCCTCTCACACTAAACTATAGTCAGGCAGTCAGCGCAGCCTCATAGGAAGTGGGGATTTGAAAGGGAAAAACCAAGCTCTGGTCCTCCACAATCTACCTGTGTAAACTAATTGCTAAGTTACTATTTAAAGAGATTAATACAAACCAAACGCCAAACGTGGTGATGCTGCTTTTTGTAGGTACCAGAGTTTTGAGACTTCTTCAAGAAGATCTTTTGACAGAGCATCTCTAAGGACCTAGACAAAGGAAAGACAAATCTCTAAACCTTGATCAGGCTTAAGTGTTAATGGAAACTTGGCTATCCAGCTCTGTTACAGGCAAGATACTTTTGACATTCTCCATGGTAGACCTTTCAGGTGTCTATACAGTTTTAGAATATAAAGTTTCTTTAAGTTTAGGTGCCATCTGGATTAGGTTGAAACTCCTTAAGGACTTTTAGGATTTTATCTTTCCATCTAGCCAATCAGTTTTCTCCTGAGTTCTGTTTTCTTCCACTAGATCTGTCCGCTTTAGATTTGTTCACTGAATGAGGAAGGACTGGGCTATGTCTCGCAGAAGCAACAAATTCTTGCAAAGTTCACTTGTTGTGTCATTTTTCTGACAGGTAATGGAAAGGTTTCATGTATTTGTGCCTTTTTTATGAACAGTTTTGTTGCAACTTTTTTTATGAAGAGAAACTGCACTGTTAATTGACAGAGGTGGGCATCAAGATGAGTTTATTATGGGAAAACATGCAATTTAACATGAACCAGAGCAGGAAAAGGAGAGAGGAAGAATAAGAAAATGTCATAAGGAATTTGATTTTTTTTTTGTGGGAACATGATGGGGTGAAAAGTAAGCTGCAGAAATCTGCGTTGTTCATTAAAAGAACACAACATTGTTCAGGCATGACCCTGCTCCTTTCCCTTAAAGACAGTATTGACATCTGATCCAATCTGGGAAAAAATCACTGATGAAAAAAGGGATTTCAGCGAATAGATTTCCATTTAAACCTAGTGACAGCAAGACAATGAGGAGATATAAGCAGCTTCCTTAGACCTAATTCAGTAAAGGTTTAAGGAAACAGAAAGGCCCTCAGAAGGCTGATACAATCCAGTGTCAGGGCGTAGTGGGCTTCCAGCACTTCTGCAGGAGATCTGTTATTACCTAAAAATAGCAGACACTTGTTAAAATTGTAGCTCTTTCTCCTCAGCTTTAGACTGGTACTATTTATTAGTTTAGACGCCACTGATTCCAAAAGGCCAGGGCAGTTCCTATGCAATTAGAAGAAAAATATGCTTTTGACTCCCAGGAAAGTTTCCCTTCCAGCTTCCAGTTTCCCGCTCAGGCTCTTTGTGAGGCGAGTGGTGAAACCGGCTTTTGTGAAGAAGAACCACACACGCAATCCAGACCTCTTCGGACAAGGCACCATCATTCACATCGGTCACATGTTGACAAACACTTTGGTTGTGTTGCTAGGGCAATGGTGCTAGAGCAGCGAGCACATCCCTGGTTAAACAACCCCCCGAGGGCAACGGGGACGGAGGGCAGCAGGACCAGATGGTTCCACTCATTCTCGGCAGTCGGCCATCGTTCTTTGCAGGACTGACTGGTAGCCGCTTTCCAGCCGTCCGTCCGGCTCAGAAGGCTTGTGGGTTGCTTTTCTTTAATTGCCTCTTTTTGAGAAACATATCAAAGGCCATTTTCTTCTTCTAAGCAACACATTCGCTTGCTCAAAATATTTCCAGGCGGTGCGGGCTGCAGCAGCAGCAATGTGAGGGATTGTTGGGGTGCTGAAACCCAGACGTGCAAGGGGCAGGAGCAAGAAGCAGACAGCTGCCGGGGCTTGCAGGGTTGCCACCCTCCCCCTGGCCTTGGCCAGTGGCTCTCCGTGTGGCACAGCTCTCTGTAAAGCCCCAGGTATTTGGACAGCCATGAGGGTGCAGGAGCTGTCGTGGGAAGGGGAGCAGGAGAACGCATTGATGCCAGAAAAAAATTCACTTGGATGCTTTCCTTTCTCTTCTCTTTTTCACTCAAAGGTTAAAAAAAATAAATTAGTGGGGCGTACCTGCTTTTATTCCATTTGTTTTATTTTTCCTTCTCTTTGCTTGGCGGCGGGGAGGGGGGAGCTCATCAACGGCGTGGGGTTGCCACAAAACATGAGTTTCTCATCTCGCCTGCGTGTGCGGATACAGTTTCCTGTCCTTGATCCCAGATTATTTTCTCCCGTCAGGAGACAGCTGGTTTGGCAGAGCCGAACGCAGGGCGGCTCCGCAGGCAGCACCGGGGGTGCGGGGGGGGAGGAGGGAGGCAGGGCCGCCATGGCCGGGCAGCCCGAGCTGCGCTTGAGGCTGCCTGCGGGTGACCGGCGGCAGCGAGAGGTCCTGTGAAAGCTGGCGGGGTGGCCTCCCCTGGCAGCCCTCCAACCGGGGCCGCTTGCAGGCCTGTTCTCAGCCTCCCTTCTTCCACAGGGCCCAACCGGGAACAGAAAATGAATCTCTTTTTTTATCGGCCTCAAAGAGGCCCTTTGACGGGCAGGCCTGTGCCCGCCATTGCTGTTTGATTCCCCTCCCTTGCCGGGCCGACCCCAGCGCCCCTGCCCTTGCCCCGGCCTGGTGGCAGGTGACATTCCCCCAGCCCATGGGTGCCCGGACTGTGTCTGACCCCCCTGCATGGGGCATGGCTGGGCCACAGCACTTCCACTGGGACCTGTGCCAGGGGCCGCGGCCTGTGCCCCGCATGCACAGCCCCTGCGGCTGCCAGCGGCCTCCAGCAGCAGGAGATGGCCGCTTGCAGGGTGTTCACAATGTGTTTCCCCAGCTCGGCTTTTTTTCTTTCCCCCCACACCCGCCCCAAGAGCAGCTTTTGGAGAGAGCCTGCCCCTCCAGAAGATGCAGTAGGTGATGGTCCCACCAAGATGGTCCTGCCTGCTTGCGCCCCGTTTCGGAGGCCCCAGAGCCGACCTCCATGGGCCGGGTGGGATGTTCCCCCGACAGCGCCATGGCACAGGCGAGACCTCACAGCAGTGGTGCGAAGAGGCTGGTCGACATCGTGTGGTGTCTGGGTTTTGTGGTTGGGCTTCGGAGGCCATCTATCCCGGCTTTTGTGCACCTCGGGAAAGGAGCAGGAATTGACTCAAAGAAAATAAATACCAACTTTTAAAGACATGTTTATTTATGGACAGGCTTTCATGCATGCATCTTACAGCAGTCCGCATAAAATATAATTAAAACAAGCATCATGCTGAATATGATTCAGAAAATAAAAATGTCTTTAAATACAGTTTAACTGCCAGCAGCTCCACATACTTCATTCCTCTGGGGAAGGAGTAACGGAGACATGAAGTTATGTGACTACAGAAGCCACAAGACATGGGTATTTTTAGGGGAAGTACAACTGGGGGAAATAACTGACCTGTGACAAGGGTTTAATACAAGGAACGCTCCCGAAGCCGCCCAGCTCCTGAGGGCAGTCAGGCAGCCTCAGATGGCGGTCGGGCCCTTTGGGAGGAGGATGGAGGTCAAGACCCACCAGCCCTGCTCCTGCAGCAGAGGCACACCTTCACCCAAACGTACCTTCAACCACTTCTCTTGGCGGGACCGTCTGACAGATAGTTAACATCAATAAAACAGTATGAGATCCCGAATGCCTGCCATAACTTTCTACCATTTCTGCCTTTTTTTATCCTCCATTCCCATTCAAGCCTGCAGCCAGGGAGGCACGTAAAGCTGGCCTGGGGGCACCCTGCAATGCCATGCAACTGGAGCTGCGGGAGGTACTTCCCGTTGTGCCATGCCACATCTTACAGTGCCTGCTACCAAACTGGGACAGTAGGAGTTTGCTTACAGCCCTGAAAAAACGGAGGTGCTTTTCTGCGTTTGTCACACTGTTTGCCACCAGCACTGAGATGAGCCAGCACTCTTGCTCACAGCCTCTGTTGAGCAATCAAGGATGAACACATGTGGAGCCTGAAATAACCTCAACCTGTAGTTGTCTTCTCTTTCCTTCCTCCTCCTCATCATATTTGCCAAGTCAGAAGAGCACCTTTTTGGAAGGTAAATACCAGTCTGGTATCATGCAGTAGAGCTAGTAAGGAGAGTACGGACTCACCTAATGATTTTTACCTATAGACATTTTACCACTTGTGTGACTTTTCAAAGACTTTTGCCAGCATTCTTTCCACTAGACATACCAGGACAAGGGTGTTTCTCATGGGATTTCAAAGGAGACTTTATTTTAAATACCTCTGGAAAATAATGTCAGCCTTATACTGTCTGTGATTTTCCCACATTCTCCACAGCAACATAGGGAACTTTCAAACTTTCTTCCTTGTTAGTTTCATATTTTCTTCTTATTATCTGAAATTTTTTTAGATTTTTAAAATTTTTTTTTAAGATTTAAATTTTTAATTTACACGGAATTGTTCTAAACCTGAAGCAAGAGCATGCAAATGTTGTGACGCACTGAGGAATCAGTTTTGTTTACAAACAAATTAATTAATACTGTAGATTTAATTTTTTTCTTTCTTCTTTATTCCAAGTCATCTCAATATACGCAGCACAATAGGTACCTGGCCCTGTTTTTTTTAATTTCCTCATTCTGTTTGCAAAAGAAAATGTAATTGAGCTATAGCTCCTGTTGCCATTGAAGGCAATGCCAAAAACCCAAAAGAACATGAATGGAGTCAGGATGAATCTTGTTTAACTATACAATCTATAGGGTAAATGTTACCCTTAAGAAAATCCAGTTGTAGATTACAGATTTACGAAATCAAAGGCCTAAAGTGATAGATTTATAAGTATCATTGCAAATTCTTGAACCTCCAACTTTCCTATTTATTGTCAGAAATGTTAGATACTTTAGCTGTGTAATTGTAATTATACTGTTGCAGGTTATGTCTTTCATAAAATTAAAATTGCATATAGAAGAATGCTCTACATTCTTACTATTTCAGTTTAAATGTGTTTTCCAAGAGGTTGGATTCAAGCCTTAGTTGCTTTTTTCTTACACTACATGTAAAGTTATTACTAAATTTGCATATATGGTGGATAGGTCCTTTAGTCTGATGGATATCCTTTCTACTTTGCACGCATCTAAGTGGACAGGTAAGTGATACAGACATCAGAAAACGAAGCCAACTCAAAGCTGTGTACTAGTGTGTTATACAAATATAGGTGCTTTAAATGTAAGAGTTTTATCTCAAGCTTCATTTTCCTATTGTGCCCTGAGAGAACAGGTAACAGGTAAGGAAACGAAGAGTCAGCCTTGGACCAGGTTTTTCTCTGCTGAATGGACTGGAATTTTGCCACTGATTTTACAAGGAACATGTCTGAACCAATATTTACCCCAACTGCATAGGGTCTAGCTCTGCCACCTACTGCAGATTATGCACAGTCCAGTGTGTTTCTTCATGAGGGAATAGACAGTGACTAGGTCAATGCATCTAAGCAATACATCTACTAACCTAGGTCACAAAGACAGTGACCTGGGCAATACATCTACTAACCTCAGTTTTCACTAGTACAGGCAAATCCACAAAGCTCATGAAAAATAAAGACTGTATGTGGCCATATGTTTACATAAATATCAATTTATGTTACATACATATGTGTACATAAGTATGTACCAGTAGTCACTAGAACGCTGCCCCGGTGTTAGCTGCTTAATGTGCATGAGTGGGTTTGGAGGAGGAAAGGAGTCAAATAGCGCAGTAGAGCTGGGAAGGTGAAAGGTGGTATGACGACGCAGAAAATTATTTAGATTGTTGAGAACAGAGGTTCCCTTTTGCTATATTTGAGGAACTTCCCAAAAATACTTACCTTTTTGCCCAGCAGTTTGGTGGTCTGAACGGAGAAGACAAAAGGACAAAATGGTATTTGCAAACAAAAAAATCAATATTGAACATCCTTTATAACCCTTGCAGGTATGACTTTGTTGCCTTGGAGACCTAACAGTCTGCAATACGTTAAGATGAACTTGATCTCCAGAACAGATCCTTGTCACCAGTATAAAACCTACAGGTGCAAAACCTCAAACTGCTGTATAAATGGGCTATGACATCACCAAACTGCTCATTTTCAGGTACCTAATTTCTGATTAGATTTGTGAAATTTACCTCTTGTCTCTCAAGGCTAAAAACTGTATTTTGTATTCCTTACTGGTCACCAAATATCTAAGCTCTGTCCAAACGCATGGCTGTGTTTTCCCATGCACCAGGAGGAAATGGAGCGTCTCATTGCCCTACAGCTGTGGCTCCCCCTCAGTGAATAGGTGATGACAGACGGGACATTGGGTTTGGAATTCACATGGTTTCTGAAATCCCATGTGCTTGCTGGTGGGCACGGGAGTGTTTATTCTCATCAGTTTACACCCAAATTTTCCCTCTGCTGGTTTATCTTAGAACAGATAAAGACAATTACTATGTGTGTATGTGTACATTACTATTATTTGAAAAAACCCTCAGATATTTCCTGCTCTTTTTCCACTCCTGCCTCCCACTATAGCCCAGCCCACCCCGGGGAAACACTCTTCATGCTGAGGGCGTGCATTGTGTGGGTACTGGCAAAGTACTCAGGGGTTACGCTAGGGGGGAGGCAGCAGCTGACTCAGAAGCACTGCGGTAGTGCTGGGCTGGGGGCAGTCAGCAAAGAAACAGCGGAGAGACAGTTCTTCTGCTTCTGGCTGCTAATAAGCTTTCTGGTGGCAGCGCCGTTCTCATCAGGACTGTTTGTTTTTACAGGCTGCCCTTTGTTGACTTTAGGCTTGTTTTCCTTGCCATGCAATACAAATATTCTCAGGCGTTAAGTTTTCCTTGCCCCTACTGCCTTCTTTTCATCTGGGACCATATAGGAGCTAAATTTAAGTTTGATTGATAGCATTTAATCCAGAGAGGGTCAGGGTGCTATTTTCCTGTTAAACGGTCCCTGGTTTGCTTCTTCTGATTACAATCATGTCTCTAAAGTACTGTAGTCAGTCCTGCTTCCCAATGAAACCTCTCCTGCTTTCCTTGCCGCTGTGGGATAGTTGATCTTAATTATGTGGAGCCTTATGCTGCTTTGTCTGATCCTAGATGGAAAAGAACAACAGCTATGGGCCTTTAAACCAGATGACTTACATACTCCCTTCGCTATAATAGATAGCAGGCCCTAAATTCCACTATTGTAAACCACTAAACATGGAAATACGAAAGCAGTCCTGGTTGTGTTTTCCCTTTCCTGACAGTCTTTGAGAAACATCTTCCTTGAGCAACCACATGTTCAGCATAACCATATGAATTCTTTTTTATAGCTCTGAAGACAGCAATCTTACTGTCTGTCTCAGTACTGGATGTAAGTAAAAATTTTCTCTCTACCAGATGTCTGCGCAATCTTATACACATTATTTGCACATACTTTGAGCATGACACCTCTTGCTGATGTCAACTAACTGGACGTGTAGGCTTTTACTGACTTTACCCAGTTATTTGATACCGTCATTGCCTCATGGTAAAATTCTGACATTCTTAGCAAGATGCAAAGGTTTAGGGCTAGGGAAAGAAAGGCAGGACATATTGACTTAAGGCTTTACACTTTTGCATTTTTTCTGGAGAGTATACTCTCTTTTATTGAGGAGTTACGGTCTTCTGTTTTCAAAAATCATTCCTTCAGCTCTGATGAAATACGCACACATGCACACATATAAAAGCAAATGAAAGAAAAACACCCGAACCACTATGTGAAGTTGGAATTCTTTTTAATGGTTTAAAACGTCCTTTTATTTTGTTTGCCTCTATAGTCACATCATAGTCTTCATGATGTACCTGCAGTGTTCCTTAAAGTACATTGACAGTCATCTGCTTACATACATGTATGAGGTTAACTAATCAGTGTTTTTCCATGGAATAGTCCATCAGGGTTAGAAATTGGATCTTATGAGTTTGTTGACAAATCTAGCCTAAAAAATGCATGTCCTGACTCTGACATTGCTCTCAAGTAGATGGTGCTTTCTCTTCAGACATCCTGTGAAAAAAATCTTTTTAATATACAGAATTTTTTAAAAATGCATCATAGCAGAAAGCCACCTCACAGTCTAGAACCTTGCCAGTTTGCACACATGATTATGCATTTACAAGTTGCTGCTGCAAGAGGTGAAGCGTATATTCTCCTGTAGAGCTATGCAGGTATACGTACACACACTGAAACCCTCTACTCGTGCACAGGGAGAACACATTTAAACAAGTACACCTCTTGAACTATGCTGCTGGAATCCTTAGGGCTTAGCTGCTAGGAAACTAACAGCATTAGACTGGCCTATGTGTTAAAAATGATACTGGATGAAATAATATTTGTCAACTGGAAGTGGAAAATTTGGAAACAGAAAATTACTCTCCTGAGAAATACAAAAACAATGCAAAAAAAACCCCCCAAACTCCTCCAAAAAGCTAACAAGAAAACATGAGGAAAGTAGATGGGAAGAACTGGGGACTACTACTTGTCCGAGACTCTGTGACCCTGTGAACTGCTTGAAAATGGAAGAAGGATTTTTTTTTCCGTTTTTCAAGAAAGAATCGCAAGAAAAAAGATAAGCAGATCTCTGCATCTTACATATACAAAACGAGGGCTTCACTTTAACTAGTTTAGATCTATAAAAATTAGGTGTATATCTTAGGTAGTGCTTTCATGTCACTTTATCAGCATGGGATGCCGGAGTGCCCACAGGAATGTCTGTACTAGTTGAGAGCAAATGTCCCTGGTCTTCTTTCTCCAACAGAGTCCATGAATGGATGATTAGGGGTAAATAAGGAGGGGACAAGAATGTATGATTCTTCCCTCTTTAAGTCCTCTGCCGTGTACAACTTCTTTTGGGTGAGGAGAATTTTGGGGGACCTGATGCAGTTTGCTTTTTTTGATCTGTCAAAGGACCTTTGACAGATCCTTCCTCCAACTACTTGTCCAGTCTGTCTTTGAGGTCACATGAACTCTTTCACTGGACAAGAACAGCTATACATCTATGTTGCATGAAGAACCGTTTCCTTTTGTTTGCTCCAAACCTGGATCATACTGCCTTTGTGTGATGGTTCCTAGTTCATATACTGGAAGAGACAGGAAAAGTTAATTCCTATGCGCCTTCTTCAGGTCACTCATGACTTTGTGGACATCTATCATCTCTCACTCAAGTTGTCTCTTCCAGCCTGAAGACTCCTACAACTACTTAGTTGTTCCTCATGTAGAAGATGCTTCATGCCTTTCTCATCTTTATTGCTCTTTTCCAGTTTTCATATATCCTTTTCAAAAGTAGAGGACCAGGCACACCACACATTGATACGGCATTTAACTTCTCTGAGTGATCATCATTTAGCCTTCTGGACTCCCAAGAGGGCATTTGCTCCTTCCTGATGTGCTAGAAGAATTCAGTCCTCTTTTTGATTTTTCAGCAACTGCTTCTTGCTCTCTTGGCTTACTTATGTTTTTATATTCACTGTGCTAGAATGCATATGACTGTATATGTTCTTTGCCTGGATATAATTTCATCTTTTTTAGGAGTATCTTGTGCTTAATGAAGTGCCCTATTTTGCCATTTAATCACATCAGCTTCCCTTTAACTTTTTTTAAGGCTTACCCAATAGATGACAAGTGAGGAAACAATAGCAAGATTTCAGCACTGAGTCCTGCACCATTATCCCCATCACATTCTTAGGTGTATCTTCTAGCTTCTTTTTAACAAGCTTATTTTTTAAAAAAAAAAAAAAAAGCAACGCCATAGTTCTCATTTGGAACCTGAGCACAACTTTTTGGGCTTTTTGGTCTGTGATGTCCTGAAAGACATCAAATCTAAGCACATTGGAGTCATGACACATGGAGGGCAGGGGAATTAAATACATTAAATCCCAGGGGGATTTATTCCCCCTATCTTAAAACCAGACCTGAAAGTGGCTATCTTGTCTCATCTCTGACTACAGGGGAATCTGGGCGACTAACTTAGATATTAGGATGGATGACTCATGGTTAGTGTGCTATAGCTAGAGCCATTTCAGTGTCAAATAATCCAATGCTGCTTTCTCAGTCAGCTTGGAAAAGAGCAATGTTAGGTTAAGAAACACACCATGGTGTGTAGAAGCATGTGAAATAAAAGCTCTGATGAAGACAGTGGTTACTGGAGATTAGCTGCAGAAGTAATTTGACAACAATGGCTGATTTTTATCAATTTCAGTTGATACAAATATACTTGAATCTATTGGTGTTAGATTTATATCAGCTGAAGTTAAATGTTCAAAGTGTTCAAAGTTACCCAAAGTGTTAAAAGTTTTTCTCCATCTTCCTGCTTTCCATTAAGCTCCTCCATTTTTCCTTCAGCCTCACACACCACTAAGTATAGAATCATAGATTTGTTTAGGTTGGAAAAGACCTTTAAAATCACTGAGTCCAACAGTTAACCTAGCATTGCCATGTCCACCACTCGACCATGTCCCTACGCACCACATCTACATGTCTTTTAAATATCTCCAGGGATGGTGACTCAATCACTTCCCTAGGCAGCCTGTTCCAGTGCTTGACAAAGTAGGGAGGAGGTTTCATAGGGATATTTTTTATTCTCACTTTCCTTTTGCGTACCTAGCTGATCCAAGTTAGTGTGTGATCCCAAGATTGCTATTGTCAATAAAGGGACACGGGGAGATGTGTAACAAGAGGTAGTTAAAGAGGGACCATGGCTTTGGCACAGGTTTGCTCATAAGCCAGTCTAAGCCAGTCGTGAAACCTCACCCTTGATTTATAAACACTAATTATCTTTTAATGTTACCATTGTAATTAATGCTCTATTCCCATTTCTTTGTTTATACCTCTCCCTGGGGGAATAATTTATATTTTCATTGTGTTTCTTTGTAGAGAAAAGGCTAGGAACTGCATTTTAAAATTGCATGAAAGCTTAGTAGTCCCTTCATGCCCTATTTTAAATCAGTTGGTATTAAATGACTCACAATAATGTTACCTTAAATCTTAGTAAGTGTAACACGTGTCTGGCCAAAGCAAAATTGTCTAACCCACTAGTCTGAAAACCAGTGTTTCCTTTGTGAAAATTTTGTGAGTGCAGAAGAAAAACTGCGTCTAACATTGAAAATCACTTTTAAATCTTTGCTATCCTACATAGACATGCAAATGTCTATGTCTGATAAGACAGTGGTGGTGTACATGAGGGATTCCAGCGAAAAGAAACTGAGTTTCGGTTACTAGGCTCCTACCAGATATGCTGGCCTCTTTAGGTGAACATCAGGAGACAACTTTTCTATTAATAAAAAATGTTTATGAGAAACATCATGATACATGTCTAAAAGGCTAACACAGAAAAATGTGGGGAATATATTCATCTTCAAAATGAAGACTCGACACTGCATGAATTTTGCTTTTCCAGAGCAACTTATGCAGAGGACAAAACTATACATCCCTTCTTTCAATGCCTTCCATTTAGTCTTTCAACTTTCATGTCTTTTAAATGAAGGCCTTTATGTATTAGGCCATAAATGCCTGAACTTCCAGAAAGTGCTTATTTATTAAATTAATTTAATAAATTTATTTATTAATTTATTAAAAAGCAATTGTGCAGGGGGTTGAATGGACTCACTAATATACAACTTTCAGACTGTCCTCTTCCATCCTGCTTAATATATCTATTTAACATGGGCTTTGTCCAAGTTCAGAATTGTGGAAGAATCATTATCCTCCCCCCACACTGCGTTATTACTAACAGGAATGACTAAACTGTTATGGGTTTCAATGCTGTTGAGTTAAACCCAAGATTACTGCAGGTCCTCACACAACTAATCATGACAACAGATAAAAAACTCTCTCCCTCGATCTTGGTGATATATTGCTAGGGTTAGTCAGTTCATGGTGTTTGAGATTTGTGTAATTCACACATCAAGTAAATCCCTGTATCTATGTGCTCAGGACCCAGCATCAACTGCTGTAAATGGGGAGCATCCTGTGGATTTGAATATGTTGCTTTTGAATCAGGACTTTC